>NC_090224.1:6440000-7810000 GCF_024489055.1 Chanodichthys erythropterus | reverse complement strand
TCTTTCTCTCTCTCTCAGGGAGGTGTCAGTTCCTCGGCCTGCTCATTTCCTCAATGAGACTGTGAGAACAGCAGGCTCCTCTTGCTTGGATGCTCAGTAAAGCATGTGCAGTCTTCCCAGTTTGGAAAGCATGTGGGGTCTTGGCTTGAAGTCGGATGTTATGAAGCTCTTTCCCTACAAGTGTTGTTACCTCGTTCCTCTTCGTGAATCTGTCCCTGGTATTCACATGCAGAACTGTGTTGAGTACATTATGCCACATTATTATGAATCTTTTTCTTTGATTTATTCCCTGTAAGTGTATGGAAACATGCCTGATTTAAGATGTTGATGCAATATTTTGTTTCATTGTGTACATGAAAATTCTTTAGTCCTAATAACTCTTATTAACTCTAATATTTTGATAGAGTGCTCAAAGTTGTATTGAACTACAGGCTACGATGGCCCCATATTATTTGGTCACAAGCAACATGTATGAATGTTTTTGTATAATGGAAGAAAGTGGAATTTATTTTAAAGAAATACGGCACATATTTTTCAAACAGAACATTTCACAAAAATAAGTTTGCTAGTTTTCAATGTATAAAACAATATACCATTCGAAATAAAGACACTTGTGACACTTTTGGTTGTTAGACGTTAATGAATCATCCATTTGAACTTGAGGGGAAGTGACTTGATGCATCCACTTAAATGACCTTGAACCAGTAAAAAAACGTCTCGTAAAAGTGGTTAGTTCTGAGATGAGGTTTAGCATCATTTACTTGCAGACGTAAGGCCCGTTCACACCAAGAATGATAACTATATTTGCGTACACACTAACTAAACTAACGATAATGGTCTGTTTATTCTAAGCTCATGCGCTGCGGTTTAAGCGTGTTTTGCTGTTCTTGTTGCATTTACACGGCTTTAAAGGGTTAGTTCACCCAAAAATGAAAATAATGTCATTTATTACTCACCCTCATGTCGTTCCACACCCGTAAGACCTTCGTTAATCTTCGGAACAAAAATTAAGATATTTTTGTTGAAATTTCCTCTCTCAAGATTAAATCAGTTAATGTGAGTACAGTGGCTCAATATTAATATTATAAAGCGACGAGAATATTTTTGGTGCACCAAAAAAAAAAAAAAAAAACTTATATAGTGATGGCCGATTTCAAATCACTGCTTCTTGAAGCTTCAGAGTTAATGAATCAGTGTATCGAATCAGCTGTTCGGAGCGCCAAATTCACATGATTTCAGCAGTTTGGCGGTTTGACATGCGATCCGAATCATGATTCGACCAGCTGATTCATAACGCTCCGAAGCTTCTTGAAGCAGTGTTTTGAAATCGGCCATCACTATATAAGTTATTATTTTGTTTTTTTGGTACACTAAAAATATTCCCGTCACTTTATAATATTAATATTGAACCACTGTACTCACATGAACTGATTTAAATATGTTTTCAGTACATTAATGGATCTTGAGAGAGGAAATGTCATTGCTGGCTATGCAGGCCTCATTGAGCCATCGGATTTCAACAAAAATATCTTAATTTGCATTCCGAAGATGAACGAAGGTCTTATGGGTGTGGAACGGCACAAGGGTGAGTAATAAATGACAATATTTTCAATTTTTAGGTGAACTAACCCTTTAACCAGCAGATGTCCTCAGTGAATGTAGTCAATGTAGTGGGAAAAAAAGGCTGTCTTTTTCACTGCAGCTACAAAGGAAGCAAGACAACATGTTGTCGAAACTATACCTGAGGTAATTTTTATGTTACGGTGTTTACTATTCTGTCATAATGATCTCATCATTTAATACTTTTCACCATTTATTCCAAGGGTATGACCAATTGTTTTCCATATAACCATTTTCTTTAAAGTATCCTTGAAAAGGGTATTTGACTTGTCAAACACACTCAAAAAAATGAACTTTCACAGTTGTTAGTTTCACTCAAACCACCCTTGTTCACATTACTTAAAAAACTCATGTAACTACATGAATGTAATTTAACTGCGTTGTTTCTGCTAAAATTGAGTATTGTCAGCTTTACTTAGTAAGTGTTTGTTCAGTCAACTTAACATTGCTGTGTGAAACGCACACATTATTGTTGACATAACTAACTGTGCAGTGGATCTGTAGTTCCCAGCATGCTTTGCAAGGGACTGCATTAGGAGAGTAAATTTAGGGATTAAAGTGTTATTTTATGTGTTTTTCAGTAAAGGGAAAGATGTTGTTAGTTTATGTTAGTGTTTAATGTTCAGTTATGTTGGACATTTAGAGTAGTTTCTGTAATGTTTTTGAATTTTGTGGTTACCATCATGCAGAAGAGTGTCGCCTGTGTTTAGGCTGTGAGCGCTCATATATATGCATGTTTATAGGATGAATTTTCGGCTCTCAATTCAATTGAGTTTGTTCAATTAGTTAATTTTTGAGTGCGTTTTGGGGTGAAGGGCTGCATTCTGATATGTTGTGTCCTTTTTATTTAAATGATTATTAAAAAAAAAAAAAAATGTGTTCACCTTATGTAATCGACATAACATTATTAAGTAAACTGCACATATAAATATTATGACTGTCGTTCAAATGATTTGAATTTACTCAAAGAAATTTTATCAGCTTTACTTGAATTCTTTTGTTCATTCAACTAAATAGTTTTTTGTACAAATTACTCAATATTGTTGCGTGGAACCACTTATTTTTTAATTCATTTTTTTGAGTGCAGAGGTGTCTTTTTCTGGACCTTGGCGATTACCTTCTGGGCAATGATGACGTGTGCTATTTTAAATGCGCGAGCAGAACGAATTCTGATTGGCTGTCAGTGTTTTATCGTTCAACGGCTGAAAAAAAAATAGTTTTGAAGGTGATACCAATGATATTGTTTGGCTGTGGTGTGGACAGTGCTATTCTTTTATGATTAGAACGATTTTTAGAACTATATCTTTATCGTTACGTTTACGTTATAGTTATCGTTCTTGGCGTGAATGTGCCTTTAGTGTGATTAAGACATTTTTAAGTGCGACTTAAGTGTTCAAATACAATTTGAGGTCACATTATAAAACATAATCCCCTGTTTTCCTTCCTTGGAACAAAATTAACTCAGAGTAATTTATAAAATGTAAAATGTTTAATGTTTTCAGTAACAAAATCCAGTGAAAGACTTGCAGGCTGACATTTGGAGTAACAGGACTCAGCAGCGACCACAGCAGGGATGACAGGTTGCATGAAGTGTGTTCTGTGTGTTTGTGTGGTTTGTGCCACAGGTCTTCATGACACAGAAGCAGTCACAAGAATCATCTCTAGCCATGTTGCCCTTTGGCTTAGAATTAAATGAACTGAACTTCAAATGTTAAACATTGAAACATTTTCTTAAAGTTTAGACACTGAAACACTGGGAGAAATACCATCAAGGGCTGTTATAGAACAACTGGTTTAGCCTGCAACAATTTATGGGCCTATATACATTATACAATATCTTAATAAATTATATTATGGTTTTCAAAACTGAGTGCCCTGAAATAGAGACAAGATCGAAAGCATTAATACGGAACATTTTTCGCAACAGTTTCAATTCAAAAGTGACACATGAGTTAACAATAAATAGAAGAGCTTTTAAAGAGCAAATATAGCTAATTTTGTTCATACAAAATGGATACAATGAAATATCCCCATATTAACTGGGTGATGTCCCTGTGACTAACGTGTATTGTGCCATTTATTGCATGTATTCTGCTCTCTAGTTCACATTAACTGCATTACTCCATTGAATGTAGGAAGCTTATGTGCTTGCAGTCCAGTGTATTATTTGCAGTTACACATACACAGTCAATCCTCAGAGCTGGATCTCTTAACAGAGGTGAATGGTCCAGATTTTATTTGCAAAACAAAGCCTTCATGAGAATCATTGCACATATGCTACAATTGTACCCCTTCTTGTACCTGTTGTTTAAGGAGAGTTTCCTGAATAGTAAAGGGAAGTTACTCCAAAAATATGAGTCAGTCCTTCTTCCTACTCAACAAAACTAGGGAGAGGCCAAGTATCATGTATCCTCCAGTAAACTGATTTCCAATGTCTTTTTGTTGTTGTTGCTGTTGTTGTTGTAGCTGTCCTGAGAAAGGAGGAGAGATGGACATTTAAATGCCAACTGGCTCTTACCTCTCTGCAAACTTGTCCTCCCTTCCCTCTGGATCCAATCAGGGCCTGACCTCAGCCCTCAGCCCATTCTCTGCCTTCTCGTGATCCCTTTCTTTGCAAATATTGTATTTAACCAGAGGTAGGAACAAAAAACCCTCTTCACTGTCCGACCTACAGACACATGTTGAGTATTTTCTCCTCCTTGAGGTTTGAAATGCTGTAATTTCTATTTCTAAAGTTAATCTCCACATAGTAGGCATTTTATCTTACATGGCGATGTGTAATCCACGTCCACACACTGGGAACGTCCCTGCATTTTTCCATTTCGGAAAACAAACAGTCCAGAAGTAATGGCTCATCTGTCCAATAACTAGCACCTCTCAGTATACAGAAGTGAAGAAGCAATAAAAACAACATTCCTTAATTTATAAAAGGCTGCAACTTGTCCTTTGAAAGCAATTCCTGAAGTTAACTTTGTGTCTGGAGTTGTGAATCCATTATGCATGCTGCTGCAAAACAACAGGAAAAAAGGAAAAGAAAAAAACAGGCAGCAGACACATGCCGAAAGTTTCTCTGATGCTGTTTTTCTTGAGGTTTCTCCTTTGTCTATCTGTACTGAGGTGAGCCTGTGCTGTCGTCGGACAGAAGCCCGTCCAGGTCGTCCTCCTCAAATCCGTGAAAGGTGGACGCCTCGCTTTCTGACGTGTCGCCGAACATGTCCAGAACTCCGCCCGTCCTCCTCTTCGCCCTGGTCCCACCGACGCGATCAGCTGACATGCATGACGGACATATCAGCATCACAGTGGAAACACACACAAGTAACACTGCAGTCAGCTAGGACTCACACTCCTCTGAGCTTGGACAACTTGCAGTACTTGCAGTTACTTATACATTAAGGGACTACGGCTTGCATGTCTGATGCCCTTGCAATTGCCTGAATATCTGCTTATCATTGATTCTAGATAAAAGCGTTTTAAAGGGACAGTTCACCCAAAAAGAAAATTCTGTCATTATTTACTCCCTGAATGTTGTTGCAAACCAGTATGACTTTCTTTCTTCCAGGCAGACAGGTTTTGAACAACATGACGGTGAGTAAATAATGACTCTGGATTCTGGATGAACTATACCTTTTTTCTGTATTTTTTACTGAAGAATACATCATTTGGTCTCTCCCTGTGCTTGCTATACCATTCGATTATGAGAAGGCAATGGATCACACAGCCAAAAAGAAAAACATAAAGAATGGAAGCATGTGAGCAAAATAAATATGAGAATATTTTGCGCATGTGAACTGAGATAACTGATAATGTCCTTAAACTGTTAAATTTGAGCATGTTAAGAGTTAAATAATTTGAGGAAATAAACATGGGACCCTTCCAGGACCATTTGCTAGCAAGAGTAAAACAAACAAAAAAAAAAGTACTCGAAGAGATGAACAAAAAGGCCACATTTGAATGCTCATTCTCAACACTGCAGGATTTGGCTCACACATCTACACTTACAAACACAATGCACATTCTAAATGCAAGCATGACAAAATTCTTTTTTTGTTTTTGTTTCATCAGATATATATATATATATTTTTTTTTTTTTTTTTAAAGACTGGAAATAGCAATCTAAATTAGATGTAAGATGCTTTTGGACTTTATAATTTTGGCATCAGCCTTGCAAAATGGCATGACTTTTTCTTCTGCTTTAAAGGTGCCCTAGAACCAAGATGTAATATAAGTCTAAGGTGTCCCCTGAATGTGTCTGTGAAGTTTCAGCTCAAAATACCCCATAGATTTTTTTTTATTTATTTTTTTATCTGCCTATTTTGGGGCATCATTAACTATGCACCGATTCAGGCTGCGACCCCTTTAAATCGCGCGCTCCCTGCCCCCTCGAGCTCTTGACTATATTATAGTGCATTTACAAAGTTCACACAGCCAATATAACCCTCAAATGGATCTTTACGAGATGTTCGTCATGCATACTGCATGTATGCGTCGGATCATGTGAGTATAGTATTTATTTGGATGTTTACATTTGATTCTGAATTAGTTTGATGGTGCTTCGTGGCTAAAGCTAACATTACACACTGTTGGAGAGATTTATAAAGAATGAAGATGTGTTTATACATTATACAGACTGCAAGTGTTTAATAAAGAAAATAACGACGGCTCTTGTCTCCCTGAATACAGTAAGAAACGATGGTAACTTGAACCACATTTAACATTAGCAACATGCTAACGAAACATTAGAAAGAAATTTACAAATATCACTAAAAATATCATGTAATCATGAATCATGTCCGTTATTATCGCTCCATCTGCCATTTTTCGCTATTGTCCTTGCTTGCTTACCTAGTCTGATGATTCAGCTGTGCACATCCAGACATTAATACTGGCTGCCCTTGTGTAATGCCTTGATCATGAGCTGGCATATGCAAATATTGAGGGCGTACATATTAATGATCCCGACTGTTGCATAACAGTCAAACAAATGAGATTTACATGAGAAGGAGGAAACAATGGGGTCTGAAACTCACTGTATGTCATTTCCATGTACTGAGCTCTTGTTATTCAGCTATGCCAAGGTAAATTCAATTTTTGATTCTAGGGCACCTTTAATAGAATCCCATGACACTCTGACAGCAGTTTGACAGAATTGCACCTGCTTTACCTTTCTTATTGTGAACAAACTTAGCCGTTGTCAAAACAGTCTTAGCAGAACATTAACCAACTATTAATGAAAAATATTTAAAAATATAATTTTTTTTCCATCATTTTCCAATTTAAGATAAAAAGATTTTTTTATTTTGTTGTACAAATGATATTTAATATTTAAAAAATCAAATATTAATATAATTATTAATTATATCAAGGCACATGCAGGATAAATCCAAAAGTTATGCAGTCAGATAATTTTATATTGTGGTATTTGTATCGCTGAAGCCGATATATCAGCCGATATTTGGCTTTTTTTAATCTATATATATCGGTATTGGCCAATATGTTTGGACGAAGTGTTGGAAGTGGGACTTTTATTTTGATGGTGTGCTGGACTTTCATTTTGATGGCACTGAGAATGGCCTGGATGGCCTGAGCACACAGCGCTCCCATTCTTCGTCTTCATTAGTTACGGTCTCTGTTTATCATTCCTACTCCTATCTAATAAGCTATTAGAAGTGTTAAACAAAGCAAGTATATGATATATAAAAAAGTATTATAGCATTTGCTTTTAAATTATTAGTTTTAAAAAGGCAAACACTAATACATTCTCATTTATCATCAGCATTCAGAAAATACGCATTTGTATAATCGAAACAAATTTTTTAATATCTAACAAAATTTCATTTCTTAAACTTTTCAAACATTGTCGAATCCAGCTGTGAGATCTTAAGTGTGCATTTGTATATCCTGCATAAAAACACTTTTATTTGGTCAGTCTGCGCAAATTGAATGTGGACAGGAGGAGAGTTCGGCTGTCACCGGAGACGCATGATCGCAAACTTTAAACCCTTATTTAAAACTATTCTGCTCTATATCCAGTTGTCCACTATGTCATATATTTCATGTCATTTTTACTGCGTGCTGTATGTAAAGTTAGTATTTCTTTGTCATTATTTAAAATATATATATGATTCCCAGTGTGCACAACCTTTCCAGATTATTGGGTGCCCTGTATTGGTTACAGTGTTTACTTCCTTTTTATTTATATTTTCATATTTTTATTTATATTTCATTATTTGTGAAAATTCTGTAATTATACTGTTAATTATAAAATACAGTTTGTTTGCTAAAGGCACAATATGTAAGATTTTTGGATTAAAATATCCAAAAATCACTAGAACGGTGTTATATATTTTGTTGACTTGTGTACTTACATCATCCCAAATGTTTCCAAAAAAGTTTAAATCCAGAGAAATAAGCAATTTTAACTAGGACACGGAGCATGTCCGTGCCTCGCCTATCAATGACATCGTACCCGCGTTACCCTCGATTTCCGGTTTTATTTTGTAGAAACCATGAAAACACCAAAGACTTTAATATATTATGTGTTTTATTGGTGAGCAACTGTTTGGATACATTCATCGACAGAAAACTAATCATGTTATATAGCTAAACATAGTAAGTCTTATTGTTTAAATCTTGTTTTCTTGATTTACCACGAGTACCATGTTTTACCATGCGTAATACCAATCTGGATCACTGCAGTGTGCAACAAGTGTCTCATATTAGCCGCCGAGCGAACGCACAGAGTAGCACTATAACCACTTTCAACACACAAATATATCTAATATGATAAAACAGCACTGAGTTAACCCACATACACTTGACCGGAAGCGGAAGTGGTTGTCTGTGGCATAATAAAAGCTCCGCTTCTCTCGAGCCGTGTGTCGCGCTTGTCTCTCATTAGCAATCGCTCCAGCGGCCTCATTCTGTTCCAATGGATTTCAGCCACACCCTGCTTCATACTACAGTAATGATAATAAATCTTTAATACATTAGCTCATCCATAAATATGATTTCTGCCTAAGTCTCATCGGATTCTTTTCCACCGGCTGTAGATGTGAAGACAACACCTCCCATGATTTCACGAAATCAAAGTGCCATCAAGCTACGCCTTTGTTTTGAATAAGTGACCTCTTGTGGTGAAAAAATTACATATTGTGCCTTTAATTCATTTTCAAATTATTTATTTCTGATTTATTAAATATTAAGTAAAATAGGCTAAAAATAAATTATAAATATATCGGTCATCGGCCACCCTGCTCTCTAAGATATCAGCATCAGCCATCAAAAATATCATTATCAGTCGACCACTAATCTAATCCGCATACTGTATCTCTGAACCCACTGTGCTGATTTCCAGGGCACAGATTAAGCCTAGTCTGGTTTTAAATCACCGCTAATGGCAACTCTCCATTAAGAAGCCTTTCTAATAGTATTAATCTGTGTCTGGGAAATCATTTCAATACGACACGGTTATGCCAAGCCAAACCCAAATCACACTCAGCAAAACTCCATAAAACAAATAAACAAACATGCTCTAGCAAAAAACATGAAAAGATGGGATATGCACAAACAAGCTGATGAAATGTACTATTGATGCATGACATGATAAAGCATTTAAATGGGATTTTAAATTTTACTTGGTGGATACATATACATTAAATTTTATGCTAAAGCTTTTTCAGATCAACTCAAAATATATATATTAAAGATAATTATAATAATTATATAAATCATTATGTGGTGTTTTTCTGTTGTCCACTGTGTATATGTGAAAACTTTTTCAGATTAAATTCTCTTAAAAACAAGAATGATGTGTTTGTATAATGATCATACGTTTCTGCTTCCTTTAAATAGAAGACTAACATGAGTTAAACTTAATACGTCGATAAAACAAACATCTATGTGCTTCTGATTTGTAGTCAAAGTCAAGGTCTTACTGAACAAATATTGATACTGTAATCTGGCCCATTTTAGAGCACCATTACATTGATTACAGATAGAGAGAGAGAGAAATCTCTGAATACTGTCTTTGACAACTTTTACTGTTTGTTTATATACTACCAAAACATCTGGCAATACATTTTAAAAACAGTATTTTTTTTTTTTAATTTCTATTGGCTATGCCTTAGTAAAAATCTCCCTCAGAGGGAGAATAAGGCAAGATGGAGGTGAAACTACCCTAGTTGATCTAACATGAGCAGATACTGTAGCTGTAACTGAGTAATAGAGAATACAGTGAAGTAAAGAGACTCACCAGAGCGGCCGCAGTCTGAACAGGAAACCAGCTCCTCAGCCTGGCCTGTCTTCCTGTTAGAGCCTGAGTCTCCCAGACAGAAGTCACAGTAGTCATTAGGGATGATCGCACCATCAGGCCCTTTCTGTGCTGTATAAAGCGTGCAAATTAAAATAAAGGGATAAAAGACTTTAGTTTTGAAAAGTATCAATAGAAATGTATTTATTTGCTAAGTGAATACTGGATATCATTGGTGTATCTATTAGAAGTACAGAATATAGACATTGAGGCAGCTCACTAGTGTTAAGAAAAGAGCAAATACTCGCCACTAACTATTGCTATGTTTATGCTAAGTAACTCTATAATTCACACTGGGCAGTTAGTTAAAAAAATAGGCTATGTGTGACAATGTTACATTTACCATGGTTAAAGATGTAATGAAAGTAGTAACAGATTATATCCTTCACATTATGATGCACATACCACGGAAACAGATTTTCGAAAAGAAATAATATAGAGCAGGGACTCGTTTCAATCCATCGTTGTTGATTACATGGAGGCAGGTCTAAATGCAAGCTTGTAGTCGATTGTAAGAAAGGGGCGGAATTTAAGCGGACTGAGGACGTTTTTTTTCTGAATATGATATAAAGTATTGGTCTCGTTTTAAATGATTTTTTCCATTGTTGTGCTTGTTGTTGTCATCTGTTACAATTGTACAAGCAGGACGTGGCTATTGGTTGGTGTGGTATTTGTAAAGCCCCTCCACTCTGATCGGACGGCTGGTGAATGACAATGATGAGCGCTGTGTTATACCCAAAGTTAAAGTCCCCCTGTAGTCAATAACTTTATCCCTTAAAACTCATCTTTGATCACCAAAATGAAATAATTTCTTCTTCATGCCTTAAAATAGCTTGAATGTAACTCTACACCCATGCTTCATTTAATATATGCAGATCTATGAATATGCTAATTAGCCCCGCCTCCACTGACTCGCACATGCTCAGAGATCCACTCGGTCAACTTAACAGAGGTAAACGCTGCACAATGGTATTGCTTTTTACAACGTCGGACACATGACTGTAATTAATATGATTAGCCTTTTCCTTGACTACATTATCAAACAGCTGCTAATAATGTGCACGTCGAGGGTGCATATCAGTGCATGTGTGCACCCTCCTGAAACCTAAAATGACAAATGGGATACCCTACAGTCTTATGGACTTAATGGATATGTGCATGTGTTGGCCATAGTAAGTCCACAAGACCGCAAGTGCACATGTGCTCCAACTGAAAACAATTCAAATATGTGGTGCTCCCATTGAAAACAACTGAAAAAATATGCTGGCTTAGGAAAAAACACTTTGGTGGACACATGGCCCAAATGATGTCTGGCATACGCCACCAGAGAAAAGTCTGTTTTACCAGAAGAACAGACATTTTTTAATTTAATATTACGAGGTCAAAACATTTTTTAAGGAAACATATGCATGGATAAATTGTTCACAATCAGATTATTAAAGGTTCCGTAGAACGTCTTTTCAAAAGATGTAATATAAGTCTAAGGTGTCCCCTGAATGTGTCTGTGAAGTTTCAGCTCAAAATACCCCACAGATTTTTTTTAATATTTTTTTTTAACTGCCTAATTTGGGGCATCATTAACTATGCACCGATTCAGGCTGTGCGGCCCCTTTAAATCTCTCGCTCCCTGCCCTCCCGAGCTCTCGACTATAAGTGCAGTTATACAGTGCATAAACAAAGTTTACACAGCTAATATAACCCTCAAATGGATCTTTACAAGATGTTCGTCAGTCATGCTGCATGCATGCATCGATTCCTTATTTGGATATTTACATTAGATTCTGAATAAGTTTGAGGCTATGTGGCTAACGGGCTAATGCTACACTGTTGGAGAGATTTACAAAGAATGAAGTTGTGTTTATGAATTATACAGACTGCAACTGTTTAAAAATTAAAATAGTGACAGCTCTTGTCTCAGCGAATACAGTAATAAACGATGGTAACTTTAACCACATTTAACAGTACATTAGCAACATGCTAATGAAACATTTAGAAAGACAGTTTACAAATATCACTAAAAATATCACGTAATCATGGATCATGTCAGCTATTATTGCTCCATCTGCCATTTTTCGCTATTGTTCTTGCTTGCTTACCTAGTCTGATGATTCAGCTGTGCACAGATCCAGACATTAATACTGGCTGCCTTTGTCTAATGCCTTGAACATGAGCTGACATATGCAAATATTGGGGGCGTACATATTAATGATCCCGACTGTTACGTAACAGTCGGTGTTATATTGAGATTCGCCTGTTTTCCGGAGATCTTTTAAACAAATGAGATTTATATAAGGAGGAGGAAGCAATGGAGTTTGAAACTCACTGTATGTCTTTTCCATGTACTGAACTCTTGTTATTCAACTATGCTGTGGTAAATTCACTTTTTGATTCTAGTGCACCTTTAAGATTAATTTAGGTGAATTTTCATTTCATGCTGACATTAAGATATATATTTTTAGGCACAAAACCTAAAAATAGCCTTAAAAACATAAACATCTAAAGTTTACATGGTATGTTGGGTGTTGGAACAGAAGTTTAGATATTAAAACATTTTAAAATGAATATTAACTTACGTTTGTGATTCTCGTGGTGGACAGGAGGAGACTGGGGGATTTCAGTTTCTCGTTCTTCTTCACCCTCCTCTTCAGCAAGGTGAGTATGGGCATAATGGTAGCTTAGTCCAGGGCGGTTTTTGTAACGCTTCCCACAAACTAAGATAAGGAGCATTGGTTACAATGAGATTCATTTTAGTGGCAAAAACACTATTTTTTTTCTCAAAGTTATGCTAATAATCAAGCTGGGATGCTAACACATATCTAAGGAATTCACAAAGCAACTAGCAGTGGAATCAAAGCTCTATCACAAAATCTACACTGCATGTTCTCAGCCAGTGGGAGAGACATGCGGGGTGTAAGAAGTGTTGAAGGCACAGTATTAGCACTGCAACCCCACAGTATGTCTTCATGAACACCTATAGGTGACGTAGCAGGTGCTCTGCACTGAATGTACCTGTAAATTGTAGGAATTAAAGGATTGTAAAAGATAAAGTGACCTTCTCAGAGCAAATTTATGAAATTACTTATATAGGCTATACTGAAACGCACCTTTGTTGAATGTGGTCAGAATCTGTCTAATAAGTCTTAGGTGCACTTATATCTAGTTTTTGTGGTCAAGTGCTATCCGACTGTGATCAGATCACTGAAAACACGTTAATGTCTATTAGATTACAGACGTGATATATCAGCATAGTGCTGATGTGTTTAACGGATAGAGAATACAAATGGCTTGCTGTTATTAAACATGTTGGCTTAGGTTGTCATATTATGTAAACCTTAGCACAGAAAAGATGTCTCTACAGGAGAATGCAGTAAACATGTCAAGCATCTGTGGGTTGCAGATTGCAATACCAGCAAGGTAAGCACAATATTTCCACAGTAATAAATTCTCTCACTTCAAATCTATATATAAAAAAAGGATGAACAACAAACCATACAAGAGGAAAGCATATGTACAGTATCTAAAGAACTATGAAACTAAGAAAGAAACTATTGTCTTAAGGATTTTTTTTTTTTTTTTCATTTATTGATATATATTTTTTCCTGCTTCTTTTCCTGCTTTTTCTGTTTATGTAACCAAGGGTTAGCAGGCAGGCAGACATTAATGTGAACTAATACTATCATAGCCTGTCCAATCAACCCTAGACCCCTAATATATATTTGATGTAACAGACCTTATTTTTGTACAGACTGAAAAATCATTAAGCCAGAAAAGGAAAGCGTCTACATGCATTTCGTTTCAGCAAACTGCACATCCAGACATCCAATCATTCCAGCAATGAAGTGGAATACCTAGAAAAGGGCCTGCAAATCTAGATGCAGCAATGAAAAGGCTACATGTTCAAGCTTTGCTATTTTAGCAGCAGTGTTGTTAGCCATGCGTGATAGCTTTGACCAAGCAGGGTGAAATATCAACAGCAGCTACAGAGAAAAGTCTGAACCAGCTGATTAATGTTAATAATTCCTCCCAACATAAGCATTAAATGATTAGCCTTGTCATTAGCATAGCCCACATGTCCGAGCAAGAGGAAGATGGCAACATGGCTGAATACCTGAGTCAGCGGTTTTTGAGTTATGCTTTTGTTTGTATCTGTCTGAAACAGAGGAGACACAAAGCAAAAGAGGAGACAGAAAACAAAATACAGGAAGTAAGTTACATTCAGAGAGGCCTCTGGAGCCCAAAGTAGCTCTAGTATCTCCTCTGGTAGTCACATGCTCTTGATATTTTAACAGGCGACCATGCCAAGATGAGAAACAAAGGCAGGTACCATATGACAAAATGGAAGACTTCTTTTAGGACCCCAAAATAAGACAGCCAAACAGCAGAAGAGTCAAAATAGTTCAAATCTCTTGATTAACACAGACAATGGTGTGAAATGAAAAATAAATACTACTGTTATACTTCTACTAATTTATATTAAAGGGTTAGTTCACCCAAAAATGAAAATTCTGTCATTTATTACTCACCCTCATGCCGTTGTACACCCGTAAGACCTTCGTTCATCTTTGGAACACAAATTAATATATTTTAGTTGAAATCCGATGACTCAGTGAGGCCTTCATAGGGAGCAATGACATTTCCTCTCTCAAGAACCATAAAGGTACTAAAATCATATTTAAATCGGTTCATGTGAGTACAGTGGTTCAATGTTAATATTATAAAGCGACGAGAATATTTTTGGTGCACCAAAAAAAAACAAAATAACGACTTATAAAGTGATGGCCGATTTCAAAACAATGCTTCAGGAAGATTCGGTGCACAATGAATCAGTGTATCGAATCTGAGTTCGGAGCGCCAAATTCACATGATTTCAGCCTTTGGCAGTTTGACACACGATCCGAATCATGATTCGATACACTGATTCATTATGCTCCGAATCTTCCTGAAGCAGTGTTTTGAAATCGGCCATCACTAAATAAGTCGTTATTTTGGGGTTTTTTTGGGCGCACCAAAAATTTTCTCATCACTTTATAATATTAATATTGAGCCACTATACTCACATGAACTGATTTAAATATGTTTTTAATACCTTTATGGATCTTGAGAGAGGACATTTCAACTAAAATATCTTAATTTGTGTTCCGAAGGTCTTACAGGTGTGGAAAGGCATGAGGGTAAGTAATAAATGACAGAATTTTCATTTTTGGGTGATCTAACCATTTAATGTTTAGTGGAGTCCAAAAATCTGAGAGCACTAGTATAGCTTTTTATAATTTAATTAATTTAATTACATATAAATAATAAATGTAATACATTTATATAATTTATAAATAATAAAAAAAATTAATTACAAATTAAATTTTAATTATATTCAACATAAATTGTAAAAAAACAATTTAATGGAATGTCAAATTTGATTAGTGCAAAATCATAAATATTTTGTATTCATTTTAACATTATTTTAAAAACGTTTCTAAATTGAAATACTTTGTTTATTTCAAGGTTCAAATTAGATTTTGAATATCACATTTTCTAAGTGGCCTCCGACTTTTGGACTCAAAAATGCATAATGCCGATTTAGGTTACAAATTAGATTACTCCTAATTAGTTTTTCTATTGCAGTTCGAACGTATACCAATTTAGATCTATATTTCTAGTTGCTTAGACTTTAAGGCACACCTTGAATATGAAAGTGATGAAATGAACACTTACTGTCACAAACGTAGGGTTTATCCTGATCATCATTGACCACTGCTTCTGTTCGCCTGCGCCCAGAGCCTCGACCCTGATCAACATATAAAATTACATGACAAACACTTTTTATATGACATAATTATTATTTAAATAATTTCTCATTTCTTTATCTTTTCTCTGTCTCTGCACACGCCATAAGTCAGGTATTTCTCTTTTATGTTTTATTTCTCTCTCTGGTGTCAATCCACCCTGCCTCTGTCTCAATCTGACTTTTTTCTTGCTCTCACTTGCCTTTTTTCCTTCACACCTTCCGCAGACTTTGATGAGTCATGCTCATCACTCACCCTGCCTTTGTTTCGATGCTTCCTCTTTGGTGTGTCCACTTCAAAATCCTCATCGTCATGGAAGCCATCCCCGTTTTCATCTGCCTCAAGAACCCTCTGCAGAGAATGAAGAAAGTTGGGGTAAGTGACTAATTGGCAAAGATCAATGCACTACACAAGAAAAGACAATAGGCCACATATTCAGAGAGAGAATGGAGAACTTTATTGCCGTATGGACATGGTCAATGGACTTATAAAACATAGTTTGGAAAATAAAACAGTAAAAGAGACACTACAATTTTAATCAATTTGCAAGTTTATCAATTTGCACTCAAAGTATGTGTAATTGTACAACAGTTATTTCTCGTCCTCCATTCTTTATGAGTGGGTCAATGACTTGTTTATTCAACCAATTCATTCAAAGACGCTGATCCATTCAGCAACAAAACAAGGAACTGTTTGTATGAGTGAGTCATTGAATTGTTCACTCAGTCGATTTGTTTAAAGATGCTGATTCGGTCAAGAATGAAGCACACAACTATTTTTATGCACAATCTTTGAATAATTTAATTTATCTGTTTAAAGTCACCGATTTATTCAGGAACAAAACCAGCCACTACTATTTTTATGAGTGAGTCATTTAATCATTGATTCAACAGATATGTTAAAAGATGCCAATTAATTCAGTCATGAAACAAGGGCCTGTTTTTATGAGTGAGTCATTGAATAATTTATTCAACTGATTAGTTCAAAGAGACTGATTCACTCAGGAACGAAACACAACCTACTGTGTTGCTTGGAAATTTGAAGGTTGTTTTATCGGTGGCATTGTTTGGAAGCATAAACTGACAAAGTAACTGGCAAAATTGAGTCTAAAATGTAAGTTAATTTGATATAACAGTTTATTCAACTGTTGTTATGGAACCAAGATCACACTCGCAATTGTGCGTTTTTCCTGAATATCTTTCAGAATATTCAGGAACAACACTCTCACTCGTCTCATATTGAGTAGATATATAGTAATGTGAAGTGCATTGTGTATAAAACATGCTGCAGTTCTGTGTTCTGTCGAGTCTAGTGGTTTTTGCCCTAAGAGTACAGTATTGTTTGCCAGAAGGTAGGAAACAAAACAGCTTGCGGCTAAGGTGGATGGAGTCTCAGATGATGGATTGGACTTTACAGTGACAGTGAATGGTGGATATCACTGATTGATGATACAATGCATCTTATAATCTTATGTGCTATTGCCTCAAACCTTTGCAGAGCATCTCTGTCTGGTTTGGTAGCACTTCGGTACCATACAGTAATGCAGCTAGAGAAGAAGCTTTCCATGGTTTGAGAGGAACCGCTTCCCCATGCAAATTTTATGATTATGAAAGCAAAGATTTTTATATTAGATGTTAAGTGGCACCCCAACCAACACCAAAATTGTGGAAATCATAAAAAAAGATGTGTTTCTTTTAGAACAGAGCTGCAACTTGTTTTTGAGTCAAGACCCACCAATTGAAGACCACTCAGAAAGTTTGAGAATGACTCCTATATTATAATGCACATCCAAACCAAGTCTCTTGCACACTGCGCAGTTTTAGCCTTGATTTTCTGCTCGCCAACAGTTAATGAACGTCAACAACAAGAGACAAATCAATGCTAGTCATCTGGGAGAAGCACAGATGCGTAGCCAATGTTCAAGAGATATTTAGCAGGTTAAATATCTAGACCTGTCCGTGATCCAAGTTCTGTAGTGTTTTGACTGGAACTGACATTGGTACAACAACTTTGGAAGTAGTGTATTTACGGCATTAGAAAGTCTGTCAATGTGTTACCTGGATTTCCAGTAGTGTCTCTTCCTCTTTAGAGTTATTGTTTCTTTTGTCCAAGATCCCGTCACCTCGTAGCAGAGCCTCCAGGGCTGTGGCTTCTGTCGGTGGGGCTTCCCTCTTGGCCATTAGCTCAGCCTCTAAACAAGTAAGAAAGAAGCAGAAAATGTCAGAATGTCAGGTGGTCAGCCAGTAAGAACTCCTCCATAAACTGTGGGGACAAAAAAATCCACCAATGAAAATGGTCACTATAGTGAAAATAATTCTATTTTGCATTACTTTCTAATTGAATAGATTTTTTCTTTACATACATTTAATTCAAATCATATTAGTTATGTAATATTGAGTGACAAACCTACATTTTGTCTTTATTACATTACATGTTTACTTTGTTGCTTCACGTCGCAACAGCTGGAAGCTGACAAAGTAACTGTTTGAAATCCATTTGTCCTTTGAATTATAAGAGGCACGAGTGCTTGATGTACATTAGAAATAGAACGGGGCATCGGTTTACCATCGGAAATTTGTCGTGTCGCATTGTGCCTCATCCAGTGTAGACCGCATCACTGATTATAATGGTTGCGGCGTTCGCGCCCAGTGTAGACACTGCATTAATATGACGTATTTCTGTATTTTTAAACTTTGCTAATTTCCAGGTTTGAATAAAACTGCAGATTAAAGTCCCAGATTTGTCCTCTGATTTTTTGACCCCATTGTATATCTACATAGGAAGTACAATCAGCTCTAGTCAGTGAATTAAAGGGTTAGTTCACCCAAAAATGAAATTTCTGTCATTAAGTACTCACCCTCATGTCGTTCCAAGACCTTTGTCCATCTTTGGAACGCAAATTAAGATATTTTGGATGAAATCCGAGAGTTTTTTTTATCCCCTATAGAAATCAACACAATTATCGTCATTCAAGGTCTAGAAAAGTAGTAAAGACATTGTTAAAATAGTCAACGTGACTACTGTGGTTCAACCTTTTGACATAGAACCTGGAAGTGCTGAACGTAAACAGCGTAGGAGAATGACAGGGGAGCAATGAATATGTTGAATAAAGTCGTTATTTTTGTTTTGTTTTTGTGCACAAAAAGTATTCTTGTCACTTCATAACATTAAGGTTGAACCACTGTAGTCACGTTGACTGTTTTAACGATGTCTTTACTACTTTTCTGG
The DNA here is from genome assembly GCF_024489055.1 of Chanodichthys erythropterus. Taxonomy (NCBI): domain Eukaryota; kingdom Metazoa; phylum Chordata; class Actinopteri; order Cypriniformes; family Xenocyprididae; genus Chanodichthys; species Chanodichthys erythropterus. The sequence goes on along the minus strand of NC_090224.1, from coordinate 7,791,064 downwards.
ACCTTGAATGACGTAATTACGTTGCTTTCTACGGGGGATAAAAAAAATAATCTCTTGGATTTCATCAAAAATATCTTAATTTGTGTTCCGAAGATGAACAAAAGTCTTACTCGTTTGGAATGATATGAGGGTAAGTACTTAATGACAGAAATTTCATTTTTGGGTTAACCAGCCCTTTAAATCAACTGTCAGAAGGCACTTCTGATTAGCTTCACACAAGCAGACAGATTGTGCATGTGTGTGTGTGTTTCCCAAACATCAGTTTGGGTAGCTTTCTTGGATATACCAGCCATCAATATGTTTTTATAGGGCGGAAAGCTTTTCAAGGCTCATTAAAGGTGAAAAGCTCCAGGTGCTGAAGATAAAATGGAGGATGTCTGTGTATGGTGGAAAAGGCAAGAAAATAAATAGTCTTAGGCTGTGTCTAATTTCAATCCCTAGATCTTTAGACGTGAATCAGTATATCTTGAATACTAACGGGCACTAGCAGGAGCCTGAATCCACTAAACATTGGGACATTCATGACTCAAGGTCATGCATTCACACGTAGCTGAAATCGAAAATGCTGTATCATGCATTTGCTGTTAGCTGTTAAAATGTACAGTACCATTACCAAATATGTGCTTGTTTTGTATTTTTTTAATCAGGCAAAACAGATTATGTGAATGTATATAATAACTTTCACACATCAAACAAATATAATATAATAAAGCAAGGTTCAAAAAAAAAAAAAGGCTTACAATTTAAATATCAATACCTCACAACAAAATATACTACTGGGGTCGGTTTGGGGTCAGTAAGATTTTTAAAAATGTTTTTAATAAGTCTCCAATTCTCAACATGGTTGTAATTATTTGATCAAAGATACAGTAAAAATATAATTTTAATACATATAATATTCTAAGTTTCCTTTTTTTAAACATTTTTAAACATGTTCTCCAACCAATATGCCTATAAAGAACGTTTGTCACTTCCCTGAAATACGACCCATAGGAGCGTTTACTAAAGTTGCGCCCCTATCGACAACAGGACACATTCATTTTAGTTCATGAAATACGACCCATAGGAGCATTTAATAAAGTTGCGCCCCTATCGACAACAGGACACTTTCATTTTAATTCATGAAATACGACCCATAGGAGCGTTTAATAAAGTTGCGCCCCTATCGACAACAGGGTACTTTCATTTTAATGCATTGTTCCCTTTTATCTACGTTATATTTTAGGTTTCACGTAGCTCAATTGGCAGAACAATGCAATATATAACAATATGTATATGCACTATAAATCACTAAGGGTAGGTTTAGGGGTGGGGTAGGTGTAGTCGTTAATAAAAATATATATATATATAAAAAAAAAGAGTTTTGCTAAATGGAAATAGGACAAATGGTATAAAAAGTCCACACATTGCATTTAAATGAACACGCATTTTGATTGGTAACGACAGTCATACGTCATTTCATGACGACAGACGTAACACGACCTGTCATTATTTTTACGCCAGCTAGAGGGCACATGACTTTAAAATGTAAATAAAGGTCATAATAAGGTGTTTGAAAAACCACCTATAGGGTAGTTTTTTTGTTTTTTTTTTGGAGGACAGTCTGTTTTTAAAATGTAATTTATTGTTGTGATTGCAAAGCTGAATTTTCAGCAACCATGCTCCAGTCTTCAATGTCACATGATCCTTCAGAAATCATTCTAATATACTGATTTGGATTAAAAATGGTTGTTGAAATCTTTGTTCAACATTGTAAATGTCTTTTATTGTCATTTTGGTCATTTAATGCATTCTTGCTGAATAAAAGTAATAATTTCTTTGGAAAAAAACTGACTACACACTTAAAAACAGGAGTTGGTAAGTTGGTTAGTTTTCTTTTAATAACTCGAATTCCTGTATATGCCTTTTTACTAGCGTACAAGTTTTTCCATATTGATCTGACGTTCAGGGGTTGTTACAGTGCATTCTGGGAATGTCTAGGTAAGGAGGGAATATTTCAGCGCACTGGAACCATTTTGACAATGGGCAGCTTTAGAAATAGCTGGGAAATGCACTTACTAGTGCACTACTAGTGTACTAGGGAGTGGAAAGAAATACACCCTTAGATCTGTCACATCATTTGAATTGTTTTCTGCATCCATGGAGTTAAGTTGCTCCCACAATCAGTGGTTTCTGATGCCCCTATCATGTGTTTGCTGTCAGATATTCTTACTCATTTCCTTTAACCTACTAAATGTGTGTGTACATGATTGAGAATGTTTATATGAATGCCTGTCCTTGTCTTTATTCTCTTTGTGTCTGATTGAGTCGAGACATTCTCTTCCCCTGGGAGAAGAGCTGAAAATAGCACAGACTGCCAGTCAGGGGCTGATTGCAGCCTCCCATCCCCCGTTTCCAGCCGCCAATCATGAACAAGAGGCTAAGAGAGGTTGATGTCTACAGACACAAATCATAAGGTCTTAATCATCACAATATAATACAGCACTGTGACATTTATGCATGCCATTAAATCATGACATTGGCATCGAAAAGGCATGCACTAACTGGAAAGACTATGTACTGCTTTCAATTAAGAATTTTGCAAAATCACTCTGAGGAGTCAGTTTCAAATAGGAAATGTAGAGCATAATGAATATATCAGTTTACTGAGATGCAGCTATTTGGTGTTGTCATAGTGCCGTGATTATATAGCAGACAAAATAACCTAATTGAATCAGTTTATTGAATTAGAGACTGTTCTACATGCCACATCTGCTGTGGAGAAAAAGACTGCATATGAAGATTTACATTGGAATCACGCTTGCATGCTTATGAACCAGACTTGGATGGGATACTGGACACCAAACCTGTTTACAGTGGCTGAGCACCCAGAAATGTACAACACAAACACATTTCAGACAGGAAGCGTAGGAATGATGCCCTGCTGTAACAGACCAGAATTATGCCTCGCTATAGTGTAAATATTACAATTCCAGGACTCTGGAAAACACATAACTTAGAGGGATAGTTCACTCAAAAATGAAAATTATGTCGTTATTTACTTTACTTCATGTTGTTCCAAACCTGTTTCACTTTTTTTCTACCATGCAACGTTGAATGTAGTGTATAGAATACTTTTATGGTGCTTTTGCATCTTTTTTGAAGCATGAAAGCTCCAGTCCCGAAAACTGCATTAATTACAAATAAGTACACTACGGTTAAAAAGTTTGGGGTTAGTAAGTTTTAGTTTGTTTGTTTGTTTTTTGAAGAAATTAATGCTTTTATGAAGCATGAACACAGAAGAAAGAATCTCATACAGGAACTGAACAACATGAGGGTGATTAAATAATAACAGAACTTTCATTTGTGGGTGAACTACCCAATAAGAGACTACAACGCATCATATATATTCGCCATGCCAAATGTCTCAAGAGAGCAGTCAAGTGACTTGAGAGGAGTTTTGGAGGGGCTTAATTGCTGTTCCAGCATTACACTTGGTAGGAGTTCGCTCTGTCATTTAAATCTTGAGGCCTAAATCAGTTTTATTCACTGTTTTTTGCTGAACTCATGCTGGCTGAGCTCCAAGCAAAGGTTAGAGGTTCTTATATTGCTTTACTGCTATTGTATTTCCAGGGACAGCTAAGAAAATAATAGAGTGGCATTCTTGTTGATACAGGCAGGCCTTTATGCGCCTTTATCTAGTTCCTCAAGCCCTTCTGCCCCCCTCCCCTCCATCAGCCCCCTAGACTTACATTCTAGTGCTGCATGGCCAAATGATTAAAGGGGCCCGGTCAGGGCACACATAGAGACCGAGAAGGATAATGAGACCCAGATGGGCCAGTTCTACAGCCTCTGAATGACCTCAGAGCAAAGAAGCACGGGCGGAGAGAGAAAAGAGCAGAAATAAAGAATTCAAAATCAAAATGTAAGCATGATAAAAATTACACAGTTAGCTGCAATCATGATCTCACCAAGTCTGAGTTCACAAAGGCGAAGCTGAGGGTCTAGCGGTGGGTGAAGTCGTCTCTTCTTTCTCCAGCAACGAGCTGGGTAGGTGTACATCTGACCTGCCGCCAACCCTGCAAACACACAGACAGTAGCATGGTTTGAATAGGCTCTCATACAAAAACATTATTTGGACAGGATTTGTTTCGTACACAATGTTTGGGTTGCGATTAATAATGGAGGATATTTCTGATTTCATGTAACAGTTTGGAATTAGGATCTATTGTCTGGATGTGGATGTTATGGAGGGTCAAGTGCTCTTAAATAGAAGAATTGAAGAATTTTTATAAACTTTTGAAATGGGCCATTTTAACAAAAGTTAGACTACTGTTCAAAAGTAATGTTTTTGAAAGAAGTCTCTGATGCTCACCAGGGCAAATACAGTAAAAACAGCAATTTTGTGAAATACTGTTACAATTTAAAATAACTGTTTTCTATTTTAATATATTTTAAAATGTAACTTATGCCTGTGATGGCAAAGCTGATTTTTTAGCACCCATTATTCTAATATGCTGGTTTGGTGAAACATTTCTTGTCATTATGAATGTTGAAAATGGTTGTGCTGCTTAATAATTTACTGGAAACCATTAAACATATTTTCCGGATTCTTCGATGAATAGAAAGTTCAAAATAACAGCTTTTATTTGAAATAGACATCTTTTGCAACATAATAAATTTAAGTATTTTATACATTTACATTTACAAATATTTGTTTGTTTGTGATTTATTGCCATGCCAGACTCAAACAGGTGACATGTACACTGTCTGCACTTGTTGCGGCTGATTTTGCCTTCGTCAGGGTGTCTTATTTTATATTTATATTTCATATATTTTACTTATAGGACTATACTCATTATACTCCCGGCATGTGACAAGCAATGTGACGGAAAAAAAAATCATGAATACATAGAATGAAGGCTTGCCCACTGTAGATAAGTTGTCATTCAAACACGTTTTATCACAGCAAAGCCATACAAATTTTGGTAACACTTTAGTTGAGTCCAATTCTCACTATTAATTAGTTGCTTATTAGCATGCATATAACTAGGATATTGGCTTTTTATTAGTACTTATAAAGCACATATTAATATCTTATTCTACATAACCATATTGTACATCCCTTAATCTTACCCCATTTCCTAAACTTAACAACTACCTTACTAACTATTATTTAAGCAGTAATTAGGAGTTTACTGAGGCAAAAGTAGTAGTTAATAGTGGACCCTAAACAGGGATACAGACAGGGATACAGAATTTTAATGAAACATCTTAAACGAAAACACTGGCATCAGGGGTGTTGACACAGTCATTCTCTCTAATAGGCCCATAACACAAAATCTGTGCATTTACATATGTGAGGCACATGCTCTCAGTTATGCATCTATCCAGTCTCTTAATGGTAAAATAGAGGAATAGAGAGAGAGAGAAACCCAGAATAAAAAACATCCAATAAACACTGGTCTACCACAAAGTGTAGGGTGTGGCTATGCAGCTTTTAGTTGTGAGGCGCTGACTCTATTTGTGTCCGGTTCTCGGCAGGCAAATTGTTCCCTTTGGCAGCTATATGTCTAGATATTGGCTGTTTTGGTCAGATAATAAGAAAAGGAATGCTGTGGAAAGACTAGAGACAGAACCCCAATGCATACTTCTGTCTTATTACATTGAATAGTCTATTGCATTGTTTAACATGTTACAAGGGGAAACCTGCAGGTACAATTGCCTTGACATTAGTACGCTGTATAAATGCTTATCAACATGTATTATCTGCACTCCCTGTGCCATCTGCTTTAAAACAAAATGTCTTAGTCTTTATCCTTAAATTAAGCTGCATTTTTAAGTGAAATTTAAAATTGAGGTTTAGATGGTTGTCCAACTTTTTCCAAATTCCTGTGGTGGTGAGATAAAAAAAAAAAAATGTGGAATGACTGGATACGACAACAATTTTAAACAAAGGGTTAGATGATAGCATCTTTAGATGACAGCACCCTACATCCAGTGTGTAGTTCATATAATGCACATTAACACATAAGCAATATAAGCAAAATATTGTTCATTTACGCTAGCACACCCCATTTCATTAAAAGTTTTCACCTAAAAAAAATCATTTACTCACCCTCATGTCATCCCAATCTCGTATAACTGACTTTCTTCTGTGAAGAAGAAAATTGATTTGATATTTTGAAGAATCCTTACATGGATTTTTCAAGAAATGACAATTCTCAGTGACTATGGCTGTAAAGCTCCAAAAAATACAAAACCCACCACACTGTAAAAAATAATTGTTGGTTTAAAGGTGCCAAAGAACATGTTTTCAAACGATGTGATATAAGTCTTAAGTGTCCCTTAAATGTGTCTGTGAAGTTTCAGCTCAAAATTTTTTTTTTATTAATTTTTTTAAATGCCTATCATTATAAATGCGCCGATTCAGGGTATGCGGCCCCTTTAAATCTCGTGCTCCACGCCCCAAGAGCTCGCACTTGCCTTAAACACCATAAACAAAGTTCACACAGCTAATATAACCCTCAAAATGGATCTTTACGAAGTGTTCGTCATGCAACATGTCTAATAGTGTAAGTATAGTATTTATTTGGATGTTTACATTTGATTCTGAATGAGTTTGATAGTGCTCCATGGCTAAAGCTAACATTACACACTGTTGGAGAGATTTATAAAGAATGAAGTTGTGTTTATGAATTATACAGACTGCAAGTGTTTAAAAATGAAAATAACAACAGTCTTGTCTCCCTGAATACAGTAAGAAACTGTGGTAACTTTAACCACATTTAACAGTACATTAGCAACATGCTAACGAAACATTTAGAAAGACAGTTTACAAACATCACTAAAAATATCATGATATCCATGATCATGTCAGTTATTATCGCTCCATCTGCCATTTTTCGCTTTTGATTAGTCTGTTGATTCATCTGTGCACAGATCAAGACGTTAATACTGCCTGCCTTTGTGTAATGCATTGAACATGGGCTGGCATATGCAAACATTGGGGGCATAAATATTAATGATCCCGACTGTTACGTAACAGTCGGTGTTATGTTGAGATTCGCCTGTTCCTCGGAGGTCGTTTAAACAAATGAGATTTATATAAGAAGGAGGAAACAATAGAGTTTGAGACTCACTGTATGTCATTTCAATGTACTGATCTCTTGTTATTCAACTATGCCGAGGTAAATTCAATTTTTGAATCTAGGGCACCTTTAACTTAAAAAAGTAAGTTATCTGGTTGCATAAAAATTTGGAGTTCAGTGAAATTAAAAAACTGAGTTAATACAATAAAGGTGATTGGTTTAATCAACAGAAACTCAAAATATTATATTATCTGAACCACATTAATCATTTAAGTTGATTTGACCAAAGAAAAAATCATGAAAATAATCTTTTACAGTGCACCAATTTTTGCCATTCAATATTTTTTTGTGTTGGAAACAGGCTTCACTGAAAATAACAGACACTTTTATTTATTAATTCATTAACAGACTGTGAACTGTCATCATATTGAAAAGACCACTGTTTTGTAAAGATTTTTCAAAAATTGTTCCTTTTGTTCCACAGAAAAACTAACAGCATTCAGGTTTGGAACATCATGAAGGGAAGTAAATGATGAAAATTTTGTATGAACACGTTAATCGAATTAATATTATGCTTGAATAAACATGCTACCTGGCCCCCGGTGCCGCTTCTCCATCCAGATGTAACAGTTGTTCTGAGCTACACCCGTCTGAGAGTCCAGGAAGGGCATGCGTACGCTGCGCTCCGCACACAAGCGGGCATTGTAGCTGCGACAGTGCTCAATGGCCTCCCTGTAGAACTGGTCCCCGAGCCTGAGAAAGACACATTTGGTGAGGAATCCTGGTTTTAGCATAAGTCATAAGTCAAAACATATTTTGTTGATCCTGGATCAACATTCCTGTCTAAAATATTGTCCTAACCATATCCCTACTCCTAACCTAACTAACATTATCCCTAAAATCAGAGGGAAATGATAGGTGAATAACACTGATGTAAAAACACCTAACCCTGTTTGTAATCTAAACTTGACATAATCTAAACTTGTCCCTCAAATCTGATTGGTTGATTGGAATGCTGTTCTAGGAACAACGAAGTTGATCCAGGAACATTTAGTCGGTGAAATCACATCCACCTTCATACATTAGTCAGACTATGTAAACTTTAAGTTTTGTTAATTTTTAAAAAGCCTGTAATACAGGACTATTTTTCTTGGCTAATACCACTGTACATCCATACAGTTTCAAAGCAAGCTTGTGTTTTGTGCTGTCGAGCCTCTGGGTCATGCTTTCTTTTCACTATTCAGTTTCCCACCGACTGTTTGAGAGTTATGCACTCTTAGTTATAATCACAGTCTCTATTACATGAAGAAATGCTTACATTGTCATCCATGTGATTCCCTTTAGGCAGTCAAGAGTCATTGAGACACGACTACCAACTTCATATCGAAAGACAGAAGAGACACTGGACCTGAGCCAGCCTGCATGGCTTCTCTCCCCATAACTGCCTCCTGTTTCGATTAGATCACTCTTCTCTGGACCAGAGGATACACAGATATGTGAGGAATGCTGGGCTGGACAAAGAGGAGTATTTCAACCCAGCATAGCGACACAAAGAGCCTCAGTGTTTGGAGGGAGCAGGAGAGAAAAAGAGCAGGCAGGTATGAAAAGCAAAGGTCTGAGAGACAAATGAGACTACTAACATTTGATGGCGTAGTTTACCCCCAAAAAGTAGGTTTGAGTTTGATTCCAAACCTATATGACTTTCTTTCTTCTGTGAAATACGTATATATTAAAAAATGTTTTCTTTTGTTTTGTTCACACAATGAAAGTCAGTCAATGTTGTTTTGAACTAAGGCTGTCACTTTATCAGATTTTCAAAACACAATTATCCTGGCTAAAAGAATTCACAATAAGGATATCATTGTTATATCTATAGAAATTCTGGAAAAAAATAATAATGCTATCAGTGAAATTCATCTTCAACTTTGTTTATTTTGTGTTTTCCTTTTTTTGGCCATTGAATCACACTCAAAATACGAGTACAGAGAGGCAGTTAGTGAGTTTGTATTCATAACTAACCATAAAGGTTGTCTGCTGGAAGCTAGTTATTTTAGATTATAAAGTTTTAAATATGGATATTTTTCTTACAAAAACCCATTGTTTCACACCAGAAGTTCTTTATTAACCCCCGGAGCCATGTGGAGTACTTTTACAATAGATGGATGCACTTTATTTGGCTTCAAAATCAGAGAACGGACTCTCGTGGAGTCCGGTCTTGCCAGGCGACCTTGAAAGAACGATCTCGGAAGGACGCGAGGACAGAGAACGCATCATTTGAGAATTGAGATGTGCTGCGGTCTTGTTGCTCAACTGACCAACTGACCGTCCCAGCATATTATAAGTGGCTAATGCACAGTAAATACAACATAACATCATAACCTGTTCAAAAAAATATTTCATATAATTATAGACATTGTTTTCATATAATTATCTTTTTATTTCACCGCGTGTATTTATGAAAATGAGTAGCCTTTGGCTGTTATGCTTTGTCAATGTTAAGATTATTTTTTATATGTCAATAAAAATACTGCAGGCTTTCTTCAGTTTATCATTTTATTAAAATTAAGCAAAACAAACGGTTTACTTTCACGAGCCGTCACGTATTTGCGAGCTTGTAGCTGGAATCTCACGAGAACTTCAAAGCTTACAGGCTTCCGTACGTCGACCGGCGCAGCGTCTTCTGGGATTTTTAATGGTTTGATTCCCTCAAGTTTGCGTTCGATGCATCCTCGATATCAAGAACACATCCGGGTACTTTCATGCGTCCTCCGTTCTTGTGTTCTTAAGTATTGGAATGAACTTCGACGGTTGATGATGACGTAAAGCAAGAACACAAGGACGCAAGATCGCTGAAGAACGCATATTGAGAAACAGCCTTAGTCCGAGAGCTTTCTGTCCCTCCATTGAAAATGTATATACTGTCCATGTCCAGAAAGGTAATAAAAACATCATCAAAGTAGTCCATGTGACATCAGTGGGTTAGTTAGAATTTGCTGAAGCATCGAAAATATATTTTGGTCCAAAAATTACAAAAACTACGACTTTATTCAGCATTGTATTCTCTTCCGGGTCTGTTGTCAATCCGCGCTCACGTGTTATCTGGTGCGCCCGAGCTTCATTTACCAGGGCTGTTCGATTCCGGATTTTTTGGAATCAATTCTGATTCCAAGAATCGATTACTCACTGTTATTTTCGATTCTTTCTTTTTTTTTTAAATACCACTACCATCTAACATTGTTGCCACACAGCCACACAGCGAGAAACTCTCTACACCGGGCGTGACAAAGCAACCGTTGCAAATCCATTTGTCCTTCCTATTAGACGTATTGCGAGTGCTGCTTGTTCATAGAACGAGGCATTTACTGCGTCAGTTGTAGACAGTAGACACAGTGTAAAGACTAGGAATATGTTCACCATATACATTTATGCAGAAGATTCTATTTACATACATACCTACCTACACACACATTATACACTTATGTATGTGGATAGATTATTTATTTGTGGTACATATATTTCATCCAATATCATAAAACTAAAGGTAAAATTCTTGTTAAATTCTAAAAGCATTTTGCTCAGGAACAGGCTCATGCACACTTTACACATATAAACTTTATTTAGGGCCTTTACACATATAAATAGTCTTCACGTGAGTGTGATTGATTGTTGTTGTCGATTGATTTATTCTTCTTGTCCTAAACTACAACGAGTAAGATCAAACCCTGCCCAGCAACTGATTCTAAAGATTTCATTGGGTCAGTCATTGCGCTGTTTGCCTACACAATGCTGAAATAATCATCCTACCCTAAACCATACTCTGTGTCATGACTGGATCCATTTATTTTCATGTGACTTGATTGTGTTGACAAATGAAATCGGCTACAGGCTGCGGTTTGTGTTAAAAAAAAAAAAATTTAAGAGGAGTCGATTCCCCTTAATGGAATCGATTCCAACCTTTGGAATCGACTCTCAATTCCCAACGCCTCGGAATCGAGGAATCAATTCATTTTGGAATCGATTCCCAGCCCTATCGTTTACAGTCTGAGGGAGACACACATTGTAGACAAAACAACCTTCGCAAACATGTCTAAGGATTTCGACACAGAGGAAGACTTGCATTTTTTTGCTCAATATTATTTGAACCCGAATACACGGACGAAGAACTAAGAGCGATGGAAGAAGCTCCTACACAGCAGCAACCGGCATCACAAACAGCGTCACTGAGGAGTCGTGAACGCGGATTGACAACAGACCCGGAAGAGAATACAATGCTGAATAAAGTCGTAGTTTTTGTTATTTTTGGACCAAAATGTATTTTCGATGCTTCAACAAATTCTAACTAACCCACTGATGTCACATGGACTACTTTGATTATGTTTTTATTACCTTTCTGGACATGGACAGTATACTGTACATACATTTTCAATGGAAGGACAGAAAGCTCTCGGACTAAATCTAAAATGTATTAAACTGTGTTCTGAAGATGAATGGAAGTCTTACGGGTTTGGAACGACATGAGGGTGAGTCATTAATGACATCATTTTCATTTTTGGGTGAACTAACCGTTTAATTTAGTTTCAGCTGTTTTCATCCAAACATTCTTGTGTTCCACAGAAGAAAGTCATAAAACAACACAGCAAAATCCCCAGAGTTAAATCAACTCTGCTCAGAGTGCATATGGTCCCTCTCTAAATAGTGTTAAAGTAACACTGAAGCAGAGTTAAAGTTAAGGAGATAATTAAGAAATTAATAAGGCTGTGACTTAAGTCACTTGTAGTTCTTGTCTTTTTTATTTCTTCAATGATTCTGCTTGTTAACAGCAGGTGTTCATCACTACTGCGGAATCATTACTTAATTAATTGCTTAATTATCTAACTAAATTTAACTCTGCTTGAGTGTTATTTTAACACTTTTTAGAGAGGGACCATATGTACTCTGAGCAGAGTTGATTTAACACTGGGGATTTTGCTGTGAAAATGAGGGGATTAAATGATGACAGAATTTTTAGACTTTTTCCTTTGTCACATGTGACATGCCATGCTGATTTTATATATATATAGTGCGCTGAGGAGAGATACGTTTCATGATGGAATAAATATGAATGTTGTTACAGTCTCTAGTACCCAAAAGACACTGAGAACATTATCTTTCAGATCTTTTTCTCTTGTCATTTATCTTGAAAATCTTCAGATGACATCTACATTTCTTCTTTCCTCCTGCATTCACTATCCTGCTCCTCCACCGCTCTCTCTTTCCTGGGCTTCCTGTGGGCATTATTTCCCTGAAACGAAATGCCTGTGCTATCAGTTGGAGACTGCAAGAGCCATTATGTAAGTTGCAGTGACAGAGGCCCGCATTAGAGCGCCCACGACCAGCACGAGAGCCGCTATCACCATAATCATCAACATGCTCCACTGGACTAAACGGCCCTGATGGCTCTCAACTCAAGTTCCCTCTCAGAGTCGATCTATAACTACTTTTCAGCACCTTAAACAAAACCTTAACAGCCCATAGAGATGACATATGCTTACCAATGAGCGGCTGATGATGATGTCTATCAGCACCATCTTAAGGAAAGAGCTCATGTGAGACCACCATGCTTCATACAGCCTCCCCCATAATCTTTACTATAAACGGCCTCCTGTATTACACACAAGGCATTGGCTCTGGTCAACAGAGTGAAGCAGTTATGTAAACAGTTAGACTGACGTGTTAGAGGACACGTATTCTTTCTGCCACCTCCCTGGAGGCACGGATAAAGAGAGTCTCTTGAAGGTCGTTGAGATCTTCAATCTTTTAATGTCGATTAGTTATGGACCGGGAAGAATAGAAGGGATTTTTATTAAATCTGTCACAGTATTTGATTTTCACAACCCCAAGAGCAGTTGCTTCTATAGATAATGCATGTTTTTACAGGTACGCGGGCAGGAAACAGAAATGTGACTTTGGTCAAGTAAAATCCATTAAATTTGAAAATGAAAGGTAATTTAAAGCTGATCTTTTCACAGTGTATGTGAGCTCACCAAAATTATGGGATGGTATGACACTGGAATGTTTTAGAATAAACATTGAGCTAACAGAGCATGTGGATATCAGTTGTTGTGTAAGCTGAAAGGTTTTAAAGACATAGACCAAAGGCCTACAATTCATGTTGAATGGGAAAAGAAACAGCAACACATTTTTAATGGCTTGATTTTTTTATTTAAGTGTCTGATAAACAACATGCAAAACTTATTTTATATTATATTCATTTTGATTTAATAAATAAATAATCATTATACTGCAACAATACAAGCATGATTATCTTATTTTTCTTTAATAATAATCCTAATAATAATAATAGCAATTTTTTTATGTTGTTTATTTTATAATTATTACATTTACATAATTATTACATTTATTTAAAAAATACATTTATATATATATATATATATATATATATATATATATATATATATATATATATATATATATATACTCAAAAGTATATTTAATATTAAATTATTTATTTTATAAAATAATATTAAGAACTTATTTTTATTTGACACCATAGTAATAAATTATACTAAACAATACAATTTGAAAATAAAATTATTTAGTAAATAAATAATCATTATACTGCAACAATACAAGCATAATTATTTATTTTCTTCAATAATAATAATGATAATAATAATAATAACTATTTGTGTATTTGTTGTTTATGTGTTATAATTATGTATACATTTATTTAAAATATATATATTTTTTAAATAAATGTATATTTATTTTCTTTATTTTCTTTACTAATAATAATAATAATAATAACTATTTTTGTATTTGTTTATAATTATGTATACATTTATTTAAAAAAATACATTTAAATAGTTATTACATTTATACATAAATATATATTTTTTTATTTAAATAAATGTATATTTATTTAATACTTGTGTAAAATATAGTAATTTTGACACAAGTATTAAATAAATATACATTTATTTAAATAATATGTGTGTGTGTGTGTGTGTGTGTGTGTGTGTGTGTGTGTGTGTGTGTGTGTGTGTGTGTGTGTATATAAATGTAATAACTATTTTAAATGTATTTTACTATATATTTTAATTATACTAAACAATAAAAACATGATCTTATTATTTTCTAATTAATAATTATAATAAAATTATTAGTGTACTTGTTATGTTATTTTATGTATGATAATGATATTATTTATTTATTATTGATATTAATTATTACTATTATTACTTTATGCAAAGCTATCTTTGATTTTTGATTTAGCCTATTTACATGTAAACATACAATTATTACTATGTGTTTCTCACTTGAAAATTAATAGTGGCAATGATTTACTCAATAACTGATTTAGAAGAAAAATATATAGCCTACATAAAATAAAAACTTGTTTGTCTGTAGGGAAAAATACACTGCTGACCAAAAGAAGCAAAAAATATCTTCTCACTGAGAAGTAGAGCAAAGAAAATTAGCTGGGCAGATTAAACATTTTTTCAAAGTTATTTGTAAACAACTGTTTTTCCCCCTGTTAGCCTGTATCAGCCTCTGTGAAAACTGGAAATGAAACGCCTGGACTGAGCCATGTGCTTTGTGCCTGGGCTGCTCTTAGGAAATTAATACCTATTCTTTATTCAACAGAGCAGAGCTGCAGCTCATTCACAGTTTAGTGTGTAACTCAGAGGCTGGAGGCCCCTTTACTCAGCAGAGCCAGCGTCTATATTCATATTACTTGAACAACAGGGGCGTCTCCTTTGTGTCTCAAAAGAACATAACCACACTTCTTAAGGATGGAGAAGATGCCTTTCATATTCAAATGACCTCTTTAGTTTGATTTAATCAGAATGGTCTCTCTGGACAGGTGTCCATGAATAATCATTGGCTTATAGGCGTTGCTCAGAGAATTGTTGTTCATTTTCAAATACATATGCATACCGTCATGATAATCAGCACTGCATTTCAATTAGACACGTACTTTGTAAACTGGCCCTCCAAATGTGATTAAGCTTTCATTAGTTAACAGGCCGGCACAGAGACGTCTTGTCTCAAAGCACTTCCTAAGGAAGCTTTTCATCAGTGCAAGTAAACAAGATTTAACTAAAACACTGTATCAGATTTGAAAAAAACACCTACTTGTTCACAAATATCACTACATTAAAAATATTCCACGTACAGATTTCCAACTTGCATTTCAAACATGATGCCATTGTGTATGTTAAAGTACCCTGCTAAGTATGTACCATCCCCAACACAGAAACATTTGGCTCAACCAATGGTGCTAATTTGGGGCGGGGCTTTCTGTTCACTGACCAATGGCAGTCAGGAAATGATCAAGCAAAGAAAAGCCTCACCTTTAAACCTCTTCAAAACCTCTCACTTCAAAGTAAATCCCCTCTCCAAATAGAATAATCATTTTATGTGATCGTATGGGTATTTTAAAATAGTCTGTAGTGCGCCAGAGGGTAGAGAGGTGCTGATATGAATAGGGATTTGCCCTCCACAGTGAATCGTGTGAAGAGAGAGAGTGATCCATCACAGTCAGGCTCCTTTCTGTATGTCTGTGGGGAGATGAGGAGGCTGAAAACAGAAGCTGTAGTCTCTCCCTTCTCTCTCTGAACACCCAGGGCACTGAGTGCACCACATTCACTCATTACATGCCTGTTAATCCAATTGACCGTTAATTACGGTGCTACGTTTGCATGCCAAAAAGCATTGATCATCTTTAGTGACAGAATTTAGGCATTTAACAAATTAGCTTCATTGAATCTGAATCATTAATTGCAGGCTTCATTTTTGTTTAAACTGCATCCAAACTATTTTGACTGTGATTTTTAGCACTGCATGATATCAGTATCATATTTTTCAGAGATTTTTCATTTTTCGGTATCTGTCAATATTGCTGTATCTGTCAATACTATATAATATATAATACAGTCAAACCAAAAATTATTCAGATGTTTTTTGATATTTTTGGTATATGTTTACTAGTGGGTGCAGGACACTATAGTTCATTTATGTAAGCGAGCATAGCAAAATAAAGTAAACTGTGACATATTGTACCCAAAAATTCTTCATACAGTGGATTACCAGTAAATTGATACAGATTTGGAACCAAAAATTATTCAGACACTTTGACTTTACCATGTGTTTTATCTGACATAATTAAGATTATTTTTTTCTGACAGTTTAACTCTGAGATCTTGTCATATTTCATTACCATTTTTTTTTAATTATAGTGAATAAACTGTGAATGAAATGTTCAATGTGTCTGAATAAATTTTGGTAAAATTTTGACTGTACATATACAATATATAATATACAATAATCATAATAATAATAAAGTATAATAATAATAATAATCATAATAATAATAATATATAATGCATACACTAGCATTCAAAAGTTAGGTCTGTAAGATTTTTTATGTTTTTAAAATAAGTCTCTTATGCTCACTAAGGCCGCATTTTTCAGCAGCCATTACTCCAGTTTTCAGAGTCACATGATCTTTCAGAAATCATTCTAATTATCTAATAAGATGATTTGGTGCTCACAAACATTCCTTATTATCTGTTGCCCTGCTTAATTTTTTTTTTTCAATATTGTTAGGTAATTATTAGAATGGTAATGTACTATTTTGGTTTTTAGTGTTTTATTTGTATGCAATGATACAAAATAGTATAGAATGAATAATATTAGCTATTTACAGGTTATCAACCATAACATGAAAATATTTAGCGATCCACAGTATTAAAAACATAGTCTAAGTATTTAGAAGGTGCCTTTTTATGGCAATTCCAACCTGAACTCACAGCAATTCGTACGTATTTTATGAGGTGGCTAATTCGCATGAATTCGTATGAATGACCTACCCCTAATGCCACCCCTAAACCCACCAGTCACTGGGGTTTAGACAAATCGTATGAATTCGTTCGAATTAGCCACCTCGTAAAATACGTACGAATTGGTTGTGGAATAGCGTTGGGTAGCTTGTGCCCAGAAATTGTAATTTTTTATTTATTATGAATCTGTGAAATAATGTATGATTGTAATGGAAGTGCAATGCCTTATTATTCAGCTCTGCTCTGAACACCTTTAGTCAGACTTAAAGAGTTTGAAGCAAATCTAGGCTGTGAGGAAGCTAAACATAGGTTCCCCATCAGACTGCTGTGCTTTCATGATATCGCTCACTTTCTGAGAGAAACCCCTCAGCGGTGAATAAAGAAAGGGCCTTGAGCAAGAGAGAAAGGCCAGAAGAGCTTGAAGAACTCCTGGAGTGCGCAGTTGTCTAGCTTGCTAGCAAACATTTATTCAAAAAAAAAAAAAAGAAAAAGGAAAAAGGTGATGTAGAGGTCTAGACTGTTTGCAAATGGATTATGGAATGGAATGAACAGAGGCACTTAAAATATGCCTTCCTTTCAGTTCATTTTTTTTATTTCCATTTGAAAAACATGTTTTTTTTAAAGACTCAACATATGCTAAAAGAAACAAATGCTGAACAGGATAAGGGTGTTGTGTAGTGGAGTCTACCCCAGCACAAACCCCTGTTCCTGGACACACAAAGACCTCGGGCTCAACGGTGTTTGTAGTGCAGTTGTAATGCGAAAGCAAAATGCATCCAGACAGACGAAGATGGGGGGGAGGGGAACAGCCAACCGCAAACGTCTTAACCTAAAGCCCACATTCTCACCCCCTCAATTTATCCCTCCTCAATCTATATGAGACGAAACGAACGCAAACACCTGACCCCGATCTCCAGACACTAATAAATGAATAAGCTAAATGCTGTTGAACATGGTATATATGACTACTCCTCCATAGAAAAGAACACTTGTATTTAACAGCGCTGGGAAGTAATCTCATTCACGACGATCAAACAACCAGACAAGAAACACATTATTTTGCCTGGGCAACATAATAAGATTTAGAGAGGAAGAATAAAGCACAGCCAAAACATAGCCAAATTACAGTCTTTGTCAACCAAATCCAACATTTCCAAATTCTTTCATAACACAATAAGTGAACATTCTTTCTGTCTTATAGCAAAGTATTTCGAACAATAGCAGTGGGGAGATGGAAAAACATAAAAGTGTGCTCAGACAGGTGTATACGGCTCCTTTTCCTGTTCCCGGTGACCCCCTGATGTCTTTTTGGTGGGATGGGAAGGGAGCTTTATGTCCATGATCTGGAGCAGATGGGGCTCCGTCTCTTGCCCACTGACATCTCTGCGGCTAGTCATCGGAACAGATGGGTACTGAGGGATCCTGGGATATTGCTAATCTGCTCCACCACAGCATTTAGAGATGGTGCATCCCCCTCAGTGTACACACTTATATCCACAAATCAGCTTGAGTTTGAATGGAGATGAATCACAAGTAACTATGATTTAGGCTGGTGTGAATCCAAGGGTGTTGTGCAAGCATTTTTTTTTTTTTTTAGTGAGGAGGCACCAGATGCAATCCAATCTCACTTGCAAGATAAGACACGACCGAAGGAAAAAAAAAAACAATTTGTAAATAACATAGTTACTCTAGTCATACAATATCTATTATAGCATATCTGTAACATGGATTTCTAAAACTTTTCTTTTTTTAAGTGCTTGCAGAACTGAAAATATTCCACATTTTGTCTGCTACCTTCTTATGTAGGTATAGCATAAGATGAATGCACATGCGAAATTTGAAGGGTGACATGTATTTGCTTTATTGATGGCAAGGTTAATGATTATTAGATATTATACTGGAAGTAAATCCTTTCTTTCATCAAATATGTAAGACTAATTCACCCTGGGACTATACTAATTTAACCAAAAGGTACAGACAAATACCAATAAGTAGGACAAACCCTTCTGACCTCTCCTTAAAGTTCTAATAAATGTAATCTAATAAAAGCTGGAATTCTGTCACATGGGAGAAAGCAGCTCTGCACTTCAACATCCAAACAAGAGAGAACAGGACAGTGAATTCCATTGTTATCCATTAGTTGATCTTGACTTAATGAATGTTACCCTGTTTTATATATATATATATATATATATATATATATATATGTACACCAGACACGACGCAAATATCAATTTATATATCATATCAAACAATAACCTATAAAATATGTTCGATAAAGAAAGTTATCAAATGAAATGAATTAATATTAAACCATAAAACTGGGTCTGCAACTTGCCACTTTCCAATTCTCAATATATAACAGGGTTATGTCTGTCCAGCAGTTCTCCATAGGCCACAGCGGGGAAATTATTCGATCCCTAGCCTACTTATAAGCATTTTAGGACAATAATGCAACCGAACCGCGAAACATCTTTATCTTTAAATGATTATTTTACGTTCTAAGTAGTTTAGCGACGACATACAGCGCGCTCGTACAAGTCATATGACAGCTCATCCCGACGGATTTCATATATGGCCAAGGCTTTATCTAGGTGTCCTGCAAACAAGTCAGCGGAGTCTGTAACGTTACACTCTCAAAGCATTGCATCCGAAATAATGCTGCACTCACATTGACCATCAGAGGCTGAATGCTGAGGCACACCGTTGCATATTTGCAGAATGAATGTCCGAACACAACGCTTTAAATGTATTTACATATGTATATATACATTACACACCCCACACAAAGAGAAACTACGTGGATTAAACAGTTATTCGTTTGGGACAGAATTCCTTGAAATCCAAAATGCACGGTGCATACAGTTCTATTTCGAGACTCGATTTGCACCCACACTCTAAATCATGCGTGATACCACACATTTTCGAAAACGAACAAAATAAATGTTTATAATTACTTACGCTTTCAGCGGATTCTGAATGACAGTCGCCATTTTGCCACACTGTAACCTAATATTCCAAATCTCTGAGTTCTTTGGGATCGTTGTGAAAGAAAAACAGCCAATACGGACCTCTGTGTCCGGCAGTCTGGCCAATACAATACTAGGAATCAGAATCTGGGCGTAGCTTCCAAGAGCTGTCAAAATTATAAAAAATTCTTCAACATCTTTACTTAAACGATTTGGTTCACAAGTTGCAGAGATAAAGTAATGCTATTTATGCAAATTGGAATTTTTTTTTCAGGCACAGAATAAAAGCGTCCAGCAGCCTTACAAAATAGCCTTCATCTGACAGCTTTGACTAGATCTTTATTTGTATTTTTGCACGTTTCCCATAATTGTGCTTGGTGAATTTTATACGGCATATTTTAAATATAAAAATGTAAACAGACACAATTCATATTAATATAATTAAAACAATTCATAAAAACACTGTGTATTTCAAGTACACATGTTGTTATATTATCAATTTTAAAATATAAATACATAAAAAAATCATTATACAACATTTATATTTTTATTCATTCATTTAGCTTCAAATATGTGCATGTCAACGAGACCATCCTTTGACGTGATTGACAGCTTATTATCCAATCACATTATTTAATTTTTAAAAAAGTCTCAGAGTTCCACCAATGAACAGTAAGGAGGCGGGGATTTCCTGTGTCATGCGGAAGTCGTATTTCCAAACAGGAAGAAGTCACCACGATCTATTTCAGGTAAGTTTATTATGACTTTCCTTTTTACATAAAGTTATTACAGCGCTCAATATGTGATTACTTGCCTGTGAAAGTAACAGTTAACAAAAATGAACGAGTCACGTGAATGTTCATGATAGTAGTCTTAGCGTGTTAGCTCGTTCAGCTCCATAACAAATCAGTGTTTTTCATCAGTGGTCATTTTCTTAGTAATGCTCCAAAAAGCGTAGGTTTAGTTTCATATGTTCTAACAGCAAAAAATAAATAGTTCACAATTTTTTCTCTTTATTTGAATATAAAGGTATTAATCTGATTTAACCTAGCAGATATACTGGCATGATTCCTGAGAAGTAGAAATGAAGCGGGGATATGAAGCGAGAGGCAGGGACCGTCACCGACACCAGTCACATTGGCGGAGAAGACACCGTTCAGCCCACGATGAGCAGGAATACAGGTAACTAACACGGATTGAGTCTTATCACCTTTCACGTAGACGCTCCTTAAAATGAAACCATGAAATATTTACTGACCTGCATTCTGTTCCAAACCTGTTCGACTTTTTCTGTGGAACACTAAAGATGATGTCAAACAGAATGACAGCCAACTTTCATTGTTTAGACAAAAGACGCAGTCAAAGTGAATCAATGGAGAGTGATGTTGTCACTCTGCGAACATATCATTTTGTTTCACAGAAGAAAGTGAGTCATACAGGTTTGGAACTACGAAAGGTAAGTACATTTTGAGTGAACCATCCATTTAACTAACATATATGTTGCATTTAAAATCAATGCATGTGTTCATACTAAAGTTTTGAAACCCAAAGTCAGCGGTTTTGGCAGTTCAGTTCTTACTAGTCTTAATTTTATTCAGATTGTTTGTTAGTTAGGCTTGTATTGTATTTATGTTAGCCGTTACCATCAACATGCATTCATAACATCAGTCTTTTTGTAGGTCTGACAGCACAGCAGGTGATGCAGGTTCATCCTCTGCATCCTCGTCTGCACCAGGTGAACTTTTACTTTGCATTATCCCTCTGCACGTCTTTCTGTTACAGCATCAAAAATGATTCACTTAGCCATTAACCATTATCACTTACAGAGTTGCCAGGCTTCTACTTTGATGCAGAGAAAAACCGCTACTTTCGTTTGTTGCCTGGACACAACAACTGTAACCCTTTGACAAAAGAAGGGCTCCAGAAAAAGGAAGAGGAGAGAAAGAGAGCAGCACTGCTTGCAGAGGATGATGGTCCTAAGAAGGTGAGCTGGGGAAGTACTGGATATGTCCTGTAGCTATATGTACGTGTATTTTATAAGGTCATTCTTTACTGCTACAATTTATTTGCACCAAATTACTGCTGTAACATCATTCTTAGAGAGACATCCATTGATGTTTTATGCAAAAGCATATCTGCAGTAGTTGGATTGGTTTTGTAGGTAATAAATCAGTGTATTGATTTGTTATCAAGCCTATTGAGATGTAACTTTCTCCTTGATTCTCTCTATTATGTTCAGAAAGCTCCCAGGACTGGGCTGAATTCTGCATTGGTGTTACAGAAGAGACATCTGGGTGTGCTGCCCCCAAGCTCCTATTCTAGGTATGGCATAACATAAT
Source organism: Chanodichthys erythropterus (assembly GCF_024489055.1). Classification (NCBI taxonomy): domain Eukaryota; kingdom Metazoa; phylum Chordata; class Actinopteri; order Cypriniformes; family Xenocyprididae; genus Chanodichthys; species Chanodichthys erythropterus. The sequence goes on along the minus strand of NC_090224.1, from coordinate 7,768,841 downwards.
GTTTTATGAATACAAGTACTTTAATAGATGTTTTTACCAGGAAATCCCAAATGGATCCCAAAATGAATTTGATCCCAAGGCTGTTCTCATTTTGTAGGCTGATCCATGAAGTGAAAGTCAGTGGGATGCAACGTCATAAGCTGGAGGTGCAGAGCTCCAACTCCACCTGTCCAAACACCGACAACTTTCATCTCATAGTTGTAAGCCTCTCGTTTAATGGGAAAACATAAAGACTTAGAAAGAAAACGGTGATTTCTGAGGCAACTCAGTCTATTTAAATGTATTCTCAGTGGAAAAACAGCATGTTATGCTGAGGACAGGAATCTTGAGAACAGTAGAGCCATTTTTTGGGTTAGTCTTTGTTTTCATGGAAATGGGGTTGTTGGCAGGTGTTACTGGAGGAAGGAAGATTAAGTTTTGGCGGTGATTGTGTTTTACAGTCTGACTTGTTTTCTTTTTTCTGTATGCATCTTATTAGGCAGATTCAGCTTGTGAGAGGGTTTTCACAGTGAATGATGTGTCGCACGGAGGCTGCAAGTACGGCATTATGAATTTCCATGGCTGCAGAAAAGGCTCTCTGTCGGTGGAGATGTGCGATAACCTTTATTTTACTAACCGCAAGGTAAGTTGTGTAGTTTAAAATGAATTCCTTTCATCAACAAAAACACACACACACACAAAAACAAGATGTTTTGTAGTAGTGAAAACTTACATTTTGTTTCAGGTGAACTCTGTATGCTGGGCCTCTGTGACACATACAGACTCACATGTTCTGTATCCTTCAAATATTTCAGATTCTAGAAACTAAAGCTTCAATTATGTTTGAGATTATTTTGAAACTGTAGATCTGTGGTTTTACTAGATAAACTAATGATGTGTCAATGTTCAGGAATATTCATGATCAGTTCATAATCAGTACTTCAAATAAATGATAATTAATCGTTAACATTACCACAAAACAAATGTGGTGGAGGGGGACTTGAAATACCATATGCTAATGAAATTTTCTTCTTAATTTTCATTCCACTGTATAAATTTAGAGTATGCTTAGTATAATTTTTGTTGAATGTAAAAAGTCTTTCTGCATTAAAATGTGAATTTGTTGAATGTATGTCAAATGATAACTCTTAATATGAATATGCGTATCATATTTCGCTACACTAGTCACTGTGCAATATTAGATGAGCATACCTGCATGTTTACTCTGGTAATGACAATTAGTTTATCACTAAATGAACATCTCTAATTGGTAAGGAAGTGTTTCTTGACAAGTGTTTTCAGATTGTGTTTGGTGGGCATTTCTCAGACGCCAGGCTGTGTAAGCTTATTACCTGCTTCTCTTTTCAGCAACTTCAATCCAGGTTCAAATCTTTTCCTTCTGGGTCTCCCAATTTTTTAAATAAAAGATTTATTTGTTTTCCCTGTATTAAGCTGAAATGACTTCTTTCTTTTATTTTTTTTTTCTCTTCAGATCAACCAGGGATGCTGTGCAGTTTTAAGATCTCCACAGCTTGGTCATGTGCATGGTGCCTCAACCCACAGGCTGATAAAACCTTCAGCACTGGTGAGTTTGAGTCTGTATACTGTATGAGTTTGCTATTGGAATGAATGTACACTGTACTACTGTTAAAAGTTTGGGGCTAGTAAGATTTTTTTTTTTTTTTAATGTTTTTGAAAGATGTTCACCTAGGCTGCATTTATTTGATCAAAAATACAGTAAAAACACTAATTTTATATAACATTGTTTTACATATACATTTAATTATTTAGCAGATGCCTTTATCCAAAGCAACTTATAAATGAGGACAGCAAAAGAAGCAATCAAACCAACAATAGGGCAACAATATGCAAGTGCTGTAACTAGTCCCTGTTAGTCTAGCACAGTACATTTAGCAATGATTTTTAAAAAAAAAAATAGATATATAGAATAGCATGTCTTTAGCCATTTTCAAGAAACGGCTGAAGAGTAAAGATCCAGCAGCTCGGGTTGAGTTAGGCAGGTCATTCCTCCAGCTTGGAACAATTTAAATTATAACAATGTAAAATTGTTACAATTTGAAAATGACTGTTTTGTATTTAAATATATTTGAAAATGTATTTTTCTCCTGCGATGGCAAAGCTGAATCTTCAGTAGCCAGTACTCTAGTCTTCAGTGTCACATGATCATTCAGAAATCATTTGGTGCTCAAGGAGCAACTGTGATGCATTTGTTTGTGTGTGTGTGTGATTATTTTTTTTTTTAAATAGAATTTGAATTTTTTTTGTAACATTATGTTGCACTTTTGATCAATTTAATGTATCATTGCAGAATAAAAGTATTCATTTCTTTAAAACAAATAAAATCTTAATATGTATTTTTATATGTACACCTACCTAGGCCTTTCTCGCAGAGTGATTGTTACGGATGCTGTGACTGGACGCAGAGCAACATACCTTGCTGGAAGTGATGTTCTAGCTCAGCAGTTTGCTTTAAGGGTGAGAAGAGAGCATTGCCTGAAAAATGAAAATTCATTTTTCGGGTCCATGGCGCAGTGGTAGTGCACACGTTTATGATTTGAGTCCAGCCTGCATCTTGTCCCCAATGCCACATATAACCTCTGTCTCCTCCCACTTTCCAGTCTCCCCTAGTTTGTCATTTGTACCTCATTAAAAAGGTTACCACCATAGGAACATAAAGGAAGTTTACACCATTACACATAAAGGAATGAATAGTTTCTGTAATCCTGCATCCAAGTGTCAGAACATGTCCAAGATGACAACGTAACGTGAAAAGATTGAATGTACCTCTAAATGCATATGGCCCTAAATACAAAGTTCAAGCAGAAATATAAATTAGTAAAATCTTTTTTTCACTTTACAAAAAGGTCATATTAGTTAATGCATTAACTAATAATGAGCAATGCATTTTGTCACAGTATTCATTAATATTTGTTTACCTTAGTTTATAAAAATGTAACTGTTCATTGTTAGTTCAGGTTAGCTCAGGTCCATTAAAATGAAAACAAATACTCTTCAAATACTCTTCAAAAATTTTAAAAGTAGTTTTTAGTTTATCACAATATTTGAGTTATTAAAACCAATATCCTTCATTTATCTAATTTATAAATGTTCTTGTAAGGAAGTCTTGTAAAGTATTTGTAAGGAATCCATTTTCTTGACACTAAAAATGAACATTCTGTAAGTTTTTGTTTTTTTTGTAAATTTTATACATCTTCATTTTGTTTGTTTATTTATGCATGTGAGCAAAGATACCCGTGACACTTGTTTCATGTACCTCATATTTTAGACTCCTGTGCTGTTCAACGGCTGTCGCTCTGGAGAGATCTTCAGCATTGACCTGCGACAGCGTGACAGGGGTCGCAGTCACGGTTGGAAGACCAGCCGCTTCTACCAAGAGTCAGCCATCACCTCGGTCCAACTGCTACAGGATGAAAACTACCTCCTTGCTGCTGACATGCTGGGAAATGTCTGTCTATCATAAACAACTAAAATTACCACACACACACACCAACCATCATGCTTATATAACTGTATAGTTTCAGTTAATAACATTTAAAGCACTCAGGCGTGAATTAGTCTTTATTCTTCCTTCATCTCATCACTGAACAGATAAAGCTGTGGGATATCCGTGTTAAGCGGTCTGTCAAACAGTATGAAGGACACCACAATGAATACGCCTATCTACCAATTCATGTCAATGAGCCAGAAGGATTGCTTCTTGCTGGTACCTTTTTTTTTCTCCATATAACCCACACATGATCATGTAGAGCTTGTTCAGTTATTTAACAATGCACATCTCCTGTGTACTGTTTTCAGTGGGTCAGGACTGCTACACCCGACTTTGGAGCCTTCAAGACAGCCGTCTCCTCAGGACGATCCCCTCGCCTCACCCTGCAGGGAAGGACTCAATCCCAAATGTGGTGTTTTCCTCCCAGCTGGGTGGTAGTAGAGGACTTCCAGGACTCCTTATGGCTGTTCGTCATGATCTGTACTACTACTCTTACAACAAAGACTATCAGGATGGGCTGACACTGGAGGGTCAGTGCTAATAAATTACCCTCTGAAAAAAAGTATAAGGCTGCTGTGTGGAAAATTACATCTTTATTTTTTTTTAATTATTATTATGTCTTACTGACTGAAATGTTGCCATTTGTACCATCTGCCTTTTTTATTTTTATTTTTTTTAAGTAATAGATTAGACCATGAGAGATTCAGAATACTTGTCTGTTATATTATAAATAGATTGATTTTGAAAAAGATAGATGTATCTAAATTATAGTCACTTGAAACATACCTCCTAAATGTGCAATTTCATGATTCTTATGGTTGTTTTTGAAAGAAACAAAGAAAAATACATTTTACATTAAATATGCTGGAACTTTTTGTAAAATAAGAAGGAAACTGTTCATTATTGTTCAAAATAAATCCAAACTTCAAATCTAAACATGAATTTAACTGTTTTTGTTAAAACATTGACTTTAACCCCATTGACTTTCAAAAAAAAAAAAAAAAACATTGACAAAATATATTCTTTTGTGTCCTATAGAAGAAAAATATCAGAGGTTTGTAACAATTTTTAGGTGAAATGTTGAACTGTTTAAGTACAAAAATGCATTTACTCATTTTTATTTGTAAGCCACACTCTTACAAATAACTCGTTTAATTTAATTAGCATACAAGGTGCAAAGAATATAAAATGATATTCATGTTTCTCATGTCTGTGTCAGTCATGGTCAGTCATCCACACATAATGCCTCACTGAGTCTATGATAACCTGATTCTACATAATGAGTGTTCGTTTGGCCAAGAAAACCATTTTCCTGACAGCAATAACGCAGACCGTGGGCTAAATAAAAGCAACTACCATATAATATGAGATTCATGTGGATTGGCATCTCTTGAAAGATAATGCAGAGCCACATTTGTGCGGTTTCGCCATGGCTTTGTGTTAGGAGTAACTATGCAGTTTGATTCGGCAACAGTGGTAGTGATTCATTAAAAAGGTCTGTTTTAAAAACTTCAAACAAAAACGTCCTGCTCGAGTACACACATTTAAAATAAACGATAAAGTCTTTTAAATTATTCTTAGTTTAGCATGATCATGTGAGATCAGCATAATAGGCAGCAAATAATTGAGACAAACAGTAATGAATCTAAAATCTACACGAGGGCTTCTTTGAGGATAAAGGAATGCAAAACAATATGGACAATTTTGCATTTTAAAAGCAAATTGACAAGGCAAATCTTCTGTAAAACTGAAAATTGAGCAACACAACAGGATGGTAAATAATATTACTAATATTTGTGCACCAGTCTAATGTCTCCTGTAGAGGCCTTATGTTAGCTGCCTTTACCCACAGGAAGGCCCATATGGATCTGCAGCCACAGAAATGGAACGGCCATAATTTATATCTTGCACCTTTAAGCATGTTTAACACTTTTTTTTTACCACATTTAAGCCCATTCTGCAGGTCTTCCCGAAAAACATTCGTTCCATCTGGGCCTGCCCACAGGTAACGTATTGCATGGTAGACAAAGGATTGTCGCAGGTCTGACAAACATTTATTTTCCTGATGGATTTAACCTTTGAAAGAAGAAAATACGTAGGCCATTACATATGTTAAACTGTGAACAGCTCATGTAGAGTTGAGGAGCATGACGGACGTGAATGAAGTGTTGGGACAAAAAGCAGAGATGTTCCTCTTGTTTTCAACAACCAATAGGATTTATCGGTTTGAGAGCAGCGTTTCTTCCCTCTCAACCTGTACTGAAGCACTGTGGCCACATATGGGGTGTCTTATAATGCGGAGTGATGTTTGGTTCTGCTAGAGTTCTCCAGATTTTTGGTTGCAGGTGATGCACACCCGCACAGGATGGTCCCAACCCCTGGAGGGCACAGCCCGGCGATCAGGGGAGCAGTCGTTACACACTCCTTGTCCACATGCACGGCAATGATGGATAGAGAGACGGGCATTAAATTCACGCTGGCACTGGTTGCAACAATGGATGTCTTGGTCAGGGACCCAATATGCTGGACGGGCGGCATCTTTTACCAGACCTAGTAAATGCACAGGTGCATTTGATCATTTGTATATATTGATATTCCAGTGCAAGTATGTAACTATGATGACATTATGATGCTTAAACCTAAAGATCGCAGAACAGGTTAGTTGAACAAACCAAAGTTTTTCAAGGTGTATTAGTAATATTATTAATTATAAAAACATTATAATAAGATTGATACTCCACTGTTTTTCCAGTGTGAATTCATATTAGTATTAACTGTTCATGTTCGTAGTCTCATAAAACTGTGAAATACAGTGAAGAACTCACCAAGAGGGATGTCTATGGCAGTGACTACTGCTCCTAATGTGTTCTGAACAGCTTCTCCCACCTTCCTGGCAATCAGAGTCCCACCTTCCTCCTCTTCCAGCGCTGCATCCAGCAATTCTGTGTGAGACCATCATTTTGAAATTATTAATATTATGAAGTGAAATAATGCATGTTGTCTTATACTATGTGTAATACTTTCAAAGTTATTGAAACCAGTAAATCAAGCATTGATTTTCTTATGTTTTTCACAATATTTAGCAAGGTATTATTTAAGATATTAATTCTCACTGATGAAGGTATCCAATACATTTTCATAATTGCACAGTAGATTAGTTTTAAAAGTTTTACAGTGTGCACTTTATATTATTTTTATACACTTAAAGAAATTATATCTATACATACATATACATTATGTATATATAAACATTGAGTTTGAGACCAGTAACATTAAAATGCTTTTAAACTTATCAAAAGTGACCGTAAAGAAATTTGATTTATTTATTAATTTTTTTTAAAAAGCTGTTATTTTGAACTTTATTTTTGAACTTTTCATAAAAGAATCCTGAAAAAAATCAGTTTCCTCAAACATCGATAATGAGAAATGTTTCTTGAGAACCAAATTAGCATATTAGAATGATTTCTGAAGTATCATGTGACACTGAAGACTGGAGTAATGCCTGCTGAAAATTCACAGGAATAAATTATATTATAAAATGTATTAAAAAATATATTATTTAAAATAATAAATATTTTAAATTGTAATAATATTTCACAATTTTACTGCATTTTTAATAAATAAAAGCAGTCTTAGTGAGCATAAGAGACTTCTTTCAAAAACTTTTTAAAAAAGTTCAAACTATTGAACAGTAGTTATATATATATATAAAAATGTGTGTGTATATTATTGAATATGAATATTATTGAGTTATTGAATATATATCTAAAATGTTTCTGTCTACCATTCAAAGTGTAGTATACCTTCTGAGATGCCTCTGTTTTGAAAGCAGGCATCACAGACTCGCACAGGTGCCAGGCCCCAGCCTCTCTCAGGGACTGGCCGTGTCTTAGAGGAGCAACCATCACAGAAACCTTCTCCACAGGCCCGACAGTGGTGCTTTGTATCATTATCCTGGAATCCCTCTCCACATTTATAACATCTCTGGAAAAAAAAAATACATTCTTTCTTCAGTGAAGACTTCACTTCATTAAAAAGGCACATAAAAAAACTAGCATTAAAACTCACAAGGATGAGAGAATTGGGCTTCCAGTACGCAGGAGCAATCTGGTCTGTTAACCAGGCGGTGACAGCTTTGGCAGGCTTGACGCTTAGCTCTGAAACAGACTGAGCCATATAGTTCACACCATCCAGCAGCCTCTGCGCAGCATTGTTGTTGTCCTTCAGGAATCCATCGGACTGAGATGGAAATATGAACGTGAATAAAACTTATTCTTTGTGTTATTTAAATGGACATGAGGGGGAAAAACAGCAAAGTTCTCTCACCCCTGGCCAGACATGCTGGATCTCAGTCCGAACCACTGTATCAACAGGGTCCTGGTTCCCATACCAGTATTGCCTACTTCTATAGATCACAGAGCAGTTTGGGCACTCGATCACATATCTACAAAGAAAAAACCCAACTCAGTACTGAACTGAACTAAATGCACCTTTGTAGAACTATCATCCATTAACACCACTCACCCTGACCAGGCGTATATGGCCAAACCAAACCAAGGTGAGTCAGAGGATGCCGTCGTCTTTGGAACCACAATCACCTCTTTGCCGCTCTCATAACAAGCCTGGAATAGCAGGTTAACACACATAATGTCAGACCTGGGCAGTCACAGAATATGTGTAAGGTCAGGTCATGTGTTGCATTGTTTAGGACCTACCTTGCAGGTGTAGATGCGATTATCGTAGTGGGCTGAATAGCGGCAACGGTGTTTAGCCTCATGCACCACACCCTCTCGTAGGTGATTCATGCTGTTTTTACAGCCTGAGCTAAAAAAAAACCCTCCAAAGAATTAGAATTGCTTTTGTTTATATATGTAATTCAGAACAGGCTTTAGTATGGTGTACATGCATGGAATTTTCCACCTGCAGTATACAAGTCAAAACTGGCACAGTCAGACATCTAATTATTAGTTTAGCCACCTGAGTGGCGCCACACAAATAACTTCTTTTGAAGTTTTTTTTAAAAAAAAGAATGAATTTTCAAAATGTATTTAAATTACTCAACTGTAAAAAACAACTATGTTTGGGAGTTAAAAAATATAAGGTAAGTGACATGTTGGAATCATAACATTTGGCAATCTATATAATGTAAGTGAAACTAGTAAAAAACAAAATATGAATCAAATATAATATATTTTACATGCTGAAAAATGTTGCTCAGGAACTTCAGTGAACCCTTTTGAGCAATGTCTTAACCGAATCTGTGTTGTCTTTAACATTCAAAGGTTACAGGCTCACATGGAATCTGAACCTGCAGAAATTGAAACAAATTTTACATATAAAGTATACATCCCCATCCCTTGCATGTTCATTTATTAAATATTTTGTTTAATTTAAATCAAGCCTTGTTTATTTATTTAAAATCAATCCAGATTCTGTCTAGGCCTATGTCAGAATGAACCAAACTGCTAAAATGACATAACACTGCTATTTGATATACATTACAATTCAAACGTTTTCAAAAGAAATAATTTAATTCAGCAAGGATGCATTGAATTGACCAAAAGTGACAGTATGTATGTTATAAAACATTTCTATTTTAAATAAATGCTGTTCTATTGAACTTTCTATTAAAATAGAAAACTGTTATTTTAAATTATAAAAATATTTCACAATATGACTGTTTTTTACTATATTTTGTTCAAAGTCAAATAAATGCAGCCCTGGTGAGCTTAACTCAGTCAGCCTTGGTGAGTATGTAGAGTGGAGTATGTACTTAACTCTTTCCCCGATAGCGTTTATTTTAAGATGCCAGCCACTGGCAGCATTTTTAATAATTTTTACAAAAATTTTCATGGCCCCAAGAATGTTTTGTTGTATGAATATCGGAATATGCAATATATCAAAAGAAGGAACAGATCCTGTGCTTTTCAACAAACAAAAACATTTTATTCTAGCGTCATGCATTCTTTTTTAATCAACACTTAAAAGTCGTTTCTGCCACTGAATAAAAAGGATAATTGCGACATTTTATCTCACAATTCTGACTTTTTTTTTATTCAGTGGCAGAAACAAGCTTCCGTAGTTTTTTGCCCGTTTTGATCTGGAGATTTTCTACTCTTTCAGAAGATTTTTAGCGCCCCCTACCATAACTGCAGGTCAGAAAATTCAGTCAATGACGGGGAGGCATTTTCTTATAAATGACAGAAAATTCTGTCAATGGTGGGGAAAGAGTTAATTATATGTGACAGTTGCTTCTGAAAATGCTAAACAGATTAGGAAGCAGGAGCAGCGTGACTCCTGAGATGTGAAGACTTACCCACAGCTGAGGCAGATGCTAGAGCAGGTAAAGTATTCATCTGGAAAGAAAGAGTTGCTTGCCAGATGCTCATCTGGAATCTCTCCACTGAAGCACTCACTCAAAGCCTTGAGAACAAGAGCTTGATACATTAAAATTTATAACTGAAAATAGCACATGTGTCTTTTGAATATTTCAAGGCCAGAGCTAAAGATATGTAAGCAGTCATCTGAGGAAAACAAACCTCCTTAATCGTTTAAAAAAAAAAAAAAAAAAAAAGAATAGAAAAAAAGTGTCTTCTGCAGATTTTTGGACAAAAGTAATAGTAAAACCAAGTACTCAACATTTCAAACCAACACTTCCACCCACCCTTTCATGTCATCACTGAGCTAAAACGAATTACCTGCAAGGCCTTGTAGATTACACCGGCAGACCGTGGAGATCGTGTAGTGTTGTTGTCTAACTGCTGCTCCACGCTACGCAGCAGACCGCTGAAGTCAGTCGGGGGGTTGTGGGTACGAGTGCCCCGATACTGAATAGAGCTGAATGCTTCTGGAAAGAGGCCAAGCTTTCTGAAACGTTCCTGAAGAAGCCGCTCAGCTGATTCTAATGGCTTATCTACAGTGCACAAGAGAGAGCGGTAATAAGCATTTATTATTTTGCTTACTTATCTATTTAAATGTAATATGTAACTTGTTTTGTGAATAGGACAGAAAAAGCGAAAAACATCCAAAACGCGATGAACTGACCCGAGCCTAATAACTTGGTGTGGACGGTTTCATGGAAGATTATAACAGCAGGACCCAGAGTGGAAAGGGGCACATCCAAACCACAGCGGGCAGTCGTAGCTTTCAGCTCCTTCGTAAAATGCTTTAGATATGCATCTGACGCATCCCCAAGAAATTTGAAAAGATCATCATGTAGCCGGTCAGCATGTGTGCGATAGATGACCAAATCAGACACCGCAAGCACCTTCAGGAGGAGGCGGGTTCGCTGTCCTTGGTTCGTTCCTGCCCCCAGAAGTCCCTCTGTGTCAACAACCACCACCTTATGAACAGGGTCCAGTGCTGCCCACACCCCAACGGTGCAGGAATCCTGGGTTGGGGATGTCTTGAACACTTCACGACCCAGAAAGAAAGTGTGATTGAGAGTGTGAGATTTGCCCTCTCCAGTATTGCCGAAAATGGACACCACCTTCAACAGCTCCTCAGGCCTGCAGCCTAAATTCTTCACAAACTCCTCCTCATCCTTCACCTGCTCAGGTTAAGGAAATAAACATAAGGCATATACTTAAACGATATCACATAGTTACGTAAAACAAAAAAATAGAAAAGAAGAAAAAGCATAATGCTTTGACTGTCACAGTGCAATGCACAGATTAAAAGCCAGTCTGGAACTTTGGTCCAGCAGAGTGGCAGTGAGCTCAAGCTCCCCTCTCTGGACATTACGGCTGGAGTTTGACCTAGTCCAGCTCCACCTCTGTGGATCTAATGGGTGGAGTTATGTTTAGGGTTATGGGTAGGGTGTGGTTATACCTGCAAGGTATTTCCTAAACAATGCAACAATGTCCAGCGAGGAGGGGGAGGCGGGGGATTTACTAAAACGCGCACACAATTTACTATTTCGTTCCCCTGATTTACTAAAACGCGCACATGATTTACTATTTCGTTCCCTTGATTTACTAAAACGCGCACACGATTTACTATTTCGTTCCCTTGATTTACTAAAACGCGCACACAATTTACTATTTCGTTCCCTTGATTTACTAAAACGCGCACACAATTTACTATTTCGTTCCCTTGATTTACTAAAACGCGCACACGATTTACTATTTCGTTCCCTTGATTTACTAAAACGCGCACACGATTTACTATTTCGTTCCCTTGATTTACTAAAACGCGCACACAATTTACTATTTCGTTCCCTTGATTTACTAAAACGCGTGCACGATTTACTATTTCGTTCCCTTGATTTACTAAAACGCGCACACGATTTACTATTTCGTTCCCTTGATTTACTAAAACGCGCACACAATTTACTATTTCGTTCCCTTGATTTACTAAAACGTGCACACAATTTACTATTTCGTTCCCTTGATTTACTAAAACGTGCACACAATTTACCATTTCGTTCCCGTGATTTACTAAAACGCGCACACAATTTACTATTTCGTTCCCTTGATTTACTAAAACGCGTGCACGATTTACTATTTTGTTCCCTCAATTTACTAAAACGTGCGCACAATTTACTATTTCGTTCCCTCGAATTAAGTTGTGTGCACGATTTAGTAAATCAAGGGAACGAATTAGTAAATTGTGTGCATGTTTTAGTAAATCGAGGGAACGAATTAGTAAGTCGTGTGCACGATTTTTTTTTTTTTTTTTTTGTTGCATGTCATGTGCGGGGCTCCGTAGAGAAGCTTCGGGATCAAGGAGTTCTGTAATCAGTCCACTCCAGATCCACTATATGATTTCCACTTTTCACTCTGAGAAACCTTGCTCCAAGTGGTCATTATCCGTGTATCATTTGTTCTTTTAAACTCAATTAAAAGCCAAAAAAGGACTCATTGTTATTATTAATTTACAAATACAATGTTAATAAAAACAAAAGACAATTTTTTGATTTTACACTTAAGCTAAAAATAGGATGTGAGGAAAAACCCCTACAGTGGAGAGTGGACCGGATCCATGTGTCATTTGTTCCTTTAATATTCAATTAAGAAACAAATTAAAAGAACGAATGATACGCGGATTATCATGGAGTGAGAGAAATTCTTAAAAAATATTCACTCATATTTGTTGAAAAATCACACAAATCAAAACTAGAAAGAGCCTTTAGCTCCAATCAAATAGCTTCATTTATGTAACGTTAGCTAGGCTACTCGTTTAACGCCGCTCTGCCAATCAAATGTGAGGACCAGAACTGACCGTTATATAAAAAGCAAAACAGTTGTAAAGTACAAATAGAGTTACCTGCATGTCTTCCTTTTCATCCACCAGAAGAAAGCTGACGACTTTCTCCAGTTTAGCTTTCAACGCATCCAGCTGTTCATCTCCAGTGCTGCAGTTCTTCTCCGCGGGTTTCGAGGGAGGGTAGGCTGTGAGAGGATGCTTTCTTTTACTGACCCCGCTGTGTGTCCGCTTTTGACAGTCCAAACACAGGTTGATTTTACATCCCTGACAGCGGACCACTGCTCTCAGCCGCCCCCCGTTCGGAACCCCCCCGTCCCCTTTACATGAATCGCAGTAGGGTACGTGGCCAGGTGCGATTCGGATCCTGTCGTGGTTCCTCATGCGCTCCTGACGGTGGAGCTCCAGCTCGCAGCGGATGCACTGCAGGCTGCCGCATTCGTCGCACTCAAAGGCGGCCTCGTCAGAGCCACCGCAGGCGTAACTCTCCTGACAAACCAGGACGCCGTTCAACCCCTTTTCCACTGACGAGCCCTGACCGCTCATTATTTACGTCTAAATATAATAGCGAGGTAGCACACCGAACGGAAGCAACTGAATTTAAAGTACTAAAAGCTCTCTGTAAATATACTGACTGGTTATTCCTCTGAAAGTTGAACCAACTACACCAGAGACCAACCTAAATGTACAATCAACAAGAGAGATGGTATATACCTCATGAATAATGCATTTGAGTTCTTAAACAAAATATCTCACTCGTTTGTCTTGAATTTCATTGGAATCCTAAATGTGATGTGTCAAATTATGACACTGGCTTAAAATCAAATATTCAATATGAACTATAAATAGATCAGTTGACATCCGTATAGCACTGGCACTAAGTCAGACTTATCTAGCTTTCTGGCTGATTTAAAAGTGATCAAGCAGTCTAAAGTGTCTAAACTCACAAACTACAAGCAATAACAATCGAAATGTATTTATTGACAGACGTAAACACTAAGAAAGCAGCTATATTCGAGTACTGTTATCGTCCTGGGCTTTTGTTACTCAAGCTAACTAAGATTAGCATACGTGTCTGGAAAATCTCCTCCAATTTCAAAGACTACAGATACTAGGGGGTTAGAAATATGATTTCTGCAGCTGAATTAATAAGTATTTAGTATCGTACAGACTGTCCTTAAAGTATGTTCACCAACAACACATTGATCAACACAGCTTTGACCGAACAAAACAAGCTGATTTCGAGCCAGAATCGCACCGCAGTCTTCATCAAACAAGCCGCTGAATTCCCTGAAACATCGCACACGACAACGACTCTTTGATAAACACAAATTAATAAGCCGGTTGATGTCAAGATAACTGTTTTTCCCCACCAGCTTGTAAAACGATTCCCCTCCCCGGTAGATTCGGGTGAATGTTGTTGCCAGGTCAGATCAGCTGATCGGCTTGTTTTCACTGTAGCTGCAGTCGAAGGTTACCAAACGCAAAGCCGGGTGGGAAATGGAGTCCATTCTCTACAAGCAAAATTTAGTAGGCCTAATTATGACATAAATTCAGTTTTGGTGTTAGGATGAGGAGCGGTCAACAGATATAAGATATATGAATTCAAAAACAAGAATTTTTGGGGAACATATGAGGAGACAGAATGATAACTCTACATTGGGCATTCCTATCTGAAAAAGAAGCGCACTAAATTGTATTGAATGTGCACTTTTAGTAGTGTAGGCTACTTAGAATCTTAAAAGTATAGCCTATTTTTTTTAATTTTCTTTTTAACTGTACTTGCAGATAATATGATATTAATTACAGCCCACTTAAGTGTACTTAAAGAGAGTAGGCCTACACTTTCATGACTATGTATCTTAACACACTTAAGTACATTTTTAAATATGTCAAACGTTTTAAGTAGCCTACATTTTAAAATAGTTTTAATCTCTTTTATTGTGATTTATAAAAGTACACTTGATGTGTTGACTAACACACATGTAAAGTACTTGATTGTGATTGTATTTCACATTTAATGTTAATATATTTTAAATGTAGGCTACTTAATTGCAACTCTATGGTAAGGTTTCCCGGACAGGGTTTAAATTAAGACAGGATAGGCCTTAATCTAGAATAGTTAATCGTGTTTTAAGAAATGGCTTTCTGAAACACAGATTAAGTACAGATTACTAAAACCTGGACTATGGAGTCCTAATTTAAAATAAACTAGATTCATTTAAACCAACTGTGCTAATCTGAATTAGCATGAGAGAGGTTGCCTGTAAAACATGGAATGAACCAAGAAAAGCTTAAAATTGCATGGAACTGAGAAGCAAATCCAAGGAAAACAATGGAAGCAAAAAAAGACTGCAATCTCAAAAAAAACAACTACTAAACAAGAGACAGTTCTTTTAAAGCAAGCAAAATAAATTAGCTGTGGGGAAAAAAAAGAAATGCCTAAAAATCTGTTTGTAATGAATTCTATTTAAATAGATGAATTCTATATATATAAAAATCCTATGATTATTAATGCTTTTTTTTTTTGTCTTTACATAGCAACAAACTAAACCTAACTATTAACACAGGTGTTGGCAGTCTACAAATTATACTGGTTTGATCCATAGCAATTGCTTTATCTATCTATCTATCTATCTATCTATCTATCTATCTATCTATAAATAAAAGGTAATTCTTATGAGCATGTCCTCAACCCAAGCAAAAGCTCTACACTTCACGACAATGGTAATCTCCAAAACAAAAACACTAACATATCAAAAATGTTCACATAATAGAACATTAAACAGTAAAACATCTCTCCATATTCTCATCTTTCTAAAAAATGCATAAAATAACACTTTTTCAACATTTATCTCCCAATTCAGCCCGGTGCAAAGCATGATGGGAAGTGAAAGTCTTGTTTGATTGGGTCACTTGACTGAAACATGTTATTTGAAAATGATAACAAGAGTTCTAGTAACCATTTCAAGTCAATTTAATATGAAGCAATCACATTTGAACCAGAAACAATGGTGTTAAATCAAAATAAATTGTTTAAATAAAGTGAACAGCATCAAAAAAATAAATAAATAAAATAAAATAATAATAATAATATATATATACACACACACACACACACATACACACAGTGTATATCAATATCGATATATATATATATATATATATATATATATATATATATATATATATATATATATATAATATCCAAGTACATGTGTCTTCTTTGAAACACAATGTTTATCTGAAGTTAAACCTGCCTCCTGGTAGGTTTAATTTAAGCCTCAATTTAGCTCTAGTCTTCCTCCAGGAAATCAGCTTATCTAACTCTGGACTAGACTAAGTCTAGGACTATTTTAAACCATGACAGAGAAAGCAGATTTCTGTTAATCTGGTTTAAAGGGCCATTTTATTCTAGGACTAGGCTTAATCTCTGTCCGGGAAACCGCCCCTGTGTATACATTAAATACATGACCTATAAGTGTCATTAGAAATAGAAATAAGCATATTTAAGTGTATTATAAATGCTTGTTAGTACATTTGTCAGTACATGTTAAACATATTTCAGAAATATGAAATTGCATATTAATAAGTAGCCTACTTAAGTTCTACTTAAGTATAGCCTAAAGAAAATTATTCAAATGTATGCTAAAGTGTAAAGTGCCTTCTGTCTTTTTACACATAAGTCCTTGTATGAACTATGTTCAGGGTATTTTATTTTACTTCTCTGAGGGACAGACTACAGACATTCAAAACATTTGTCTTATATGGCTGTGAAAATTCAACATGATATAGAACCTGTATATAGCCTACATAAATCTTGTCTAATTTTTCACAAGTTCTTTTCGAACATGTACTGTATTTTCAAAACACAGAGGTGTATAGCATTTGAGTTAATTACTGTACTCAAGTATCTTTTTGGATACTTTGTAGTTGTACTTAGTATCAAAGATATTTGCAACTTTTACTCTCTACTTGACTACATTTTTGAGCAAGTAAATGTACTTTTTACATGCAATTACACAGTACATTTTTCATGACAACTAACTTTTTCTGCAAGTTTGTTTCTGATAAGAAGCGATATTGCCATCTAAGGGCATTGAAAGTACTATATCTTGTGCATTTTGCCTTTACTCACCCAAAACTTGTCAACAAGGATACTTTACGTGAATGTGAGTGCATTAGCAGGTAATTGCTGATCGCAGTTGTTTGATTTATTAGATGACGAAATGACTGCAGCTGGTGATGAGGCTCAAACCAGCACATACAGTAGATTTTGACTATTTAATTTTACTTAACATTTATTTTATATATCTAGGCTACTATATTGACAAGACCATTTTGAAGGATATTGGTTTAATTATAACCTTTCTGTGCTCTTGAGCTCAACTGAGACTTGAGAGTTTGTAGATGTTTAAAAGGTTGTTGTGTTCAGTTGAGGTGTTCAGTTTTATTTTGATTTTAGAAAATAAACTTGACTTCTCATCTTACAAATCAATTGTTTCTTATTTTCACTGGTATGTCTCTCAGGACTAGTGCATCTCTGAGCCTACAGCATGAGTAAAATACTTAAGTAGCTACTGTTAAAATCTGATATTTTTACTCAAGTTGTATTGGAATTGGTTACTAGTAACTTGTAATGGAGTCATTTTCGATGTAAGGTATCAGTACTTTTACTCAAGTATGGTTTTCACGTACTCTTTACACCTCTGTCAAAACATGATTGACACCCAGTACACAACAGTAGCCTAGCTCTAACCACTGATTAGTGGCTACAGCCTCTCTGTTTCTCAGCTTCATTTCCATTTACATAAACTTAAATAATAGGACTATCTACCATGAAAAAGGCCCATTATAACTAATAATAATTAAGGTCAGTTAGGTAAACTATTCTTATTATACATTTGTAAACCGCAATTCTCCATACCCCAGTCCAGTAGGTGGCAGAACTACATCTGTATATTAACTTGCCACCGCCACACTGTAAGAAGAAGATTCCAGTGTCTGTTGACAAATGACTGTCGAAGCAAAGCTAGTTAAACTCAATTGTGAAGTCCTTATTCACATAATATTCTGACAGCGAGATAACTAACAGTCATTAACATGGCCGAGGAAGAGTTCACAGACATAAATGGCAACTCGATTTCTTTAGACTGCCAAACTCACTCAGCTTTCTGCAGAGAGTTTACTGTCACCTCACCGAAACTGTCCTTGCGCAAGGTGATGGTGTACACCTGCTTTATATGGTTATTTGCTTATGCTATATTTTTCTTCACCGAGGTAAGAACGTTTTATAATGCAAATACGAATATATTTATAATACTAAAATGATATTATTATACTTCTAATGACTTATATTAATGTCTAGAACACTGCTGTCCTGTCGAGTGCCATCCTCCTCACGCTGGCTGGGATGATGATTCATATTCACTTTGTGAAGGTGGACCATGAGACCCTTCTCATAATCGGCTCCCTCGGCGTCCAGCTGTCTTCATCTTACGCATCTGGACGAGAAAGCACGACCTTCATTGAGATGAGCAAGCTGAAAGACATTGTCATCAACGAGGCTGTTTATATGGTAAACACACAGTATTTGACCCTTGTGGATAATGGACTTTGTGATCTAAAAATCAAGTAAAAAAAATAATCACCCCTTGTATGTTTCTAGCACAGCATTATATACTATCTGTGCATTCTGATCAAGGACCCAACAGAGCCTGAGACGGTGACAAGCGTCGTCCCTCTATTCCAGGTATGAAGCGGCTGTTGTTGTTCTATTGCAAAAGCAAGGTTATAGGAATCTTTAGCATGTCACTCTGTAAATTAACACATTGCATTCTTCTGTCAGAGTTCAAAGCCTCGGCTGAATTGTTTGGTTCAAGTGTACAGGAGCTGTCAAGAGATTCTAGCACAGACCAGATGACACAGAGGTAATGGTTCATGTCATGGGCCATACTATACATGTTTTACATAACTGACATAGTTCTGTCTCTATATATGTTTTATGACTCTATTTCTTTTACTTTTATTTGGCAGAGTCTTCTTTTGAAACAGGATAAAGATTGGAAAACGACAGAATGAACCATAAGCGTATTGTTGGTAGTATTTGTATTGTTGCCTACACTACATCTTTCTGTTACATATAGTGGTTTGTTAGTGGCTACAGTAGTCTTACCTTATTTAAAAACATTATTTTATGATCAGACATTTTGTATTTCTCCGTGCTTTTATTGTTTTTCATTGAATATTATAGCTGTTTGTTTTTTCCTCAATGATTCTGACCTTAAATAGCCACTAGGGGGACATGTGTGCCAATTTTTGGAAAGGGGAACAAATTTAGTTTATTAAATATATTAATGATGATATTTCCTATTTGGTACTGTTATAACCATGTGACATTTTAATTATTAATTTTTGTTTGATCTTAATTTATTTTTTTTCGTATCAAAATGAAAACAACATAAACCCTTTTCATTAGAATTAAAATTGCAAATACTCATTTGCTTGATGAATAAAAACAATACAGAGATCTTATTTGAAAGAAGTATAGAGAATCAATGTATTATTCAGCTATTAAAGCAAATCTTATTTGGCCACCATTGTTGTGGGTCACTTGAGGGATTATGCTAATCCGCCTCATTCGCTTTTTGGTAGGTCAGCATTTGATTGTGTTCCAGCTTTTGTCAGGATGTCTTGTTATCCAAAGCAGTTTATGTCCGAGAGTTAGCATACAGGTTCAACTCACTCTAACTGGATGAAGTGAGTTCATTTGAGCTCTTTTTGCAGAATTCAGAGCACCACAAAGCTTCTGAGAGTTACTTAGTTGGTGATTTTTTTTTCTTCTTATAAATTATATATTTTATTGGTGTCTGAATTTATGTTCAAATACTGTGAATACCAAGTGGAAATATATACTGTGGTTTCCTGTTCATAGTAAATGCTTTCTAGGGGTCAGACAACAGAAGGCAAGTGATCCTTTTTTGCAATATCAGTTTCATAGTATTTCTGGGGCACAGCTGTTGTGAACATCCATCACACTAGATCTTACTAAATCTTACTGTCTTCTTTTGTTTTGTGGAACACAAAACTAGTTTTTTGTTGTTTCTGTGTTTATCTTTTCTTATGATTCCACTAATCTTTACATATTCTGAGGAAATGTTTTCCATGTCACCTATGTATTATTTAAAAAGTCTGCAATTTCCTTATAGGAACTCGCTATCTGTTGCATAGACAAGGGTTAGAGTTGTCATTCAAGTTTACCTGTTTGGGAAAAGGAAAGAGAAACCACCCATATTTATTTGTGTTTACACACAGTGAAACATTCCCTTCACTTTTGAAAGCGGCTATCAGCAATGAATTAAGAACACTGATTACCCTCTAACTTAAATGAATATTCTGGGTTTAGTACAAGTTAAACTCAAATGACAGCATATCTGTTCATTACCACAGAAAATAATTTCAACAAATTCATTTTTTTTCTTAAATTATGGAAGTAAAATAATGCCAAATGTTTTTGAAATAAAAAGCTTGTTGAATTGCACTATTTGAAAAAAATATGCATTACATTAGCTGTACTTGCATTTAGATGCACTGTATTTTTAAGGCTTGCATTTTTATGGGCTGAAATTCAACATGGTCGTATATTTAGGCTGTGAATATTTCAATTAAAAATATTTCACACACATTTTCATTATTAAAAATTCAATAATTCATATTCACCTTTTAGATTTCACTTCCAAAATATTCATTCTGTTTAAAAATACAACCTATAAAATTCAACTAGCAATTTTCAGTCCATTTTATTTCGCTTTACAAATTCGCTTCCACAAATTCAGTGGCTCAAATTCGGCAGAAAATTCAACATTTCACATCCGGGAACTGCAGGAAGAGCAGTAGAGTGCCGATGCATCATCTCTATCTGCTGTTAGTCTGCTTCACCAGCAGGTGCCGCTAGCGGCTGTTTAAGACGAGATCATGGCTAGTAAGTCATCATTCATTCATAAAAACAGATTTACAGAAATGGAGCAAGCGGTAAGTGAATGTGTGATAATTATCAGGGCCAGTATAAATGCAGAAAAGCTGATAAAGACACAAAAGCTGCATTTATGTTTAATTCAGTGTATTTACGCTTACTTTCCCAGTGTAGCTACAGCTTTCTCTCCAGTGAACAAGATAACGTTATTGCCCGATGCTGGTGTATAGATCAAACGTTAAATCTGAGATAGACATATATTTTTCTCTGTTGTTTAGTTTCCTTAACTTTATATCGCGGCGCTGTGTTGTAATACTAGGGCTTCCCTCATCCGTCATAGCTGCCATCAGGACATATAAACTCTTAACACAGCTTAATGGACTCGTACAGTGATATAAAAGACCAAACTCGCACCTCATTTGTGATGTAGGTTAGACTATATAGGCTCCAAGAAAGCAGATACTGGCATTAAGTTGATTTGACGCTGAACGTTTGATTATGATATTCGCAAATTTAGGGACTGTCTCTAAAGTTACAACATTATGTATTCACGTTTCTACCTTCAATAGCATTTAAAGAGAATGACTTAGTCACAAAACCAACTGTAAATTGTTCATCTAGGTGTCAGGTATAATGCAAACCTTTTAGATTTTTGATGTTTATTAAAATAAAAGGTAACACTTTATATTAAATAGTTGATATGAACGAACAATGAACTGCACTTCTACAGCACTTACTAATCTTTGTTAATGTTAATTCCAGCATTTACTAATACATTATTAAAATCAAGAGTTGTATTTGTCAACTTTAGTTAATGCATAGTGAAGTAACATGAACAATGAACTGCTGTATTTTTATTAACGTTAACAAAGATTAACAAATACAACAACAAATGTGTTGCTCATGGATAGTTCACATTAGTTAATACATTATGAACCTTACTGTAAAGTGTTTCCAAATAAACTGTCAAGTAATATGTAAAGATTGCTATGTATTTCACTACTGTATTGGATCATACAAAAAAATGCCATAATTTAAAGCTCAATAGCATTTGATGAGAATGATTTACAATCACCAAAACTACCTGTGAAGTGTTCATCTATAGGTGCCAGGTCGAAGAGTGATGCACCCTTCTCTCTCTCTCTCTCTCTCTCTCTCTCTCTCTCTCTCACACACACACACACACACACACACACACACACACACACACACACACACACACACACACACACATATTCAAACACACTCAACTCAAAGTACATGCACATATACTTTTTCTTTTTTTTACACATTCATCACACAATTAGTTCTACTTAGTTAATTTTATTTTCTAAATTTAATTTAAAATTTGTATAAGCAGGATAATCTATGATCAGGTAAAATAAAAAATGAACAAAGTAAAAAAAAAAATTGTGTGATGAACGTGTAAAAAAAAAAAAAAAAAGAAATAGTATATATGCATGTACTTTGAGTGGGGTGTGTTTGAATATGTATATGTGCATGTGTGTCTACAAGAGTTTGGTAGAAGGTAGAAACGTGAATACAGAATGTCGTAACTTTAGAGACGGTCCCTAAATTTGCGAATATCATAATCAAACGTTCAGCGTCAAATCAACTTTATGCCAGTATCTGCTTTCTTGGAGCCTATATAGTCTAACCTACATCACAAATGAGGTGCGAGTTTGGTCTTTTATATCACTGTACGAGTCCATTAAGCTGTGTTAAGAGTTTATATGTCCTGATGGCAGCTATGACGGATGAGGGAAGCCCTAGTATTACAACACAGCGCTGCGATACAAAGTTAAGGAAACTAAACAACAGAGAGAAATATATGTCTATCTCAGATTTAACGTTTGATCTATACACCAGCATCGGGCAATAACGTTATCTTGTTCACTGGAGAGAAAGCTGTAGCTACACAGGGAAAGTAAGCGTAAAGACACTGAATTAAACATAAATGCAGCTTTTGTGTCTTTATCAGCTTTTCTGCATTTATACTGGCCCTGATAATCATCACACATTCACTTACCGCTTGCTCTAATTCTGTAAATCCGTTTTTATGAATGAATGACTTACTAGCGTTGCTTTGGTCTTCCTAAACAGCCGCTAGCGACACCTGCTGGTGAAGAAGACTAACAGCAGATAGAGATGATGCATCGGCACTCTACTGCTCTTCCTGCAGTTCCCGGATGTGAAATGTTGAATTTTCTGCCGAATTTGAGCCACTGAATTTGTGGAAGCGAATTTGTAAAGCGAAATAAAATGGACTGAAAATTGCTAGTTGAATTTTATAGGTTGTATTTTTAAACAGAATGAATATTTTGGAAGTGAAATCTAAAAGGTGAATATGAATTATTGAATTTTTAATAATGAAAATGTGTGTGAAATATTTTAATTGAAATATTCACAGCTTAAATATACGACTGTGTTGAATTTCATCCCATAAAAATGCAAGCCTTAAAAATACAGTGCATCTAAATGCAAGTACAGCTAATGTAATGCATATTTTTTTTTCAGTTAGAGCAATTCAACAAGCTTTTTATTTCAAAAACATTTGGCATTAATTTACTTCCATATTAAATAAAGAAGCTAAATAGTTAGTGAGGCACTTATAATGGAATTAAGTGGGGCTGATCTGTAAATGGAGCTAGCCACAAGATGTGAATAATATTTGTGTTAACATGACTCTAGTGTAAAAAAAAAAAAAAAAATCGATTACTAACATTTTCTGTAAAAAGTTAGCCTGCCCTTTGTTGGCAAGGTTTTTTAAAAATGCTTTTGAAACAGTAATATTCAAAAATATTATAACAATTTTAAAATAACTATTTTCTATTTTCATAAAATGTAATTTATTCCAGTGATTTTTCAGCAGTCGTTATTCCAGTCTTCAGTGTCACATGATCCTTTTATTCTAATATGGTGATTTGGTGCTCAAGTAACATTTCTTATTATTGTTAATCTTAAACAGTTGTGCTGATTAATATTTTTCATACATCATTAATTTTTCAGTATTTATTTAGGATTCTTTGATGAGAATTAAAAAAGTTTATTTGAAATAGAATTTTTTGCAACATGTCTTTACTGTCATTTTAGATCAGTGTAATGCATCCTTGTTGAATATAAGTATTAATTTCTTTTTAAAAAATCTTACTGACCACAAACTTTTGTGCATATCCAGTTTACAACTTTGTTCCCACAGCAACATAAAACGACCTTAAAAATGACAAAAACAGCTTTACAGTTCAAATAATTAAGTTTTAACAGAAGAATTAATGTGTGATCTCCATAAAAATATAAACTTTGAATTTCTGCTTATAATCCTGCATAAATTGGCTCCTTTTGATCCTTTTTCATTATAACCTTGAAAAACTTTTTTAAATTTATTTATTTATTTATTTTTGCGAATATTAACATTACGCTACAAATGCTGTAGATTGGGCTTAACTTGTATAGAAGTCTTGCTCGAGCCCGAATAGAACCTAAAGGTCAGAGTTCAGAGACCTTGTTGTTATTCAAATACTGTTTCCCATGTAGCATTGCTTCATTCCCTTCTGACCATTTGGAATGACCGTTCCCAAAGAGGCTGTGAAAACAACTGAAGGGTTTAAAATGATCCTGTTAGGTTGCTGTGAAGATGCTCCTGACAGGATAATCATCCCTCCCGGAGGTGCGAACCTCCCAGGAACTCTGCTCGGGGGGGGTGTCGGTGGGGGTTTGACGGTCCTACACCCTCCAGCCACCCAACGGATCACATCATAAACAAGCCGTCCACCATCAGCACTTTTCCAGTTAATTAAACTCACTATAACAATAAAATATCAGGGTGTTTAGCTACTCGGACTGATGTTTATACTGCGTCCTTCTTACTCAGATAAATGACGTTAACCACAGTTTATATCTTATTGTATACATAAACACTCCAGAGGCACGTGAGCTCCCTTGGTTTATAAACTAAAGTACTCAAGTGATAAATCTTGGCATTTTCAGCTCAATTGGGAGGATGCCTTCTTAGTGACTCTGTTTTGGCCTTTTACAAGCAAAGGATGTTGATCATACCCTCTCATAGGACTGTTTTATTGTATATTAGTTAAAGTATTTAAACAGACCCCTCATCAGCGGAATTTAATGGCTACATCGGATTGCCTGAAGGATGGGCTGTTTTTTGGAGGGAAAAACAGTTGTGTGGGAAGGGTGCAGGAACCCTGCTGTGATAGGAGTTCCCCTCCCGGCACCACTTTGCCTCCCTGTGGACTTTTACTATGTGCTAAGGTGTAACATTCACAGGCCATGAGGCAACTCAAAAACACCATAGTGATAGAATATTGACCGCTGCAGCGACTCGATTCTCCAGCTGTAATCTAATTGTCATTGGCCACCTTTTTTTTTTTTTTGTATGCAGTTGCTAACTCGTGAGTTGGATGTGCTTATATTACCAGGAAGCAACATAAACCCTCCTTAAACTATGTATGTGTGCTTTTTCTATTGTGTAATACTATATGCAAATAGTGCTGAGCAACACAATCCGGAAAATCACACTGAATCTGATTATAGATATGCAAAAGTAGCGAACTTGTTCAGATGTAAACCAGGATGTAAAATAAATTCAAGAGGGCATTATAAAGCCTTTAAAAAGGAGAAGGATTGATATTTCTACCCAGGAAGCTATACTGCTGTGCTTTTTCAATGCTCTCCATCCCCCATACCTCTCTGAATAACAAAACTGTTACTGGAACTTAAACCAAAAAGCCCACCCCTTCAGCCTCAAGTTTTCACTTGAGTCTTGGTTCTAAACTCTCCAACTTCTCTTGATAAATGTGTGCTGAAACGTTAGGACAGGTGTTGCGGCTATTCATCTTTTATCACCTGAAATGACCCATGGGAATGCGGCTGCGGCTTTTGCCTCGCCAATTTACCAATTTATTTTTGAAAGTTTCAAGGATGTCAGCTGTAGGCTGATATAAACTATTGTCCTTTTTTTTTCAGTTTTACAGAGTCAGGTTCTCAGCCTCTCTTTCTCTGAGGTTGTTTTGGACTGTGTGCTTTCCATCTGCCTCCCTGTGAACTTTCACCTAGAAATATCCACCAGATATCCTCTTAAATTTATTTCTCAGGTTTACTACAGCCAAGTGCCTGCAAACAGTGGAGAGGGAATAAATAAGAAACCATTTTGTGATATTATGTTAGACAGTGATAAAGCAGAAAGATGACAACAATTCGAGAATGAGAATAACAGGCTGTGTTGACATAATTGTCGTATACATAAATATATATATATATATATATATATATATATATATATATATATATATATATATATAGAGAGAGAGAGAGAGAGAGAGAGAGTGACAAAAATTCTCTTTCAAACAAATGCTGTTCTTTTGAACTTTCTATGTGGCATGAAATATAAATGGCTTGATTTTGATCTGCTACACTGCTGCTGCTGCTGGGCAAGTACAATAATTTGTTCAGCAGTAACACTTCAGTATTGTTATGATATAGACACGGAGGCAGAGATAAAAGCAATCCAGGTGAGTTTATTGGAACAATATGTGGAACACAGAGTGGTAATGGCTGTTATCAGGTTCTTGAGAGATGAATATAAAGTAATACTGTCCTTGTATGGTTTGTGGATCCAGGAGTTGAGCTGAGATGGAGGGAGACGTTGGAGACACTCACACACACAGATGGGTAAGCACACGAAGGGACCAGGAGACGAAGGAGATGAAGGAGATCGCTGGAGCAGGTAAGTATGTTGAAGGGGAGTCCTTAAGGTAAGCATATACATGGCGTAGTGCAAACGAGACCGGACAGTGAGTGTGTGTGAGAGTGGTGGCTTTGTAGTGCTGGTGATTGCAGAGTGAATGAGGTGCAGGTGGCGGTGATTAATAAGCTGGTGATTGAGTGCGTGGGTACTGTGGTGAGGTGGAGCCTGGCGTGTCTGTGACAGTACCCCCCCTCCCACGGCCCGCTCCTGAGGGCCGCGGACCCCGACGTCGTGGTGGTCTTCCCCTGGGTCGTGGGGCAGGTCTGTCTGGATGGTTGGTATGGAAGTTCTGTAACAGAAGAGGATCAAGGATATCGTTCCTGGGAATCCATGAGCGTTCCTCGGGACCATAGTCCTCCCAGTCCACGAGGTATTCGAGTTTACCACCACGGCGCCGGGAATCCAAGATCTCGTGGACCACGTAGGCTGTGCCGTCCTCTAGGAGAAGTGGAAGGGGGGCTCGGCGGCTGCCACGTCAGGCTCTGTGGAGGGAACAACAGAAGGGTGGTGAGGTTTAAGTAGAGACACGTGAAATGTAGGATGGATTCTACTATACTGTGCCGGGAGTTGGAGACGATAGGTGACGGGGTTGATCTGCCGAAGGATGGTGAACGGGCCAATGAAGCGGGGACTCAGCTTTTTGCAGGGCAGACGCATCCTGATGTCCCGGGTGGACAGCCAGACCTTCTGCCCCGGCTGGTAGACAGGAGCCTCGGAGCGTCGAAGGTCGGCTGCCATCTTGCGTCTGCGCAGGGCCCTCTGCAGCTGGTGGTGAGCTGAGTCCCACACCCTCTCGCTCTCCCGGAACCAGTAGTCGACTGCCGGAACGTTGGAGGGTTCCCCGTCCCAGGGGAACATCGGGGGTTGGTAGCCGAGTACGCACTGGAAGGGTGTTAGTCCCGTTGAGGCTTGGCGGAGAGAATTTTGTGCGTACTCGGCCCAACCCAGGTACTGGTTCCAGGAGTTCTGGTGGCCGTGACAGAAGGTACGCAGGAAGCGGCCGATCTCCTGGATCTTCCGTTCCGTCTGCCCGTTCGACTGAGGATGGTATCCAGACGATAGGCTGACGGTCACACCCAGGAGGGAGAAGAAGGCTTTCCAGACGTGTGAGACAAACTGGGGTCCTCTGTCGGAGACGATGTCTTCAGGTAATCCATAATAGCGAAAAACATGATTAAACATTAGTTCTGCGGTGGCCATGGCGGTAGGTAGACCCTCCAGGGGTATCAGACGGCAGGACTTTGAGAAGCGGTCCACCACCACCAGGATGCATGTGTGACCGTCAGACTCGGGGAGATCGGTGACGAAGTCCACTCCCAGGTGTGACCAGGGTCTCTCAGGAACGGGCAGAGGAAAGAGCTTGCCGGTGGGAAGATGGCGTGGGCTCTTGGAGATGGCACACTCCCTGCAGCCCTGCACGTACCTCCTGACGTCGTTGGCCATGTTGGGCCACCAGAAGCGTTGTTTGAGCAACGAGAGGGTCTCCTTGACCCCCGGGTGACCAGTGCCAAGTGAAGAGTGAACGTTGTGCAGGAGTGGAGTGCGACGTGTCCGTGTGATGTACTGCAAGCCCGGTGGGCAACCCGGCGGAGTGCGTGTGGAGGCATTGGCGGAGGGAATGGTTTCTTCGGACCACTGGATGGGGCTCATGAAGATGGACTCCGGCAGAATAGTATCAGGTTTTTCGGGCTTTTCCTCAGGAGCATAGAGGCGAGATAAGGCGTCAGCCTTCGTATTCTTTGAACCAGGACGGTAGGAGATGGAGAAGTTGAATCTAGAGAAGAACATAGCCCAGCGAGCTTGGCGAGGATTGAGTCTCTTTGCGGCCTTCAGATATTCGAGATTCTTGTGATCAGTGAGGACTTGAAATGGGTGAGTAGCTCCCTCCAACCAATGCCTCCACTCCTCAAGGGCAAGCTTGACGGCCAGGAGTTCGCGGTCACCGATGTCGTAGTTGACCTCCGCCGGGTTGAGCTTGCGGGAGAAGAAGGCGCATGGATGGAGTCTACTTGGTGTCCCCTGCTGCTGTGAAAGGACCGCTCCCACTCCGGTGGTAGATGCGTCCACCTCTACTATGAACGGGAGGTCCGGGTTAGGGTGGACGAGGAGGGGAGCGGTGGTGAAGGCCTTCTTCAGGGTCTCAAAGGCGTCGGTGGCTAATGGAGACCAGGACAGAGACTTGGGCTGGTGACGGAGGAGGTTGGTGAGTGGACTGACGATTGTGCTGTAGTTTTTGATGAACCGGCGATAGAAATTGGAGAAACCTAGGAATCTTTGGAGTTCTTTGATGGTGGTAGGAGTGGGCCAGGACTGTATGGCGGAGACCTTCCCCTCGTCCATCCGGATGCCACTGTGATCAATCACGTACCCCAGGAACTGGACGGAGGGTTGGTGGAATGAGCATTTTTCAGCCTTGAGGAAGAGATGGAACTGCCGTAAGCGCTGGAGGACCTCCGCAACGTGGTGGCGATGTTCGGCCAAGCTCCGGGAGTAGATGAGGATGTCATCTATATAAACCAGAACGGACTTATGGAGAAACTCCCGGAGCACCTCGTGGATGAAATCCTGGAATACGGAGGGGGCGTTGACCAGGCCATACGGCATCACGAGGTACTCGTAGTGTCCAGTGGGCGTGACGAAGGCGGTCTTCCACTCGTCCCCCTCACGTATCCGGATGAGGTTATACGCGCTGCGGAGGTCCAACTTGGTGAACACAGTGGCACCGCGGAGATGTTCCAGGGCCGCTGGGACGAGGGGAAGTGGGTATCGGAACTTGATGGTGATCTTGTTGAGTGCACGGTAATCGATGCATGGCCTCAAGCCTCCGTCCTTCTTTGCCACGAAGAAGAAGCTTGAAGCAGCAGGGGAAGTAGACGGGCGGATGTAACCTTGTTCGAGTGCCTCCTTGATGTATTCCTCCATGGCCCTCTCCTCCGGTATGGACAGGGGGTATATGCGTCCCCTGGGCACTGGTTCACCCGGCAGCAGATCGATGGCGCAGTCCCATGGCCGGTGTGGAGGAAGCTTGGAGGCGCGTTGCGGGCAGAAGACGTCGCTGAAGGGGGCGTAGTCAGGGGGAACATCCACGGAGCGCTTCTCAACAGGGCTCTCGATGGACGTGGCATTCACGAGAAGAGACTTGGAGAGTGGAGGTTTTGGAACAGGAAGCGCTGGGAAGCAGTCTGGGAAGCAGTGATCGCCCCACTTCAGGACTTCGCCCGTGCGCCAGGAGATGTTGGGGTTGTGTTGTTCCAGCCACGGGCGCCCTAGAACCACGTCAGCGGTGGATTCCTCCAGAACCAGCAAATGGATGTGTTCAGTGTGCAGGATACCGATGCTGAGTTGTAGTGGGCCCACGCAGTGACGGATGTGTCTGCGGCTTAGGGGTTTGCCCGTGATGGAGTGGATTTGATAGCTCGTCGGTGAAGGAGAGATCTTAAGGTTGAGTTGTCTACAGAGGGTGCCTGAGATGAAGTTTCCGGCTGACCCTGAATCAAGGAGCGCCACCACTGGAACAGAGATGTTAGCAGCAGTAAGAGTTACAGTTGTAGTGAGTGGTTTCATTTTCTGAATGGAGGGAAATATTGCACTCACCACGGGTCGAGGAGGACAGATTGGGCATGTGGAGAGATTATGCCCCATTGTTCCGCAATAGAGACAGAGATTCAGGGCCAGCCTTCTTTGTCTTTCGTTAGGGGTGAGACGAGAGTGATCAATTTGCATGGGTTCGTTGGCTGGTTCTGGGGAGCTGACGGGTTCGGACCGACGGAGGAGGTTAGTGGTGGATGACTGGCCCTGGTGTTCTTGAATGCACGACTGCATACGGGACCCCACGCGGATGGCGAGTTGGATGAAGCGTTCTAATCCCATGGAGTCCTCGTATGCAGCGAGATGCAGCCGCACGGAGGGTTCCAGCCCCTGACGGAACGTGGTGATGAGGGCTTGCTCGTTCCATCCGCTGGTGGCGGCTAGCGTTCGAAACTGCAAGGCATATTCGTTAACAGATAGGTTTCTTTGCTTTAGATTATAAAGTTTCTCACCAGTCGAGGAATCAGTCAGAGGTTTCCCGAATACTTCCCGGAAGTGGGAGACGAACGCCGAATAGGATTGGACGACTGGGCCTTTCTGGGTCCACAACGAATCTGCCCATTGCAGAGCCTTCCCTTGCAGTTGTGAAATAATGAACGCTATTTTAGCCGTGTCTGTGGTGTAGAGGTGCGGCTGCATCTCCAGGACCAGCTCACATTGGAGAAGAAATCCGCTGCATTCCTCCGCCGATCCAGAGTAGGGCGCCGGTTTGGCCATGGGACTGGCGGTGAATGCAGGTGAAGGAGTGGTGCTGGTGGGTGCGGAGACAGCCGTGTTGTGGGATGACGATGTTGAGGGCTGTGGTGTGAGTGCTCGACGCAGCACGTCCACGAGTTCCTGGAATGGATCGGTTGTACTCATGCCGTTAGTTGTTATGGTCCGGTCTTCTGTTATGATATAGACACGGAGGCAGAGATAAAAGCAATCCAGGTGAGTTTATTGGAACAATATGTGGAACACAGAGTGGTAATGGCTGTTATCAGGTTCTTGAGAGATGAATATAAAGTAATACTGTCCTTGTATGGTTTGTGGATCCAGGAGTTGAGCTGAGATGGAGGGAGACGTTGGAGACACTCACACACACAGATGGGTAAGCACACGAAGGGACCAGGAGACGAAGGAGATGAAGGAGATCGCTGGAGCAGGTAAGTATGTTGAAGGGGAGTCCTTAAGGTAAGCATATACATGGCGTAGTGCAAACGAGACCGGACAGTGAGTGTGTGTGAGAGTGGTGGCTTTGTAGTGCTGGTGATTGCAGAGTGAATGAGGTGCAGGTGGCGGTGATTAATAAGCTGGTGATTGAGTGCGTGGGTACTGTGGTGAGGTGGAGCCTGGCGTGTCTGTGACAAGTATAAGGAACATAAACTATTAACTAGCTTTTCCCCAAATAAACTCCTAATTTACTGCTTATTAGTTAGCATAGTTAGTTAAGAATGTAGAATAATGTCATGCAGAATAAGGCATTAATATGTGCTTGATAAGTATTAAAAAATAGCCAATATTCTAGTACATGCTAATAAGCAACTAGTTAAAAGACTCTCATAAATAAATAAAGTGTTACCTGTTCGGCTTAGTCAAAAATAACAAACAACGGAAAGGCTGCTGCAAGAATGGTAGAACCCTCGTAGCAGATCTCTACAGGTGGCACTGGGGAGGAGGAGGGTTAACAGAGCTTTCACATTGTGCAGTGTGTCTGTCGCAGGCTAGGGTACGATAAATATGGTTGCGTGGATTTGGAAATACTTCTGATTGGCTGGTGCCACTGCTTAGAAAGAAGCAGTCAGAGTTTCATGCCTGAACTTTGAATAGATAAAAACTATATTAACGTCTACAACAGCGGACGATAACGTTATGTTTATTCTAAGCGTGCGCTGCAGTTTTGTAGCCCGCCGCTTTATGTTCCCGAGCTCTTTAAAACAGGATACATTCTGAATGGCTGTCAATAGCCGCTTTTCCACTGTCGGGCCTGTGCGAGCCAGGGCTAACAGCGTGCCGGGCTGGGCCTATGGCCACAGACCTTAGGCACCGAGACCAAAATCAAGTTGCGTTTCCACTGTCGGTCCGCTAGCTCCGCAGCACTGATCTAAAAACCGCCCTTAAATACACCTCCCTTGATCAAACGTCACACAACCCAACCCATTTCAGCGTGTAGACTACACCTGACTACGATTAGCTCCGCC
Source organism: Chanodichthys erythropterus (assembly GCF_024489055.1). Classification (NCBI taxonomy): domain Eukaryota; kingdom Metazoa; phylum Chordata; class Actinopteri; order Cypriniformes; family Xenocyprididae; genus Chanodichthys; species Chanodichthys erythropterus. The sequence goes on along the minus strand of NC_090224.1, from coordinate 7,736,625 downwards.
TTTCACCTCGACCACGCCTCAAGCCCCAGCTGGCCTGCTTTGGACCAAAATGGAAAAAAATAATTCTGAAAGTGATTCCAGCGATATAGTTTCTTGGTGCCGTTATCGTTATAGTTGTGGTGTGGACTGCTATTTATATTTAAAATGATTTTTAGAACTATATCTTTATCGTTATCTTTATAGTTATAGTTAGTTGTCCTTGGTGAGAATGAGCCTGTAATCATTAATAATAATAATAATTAAAAAAAAATGTTTCTTGAACATATTATGATGATTTCTGAACTTTTATTTACATTTTTATTTCAGATTTCTGAACTAATATTTAATTTTTTTTTATTGTTTTTACTTGATCAAATAAATGCAGCCTTGGTAAGCATAATGAACTTCTTTTCAAAAACATTAAAAAAATCTTACCGACTCAAATGCTAGAGTATATATTAATATATAATAATATATAAATACAGGCTTTTCATACATCATCAGATGTCATTATGACATTTACAATCCCTTCTTTTTTGAAAGGCACTGCTATAGTTTAAAGACTTGGCAGAATAATAATTGTAGCAAGTATATTCCATTTCCTCAAAGATTAAACACAGATTATGTTAATCTTCAGCACTCAGTTTCATGAGAGCTCTTATAGATATCATGTCTAAGTCTGTGGAAGCGGATGTGGATGTGTTAACCCAGCGCTCTGCTCACATTACCTCACCAGCAGTTAGCTGATCTGAAAGGCTGGGCCGAGACTAGATGTTCTTCCAGTCAAACCAGTCTTCCGGCTCTTTTGGCTGTTAAGATGAGAGGTGAGAGAGAGCTTGTCAAGCTGGTCAGGTGAGCATTTGCTTTGTTAACAAAATTTAAGCCTTGCACAGGCTTCATTTCAAATCATCAGTCTACATCTATGACCTTTGTTCTGGATACACTTGCAATAAGAGCCAATATAGTAAGCATTTTAATGGCTTGGTGCAATTTTACATTTGTAGGGCTGGATAATGAACTCCAAGTCTTACGTTTTTGGAAGTTATCTTCTAGAATTTATGAGGAAATTAATCTGCCATGACATTATTTTTGTTTTGTGAATGTCAACAATTTTTGTCTTTCATGTTAAAGGAACAGTGTTATCTTCAAGACTGGTTTGGGTATTATGGTGCTTCCAAATAATCCATGTCAGTGGATTTTTTTCCCATCATTTTAAAAATGAATAGTATGCAAACCTTCCTTAAAAAAAAAACAAAAAAAACTCTGATGGGTCCCATTCCTTCATACTGAGTAAGCGAGAACTAGTCACGTTTAAATGGTAGATGTCATTGGAAAACACAGCTGACCCACATGCCAGTCTTGCATGCATTGCATACTTACAATAATACTACCATTAGAGCTGACAAATGATAACACAGATGTCTGAACTGCCCCAGATCATTCTAAGAAAGAATTTTCTAAGCTCAGTGTCAAGAACTTAAAGGATTAGTTCACCCAAAAATGAAAATAATGTCATTTATTACTCACCCTCATGTCGTTCTACACCATCTTTGGAACACAAATTAAGATATTTTTGATGAAATCCGATGGCTCAGTGAGGCCTCTGTTGCCAGCAATGTCACCGAACCTCTCAAGATACAGAAAGGCAAACATATTTTAAAAAATTAATGTGAGTACAGTGGTTCTACCTTAATATTATAATGCGACGAGAATATTTTTGTGCGCCAAAAAATAAAAAAAATAATGACTTTTCAACAATATCTAGTGATGGCTGATTTCAAAACACTGCTTCGAAGTGCCAAAGTCACGTGATTTCAGCACGTGATTGTACACAATCCGAACAACTGATTCAAAACAAAAGATTCATAAAGATTCAAAGCAGTTTTTTGAAAAGTCATGTTTTTTGATTTTTTGTTGCACAAAAAGTATTCTTGTTGCTTTATAATATTAAGGTTGAACCACTCACATGAACTGTTTTAAAGAAAAATCAATGACATAATTTTCATTTTTGGGTGAACTAACCCTTTAATCTGACGTTGAATTTATCAGTTGTAAAAAAATCCATAGGAAACCTATAAGAAAGTGGTGACTCTTTCTCTAAGCGAAATTAACAGCAGTAATCATAATTGAGCACATAACAGATTGTGGCAGTTCATAAGTAAGGTGTAAGCGACGTGGTGACAAAAACACTCAGCAATTTGGAATGGAATTACCTGCGTCTATGCATCTCTCAGCATATTTAGCAGCAGCATCTTTCTGTCTTTCTTTAGCTACTTAAAAGTAGCCACGTTATCACCTCACTAATGAGAAATGTAATAAAGCTTTCCAGTAGCAAAAATGTTTTATATATAAAGTCATGGGACTGCGCTGACAACAAGTTTCTATGTGTGTTTTAGTGTTTTAGTAATTTTTTCCCAGAAAGTATTTCATGTTTATTTGCTTGGCCAGTGTCTTTTGTATTATATCCTGGTTCTTTTGCTGTGTTGTAGGAATAACTGAAATAATTTGGAACTGTACTGTCTGTCAGCCAATCAGAATCAAGATTTCTAGAGCGCTGTTGTATCTACCTTATTTTGCATCTATTAACCTATTTTCTGTGATAATAAATAACCAAGAATAACAAAGTGTGGTAAATGATAAAACTATTTGCCCTACAAACCAGTGTATTTATAATAATGACAATCAATTAAAATAATAGGATAACAAATACCAGTTTGAAATATCAAGCAGCATAACAGACTGGAAGTGGCTGAACCAGAAGTCTCGCACGTTTTAGTTAAAAGTGGTCACGCCAACTCACACCAGTGTTAAAAATATGTTGGATAACATGTAGAATACAGTGCAGCTTTTTGACTCTCTGTTATATTTGTAAAGGTTTCTTATGTGGAATGATGACTGAGGGACAGTGATGGTGTCACTCAACAAGCCTTGGCAAGCTTGTGAGAATTTATGCAACTTGATGCACCATTGGTAAACATGTTCTGATGTCAGCATGTCTTCCCTTTCGGTACTGGCTCGGGTGGTTGGGAAGTGTGGGATACTGCTGGTTGTTGTTGTCATCTTGTCCTTACTTGCAGTTGCGCCTCTCAGTTGGCTCGTGTGGCTGCACCCCCACCCCTACATGCACAGTGTGAGAAAGGCACCGCCTTCTGATTCTTACCCTTGATGGACCTATCATAATTAATTCACTTATCTTAAGAGATGCATCTCATCAGAACAATAAAGTTTTTTGATATTTCTGGAACTGTTTAATAGCTGTTTGTGTTGCCCAAGTTTTATTTTATGATCGATTAAAACATGACTGTATGTGTCTATGACTCTGTTCCAAATCTAGTGAGATTCTAAGCATCTTAATTGAAATGAAACCTCTTAAGTGATAAATCCTCTGAAACTGAACAGGAGGTTCAACATTTGCTGCAACATTAAAAGTAGGGTAGGCAATGTTTTTCATAAACACTTTTTGTTATACTGATTGAAACTCTCTTCTTGATATCTTGATAGCAATCAATAACAGAAGTGGACTAAATATTTAAAAAATCTTCTGTGGAAGTCTCAGGACCGAAAAATGTCCTTCCAATCGTTGTATTCAGTCCTCATTAGCGGCTGCTATATATGTGAGATATATATACGTCCGCCATATTGGAACGGTCAAAGCCAGTCTGTGAACATTCGAGAGCAAGTTGACTGCATGAATGAATATCTATATGTGCAAGACTTCAGCAGATGATTTTGCTAATCACAATACAACATGACGAAGGTGTCAGCTAACAACATTAAAACGTTACCATAGTTTAAAACCTGTAAGAATGAGTTAATACATATAAAAACGCAAACCAACACATTCTCACCTGAGCAAGGTTAGTCCATTTCTTCGGGAATTTAAATCTCAGTGGTTTCACATCCAGAAGCTGTGCAATGTTGTGGCATCCTTGACTCTTACTGTGAGTGACGACAAACTGACCGTTCAGTGAACATGTCTGGAGTGGGTGAATGTGGCATCTATGTATACATGTCTATGGCCTACCCTACCTTTAATGAAGCAATAGAAAATACATAGCACACAAATATTGGATACAATATGCAGTGTTTAAAAAGTATTTTTATTAAAAAGTGTAAGTATTTTTGTATTATTTTATAATATGCTTATTATTTAATTATATGTGTACACTATATTGACAAAAGTATTGGGACACCCCTCCAAATCACTGAATTCAGGTGTTCCAATCACTTCCATGGCCACAGATGTATAAAATCAAGCACCTTGGCATGCAGACTGCTTCTAAAAACATTTGTGAAAGAATGAGTCGCTCTCAGGAGCTCAGTGAACTTAAGCGTGGTACCGTGATAGGTTCCAACTGTGCAATAAGTCCATTCATGAAATTTCCTCACTGATAAATATTCCACGGTCAACTGTTAGTGGTATCATAACAAAGTGGAAGCAATTGGGAACAACAACAACTCAGAAGTGGTAGGCCACGTAAAATCACAGAGCAGGGTCAGCGCATGCTGAGGCGCAGACTGCGCAGAAGTCGCCAACTTTCTGCAGAGTCAATAACTACAGACCTCCAAACTTTGTGTGGCCTTCAGATTAGCTCAAGAACAGTGCTTAGAGAGCTTCATGGAATGGGTTTCCATGGCCGAGCAGCTGCATCCAAGCCTTACATCACCAAGTGCAATGCAAAGCGTCGGATGCAGTGGTGTAAAGCACACCACCACTGGACTCTAGAGCAGTGGAGACGTGTTCTCTGGAGTGACGAATCACGCTTCTCTGTCTGGCAATCCGATGGATGAGTCTGGGTTTGGCGGTTGCCAGGAGAACGGTACTTGCCTGACTGCATTGTGCCAAGATAAAGCCTTCCCAGAAAAGTTGAAGCTGTTATATCTGCAAAGGGTGGGCCAACTCCATATTAAACCCTACGGATTAAGAATGGGATGTCATTAAAGTTCATGTGCACGTAAAGGTAGGCATCCCAAAACTTTCGGCAATATAGTGTGTGTGTGTGTATATGTATATATATAATATATATACACACACACACACACACACACATACAGGGGTCGGACAATGAAACTGAAACACTGGTTTTAGACCACAATAATTTATTAGTATGGTGTAGGGCCTCCTTTTGTGGCCAATACAGCATCAGTTTGTCTTGGGAATGACAGTGGCATAGAGGGATTTTGAGCCACTCCTCTTCCAGAACAGTGGCCAGGTCACTAAGTGATGCTGGTGGAGGAAAATGTTTTCTGAATTGCACCTCCTAAACACCCTTAACTCAAGTGGCTCAAAAATATTTAGATCTGGTGACTGTGCAGGCCATGGAAGATGTTCAACTTCACTTTCATGTTCATCAAACCATTCTGTCACAAGTCTTGCTGTGTGCATTGGTGCATTATCATGCTGATACACAGCACCTCTTTCAGAGTACAATGTTTGAACCATCAGGTGCACATGGTTCTCCAGAATGGTTTCATTAGTTCTTGGCAGTGAAGCACCTATCAAGCACAGTAGGGAATGCCATGGTATTTCAGCCAAACCATCACTGATCCACCCCTGTGCTTCACTCTTGGCAGCAACAGTCCAGGTGTTAAGCCTCTTTGGGGATTTTCCACACCGTAACTCCTACGGATAAAAACAGCAAAGGTGGACTCATCAGAGAATAATACATTTTACATTGTCCACAGTCCAAGATCTGCACTGTTGACATCAATAAAACCAACATTAGGCATTGGGATGTGTGACCAAAGGTTTGGCTACAGCAGCCCGACCATGAATAATGACTCTCTGGAGCTCCCAACTAACAGTTTTGGTAGAAACAACTGATGTTTTATGTATTTTGGATACAATCCGGGCTAGTATCCGGACAAATCCCCTTTCAGACAGCTTCCTCTTGTGTCAACAGTTAAACCTGTTGGATGTGGTTCGTCCTTTGTGGTGGTATGCCTACATTACCCTTGATACCATCTCTGGATACACCACAAAGACTTGCTGTACTGGTCACAGATGAGCCAGCGAGATGTGCACCAACAATTTGTCCTCTTTTGAACTCTGATATGTCTACCAATATATTGTGTGGATTGCAATATATACAGCTGTGCTATTGCTCTGCTAATTCAACCTTCACTCTCTGCTTTAGGTGTGAAACCTCAAATATATTTACAGTGGGTACGGAAAGTATTCAGACCCCCTTAAATTTTTCAATCTTTGTTATATGGCAGCCATTTACTAAAATCATTTAATTCACTTTTTTCCTCATTAATGTACACACAGCACCCCATATTAACAGAAAAACACAGAATTGTTGACATTTTTGCAGATTTATTAAAAAAGAAAAAAATGAAATATCACATGGTCCTAAGTATTCAGACCCTTTGCTCAGTATTTAGTAGAAGCACCCTTTTGATCTAATACAGCCATGAGTGTTTTTGGGAAAGATGCAACAAGTTTTTCACACCTGGATTTGGGGATCCTCTGCCATTTCTCCTTGCAGATCCTCTCCAGTTCTGTCAGGTTGGATGGTAAACGTTGGTGGGCAGCCATTTTTAGGTCTCTCCAGAGACGCTCAATTGGGTTTAAGTCAGGGCTCTGGCTGGGCCATTCAAGAACAGTCACGGAGTTGTTGTGAAGCCACTCCTTCGTTATTTTAGCTGTGTGCTTAGGGTCATTGTCTTGTTGGAAGGTAAACCTTCGGCCCAGTCTGAGGTCCTGAGCACTCTGGAGAAGGTTTTCGTCCAGGATATCCCTGTACTTGGCCGCATTCATCTTTCCCTCGATTGCAACCAGTCGTCCTGTCCCTGCAGCTGAAAAACACCCCCACAGCATGATGCTGCCACCACCATGCTTCACTGTTGGGACTGTATTGGACAGGTGAAGAGCAGTGCCTGGTTTTCTCCACACATACTGCTTAGAATTAAGGCCAAAATGTTCTATCTTGGTCTCATCAGACCAGAGAATCTTATTTCTCACCATCTTGGAGTCCTTCAGGTGTTTTTTAGCAAACTCCATGCAGACTTTCATGTGTCTTGCACTGAGGAGAGGCTTCCGTCGGGCCACTCTGCCATAAAGCCCCGACTGGTGGAGGGCTGCAATGATGGTTGACTTTCTACAACTTTCTCCCATCTCCCGATGGCTGCACTAGGAAGCATTCTGGTCGTCCCAAACGTCTTCCATTTAAGGATTATGGAGGCCACTGTAACCTTGGCCAGATCTGTGCCTTGCCACAATTCTGTCTCTGAGCTCTTCAGGCAGTTCCTTTGACCTCATGATTCTCATTTGCTCTGACATGCACTGTGAGCTGTAAGGTCTTATATAGACAGGTGTGTGGCTTTCCTAATCAAGTCCAATCAGTATAATCAAACACAGCTGGACTCAAATGAAGGTGTAGTACCATCTCAAGGATGATCAGAATAAATGGACAGCACCTGAGTTAAATAAATGAGTGTCACAGCAAAGGGTCTGAATACTTAGGACCATGTGATATTTCAGTTTTTCTTTTTTAATAATAATATATATATATATATATATATATATATATATATATATATATATATATATATATATATATATACACTGAACAAAATTATAAATGCAACACTTTTGTTTTTGCCCCCATTTTTCATGAGCTGAACTCAAAGATCTTAGACTTTTTCTATGTACACAAAAGGCCTGTTTCTCTCAAATATTGTTCACAAATCTGTCTAAATCTGTGTTAGTGAGCACTTCTCCTTTGCTGAGATAATCCATCCACCTCACAGGTGTGGCATATCAAGATGCTGATTAGACAGCATGATTATTGCACAGGTGTGCCTTAGGTTGGACACAATAAAAGGCCACTCTAAAATGTGCAGTTTTATTATACAGCACAATGCCACAGAAGGTGCAAGTTTTGAGGGAGCGTGCAATTGGCATGCTGACTGCAGGAATGTCCATCAGAGCTGTTGCCTGTGAATTGAATGTTCATTTCTCTACCATAAGCCGTCTCCAAAGGCGTTTCAGAGAATTTGGCAGTACATCCAATCGGCCTCACAACCGCAGACCCAGCATATTCACCTCCAAGATTGTCTGAGTCAGCCACCCGCACAGCTGCTGCAACAATCGGTTTGCATAACCAAAGAATTTCTGCACAAACTGTCAGAAACTGTCTCAGGGAAGCTCATCTGCATGCTCGTTGTCCTCATCGGGGTCTTGACCTGACTGCAGTTCGTCGCCGTAACCAACTTGAGTGGGCAAATGCTCACATTTGATGGCGTCTGGCCCTTTGGAGAGGTGTTCTCTTCATGGATGAATCCCTAAATGGCAGACAGTGTGTATGGCATTGTGTGGGTGAGAAGTTTGCTGATGTCAACGTTGTGGATCGAGTGTCCCATGGTGGCGGTAGGGTTATGGTATGGGCAGGTGTATGTTATGGACAACGAACACAGGTGCATTTTATTGATGCCATTTTTAATGCACAGAGAGACCGTGACAAGATCCTGAGGCTCATTGTTGTGCCATTCATCCACGACCATCACCTCATGTTGCAGCATGATAATGCACAGCCCCATGCTGCAAGGATCTGTACACAATTCCTGGAAGCTGAAAACATCCTAGTTCTTGCATAACCAGCATACTCACCGGACATGTCAACCGTTGAGCATGTTTGGGATGCTCTGGGTCGGTGTATATGACAGCTTGTTCAAGTTACTTCCAATATCCAGCAACTTCACAAAGCCATTGAAGAGGAGTGGACCAACATTTCACAGGCAGCAGTCAACAACCTGATCATCAACACCAGATACTTACTGCAACACATATATATATATATATATATATATATATATATATATATATATATATATATATATATATATATATATACACACACAAACACACACTGTATATGCATACTGTATGTGTGTGTGTGTGTGTATGTTCTGTATATATGTATGTCTAATAAATTTAATGAATTTATCATTTTGATTGTGTTATATAGATATAATAAAAAACATCAATTCTAATTCAGTTTTACTTGATGTACTAAAATAAGTAAAACTAAAACTGGAATAAAAATATAAAAATAAAGCTATATAGACATTTTTTAGACAAAATAAAAACTATACAGACATTTTTAATAAATAAAAAAACTAATATGATGACAAAAACAATAAAATGACTAAAATTATATAAAATTATATATATAAAATATTAATAAATATTAATTAAAACTATAACAGAAAACTGGTGTGTATGTATGTATTTGTGTGTGTGTGTGTGTGTATATATATATATATATATATATATATATATATATATATATATATATATATATATATATATATATATATATATATATATATATATATATATATATATATATATATAGGCAGTATAATTATAATTTCCTTTTGGAACAGACATTGCACATAAAAGACAGCCTACATAGATGATTCACTTTTGGAACAGGACCAGTGCAGTCAAACACATTTTGAAATAATTCATGGAAATCAAAATACAGTGAAGTGAAATGTCAGCATGTAATGTCATGATTGCATCTTTGTGTTTATGTTGACCAAGATGGATCTTTTGCTGGTCAGACTTAGCAGATCGTTGCTCAATGGGTTTCAAAAGGTCAAACTATAACGTGGACAAGAGTAACATGTCAATGGCAAAAGAACAGCGCAATTGATTTAGTTCAATGTTCAAAATGATACCATCACACTGAACAGTCCAATCAAGGCTTATATCAAATCTTTGAAGTCATTATCAGCTCATCAGTATTGTGAAAGGGGACCAATATGAAGATCAGAGTGGCATGATTTCTTTGAAGACGGACATTTGTGATGCACTGAAAGACATTTACTATAGTTGCCGATGAACTGTCATTCTCCTATGAAGCAATCCATCATGGGCATTATCAAACAATCTGTATCCACAGGATCACACGACTTCTTACCAGTTATCTGTCAGTTCAACCAGGAACAGATTTAACAGGGTTCTGTCTTAAAGTACATGTGTGAGAACTGAAACCATAACAGCTTATAAGCCACACACCCGAAACTGGGGATGAATCAAATAAACATGACAGTGTGGGAGTGTGTAACGTTATTGCCTATAGGCGGTTCTGCAGACAACAGCTGTGAGACAAGTAGAAGCCCTCAAGCTGTCAGTTATCACCACTTTTAGTTTCCTGATTAACACTTTTCCACAACAATATTTGCTATAATTGCAAAGATTTGTTTAAGTTCTAAGTTTAAAGTAAAACATCACTTAACTAATTTAATTGCATGAAGACTATTTTATTAGTGTCAATTTGTAAATCTAACAAGGCTTTTCTCTAATTTAAACTAGTTTGAATGCATAAAAACATTAAAACTAAAAAATTTAGAGTAAAAGTATTTATTTACTAGCAGTGTTTATAAAGCAAACATCACTATTACTAGTTTTATGGATTTGAACAAACTTCAAGTTGGCTTTAGCACAAAATTTGTGTTTTGGACATGGATGATAACTCAAATCATGTCTATCGTTGAGAACAGGTATGCTATTACTTTTCCAAGTTATCGTACTAACATTTTTTTTGACTCACAGATTATAAAATTGTCAAATAAATCCCATGGACCCAAGCCATCTACCACAGTACCAGAGACTTGGATAGGCACCAGTGAAATATTAAAATAAAGCTAAAATAAAATATTAAATAGATCTGTTACGCTGCTGCTTTTAATGTTGCTGCTCCTGTATAGGTTATTGCTGCTGCTGCAAAGCAAGTACGGTACTTGCTACTGCAAATACATACATGACACGCTGCTGTACAATATAGCATGAATTACCCGTAGCAGCTGTTTACAGGTGGAGCTGGGGAAGGTGGAGGGTTTCTAAAACGCATGGCACTGCTAAGCAATACTACCGAAGTATTTTGAAGGTTGAGCACACAATCTCATTGGCTCATTGGGTAAAATGCCATTTTTAAAGCACAAATTGTAAGATTCAAATGTAAATATTGTGTTAATATAAGTAAAACAATCCGCAAATAAAGCCTATTCATCATCTTGTCTGCCAAACAGCCTCTGGCAATAACAGTAACGTGATTTAGCTGACCAGGAACACTGTGACTATGCACCTGTCTCCTCTCAGGAGGCCTTTAGGTAAATGTGACAGCAGTGAAACTCACTGAAACTGGCTGTGTGCCAGAAAAGGCACCAGTCAGTTTAGTCTGAGTCCTGGGAAAGGGGGCGGGCAAGAAACCTAACAAAGGGCTGAGTAACCGTTTCTTTTAACCACAAAGTGAGATGAACACCTTACCATTCATGGGAACCTAAACCTGTCAGGCCTGGCCTCTGTTGCTCAACATGTGGAAAGCGGTATCATGCTAGGCTCAAAAGCACAAATGCATCTTTAAGGAAATGTGGGTGTGTGTGAACATGGCTGAATTTACAAGTTGAGAAGATTAGTTTAATTATTTCATGTCAGGCTAATTATAGAAATTTGTCATTTCTTGCTTTCCTGTAGTTCCCTACACTTTTGGAGTTTTAGTATTCAGTATGCCTTTAAGGATTATAAGTAAAACTTCGAAATGTTCTTCTATAGCCTAATTTCCGTTTTTAATTTATAATAAAATTCAATAATATAGAACAATTTTTAATTGCTCATAGAATAGAAAGTACAGTATTGTTTGATTTCATTCATTCATATTAAAAAGCATGAGGTCATGTGTAATTTGATCTTTCATATTGTTAGGAACGGTAACACCTAATCTAGTTCTCATGATCCAAATTGATTCACTTCAGTGCAACATTAGAAATGAGTCAGAAATTGTACAACTCATAGGATGCTCTTCAGGTCACATGAGTATAGCCCCACAGTGGAAGTGATTCATTGTTTTTGGGCTTACCATAATCTTCATCACAAATATGTGCAATACACCATCGTTTGCCCAAGACAATTTTGCTACTTGGCTTTTGTCACTTTAACGGGTACTGATGTCAGCCATTACTTGAGAAATTCATAGCAATTTGATTGAAATTTCGATTTGAACTAGAAAATGAAAGCTTGCAAGGCTCTTTAAACATTGATGACATATTATTGTCAAAAAAGTTTAAAACATTTTAAAAAGCCTTAACGTTTGTATGCTATAAAGTGTTAAGCATTTTAAAGAAAGAAGTATTTTAGGGAGTTTTTGTTTATATTTTTAAGGGATTTTGAAAAAAATCAAGCCATCATAATCTGAATTTCATTTTGAGTAGTTTGAACAGTACAAACAATTGCAACAGGCCCTTTGTCTTCTGTTTACACTTGAAGGGTATGTGATTGACATCCTCTCCCACTTTCAGCTGAGCTCGGCTCAAAGTCACAGCATGAGACCTCGAGGCAGAGAACTGTGAGTTCACAATGTATTCATATTCCTTCAGTACCTGACACTTCCCTGTGTGTCTCATTTACACCCTCTGAAGATATTTGCAGGACCATTTACATCAAGTACTCATGCTGTTAGAGGAGCGTATTCAGATCTCTAACATTTGTTTGCTATGTCTATAATTTAGTAGCACATAGCATGTGCAAGCAAAGAAATGTTTGTTCTCATAACCACAGGAAATTTAATTTAGACATTTAAATATTTTTTTTTAATAAATACAAGTTAATTTGTAATTAGAATTAAAATGTTGAAAGTAATACTTTTATTCCACAAGGATATGGTTAAATTGATCAAAAGTAACAGAATATATTTTATATATATATATATATATATATATATATATATATAAATGCTGTTCTTTTGAACTTTCTGTTCATCAAAGAGTACTGAAAAATGGTTTCCACAAAAATATTAAGCAGCACAACTGTTTTCAAAATTGATAATAATAAGAAATGTTTCTTGAGCAGCAAATCAGCATATTAGAATGATTTCTGAAGGATCATGTGACACTGAAGACTGGAGTAATGAGTAATATCACAGGAAAATAGCGATCCAATGTATACAAAGTAAACGTGAAAAGACTAAGTCAAACACCCTTTGCGAAAAAAGGTAAAACAACGATGTCGGATGATTTTGAAGCGTTTCGCCCTATGTCACGTGTGACCTTTCCAACGTAATTACGTAGTGTGTGGCGCACTGCAGAGCAGTGCAAGACAAGCATTTGTGGTTAAAAAGTAAATTATTATTATTTTTTTTGAAAATGACCAATCATTTCGCTAGATAAGACCCTTGTTCCTCATCTGGGATCATATTGAAGCTGCACTGAAAGTGCAATTTGGACCTTTAACCTGTTGTACCCTGGTGAAGTCCACTATATGGAGAAAAATCCTGGATTTTTTCCCCCAAAAACCTTAATATCTTTTCTACTGAAGAAAATAAGACATACAAATCTTGGATGTCATGGGGGTGAGTAAATTATCAAATTTTAACTCTGAAGAGAACTAATCCTTTAATCTTAGCCCTGCGTAATTGCTTATATTATTAACTAGCTCAATCACTAGGAAACAATATCCAATTTCATCATGTTGTTCATTTATTTGATATTTAAGAGGAACATTTTAAGATTATGTAAATAAACAACTTTCACATATAACACTTAATAAAAACAAAGGTCTTGGATAGTTGCATTGTAAAAACAGCATTGGAAATGTATTTTGCCCTTTGAATTTATGTCCAGATGATGCAAAAAAACACTGAAGGAGAAGCTGTTAAAAAGTGCTGATTGAATTTGATCAAAAGGCAAAACAATAGTGAAGGCAAACAGATAAATCGTGGAAAGCGGTACATCCTTCTTGCCTGAGGCATCAAAACAGAACAGTTAAAACTGTTAAAACAGAACTGTTAAAAACAAACAGCATTTAAAAAAAAAATATCTTCCACAAGAAGCACATTTATAACAAAGACAGCACTGTTTACTCTGTGAAAAGTTCATGCTGTCAGCAAAATATTAAAAAAAAAATAAAAATAACTGAGCTACGGCTCCACAAAATGGGCTGGGCTGCTATACTTTCATCTGTGCGTACGTTCTCACAATACATTCGCACAAGAGAGGACGCTAAACCCGTCTTAGGAAACCAGGAACAACCCAGCCAAGTTTCCCCCGGATGCAGGAAACCATTTTCACACAAGCCTAATAATCTTATCTTGCCAATTTGCAAGACAATCCCCAGCTAAGATTTATCAGGAGGACAGGCTGAATCATTGTAAGCGTGATGTTGGATTTATATGGTCACAAGCACCTAAGGAGGAGACAACTCACACATCAGCTTTAGTTCAGGCTCTTGCATATGAAAGAGTAGCGCCTGACACAAAAGAGATAAGACAGATACCCACTCTTGTCCCCTCGACCATCAGAGACACATCCACGTGAGCGCCATTCAAGCTTTGAATAGGCAGCTAACCAGCTCATGCAAATTCATTCATTTACATATGGTGGGTGCTCTTTGTGAACAATAAATGATTTAAGGAGTAGTTTTCTCTAATCTTTCTTCATAATGGGTCTATAAATCTTACAACATGTATTATTATACAGGTTGTATGATTAAGACGTTGTATTGAGCAACGCAACAGCTCTCACATGTCACTCAACTCAAACGTTCCTGGGAAGTTCCCCACAGGTCAAACAACTCCGCCCATAAAATAAAGCTAAATGACCGTAAGTAAACACATTGTCCAAAATAAGTTAATATCTCGTGTAAACAGTTCACACATTTTGACCCACAGGGTCAGATGAAGCAGAAGAACTTCTTCCAGCTGCATTTGGAAAAAGCTTTAGCTCGTCTGTCCGACAGTCTCCGTTTTTTGACCTTCCTGGCCTTGTGTTTAATAGCCGCGAATATTGCCGAGTCGAAGGCCTCTTTTAGGTTCTTCTGGGTCAGGGCCGAACACTCCACATACTCTGCGGCCCTGATCTTCTCGGCGAGGCTCCTTGCCCGTGAGCTGATCACGGGTTTGACTTTGTATTTGTCCAAGTCTATAAGAACGTTAACGTCCAACAGAAGGTCTGACTGTGTTCCAACTAAAATGATGGGGGAGGATGGGTTACACGCACGAATCTCAGGGATCCATTTCTTGGTAATGTTCTGGAATGATGTGGGGTTAACCACACTGAAGCAGAGGAGGAAGACATCGGTGTGTGCGTAAGACAAAGATCTGAATTCATCAAATTCTTCCTGTAAGTCAAAGACAAAGATAGATAAGAACACTTGACAAAGTTAACAGGCTTTTTTAAATGACAATTTTTTTTAAAAAAAGTACACTTTAAAGTTTTATACATTAGCACTTTACAGACTTTTAAACAATGTTTACAAACTTTTTAATTAAACCCAGCAAACATTGGTCCGACGACAATGTCGTGTCCCTGGCCAAAAATAGTCGCGATATGACGGCATAAATCGGTAAAAAAAAATATGTAAAACAGAACATTTCGTAAAAATGCATTCAGATACGTTTCATAACTTTAATTTTGGAGCTACTTTTCAACCATGACAGGACGTGTCGCAGGGACGACTTTTCAACGGTCATTAACCGTCCAAATGTTTGCTGGGAATGTACACTACAGACTTTTAAAAAGAATTTACACTTTACAGACTTTTAAACAAAATTTTTTAAATGAAAGTGTTAAATTACCTGACCAGCCGTATCCATCAACTGAATCCGCACCGGGGTCCCATCTACCTGGACTTGTCCTGAATAACCACAAGTTAAAAACATGTCAAGTTTTTATCCTCACAAATAGCTACTTTAAATTAACCATCATCACCTAAAAGGGGTCAAAGATCATACACTTACCCGAGAAGACGTCAAAAGCCGTCTGTTTGTAATCCGTGGGGTATCCATTGGTGGTGTAGCTGACAATCATACTAGTCTTCCCAACCGCACCATCCCCAACCAGCATACAGCTGATCGCAGGCTCCAGCGCGTCGTCCTGCTCTAGGCACACGGACGGAACTCTTGACTCGTGGTAAAAGTAATCCATTTGAGGTGGCATGTCCAACAATTAAGGCCAAGAAGAAACGTCTTCAGGAAAACTTTTTAAACTCCACAGTATTGATTGGCGTCTTTGTTGAGACTGATGAGTGACTCATTACTTTCGCAGTTCAAAAGCTGAATTGACTCTCTCTGATCTGTGACGGGACCTCTATGCCTTTTGGAGAGGCTTGACTTTGCATAGCCACGCCCACCACAGTCACGGGCCTCAATGGAAAGAACACAAATCTTTGGTTTGAGCACAGATAAGCTATTTAATGATTCGTTAACGATTTTAATCTCACGTGATTCTCAAACTGAAAGCCTTTTACAAAAGTAAAAAAAATGGTGAAACTACAGAGGTAATTTAATAGACCCTTTAAATATTAAATTCAGCTCTGGTCATATTTTGAGAGACATATTTTTATTTCACAAATCTGTTTAAAAAAAAAAAATTAAGACCACTGTCTTTGGATCTGGATTGACAAATAAATCAGAATTTGAAAATAAAAGTAGCACAAAAATAAACAACACAAATTAGGCATATGCTAATACATTGACAACATTTCAATGCATGAGAATCAATACTTAACTAAACAGTGCCACTACATGGACAGATAAAGAACAGCAGTGAAGTAAGTTTCTCTAATGTAATCACATGATATCCATCAGCTGACCAAGACAGCCATGCACACAGCATAGCTCGGTCTTTCAGTGCTGTCATTTTTGATACATACAATATAATTTGAAGCTCGGTTTCGTTTTATTTTATATCTGTTTAATCTCTTTTAGATTTTATTTAGCACACAACAGGGACATTGACAGTAAAAACAGCTTTTGAACAGGACGTTTAGCTCACATGCTAGCGTGTTATGGCTGGGAGCAGTTGGTAGGGATAGGCTACTTTACATCTTTACGTGCAATGTAAACACAGGTTTAGTATTTTTTTTTGTAAATACTGTAGTTTTGTGAATATTTGATCATTTGCAATGGCATCTATTCTGGATCAATATGAAGATTCCCAGAACATCCGTCAACACAGCCGGGTGTCGGCGGCCAACATCGGGATTACTCATTCAGGTACAAACCTACATAAATGAGGGGATTGCAGACATTATGATATGTGGTATTTTACACTATCTTTTTCGTTCACAGGGTTTGTGAATGTAAGATTAGAAGAAGAAAAACCTATTTTCAACAAGCAGCGCATCGATTTCTCACCTCCCGAAAAAATCAACCACTTCTCGGTGTGCAACAACCAGCTATGCATGAGTCTGGGGAAAGACACCCTGCTGAGGTAAAGCTGCCATTTCTCGAAGCTGTGTTATCAACAAATGTTTCATTGGGAGATTTTGTCGTTGATAAGTTTTGCATTGATTAGTTTATGTACATGCAATGGGTGATTAATGTCTGAATACTGGTGAAAGGACTAAGCATTAAGGATGTGGACCATTAAAGGCAATTCTCTTTGAAATGCATATTTAATCTGCTGGTCACTTTGTTAAAGTAGGATAAAAATCATTAAATCTGCCTTTTGTGTTAGTGTAATCAATCAATTATACATGGTCTTTTAAATAAACTAAAATAAACAGGCTTGATTCCTATTTAAGCAGCATTTAAATGTTGTAATATGTTGATTTACACATTATGTTTCAGAATTGATCTTGGCAAACCTGATCAGCCAAATCAGATTGAACTGGGAAGAAAGGATGATAGCAAAGTGCACAAACTTTTCCTGGATCCTACAGGTAATTGCGTGTCAATGTGTCCTTGTTGTCGGAGGATTTAAATGCATTTGGGGCATCAATTAAATGTCATTAGACACATAAGTGGTTTGATTAGATTTCCCTTGAAATTAGAATGACAAAAAAAAAGCATCTGTTAAGTAGTTCAACCGATGTGAACCAGGGAATTCAATTAGGACAACATATATTTTCAGTTCTTTATTTGGAATAAACACACATAAATGTAATGCTTAGAATTTTTTTTGATATGTTTTTTTTACATCATATAAAGAGAGAAACAAATGCTGTGTTTACACCTGGTATTAAGATCCGTCTCGGGTGATCCGATCACAAATGGTCAGGTGAGACACACCAGCAGTGTTTACACCTGGTAATAACATGCCTTGCAAAAATTAGCATTTTTTTTTTGCTTTCTGTTAACTTTTCAAACTTGTCAGCTAGGTCTGACTGGCTGACATAGATAAGGATTTGTCAAAATGGCAAGATTAATTTGTGATAGTCAGTAGTACAAATTAATATGTAATGTCTTGCAATGTATGGCATAATTTAAAGTTTTAAGAAAAATATTACATAATAAATTATATCTTTAATTATTATTAAATTAAAATTAAAAAATACATGTCAATTTTGAAATGTAAATATATAAAATGATAATTATAAAGTTGTAAGTTATTTTGATTAGAGGGTTATTTGGGTTTATAGCCATAACCAGCAAACATTCAAAACATCTGATTGACAGATGAGTAGGTTTTCAACTTTTTAAACTGGTCAGTTTGGTCTAAATAGTTGACATTGCAAGATTATCTTGTGATACTCAATAGTACAAACTATTCAGCCATGTATGCCATCATTCATTTTTATTTTTGTAAATAATAAACATATTAAATTGTTTAAAAATAAATATTAAAATAATATTTATATAAAATAGAAATAATCTTAAATATAAATATTGCTTTTAAAAAAATATTTACATTAATAAACATGAGAAAATGTTACATTTATGAATGTAAATATAGAATTATACATTTAAAATAAAAATACCAGACATTTAAAATGTTTACCAGACAAGGTAACACTTGTGGCACAGTTGTGGTTTAGGCTCATCAGAGATTATCCTTTATTATGCAAATGTGATGTGGTAATATGCGTTTCTACCTCCATATGTGGTTTCAGTGATCGGATCACAGAACATTTTGAACCCCATTTACACCTGTTTTTAGCACTGCCTGAATGAATGACGGGATCTCCCAAAATTAATCTTAATACCAGGTGTAAACAGGATCAAAAGCTCAGGTCTGGCTTTTTAAAACTTGTAATTCATTGTTGAACTGCTTAAAATACTTAATTTTTTATATGCAGTCTTTAAAATGACATTTTCTCAATTATCTCACAGGATCACATTTAGTCATCAGTCTCACCACAAACGAATGCGTATACCTAAACCGAAACACTCAGAAGGTCCGAAGTCTATCACGATGGAGAGGCCACCTGATTGAAAGCATAGGTTGGAACAAATTAATAGGCTCAGAGACCAACACTGGGCCAATTCTGGTCGGCACCAGCCAGGGAATCATCTTTGAAGCAGAGATTTCTGCCTCAGAGGGCAGTCTGTTCAACACCAACCCGGACCAGTTCTTCAGACAGGTTCATTCCCTGGAAGAGGATGGCAAGCCAGCTCCGGTTTGTTGCCTCGAAGTGGAACGTGGCTTGGAATCCAAGTACTTCATTGTTGCAACCACACGAAAACGGCTGTTCCAGTTTGTAGGAAAGCTGGCAGAGGGATCCGAGCAGCAGGGTTTCAGCTCCATCTTTTCCCAGAACCAGGATCTCCTACCCAGCTTCCAGGAGTTTCCTGTCAATATGGGTTACAGTGAGATTACATTCTACACGTCGAAGCTGCGCAGTTGCCCCAAGACCTTCGCCTGGATGATGGGCAACGGGGTTTTATATGGACAGCTGGACTACGTGCGACCCGACTCCCTACTAAGTGATGTTCAAGTGTGGGAATACACACAAGACATCGATTTAAACTTTGTCAAGCCCATCTCTATAGTACTTACCCAGTTTCACTTCCTGCTCCTGCTTCCTGACCGTGTTAGGGGTATCTGCACTCTGAATGGTCAGGTTGTGCATGAAGATGTATTCCCAGATAAGTTTGGCATGCTAAAAAAGATGATCAAAGATCCTGTCACGGGGCTTGTGTGGATCTACACCGAAAAAGCTGTGTTTCGCTACCACATCCAGAGAGAGGCGCGAGACGTTTGGCAGATGTACATGAACATGAATAAGTTTGATCTGGCTAAAGAGTACTGCAAAGACCGACCAGAATGCCTGGACATGGTGCTCGCCAAGGAGGCGGAGCACTGCTTCCAGAACAAGCGCTACCTGGAGAGCGCCAAATGCTATGCACTCACTCAGAATTACTTTGAGGAGATCGCACTCAAGTTCATTGAGGCCAAACAGGAGGAGGCCTTGAAAGAGTTTTTGATTAAGAAGCTAATCATCCTGAAGCCCAGTGAGAAGACTCAGATCACCCTGCTGGTGACCTGGCTGACTGAACTCTATCTGAACCGACTCGGTCAGCTGGAGGCCGACGACGGCAAACAACACCTCTTTCTAGAGACCCGTGAAGAGTTCCGCACCTTTCTTAAAAGCCCCAAACATAAAGATTGCTTCTACAACAATCGCAGCACCATCTACGACCTGCTGGCTAGTCACGGTGACGTGGAAAACATGGTGTATTTCTCTGTCATCATGCAAGATTATGAGCGTGTTGTATCTCATTACTGCCAGCATGACGACTACAGCGCAGCTTTAGATGTTCTCTCCAAACACTGCGATGACAAGCTCTTCTACAAGTTCTCTCCGGTCCTCATGCAGCACATCCCCAAAAAGGTGGTGGATGCGTGGATTCAGATGGGAAACCGGTTGGATCCAAAGAATCTGATCCCAGCCCTGGTGAACTACAGCCAGATGGGCAGCATGCAGCAGATAACTGAGACCATCCGGTACATGGAGTTCTGCGTGTATGAGCTGGATGTCAAAGATGAAGCTATTCACAATTATTTACTGTCGCTTTATGCCAAACACAAGCCAGATGCCCTGTTGTGGTACCTTGAACAAGCAGGAACGCACGTCTCCGACATCCACTACGACTTAAAATATGCCTTGCGCCTTTGTGCCGAACATGGGTACCTGCGGGCCTGCGTCTTGGTTTACAAGATTATGGAGCTATATGAGGAAGCTGTGGATCTAGCTCTACAAGTATGTGTGC
Source organism: Chanodichthys erythropterus (assembly GCF_024489055.1). Classification (NCBI taxonomy): domain Eukaryota; kingdom Metazoa; phylum Chordata; class Actinopteri; order Cypriniformes; family Xenocyprididae; genus Chanodichthys; species Chanodichthys erythropterus. The sequence goes on along the minus strand of NC_090224.1, from coordinate 7,715,707 downwards.
TTTAACATTCTCTTTTATTTCTGTTTAAAAGGCAATCGCTTAGAAGAGTGTCCACAATAAAGAAAAGGAAAAACTTTGCAAGTCTGCACGAAAGGTGCAGTGTGTAAATTTTAGCGGCATGTAGTGGTGAGGTTGCAAATTGCAATATAGAGAAGCTACGGTTGACAAAACAGGACAAAAATGTCATCGCCTGAGACAGCAGAGAGTACCTGTCAAGCAAACTCGCTCTGTATAAACAGGGGTGTCCAAACTCGGTTCTGGAGGGCCACTGTCCTGTAAAGTTTAGCTCCGACTTGCCTCAACACACCTGCCTGGAAGTTTCTAATATGCCTAGAAGATCTTGATTAGCTGGCTCAGGTGTCTTTAATTGGGATTGGAGCTAAACTCTGCTGGATGGTGGCCCTCCAGGAGCAGGATTGGACACCCTTGGTTTAGGGCTACTGTAGAAACATGGCAGTGCAAAATGGCGACCTGCGGTGTATGTAGATAGAAATGGCTCATTCTAAGGTAATAAAAACACACAATTGTTCATTATTTAAGGTCTTTTTACACCCCTGCAAACATAGTTATGTATATTATTGCATTCTGTCAATAGATCCTTCTAAAATTAACACATTGCACCTTCGCTCTGATATTATTGTGAATAATTCATCCATGCATGTTTTTTTTTTTTTTTTACCTCATAATTTTGAATCAAAATGTCATTGCTCGATCTTCCGGTGAAATGACAGACTTCTATCTTGTGACTTCTCTAATTATATATTCCATTTAACCCTCTACTGCACACATGTTGATGGCACATGAAAAAAAAAAAAATTTCACATCATTTTTTTGGTTCATTTTGGGAACACTTTATGATGATTTTTTTTGACCTCTTCCCTTCTTGTAACGCATTATGGCCAATGTGAGGTACTGTCTAAAACATCCTCGAAAAGTACCCCTTATCGCACAACGTTGCCATGAGGCAATGAAAAGAAAAATTGAATTTCTGAACATGCAAAATAAAATAAATTCATAAAACCCGACAAAAGTCTTCTCTACACCTTCATACACACACATATTGTTTATGTACTATGTTTATGTAAGATTACTAAAACAAATTATCTTGCCTTCTTCCCACACCATGTTCTCCTGTGACCATGTGTCAGAACAGGATGTCCCACCTTTAAATGGTGCTTGATAGTGACTCCCACACCTTAGTGGACTGTTCTTTGGTACTTTCTCTACCTTTCTAATTGGTTGTAATCATTTAAAGAAAAATGTACTAAACATCGGGCTTAAGAAAAGCTTGCGTTCATCTGCTTCCAAGAGATCCAATCAACAACTGATGTATAGAACCTAGTACCTGCCTTACATTTTTCTTTTAAAATTATCTGTTATGCTCGGATGTACGTCACAATATGGAAGAAAAGATCTGTTGCTACTTGCATTTCATTAGGGCTTTAAAAGTCTAGTTGAAAACGTCAAGCTATCAAAAATGCACTATTTGTATTCATGTTGATTTAAATGAATCTAAAAATGTCATGTGGTATAACCATCAAGTAAAAAGTAATGCTTTTTTTTTTTACTTTTTTTTTTTTTATATTTATTTTCAGAAATACATGATTTAAGATATATATTTTTTAAACATAATTAATTATTATTTGATAAATATCATGTTTTTGGGGAGTTTCACCACTTAACATTAAGAATATCAAGACAGTTGTTTTACCCAGATTTTTTATTTTTTTTTAGATTCCAAAAAATATCAAAATTAATTTTAATTAAAAAATAAAACACATTTTCATCATAGAAGAGGTGTCAGTCATTGCATGTATGAATTGCATTTGAATGTATTTTTGAATTAATTAATAGGTATAAAAATAAAATAAAATAAAAAAGCATCACAAAAACCTAAAAACATCTATATCTAATTATGCACCCCCGTCTTTTTTTTAATAATCCATATGTTTATCCCTTTAGGTGGATGTAGATTTGGCCAAGTCTTGTGCTGACCTTCCAGAGGATGACGAGGAGTTGAGGAAGAAGCTGTGGTTGAAGATTGCTCGTCATGTGGTTCAGGAGGAGAAAGATGTCAAGAAAGCCATGAACTGTCTGTCCAGTTGTAACCTGCTTAAGATTGAGGACATCTTACCTTTCTTTCCAGACTTTGTTACAATAGACCACTTCAAGGAGGCAATTTGTAACTCCCTGGAAGAGTACAACCAACACATAGAGGAGCTGAAAAAAGAAATGGAGGAGGCCACAGAGAGTGCCAAACGCATCCGTGATGACATCCAGGAGATGAGGAACAAGTATGGAGTGGTGGAGTCTCAGGAAAAATGTGCCACTTGTGATTTCCCCTTGCTCAATCGACCTTTCTATCTTTTCCTGTGTGGACACATGTTCCATTATGATTGCCTCTTTCAGGAAGTCATTCCTCACCTCTCTGCCTATAAGCAGAATAAATTGGAGGAGCTTCAGAAGAAGCTAGCAGCGACCACACAGACCACCAAATCCAGGCACAGGCCCAAAGAGGAGGATACCGTCAGCTTGGGCAAGGGCCAGGGAAGCAGAGAGCAGATCAAGTCAGACATCGATGACATCATAGCTTGTGAGTGTGTCTACTGCGGTGAGCTGATGATCAAATCCATCGACAAGCCTTTCATAGATCCACAGAAGTTTGATCAAGAGATGTCCAGCTGGCTCTGAAGAACACATTTCTGCATGAGATTTAGCTGCACAATAAATCTTCTCTAAGTCTCTATGATTTAAATTGTACATATGCTGGAAAAATGTAACCATTTGTGCATTGTGAAAATTGTATTTTGTTTCGAATTTTACATGCTATATGCTAAATTAAAAAATACTAACATGATTCTGTTAACAGATGGCCGCCTTTGATTTTTATGTTGGCTTCCATAGACCAGTTGACTCTACTAAATGTAATATGCAATTGTTGTATTTTGAGTTAAGTCAATAATATCTTTTAATGTAATGTATGCAGCAAAAAATGAATAAATGATTGCTATTTAACCAGACTTGGTGTTATGATATGATATGATGGGATGTAATGGCACAAAGTGTGCACTGAAAGGAATTTTTCCTAATGCAAAAATGTCATTTTCTAGGTTAAAATGTGCCTTGCTTTTGATGAAATTAATTACAAAAAAGTAGCAAAAACAGTTTATATCTAAACACATTTTAATTTGTGTTATTCTTTTAATGACACACAAAAATTAATTACCTATGTGTTCATTTGTGCTTTTTTTTTAATTTTTTTTTTACTATTTCTAATTTAACAATTGCATACAAAACAATTGTAAATAAAACATTCCATAGATAATCAGACATAATGCAGTGCTAAAAGAGAATATAAAATCAGAAATATAATTTTTTTTTTTTTGTATAGGTCACTTTTATAGAACATATCTCCCTCAAAATATAATTAAAATTATACAAAACACTCAAATGTAAGCATACATACTATGTTTTAGAAGCTTTTTGTTACAGGAGATGGATACAGATTTATTATAAATCCTAACATGTCTTTAAAAGTGAGAAAAAGGTTAATTTTTAATACCTTTCATTTATGGATAAAATATTTGGCCAGAAATATGATTAAGTTGCATATGTAATACACATTTTCATATTGCATTAGTGCTTTATGTCTAATAAGACAGTGACAAATTCTACGTCAAGTCCCAATCACGCGATATTTTGAGACTACATTCGGAAAGTGTTACGTCATAAGACCTTCGGCAACGTTCGGATTTTCTAGACACAACCAATAGAACTCCGATAGCCATTATAGCCTCCTCCAGTAACCCGCTTAATTTATAATAAGTCGAATTTTCACCTCTATTCTTTCTTAAACGAAACTACTCCTTTCGTTTTGCTACTACTACTTTATTACGATACCGTCCCTAAATGCATATAAGAGTGCAGTCGTCAATCTATAGTCGATTGGTACGCCTGTTCCCCATTCTGTCCTCGCCATGGCGCCGTGTCCCTGCTCTCTCAGTTACTGAAAGTGGCCGCCTCTCTGCTGCTACCGACTCACGGTCTCTCTCCTCGCTCACAACCGCCATTTTGGAGACAGAGAGCTGCGAGTCGGCTGCAACAGAGACAGAGCAAAAACGGCGGACACGGGGACAAGGTGAGCTGGCGTTTATGAGTAACATGGTGGGGGAGCAATGGGGGAAGATGGCCGGGAGGGAGAAAGAATTAGAATATGGGAATCGCAGATCTGCTGGCCTCCTCGACTCCCGCAGTGCATATAGACATGAGACGGGGCAGATGGTGCTTGACCTCACGTGGAACAAGGCCACGGAATATTACGAATATTTTTAAACCATATATCTCCCTACATTTCATTTGACAAAGAGGTGGTGGCCTTAAAGAGACAGAACCCATTTCAATTATTCAAAATAATCAAGAACTTGCCATGATACTAATTCCTGTGGCTAAAAAAAGTCACCTCTGCACGGATATCACGGCAGCTAAACTCCATAGCCTTCCTTAAAAAAACTTATTAAAGCTAATTTTAGTGGTTGTAACTCAAATGTACCTTTTAATTGCATCGTTGCTAACTAGCAACATATACAGTAACCCTGGATTTAGATTAACAAGCAACACTGGCTGCTGAAACGCTTAGCGTTAGCTAAACCTAGCCAGCTTAATATGCTAGCTAAGCTAAGTCAGATATGAATCATCAGCCTGTCGATTATATTATGTACAGTACCAGTAATTTTACCCGGATTTTATAATGTGTTGAGACACCTTGCACTGCTATACATTTCCTCTTTGTATAAAAGGATACGCTCGTATCGTCATCAATGTGCGTTAGGTTTATAAACTGAGTTTGTCTCAAATGAAGATACCAAAATAGACGAGTATTTGGCAGTATTTATAAATGCGTGTATTGATGGTGTAACACGGGCATTAAAGCCAAATGAGTTGCCAAACTATTGAGATGAGAATAGTTTCATTAATTGTGTAACTCATTGCCAATGCTGTATGTGTTATGTTGCATCCAGGAAATGGTTAAAGGGGGGCACTAAAAACACAAGTGTGGTGTCAGTGCTATAGTTATGTTTACAAAACTCTGTGGAAAAAAGCCAGTATTATGAGGTTGAATATCATGTAATGCTTGAGATTTACAGTTGAAAGAATTACTACGTGATTCAAATGTGTAAATCCATTTCCAGTGGTGCATTGTCAATAAAAAAATGCACATTTTTTTTTTTATAGAAATAATAGTTTGGGTTAGGAGAAAGAGTTTAGTAGTCAAAGTCAGCATGAAATAGAAATTTAATCAATTTTCTAAATGCACATTATTGATCTTATAATTATGAACCATCAATCCATGCAAGTTTTATTTTTAAAGTCACAACGGAACGGAAGAAGCAAAAGATCTTTTCTTCTGTACTGTGACATTTCATATCTGCATGTAATGGATGATTGAAAAAGAAAATAATTAAAAAAAATTGGCCAGGCACTTGAATCTATGCATTTTGAGATGTGGTTGTTGCAGCTCATGTTGAAGCGGACTAAACAATTGGAAAAGTCCTGCCAGTGAGAAGTCTGTCATTTTCACCCGAAATTCCAGTTATGACATTTTGATTAAACATTATGATGCCTAATAAATAAATTAAACATGCACTGATGATTTGCTTATAATATTATCTGTAACATGCATTTAGAAAATATGGTGAATTTTCAGTTCATGCTGACTTTTTTTAAAACATGTTTTTAATTGAAATGTCAACTTTTATGTCAGGTGAAACAAGTCTTTCTGCTGATTTATTCCAGATTTCTCCAATCATTTTGTTCCCTTAAACCCCGCCCCCTTTCTTACAGTCATCTGCAAGTTTGCATTCAGTCAACAACCGATGGATAGAACCAAGTTCCCGTCCTACATTTCTTTATGAGAATCCATTTCACTCAGATGTACAGTTGTGCTCAAAATTATTCATACCCTTTGTAAATATGACCAAAGAAGGCTGTGATAATAAATCTGCATTGTTAATCCTTTTGATCTTTTATTTAAAAAATTTACAAAAATCCAACCGTTCATTGTAGAATAAGAATTTTAAATGGGGGGAAAATCTCATCATGAAATAAATGTTTTTCTCTAATACACATTGCTCACAATTAATCATACCATTTCATTAAATATTTTTTTTCAACCTCCTTTTGCCAAAATAACAGCTCTGAGTCTTCTATAATTCCTGGTGGGATTGGAGAACACCCATCTTAAGTGTTTGCTCCTAAATAGTTTTTTTCTTTTGACCATAGAACCCATCCCGTTTGAAGTTCCAGTAGTGTCAGTTACTTTTTAAACGTTCTATGGTCAGATGAAACAACAAAAAATTAGCTTTTTAGCAGCAAACACTTAAGATGGGTTTGGTGCACACAGGAATAAAAAGTACCCCATGTGTACAATGAAATGTACTGCTGGATTTTTAATGTTGTGAGCCTATTTTTCTGCCAGAGATCCTGGACATTTTGTTTGGATACATGGCATCATGGATTCTATCAAATACCAACAAATAAAAAATCGAAACCTGACCGCTTATGCTAGAAATCTTATAATGGTATGTGGTTGGATCTTCCATCAGGGCAGTGATCCAAAAACAAACATCAAAATCAACACAAAAATGTGTCACTGAGCACAAAACCAAGCTTTTGCCATTACCATCCCAGCTCCCTGACCTGAACCCTATAGAAAATGAGTGGAGTGAACTGAAGAGAAGAAGCACCAACATGGAGTTGGGAATCTGAAGGATCTGTATGGAGGAATTGTCTCTGATCTCTTCTCAGATGTTCTCCAACCCCACCAGGAATTATAGAAGAAGACTCAGAGCTGTTATCTTGGCAAAAGGAGGTTGCAAAAAGTATTGAATAAAAGAGTATGATTAATTGTGAGCAATGTGTATTAGAGAAAAACATTTATTTCATAATGAGAATTTCCCCCCATTTAAAATTCTGATTCTCCAATGAACAGATGGATTTTTGTACGTTTTTAAAATAAAAGATCAAAAGGATTAACAATGCAGATTTATTTTCCCAGCCTTCTTTAGTCATATTTACAAAGGGTATGAATAATTTTGAGCACGACTGTACGTCACAATGTGGAAAAGAGATCTGTTGCTACTTCTGTTACATCTTGACTCACTTGTGAATTTTCTTTTCATATGCTTGCTTTCATATGCTTCTGTTGAAACAGGAAAGCTGGATGGGACTTAATGAAGTGCTTGGCCAATTTTAAAATGAGTAAATATTCTTTAGTTTACAACACATAAAACATGATGTGCTAGTCAGTACAGGGGTATTGGGGGGGAATAAACATTCTCATTCTAGTGATTTGAGAAAGTGCAGAGCAAGATGAGTCAATGTCTTTTTTCTGTTTTCCTTAAAGACAAGACTATTTTAAACATATATCTGATTAAAGTACATTTCGATGACCTTTAGGAGTACATAATCATATAGACCAGTGTTTCTCAACCAGGGGTCCATGGACCTTGACATAATGCCAGGGGGTCCTTATAAAATATCTGAATATGAATTTTTTTATATTTTGACATGTTCCCATAAAAGTAGAAGATAATATATGTATAATATAAATGACAATATGACTAAATATGGGACAAGTCAACTAACTTAGTAGTAAATTATACTTGACTACATTTGGTCATCACAAAGACATTAATGATACCAATGAGCCAATTTTATTCTGGGGTCCTTGAGGATGGTTCTAAATATGACGGGGGTCCATTACTCAAAAAAGGTTGAGATTCACTGATCAAAAGCTCAAAGCTGACACACAAACAGCTACAAAAGTACACAAAGCTACAAAAGTACACTACCATTGTAACAAAAAGCTACAAAAGTATACTACCATTCAAAACTGGAGGTTTTTAATATTTTTATTCAGCAAGGATGCATCAAATTGATCAAAATTGACATTAAAAAGATTTACATTGTTAAAATGTATTACGGTTTCCACAAAAATATAAACAGCTGTTTAACTGTTTTCAGCATTGATGATAATAATAAGAAATGTTTCTTGAGCACCAATTCAACATATTAGAATGATTTCTGACAGATCGTGTGACGCTGACTGAAGTAATGATGCTGCTTTGCAATCGTGGAATAAATTCGATTTGAAAAATAAATGAAAATAGAAAACGGTTATTTTAAATTGCAATAATATTTCACAGTATCACTATTTTTACTGAATATTTGATCAAATGAATGCAGTCTTAACAGACTTCTTTAAAAAACATTAAAAAATCTTATTGAACCCAAACTTTTCATCGGGTCTTTGAACACATGCACATCTGAAAAGTCCAGATTAAGCAATGCAATCTCAAGCTTGTGGCCAGCTGATTCTGAACCTTACAAGGGTGTTATCAGATTGAGTAGCACCTCTCTTGCCCTACAGAGGTCACTTCTGGCTGGGACGATGGAATAAATTCGCTATTACATTTCAGTATGCTATCAATATGTTCATCTCAATCCATTTCATTCTCTTTCAGCCACTGTCAGTATCCCATGTGCACATGCATTTTGCAAGATGCACATAAGAATTTATTTCTCTCATTTGTCAGCTGCTATGAATTATTGTCATCCAGTTCTGAATATTTATATGCATTCTTATTGTAAATGTGGATCATATCTTTAGAAGAGCAGACATGTCGGTCACTCAATGCTGAAGTCAATATCACATCCTTTTCTGTTTCAGATTTATCATTTGTGCGACACTGAATGTTAAAATTGTGAAATATGAGGTCTCACTCTCCAAAGGTACTGTACTGCTTTGGTCACAGTTATGTTTTCAACTTCAGAGCTTTAAAATCACGTGATCTTCATAATTTCATTTAGAGTTAACCAAAAAACTTTCTTTATCGTCTATGCAGTGATCGCCGTTTCAGGCACTTTTAAACTCTGCCTATGGCCTCAGAGCAGGATGGCGTGGGAGACGCCACTTGCTCAAAGTTGGCCAAACCACTTCACCTGCAGTACCTTGAACGATCCCTCCGCCTAGACACCTTTCTAAGGCAGACTGCTGCTGTTTTTAACCAGAACATTTCCAGGTAATTTGAGTTACATATGACCTCTATGACTCTACAAAACCCTTAGACACTATATAATGTCCCAAACCTATTTGTGATTCTTGGCTATTTTGATGAATGTTGTTCTTCATTTTCCATAATTCCTAAAACCAGTAGCTAATGGTAGATTTTTATAGGAAATGCTGCACTGTAAATTTGTTTAAGATCGCTTCTCTATTTCAGCGATGACAGCGATGATGGTTTGGGCGAGGGGTCTTCTCTGCCCTCATCTAACCCACTGCTGGCAGTGAAAGAAGATCACGTCAACCTTGAGGACGAGACCAAGGACTCCTGCAGAGATGGAGAGACGGAGTGTGGCACTCTCAACGGAGCTGTGCTGCAAGGTACAGTACATAAAATAAAAAAATAGTCATCTGTTATATAACATAAGAATGCATATCCTCTTCTTCAAAGTAATTTTGTATATATAGAAGTCCAGCAGTCTTTTTGGACTTCAAGTCTGTCTTGGGCTGCAAGTACATTTGATCTCATTACAGTGATAAAGCGAGTAGTATTTGGCTGTATCATGTGATCTCAACAGGGTGGCTTCCATGAGGCATTCCAGTGTGTTCATGATTTTCAACACATATTTTTAAAAGTACTCTTCGTTTCTTTAGGGGTAAAAGTTTTTAATGAGTCACCTTTAACCACAAACTGTCTTCCTCAGAGCACAAAAGTGACAAGGCCAGTCTGTATAACTTCTCGAAACTGAAGAAAAGCAGGAAGTGGCTGAAGGTATGTATAGAGATAGCTCGGCAGTGATTCTAGGAAATGCTTTAACCAAATCCAATCCCTGCTCAATGGAAGCCTGTTTCTGTCTTAGAGTAAAAAATAAAACTAATTGTGATTTATAAAGTTTAAAAAAAGCACATTTTTCTAAAATAACAATGACATGGAAGAGGATTAGGGCCAAGCAATAATAAAAAATAAAACCATCTCGAGATTAAAGTTGTTAAATTTCGAGAAAAGACTCGTTAAATTTCGAGAAAAAAGTTGAGATAAAATGTTGAGAATAAACTCATTAAATTGCGAGAAAAACTCGTTAAATTTCAAGAAAAAAGTCGAGATAAAATGTTGAGAATAAATTCATTAAATTACGAGAAAAAAATCCAAATTTCGAGAAAAAGGTTGAGATAAAATGTTGAGAATAAACTCATTAAATTACGAGAAAAAACTCGTTAAATTTCAAGAAAAAAGTCTAGATAAAATGTTGAGAGTAAACTCATTAAATTACGAGAAAAAACTCGTTAAATTTAAAAAAAAAAAGTCGAGATAAAATGTTGAGAATAAATTCATTAAATTACGAGAAAAAAAATCAAAATTTCGAGAAAAAAGTCGAGATAAAATGTTGAGAATAAACTCGTTAAATTACGAGAAAAAAGTCAAGATAAAATGTTGAGAATAAAGTCATTAAATTACGAGAACAAATTCGTTAAATTATGAGAAAAATGTGGTTAAATTTCGAGATAAAATGTTTAGAATAAAGTAATTAAATTAACTAATTTATTCTCATAATTTAACAAATGTGTTCTCGTAATTTAACAACTTTTTTCTCAGAATTTAATTACTTTATTCTCTTAATTTAATGACTTTTTTCTCAACATTTTATCTAGACTTTTTTCTCGAAATTTAACGACTTTTTTCTCGTAATTTTATGACTTTATTCTCAACATTTTATCTCGACTTTTTTCTTGAAATTTAACGTCATTTTTCTCATAATTCAACGATTCAATTAATTCAATTTAATGACTTTATTCTCAACATTTTATATCAACTTTTTTCTCGAAATTTAACACGTTTTTTTCTTGTAATTTAATGAGTTTATTCTGAACATTTTATCTAATTTTTTCTTGAAATTTAAAGATTTTTTTCTCGTAATTTAATGAGTTTATTCTCAACATTTTATCTTGACCTTTTTCTCGAAATTCAACAACTTTAATCTCGAGATGGTTTTATTTTTTTATTATTGCTTGGCCCTAATCCTCTTCCGTAAGTGAGATTAATATCACAAAAGAAATAAATATTGAGAAATGAAGTCTAAGGGGGCTTGGTGATTGAGATGGGAAAGAAAATTGTGTTGCATTTGCTTCAAAAACCTTTGATTCTCTCACAAAAACTTTCCTCTAGAGAAAGAGTTTTTGTGAGCAAATGAAAAATTGGTCTTTGAAATAATGAGGTAGAATGAAAAACTATATTTTAAAGCTTCTGCGAGTTTCTCACGGAAACACAATACTTTCTAAGTTGAAGTTTCTCAGGGGAATGCAAATGTTTTGCAAGAAAAACTTTGAACATTGAAATATAAATGATATAATTTTACCATATTTATTTTTTTTTGCTCTGAAGGGGAAACAGGCTCAAGTCATACGATCATAATTAATCGTGCCTCTCCTTTTATGTCCATGTCTAAGCAGTCTAATGTTTGTGAATTGCAGGGCATCTTGCTGAGCGATGACACCACAGATTCAGATACTGACTCGGATGATTCTGACTTTACAATGACACGGGAAGAGCTCCAGGACATGCTGCGCCTGCACAAGTTCACCAAACTCCACCAGAGCAAGTTCCACTCTGACAGAGAGGTACGACGTGTTCGCTGAATCTAGGTTGGCTGCCCCCACATAGATGCCTTCATGGAAATTGTTGGTAATGTGTGTTTGTGTTCACAGCTGCAGCACTATCAACACTACAGCACAGGCCTCCTGTCCACTCACGATCCTTTCTACGAGCAGCAGCGCCACCTACTGGGCCTCAAGAAAAAGAAAATCAAGGAAGAGAAGAAATGTAAGGGTAAGCCTATAGGAACAAAAGAGGATGACAGGAACTGTTTTCTGGTCATTTGAATACTCATTGTTGTTCTTCTTTTGTAGCCAAGTTAAAAAAGATGAAAAAGAAGAAGAAACGGGGAGAGGACTTCTCCATGGAGGGACGGGCACACATTACTAAAATTTTTGCTAAGTTTTCCCATGATGCACCTCTTCCCATGATCAAAAAGAAGCACTTAACTATTGAGCAGCTCAATGCTCGTAGACGAAAAGTCTGGCTCACAATTGCAAAAAAAGAAATCCCAAAGGTACAAGCGTTTTTCTTGGTCAACCGTTTGCATTCCCCTCTATTTCTTCTGTTCATGCATTAGTCATTATTTTCATTGTTTCATTTCAGGCATTTAAACAGAAAGTCTCTGCAAGGAACTTTGTTTTAACCAATGCCAGAAAGGTAAGAGATACTTATATTTTACATAAACTACCGTTTAGAAGTTTGAGGTCTGTAAGATTTTTTCCATGTTTTTGAAAAAAGTCTCTCATGCTCACCACAAGGCTGAATTTATCTGATCAAAAATACAGTAAAAACAGCAATATTGTTAAATAATAATAGAATTTAAAATAACATTTCTATTTTTATATATTTTATAATGTAATTTATTGTTTTGATGGCAAAGGTGTAGTTTCTAATGTGCTAATTTGGTGCTCAAGAAACATTTTTTATTATTATCGATGTTGAAAACATTTGTGGAAATTATCATACATTTTTTTTTAAGGATACTTTGATGAATAGAACGTTCAAAAGAACTGCATTTATATGAAATAGAAAGACAATTTATATTGAGACAATATATGTCTTTAAGTCACAATTTAATCCATACTAACCAAATATAGGTGTTAATCTTACTGATCCCCAAACTTTTAAACAGTAATGTATAGTGTGGTCAAAATGTGTGGTCAATAGTGTGGACCAGGAATTCAAAATTTTTATTTAAACCAGGAAATAAAGAGAATGTTTTAGGATTTTGGAATTTACAAAATATGATTTAATTTTTATTCACATTTTTATTTTTCAGTCACTAAAAATGTCACACTTTTGTTTAGTCAGAAAAATGGGTAACACTTTACAATAAGGTTTCATTTGTTAACATTAGATAATATATTAACTAACATAACTGTATGTAACTGTATTTGTTAATCTTTGTTAATGTTAGTTAAAGGTGCCCTAGAATTAAAAATTGAATTTATCTTGGCATAGTTAAATAGCAAGAGTTCAGTACATGGAAATGACATATAGTGAGTCTCAAACTCCATTGTTTCCTCCTTCTTATATAAATCTCATTTGTTTAAAAGACCTCTGAAGAACAGGCGAATCTCAACATAACACCAACTGTTACGTAACAGTCGGGATCATTAATATGTACACTCCCAATATTTGCATATACCAGCTCATGTTCAAGCATTAGACAAGGGCAGCCAGTATTAACGTATGGATGTGCACAGCTGAATCATCAGACTAGGTAAACAAGCAAGGACAATAGCGAAAAAATGGCAGATGCAGTGATAATAACTGACATGATCCATGATATCATGATATTTTTAGTGATATTTGTAAATTGTCTTTCTAAATGTTTCGTTAGCTTGTTGCTAATGTACTGTTAAATGTGGTTAAAGTTACCATCATTTCTTACTGTATTCACGGAGACAAGAGCCGTCGCTATTTTCATTTTTAAACACTTGCAGTCTGTATAATTCATAAACACAACTTCATTCTTTATAAATCTCTCCAACAGTGTAGCATTAGCCGTTAGCCACGGAGCATAGCCTCAAACTCATTCAGAATCAAATGTAAACATCCAAATAAATACCATACTTATGCGATTAGACATATTGCATGACAAACACTTTGTAAAGATCCATTTTAAGGGTTATATTAGCTGTGTGAACTTTGTTTATGCTGTTAAAGGCAAGCGCGAGCTCCGTGGGCAGGGAGCGTAAGCATTTAAAGGGGCCGCAGCCTAAATCGGCTCATATTTAATGATGCCCCAAAATAGGCAGTTAAACAAATTAATAAAAAAAAAAATCTATGGGATATTTTGAGCGGAAACTTCACAGACACATTCAGGGGACACCTTAGACTTATATTACATATTTTAAAAAGTTCTACGGCACCTTTAAAATGATATAAAAATAGCTGTTCATAGTTTGTTCATGTTAGTTCACAGTGCATTAACTAATGTCAACAAATACAACTCTTGATTTTAATAATGTATTAGTAAATATTAAAATTAACATTAATAAAGTTGCTGTAGATAAATGCTGTAGAAGTGCAGTTCAGTATTAGTTCATGTTATCTAATATAAACTAATGAACCTCATTATAAAGTGTTAGCAAAAATTGTAACAAACGCATTTTTATTAGTTGTCTCAGAGGGCCTATTTTTGAAGATGTTTGTCAAGTCTTTGTGCATCTACCCCTCCCCAGTTGGCCCACCAGTGTATGCGTGAGGTCCGGAGGGCTGCGATCCAGGCACAGAAGAACTGCAAAGAGACTTTACCACGGGCCCGCCGCCTCACCAAAGAGATGCTCCTGTACTGGAAGAAGTATGAGAAGGTAGAGAAGGAGCACCGCAAGCGTGCTGAGAAAGAGGCTCTCGAGCAACGCAAACTGGATGAGGAGATGCGGGAGGTATTAATACATATACGCTAAAAATCACATTTCGCTGAAAATCATTTCCTAAAACATCATCCTGACAGTTCTCCCTGTGTGTCCCGTCAGGCTAAGCGTCAGCAGAGGAAACTGAACTTCCTGATCACCCAGACGGAGCTGTACGCTCACTTCATGGGGGGCAAGCAGAACGCTGGGGGAGACGGCACACAGGAGGAGATCCTGCGCAAGCTTGAGGACAACACCTCCCAGCGGCAGATCGACATCGGTGGAGGGGTTATGGTCAATGTCGGCCAAGAAGACTATGGTGAGACCTTATTCTGTCTTTGATGGATCATTCAGCGTGGATCTTCTGGAAATGTGTAGTAGAATCATGTGCCTTCCATACTTACCTCTTGCAGATAGTGAATATTACAAGTCTCAGGCTCTTAAAAATGCAAAAGAGGCATACCAGATCCACCAGGCTAGAGTAAGTGGCAGTTTGAATTACACTACACCATACACCATGTTTCCCTCTTGAATTTTGGCTGAAAATTACTTATTACAATGACCCTCTTTTTTTTTCTGTAGACCAGGTTGTTTGACGAGGAAGCAAAGGACAGTCGCTGTGCCTCTGTGCATGCGGCTAGCATGTCTGGCTCTGGCTTTGGCGAGAGCTACAGCTTATCAAATCCATCTATTCAAGCAGGTGAAGACATTCCTCAGCCCACCATGTTCAATGGGAAACTTAAGGGCTATCAGCTCAAAGGCATGAACTGGCTGGCCAATCTTTATGAACAGGTGATTTTTGATGCTCTCTTCTGCTTATTTCTCCATACACTACCGTTCAAAAGATATATTAATAATTTTATTCAGCAAGGCTGCATTAAATTGCTCAAAAGTGACCATTATAATGTCACAAAAGATGTATGTTTTAAAAATAAATGGTGTTCTTTTGGACTTTCTATTCATCAAAGAATGTCACATTTTCCACAAACTTAAGCAACACAACTTTTTTTCAACATTGATAATTATAAGAAATGTAATTTTAGAATGATTTCTGAAGGATCATGTGACTGAAGACTGCAGTAATGGCTGCTGAAAATTCATTTTTTTTTTAAAATCGACGAATTTTAAATTATAATAATTCATTATATTACTGTATTTTTGATCAAATAAATATAGTCTTGGTGAGCATAGAAAACATTAAAATATTTACCAAATTCTGCACAGTAACGTATATCGCATCCTTCCATCATGCTTTGAGCTTTATATAGATTGGGATGATTTATGTCTCTGTCCGATTGTCTCCCATAGGGTATTAATGGAATTCTGGCAGATGAGATGGGACTTGGAAAGACTGTCCAGAGCATTGCTTTACTTGCTCATCTAGCAGAGGTAAGGATTGATTTTCCAAGTTTTCTGAAGCCATGCAAATAGCTTTGTGTGATGAACAGACTGAAAATTAATTACTATAAATCTTGATATTTGCCTTAGCTTTCCTTGAAGACATTATATTAGCATTGTTCATGAATATTAATTGATAAGTTATTTTAAATAAAATATATTTTTGAATACATGATTTGTTTATGTAGTGCATTGTTATATTCGTGGTTATAAATGTATTATGGACTTGGTAATGATGACTGTCTGTTCAAATGATAAAGATTTATTAATTCATGGCCATATTTAATGAATGTGTTCTCTCATTTTAAATAACCCATTGCCTTGTACTAATTTGTTCCCTAGTTTTAATTTAGATAAATTGTGGCCACGATTGAACTACAACAAGAGAGCTAATTAAAAAGTTGTGGAAATTAATTCTCAATTCGTAGCCACGATATCCTGCTTTTTTATCCGGCTCTATTTATAACAAATAGTAATAATAATACTAATAATAAAAATCCCAATCTTTCTTTTCTCAGACCATATTCAAGCAAATACATAAATATCAAAATGTGGAATATTAAGATATTTTAATACCCTACCGTTAGCACAGCATAGCATGATAACATGGTTTGCACAACATTCTCCTTCTCTGTTGTATCATCTTCTAGCCAACAGATTTCACTTGAAAGATACTGTATTTCCTAATCGAAAATCTGGAAGAGTTTTATTTTTTGGGGGGAATATGACACCAGCGTTAAATAAAAAAACACAACTCTCTGTTCTGCTTTCCTGTGCTATCATATGCATTTCTCCCAAACAAGCCCCTGACACCACAAATCAGTTCTTTGGCATCGATGTGAACCCTCCAGCTGTCTCCGCTGCCCTCTGTGACTTCCAGGGCTTGCGAAAAGAGAAGGATACAGAGTTTTGGTATTTGATATGAAAGCGTAGCGCTGTGGGCCCATAGGAAGCCATGTTAGCCTGGTACCTTGTTCTTCAGTTGTTTCCTGTTTTGACCCCTCTCTTCTCTCTCATTCTTTCCCACCATCTCCGCTCCTATCCCACTCTGCCGTCTGCACCTGTTTGGCTTATTTTGTGTTCGTGTGCTCTAACGGACAGAGAGAAAACATCTGGGGACCCTTCTTGATCATCTCCCCTGCCTCAACACTCAACAACTGGCATCAGGAGTTCTCCCGCTTTGTCCCCAAATTCAAGGTGAGTGTGGCAGCTGTGCAGGGAAACACCTGCAGTTGTGGCATCCTTTTTACTACTCTGTCTCTCTGTCACTGTCTCAAACCTTTTATAAACCCATTGAACTACGTCTATTTTCGGAACAATGGAAAATGTGTTTTTTCTTAGCCTCTGCATATTTCTGCTGTAAGGAAATGCATGACAGATTATTGCACTTCTGGTTTGATTTTTGTAATCCTTAGGGGGCAGTGTTGTATCATTTATAGTGTGTTCTACTAATATCAGCAACCTAAATATTCATTTCCTGCCAGTCAGACTGAATGTCACAAATCATCAGTATCTAAAATCCCAGCCAGAATAACTTGAGGAATATCAGAGGGCTGAACAATAATTATTTCTTTTTGTTGGCCTGGTCAGGCTAGTAGTTCAGATTTATACTTGCCCTGCCAATATTTTCACTGACTCCACCACAATTTATTTTTAGCAGCATATTTTTGTGTGTCAGAAGGAAATA
Organism: Chanodichthys erythropterus; assembly: GCF_024489055.1. Taxonomy (NCBI): domain Eukaryota; kingdom Metazoa; phylum Chordata; class Actinopteri; order Cypriniformes; family Xenocyprididae; genus Chanodichthys; species Chanodichthys erythropterus. Next base: position 7,698,110 of record NC_090224.1, on the reverse strand, counting down.
CGTTTTTCATTAAACATTACTTTTCTTTATATTAAAAACAAGTTACAACAAATAATTTATTACATTTTTAATGTAATTTATTACATATGCACTAACTGGAAATATTAGAGCTATAATGTAACTTGATGAAAGCTATAAATGCACACACTTTTTCTTGCTCATTCTTGCCCGGATCAGTCGGTCCATACTTATTGTTAAGCCCTGAATAATTTACATTATACACTTTGTAATGAGGATAAGATTATGAAAAGTATGTGCCGTCAAACAATTAATTACAATTAACTGCATTAAAAATAAAAGTTTGTGTTTACAAGTGTGTGGACTGTGTGTATTATGTATATATAAATACACGTTTTTATATATTTAACAAAAATATATTTATATGTAAAATATATTTATTTATAATATAAATTATATATAATATACATGTATACATGTAAATATTTTTTTAAAAAAATATACGCAATGCACACACTTATATCATGCAAACAAACTTTTGTTATTTAATTTTGGCAAGGACGTTTTTTTAAATTTCAAATATTTTATTACTTATTTTGATTTGATCAGGCAAAAAAAAAATTCAAATAATATTTCTTTTGTTCTCTTTCTCGCAGGTGTTACCGTACTGGGGGAACCCTCATGATCGTAAAGTTATTCGAAAATTTTGGAGCCAGGTAAGCATTTCATAAGAATATTGCTTGAATATATCAGATTAATTGAAATCTACTACTACAATGGTATTTTATCCCTGTTTGGCTCCCGTAGAAAACTCTGTATACCCAGAATGCACCTTTTCATGTGGTCATCACCAGTTATCAGCTGGTGGTGCAGGATGTGAAGTATTTCCAGAGGGTGAAATGGCAGTATATGGTTCTGGATGAGGCCCAGGCACTGAAAAGCAGCACTAGGTAATCCAGTTTTTAAAGTGTGTGTGTGTGTGTGTGTATATATATATATATAATATTTTTTGCATAGCAAAGTAAGATGATAACAAGACAAATGGGAATATTAAATACAAACAAATTGTGACAATAATAAAAAAATAAAAATAAAAAAAACATAACCTAAAAGGATAACCAAAAAATTATTTATTTTAACACCGTTCCATTACAGATATAATATTACCCCTTAACTAGATATAAACTTTGTTTTACACAGTATTTACTTAAATGTTTTGGAACTGACACTAGCATTGCCTTTTCTGTTAACTGGCCAAAAAGACTGGTTATCAGCTCATGCTTAAGTCTTAAAATGGCCAAATATAGGCCAGTTAATTATTGTAGTTTCTTGTGAATATAGCTCCAAAATGTGAAAATCTGGTTGTCTAACTGATATGCATCATTGATTGAGCCTTTCAACAAGGGAAAAAGAGCTTATAAAAAGCTCCAGATGCTCCAGAGAGTCTCCAGAACTGGTTCATCTCAGATTTTCCATATTCCCGTCCTCATAGTCAGTGCAGTGACACCATGTCTGGACTGGAACCCTTCAGAGAATGAGGGCCTCTCGAGCTCCGAGTGTGAGTTTGTGCCTCTCTGGAGATGACAGCACATGTGCCAGCAGCTTCTGTTGTGGTGGAACATGATTTATTGCCCAATTGGAATCTCGACAGGGCGTCAGAGCAGCTTTCTTGAGCTTTCAAGTCTCTAAAGTCCCCAGTAATCAATGAAAGACTTAACCAAGTCTGAGACGTGAGCTCTGAAGAGAATCCCTGTAGCATTCAGAGTTCAGCATTGAGCGCTGTTGTCATGCAGAGTTATATTCTCCATTAACCTCAGCTTGCTTGGGAGGTCTTAGTAGCTGTGTCTGGTTCTTCTTGGCAGCGTCCGATGGAAGATTCTCCTTCAATTCCAGTGCAGAAACCGCCTCTTGCTAACAGGGACACCAATCCAGAACACAATGGCAGAGGTGAGTGTATTTATGCAAGACCTTGTTTGAGAGTCCACGTGTGCGAGACAGCGAGTGCAGTACCACAGAAAAACTTGACGCCATTGTTCTTCCTCTCAGTTGTGGGCCCTACTTCACTTCATCATGCCGACTCTGTTTGACTCTCATGAGGAGTTCAACGAGTGGTTTTCCAAGGACATTGAGAGTCATGCTGAGAACAAATCTGCTATTGATGAAAGTCAGTCAACTCTTGTGTTTATCTCCATTTTGTTTACTGTCCATTTTATCTCCAGGGAGGTTAAAATATGTGTTAGGGTTGAACAATTTAGTAAAAATAAAAAGAAAGCTGGTTTGAAAAAGCCAGGATAGTAGGTCAAAGGTTTTCAGTTTGAATCATTTTAAGTTTGAAGTAGTTTTGAAAATTTCCAAGGTTTTAAGGCCTTCCTCATCCAGTCTATCAGATAGATCAGATCAGATGCTCTGGGAAGTTGCTAGGATTTTCTGGGTATTGCTATGTGGTTGCTAGGTTGTTTTAGCATGTAGTTAGCAAATATTAGCATGTTACTAGAAGGTTTAGCAAGTTGCTGGCATGTTTTTATATTTTAGCATTTTATTAGGCTTTGCAATGTTTTATCATTTAACTATTTACTACTATTACTACTACTGTCCTAAGATAGGAGAGAGTCAGAAATTTTGATCTTATAATAATCTGTTTAACTCAAAGAACAGCAAGCCAACATAATTATTTTAGATTTCAGCTGCAAAACAACAAAGATTTAACATTTAATATTGTATTAATATTAAAACAGCATGATATTTTGTCCATGTTCTAATAGACATAATTTACACTGGTTTACCCTTTCAGACCAGCTGTCCAGATTGCACATGATCCTAAAACCCTTTATGCTGCGCAGAATAAAGAAAGATGTGGAGAATGAGCTCTCTGACAAGGTGACACAGTCCTACAGTATCTCAGACAGAATTATGGTTTGTGTTTTCATGCCTAAAGTCTATGTATGTGATATTTATTTTATTTATTTTTTAAACCTTTATCTCAGATTGAAATCCTGACATACTGCCAGCTGACCAGCAGACAGCGGCTACTCTACCAGGCTCTGAAGAACAAGATCTCCATTGAGGACCTGCTGCAGTCATCAATGGGCACGGCCCAGCAGTCCCACAGCACCACCAGCAGCCTCATGAACCTGGTTATGCAGTTCAGGAAGGTGAGGCTGGGTATATCAGCTAGATGTAGTTCACCCAAAAAATAAAATTCTGTCATCATTTACTGACCCTCATGTTGTTTTTATTTCGTGGAGCACAAAAGAAGATATTTTGAAAAATGTTGGTAATAGCAACATTAAATAAATTGTGTAAATTAATATTTTTTTCATTTGGAACCAAAACTGTTAGGTTACAAACATTTTTCAAAATATATATATATATATATTTTTTATGTTCCACCAAAGAAAGAAAGTCATACAGGTTTAAAACAACATTAGGGTGAGCAAATGATGACATCATTTTCATTTTTGGCCTGTGTTCTTTCAAACTCATTGTACATACAGTAAAGAGTTGCAGTTTTTAAACACTGTTTTTCACAAATTTAAAAGGTTTGTAACCACCCAGACCTGTTTGAGCGTCAGGAAATACGCTCGCCTTTCCACATGTCCCTGAAGCCTTTCATCATGTCCAAGTTCCTGTTCCGACACGCCATCCTCCGCACTTCTGACCTCGGAAAGACTAAGTGAGTTTATCTTCATGTAGCTTCCATGTTTACTGTACCTCCCTCAAGGCTTGTTCACATCAAGGACAATAACTATAAAGTAAATTGCCTTAATTCTATGAGATTATATTACCATAATTATAATGATATCGACACAGAGGAACAGTATCATTCGAATCACTTTCAGAGCAATTTTCTTTACTAGCTGTTGAAGGCTAGAAAAACATTGTCAGCCAATCAGAATCCACCTGACTTTCAAGAGTTCGAACATCAGCAAGTGGCAGACGACATAACTGCAGCATGTAATTATAATAAACAGAACGTTATTATGGTGTGAACTAATATAGTTACCGTTATAGTTCTCGTTCTTATTGTGAATGAACCATGATTCCTCGCCAACTGTGCGGCATTGTTGATTCCATCTCCCATCAAAAGTTGTTATACTACACATGAAATAGCTTTGACGAGTTTCTATTAGATTGTGTTCTATTCATTCTCTTCACTCCTTAGGCTGAAGCAGACTCTGCTCTCTCCGTTCTCTGCACAACACATTCAACAGTCCTTGTTTCACAGAAAAAGTGAGACTCTTTATTTATCCCATAATTATATTCTAATTTTATCATTATAAAACTTACACTTATTTCTGATCAACTGCATGATCGGTACAGCTGATGATGAAGGCAGCAGCTTTTCCTTCCTGCGTTTCATCGATGTGTCTCCTGCTGAGATGTCCAACGTCATGCTTCAGGGGACTCTAGTGAGGTCAGTTAATTCACATTCATGTTAGAGACTATTAAATGATAAAATACACCCTTTCTCTGATTTAAAGGGATAGATCACCTGAAAATTAAATCATGTCATTCCAAAAAAGAATGACCTGAGGTCTGTCATTTGTCAAAATCTTCATTAAGTTCCACAAAAAAAAAAAGAAGAAAAGAAAGTTTTGGAATGACATGAGGATGAAGAAAATGACAGTTAATTTTTGCGTGAACTATCCCTTTAACAAATGGATTTTTGGAATAAATTTGCATTATTCAAGCACATTCTCATCCGGTAGGATCCATGACTCTAATAAGAACTGAATATATCAATAAGAATCTTATTCTTTCCACACTTGGATGCATCACCCAGTGGATTCAGATGATATTTACGTATGGGATTCAGTACATTCATTGTTTCCTCTGGCAGACGAATGCGACTTAACAGCTAATAATAAAATCTCCTTTTTTCCTCTTCTCCCAGGTGGTTAGCCCTATATCTGTCCTTTAAATCAGCATACCGGCTCCACCACAGCCGACTGTGGGATGTAGAAGAGGAGCAGGAGAATGAGGCTAAAGGGAGAGCCCGGTTACACAAGCTGTGTCTTTCACGCAGAGATCTCATTCTGTGGCTCAACAAGCCAACGTCTTTCCCAAACGTCCACAGTAGTCCTATTCTACAAGTGAGCATTGACATTCTTTTTTTGTTGTTCTTTGTCATGTGATAGCATATGTACTTGTGGCCTTCATCACTAAATGCTTGTAATTATCAACCTCTTTGGCTCAGTTTTTGGGATTGATGACCGCATTTACTTACAGGTGTGAGTCTCGAGATGTCCTGTTCACACAGCAACTTACAGTAGCCTCTTGAATACTGTCTGTATGAATGTGCAATGGGAGTCAAGCCCATATTCTCTTACCAGTAACCAAAGTCACAGTGACCAAAATAATACCAAAGATGCCGTCATCCATAAAACTGAAAAGTTGTATCATTTTTAACATGACAAGATTTCAATTGAGCTGCGAGTTCATCTGTCAGATCTTCATTTGCTGACAGCAGCATTTAAATCTGGGTGGAGAGTATTTGAGTTGAGTTGAGACAGACAGCTCATAATGCCGTCGCTTACTGAAGAAATGAGGGAAAAATGCTCTTAAGAAATGTTTTTTTTAAAAGTTGAATTACTTATAACTTGAGTGCCACATTTTTAGAGCATTGTGATGCACAAGACAGGGAGACGCTGAGACGCAAAGCACATGAGACGTTAACGCAACTGTCAAACGCTTCCATCTAGTGCATGTTTACATAGAAAAACAATGGAAAAGCAGCGCAGTCAAAAATGAGTTCTGTATGACTTTTATTGGCATACATTGTAGTTATATGTCCAAAAATAATAAGTACTGATTATTTCTCAAGCATGACTCAAAAGACAGAGTGGAACAGTTCTGCTTCTGGATGTTTAGTTAGCGTGCTCATACAAAACTGAGTGTCTTCCAAAGTTTTGATTGCACAAACTTTGACATATTTCTTTGTTCATCATATTTCTTGCGTTCACTGTTTTGTGAGTGCGTAGGCCTTGGGTTACCCCACTGAACCAGATTAAATGACCCTCATCTTTCATTAGCGCAGAGGGTTCGTATTTCGTTGTGGAAACCTATTTCCACTCACCCACAAGACACTTCAACGTTGCTGTATATCAAATGCAGATTGAAATATCAAAGGTCCAAACTGATTATCGAGGAAAGGAAAGACGATAGAGGAAGTGATGGTGGATGTCCCAGTCCAGAAGCTACAGTGTCATCCCCCGGAGGCCAAACAGCAGCAGGGGTTAACCTGCAGTTTGGCGCACTGGCGTGCGTTCAGGCTACGGTCAGGGGAAGCTGTGTTCAGAAGGTGCTGACTGAGGTGTAATATTATCCACTTCCCACTACGGCTTTTATACCACACAAGCGTCTCCTAGCTCCACTGGGGCATGGATGGGGAATATGACACCACAACAATCAGCTTCCCCGTGTGGAAATGTGGACCGACCCATATCGAGTGCTCCGAAGCCTTGCTGTAGACTCGTAAAGAATCTTAACTAGTGCTAACTAGTGGCAAAAGTGAAAGCACCTGCCTTTTTCTAAGATTTCAAATCTCCCCCAGACTCGATCTGAAGCAGTTCTGTTTTCTCCAAATTTTGCAACATACTGTGATGTTGAGTTGTAAATCAAGATGCTCAGCAAAACTGATTTCTGGTTTCTAAATGTAAGCTGGCAGGCTGTGCTTTATAAGTAATCATGTATTGCTCAAGCCTAGTGTTGAATGTGAACCAAGGGAATCTTCTCTCAGAGGTGCTCTGTGCAGATGTTGTTGATCTGTGTGTTGTTGTATGGTAATTAACGTTTCATATATTTGTATCAGTCAGTGAGAAGCTGCAGGCAGCAGTGCTGTGAGAATCTCAGCGCTCATCTGTGTTCGTACGGTCGCTGTCACTGACATTTCCAGCCAGTGCTTTATGAAACAAGACACGAGCACGAGGCTGCCACACTGCCTTTCTTTCTTTCTTTCTTTCTTTCTTTCTTTCTTTCTTTCTTTCTTTCTTTCTTTCTTTCTTTCTTTCTTTCTTTCTTTCTTTCTCATTACATGTCTTTCACACCTCATCCATCATTAGCTCACAGTCTCCTCTAAATGAAGTTGACAGGTCTGTTTATTCTTGTCACTTTGTGGATGCAGACAGGAAACGGGCAGATATATAGGCTGGTCTTTATGATTCATGTGGGTCATTAGAGCCGTAGTTCCGACTGTGACCCCGTCTGGACGTCTGTTAGCACTGTGGTTTCATTTAGGGTATCACTTCTGCTCAGTGTGACCTCTTGACTTGAGACAAATGGAGCTGATGAGATGGGGAGCTGGGTTTACATTAGATTAGGAGGAGTAACTCGTTGTAGAGAGTAAAGTAATCACTAGGAGGTGCTGCAGGCCCATATACTCCTATTTGACAACTTCAAGCGTTGTGCGGAAAAATGGCCATCCTCACACACACTCAGTCGTACGTGTTGACATTTTGACAGTATGTGATTTAGTAGGGTGTAAATGTTATACTGACTTTTTTTCTTTCTTTTCCTGTAGGATTTAGTGTTCACGTCTACAGGGTCTTCGCTGATCTGTCACACCGACGTGGTGATTCACAGCAGACGCTCATCCACTAAAACCTTCAGACCATGCCGGCCTACCCAACCACCCAAGTTTTTACTCACCGTCACACCCAGGGTGAGAAACGCACACCCTTTCCCTCAAAAACATCCTAGTGAACCAAATTAACTGCCAGAACTTTCACTCAGTTTAGCGGTTTGAAATAAATCCAGGTTTCTATTTGCAGTAACTCTGTTTTCTGTATCCAGTAACTGTTTGGCAAAAGTCAGAAACTCATCAGCGTGGATTTCTGCTGAGGGTGGTCAGCTGCTGACATTGATCTCCCGCTGTCTCAGAAACAAACCTATGATCAAAAATGAAAGCCCAGTTCTCTGTGTGGCCCTGACTACAGGCCTGGTTTATTTATCCTCTTTGACCCCCTGACAGATCTTCTGCTCAGTTGATCATGACCCTGGTGGAGAGTAACCAAACAACACAAGCCCACCAGTGAGAAATCAGAGGTCTTGGTTAAGACTGCTCCTCTGGCTGTGAATACAAAGCCCATCAAAAACCACACCGCCATTTGGGATGCTCTCAAATTTTGGGATATTCTCAAGATACTGTGGCTTGACATCTTTGATACTGGTCAAGACTTATAACATTGTTTGCTGGTTCCTATCAACATTCCTATCAAACGATCCAAGCCAAACTATCCAAGTGGTTTTCAGATCTTTTTAGATTAGATTTAAAAAAATAAATAAATAAAAATGACATACAGTAATATAAATTATTGTCATTATTATAATTATTATCAATTTAAATTTTGAAATAACCTCACTTTAACCAATAAATAATGTTTATTATTATTAATAATAATAATAGTAATTGAATCATTTTGATTAATCTTAATGGTCATTTATTATAATTATTTATATAAGAATGTAATAATTCCTAGGTGTATTTATTTTTATAATAATTATTTTATATAATTATTAATGTATTTATTTCAATTGTTTATATAATTATGTAATGATTTTTGTAAATTCTTTTTTCTATATTAAAGGGTTTTTTTATTATAATTTTAGTAATATCATAATTATTTTATTTATTTGTGTTAATTTTCTCCCACATTTTCCCAATTTAAACCACTGCTCTTCTATCCCTAACCCTACCCATAAACGAGAGATGATTTTATCTTTTATTAAATGACAGTTTTATCAAAATAAGCCTAACCGTAAACCTAACCTAAAAACCTGCAATCTGACAGATAATGTTGTTCCCGAACCAGCAAAAGACATTGACCCATGAAAACATCCTACTTAAGCAAGTCAAGATATTAATCTTTTTATACACGAGTGTGTTTTACTGAAATATATCCGTGACGTTAATGGTTCAGTCATGTATGAGGAACTGTTTTCTTTTTCCTCCAACATCTGCTGTTAACTTGGCTAATGTAAGGCTATCTCTGTGTTATCCCAGCCCAGAGATTCGGAATTGTGTCTGGCCTCATGGCTGCGCTGTGAGAATTGGCACCGCTTTGGCACAGGCCCCTAGGCACCAGGGGCATATGGGCACTGTGGGAAAGTGATAAGATAGATTAGTCGCCTTTTTTCTCTTTATTCATGAGGGACTCTTGACCCGCTGGCTTTTTATGGCCACATCTGCGTGTTCGCGCTCCCATTGGTCATCTGTTCGCTACAAAACTGGAAGCCTGGCCAAAGCTGAGCTGTTTTTCATCAGAGATAAGGAATGAAAGGAAGATAATATCATCCGCTTGTCAGCACGCCATAAAATTCTCCATAAAGCTGAAAGAGGGATAAAGCGAGAAGGAGAGGGAGAGAAAAGAAACGGCCGGTGGAAGGGATTGTAAGCGGTGTGAATCACTACAGGAAATGGTCATCTGTTACTCAAAGGCCTGTTAGCGCTGTTAGCACCGCTGACCTCTGCCACGCTTTCCTGCCAGAGCGGCGGGGTTCGGACAAAATGTCAGAAAGACAGGGTTATGTGTGTGTGCGTGTGTGCACATTCAACAACTGGAAATGATTCTTCTCCCCCCTCAAGCTCCAATTTGTTTGGTGTTTCTTTGTGATAAAAAGACTGAATAGGGAAATAGATGCCAATTATCTGGGGAAAATACAATTTATTAGTGTAAACAGCCTTAGAGTTGTTGACTAAGGAATTTTCTTCATTCCCTAGGTGACTTCAGTTCCCATGGAACGCTACTGTGCGGATCGCAGTGCCGAGTATGAATGGAGGTTAATACGCGATGGAGGGAGTCTCATTGCAAAGCAGTGCTTCCTGTACGGATCCCCCGAGCTGGCTTGTGCCTGGGCTCAGCGCTCTCAGGCCTTCCTCCCACAGATCCCAGGGGGCGTCATGGCCCTGCAGCAAAGACACGGCTGGTCCTTCATAAGGATTCCAGGTAGGTGAAATCCTGGACTGGAGTTAGCATGCAAGTTTATGTGTGTAAAAGCAGTGTGTAAAAGATTTTTTCAAGACGTTTGTATCCAATTATTGTCCTTGCAAAGACCTTTATTGTGAGTAGTAGTAGTATAGTTTAGAAGTGTATAAAGCGCAGCCAAATTCCCTTTCAAGAAAAGTCTCTTCACTCGGCGGCCAATGGCTCTGGGCATCTAAGACCAAGTCCTATCTATTTGAATGGGGGAATCCTGAAATCTCAAAAACTGCTGGCCGAACTCACAATTAAATAACATATTTCAAATTGGCAACAAAATCTGACATGAACTGGTCCATATTGTTTCTTATGCTCAAATAGCGTTTAAAAAAAAGCTTATTTTTCAGGCTAGATGAGCTAATGCGCATGTGCAGTCCTAAGAGCAAGTCCCAAGTTTCTATGGGAACTGGAACTTCTAAAGGCAGCAATTGACCTTATCAATCAGAGATTGGTTTCTGTACTTAGAAGGCGGGATGAAATCCGCCATATTGCGCATTGCAGTTTCTCCTATTCATAACTAATAGTAGTGAACTGTCTATATCTATAGTCTTTGGCACAGCTTGCACAGCAGTCAAACTTAAGCAGCTTTCTATTGGTGAATTTGGAGAATTTGGTGACCAACTTGAACATGAGCGACATCTGTTTGGGGAACTTTTTTGCCCTCGCACAAAACTCCTGATTGCACTGATTCCTTTTAAAATGACTGGATTTGGCCTACAAAATTTTGCCAAGCAACTATAAATGTCACTGTGCCTTTAGACTGAACACAAACCAGAGAACTGCATCCCAGCTCATTATTACAAGACTTTAGGCCCTTGGGGGGACCCCATGGTACTGCTGTGCTCAGGGGTCAAAGTGCATTTCAATCAAAGAAAACTCACAGAGTGGCTAAAAACGAGATGTAGACCCATGGGAGAGGGCTGGAGGTCGCGAAAGAGGCCACGTCTGAGGGTCGGTGCACCTCTTAGTCATTGTCACTGTTTTGGCAGCAATGCACATCCATTTGTCACATGTTTAGCACAGCAGTGCGATAGGAGCAGTGCCAGGCCATGCTTAAGACTTATTTTGCAGATAAGACTCATTTTTGCATGAGCCTGTAACGTGAATTGTGCGCAGGCATGTGTTTGTGTGCGCGTTCCAGTGTAATTGCTGGGAGCAGACTGGGGTAGAGAAAGAGGTCTGGGAGAGCTTGTGAAGTTGGGAGGGGGGACAAAGCAAGGAAGTTGGACTATTGGACATTGTTTCTGCACAGCGTTAGGTAAGCGCTTTGAATGTGAGTGTGTGTGTGTGTGTGTATCACTCTGAATGTTCATTCACAGGCTTAAGGTGTTTTAGAGCGCACTTCTCCCATTTTCTCAGAGTCATACTGTACCCAGGGAAGGAAATGACACAAGACTGGGTAAGAGTCATTGAAGTATGTTGGCGCTCCCACCACTGGCTAATGGAACTAAAGGCCCACATCTCCATATAAAGGCTGGCGGAGTGTTTATTCGCAAAAATGGGATACTGTGTTGATCAATTTCTAATAATAATATTCTAATCATATCTTTTTAATAATCTTGAATAATCTGATCTTTTTAATATATAACTCAATATATAGCTGTATTTGTAAATCTGAAACTTAAGTTGCAAAATAAAAAACAATATAGAAATAAGTTATATAGATCAGGGGTTTTAAAACAGGGACCACAAGGCAGTGCCAGGGCAGTGGTTCTCAACCAGGGGGCCACTAGGGAACCTCAGCAAACTGCCAAGGGGGGCTCAAGATGACTTAGATGATTTACACAAATACAAGACAAAAATAAAATAAGCTAAGAATCAAGATATTTCTTGTTCTAATTCAACCCCTCAACAAAATTTTAGTTGTTTTGTCTCAAGATGCACACCAGTAATGTTTTTCTCTAGGGTATGTTCATAAAAGCTACTTAAATGTCCTAATTGAACTAAGGCCTAATCCTGGCTTAGTCTAAGCCCTGTCTGTGAAACCAGGCGTTTAAATATTTTCCTAATTATATTTGACATTTTTATACCATTAATTTTACAAAGTATAAGTGAGGGTCTTTACAAGAAACTGTATAGATGTCTTTTAAATTTTGATCATATTTGGGGGTCTATAGACTGAATATAGATTCTATTACGTTACAGATACAGTTTTGAGTTGTATATTTAAAAAGTCATTAAAAAATGAGGATAATCACACTAACATGTTATACATTTAATAGTAATAATAATAATATAGATTTTTATTTATGTCTTTAGAGACATATATTTCTGACATAACCGTCAAACGAATGTAGTTCACCTCTGCCCTCCTCTTATTACATAACATTTACTGTATTTTTTTTTATCTTCACTTAATTACACATGTAGCAAGATTCAACTCGATGCATATTTTTTGACGCTGTCAGCATAGGTGCAGCCACCCATGGGGTGGTTTATACACTCAAGTGTGTTAGCGTGTTGCTGCTGTACCTTTCGTGTCACGCTAATTGGGAGCAGGCCACAGAAGGACAGGCTTTCTCTTACAATAGCTCTGCACATTGTTGTAACGCAACTGCTGCTTTAAAGTGTTGTTTTGAGGGAGAGAGAGAGTGAGAATGCTGCAGAGCTCAGCTCACAGACAGCCTGTGGGAAACTCTGCTTTCCCTTCCTGTTCTTTCAAAGAATCTCTGCACTCCAGCAAAATGGCCGGAAATATTCCTGGCCTTTTTGATTTGGGGCCCAAACAACAGTGACTGCATAATTGTTTGTGATCTGCTCCCTCGCCCCGCCTTTCTGGCTGCGAAAAACAGCCAGGCTTCACCAAGGTGTTTGGGAAGCTTATCCTTTAATCAAATGCCAGTTCTTTTTTTATTATTATTATATTTAACACCTTAGTTTGTATATTAAAAGTGATGTTTTTAAAATTTCACTTACCAAAAAATAAGAGTATAATATATCACACGTCTAATAAAGAATAGTATTTATTTATTTTTTCAGTATTACTATTCTTTTGTATTTATTATTCTTATTTGATGCTACATTAATTTTTTTATAGTGGAAAGAGACAGAAAATCAAGGGGAGAGAGAGGGGGAACAGTATGAGAACATGGCAAGGGACAGACTCGAACCCTGATTTCCCATGAGCTCCACTGCTCAATATGTCCTCAAGACCACCACGTATTTTGTTTTTGCAGGTCAAAGGCTGCAAATGTCATAATGTCAACCTTTCATGAAACGAGTTGCTTCCCTGATGTAGTTCTCCTTCTGGCCTACAGAGGGAGCATTTTGCTTGGTTTTAGTCTGCTTTGCCTCCCTCTCCATTTTGTGTGAAACTGAAAATGTGGTCACATATTTCATCCCCTGTGCTTTTGTGTTTGTGCACAGATCCCAGGCGGCATCTGGTGAGTACAATCGATATATGACAGCTTAATGACAGTCTCCCTCATTTGACCATTTCAGTTCCCACCCCTGAAAGATCTGTGGTCGCTTGACTGCTGCAGGACACCATAAACAATGTGTGTGGCAAATATGTCACATTTCATATGATCTTGACCTGTAGACTACAAAAAGACAGCTTTAGATGGAATATCCCAACTATCTGAACATTTCTTAAGCAGCTGGTCTGTGGGTTTATGTCTTAAATGTTTTTCTATAAAGTTTAAAGGGATATTTCACAGTGTTTTTTTGGACCCCATTGTCTTCCATTGTATGGACAAAAACAGTTTGTTCAGAATATATTCTTTTGTGTTCTACAGCATAAAGAAAGTCAGAAATGCTTAAAACAACATGAGGGTGAGTAAATGATGACAGAATGTTTATTCTGAGTGAATTATCCCTTAATTTGGAAGTATATCACACTTCAAATCTGAGCTCATGCCCTTCTAAAGCATGATTACATCATTTATTTTTGCAATTCTGCCCTGTTTTTAAGGTTCAGTAATCATTGTCACTTAAGCAAAGTTTCACGAAGTGTCATAGAGTGACAAAACAAATATTGTTTGTGTTAAGCATAAACTTCTCCACTTGGCCCCGTGCCCATGTTTAGGTGTTGGCTAGTGGTTGTACTGGGCGTCAGTAAACACTAAAGCTAATCTTGTAGCATAGAGGTCATAAGAGCCGGTGCTTGTGCTTTCACCCACTGTCCCTTTGTCAGAAGAAATGGCCCTAAAGCTCAGATTGCTTTAATGAAATTAGCAGGCAGCGGAAGGGCAATTAAGTAGGCAGTGGGGTTAATGAGCTCGTCCAGGGCTCTGTGGCAGATTTTTAAATTGGGTCACCCTCGGGTCAGAGTTCTGGACGGGACGGATTGGATTAGAGCCAAGGCTCCTGAAAGGGCACATTTAAGGGGTTGCCACCAGCAGGTGGGTTGGATTGATAGTGGTAACCATGGTGACATCAGTGCTTGGTACCTTTGAGTTCCCTTTGGTTTGCAGTTGGAAAGCATCCTGAAAATACATGGTGTCCTCTATGAACTTTCATTCCACCATAATCCACCCCTAAATCTGTTATTTTGAATTCTAAATGATGTAGTCGCCCTTATTAGATCCCTCTGAAAATGTTTTTTTTTTTTTTTTTTTGTACAAATTTAGCTTTGTTTGATAAGCATGTTTAAGGACTCTCAGAATGTTTTGGATGAAGTGGCATGTAAAGTCTAACAGAAAAAACAGAATAATTGCAGAGTCATCAGGCTTGTGAAATAGGACGTGTGGGGGGATTTGATAAGAAGGGAATGGAAACACCAGAGGAGACTCAGTGGTGCCGCTGAGTTGTGGGTACCAACGGATCACATCATCCCCTTAGATCACCATCTTCATCCCACAGTCTTTCAGGGGTTTCTTAAAGTGGGATCTGGCAGCTTGTTGCCTTATCCCTCTGACGCCAGACCCATTAGATTAGAGCTTTATGGGCAAGAGTGTATGGGAGTCTCTCTTTTCTCTTTTTGAAACCGTCCTTCTCTCAATCAGGAACCTGAAACCTCTGCTTTTTGCTAAAGAAACCATTGGTGTTACCAGAATGGGATATGGTTGTTAAACGTGTGCATGTATTTCAGCAGGCGATGAAATGTGATCCTTCAAGCAGTCTTTAGTGGTCTGAAAGTAGTATAGTATATAATCATTATGTAGTGTAGTATATAATCATTATAGCAGTTCTAGGAGATCTTTATTAGTTTAAATGTGCATGCTCAGCAGCAAGTCACTGTAAATCACTACAGCAACTGTCAATTTAAGTTAGGTACATTTGGGGTCAGAAAGATTTTTTTAAAGTAATTAATACTTTCAGGATTAAATACCAGTATTTAGCATGGATGCTTTAAATTGATCTAAAGTGACAGCAAAGATAATTTTAAATAAATGCTTTTTCCATGAACTTGCTATTTATCAGAGGATTCTGGAAAATAATGTATGAGTTGTTTCCATAAAAATATTAGGAAGAACAACCATTTTCATCTGTGATAATAAAAAGAAATGCTTCTTAAGCACCAAATCACTGTATTAGAATGATTTCTGAAAGACCATGTGACTGAAGACTGGAGTAATGATGCTGAAAATTCAGCTTTACAATCACAGACATAAATTACATTTTAAAATTTTAAAACAGAAAACAGTTATTTTCGAATTGCAATAATATTTTAACAAGTTTAATAATCCTTGCCTTGGTAAGCAGAAGTTGCTTCTTTTAAAAACATAATAAGTCTTACTATCCCCATACTTTTGAATTTTAGTGTACATTCGGCTTTATTTAAAAAAAAAAAAAAAGCCCAGTTAAATAAATTTATTTAAATATTTAAATATATAATAAATTATGTTTATTTAATTTACCAAAAAGTGAAACAATCTTCAGAAAAGCTTTTAATCAAGAGATGAATAAACTGAGAGATTACCCATTTTAACCTCATGTTTTTGAACATTTCCAGGGGAATTTTAGATGTCTGCTCTGTCTGAAACTGAAGGATGTGGAATTTCTTCATGATTACTTTTTCTTTGATTAACATCCTCTCTGCTATATTGGTTAGGTTTGATCTAGTTTTCCATGTAGTTCAGTGTAGCCATATGTAACCCAGCTATTTTGATGAATATAAGCACGGAGGCTTGTTCGTTAGTCTTTGAGCAGCACTTGAGGGTTAATTTGAAAGTATCTCTCAGGCTGAATATGGCCCACAGGCCTGATGTTAAAGCCCCTGCGTTAGAGCAAACATTCATCTTGGTTGGAGTAAATTAGATCCATGTGTTCATTATCTTGTTAATTATCAGCATGGTGAGTATGAGATTCTTGAGTGTATAGGCTAATTTGAGCCATTCTCCTCCACTCATTGAAAAGGTTACACACTTGACCCTTTCAGGGTCATGGGGGTGTTGAGTCAGGGTTCAGCTATGGTTCACATTAGCATGGACATGGTGTGGTAACAGCAACATGGTCACGCTGGCCGTGTGTTTGACATGCTTTTTGTACTGTCTAAGGCTCGGCCAGCAGGCCTCAAATTCTCTCTGGGGATCTCTAGATTGCTCTGGCAGCCGGCTCACTTTGTGTGTATAATCACTTTCTGAGTGCCCATGACTAGCAGGGTCATTTAACTTACCCCCCATGAGCTGACCTTAGGGTCAAGGGTTGTACCAGTCAACAATGGGAAGCCCGTGCTTCCTCTTTTATAAGCACTGTTGGGGTGACAGCATTGACAGTCCATTGCCACTAGATTCTCTGGTCTGTGAACGTCAGTCAAATGTGTTGAGGTCTTACATAAGTGATGTAGATTTGATGATGACCAGTTTAAATAAAAACTGAAATGATTCATAAATATAGGATGATGTGAATTACTTCAGAAAATAGTTGAAAAAATGGAAATTCATTTTGAGATTTAAAGATTACATTTAACAGTGTTAGTAAATTAGTAGTGTTTTTTAGGAGTGTTTTAAAGATTAACTTGCAGTGAACATTGCATGATGACAACACGTTTATCTAAATGTAAAAGTAAAGATAAATAAATAAATAAAAAAATAAAAAAATTGGCCTGTAACCACAGACAGCATAGAATAAGAGAAAGGTCTTTCCGATAAGACTTTATCCTGAGTGTAATACATTAATTTTTATAAAGTATAATTTTTTTTTATTTTTTATTTAATATGTTTTGTGCTTAGATGTCCATGATATTATTAAACAAACATTTTTAAAGAACTTTACAGTGGATCGGAAACTGGGTAAAAATTTTGCTACTGAGAGTGGGATTTCTGTCATCGGTAAGTGAGGAGCAGGAAATGGAAAACCCGGAGTGGATCGGTAGTGGAGTGATTACAGAACGCTTTGAGCGGAGAGGGGAAATTGCTGTCACTCCACAAACTTATTCATTATTTTCCTTTGATTTATCTAATCAGCTTCATTCTGAAAGTGTGGGATACAGTTTTGATCTTGTGAGTTGACACATTATTTAGCGTTTCTCAGTGTTTTTCTCCGCTTTGTTCTTCAGACAAAGAGTCTCTGATCACAGACAGCGGGAAGCTTCACACTCTAGACCTGCTTCTGACTCGACTGAAGTCTCAGGGCCACCGAGTCCTCATCTATTCTCAGATGACCCGCATGATAGACCTTTTAGAGGTGAGTGCTTCCAGGAACTTCTCACTGTCGGTGACTGACAGCTCTGTGGCCTGTGAACGTTACGTAACTACGTCATTGTGACATGTTTTTTCCCCTCAACCTTCAACCTTTCCTTCATGTCCAAAGAAATCTGTCTGTACTGAATCGATTGTAGATTTCTGAGGTCAGGCTGTTCGTGTTTTTGTTTACATGTTCAATGTATTTTGAGTGTTAATCTCACAACAGAAAAGATGGCGAAATTTGATTTGTGAAAGGAATGTTTGTTGTTAAATGGCTCCATATTGTTGTTGCTGGACAAAGGTGGCTGAGAGAAGATAACTGGAGGAAACAATCACTTTTTCCAAAGGCACACAGTTGTTTGCCACATGTTCAGCAGCAAGCCAAACATGGAGCTAAATGTAGAAGCCTCCAATAACACTGTCAACACAGGCTTATAGTCCAACACAACAGCTCTCGTAGTCTAGAAACACCTCAAGTCAATAGGAATTCCTTCCGATTCATTTTGGCTTAAGCATTTTCCATGGCAGTCTCTCTAAAGTCTGATTATGTAGACTTGACTTCCTTTATTTGTGAAGCAGATGGTCTATAGAAAAAGTTAAGCATGGAAAAACATGGGTTTTGGTTGGTTATTAGTTTTGGCAATGGCATGCAAAGCTACACTTTTTATATTTTATCTTTAAGTCAACATAACAATCTAAATCAATCCTTTTCAGCTGACTTTCCTTTTCAGCTGACATCAACAATTCTTATATTTTAATCCCTCACTAGGGCTTTTCACACTGCGCTTAACCCCGGTTTATCATCTTTCTAAACACTGCTTTTAACCCCGGGTAAAACAGCGTTTCACACTTGTAATTTAGATGTGGGTTTAGCACCGCTTTTTTATGAAAACCTGCTCTGGAGCAGGGTTAGCACCGCTTTTACAGTGTGAAACGATGCGGTGTTAGAATGTTACAACTAGATGCTTAGCAACCAACAACCAATCGCGAGCCTTATATTCATGCGCTTTGGGAAGTCACGGAATAGAGTACCTCAGGGATGACGTGTTTTTGTAGGCCAACCCAGAAGTTAGCGGCACACGGGTTCCCTCGATTCAAAGCCTATGCATTTTTCCCATAGACTTTTGGAAAATCGCAGAAAATAAGCTCTGTGTTTAACAAAGGGTTATGACACTTACACGTTTTGTCTATCAAGATAATCTTTACAAGTTAACACAACATTTATAGATTTTGAAGCCTAAATAAAGTCGTCAGATATAAAAGGCTAACAGTAGGCTATAAACGGACTACAGCACACCATGGTCGCGGAACGTCACCAACACCACCACGCTTCCTCAAACTTTATTTAGAAAACAACTTTATTTAAAAACATGCTCACTGATTATGATCTGTGCGGTGTATGAATACTTATCCACTTTTTCATGAGAAATGCTGTCCAAATGTCCCGTTTTTAATGATGACGTCTAAAGTCCCCGCCAAAGGAAGTAGTCCCTTTTAGCAATTTGTTAGCAACCGCCGATTTGAAGACACAGTAAAAGTTTAAAAAATCACAAGCGGGTTATAACTGGTGTGTTTTATGTCATTGATCAAAATGTGAAAGTATTTAGAGGCTTTGTTAACCACAGACCTTATTTCAGGCGATTTAGCAAAAACCTATTCAAAAAACCCAAGGTGCGTCCCAATTCGCGTACTTGTGCACTGTGACGTTTTTAAGTACAAATAGTGCAGTAGTGCGTTTACACTGAAAATTCCAAAAAGAAAAAGTGCACTTTAATTTGATAAAAATGATGCACTAAATTAACGAAAAAAACGAAGTGTGGAATGTTGGACACTTCATGCACTCAACTGTAGCAGCTTTAATCACGTAGTGGAGGGGAAGGGAGGATCATAGACTTTGCGCCGTTGGAACCGGAAGTCCTAAAATGCTAACTCGCTTCCGAGCTTTGCCTACAAAAATGCGTCATCCCTGGGGTACTCTTCTGCGTATGATAGGAAAAATGTCAAATGCCGATGGAAAACGCAACAATTGGAGTGAAGAAGAGACCTTCATTCTTACCTTAATAGTTTGAAAAAAGTTCACTCAGAAAAAACTTAATATTGCAGTCAGCAGTGTGTAACATGAGGATGCGCAATGCTAGAGCCTTTATAGAAACAGGTCACGTGCTGCGTTTGTCCAGTCAGTGACAGATTTTTAGCTTTGTTGACTACCTAATGTAGTTCTACTTGACTATATGCACAGTTACTTCCTGGTTTGTCATTAAGCCAGCTTGGGCATTTCCGGTGATCATTATGTACTCTACACAAAACCATCAGTGGTTGACCTTTTAATGTTGTATTCATATTTTAATGCAGTTATCACATTTACCTAATTTGCCAATAAACCTGTTTTATTGATTGCAATAAAGAAGCTATTGGGACCATTTAAGAGATGCTGTGTCTGTAAATAGACACGCACACACTTTTTTTCCAGCACTTCAAATGTTATTTTTAAAACATTATTTGTTCATCCTGCTGAAATTGTCCCCATTTGTGAAGCAGAACGATTCAAAATGTAGGAAATCCAACAATTGATAGAAAACACTTTTAAAATAATAAAGTCATTAGTTACCACTATAACCAGCAAGTGGGGCAGAGTAGCATTTATTTACGTATATATATTAGCCATTTCCTGTAATAGCTTTTAACTTAGTTTCGCTTTTGAATAAATATTAAACATTATAAAATGACCAGGTTTAAAAATACATTTTGTCAATGTGATGTTTTAAGTACTCACAAAATCTCATGAAAAACAATAACGTTTCTTGTGAACGAATAACACCGAAGGCGAGCACTGCGCTCAATCAGTTTTGGCACACTTGTGAAAACTCACATTTTATTCAGTGAATCTAACTAAAGTGCATAATAAATATTTAATTTTTGATGCTTTTTTCACACGAAAGTGTGAAACTGATGGTCGAACTGAACTTAGCTGAGTAGGAACACTGAGATACATCTTTATTTATTTATTTTTTAATTTTTTTATGCCGTTTTACATAAATTAATTTATTTTAAATAAATTAATGCTTTGCCTGACTATTTAAGTCCCTATATTCTGATTATAAACTAAGTATACACTATTGATGCTCAACACACCAGCAAGTGACATTTCACGGGAAGTTTTCCAGCTGGCTTATATTATTGCAGAAGTTCTAAAGAACGCTCTGTACATATAATCAATTGCTGATTACATAATGTAGTCATTAAATAATTATTTTATTACTTTTTTACGATTTACTTTTTATTTTTACTGTTAAATTTTTTTTTAAAACCATTAAATGTTTTAAAACATTACATTAAACATTTTATTTATATCTTAATTTAACATGTTAACTTTGACCGCTATGAAAAAAACCTTTTATAATTTTTCACCCAGCACCACCAGGTTGCTGAATCCCAGTTTGAAAACCTCTATTCTATAGCAATTATTCTCAGAAGCTGAAGACTGTCAAGTCTTGTCTCCTTTGAAATTGTGTCATTCCAAGCAAACCCCTTGAGTATTTTGGTCAGGTTTTGTTGTTTATTATGTGTTCAACTGCTCAGACCCCACTTGAGGTCTGTTCAAGTGTATTCCGGGCATTGTTCCTAAGTCTCAGGCTAAATCACGTTATGTTCAACACTCTGCTAACCTAGAGTTATGTTCTCAGCGGTATAATGCCGCTTAAGATGGTCCCATTTTTTACTTACAGCTGCAGAGAACCTTGGGATTTGTGATCTAATGTTACTGAAACAAAGTCCTAATCAAAGACGTTTAATGTCAAAGAGAGTGCTAATGTTCGCTTCATACAGTCCAGATGTGCTTTTGGGAGGCCGTCCAATGGAGTTGTAGGCCCGATGGAGTCGAGGTTTCACTCTGGGTGGTGTAGGAGAGTGGGAGGTCATCTGAGAAAAGTCACTGAAAAGAGTCTGCAATACTAATGAGGGTCTGTGGCTGCATGTTAAGGGAATGTTATTAAAAACCAGCTCTGAAGATTTAAAGAGAGGATTAAAGTGATTATAGATACACTAGTTTCATATCCTTGACTTGTTTCCCTGCTTGATTTTCCATTTTCTTACTTCAAATGTTTCTCAACTGTACAGGAGTACATGGTGTACCGCAAGCATACTTACATGAGACTGGATGGCTCATCCAAGATTTCGGAGCGACGGGACATGGTGGCTGACTTCCAGAGCCGGTGAGTTTTCAGCCGCCTGACAGCCAAGATTGAAAAGAAGACGTACACATCTGTAAGCGCCTGTCTCTTCTTAAACCTAATTGAGGCATGTTTTTTCAAAATGTCACCAAGCATAAATTCCTCATCCCTGTTGGTGCTGTCAGACGCTCTTCTCTTTCCCCGCCCTTCCTCAAAGGGTCTGGTTTGCATTAGCTCAGCTCTCTGTGGGTGCAGTGGGCTCTGGTTTTTATTTTCTAGAGGAGTGTGCTGTATATTGAAACGTCTCTCTGTGTAAATCCTGGGTGGTTGGGCAGGCCCCTTAAAGAGCACGATCTGCCGCCACTTTATTTGCTTTCTCTCACTGTTCTGGTCTCCCCTCCCTTTGCAGGACGGATATTTTTGTCTTCCTCCTCAGTACCAGAGCCGGAGGCCTGGGGATCAACCTGACAGCTGCAGACACGGTGAGGCCCTAGCCCATCAGCACATCATATTTACCAGATCGCATTCCCCCAACTGGAGGCCATGAGAACGGCCTATAATATCGTATGAACCCGAAGACATTTAGCACTGAACTCATTGACCTTAATATGAACACTTTGAAGTTTTGACTAAATGGTCAGCATGTTAAGTGACCAACCACAGTTTGTTTTGTTTAGGGGTGTAAAACGGTGGATACCGCAGTAATAGAAAGGCATTAAATAAACAGATTAATAATAGTGCAGCAGTTTCTATAATTGTCTTTTATATTATCACTTTCCTGAAATGAAAGAATATTACTATAACAATATATAGAGGATATTTACTTTGTACTTTTATTTTTTACTGTTAAAAACATGCATACATTATTACAAATGTTTTTAAAATCATTGCATGAAACATAATTAATTTATTAAATTAACATAAACTTTGACAGCCCTAACAGTATTAATGATAAAAATGCTTTTTAAACTTTTTTTTTTTTTTATTCTAGTGACACCATTAAACTGAAGCTCTTTGATGGTGCAAAGAGACATTCATGTTTAATATTTTGTAGACAACGATATTTAAATTAATAAATAAAATGTTTGAATATTTTTACACTCTCTTGTCAACTAAAATCTTTTTTTTTTTGTCAGCTAAATTAGATGCCATTTTAGTCAGAGTAAAATGAGTAAAAAATTTTCAAGAGACAAAAGCTATCGCTATAACATAAAACTGTAAAAATATTATATATATTTGATGTCTTATATACTTATTTATATACTTCTATCCTGTCGAACTTTTGGCAAATTCAGTGAATTCATCCTTAACAGTGCTCATTGTATCAGCCCAGTACCTTGTGAACATGAATTTGTCTTCAACCGGATTGATGAAAACCCCTATGTGCTCTTACTCCCTGAAGTTACTTTGGGTTGGCCATTCAGATAAGAGCTTGCCAGATCCAGAAAGTGCTTTTTCAGCGAATGTGAAGTTTTGCAATCTGAGGCTTAAACAGATTTTTTTTTTTTAAACCAGTGTGAATTATGTTTCAAGAAACTAAAATGCCATCTGTGGAATACCATAAATAGGAATGAGTTCATATGAGTAGATCATTATATGTGACTAATTTCCTCTCTTTTCAGGTAATCTTCTACGACAGTGACTGGAACCCCACAGTTGACCAGCAGGCCATGGATCGAGCCCACAGACTAGGACAAACCAAGCAGGTCACAGTCTATAGGCTTATTTGCAAAGGAACAATTGAGGAGCGCATCCTACAGAGAGCCAAAGAAAAGAGTGAGGTTAGTACACAGTATCTAGTACCTTCCTTGGGCCAGAAGGTTCTATAAAATATAATGTAACACGTTTTCCTTTTAATTCAGCTAATTCCGCAATGGAGAGACAAATTACCCCCTTTTCCCCCTAATAGTTTACATCTGTCAGTTTAAGTTACAAGAACTATATTTATCTAAATGTCAAACCTCAGAAGAGTCTTTGCAGTGACAAGGGGGTTAAAGGAATATTTAGCCCATGATTTTAACTGCAATTACCACTAATTATACTGTAATTACATATGTGCTCTAAACAGTCACATGTAGTCCAGGACGTCTGTATCAACACATCATTATAGTCAGTATATGTTTTCAAGAGTCGAGTCTTCTCCTCTTTCTGCTCTTACTTATTTGATTTATTTATTCTCTGTCTCAATAATCACTCTCTGATGTGGGATCTGCACTTTAGATTCAGAGGATGGTAATATCAGGAGGAAATTTTAAACCTGACACTCTGAAGCCCAAAGAGGTGGTCAGCTTGCTGCTGGATGATGAGGAGCTTGAGAAAAAGTGTGAGTTACCACTTTGTTTATGATCATAAAATAATATGTATAATCTAAATATTGTAATAATAAATTAATCAGTTGACCATTTGCTCTCCTCTGATTGGATGGTATGGTTGTTTTTCTGGGCAGTGCGCTTTCGGCAGGAAGAGAAACGGCAGCTGGAGGAGAGCAGTAAGGTGAAAGAGCGCAAGAGGAAGAGGGAGAAGTATGCAGAAAGGGTAAGTGCCCTCATAGAGGCGCAAGCAATTGTACTCGGATCACTCAGAAAATGCCCTAACCACTCTTGTCCAATTGTCCTGTCACCCTGCATCCCTCTTATTTTAAGAAGAGAAAGGAGGATGACCCAGATGCTAAAAGGAAAAAGGAAGGTGTGAATATGGTCATCCCTTATGTCCCATCTGCAGACAACTCCAATCTGTCTGCGGATGGAGAAGACTCATTCATCAGTGTGGACATGGACTCTGCCATGCCCAGCCCCTTCAGCGAGGTAAGAACCAATGAGACTCGACCCATATGCACTTCCTGGACTGGATTTGAAATAAGTGTGTGATCTTGTGTTGAATTACAGATGTCAGGAAAAATAATTGTACAGTGCTGGTCCTGTAATGACATTGTTTAGGTGATGAGTCCACAAAATAATCATGTGAGAACTTTCCCAAAGAATGGATGATTTCTATAGAGCCTATTATGCCATTGTCAACACACATCCTCTCATTTACTTGCTTCATTGATCTCACGCCACTCTTCCTCCTCCTCGTCCATCTTCTGGTCCTGCCGTCTCTCCTCTGTGGTGCTGTCCCTTTGTCCCTGTCTCACCCCCAGAACTATGTGTCTCTGCAGATTTCGTTGAGTAGTGAGCTCCAGCCCAGCTCCATTCCTGCAGATGAAAGTAGCAGCGACATGCTGGTAATCGTGGACGAACCCGTGTCTTCTGCTCCGCAGTCCCGTGCCACCAACTCTCCCGCCTCCATCGCCGGCTCTGTGTCTGACACCATGAATGGTTGGTACCCTCGGTTGTTTCTTACTCAATTATTAATCAGTATCATGTATATCACAGCAAGCCTTGTCATTAGTACACATACAGTATTCATAAAATTTCATACAGTATTATGCATTCTTGGAAGTTGGGAAAGGTCAGGGAATCCACTCTGAAGTCTAACAGTAACAGGTTCAAAAAATAAACTAGTATTTAGAGGTCAGCAAGGGATGGATTTTTCAGTCCCACTCCCCCATGATTCTCTCCCGTTCCCACAAAAATAAGTTGTATTTAATCCCATTTCCATCTGCAACTTTTACGTTTTGTTCTACTTTCACCCACAAAAATCCGCAGTCCTGTTCCTCTTACATTCTCACTCCGTCCGGTGCCATAGGATATTTTTGTCAATTCTTTCATACACACTCAATGGTTCAGACTTCACCCTTTTTTCATTTGTCGCAGCAGGCAAAAGGAAGGTGCTTTCTCACTGTTATATACAGTTTAAAAAATATAGGCTATCCAAAAAAAAGTTTTTTTTTTTTTTTTTTTTTTTTGTTACTTTACTTTTTTTTTTTTTGTTAACATTCTGAACCTTTATACAAAATAAATATGAGTAACCTTTTTTTTTGTATTTTTAGACATTTATATTTTGTAATCCCCAAATTGCTCAAGAAGTTAATGCTGGTTCTGATAGAAAGGTGTCAGAATACACAGTGCATCGTAGTTTGTTGTGTATGGGGCTGCATAGCCACAGACCTGTTTACCCCTGTCCACCGCTGAAAGCGGCAACAGTTGGCACGTGAGCATCAGAACTGGACCACGGGGCAATAGAAGAAGACTATTCATAGTATTTATTCTTAGTATTTCCTGCCCTGCCTCTCAGCACACATTTGGCTGCATTCCTGTCGAGTGATGAGCAGTGCTAATAAGCGGTGTTGCAGTCTAGGCTGTAAAGCTGAGAGCGCAGAGGTTTGTGGGATCGAGCTTGCCGGTGAAACGAGAGCAGAACTGTGGCTGTAAAGGAGACAGGGTTTGCGTGAGTCTAGGCCGCAGTGGCTCAGATAGCCTTGGCATTCAACCTCATAATAAAATGATGATTAGTGGAAGATGAAAACTCCAATTCAGAAGAAACATGTTGATGATGTTTAACTGGCACATAATCCGTTAAATAGTCGTGGATCTATGAAATCATATTTTGAGCTACACTACCGTTCAAAAATGTGAGGTTGATATGATTTTTTAAAAATGTTTTTGAAATTAGTCACTTATGCTCACCAAGGCTGCATTTATTTGATCAAAAATACAGCAAAAACAGTAATATTATGAAATATTACTATAGTTAAAAATGGTTGTTTTCAATTTTAATATGTAATTTATTCCTGTGATTGCAAAGCTGGTTTTGTTACATCTGATCCTTCAGAAATCTATCATTGCTGATTTGAGCTCAAGAAACATTTCTTCTTATTATTATTTCTTATTATTGACAATGTTTAACAGTTGTGATGCTTAATATTTTGTGGAAACTCTGATACGTTTTTTTCCCCCCAGGATTCTTTGATGAATAGAAAATTCAAAACAACAGTATTTTATTTGAAATAGAATTTTTTTGTTACATTATAAATGTCTTTACTGCTACTTTTAATACATCCTTGCTGAATAAAATACATTTTGAAGCTAACATTTCATCACACGTGACTCTCTCTCAGGTGTCACCTCCCAAGATCTATCCAGTCCAGGCAGGGGAAGGTCCGGTCGGAGTCGAGGACGACCAAAAGGCTCTGGGGGAGCAGGCAAGTCTTCCGTGAGGAAGGGAAGAGGACGGAAGTCCACCGCGGGCAGTGCTGCAGCCATGGCGGGAGCAATGGCAGGGGCCGCAGCTGCCTCTGCAGCTGCGTATGCTGCATACGGCTACAGTGTGTCCAAAGGTAGCAGACTTGACTTTGACTAACAGAACTGCTGGTAAAAAAGGCCTGTAACAGATGATCCATTGTTAATCAACTCTCTTCCAGGTATTCCAGCAACTGGCTCCGTACAGCCGGCTCTCATTCGGTCTTCAACCACACCTGCCTTTGTTCCAGCTGGCACCTCCTCCCCACAGGCTAAAGGCAGCGCTGTGACAACCAACTCACAGACTTCAGCACATGGTAGTTCACAAAGCCAACACAACCCCACTAAAAGAAGCAAAGTACCCAGCAACCACAGTGGGCGGTAGCAGCTTGTGAACCCTTGCTTTTTGATTGTAGCATGGCCAGTACATTTTCAGTCCCAGGTTGACAATTCTCACGCTTATGATGTCGAGCCGCTGTCACACCACAAGCCCTACTGTCAGTGTGGAACCCAACGTGATGCCCACACCCAACTTAGCATCTATTTCGGTGTCTGGTGAGCAATATGGGGGGTTGTGCACTTCCCTAAAAGCAAAAACGAGTCATCGAGAATTTGATCTTCGGTATATGAAATTTAGCTCATTGATCCTTCATTCAGAAAATAGCTTTTGTAAGGATGACCATGGTTTTTTTTTTTTTATTTCTGATGACCGTGTAAGCAAAGGGCAGCAGGGCTGAATGAGTTTTCTTCATCTTCTGGCAGATCATGAGATGTTCGGCATCATTATCAGCAGAGATGAGTTGAAATGGGAAAGGGGAGGGATGGTGGTTATTAAACACCCTCTTGAACAAAGTCTTTACCTGAACAGATAAGACTGCTTTTGTAAGATCGCTTATTTTTGTAGGACAGACTCGTTGACATTTGTTCAATTTAAATACCGAATGGCCTTCTCTTTCTATGTTTATTTGCTGCAAATTCAAAGATTTTGGCTTAAATACTAATATATATTTTCTCTTGGGAAGAATAAAAGAAATCAATGTTTTTTGTAGTAAATGCAATGAAAAAACGTCTGATGTGAGTGCTGCTCGAAAAACATGTCACTGCTCATATTGTGACTTAAGATACTTGGATGTGAAATGTATCATAGCTTAAGTTAAAACTTGGTAATTTATGATGATCTGTGCTAGTTGTAAATGGTTTCAAAGCTGTTTTATTTTTAAATAACATGATGAAAAGTCCATTGTTTTGTTGCATCGTGACAAATGGCTGTGGTTTTTGAGGAAGGCCATTTCTGGGTTTATTTGGTCTTTAAATGTTATGATAAATGTTCTATGTATGTAAATACTTCAAGGGTATCATACCTATTCAAAGTTCTCCATTTTCCCCCAGTTGCTTGTCTATTTTTATAGGTCAGTGTAAATACCTACAGAAAAACCCAAATGGTCCTTTTACTAACTTTAAGAAAATACTAAAATAAACATTGATTCAATGATTTAAAATATTCACTGAGCTAATGTGATTCTTGATAAATCAATTTCCCCAAAATTTTTGGTAGAGCAAAACTTACACATTTAACAGACATACTGACTTAATTTCACACAAAACACACTTGTCAACAAGGATACAGGTTCTTTGAATGCTTTAATGTGCAAAAGGACAACAATTATAATGGCTTAACAGTATTTTGCTTCAGTGCAAATTAAAAATGGAAGTGTATTGAGGTTTCATGCTCACATATTTGAAACAAAATGCAAACAGCTTTAGAACTTGACAAACTTTGGCAATACATTGTCACACAAGCATGCATTTGAACTACAGCACCACATACTTGAGTCAAGAGCACATGACAAAAACTGACGTAGAATCAAAACAGCAGCCTAAAACACCACGTTCCCATAATACAGTACCTTTACCATAGTGGAGTAACTTTTAAATCGCTTAGTATAGAGAAAATAAAATATTCGAGAACAGACACTAAGTCACATTCACACCTCAAGGACGGCAACATTAACTTTATATTAGGACCTTAATGGTGTTTGGACTAGATGCTGATAGCCTCAGTGATATTTAATGTTTTGCAGAAGATACAGGTTTCTAGGATGCTAACAATATGGGTCTAATGACTGCAAGAACAGCTGACTCGATAGAGAACAGATGAGGGTCGTCCACATCAGGGCAGCTGACTCTCATGAACTCCGCCAGGCGAAGCAGGTACTCGATGTTGTGGCCCGATTTCCCCTTGCACACAGCGATCTGAGCTGCGATTTCCTCCGTGCTTGCAGGCCCCAGGTAAATAGGGTTGTCAGCCGTGGCGATGTAAACCAGAGCCTGGACAGGTGACTGATTCACGCCCTGCGGGAAGAAATCTACGGCCTGGGTCAGGTAGCCGCCTCTCACCGCCTCCCTCACGTTCAGGTACTTGAGAGACTCTTCGACCTGAGAGCCAGTCACCTCGAAGGCAACACCCCAGGTGCACGCCTGTGTATGAAAACTTTAGGTTAGTCACATATAATGAGGGAAACAAGCATTTAAAGGGATAGTTCACCCAAGAATAAAATATGTCATTGTTCCAAACCGAATTACTTTCTTTCAGCAAAATTAAAAAGATGTTAGGTATAATGACAGCCGCAGTCACGATTTATTTTTAGTCTTTTTTTCTATACAATGAAAGTGAATGGAGACTGACGTTGTCAAACAATTTAATATTTTTTTTGTGTGTGTTTAGTGGAAATAAGTCAATCATACAGGTTTGGAACAAGGCAAGTATGAGTAAACAAAATGTGATATTATCTGCTGTCTATTCATAGCGTTGTTCCTATAAAAAGTGGAAGTTACACTTACGTCATCCTCCTCGATGAGCGTCACCACTCTTCCGGGCTGTCATGGAAACAGACAAACGTCAATGAGTTGCAATGTTCAGGTATTTACTTATGCATTTTATTAAAACAAAAATAATTTAAAAAAAAAAAAGTGTATATATGAAAAACTCACCATTTCATCATCTCCACGATGAAAATTATCCCCGTGCCAGAAGCGTCTCTTGTACCCCTTAATGTAACCGACCTTGCTCCTCTTGTACTTGAAGTCTGGTTTCCAAACCAACGAGCCGTAACCGAAGATCCACAGACTGGATTTTCCAGCGACGATGTCTTGAGGTTTCATCTTTACAGTGTGGTATGAGGATAGTAGGGTAGTAGTGTAACTTACGCTTTGATGTAACGGCTAAATGAATGGGCCCACAGGCTAACTAGCTAGCGTTAGCTTCCTCCTGTCGAGTAGGAGAGGTATCGGTTGGCTCACGGCTATACCGCGGACGGTATTAGAGCCCAACTGCTTGGCAGCTGTGATGGTGCAGTCCCGCAAATCGCTTTTCTGTGCCTGGTGCATGCCGATGCCGTGCAGTTACCGCATTATTGCCTTAAAACTCCATCTCGGCCTCTTCGGCTCTTTCAATTTGAATAAAACACAAAAGCTGTTGCTAGCTCAGCAGCCAGCCTTCTGTTTACCAACAAACCTCTACCCAGCCAATCACACGCCACTTTAAAGTCAGAAGAAATAGCCTTTTAACCGTTGCTTTCGAGTACCCTAGGCTGCTGTGCTGCTTTTCCTCCTCGGCGGCTGATGAAATGTGGGCTGCTTTGAGGCAGACTATATGCGGCGATGTCTATGGGCGTATCTGACCTTGCTCAAAATCTGGACCAATTATAGCGTAGATAGGGCGGGGCGTTTTATCGTCTATCCAATCAATTAATCTCTCTGTGACTCTAAAAGCGCATAACTATCGGATTGGCTCACGAACCAGGAAAAAACGTGCACGGTTGTTTAATTTCATAGGCGAGCCAGCTGTCAGTCACAGAACACTCTCACGCTCATTCGTCAGCAGATCTGTCGCTTAAAGTCTGCTCGGCTGATGCAACTTGAACAAGCGTTTCAAGCAGACAAAACAGGCACAGTATGTACTGAGAGTATTGCATCAGGCCTCCCAAGAATGTTTTTTGAGACCGAATCAGGTTTCATCAAGGTTTCAGATTTGACTTGGTAAGAGGTCTTCATTGGAAGATAATATAATGATTTCTATTATATAATACAAAAATGTAACATAAAATTAGATAATATCCATCCGTGTATCAGTTTTTGAATCGTGTTTTTCTGTGTTGGGTCGCAGGGATGCTGGAGTGTAACTCAGAGGGTTGGGTGAATGTGATTTCACCAAGTACAGCATGTTCCTGGATCAACATCTTTGTTGATCCTGGAACAACATTCCATTCAACCAATCAGATTTGAGTTACAAATTTACCATTTATGTCAAGTTTAGGCTTGCAACCTGGGTTAGGTGCTTCCACAACAGTGTTATTCAGCTATCACTTTGATTTCCCTCTGATTTTAGGGATAAGTTATGGGTAGGGTTAGGTTTATGGGTTAGGACTACATTTTCGCATAGGGATGTTGTTCCAGGATCAACAAAATATGTTGATCCAGGAACATGTCTGAACACTGACCATAGGTAGACATGAAGGTGATTTTGCTAAGCATGTCCACCAATTCCATATTTTTCCCTTTATCATTCTAAGTTATTTATTTTTTTTATTTAAATGCAATTGTCTAGTCAAATTGTCACCAGACACTGCAACATCCTTCAAACATCTCCATTCAGTTTTATCCTATCATGACTGCTGAGGCAGATTAGTTTCTTCCTCAAGATCTTTTAAGCTATCGGCTTGTATTTTAGATCTCCTTTGTCTGTAATCTCTATCTATGATAGTGTGAAACCTGTTATTATAGTATTTCCATACGTTTCTAATCTTTCTACAAACCTGTAACATCCTATGCTATTTACTTGATGGTTTCCACTGTGACAACCACACGTGTTCATCTCTAGTTGTTTACATGTTCACTTTATTTACAAACTATGATAAAGTTAAGGACATCATCACCTTAAATTCGGAAAGTACTCAGAGTACATATTGTTTGTCCTTTGAGTTGCGTCATGTTCTTAGCAAAACAAATATTTATATACTAACCTATTTTCTGTGTGAATGATTCAGTGTTATTAGTACATTAATGTTTTTGCGTAATACAGAGTCATTCTTAGGTATTTGACCAGTCAGCATCATCAAACTAGGAAATCAGACGGGATGGACTTGTGATCTCCGTAACGTCACAGTTCCTTTATCAGCCCTGCTTGGGAATTGCGTTTAAGGTTGAGAAATTTTATCCGCCCAGTTCCGAAGCCATTAGACTACCACACTTGACAATGAGGATGGTGGTATTTTTCTAATTTCAACAGAAAGGATAGGCTATATTTTAATAATAACCTATTTTATTTCCAACAAGCCTTTTTGTAATCATTTCCATGCAAATTAAACACTGAATGTCATAAGAATTAGATCATATTTTCTTGTAAAAAGTTCAATTTCGGTTGATAAACAAAACACCCCTCTGCCCCTGCCACCCCTGGACATTTCCTTGTAGTATAGCTTAGGCTTTTCTTTGGTTAAAATAGGATTATCTATAAATAGAGGTATTAGCTGGCATCATAAGATACAAGCACATGTAAGCTCCTTAAAAGACTGCATGATGCACAAGCCTTTCTCTGCCTATAGCTCAGGCAGACGGGGGAGCTCCAGTGACCAGACCTTTCACGGGACAGCCTGTTTACTTTCTCTAGCGCAGTAAACTTAGGTGCGGGTACACTAGGCCTCCGCTGACCTTATATGAATGACAAATGCAGAATGGAAAGAGGGTCATGTGAATCGCACATGTGTTGTACTTAACTTTTTTTTTTGCTTGTTTCTTTTTTAACACATTTCTTAAAGCTTACTGTTGCTCAAATTCCTGAAACAATTTATTAGCATAATTAATTGGATCGGAATCTTATTAACTATAATTTTGCTGTAATTGATATGTGATTTGACAACGTGAATTATTTTAAATGTATGACAGTTGGAGCTTCATGCTGCTTAGGTTGGCTGCTTAGTTGAACTAGTTTCAGCTAGTCAGAAACATACTGTTGTCAAATGTAAAAAAAACTAAACAAAAAAACCCCACATATGTCCTGTACAGAATGGGCCCGACATAGGGTGGAGACCAAGAAATCTGCACCCAAAATAAACAGACCCAGAAAATCTAAGAGAAAACACATTCCCATGCCCCATGCACACATATAGTGTACTTAAACATTCTTCCTGCCATACATGATAACATGTAGTAAACGTTTCAGACATGTTGATGTATTTAATACATTTTTTTTTCTTTACTTTGGCTCACTGATAGATGAGAATGTTTGGTAATTATATATTTATTTTGATCATTTTTCCTCTTTTTTTTCATTTAAATGTGTTATCTTAAAAGGGATAGTTTAGCCAAAAATGGAAATTCTGTCATCATGTACTCACCCTTATGTCATTTATACCTGTATGCTTTTTTTTTTTTTATTCTGTGGAACACATGAAAAGATATTTTCAAAAATATTTATTAAAAATATTTAAAAGAATGTTCCAATTATTAGGCCTATTGTCCATACAGTGAAGGTGAATGGGGTCCAAAACAACAATGGACCCCATTGACTTTCATTGTATTTCTTTCTTTATGTTCCATAGAAGTTTAGATGGTTTAGAACGACATGAAGGCGAGGTGACATTTTGGGGGGAACTATCTTTTTATTACATGTAAATCACTTGATAATTGCTTGCTTGACCTTGTAAATGTCAAATGTTCATTTGTTACATGGTAAAATAATTAAAAATTTCACAAAATATATCCTATAAAAGAGACCTTCAAGGACAGACAGACAACGAAATGATTTTTTTTTTTTTTTTTTTTTAATTAAAACCTTTAGCGTGTGTTGCTGTACAAACCGCATGGGCATTTTAGCGACATCTAGTGTTAGTGAAGGAAAATTGCAGATGGAGAGCCTCTGGGTGTCTGGCTCATGATGGCTGTTTTTTGGACATGTGTTTTAAATGGTAAATTTTAGTATTGCATTTGAACTCCCTTTTAGGATTCATTGATGTGTGATTTCAGGTTCAGAAAAAGTTAATTTGTGTTTACCTGCGTTACTCTTTTGACTGCACATAGCTGACCGTGTCAAAATCTAATGAATGTTTAGCATCCTCCTATCAAGGATGTTTTTAAGTTCCACAGCCCAGATTTCAAAATACTCTTGAAATGAAATCAATAGTCTTGATTTGATGCCCTCCCCCTCCCCTTTTGTTTGTTATGAGCTTGTTTCCTGAAACTTTGGGGATCCGTACAAAAATACAGAATGGAGAAAGAAAGAGATGCGTGAGAAAAGCGTTTGGCCAGTGCCGGCATGTTCTGCATTTTTTAATCAGACAGGAAAAAGGAAATGATGTCACTGGGTCACAAACAGGATGCAGTGATTATAACACAATGAGAATGCCTGGCCATGCGATTTAGACCCAGAGGCCAGAGAGCAATGCACACACACACACACACACACACTTGCAGTTGTGGCAGGAGGGTTTCGAGTAACAGGTTGCATTGAAAACGTTTTAGCATAAGACTAATTGCTGTGATAACAAGTGTTTAATGCTCCGGCTGCTGACGGAAATTCTCTCGGAACCTTTCCGAAATGTGTTTATTCTTCCTAAGTGTCCTTTTGACCCAAGCACAGACGCAAAGACAAGGATGCTTAGATGACATGGATGAACAGGATGTGTGTGTGGAGTGTGTTTGCGTGGCATATATTTGTTGTCATTTGTTGATTATGTTACTGTCAGGAATGGAAAGAAACCCGAGCTTGACCTCCCGGACAACCATTTCTGTTTTAGTACTTAGTTAAACTCAAAAACGCATCTCCTGCATGGCCCTCTGGTGCCTTGCATGGGGTCTTGTAATGTTGATTTTGGCCAGGGTGGTGAATTATTTGGGAGGAACTGATGGGAAGGATGAATCTCAGAGCTGAACATCGAATGCTAGTTCAAATTGCCTTATTTTTATGACGTGTATCACCTAAATTCCCGATCAAGCCTCACAGATGACCTTTGCACACATTTTATGTGATCTTGTAAAGCCTGTTCTGCTCTGGGAGGCAGATAAAGTCTTTGATTATTTCATTATATTTTTAATAAGAACCTTGCTTTTTCCTATTCTTTCTGTGTTTGGAGAGCATAATGCCACTGAAATCCGTCTGTGGGCACCAAGGCCACGTGCGCAGCTCCGGCTGATTCTTTTGTTGGGGATGGAGATGTCTCCTTCAGCCCTGAAGGCGAGGCTGAGGCCCTCGGAGCTGGAACTCGTTTGTGTCTGTAAATAAGTGTGTGTGTTTTCTTTATGGGTGCTCTGCTGAGCAGCGCCATGATGAACCTGGTGAGAGGGGCGGCATATGCCGCTGTTTTTATGGCAGGGCAAGGTTGCACCCTGGGGCATCTGTTTCGGTTTTCTGAGGAGGGGCCGCTCCTCTGTCGTTTGCGCTCTTCGCCTGTCTTTGTTTCAGAATTTCCAGCTCAAGGGGCCTGTATCCGAGGCAACGGATTTAAATTTCAAGCCAATTTACAACTGGGGAAGGGGAAGGAGGGGGTTGTGAACTTTTTTATTTTTTTCAGGATTGAGAAAAAATACTTCATGGAGATGTAAAAAAAAAAAGACACATTTGTAACCTTTATAAGAGAAAATAAAAGTCAACCGTTAAGTGAACATTTTCATTCCCTTTCCACTCACCGTTATATGAAACGTAAGTGTGAATAAATATATGTGGAAAAAACAGCAAAAAAATAGCTTGAAGGAATTAACTTTTTATTCTTCAGATGTTTGGTTTCTTATAAATATGCATTATATACAAAATAATAGTATAAAACATATAAAGAGCAGTGTGTCATTATTAAATTAACTCTGGAAATAATCACTTTTTAAAAAATTACATTATTGGTTCTGTATTCTCAAAACTAATTATAGGCAGTCAGTGGTGAGCAGTTTTTTCTGTTTTTGTCCATTTCTTGTCTTGTACTCATGGGCCGTGTTGCATAAAAGAAGTCAGTTGAACTTCTTGGGTCTTGCTGGCACAGTTTTGCTTATTACGGTTCTGTAGATTATTTTTCTTCTTTTTTTCCCGTGTTGATCAAAATCTCAAAAACAATCCAAGAAGACCCTGGGCACAAACATAGCACTCTATTTAATTCTTTTAAGGCTTTTTCGTGAATTTTCAGCTGCTTATTGTAGAGAGGAGAGCAAAAAAGTCTTTTTTATATGATTGATGTAAGCATTTTTCTTCTCAAACATTCATAACGCTCATCATTGATTTGTATGGGTAAGCTCTGATTGGTGCTCCCCTCCTCGTTCTTGCATAGCTGGCAATGCTGGTTGAAGGTTTGGAAGTCCCTGGCACCTTCTATTGATTACTTGGCGGACGACGAGTCCGTGATTACCGCAAAAGGATCTTTTTAACTGTGTTTTTTTTTTTGAAGAAGTCCCTTTTCCTTTCAGCCCACGGGGAAAAAAAACATACCGTAGCAGAAGAGTTCAGAAATCATCCAGGACTGTACACATTTGTACACAAACACTTCTTCAACATAAAACTAAACTATTGCATTCGATGAGCAGGACTCTGCTCTCTCCAGTTTCTCAAGTTTCTCAGTGCAGCAGTGGATGTCGATATAAATCTCCAGTCTCTAAGTATTTTTGTAAACAATCCAGAAAAAGATTTTACTTTGATTGTGTTTTTGTCTCCTCTCTTCATAGACATCAGCCTGTAATTTATACCTGCAGAAAGAGCAAAAAAGAGGCTTAGATTATGCTTCAGAATAGGTACCGTAATAACATCATGGTTTCATAACAACTTGAAGCGCAGACGGCAGAATTCAATTTACAATTTTTAGTGGACTAATTAGTGACACATTCATCACTTTACTTTCATCATTAAGCGAGCCTCTGTTCAGTAGGCTTCATTAGTAGACACTGACAGAATGATAAAACGGTGAACATGGCCAGCAGATCCCTGCTTGAAACATGCAGACATATTAAGAAATGAACTGATCCTCCTTACCTCAGTTGCTATGACACATTCACTCCTCTCCTCTGCTATTACAAACACAGACTGGTACATGGAGTCCCTTGGGGAACATATCGTTGATATCCTACACTCTGGCTTTTCCCTGCACACACAAATCACGCTTCATGTTAACACAAAGTAAAAGCACATGGGGCAGCTATTTATTGTGCGGAGATGGGGGTGAAAGCGCTCGGCTCATTTTTTCACTTTATAGCATTTTGTTCTTTTGTTTTGTTTACAGAGGCTGATGTAAGAAAATCCTTGTAAGAGGAAAAAGCGCTTTTGTTGTGTGGTCCAAATCAATAAAAATCTTTTAATGGGGTAAAAAGGCTTCTTGCTGTCAATGCCTTTGGGTCTGAGTGTAAAATCTGTGTTTGAGCGTGTAAATGTGTTGCGGTTGTGGATATCGGGGTTTAACTTCTCTTAGCCAGTATTGATGTTCCTATTACGGTCATCAAGCGAGCGCTAAGTGCAAAGGTTAACATACTGGGAGGCACGCTAATGGAGCATGACCTCAGCATAATAAAGCAAATTCAATCCATCCAAACACCTCTATTTGTCAAAGTGACGTGAAATCCATTTCTTACCTGTACATTCTACTCAATGGTATTTTCTCTTCTAAACACTTTTCGTATTTATGACTTTTGTCCTCTTGGGATACGATGTCCTTGAACTCTTTCGATGAATTGTAGTCCAAGTGGCAGTTCTTGTGTATGTAATTCGATTTGTCAGGTGCGCAGTCCACCTCTAGGCTGACCTGCTTATTAGTGTTCTTCAGCTGTGAGGTGGGGATCAAGTTGTCTCTTTGTGAGTCCGACATGTTGTTCATTGTCTCGCCTCGAGTCCTTTCTCCAGATGCCTGCCTGTGAATGTGGCGCAGGGCAATGACCACCATGCAGAGCAGAACCACGAGAGCCACCAAACCCACGGCCAAAGAGACCGCGGCCCACTGGAAGGAGTCTTGAGGATCTACTTTGGCCACGGAAGCTGTGACCGAGTAGTATTCGCAGTGGGGTCCGGAGAATCCGCTGGGACAGAAGCAGGCAGGCGGGTTCCCTGGGATGCCCACGCAGGAGCCGCCGTTGAGGCAGGGTCTAGACGAGCAGGCGTTGGAGGGCCGGTCGCAGTTACGGCCTTCGTATCCCGGGGCACAGGAGCAGACGTAGTCGTTGATGCGGTCGTAGCACGTGCCACCGTTAGCGCAGGGGTTGTTCGCGCAGTCGTTGATGTTGATCTCGCAGCGCTGGCCGGTGAAGCCCGCTCGACAGCTACACATGCGAGCGCCCCCCAGGACCACACACAAGCCATCTGTGAATCGTTGGCACAGGTGTCAATGACTAAATATACCTACATATGCATGCATACACACACATCTGGATCTCTAGATCCAAAACGCACTGCATGAATTTACTGTTAGAGGCAGAAAAGGTACTTTGACGTACCATTGGCACACGGCAGAGTCGTGCATTTGTCCACTCTTCTTTCGCAGTTGAGACCCGTGTAGCCTCTGGGACAGTCACACGCATAGCTGCGCCCGTTGTCCTTCTCGTGGCATCTGCCGCCATGAAAGCACGGAGAGTCTGCGCAGGTGAGCAGACTGTGTTCACAGTGAGTTCCCTCAAAGCCAGGCAGACAGGTGCAGACGTAACCTTTATCAAGATCCTATAGGGCGAGAAAGGAAGCAGATGTTTCAGAGAGATATTTATGGACTCATTTGCATTGTTTCATGTTTGTACAATAATTCTGGATGTTAAGAGGCTTTTCAAAGGATGCAGGGATCCATTAATAAGATCATAACAGGTTTTTATACACACCATTAATGATTATTCTGAGATGGTCACATAATAAAAGTCTGTTCAATTCATTTGTGCTTATCCTAATCCAAATTGGTGCACATTACAGTAAAAAAAAAAAACCCATTAAACCCATGCATGTGAATGATGCATGTGGTTTTAATGAAATTCGTATTTTCAGATGGAGTCAGCATCCCTCAGTGGCAGTAAAAACATGAAGGTTTTGGCACTTTTCAACAGAATAATGACTCACTGAGCAAAGACCTCCGTTCTTGCATGGGCTGCTGTCACACTCTCGCACCTCGAGCTCGCAATTGACCCCGGTGAATCCAGGCCGACAGGTGCAGGTGTAACTGCCCTGACCTGTATTCATACATGTGGCTCCGTTCACACATGGCTTGTGATGTGTGCAAAAATTCAAATCTGTTTTGAAAGAAATAATAAAACATGTCATATTTTTTTAACATCACGTTATGTTTTTCCATGTTTCAGTCACAGATCTACTTGTTCGAACTTAAACTAGCAAAGGACTGAGGTCCGTAACGAGTTAGATAATAAGTCAGCTATGGTAACGGTTTAGGGTTTAGTCTTACCTTGGTCACAGAACAGTCCACCCCAGCCCTCTTTACAGTTGCACTGCCACGGCTGTTGACAGGTGCCGTGTTTACAGGCTGGATATTTTCTACACTCTGTACAAAGTTTACCCTGCCATCCTTCTCTGCACCTGCAATACACAAATAAACTATATGAGAAACATGGTTCAGAACAAATATTGTTTTTAAGCGAGACTAAACTAGATATTCACATGTTATTTTTCCATCAAACTAGTTGCTAAAAACTCATTTAATGACAAAAGCTGAAAAACAATGTGTTGTATTTTAAGATTTATTCTGTATGTGGGTCAAAAAATTACAACAGGGCAAATACTATATTAAATGTTTGTATGCATGGACACTGATCAAGAGGAATATTAGATCTGAAAGTGATCGAGATATTCCACACTTCATACACAACCCATGTATACTTACACACACTCTCCAGGTTTGGAGCAATTGCCATTCGCCTCACTGCACCCCTCCAGACAGATCGCTGCATTAAAAAAAAAAAGCTCTTGTTAGTAAAGGGCCATGGGTTTACAGTAGTTTTGCAAACTTATGTCAGCTTAATAAAGGTGAAATGTCATTTTTTTCCATGTTAAATAATTCATCCTATACCAGCTAAATACGAATTGATAATAAGTAAGTCTTTGAGAGGTTGATTCTTCAAAAATTGTACCAAAAAACTGTTTGTTTGAACTTATCTCATCCAGTCTAAATAACAATGCTGGCTTAGCCAGGTTTGGGCAGCACTACTTGTTTGGACCAATGGAAGACAGGGGAAGTGCTCAGGAAACTTACTTTTGCCATTCTGTCTGGTGGCAGTAGTGACACAAAAATAACACACTTCATCTAAAGATTAACCTTCACATTTAAAGTTGAAGATGCTTTAAATGAATATGTGTGACGGATTAATTCTGTGCATTAAGCTATGTTGCCGCTGAATGAAAAACAGAAATGTTAGAAACTGGTATCTATCCATTTCCAAGATTTGAGTCCAACAGTAGCATTATGGCTTTATCTTATTATCAGCTGCTCTTGTGAATTTAAGTTTAGTACTTGCCTATTATCAGCATAGAGCATGGCCCTTGTCCAAATAAATATCTTTCACTGCAGGCAATTGTAAAGAACCAGTCTAACGAGGTCACTGCTATGGATGCGGTTAATTTACTGTTGCTTGTGTTGAGCTGCTTG
This sequence comes from Chanodichthys erythropterus, assembly GCF_024489055.1. NCBI lineage: Eukaryota > Metazoa > Chordata > Actinopteri > Cypriniformes > Xenocyprididae > Chanodichthys > Chanodichthys erythropterus. The sequence continues at coordinate 7,657,726 of NC_090224.1, read as the reverse complement.
TCTATGACATTGATTTTGAGCGGGTACCCGACCAGCACTGAACTGCTGGTTAGACCGCAGCAGATGCTCTATCCCAATAACGGACAGCTGCCCCTATTGTTGTTTGTAGTCTCCGAACCATATTTGCAGCTGCTACGCTGGAGCGCAACAATGGGGACTACAATTTCGTGGCGCGTGGCGGATAATAATGGCGCGATTAACCCGGCGCGTGCTTGCCATGACGCTCGTGTAGGATTAAATTACCAAGCACCCGCGCTTAGAGTATACACAAACTGTGTCAGCGCCCTGATCAACAGCGTGAATTGTCAGAGAAACTACAACGGTTTACACCGAAAAAGCAGAAAGCCGTACACGCAAGACTCAAATTAATAGTCATACGGCCGGGCAAACATTCGCGTTTTGTTAAACGCATAACCACCTCAGCGCGCTGTTTGTATTCACTGCTGCTCATCTTTTGACGACCAAAATAAGTCAAACCTCAAAAGGTTGCGGGTCTTAAAGGTACATTTATCTTTTAAATTCGTTTCAAAATCATGTTTCATTCACCCAAAAAATTACAAGTTAGTCAAAGCGCCTATTTTCACCTCACGGACGCTCACAAACAGTGTCTCCTGAAGTGGTAACCATAGCAACAGTAAGATACTTGAGGATCATCATGTTAAATATTTAACATTGCATGTTACATTTTTGCTAATTTAAACATTTATTTACACTAAATTGTATTATCAGTTAACTATTGATTTGCATATTTTGTTTAACAGGATTAGAAGTGTTTTTGATTATGCTATGAGTGGCAAAAGACAATTCTGGTTGTGCAGGATGTATTCCTAAAATATCCTATAAAAATTCCTTTTAAAATGTAGACCCAAGTCATTGTAATTTGCACTGTGCAGCGAGGCCTTATCTAAGGGTTCAAAGACTAACATCACTCAGACATGCTCTAACAGTTTTGTTCCATGTGAATTAGTGGGATGAGCATGACATAAGGCTCACACCTAAGCAAAGCCTCACTCTTCAAGAGTGGATTGTGATCTCTGATTGCTTACGTTCTTCGCAGTACTCCCCCTTCCAGCCAGGGAGACAGGATAACTGCCCATCTGGGTTGCAGGTGTAGTGGCCAAATCGGTCGTCCCTGGGCGTGCATTTTTTGGAACAACTGTCGCCGTAGTAATTTTCATTGCAGATGAACCGGTAAGAATACCTTAGCTCTGTCTGCTTCCAGCTTTGAACATCATGAGACCAATCAGCCCCTACTTCCAACTTTCTCTGGATGGCAAAAAAGCTTATCTGCAAGTCGGGGTTGTATGTGTCTGTAAAAAAAGAGGAGAAGATTGTGATTAGGCTGTTGCTACGTTATTATTTGATTTCTTGATTTAAATGTTTGTTTGTTTTTTCTCAGTAAAAGTTTAAATTAAGTATAGGATAGAGTATGGTATTATATTTTGCTTATTTGTTTTTTGAAAATGTCTTCAAAAGAACAAAATATAGACCAAGTTTAACTTCTGGGAAGCTGACACATTTGGAGTAAAACTTATGTTTAAATTTCCTCTTCCTTTGAGTTAAGCAAAATATTCCCATGGTATTATCCCATTCTAAAGGGCGGGACAGACAAAGGTGTAAAATACAGGAAAATGCAGTCGGATGGTTTTGGCAAGCGCTGTGTATTCTCACCAAAGCCCACTGCGCTTTCCCACGCCAAAAATAAACCAAAGGAAGTTCAATTGTGTTCGAGCATGAGAATGCAAAGGTGTTTGAAGCAATGGGAAAATCCATTACAAATGTACAATCTTTAAACGAACATGTTTTTCTTGAGTGCAGTGTGCCATTCAAGTTTAGTAAACAAAAATGTAACCTTCTAAAGAAAAGTAGATGCTTGAAATTCTGTATATATGTGCAATATCGAAGTGTCGCCCTCTAGTGGAAAAAAAAAACGTATCTTACCTACAGGTAGATCCGCGTAAGGTGAGTGCCAGGCCTCAATAATCAATGAAAATGATCCCTGAGAGGAAAGAGAAATTTAGATTTAAACCTTTTAATAAATGCACCACAAGATTACACAGATAATTAAAACACGGTAGGCTGTGTATGAATAATAATAGGCTAATTGCATGCATTATAAGAAGTTTAAGAAGCAGAAATAAATGAATAACAGTGCTTAAAGTGATCAAACTGCTGATTAATGTGGTTGTTAGTAGGCTATACACACGTTAAACCTGGCTCCATTACAAACTGTTGCTATCCCAGTACTGGAACAAAAACACAAACGCGATGCCGTCTGCTTTCGATCATACCCAATCAAAAGAAGTTGCATTTGAGCTTACCGGCCAGCCAAAGTTGAACGGCAGTCGAATTGGTGTGCTGAAAGAGCCACCTCCCATGATACTGAACGAGTTTGTCCCCAGCACTGGCGTTATGGCACTTCCAAAGATACAGTCACCTGGAGACACGACCACCTGGTAGTTTTTTAGGCAAACTTTGAAGAAAGTCCTGCAGTCAGGCTTGCATAAATTGCCATTTGAGAGCAAGCCTTTGAAATTTTTGAATTCGTGAAGGTCGAGTTCGAAAACACCAGATGCAAATATCTGAAGGGAAAAATGACATGCGTTACAACATTGCACTGCAAACACTGGCTTACCTACAAAAGTGCTCTCTGTACTCGAGAGACAACTGAGAGGAACGGGTCCTGCTTGACTTTCCACAGGACCGACTATGGATGTTTACCTGCGTCAAAACGGTCGTGAAAAATGCGATGAGAAAGGTGAGCCAAGCTGCCATGCTTTTCGATTCTCCTGGGCAGCCGCGTCACCCACGATTATATTCCCCGAAAGAGCCTATTCCAATGTAAAAGGGTGCAATGAAAACAAATGCCGAAGAGTAAAAAGGTATATCCCGCTGCGCGTCCACGATGCACGTCACTTCAGTGTGCAGGAGCACGTCAAATTTCCAGGTTATCCAAAAGGTGAAGGTGAAACTGGAAAATCAGCATCCAGTCTTATTCCTCTTCGGCTCAAGATATCCACGGAGCATGTTTAGTATTCCACAGTGAGCACACCGATGTGTTTAGTGTCAATGGTAATGTCTTGTTTTGGTTCTAAACTTTGTGCGTCAGCATTGCGCCGTTGGGTATCCTCGCGCTTCTCGTGTAATTCGTGAATGAAGACTTGTTTCTTGCGTCCCGCAGTATTTATACTGGCTTTGTGTCCGCGCTGCTCATTATATAAACTGTCTATCACTAAACGCCGCCCACTTTATATACTCAGCCCCCCTCTCTCGACAACAATGATATCCACATTTAATACCCACCACTACGCGGATGATGACCAATTGAGCGCGAGTGATTATTAACAAGCCCAGCATCTGTTGGCATATTTAAAGCAGGCACGATTAAATACTGATCATTTCACACCGTGCAATTTTCCCCTTATCGAAAACGGAGGAAACTTCGCACTACGTACAGCCTGTTACTTCTCGTTTGTCCCCGTTCCAGTCAATTGCGCGGGTAATTATATTACATCACTGAAAGCGTGCACGGTCAGTGCAGGGTCATATTGCCTACCTTACCTGATGTTCCATCCGACCTAGAGCCTCTTCGTGTTTCGAGCTAGGGTAGTATGCATTAAAGTGACCCCGAAAGCATTATAATAATATCTGAGTATATAATGGCTAATTAAAATAAGATTTAAAAAAAAAAAAAAAAAAAAACTCCTATAAACATTTTTCACGTTTTACATTTTTATGCACAATATTTCATTTTTGTATTATTTTTAATCAAAAGCTAACTCCAAATAATACCTAAATAGGCTCTAATTAACAATATGATAATGAATAATATTTCCTCATTTAATTTGATACGTGTGCTGCACGCGCTGTTCTTTCAGCCTAAATACAACGTGCCGTTATTGTTGAGTCGCGTGCCCCTCGTTAGAAGCGCGTTTCGAGGGCTTTCGTGTTGCTTTCATAAACCGGCCTCTGGCTGAGATGGGGTGAGATAACAATTCAGCTGTATGATAATGAGGGTTTTAGCCATAACCGCCATAAAACTCTTCGTCTTCTTCAGCACTTAACAAGAAAGATAAAATGACTACAGTTTATTCAGTTTTTATTTTATTTAACCTTTTTACCCTGCAAGTGCCACGGTGGTTTATGAATCACTAATTTTGAATGATGATAATTGTATCATGTAGTCTAGATGTATGCCTGTATTATTTTATATATATATATTTTTTTAAATTAGTTTAAAATCAAATATACAATGTAAGATCTCAATAGACTATAATGAACAATTTCTCTGCATATAAAATACTTAACAGCCTAATTACTTTAAATTGACCACTTAAAATATAATTGCAAAATTAGAGTGGTTTGCAGGCATGTTTTTCATAAAGTGTTACCAAGCGGAGAGCGTCTTTATTAAAATAAAGAGCAATACAAATTACAGAGATGTACAAACTGAAAGCATTTTCATTTTGCTTTCGATATTTTGCCAATGTCCACAGGCGTTTTGATTTTTGATTGGTTGTGCTATTGGACTGTCATGTCGCTTGAGGATTTTCTATTTACCATCTGGTGCTAGATTGAGCTCGTGCACTACTCCTCTCGTCTGATCGCGCTCTGAAGACTGACTGAACCTGTTCATTTTGGATTCTAGCTGGCATCGTTAGTGAATAAAGAGGGGTTCGGCACATCCAAAGAGCGCTTTAATTGCATTACAATAATGTGACGTTTTCTATAATTAAAGCAAGCCTTGTTTTCATTTGCTAGTGCGCTCTTAAAGAGCCAACATTGCTGTTTGAAGGTAACGCCTTATACATGCACAGGTGGCGAAAGTGCATGAAAGAGGGTTTAATTGCTTTGTGGTTAGCGGTGACATTTGAGCTCTTTCGACAAAACATTATAGTTTCTCTGGCTTTCTTGCCAAAAGTAGTAAGCCAAACTGACAGCTTGAATAACCCAAAATCAATCCCTTATTATGGTTATGGTTAACTGGTTTGCAAATATCTATTCAAATCTGAACAAGCCCAAATACTGTAATATGCTTGAATCATAAGCCCTACAGCCATGTCATTGATCCCATTCAGGTCTGAAGCTGAGGGAATATATAAAACATAAATCATATATATCAACCATGCAGCTAGATAGTTTCTGTATTCCCATCTCTTCCATCACATGTTGTTTAAAATTATTTTTATACATTTTTGTGACATATTTGTAAATTGCAGACACATCATATGTGGAAACTTTGATCTAAACCTTTCAGAATCACACATGGGATTCTGTTTATATTAGCCTGCTTTTACTTTTGGTAAAGATGGCAGTTGATAATTATAATGAGAATGGCAGCCGTTTTAATATTAATAATATGAATAACAGTATGCCTCACTTACCATGTTTTATCGTTTAGTATTGTTTTTATGAAACATGTATCAAGGGTCTTTTAAAATGGAAATTCTAGTGGATGTTGACTCAGACCCTGATCTGTGAAACAGTGTTTGTTGATTTGCCACTATCTGTTTCAAATCTCTTTTTCTCCATTCTGGCCTCCTTCTGAATATATACGCTGAGATTTTTCTCTTTTTTTTCTGAAGATGATGCATTGAATAGGTTTTGTGAGTCATATTTACACACCTGCCAAGCTGATGATGGCCAGAACAAATTAAACAACAAAATGAAAGAAAATGCGGTCTGTATAGAGAGAGCAAGAGCAACAGAAAGTGATGGAAAGACATAGGACATACTCTTTGCTTCCATACTTGTTTTGTTTATTGTCTGATTTAATTTTCAAAGCACAATTTATTACAAATTAACCATAGCAAAGACATGTTTGTTTTGGCTTATCATGAGCTATCTCTGAGTTTCAGTGGACAAAGCAGTGCATTAGTCCACAACGCCACATGGCATATCAACTCTCATTTGTTTTGCAACTGGTTATATAGCACTACCACTCTCAGCACGCTCCAAATTATCCTGTTTTTGTCAAATCATTAAACAGGGTTTACAGTCTGATGGTATCGTATTATTAGCACCCAGGAGGTTGTGTAGAAAGCTGGTTTCTGATTTGAAAGTCGCCTCGCTGGAAAATATTGCCCATCTTATCTCCTCTGGTGCCATATGTCTCAAATTAAACAGACATATAAATGTCATGCTGCAAGCAACAACTGGGCATTTATAGATGTGTTTCATGCATTCACACTGCTGAATGTGGAAAATTACCTTCCCTTGTCTCTTTTCACGGTAGAAGGGAGATAAAAGACCAAACGAGCTTTGAATAACAAGTTGCTCTAATGGTCGCTATGATACAAGCTAATAAAAATGTGCGTTGTTTGCACGAGGTGATTTTTTTTCAAGGTGAGATATCCTTAAAAAACAGATAAAAAGGTATATATAACTAAGCAAAAAAATAAATGCTGCTGTTAGTAAAAGCAATGAAACTTCCAATTATAATTGCATTAGATAACACCACAAAACTGAACTTATTAACTTGTTCCTTCAGTTATCGATCCAGAAACTGTGACTGGATTTAAATGCAATAAAGTCCCAAGAGGACTTTCTGCAGTCCTCAGATCGCCCCTGTGGTGAGCAGAACAGCGGATCAGAAAACATTTTTCCTCCTGTGTCTACACCACTTCCCTCCACTCCACAGTTGTCTAGTCTATATACAGTATGTCTTCTTGTTTTGACTGCAAAGAGATCTGATGATCTATGAGATCAGTCTTAGAGATCTGCCAGCTCTCATTTGCTCCCAAACAAGTGAATCAAAGGGAAACAAATTTTAGAAGGATAATCTTTTTTTTTTTTTTTTTTTTAATCGATCCCTGCAGATATTTTGTAATATGTCAGATCACATATCAGGTCAAACTTTAAACAATAACCAAACAGAACTATTTTTCTGTCAGAAAACCTTATATGAGCAAATAAATAAACAGTAGATCATGTATGACAGATAATGCCACATGTGTGCTCAGCATTGTTGCCGTGAATCCAAAACCTATAAAATAAAATAAACCTTCATGCTTCTTCTGCCAGAGTGATTTATCAACACTTTTTTTTATTGCCAGCACTGGAAGTGGAGGCAGATGGCCCTGGTCCACTTGGATTACACCCCTATTAAAACATGGCAGTTTCACACTCCGCAATGCTACATTTGATCTCTGAGCCACAATCTGTCTCGGCCAATCAATATCCAGTCCGTCGGTAGTGCTGCACTGAGAGGCTGTACATCGGCAATATTAGCCTGTTTCACTGATTATAGTTCAGAGCTCTATTTGTTTTAACAATGCACCAGCGAATGACTGAAGTGGGATGGCGCTCATTGTAAAATATTGCTTCCAATGAGGAAGTTTAATTCATCCACCATGTGCATGTGTTGTTGTAAATGATTTTACATCAAATCCAACATCAAAATATTTTTATAAGACCTTGGCCAATGAATATGGATGCTCATATCATAGAGCAGGCATTATTTCTATAGATATAAATGTGAATATAATCTGAATCTTAATAAAGATGGACAATAAACATTATAAACAACTTCACTCAAGCGTAGTGATCAGAAAGAATGCATCCATCTTGATGCTGGCGAGCCATTAAGGTTTCTCATTAAAATCATTAGCACTCACCCATCACCCCACTGAGAGGAGCTTGTCTATCACTCTGAACCTGTTTTGGAACTTTTCTACCATCCTCTCCCACATTATGTTGACACAACAGTATTGTTCCAGCACTCCTCTCGTCCCTCACTAGAATCCTATTACTGGCAGTTGTTCTGTTGAAACCACGATCCATGAGTGTATTTCAAGATGTCACGATTCATCATACCATGACCTTCCCGAAGAAACCCTGCAGAAAAGTTCATTAAAATCAGTTGTATATAATTAAACTGTACACAAAATCTCAGATTTAGCTAATTTCACGGATGCAATCAAAATTAGTGGCCATTTTATTTGGCAAAATGTGGATGTTAGAATTAGTGAATAATGAATTTTAACTTGAACATACTCTAAAAAATAACACTTTTATCCAGTTTTAATATACTACTTTATCCAGTTTTTTTATATGATGTCTTAATTCATGTGTACACTACTGTTTAAAAGTTTGAAGTCGGTAAGATTTAAAAAAAAAAATAATAATAATTTTTTTGAAGGATTTCTCATATGCTCATCAAGGCTGCATTTATTTGATAAAAAATACAGCAAAAACAGAAATATTGTGAAATATATTATTACATATTATTATATGTCTGCTTTCTGTTTTAATATATTTTAAAATTAAATTTATTCCTGTGTTGGCAAAGCTGAATTTTCAGCATCATTACTCCAGTCTTCAGTGTCACATGATCCTTCAGAAATCATTCTAAAATGTCTTTGGTGCTTTAAGAAACATTTCTTATTATTATCAATGTTGAAAATAGTTGTGCTGCTTAAATTTTTTTTTTTTTTTTTTTGTGGAAACAATGTTTTTTTTTTTTTCAGGATTCATTGATGAAGAAAAAGGTTTAAAATAACATTTATTTTAAAGACAATATTTTGTAACATTATTGTCTTTACACTCTAAAAAAATGCTGGGTTAAAAACAACCCAAGTTGGGTTGAAAATGGACAAACCCAGCAATTGGGTTGTTTTAACCCAGCGGTAGGGTTAAATGTTTGACCAACGTGCTGGGTAGTTTTATTTAACTCAACTATTACTGTATTGCTTAATTAAAATTAACCCAAAGTATGTTGGAAATGAACATTTATTAATGTTCAATGAATAATTATTAAACAATAAACATTTATTAAATTGCTTATTAATAAATTTATATTAATAAACTATTAAACTATTACATTTATATTAATAAAATATGAAAGCTTATTAATAAACATTCACCTTTTGTCTATTATTGTTGTGGTTCATTTTAAGCTAGCCATATAGCAATTTTTAAACAATAGTTGGTTTAAATAAAACTACCCAGCAGGTTGGGCAAACATTTAACCCAACCGCTGGGTTAAAACAACCCAATCGCTGGGTTTGTCCATTTTCAACCCAACTTGGGTTGTTTTTAACCCAGCATTTTTTAGAGTGTACTGTCACTTTTGATCAGTTTAATGCGTCCTTGCTGAATTAAGTATTACTTTAAAAAAACAAAAAACAAATATGATCCCAATCTTCTGAACAATGGTGTACATTTCAAGAGTCACCTCTGCTGACATGCGTAACCATCGAAAAAAAAAAAAATATATGGAAACAATGGGGTTACATGAATAACATATTCATGTTCTCTCACCTCCAGAGCAGCAGCTGAACATGATGCATCCAGCTAGTATGGTGCTAATGAGAGAAAGAGACTAGTTCCACTTCCTGACTCGATTATGAGAGAAGACATGTGGTTGAGATACAGAACGTAGATTAGAGAGACCACCTGCAGCCATGTAAGGGGTTTAGAGCACGATGCGAGACTGAATTAAAGCATGTGCTAATCTTCCCAGAAAACATACTCTATTAATCAATAGCACACTACATCTTATCATCCACATCTTTGCCTGTGAATCGAAAGTGAAAACCGTATGTTTGATCTGCTCTGTGGACTTCTTCACTAGGGAGCCTGAATACAATTTAGGGATGTGACTCATTTTACCTTCGAAACTTTGTCATTGATGCTAGTGTTGTCAAAGTTAAACAAATCCCAGTGGTTAGGTACATGGCACCTTGGAAGCATGGCCAAAAGCAACACATGGGGGCACAGTTTCTGCAAAGCCTTTGCCACAATGGGATTAACGTCTGTAGCCCAAGATAATCCCAGTTGTCTCCACCCTAACCCACCCTGCAAAACTGGAAGATGAGAGAGAGGCTAAACAGATAGAGAGGGCTAAGATGGAGTCAGAAAGCTACACTGGACTCATGAGTGATACTCCAACAGCTTTTTGTCCACTTTCTTTGTGTTACCAGGTAGGAGTGGAAAGTTCTACTGGCTGAAGGTCTGAAAACAATTTGGGTAATCTGTTTGCATGGGGTGCGAGACTACTAGCCATCTGTGGGCGTGACGTGGTCAGTAATCAGTCAACAAGTGAGATCTACACTGCAGTTAAGCTACAAGTAAATACACTACATGCTTGTGAGTTAAACTGATCTTGAACTCAACATCCCTTCCCATCCTATATGTTTACTTCAACTCATAGTATGCAATAACTAGTATAATAGTCTCTCTTTTTTCAAAATGCTCCCTCAGCTCACCTGGTACCAGAAAGTATTAAGTATTTCAAGTATACTAAACCTGCATGACATTCTTTTTTTCTGTGGAACACAAAAGAAGATATTTTGACATTTTTATCAATGAAAGTCAAAGGGGTTCAAAACACATCAGACTGCATTGACTTTAAAGTGTTAGTTCACCCAAAAATGAAAATTCTGTCATTAAATTACTCACCCTCACGTCGTTCCACACCAATAAGACCTTCGTTCATCTTTGGAATGCAAATTAAGATATTTTTGATGAAATCCGAGAGATATATGACTCGTCCATATGCAATATAATCAACACTTTCAAGGTCCAGAAAGGTACTAATATAGCGTTAAAACCATCAGAGTGACTACAGTGGTTCAACCTTAATTTTATGAAGTGACGTGCACAAAAACAAAAATAATGACTTTATTTAGCAAAATCTTCTCTTCTGTGTCATTCTTATGCATCTTTTACGTCCAGCACTTCCAGGTTCTATGTCCGAACGCCGGCTCAGTATTGGCCGGCTCCTGCATCAGCATCACACGTATGCGTCGTGCTGCTCACGTGAACAGCGTCAGCCAATACTGAGCCAGCATTCAGATGTAAACACAGAAGCATTCGCTGTGCTTACTGCATCTTTTGTGTAAGGATAATGACAGGGAAGAGATTGTTGTATAAAGTCATATTTGTTTTGCTTTTGCGCACAAAGTATTCTCGTCACTTTATGAAATTAAGGTTGAACCACTGCAGTCAAGTTGACTGTTTTAACGATGTCTTTAGTACCTTTCTTGAAAAACCTTGAAAGTGTTGATTATATTATATCAAAAATATCTTAATTTGTGTTCCGAAGATGAACAAAGGTCTTACTGGTTTGAAACGACGTGAGGGTGAGTAACTAATGACAGAATTTTCATTTTTGGGTGAACTAACCCTTTAACTGTATGGAAAAAAAACAACAACTTTGTTTGTGATTATATCTCGACTTGGCATGTATACACGTTAGTCAGAAAGATGGCCTAACTCCGTAACTAAAAGATGCTTTTAAACTCCCAGAGGGTGTTCTCTAGAGATCTTGTTAGCCACTCACCTAATTAACCACCAGGGTCCACATCTGTAACGCTTCAGGTCATGGGGTCATTCATTATTCAAGGACTGGGTTAATGGACAAGGCAATCTTCTTCGGTTTTTGCATTTGTAGAACTAGCTTGATGTGGACTAGCAGACACAGAGCAGGTTATTTGAGTAGTGTAGATGTTTGTTCGTCTTTGACATTAATAAATAGTTGAGTGAATAGATGCTGTCCATCAAGCCAGTCATCACATCCGGTGTGAGATTATATAATGTTGCTCATCATTTGGTACCACATGTTTTTGGTACACACAATGTTTTTCATGTAAATTACATTTTTTACCCAGAGTAGATTTATCACAATTACGGGTCCATTTGAATGATGTCTCTCCGAGAATGCTCAGAACCAGACTATTGAGGAGAAAATTGAATCACTTAGGAAGCTGGGGTCAGAGGAAGTGACCTTAAAGTGCTGATGCACAATTATTCATAGCAAGGGTTATGTCACAGCCTGTCATGGTTGTGAAGTGTTGGGTAAAGTGTGTAGTTCATTTGAGAAGCGGCTGATGCACAGGCTTCACGGAAGACAGTAGACGTCCAACGATTACTATCTTATGACTTCATCAATACCAAGAAAAGAGCCAAAAAACTCCCAAAGGAATGATGCAATTCGTTTGGGAAGTGTGTATGAGTCAGAAAAGAATCTGATAATTCACCTAAAAATAAAACATCAACACTTACGAAGATTTCAGATGGATCTTTGGATCAACATACAATAATGTCAAATTATACACTGCCTGGCCAAAAAAAAAAAAAAAAGAAAAATACTAAAAAGTCTATGGATGGATAATTATTACAGTGACTCTGTACATCACATTACATTAATTATTACATTACTCTGTAATGGCTTAAAGCAATTACAATATGTCAGGCTCAAATTGTGAAAGAACTGTTGGGAGGGAGCATGAATCACACATGAATTGGCACTGACCTTAACCTCAGTGTAACTTTCGGGATGTGCTAGAGGAGACTTTGCAGAGTGCTCATCTCTTGCATAGTCAATACGATCTTGACCAAAAATCTTGTGATGTTATTTCCATCAAGAGATGCATAAATTTTTGGTCAAGATCTTGTATTGACAATGCACTCTGTAAAGTCTACTCCAGCACATCCCAAAGACTTTCAATGAAATTAAGATCTGGACTTAGAGGTGCCAATTCACATGTGAAAATGATTCTTCATACTCTCTGAATCGTTCTTTCACAATTTTATCCCCGGTGAATCTTGAATATAGCCATGATACGTCTTCCTACATGGTTGTTTAAGAAATAAAAAGCTACGCACTCCATCTTTAAGGGTTAAAAGAACCATTGCCAAATATATAACATGCTAGGAACATAATAATCACTGTAATAATGATCCAGTCATAGATTCTTAAGTATTTGCCAATTAAAATTGAAACAGCAAATTTTTTTTTTTTTGGCCAGGCAGTGTATTTTATCACTATGATAACATTGCCTAACATTGTGTCTGCTTACTGAATATTGAAACTGAATACTGAAAAATGAAAATACTGAAACTGAATACATGACGTTTACTAACCGCATAACTTATATTATCTTATTACTGCCATATGGACATCACTTTGACACACTCATCTTCTGTGCATTTTCTGTGAAGCTTTGCACAATATATATTGTGAAAAGCACTATACAAATAAACTGCATTTAATTTAAATAATTTTCATCATTTACTCATCCTCATGTGATTCCAAACCTGCATGGCTTTCTTCTGCAGATCACAAAATAAGATATATATATATATATATATATGTATATAAGATCTGGACTTAGAGGTATTTATATATATAAATTGTCCATACAATGAAAATCAATGGGGTACAAAAACAACAACATTGGACCACAATGATTTTCATTGTGAGGACAATTCATTGTGTGGATGAAAACATTTTTTCAAAATATCTTTGTGTGCTTACTGGTTTGGAATGACATAAGAGTGAGTAAATGATGACAGATTTTTCATTTTTACGTGAACTCCCAACTCCCAATGAAAATGGGATTAACGGCATGGTTTTAAAAGGAAACCATGCTTGTCTTTCAACTGCTGTGATGTTTCAGCCTGTGACCGTTATGAAAGAGGAGGCTGATGAGGCTCCTAATGAGCAGTTACGACTGAGCTTCCTGGCCAGCGAGGAAGGGGCAACAGAAAATGATGATGGCCGGAGCAACAAAGGAATAATATTTCTGTTTATCTGCTTTGGGATGGGTCAGGGGTATTTTTGGAAGGCTGTTGTTTTTTCCTCTGCAAATTCCAGGTTCCGCTTTTTTTCCGTCTCCCCCCTTCACCCCTTGTTCCCAGACTGTGAATGCACGGACGCTTCCTCTCCCTTCTTCCTATTCTCAGCCTCTGATTGCTAGGAAGCGTATGTGTGTGTGCGTGTGTGTGTGCGTGTGCACGTGTGTGAAGCAGAGACACACACAGATATTTAATAGTGAGGGGGAGTGTGTGTGGGGGTTATGTGGGGTGTGTAGGGTGTGGGGGGGATATGGCCATTAAAGAAATGAGGGGAGAGTGTCAGCGCTTCCACGAGTGCCGCTTTCTCAGAAACAGCTGCTGATAGTTAGTGTGTTAAACAGCGAGACCTGTGCAGACAGCTCAGAAAAGCACATGCAGATGGATTTAAACTGCTATAGTTTAATCAGACTGTGTCATGCTAAAATTACGCTGTGTTGTCAGACTAAGCAGACTAAAAATGGTTTGTCTGTTGGAGGAGATGGTGGTGCTTCCAGGTGATATGACTTCTTCAATATTAGTTTTCCTGATTGTATGCGTTTATCAATATTGAATATCCTGAGGATGTCTCTGCTAATTGGTGAGCATCTGAAATTCATACATCAAGCTGATTTATAAAAACAGTAGTAAATGGCAGCATGCCTGTTTCTCATAAAACGCTGTTATAAACAGTGCAGTAGGTCCCAAAAAGAAGTTTGCTTAGTGATTATGATTTTAAACATACACTGGGATCCAAAAGTCTGACCACACCAAAAATCTGGGATTTACGATGTAATTTAAAGTTGGAATAAACAAAGTTTGAAGTAATGATGTAAAATGAGAAAGATATATTTCAGATTCTGCACATTTTCTTAGTCATTAATCAAAAAAGGACATTTCTGACATTGATTATGTCAGATGTTCTTGCTTCCATTTGAAACTCTCAAGATGCTCTTTGGATCATTCTCAAATCATAATGGAGAACAGGATCATCAAGTTTTAAACAGCCTGCTGTTATTAAAGCAAACCAAATATTAAGACATTCAATTAAAATGTCATTGAACTTTTCACTCAAATTGTTATGCTGATAATATAATTTATAATGAAATTAAAACTGCATTAAAATAAGAAAAAAAAAAAAATCATTTTATTTCTCTTAAGACACTCCCATTAAAATTCAGGGGTCAGTAAGGTTTATTAATATTGTTCGTATGCTCACCAAGACTGCATTTGATCCAAAATACAGTAAAAACAGTAATATTGTGAAATATTATTACAGTTTTAAAATAACTGTTTTCTATTTGAATATATTTAAAATGTAATTTATTCCTGTGATGGCAAATCTGAATTTTCAGCATCATTACTCCAGTCTTCAGGGTTGCATGATCCTTCAGAAATTATTCTAATATGCTGATTAGGTGCTTAAGAAACATTTCTTATTATCAATGTTGATAAAACCGTTGTGCTGCTTAAAATGTTTGTGAAAAGTCAAGTCAAGTCACCTTTATTTATATAGCGCTTTATACAATACAGATTGTTTCAAAACAGCTTTACAGTGATAACAGGAAAATGATGCATTTCAGCTGTTATTCAGCTGCAGTCAGTTCAATATTGATTCAGTTCTGTTGTAAAGATCATCTATTATTAAATTAATTCATTTCATCTATAAGCAGTTCTGCAAAAAACAGTGGTGTCATCATCCAGCTCTGTTCAGTTCTCATACAACAGTGTCCGTACAGTCAGATCAATAACATTGTTGAATATTAAGTGTCCCCAACTAAGCAAGCCAGAGGCAACAGCAAGTAACCCAAACTCCATCAGTTGACAGAATAGAGAAATAAACCTTGGGAGAAGCCAAGTTCATTCGGGGGGGCAGTTCTCCTTTGGTCAACGAACAAACACGGTGTCATTATGACTCAGGCTGCATGCATCACAAGTTAGAATTCAGATAAGGATCGGTAGCATTCAAATATTCATCCAGTTCCTTTTGATTGAAGATTGGATTCATCACACCGCTATGGAGCCGAAGCTGGCTACAAAGAACCTGTCTAGTTCTTGTGGTCTTTGCTGAGGATCTGTGCTGATGGCATATTGATGTTGATGAGGCCTTCGCAGAGGATTGTCTAGTAGACATGGTCTCTGCTGACATTCAGGGCTGGGTTTTGGTTGTTTCTAGGTGCAGGTCCACCATCTGATCTGGATATGGGCTGGATCCAGCTGACTAAAGTAACCTCAGGATAAGGATGAGACAGACAGACTAATATTAGCATAGATGCCATTCTTCTGATGTAACAAGTACATGTTATAGGAAGTTCTTCCGGTTTTGGTTGACCTAATTTATGCAGCCTAGCAATCATTTAACTGATCTGAATAATAGAAAATGATAATGTGTTGTGCATGCCAGGTTAAAGAGATGTGTTTTTAGTCTAGATTTAAATTAATAAAAGGGCTTTTCACACTACGCTTAACCTCGGATTATTGTCATCCTAAACACCGCTTTTAACCCCGGGCAAAGGAACGTTTCACACTTGTAATTTAGAAGCGGGGTTAGCACCACTTTTTACCCGGGGTTATGGAGCAGGGTTAGCACTGCTTTTGCAGTGTGAAACAATGCAATGTTAGAATGTTATAGCTAGACACTTAGCAACAGACAACCAATCGCATACTCACATTCTTACCTTTATAGTTTGAAATGTTCATTCAGCATGAACTTGATTGTACAGTCAGCAATACGAGGATATGCAATGCTACAGCTATGTAAACAGATCACGTGCTGCTTTTATCCAATTAATGACATTGACACTGCAAAGATGCAAATAATAACATTAACCCAGGGTTTAGGAATGTGAAACGTCAGAATACCCAGGATTAATTGTTAATCCCAGGTAAATTATGAGCAGTGTGAAACATGAAGCAAGATAACCCAGGATTCAGTTTACCGTGGTTTAGAATGACCCATGGTTAACTATTTCAAGTGTGAAAAGCATGTGTGTCTTCTTCCCGAACATTGCTAGGAAGACTATTCCAGTATTTGGTGCTAAACAGAAAAAAGATCTACCGCCTGCTGTTGAATTTGATATTCTAGGTATTATCAACTAGCCAGAATTTTGAGACGTGAAGGGCTATAATGCGTTAAGAGCTCGCTCAAGTACTGAGGAGCTAAACCATTTAGTGCTTTGTAAGTAATTCGCAAGATTTTAAATTGTATGCAATGTTTAATATGGAGCCAATGCAGTGTTGTTGACAGAACAGGGCTAATATGTTCATACTTCCTGGTTCTAGTAAGAATGCTAGCTGCTGCATTTTAGACCAGCTGGAGTTTGTTTATTAAGTGAGCAGGTCAACCACCCAGTAGAGCATTACAATAATCTAGCCATGAGGTCATGAACACATGAACATAGAGCATACATTGAGAGCATATGTTGGAATTTATATCTGATATACAGGTGCTGGTCATATAATTAGAATATCATCAAAAAGTTGATTTATTTCACTAATTCCATTCCAAAAGTGAAACTTGTATATTATATTCATTCATTACACACAGACTGATATATTTCAAATGTTTATTTCTTTTAATTTTGATGATTAAAACTGACAACAAAGGAAAATCCCAAATTCAGTATCTCAGAAAATTAAAATATTACTTAAGACCAATACAAAGAAAGGATTTTTAGAAATCTTGGCCAACTGAAAAGTATGAACATGAAAAGTATGAGCATGTACAGCACTCAATACTTAGTTGGGGCTCCTTTTGCCTGAATTTCTGCAGCAATGCGGCGTGGCATGGAGTCGATCAGTCGGTGGCACTGCTCAGGTGTTATGAAAGGCCAGGTTGCTCTGATAGTGGCCTTCAGCTCTTATGCATTGTTGGGTCTGGCATATTGCATCTTCCTCTTCACAATACACCATGGATTTTCTATAGGGTTAAGGTCAGGCGAGTTTGCTGGCCAATTAAGAACAGGAATACCATGGTCCTTAAACCAGGAACTGGTAGCTTTGGCACTGTGTGCAGGTGCCAAGTCCTGTTGGAAAATGAAATCTGCATCTCCATAAAGTTGGTCAGCAGCAGGAAGCATGAAGTGCTCAAACTTCCTGGTATATGGCTGCGTTGACCTTGGACCTCAGAAAACGCAGTGGACCAACACCAGCAGATGACATGGCACCCCAAACCATCACTGACTGTGGAAACTTTACACTGGACCTCAAGCAACGTGGATTGTGTGCCTCTCCTCTCTTCCTCCAGACTCTGGGACCCTGATTTCCAAAGGAAATGCAAAATTTACTTTCATCAGAGAACATAACTTTGGACCACTCAGCAGCAGTCCAGTCCTTTTTGTCTTTAGCCGCTTCTGACGCTGTCTGTTGTTCAAGAGTGGCTTGACACAAGGAATGCGACAGCTGAAACCCATGTCTTGCATACGTCTGTGTGTAGTGGTTCTTGAAGCACTGACTCCAGCTGCAGTCCACTCTTTGTGAATCTCCCCCACATTTTTGAATGGGTTTTGTTTCACAATCCTCTCCAGGGTGCGGTTATCCCTATTGCTTGTACACTTTTTTTCTACAACCACCGTACAAGCGAATGCCAAAATCCCAAATGCCACCTGACAAGTGATCCACATCGTCTACAGCACAAAGCAGTAGCACTCTATGACAAAGTGCGGAATACAAAGAGACAGAATATAAAGACAGATTGTGCCAGTATCACTAGCAAAGCATCAAACTGAGCCGCTGACATCCTGAAGTAAACTTTGAAAAGCTTGGGATAATCACGCAGCTCCTTGATGAGGTGGATCTCCTTTCTGTCTATGCAATCTCGGGATTGGATGGACCCAATATTTAGAGGACAACTAAATAATGCTCACTGCTTGAAGACTCCATTTTGTATTGTTTTGTGAATTTATTTCGCAACGGATTCATTAATACGCATCGGACTCAGTGTGCAAGGTCTCAGTGCGTGACAAATTTTTAGGATCACGAATACTAAAAAACGCATGGACTCAGTGTGCAAAGGCCTTAACATTATAAAAGCCTTTACTGTCACCTTTGATCTATTTAATGCATCCTTGCTGAATAAATGTATTGCTTTCTCAAAAATTAAAATTGCATTGACCCCAATCATTTGAAAGTGCAAAAGCAGACACTGAAATGTTTAAAAGGCAGTGCAAGAGATGTCAAGGGCAAGAATGGTAAGAAAAAACTGTAACCTTTGCTTTTAGTGTGGCAGTGAAACACGCCAGTCTAGAGGATGCAGACACCAGTAGGTCACTGAAAACCACTAGTGGTGTTGACCTTGGAAGGCGTCATGACCTCTGCATGTATAATGTCCCACAATGACGTAGATCAGCACAGACACTAAGTCCACCATGTGAGTAATGAAGAGTGATATTCTCTGCTGCATTTCACTTTGTGCATATCATTTATTTTAACTGACAATAAACATGTGTACATTACATTTCTTTTAACTTTGTCTTCATGGATAAGGATCTGAGCTGACAGCTCATTCCAGGAAAGTATGAAGAGCCTGCCATCATCTTCCCTAAGGCAGGGCACTTAATCCAAGGTTGCTCAAAGATGACTGACTGTTCTTACTCTTTGAGTAGTTTAAATTGCTTTCCTGAGTGACACATATCCTAGCTAACTAACTCATTAAAAGCATAATTTACTGTGGAAAAGTGCTCAAAGTGCTATTGGGAAGTACCCTGAGGCAAATAGCACATTAAAGTATTTTGCTTCAGGTTCTCACTAAAAGAGTAACTAAATCCATATCCTTTTAGGCCCAAATGGTTGCTGCTTTGCAGTACAGAATTTATTTACTTTGTGCCAAGTATATAGTAGTACAAGACACTTTTGCTAAACCAGTGTCCTGAAATTCACATGAGGTGTAATGCCAAAGTTAACACGAAGACCGAAGTGGTTATATTCTTTTAGGCAACAAACCAGATTTCCTTGATGCAACATTGTTTGACAGAGATCCAGTCGGAGAACTCAAAACTTCACACTTTCAAGTCTTTTTGGGATGCCACGACTCTGGGCAATCACTTTTCCAAGGTCAGTGTTATTTCAGTTCAGGGTCACTGGGTAACAGTTGTAGAAGCGGAGAGACATGTATATGACTTAACTGCGATCATTACACCATATGCCAGCGATGTCGTTGTTTAGAGACAGCATCATCACCGAAAGCTTGCTGTTGATATAAAAACAAAGCAGTGCTGCTTTACCAACAGTCCAAGCCACAAGCCAACCCTCGATGTTTACAGAGAAACAACAACCTCCGTCAGTCTTCTCCATCCACAGTTTGCAGCCTTCCCTCAGGTTCAGCTGGAATACTACATGAAAAATAATTCAGCCAAACCACACTTGAAAATTCACACATGTTAAGTGAGGATATCATATTTTTCTAGCTGTAAAAGATCATTAATCTTTCTTTATTTACATTATTTTTGGATTCCCTGGATGAGGTTTTTATGTCATGACCCACATTTGAATGAAAGAGAAAGCAGGCCCAGAGGACATTTTTGAACAATCTATGTTTTTTTCCCAGCAATTCCAGAGGTTGCAAATCTCCTGGGGAAATGTTAACACGTAAAACAAGCAGATAAACACAAACCCAGACTATCATTTACTATAAATCTCCCAAGTGCTGTGCATCTGCTTTTGACAGCAGAAACTACACACTCCATTCTTATCTGAAAAGCCACCAAGATACAGTCTGTTACATTGTCAGAGCAGGGAAAATGTTTCTTTTCCAGACATGATTCTGTTTCTGCAGCGATAACCGATCTTCACTTTAGTCAGCTGTTTGTCTGGAAGCACAACCAGAGATAGGGGCACCTTGATTAATGTTTAAGATGTAAATATTTATATGGGTTGCATTTCATGGAGAGGTACAAACAACCAGCACATGGGTCTTTTGAGTTTAAAGCCTGGTTAGGTGTTGAAGCAGAAGAATTTTTTATTTACCGGTACATAAATTCACATCTTCTCCTGGACATTAAATTAGCAGAGAGCAGATGTTTTCTTAGTGTGACCTTCTATGCCTTTCAAAATGATTTAAAAACTCATGAAAAATAAAAATCACCTTCCTTAACACTGGCCATTTACTCTTGTTATGAAAATCACTCTAAAGTTGTCCTGAATTTTTTAGAATAGCTGTCATACATATTTTACAGGCTTAATCAGGACAGTCTTCCAAATTCCTTGCATATGTTTTAGGTTTGGTCTATGCATGTAATCAGTAGCATGAACAAATCACGTGATTAAATTGTGGTTTTCTGTAAGCTAATAAACTCATGTTATTTAATTTTGCCCTATGGACTATGTTGACTATAATTGATTGCTCAGGCTCATTCAAAATTAATGTTTTTTTTTTAAACACTCCACAGGACCTTGCTTTTACAGACCAGTGGAGTATTTTTGGCTGCAATCTTCTCAGAGTTTCCATCGATTCTGGTATACTGCGTAAGGTGTAATGGTATAAAAGGAACAGGAAAAATCCTGTCCTAACTGGAACTTCTCAGTTTGGAGACAAAAGCATTTAATGATGACTTCATACAGTTATGAGTCATATTAGGACTATTGTAAAGAGATTTTTTTAAGGTACCAACTCAATGTGTAGTATTTATATAATTCATATGCATCAGAGGGAGAGGGGAGGAAATATTAGAGGATGAGAGGAAGTAGGGAGGGAAATGGTGGCCTAGGACTGGGGGTGTTGAATGTACCCACAGGAAATCACAATTGTGTATGTTCCTCGAGTCACACACTGCTACTATATGCATATATGTACAGTAGATTATACATGTAACTTAGTATCTAGTTGATTATCATAGTCACTTCTGAGTGTGTTCATTTCTATGTCAAACAAGCACCTGTCTCTGAGTTATTATTATCAGATAAGGTCTGTCTGCCTATTCAATTCAGTTCATTTCAATACAAATCAAATTTGTTTGTATAGTGCTTTTCACAATACTTATCGTTTCAAAGCAGCTTTACAGAAAATGCATGTGTCTTCATTACAATTTAGTGTGATCTGTTATCAGAGGTGAATAAATGGTTTCAGGATGCAATGTATATGTGATAACTCTTCTGGGTGTAACGCATTGTTCTTGTGAACACAGAGGCATACTATAAGATATAGATGTTCTCGATTGCACTATGGCACAGCTGTAGCATTTTTGAGCATGCTATTGTAGTGTGGAAATCTGAATCTTATTCACTAGATACTCAAAGTACAGTATAATAATTAAGGCATTAAATACTAATGTGCTGCCAAAGGTGTTAAATTAAATAAATCTATTCAGTACAGATATGCTTCCTAGTTAAACTGTAAAATTTGGGATCGATATTATTTTAATGTTTCTAAGAAGTTTCTTATGCTCACCAAGGCTGCATTTATTTGATAAAAAATGCAGTAAGAATGGTAATATAGGTAAAGGGTTAGTTCACCCAAAGACAAAAATTGTGTCATTATTTACTCACCCTCATATCATTCCAAGCCTGTAAGAATTAGAGTGATCTGAGAGCTTTCTGTCCCTTCATTGACAGCCTATGCAACTACCACTTTCAAGACCCAAAAAGGTTGTAAAGTCATCATTAAAGTAATTCATGTGACTCCAGTAGTTTAACAGTTTCATGAAGCGACACGAGTGCTTTGTGCATAATTTACCACATTATTTAGAAAATATTAATCTCAGAAGCACGTTCACGCAACAATGTCTGCTCTCATGTCAACACAACACGTATGCGTCATGGTGCTTTTGTCAACGCGCGTTGGAGATAATTTTTTTGTGAATAAAATGGTAAATTGTAATTTTTTTTTTTTTTTTTTTTGCACAAACAAAGCACTCGCGTCACTTTAAACTAAATTACTTTAATGATATCTTTACTACCTTTCTGGCGCTTGAAAATGGTAGTTGCGCAGACTGTCAATGGAGGGGTAGAAAGCTCTAGATTTCATTAGATCTTCATTTGTGTTCAGAAGATGAATGACATGAGTAAGAGTAAATAATGACAGAATTTCCATTATTGGGTGAACTAACCCTTTGATAATGGTAATAAGTAATATAGTAATATTCTATTTTATTATATAATGTAATTTATTCCTGTAATGGCAAAGCTGAATTTTCAGCATCATTACTCCAGTCTTCAGTGTCATATGACCTTCAGAAATCATTCTAATATGCTGATTTGCTGCTCAAGAAACATTTCTTATTTTTATCAATGTTGAATACTGCTGCTTAATATTTTTGTGGAAACTGTGATATATTTTCAGGAATCTTTGATGACTTCAAAAGAACAGCATTTATTTGAAACAGAACATTTTGTAGCATTAAATGTCACTTTTGATCAGTTTAATGGGTCATTACTAAATTAAAGCATTAATTAAAAAAAAAAAAAAAAATCTAACTGACCCCAAACTTTGTGTACATACTGATCACAGTAGCATGTTTCTGTAGCTCAAACAGTAGCGTGTGGCCCTAGCAATTAGCCTGGGTGCCAGCCCGAACCCCGCCCACAACATTTTTTGGACGGGAAGTTCGGTCTGGACTCGATCCATTGTGGAGTAATTATGCTCGGCTCCCAGAAGGCCGAGCCAATCAAATTGCCAGGGCGGGCTTTAATCGATGATGGACAGGCTATCTGCGGTTACGTAACCACCCACGTCATCAAAGAGCGCTTGGGGAGTTTGATTGACAAGCGATCTAACCAATCAGAACGCCGCATCCGCCATTTTGTCCAACAAAGCAGTCAGGAGTTAGAAGATTAACATCGGTGGAGTTAAACTTGAAAAATTGTGCATATTGACGTCTTTCCGCGTTTGAAACAACATTCATTCTCATGTTCATTCATGTTTATTTGATGCTATAAATGGACTAGTAGGAAGAGATGATCGGTTCACGAGCCTCTTGAGCTGAGGCGCTACAGCAATCTGTCACGATCATGGTCACAACACATTAAAGAGCCACAAAACGGTTTTTATTGTTTGAATTTTTTTAATAACTACACAGTTTGAAAGCTGGGACTTTGTTTAATATCATAAGTAACCTGCTCTGTCTCGTCTGTCGATGTGTTGTCAGTTTCTTCTTTGCTCCGCGATGTATTTTCCACTCTGTGTGGCGTGACAGCGCCACGGCTTGTCGGACAAAGCAACGGTAACTAAGGGGGACGAGTCTTTGCAAAAGGTCAATTAGTTTACAACAATGATGGCTGTTGAAGAACTGAGATGTGTAGATTCCGCCATCGCGTCCGTTATAGAAGGTATCGACAGCGCATTAATTTTAAAAGAGGAACAGAGGACCGCGATCAAGGCATTTGTCGATGGGAAAGATGTCTTTGCCGTCCTTCCTGCGGGATTGGGCAAAAGTTTGATTTATCAGCTGGCCCCGATGGTCGCTAAGAAGAGTTCTGTTGACAACTATGCGTCGCTCAACATACGTCACTTACTCTGTAGCTCTGATTGGTTGTAGGTCTATCCAATTGAGGTCTTTCCTGGATCGGTTGAAATACGCCCCCATAATCAAAGCCCAATGGAGCAGTATCAGAGTCATATTCTGACTAGAATTGAGTATGACCACGTCAGGCTACCTAGCAATGCCAGGGTCATTGGTTTGCATATGAACTGATAAAATGTTGAATGTAGTCATCTTAAAAGTGTGACTGACTTGCAAGATCAGGAACTATGCCATCTGCTATGCATAATCAAGTGCTAAAAGAACGCAAAAAAAAAAAAAATAGGCGCCGTCCACTGCGTGATTCCCTCTTTGTGACTTCCCTAAATCACCTGACACGCTCTTTCGACTCTACCTTTTTTGTCACTCGTCTCACATCCTGTGTGTACATATTAGGGTTGCAATGTCCCAGAGAACCGCAAAGGGAACACAATGCTGAGAAGGCCTTGCCTCTTTCCCTATTGTGGCCTCGTTAGGGAAATGAAAGGGGTGTTCCGTCTATACTGACCCTCCGATGTTTTTGCCAGTCCCTGCGCTCAAGGATTGCCTGGGAATTATTTCGTTTATCAGCACTATTGTTGCCGGCCATGGTATATCTCAATAATCTATCTATTGCACAAATTACAGTTGGATTGCAGGGCCTGCGGCAGGATATACAACTCACTGAAGTGGAAACAATAGGAAAGAGTCATTCTATCTTAGTCATTAGTGCTTTTATGAAGGGGCTATTTAATTGGCCACAATAGTTTCGTGTGAGAGTCGTCCCTTAACAGAAGTTCACAATGCTGTGAGGACCTGTCTGGCTTTTTCACAGCTGATCGTTCTCATCCTTCAGGCCCTCCCTGTTCAACCCCTTCCCCCTACCATTCCCTTCACATTCCCATCTCCTCACAGCTTGCCTCTCTTATCTGCAGCCTCCAGACAGCTGTATGTGTGTCATTGTGTTTGTCTGCACTGACTGTGCGGCTGTGTGATGAACATGGGTACGTATGTACGCATTGGCTTGGAAGCAGTGAGCGTGAGCGATTTGGTCAGACGCCGTTTAAGTGCAACGTGTCTTGATGTGGTTTGCATCACATATAAGGCTATAGAACAGGCGTGGACAAACTGAATATTGAATTCTTGAGAAACCACCAAGACCTTACTCATTATGTTTGGACACAGCTGATTTGACTGTTTACAGTGAGTCTGGGAGGTTGAGCAATGAATGATTGAGCAAACAATTATACTGTATGAGCATGATCTAAACCGGATTCGAATTTTATCAAAACAATGGATCCGCTGATGACAATTACTCTCAGCATCGTCTGTGTACAACGCGCAATTTAAATATTTAAATATGAACATTTCGTTTTTGGAATGTTTACGCGCTTGTGATTTGGTTTGAATATGGGATGCAGCTTGCTGGTGAGAAACATCCTGTTTACTGTGGCCTTCCTGGCTCAGGGATCATCTTTGACATCACTTTATTGTCTATAGCTGTATTCAAGGTAACCACTCATAGGGGTCACTGTCTGATGCTTTTCCTCATTTTAACACATATAGAAGGTTTGAAACCATATGTTCCAGAAGAGTGGTTCTCAATTGGTTTAAAGGGTTAGTTCACCCAAAAATTTTAATTCTGTCAATAGTTACTCAACCTCATGTTGTTCCAAACCAGTAAGACCTTCGTTCATCTTCGGAGGACAAATTTTTGATATTTTTGATAAAATCCGATGGCTCAGTGAAGTTAATTTACACTTTCAATGCCCAGAAAAGTACTAAAAAAACATATTTAAAACAGTTCATGTGACTGCAGTAGTTTAACCTTAATGTTATGAAGCGATGAGAATACTTTTTGTGTGCCAAAAAATCTAAATGACTTTTTTTCAACAATATCTAGTGAAGGGTGATTTCAAAACACTGCTTCATGAAGCTTCAAAGCTTTACGAATCAGTGGTTTGGAGCGTGAATCAAACATTCGCAAACATTGAAATTTTAAAAAACTTAGAACGTAACGAAGCCTCGTTTACTGAAATCACGTGACTTTCACACTCCGAACCACTGATTCGAAACAAGCGATTTCAAAACACTGCTTCATGAAGCTTTACTAATCTTATCACTAGATATTGTTGAATAAAGTTGTTATTTATTTTATTTTTTTGCCACACAAAAAGTATTCTCGTCACTCCATAACATTAATGTTGAACCACTGTAGTCACATGAACTGTTAAATATGTTTTTAGAAGTTTTCTGGGAATTGAAAGTATAAATTAACTTGCTGTCAATGGAGGACTCACTGAGCCATCAGATTTTTTATTTTAGGGTGAATTCTGGTTGATCACTTTTTGCCATTGAGATGACTGGAAGCAACCCAGCACAGTAGTAAAGTTTATTGTATGCAAATATGTATTTAAAAATGTAAATAAATTATAAATATTAATAAAATAAAACATTTTGAATGTTTGAAATAGATCATTTTGTTTTTTAAAGGTTACATGCTCTCGATAGCCAATAAAGTGACACGAACCATGTTGCAAGTGAACCCGTATTTAATGTTAAAGTAGCCTGGATTTTTTTTTTGTTTGTTTTTTTTTGTCTTGTGTAGTTTTAGTCATGGTTTGAGGATGTGGGCATGTCAAGCAAACTTTCCATGTTGGCATTTATTTAATGAAAGAATTTGTGCCAAAATACTGTAGAGAAATCTTGGCCTTTGACGTCAACAACAAAATATGGAAAATGTTTTCCTATACTTTTTAAAGTTGATAAGTCTTGATACATCGATAAGCCTATTTATTTTGCTATCCTAACAATGCACAATTATATTAGTTGCATTTTATTATTTGCAATAGGAAAAGAGGCAATTTTTATTTCCCTTTCAAAACAGACACTTTTGGCCCACCGTATGAGAATAACAGTACTAGAGCGTAGGTCATGAGCCATTGTGCATAGGTTTATTTTTTTGTGGTTTGATGAATTGGCAAAATATGCTATATATAATTACATTGTTGTGTTTTATTTTTGTTGGCTCATAATTTATCAAATTTAATAGTTATGAAAAAAATTGTTTAATCATAAACAGTTATGATTCAAATCAATCACTACATCATTTGAGCCCCCTGGAGCCATAAAATACAACAGGCCATGGCATTTAATCATACTTTTTTTAAAGGCTCTTGTCATTTTTGCTTTTGGAATGCGTGTCAGAATCCCTGCAAATGTTGCACAAGGCACAAATAATTTCATGGGAAGGTACTCACTTGCTCTAACACACACGCGCGCATACGCGCATGCAGGCACACACACGCACACATACACACAGACGCATACACACACACACAAACACATCTGCCAGCGGTGTGTCCTCATTTTGGAACTTAACTTGATCTTTACCTTGTCCAAAGTATGTTTATGGTTCCTCACAAAAGTTGTGTGAAATCATTGATTCTTCTATTATTGTAATTTTTTCATTATCTATTGTTTTCCAAAATAAGTTTCAATGAAACCTGGCCTTCATGTAATATCCGGAGGCAACTTCTATCAACACCTGTGCCTGGTATCACTGCAATGTTTTTAGTCTGTGTACATTTGGGCCAGCTATTATCTGATGTCAGATAATATGAGTAATAATAATAATAATAACGAAGTTGTTTTCTAACAAAGGGGCAGTAAGAAGCCTCTCGTACCTTGTTTCCATGCAACACTGAGTCAGCTTCCTCTACTGCCTTATTCCATCTCCTTTCCCCCTCCTCCATCTCCTAGTGCCGCTTCCTGCGTGTTATGTTTTTGAGAAGCTTCACATCCTTACAGTTTGACCATTAGGTCCTGTTACTAACACAGGAGGTTGCGTACAGGAACATCTGCGTGATGATTATTTTGAGCCCTCACATGAGGTCTCTCCTTTATTGTGCAGAGCACTGGCTGTGATCTTCTGTGTTTCTCACCCTCATCGCCTGCTGCCTACCAAGTTACCGCTGTCTGTTCTGTAGCCTCACAGTGTGGTGCTACAGTGAATCTTATAGCCTTTCAATAGCAGCGGGAGGAATGGTAACAATCGCTGGCCCACAGAGGACAGATTCCCCCTGCAGCACCATCACCAAATTTTAGCAATGCAGTATGATAACACCTCCATAACCCCCACATGTGAGAGCACTTGCGAACACAGAAAACACATGGTGCTTTTGGCTGCCCATGTGAACATACAAAGGGGTGTGTTTGGGGGTGAATTAACGACAGGCAAGCTGGCACGAGTCCTATTTTGTGTTTCACACATTTCAGCGCTGATGTATTTGCTCTCATAAGCTCCTGTCTTTCCCAGCATCTGTTGCTGTGTGATTCTTAGAAAGGGACTATTGTGCTGTCTGTCTATCCATCCATCTATCCATCTATCCATCCATCCATCCATCCATCCATCCATCCATCCATCCATCCATCCATCCATCCATCCATCCATCCATCCATCCATCCATCCATCCATCCATCCATCCATCCATCCATCCATCCATCCATCTATCTATCTATCTATCTATCTATCTATCTATCTATCTATCTATCTATCTATCTATCTATCTATCTATCTATCTATCTATCTATCTATCTATCTATCTATCTATCTATCTATCTATCTATCTATCTATCTATCTATCTATCTATCTATCTATCGTCTGTCTGTTTGTCTGTAAGACAAACGTTCAAATTTCAAGACTTTTAAAACTTTTCTTCTCCAATACTTTCAAACCAGGCCTTGTCATGGCAATATTCAAAAAACTTCTAGTTGATCAACTTCTAGCTGATGTCATGGACTGCTTTGTTTGTTTGTTTGTTTTTATAGACTTTTAGTTTGCCTCTCCCAGTTACCTGTTTTCCTTTGTTCCAGTTTCCTGCTCTTCATTTGTTACCAAGGGGTTTCGATTAATTATTTGTCACTATTCGTCATTGAGTACATTCAGCTTGTGTATTTAAGTTCCTCATTTCATTCAATTTTTTGTTTGGTATTGTTTGTGTGTCGTGTCTACACGCTGTTTCTTAACCTTTCAACTTTCGGATTACTTGAGTTTGTTTTATGAATAAATCTTTTGTTTATTTGAAACTGTTTGAACTCTTTCATCATCATCATCTTGACTAAACATGACAGTATACCAAATCCAGAAAAGATTTAAATGGATTACGCAGCGGACTCCAGAGACCCAGAGGATCAACTCCGGTCCTTGTATTAAGGAGGACGGCCACTGGAGGGTTTTGTGGATGATTTCTTAGAACTGTGTCACCAGGTCTTTAGGAGCAGGCTAAATGACGAACGGATCCAGATAATTCCGATGGGGAACGACAGCAGCAAATTGTTTGAATATATCAAGTACGCACTGTGGGTGGCTTGTTCTCCACTTATTGTAGAGAAGGAAACCCGCTTTGCACCATCAATGCTCGTCCCTGCCTACCCAAGATCCTCCAGTGGACATCATGGACCCAGGGCCCACACCCACCATGGACAAGGAGCCAGAGCCCACCGTAGAGATCCAACTTATGCCCGCCACCAACTTCATGCCTCAGCCAACGTCCGCAGCGTAACCAGAACCAGCAGCCTCGTCCGTCCTGGAGGAAAAGTCTGAGGCCCCGGCTTACCAGGTGTGTGAGCTGGCCATGAAATCCATGCCTATGGTAGTTTTAGTGGAGCTGAAAGAGGAAGAATGGCTCATGGACTGAGAAACGGAGGTAGCGCTTCCCACCCTGATCCCCAACCACAAACCTCTTCTGCCTCTAGAGGTCCCATCCAGCTCAGAGCAGTAGCGGCTCCTGGCCGTAAATTTAGATATGGCAGATTCTGGGTCTTAGCGTTTATGAAAAGCATTTTTGCAAGCTTTATATTCTAATCGTTGCACACGCAGAACACTTTTGAGGTTGGTAGAGGTTGAGTTATTCAGCCAGTGGGTGGTGCTATAATGTCGATTGACAGGATTTTAGTACACACAACAGACGACACACGCATAGAATTGCAATAATGTAGCACTTATTGCCTCCGAATGTTGTTTTAAAATATTTTTGTGGAGGAATAGCAGTGAGGAAAACAAAGTCATGTCTATTCTCAGAACAATCATAAAACAAACACAACAGTACTATATAAAATCTATTCACATGAGCACGTTTCAAACAAAAGGATTTATACTTTCATTAATTTATAATTTCATTAATATGGTAGTCCACAAATGAACAGACATGCCAACTAGTTACTTACCTGATGCGGACTATTATACACATAGCTGAAGTGGATTGATATTGTCTTGGTCTGGAGCAAGGTTTATGCAAGCTAATGTGAAAATAAGCGGGGCAGACTGGAATCTGCCCCAGTGGCTTTCAATCAGAACATGCTGCAGTTCCATTTTTCACCTCAGATTTACATTGGAAAATTGTGGGGCGCTGTAGAGCTGGGGAGGGCTCAGGCACCCACTGCCCCACTTAGTATCATTATACATTCCGTCCAGCACAGTGTTGTCTTCATTGCCGCTGGTCCCGTCCAGCACAGTGTTATATTTGTCACCACCATCCCTGTCCATCACCAAGTCTGTCTCCGCCACCAACCTTCCTTTCAACCAGCCATTCCTTTGGCCCCACCTCCGCTGGCTCCCTTCAGCTCCAATATTAGCTCTGCCATGTAACCCGAATCCACCTTGGAGCTTCCAGTTACCAGCTCCGCCATGGCGTGGGGATTCCCTGGCTCCATCTCACCCCTCAAGCCCTCAGCTCCACCTCGGATCGTTGACCAGTTGGCTTCGCCCTGGATCCTTGCCCCCTTGGCTCCACTGGGCTCCCTCATCCCTCCAGCTCCACCTTAGTCAGTCATCGCTCCACCATCACTGGATTCTAGGCTGTCTGCTGTGCTCCATCCCTCCATCCCTCAGTCTCCACCGCAGTCCTCACTCACAACGGTGTCGCCTCAGTTCTCCGGCCCCCTGGCTCCACCTTGGCCGCACGTCACTGGAACTCCGCATTGGTTTCCTGGTCCAAATACTAGGTCTCCACAGGTCTCCACATCTCCCTGTATCACCTCTGTTGGTTTGGTTCATGATTCCACCATGGCTCCTCCCCCCATCAGTTCCGCCATGGATCACCTTCCTCCTGGCTGCCTCCCATGTCCCTCTGGGCTCTTGTGGGCTGTCCGCTCCTCCATGGAGCCTTCCACCATCCACTTC
Source organism: Chanodichthys erythropterus (assembly GCF_024489055.1). NCBI lineage: Eukaryota > Metazoa > Chordata > Actinopteri > Cypriniformes > Xenocyprididae > Chanodichthys > Chanodichthys erythropterus. The sequence continues at coordinate 7,626,555 of NC_090224.1, read as the reverse complement.
TCCAGGGGTTCTAATTGTACTTGTGTGTGTGTATATAGGGGTGTAATGGTTCTCGGTAAAAAATCGAACCGTACGATTCTCCACCCATGGTTCGGCACACACTTTCACCGCATTCATCTTAAATCTGATGATGCATACTCATCTATAATATGGTTTGTTTTAAAATAACAACAGAACTGAACAACACATGTTGCTATCTGTGTTTAAACTAAACTCATTTAAGCCTTGTCAATTAGATTTATTTTTATTTTAATGCCAATTTTTCTTTTTGTTTGCTACCTCAGCTCAAATTCAAGTGTTTTAGGTTAGGCAATATTGTGTGTGTTTTTTAATGGGGGAGTGATGACAGCTAGTCATCTTCTAGACATGTGATAACGGGATGTGTGTTATTTTATTTCATAAATGCGATTCAGGATCATATTTGGACTTTTCTGTTGTTAATTTTGCTGTTGAGCCCATTTTCATTTGATCAAACTTACCAGGACAGAGAAATTATCTCTTCATTTTGATCAGTTTTCACAAATCCAATATTTGGATTGGTTGCTTGCTTATTAATCTGCAGCAGTATTAAGATGGTTCCTGGGCAGATGGCTGTATGATTTTATTATTTCCTAGTTCCTTGCCATACTGGTGCAAATACAGAGAGGCTTGGCTGTGGTGTGCAGTTCTGGTGGAGATGTCAGCTCAAGGTCGAACTCAGCCTCATTTGCTTCTCATTAAGTGGTTCCAGGCATGCTCAGCCATGCTCGGTCCCACTTTATTTCCCCCTATTAGAAATTATATTTGCATGGCAATGGCACATGGAGGGGAAGAACATTAAATTTGTTGTTTTTCGATGAAGAAAGAAAAGACTTTGTATTTAGCAAGGCGTAAGAACCACTGGAGGTTCTCAAAGATGATGAGGTGTGTTTAACCGCTGCTCTGCGTACCACCTTCCTGGAAGTCAAGCACCTTTCCCACAGGCTCAGAATGAGAGGAGCGTTTCCATGGATACGTAGACTCACAGCGACATGTGACCGCTGGTCAATACAGGTCTCTCACTTTTTCTCCGTTCCTATCCCTCTCTCGCTCTCAATTTCCTCTGCTCTCTATTCCCTCCCTCCATTCCCAGCCTTACCTCTGAGCCTGGGAGCGGAATTCTGGGAACATTTTTCCATGTGAAACGCCGAGCACCAGTCGAGGGGTGTGACGCCACTGCATTGTTTCAGCCGGTGAAAAGAGGAACCGCGCGCGATGAGGCCAAATCCTGTCCACTCCAAAAAAACAGCCACTTTCTCACACTGGCTTCCTTCCTCGCTGGACAGCTCAAAACAATCCCATAGTCGTAGAGCCCGAGGAGTGTGAACGAGGAATCAGCCGCACAGAGAGCAAAAGGGAAGCGGGCCTTTTTCTATCGGTTTATGCAGACTGTTTATGAGCCATTGAAAACAAACAAAGGGGCAACACTACTCATGCCCCCCCTCAACAGCCGCCAACTGACACCCACACAACAAAGAGTGAACGGGCATTATATCACCGTGAAACAACTAAACCGGTGGGCTGCTGGATATTTTTTTTCACTCAAGCTGTCTTGTTGCAAAAACAATGAAAAATCCTTATCATGAAAAATGGTTGGCTGTTCCTGAGGGCAGCCTTTTTTCAATGTTCAGCTAAAATAATATGTATTGTCACCTGGGAAGTTTTCAGAGATGTAACTTTCCCTGTGCATGTGATATATATATATATATATATATATATATATATATATATATATATATATATATATATATCATTCATTCATATATATATATATATATATATATATACAAGGATCAGATCCATCAGATGTCAAGGTAACAACCTCTCTTTTACCTTTTTTTCTGGTAAAACTCATCTGTAAGAATGCTTGTGGTATTCTAGCAATGATTAAGAGTGGGGGCTGGAGGGGTCTGCGGATCCAATCAACGGCATGAGGTATTCCTGTTCACTTGCATATGAGCTCAGGAAAACGACTCATCTGTGAGGATAGATTCAGCTGTGGTGGTCTGTCTTCAGTTGTAGCGCTGTTCTCAGGTCAGGAGTTTAACGAGTTCCAAATGTGTGCATAAGGCCATGGAGAGGCTGCATACGTGCCTCCCCTTGCGATGACTCAGATAGCCCCCCTCAAATCCTCCCTCTCATCATCCTATTGTTTTATTCTGCGATGCATTCAGCACGTATGGACAACACACTGAGCTTTTCCTGCCCTATCTATCAAATATATATATATATATATATATGTGTGTGTGTGTTCTATATGTAGTTTGGACTAAAAAAATACTACTTTTAGTCAGCAAGGACTGTATTAAAATTGATAAAAATGTACTGATTACAAAAAAATCCATTTCGCATAAATGCTGTTCTTTTGAACTTTCTATTCATCAAAGAATCCTGTGTTTCCACAAAAAAATAAGCAGCACAACTTTTTTTTTAACAATGATAAATGCTACTTGATCATCAAACAATCATATTAGAATGTTTTTTGATAGATCATTTGACAGTGACTATATATATATATATATATATATATATATATATATATATATATATATATATATATATATATATATATATATATATATATATATATATATATGTAGGCATATATAGTCCTAACCAGGGTACCTTGATGCAATGGGCTTCAAGGTTCACAACTGCAAGGCTCCTGAAAAATGTCTATAGTAAGAGCAAATGAGCTTGGGGCCCTAAAGAGGAGTCCTGACCAAGTTTTTCTTTTTCTGAAAGTAAATGTGTGTTTACACTATGTATATAGAAACAGAATGGGTGGACAAAAACAAAAACAGCCGGGGTTGTGCGACGTTTCCTGGCCTGTGTGCGTGCACTGTCCTTCGTCTCGCCCTGCCCGAGGATGCTGTTCCTTTAACAGCTCTGCTCAAACACACACACACACACACACACACACACACACACACACACACACACACACACACACACACACACACACACACACACACACACACACACACACACACACACACACACACACACACACAAATAGGCTGGGAAAAGCCTAGTATGACATGGCCGAAGAAGGGAGCGAGCTCGGAGGAAGCACCTGTTCTTCCGCGGCCGCTGCTGCTGCGTTTATCTGACCCCAGTCACATCAGGTGGCTTCCTGGTTTGCGTCAGTTGCTGCTCCCTGAGGCCTGGCTGTCATTGGGCAGCTCTGGCCCCTCCTCTTCCTGTTGCCGCCATGCTTATTGATCTTGAGAGCTTTGTTGCTTCCTGGTTTCTCAGTGGACAGCAAATTGGTGGGTCTTTGGACCTGACTGATGGAGTTTCTCATCAGTGGAATGCCAAACTCTGACATTTGCAAATACACAAGCACATGCACACAAACAAACCCAATCAGATTGTGAGATTGTCTGGTTTCCTTGTTTACATGTGTATATATAAATAAATATATGTATGAATGGAAGAGCTAATTTAAGAGGGTGAGAGAAATTCATTAAACACACATACAGTATACTTGCTCAACCGCCTTGATGTTTACCAGCAGAGCTGTTTCTTAGTTAATGTGACACAGAACATTTGGGAAATTAAATGATGGTTGGAGAGCAACAGCAAACACACCACTTCCTACACGCATATACAGCTCATAACATATGCTGGATAGTTTTTATGAGCCGCTTTTCAAGGCCATTGGGTTTTTGGGTGAAACAAACACTCGGATAATGTAGGCAATCATGGAGGAGGAAAAGTGGAGATGCAGAGAGAATTTGTCAACCCTCTGAAAACACCTGGATTTCTGCATTGATTATTAATAAAATGTGGTCTTATAATTTAACTCACTATTATACTGTAGATGAATATAATCTGACTAAACTAATAATGCACAAATAACTGTACTTTTGACATTTTTATTGAATACATTAAGTAATTATTCACAGTGCATGGTGGAGAAAGTAAGTGAACCATTGAATTTAGTTATTTTAAATCCAGGGTTCACAAACATTTTCTTATAGAAGACATATATGATATAACATAAAGTATGTTCAAGCTATAACATGTTTTTGAGTTATTCTTCACCTGTCTATCTGAGTATACATGACACAATGTGTAATAAAAAATTTGAAGGATTACATATATAGTGGACGTAGTGCATCATCTCTTTCTTTCAAAGGAAATGCACAATGCTAAGGCCAGTTGTAGACTGATGAACATGTTTACAAGCCAGTGTTTTTATTGTTAAAGATGCTGTCTTTAAGTTTTGCTTCTTTGTCGCCATCTCTGTTTGAAACCTGCAATTGCAGTTATTTATCATCTTTATGTGGGTTGTGCATTGGCACGGCTGCTCAGCGTGGATGAAACTAATATTTTGAGGAGAATGTGTGGCTGTCAGTCACTGCAATGGTGGATACTGTACTTCAGAATCACAGATTGTAGTCTTGGAAGTTTGACTGCTTTTGTTCTGACCAACTGAGAAAAAAAGCATTACAATAAATCGCGTTACCAATGGTGATTAAATCCAGTGTTGCCAAGTCTACTTTTACACTGTTGCCGTGGGTTGTTTTTCATGTCCGCGAGTTGAAACGAACCCCAATAACATGACATTTAGCCCCTGAATAGCGAATTTTACCAGGGGAACCCTGCCAAAAACATGGATTTTACCCCCTGGAACTTGATTTTTACTGGAGGACCCCCCTGAAACGCTAGTTGGGCTAGTTTTGAGTAGCAATTGGGCAGGTTTTGTTGTGAAAACCTAAGCTCATATCACATCAAACCGTGCAAATTATTATTATTTTTATACTTTGTTCTCAAATTGTTAATGTTAAAAACATCAGTATTGCATGACTACATGTATTTAGTGTATAGTAGCATTACCTGTAGATTTAAATTTCTGTACAATCTTATCTAAAAAAGTTAATTTGTCATACCATACAAACCGCTATCAAAACACACTAAATATAATGTAGTAGAAACTTACCAGTACCACTCAAATTAGAAAACATTATTACAAGCTTACTGTTGTGAATCGGGCTAAGGTAAGGAGATAGTTTTGAACTAGTTTTGGCTTTTTATATACTTGCTCCAAAATTGATGTTGGATCATTTTTAACCAAACTGCAGCTTTAACAAAGTATTAAACATAATTTTTGTTAAATTAAATAATGCTGAACTAAAATCAAATAAAAATAAAAATAAAGTATAAACATTAGAAACTTAAACTTAAAAACTTATTTTATTTATTTTGAAAATTCGAAATGTTAAAACTAAAATAAATGTTTAAGTTGAAGTGCTAAAACGATTTATTACTAAAAAAGCAAAAAATAATAAAAAGGAGAAAAGCACAAAAAATAATTAAAACTAAAATTAAAATGAAAACTGAAAATATAAAATAAAAGCCAATTCAAAATACTATGATAAACAGTATAATAGTATATACGTATTAATAAAATAGCACCGTTACATGCTGTATGAAGCATTAGGTCTGTTAGCCCAACTTTTTTTTAGACGACATAGAAGACAAATTATTACCTGAACTCAAATTGAAATCATAGTGCAAACACTTATAAACTCCACCGAGATTGATTGACAGCTCACTCAGTACTATGAGTAATCAAATATGGTGCCTCCCTTTGTGGCACTGAAGTGATTCCTTTCTCTAGTAAAATCCCAAAAGGAAAGCTTTCCTCTAATCACTAAAGTTATGGATCTTTTTATGGATGTCATTTTATTGTCACTAACAGGAAGTATTTTTCGGAGAGCCCAATTGTGTGGCTATATTGATTACTGTGTAGGTCACCTGGGATGACTTACAATGTGTCTCTATTCGTGATTTCCCTTTTTCTGCTATGCATGTTCTACTAACCTGTAATGTGGAAATCATTGTTTTCTGACGTCTTTTTCATTCCTGTCTTACTATCAGCCCTTCTTACTGAGACAGGGAAGATCCAAAAGATCCATATCATTCATCTTTTACTAGAACATTTGTTATCTCACTTCACAACAACTGTAGAAATGTCAGACTGAAACCTACATCTAATCTCCTTTATCAGGAAGAGCGTATTTACGTCATGGCTCTGGGTTTTGTAAGATGCATCAAACATGGAAGTTATTCCACAGCGTCATCACTCATCCTGTAAATGCTGCTTCCTTGTGTCTTGTTTTCCAGCAGGTGTTTCTCCAGAATGACTCCACCTCTTCCCTTCAAAGCCTCATAACATGCCGTCTTTGTTATGTCTGTTTAGATCTGTTGTTTGTGGGTCCGTCTCTTGTTCTGTCCCCTCTCAGATGGAAGAAAATACCCAACATAATGAAACTGGGTAATTGCAAGGTAATTTCCTGTTTAATGACTCTGCGTTTGATGACTTTTGTTGTAGTAAATGGCATAGGCTATAATTGTCCTCTTCTGCAGATGAAGGTCTAAACCAGATCATTCATGATACTGGAGGGCATTTGGTCTGGTTGGGCCAAATGCAGAGGTTCTCCGGTACTCGTCTCTTGTGGTTTGCCCCTCACCCCACATAAGAAAAATATGGACTCTTCATGGACTTCACCATCCCGCCCATCAGCTGTGTTTCTTCATTGACAAAGCCACGCTGATGGGCATCAGACCAGCCATGCTCTTTGTGAATGAGTTTCTGAGGATGCTGTGGCCTTAAAGCTGGTTCAATAGCTGCTTTCCTGTCATTACCCCCTTCCCCCATCCCAACCTGGCCTTTCCCTCTGTCTCATTTCCTTTCTATGAGTGCCATGTTTTGTGGGGGACCGATAACAGGGGCACAGTTCCCATGGATATCCCCTATGGGGGGAGGGAGTGATATTGGCCAGGGCACAGAGAGAAACAGTCACTACATATATTATATTGAACACACAGATTGGCTGTGAAAGCAACTTAGCTCTCAGGCTTTAGTGCCAGTTACACCAAATATAACTGATATGTGCAACGCAAAAATGAAAACATTCTCTGCTTCACATAAAATGGATTATATGTTCCAGATGTGCTTTTACAGTCTACTACACTTTAATGTTGTAATACAGTTACGTTGTTTAAGTTAAGGGTTTTCAATCTTTTAAATACCATGTACCCTCAAATATGATCATCCTCATAACCCCATCCTTAAATTTAAAAGGCCATGTATATGTATATATTTCCATGTATAAAGACCAAATCTATACTGTAAAAATTTAAAAATGTGTAAAATATTAATAGCATAACATAAAATAGTACAATTAAAGGCACAATATGTAAGATTTTTGGATTAAAATATCCAAAAACCACTAGAACAATGTTATATATTTTGTTCACTTGTGTACTTAACATTATCCCAAATATTTCCATGAATGTGTTTAAATCCACAGAAATAAGCAATTTTAACCAGGACTTGGACCGTGTCCATGCATCATCTATCAATGACATCATACCCACGTTACCCTTGGTTTCTGGTTTTATTTTTTAGAATTCATGGAAACACCAAAGACTTTAATATATTATGTGTTTTATTAAATAGGTGAGCAACTGTTTGGATGGATACATTCATCGACAGAAAACTAATCATGTTATATAGCTCAGCAAGTACAGCAAGTACCATGTTTTACCATGTCTAATATCGATCTAGCTTCCTGCAGTGTGCTTTAAAGGGATAGTTCACCCAAAAATGAAAATTCTGTCATCATTTACTCACCCTCAGGTAGTTCCAAACCTGTATGAGTTTCTTTGTTCTGCTGTACACAAAGGAAGATATTTGGAAAAATGTCAGATCTCGACAGATCTCACCCCCATTGACTACCATAGTATTTATTTAAACTTACTATGGTAGTAAATGGTCGGCGAGATCTGTTTGGTTACTGACAATCTTCCAAATATCTTCCTTTGTGTTCAGCAGAAGAAAGAAATTCATACAACTACTTGAGGGTAAGTAAATGATGACAGAATTTTCATTTTTGGGTGAACTATCTCTTTAAGTGTCTCATAGTAGCTGCCAAGCGAACGCAGAGTAGCACTATAACAACTTTCAACACACAAATGTAACTAATATGATAAAACAGCGCTGCTTTACCCACCTACGCATGACCGGAAGAAGCGGAAATTGTGACTACGGCATAATAATAATTCCACTGCTTTCGAGACGTGTGCCGCACTCAGCTCTCATTAGAAATCGCTTAGTTTTTGCTCGCACATACTCGGCTTCATACTTCAGTAACGTTAATAATCTAATCCATGAACATGTTTTCTGCCCGAGTACCATCCCGGTTCTTTTCCACCAGCTGTAGATGTGAAAACAACACATTCTAATTCCGTGAAAATTAATTTTTTCATTGCATGTTAAGGCAGGAACACACCAAGCCGACGGTCGGCCGTCGGGCAGTTTTTCTTTTCAAGTTTTCTCATTGTGTTCCGCACCGTCGGCTGAAGTTGGTCCTCGTTGGCTTTTTTTCGGCCGATTCGACTTGTTGAATCGGCGTTGGAGCTCGTTGGTCCGTCGGGCCATCTGATCATTCTGATTGGCTGTTCAGCTACTGCCGTCTGCTGTTCGGAAAGGCATTTCATCTCACGCAGGCGCAGAACCGACGTGCTACTTGGCCGTCGGCTGTTTAGCGTCGGTTTGGTGTGTCAGGGCAACTCTGGACACAGACGCTGCCGTCGTGAGCCAACCTGCCAGTTTGCTTTCGTCGCCACTAGTTCATCGGCGTCGGCTTGGTGTGTTCTGGCCTTTACAGTGCATTTTGGGATTGCCTACACAAATGATCCATGTTATAATTTGGCTAAAACAGGTTATTTTATGAGGCAGCTTTTGTGTTGATACCTTGAAAATTGTGTTGAACCTTAAAATGCTGCTTCCGTAGGTACTCACTAGGTTTTGAACAGCATGGCTTTCTGTCTATCTGTCTGCACAATGGAATGACAAGACTGAATGTCGTCATTGTGCCGAAAATGTATACATACACAAAAACAAACGACACTTAGTTTGTTTTCTTAGGAACCATGTGGGTCCGCATGAAACTGCCAAGGGACAGGGAGTGGATATGCCCTCTGATATAGACCAGGGCCCTTGCCTGTCAACAAACCAAAACCAACCTTTGTTTCTGGCTGTAGTTTTAGTCTCTCCTTATTTCTTTGACATCAGCAAGCAGTTTCCTTTATTATTTTTTTTCATTCCAGACATCATAACCCCAGGGGCACAATGGGCCGATTTCTCCTTGCTTTTTGTTTTATCTCATAATACATCTCTCACCACCATTTCTGTAATTGCATGATAGTTGTGTAACACCTTGCAGTACTGCTTAAAGGCTAAATTCCAGATAATCAACAGAGGGGCATTAGGGGGCTCCTTGAGTAGCATCTGAAATCCCCTGAGGACAATTATGAATCACAGGGTATGAGACCTCGTCTGCTTTTCTGAATTTTTGCATGTACAGTCTTGTCTAGATCAGTGTACACTGGACTTCTTTTAAGGTGACACTAAAACAGGACGTTGTTCTTTGGAAACTTGTAGAGAAATACTACAGATGTGCTGTAGATGCATGGATTACCAGGAAGGCTGGATTTTATTACTCATGGACCTGCTGAGTTTAGTTAGACTGCTAGGCCTGGTTTCACAGATAGGGATTAGATCAAGCCAGGATTAGGTCTTAGTTCAATTAGCACATTTAAGTGGCTTAGAAAAAACATTACTGGTGTGCATCTTGAGGCAAAACAATGTACTGACCTATTTTAAGCTATGTCAGTACAATTGCTTTCAGGTAAGACAGCTCAAACTTTCATTTTAGTCTGGAACTAAGCTTAAGCCTTGTCTGTGAATTTTTTAAAAGAAATTAAAACTTTAGTCAGCAAGGATGCATTAAATATGTCAAAAGTGACAGTAAAAACATTTATATGTTACAAAAGATTTCTATTTCAAATAAATGCTGTTCTTTTAAAATGACCCTTCATCAAAGAATCCTGATAAAAAAAGTATCATGGATTAAACAAGATATATCAAGATAAATAAAATATATTAAACTTTTTTTAAATGAAATGTTCCTTGAGCAGCAAATCAGCATATTAGAATGATTTCTTGAAGGATCATGTGACATTGAAGACTGGAGTAATGGCTGTATATTCGGCTTTGCCATCACAGGAATAAATTACTATATAATATAATAATACATTTTAAAATACATTAAAATTTTTACTTGCTCCAACAAATGCAGCCGGAATGAACATAAGAGACTTCTTTCAAAAACATAAAAAATCTTACCGACCCCAAGCTTTTGAATGGTAGTATGATTATGATGGCAAAAATAAAATAAATAAGAAAAAATGAAATCCTAACATGGTGCATTAATGATCAGATGGTAATACAATGGTAGTGAATGACTTACAATGAGATACAATATAAACAAAAAATCTGTTAAATTTACGGTCAAATACCGGCAGCGGTCGTTGCCAGAAATTTACAGTAAAAAAACGCAACGTTTTAAGTTTTAAAACTTTTTTGTTGAACTTAAAATTACAGTAAAATACAGTGTTTCCTTAACTGATAATGTTAATTTACCATACTACTGAAGAATTAATATCAGTTTTGTACCTATAGAAGTACACTGACAACCACCAAACAAACCACTGACTTGTTTCAAAGACTATAGAATAACACAAGACGTGTCACTCGTATTGTTTTGAATGGGAGAAAGTGTAACGCGCAATATGGCGGAATAAGTCCCGCCTTCTAAATAAGAGCCAATCGCCGACTGGTAAAGTCATCGCGTCACTTCAGCGGCCGTTAGAATCACCGGTTTCTATAGAAACAGTCAGACTCGCGCCTCCGAAGAGACGCGCATTTAGGTCTGCGCATGTGCATTAGCTTGATCCAGCCTGAAAAATAGTTTTTTTTTGTCATGATTCGAGCGTTTAGAAACTAAATTAAAAAAGAGATTGCATGATGCCCAGGATGCCAGAGAGGCGTTTCAAAGATGGCCGCCGAGTGAAATGACTTGTCTTAAAGACTTTGACCAAACACAGTGGTGATGAGAATCACATGATGAATCAAAGTTCATCACTTCAGCTTTTCCAAAAGGACAATACTCATACTGTATATAGAAGGTGCACATGGTGTCAATCACAAAAACATGAAACACCATCATGGTATCACACATGAAATTAAAAAAATGCAATAAACATGACTTTAACAACATTAGATGAAAAGATAAGATAAAAACCTAATTTACATAAATGAAGAAAAAACAGAGTAATTTCAACAAAATAATACGAAAACATTCTGTTAACCAGTTAACAGTTTTTCACCGTAGTATTTTACCATTAAAATCACGATAATTTTTACAGTGAAACCTTTACACGGTACGCCAAGGTACTTAAAAGAATTTCATAAAATTACATTGTCCAAAAACATGGCATTATCACAGAGACCAAAACCATGATCCAAAAACTATGGTAATACTTAGTTTTGGTACATGGTAATAACGTTTTGGCACATATTTTTTTTTTAGTAATGGTTAAGTAGACAGATATCACACTGAACACAGAAGACATCATTTTACAAAGCAAGAAAAGAGGATAAATCTGTGAAACTGACAAAATCAGACTGTAAATTGTGTCATGTCATATATGCATCATTTTTGCGTCAAAACCGAGAAGGGTTATTCATCGTCCTGTCTAATATTAGCAAAACCAGTGAGCCTCTCTCTGCATTCCTCTGTATGGCGCAACGTCAAGAACAATAAAACCATCAATTCAAAACGCTTTTTCAGCTTGGATATATTATTACTGGCAAAAGATCTCATGGCATTCTCTGAAAAAAACATAAATGTGGGTTCACATGAGGTCATGTGAGCAGAGGCTGTTTTTTGCTTTGTTTAAGCCCAAAGAGTGATCAGCAATCAGGTGGACAACTGTCCTGAGATTTTATTTAAAATGTGAAAACAGAACTGAAGACTATTCGTTATGACTGTTACAATTTTACACTGAACATATGTATCACATTAAACAGAACATCCTGTAAATGATTTCCTCCTTTTTCTAATTCTCATGTTTCTGACCACACATCTGGATAGCTGTCATGATGAAAAAGATTCAATATGGCACGGTTTGTTTTCTCAGAACTGTTTCGACCTAAACATTTATGTGGTAATAGAAAGAAAAGGAATTACAGAAGGCTTTGTATCAGAGTACTGCCCCATGGCTGACAGGAACGTGACGTCGGACATATCTGTTCAGTGTTACAGCGAGGCGGTTCCTCACCCTTCAGAAATATGGGACAACATAGCAGGTTTTCCCCCATATAGACTGCATATCTTGGCTCATATACAACTGTATGTACTCACATGTTTTTGTTTGCATTACTGTGTTTGTGGTAGTTGAAGCCTACGGGTATGCCTGTGTTGAATCTCTCATTGAGGCCTTCACAGATCCATTTCAGGACGCCCTTCCGCTGTTCTTCATCAAGAATATAGGTGATATAGAGGTGAAAATGTATTGAGAAATTGTACTTCTGTTAAAGTACTTAAAGGATCAGTTCACTTTCAAATGAAAATTACCCGAAGCTTTACTCACCCTACAGCCATCCTAGGTATATGACTTTCTTCTTTCTGATGAACACAATCAGAGGTATATTAATAAATATCTGAACGCGTCCAAGCTTTATAATGGCAGTGAGCTATATCAACGAGTATGAAGCTGAGGAAGATGCTTCCATCCACATCCATCCATCATAAACATACTTCACACAGCTCCGGGGGGTTAATAAAGTCCTTCTGAAGCGAATTGATGCGTTTGTGTAAAAAAAAAATCCCTATTTAACAAGTTATGAAGTAAAATATAGCTTCCGCCAGACCGCCTTCTGTATTCACCTTATGAAGAAAGTGTAAAACTCCAACAGTTAATAGTTCCAACGAAACAGCATCGCAAAATTGTGTGGTTGGAACTACAGCTCTCAACCTGTGGTTAGAAGCATAATTTGTTTGTATGACGTGAACTTATAATATCATGCTCTTGTGCAAAATAAGCAGACTACATTCTATATCTTTCATTCCAACTGTATACAAATTCCATTCTACATCTTTTAGTTTGTCAAGAGAATTAAAGCAGTTTTTTAAGAGTGTGTATGTGCGCACATACCCTAGTACGCTGGGAGAACCCAACTTGCGATTTGAATAAAACACCTGGAAATAAAGAAAATCAACAGAGAACAAAAATAGTGAAGTGGTCTTCAAATGCCATGTTCATTATTTACAGCAATAATCTGATATTGATTCGATCTAGAATGGATTAATTAGTAGATTAACTATACTGTTGAACCAATGTAGGATGGATGTTCAGCAAAGTTACTACATTTCAGGGAAACAGTCTAGCTAGTTAGCTTCTCCAACGATGTATCGTACAATGGTGGTTAAGCAGCAAGTTATGTTGCTGTATAGGAAACGTACCCGATTAGTTGTGAGGAAAATAAAAGTGTGTGAAATGGGTTGAAGAGGGAATTCATAGGTGTCTGTTGGTTTAAATTTCATTGTAATGTTGAGTGTTGTGTCTGCGTTTTACTATTGTTGGACTGTATGATTTGTAGTTTGATGTTAATGAAGCCATCCAAAACAAAAAAAGTGGTGTTGGATTTTAAAATGCTTAATTTTTTTGTAAACTATATGTTAATTGGCAAAGTTGAGGTTGATAAGAGGAAGTAAAATGTATGAAGTTGTTTTAATTTCAATTTCCTAATTGCTCTGAGTATGCAAGGCCATTTACAGAAGTCGTAGATACTACACATCTGCATATAATAGTTTATAGACTGATACATGTTGATTTTTGTGACACATTAAAGTTATTTTCCTTAATCTTCAGCGATGGTTATAGTTAAAACCTATCGCTTTAGATCAAAGACTGTGTTGTGGTGAGTATTCATAACTGTGCTAAATTTTACATCGAAATAAACAATTTGATCGGCTTTTAAGCTTTGTTAGAAGGACAAAAAGATTCATGATGACATGCAAATTAATAATAATAATAAAAAAATACTTTTAAATAAAATTGTAAGGAGTGTGATTTTTGCCTTGGAAAAAGTAGTAAAAGCACATTATTCTGTCAATAGTTATTGAATAAAGTTCACATTCCTCACAATAATGCTTGGGTGTAGTAATTAAGCAGATTTTTAATTTGATTGGACAAATGCTAATACTGAATATTTATTCATTTCAGTGTGATATTCCCATTCCATATTGACACTATTTTTGGCAAGATCTGATGATTAATCTGTTTTTTTTTTCTTCTTCAATGTTTCAATCAAATCCATTCATTATTAGTATGTGTATGTGTCTGTCACACTTTCTCTTTACAAATGGTTTAATCTCCCTGTTTCCACAGTGCCCAGATGAGAGATGTTTATAAAATGGTTTTATGCAGAGAAGGCCACCCAGTGCCTCTGTTTGTTTCCATCTGTACTATGCAGGTGCATTGTAGAAAGACAGGCCAAATGGAATGGAAGGACAATGGAAAGCTGGCATTAGCAAGCCTGTGGAGGGGGACCAGGTGCAGTCCAGAGCTGCGTTTAGACAGGGCGGGCACATAAATAACCCGTAAGTGTGTGCAGAGTGGCATTATCGCTCCCAAAACGCATTCTGTTAAACTATGCCAATAAGTTAATTGATTTTAAACCAAATGGTTAAACTTTTTTTGAAAATGTGCAAAATATTTAACCAAATATTTATCTATTATATTAAACCACATATACAATGTACCACAAAACCGACTGGATAGAGATCAAAATGATTTGTTTTCATGATAGAAATTACATAAGTACTCATGCTTATTTATTCAAATGGACCACACTGCCCAATTACAGCAGTTTCTTACTCTCACTGCCGTCATGTAGCACCAGTTTCAATGAAACATTAATGGAAGAAAAATAATCCAGGATATCACTGTGTCTAAACTGCCGGTCCATTAGTTTGTCATGTTTAATGCATAAATCAAGCAGGATTCCTTTGTAAAGCCTTTTCTGTCAGTATAAAAATCAAGACAGAACACATTTATCTCATTTCTAGACCGAGCAGCATGTGCAAAAAGAAAAAAAAAGCCATCAGAAGTGATTGTGTAACACCTGCAAAGTCGTTCCCTCTGTTTGTCCTTGTGTCTGTCTGCACTGCAGTGCCAGCCTTGTGGCCTTTGACTGTTGATGGTGATGACAGCTTTGAGGTGGGACGTTTGTTTTTCCAATATTTTATCGTAAATACAGCTCATGGCTGCCAAAGACATAAAACGGTTCACAGACCTATAAGCAAGATAATCGAGTGTGAGCAAATGCTGCTTCAACTGTAAAACATGCTGGGGTGAGCTGCCTTTTCTGTATATGAAGTTGCAAAAACCATTGAAGTAGATGCTGATAAAGCTGAGTGAGCACTTAAGGAAAAACATGCTCAAGCGTGTTTGGATAAACTGAAGACATGATTAGAAATAATAACAGACTCTTTGATTCCCTTATCAAATTGTGAAAGTAAAAGTGACGTTTTTATAAAGAAAACTGTCTAGTCAGCTGCCTCCCTGTATTTACTATCACTTTTTTCACTGATCTATATATGGCACATTGACCTGTTTTTATGTCTTCACCCGCATAGCCGTATAGTTCATCTGAAAATAACAATTGTGTCATTATTTACTCTAAATAGCTTTCTAAACACATACTGTACGACTTTTAGTCTTCCATGATGATGAGTTTTTTCATGTCAAAGATGCTCTTTTCCCTATATGAAAGTGAATGGTGAATGGTCAAGCAAGATTTTCATTATTTAACTCACACAAAGTGATCATATGGCTTCATAAGACTTGAAATGTGTCACACAAGTCATATTAATCTCTATTATAACAGTTCTTGGATCACATTCATTATATAGAAGAGGGCAGCATGAACATCCTTCCAAATTTCTCATTCACTTCTCAAAAAGAAAGTCAGACATGTCTGGAATGGCATGGGGGCGAGTATGACAGAATTTTTGACATTGAATTTACATCAAATGAACTCATACAAGCAGGGAAAAACAATTACAGTAATGTTTTTTTGCCATTCAGTCATTCAGAGACAAATGCTGTTTTATGGTTACCATTCAGAAAACATACATTATGTCACTCATAACATTGATTTACACACCACCTCTAGAATGGGGAGCGGCTTATTGGTTCGTTTTTTTTTCTTTCTCGTCGATTGAAAGTTGTTCTAAAAGGTGGATGGAAACCAGGTGCTCATTTCACAATAGAAAAGACTTTTACAGTTTTGGACGTAACTCAGGCTGACAGAATGCATGTGCATGCTGAGCCTGGTATGCAGCTGTATCCGGTTGTGGAGAAATTTTAAGGTTAGTCAATTATATTACATCTGTTTCCACCTGAGTTCAATAAGACACAACCCTTGATGAGGACATCATACCATAGATCAGCTCCAAGGGTTCAGTTTTCTTTTCATTTCTTCAAACAAGCTGTAATGCTGTAGAGTAATTTCCCAATTTTTATGTAACTATTAAAACTCTCTGAACTGCCATACTTCATAAACTATGAATAAAACAAGAAAGACAGAAATGGTTGTGTATTCAGTGTTGTGGCGCACTACACGTTTACATATTACTTATTAGTCCATCCCTTTGGCAAAAAAACAGGTTTAAACAAGACCTAAGGCAGTTTCGAGACACCTCTGGCCATTTTAAATTAAACAAAGGATTAAACAAAGAAATTATTCACAAGAACATGAATGTGTACTGTATCATTTTGCTAGCAACAAAAACTTGCACAGGAAGAGATATGAATGTGTTTGTGTGCATGTCTGGGGGTCATTTCCCCCAAATAATAAAACATGTTGTACAAAAAAAAAAAAAAAAATAGTTTTGGAGTTTGACTACATAATGTTCAAAAACACAGTTGGCTTTTAACCGCAGTACTGGCAGTGCTCTCGTAGCTGTAATCCAGTTTAGATCCTCTCTAAAGCTAATGAACTGAATTAATTTGATACCCCTATCAAACCTGCTCTTCACCAAGGGCCAAGCAACGCCACCATTAAAACTCTGCAGGCCAAGTAAACGTTAGACTGCAATCTGATTGCACTTAATAGCCCCACATTTCTATGGATAGGTTGTGCTTAATCCCACCACTGTATTCCAGGACTACAGGACAAGATGAGAGGACTCTATTGTAGCCAAATTACATGTTCCACCACACTGCTAGAGGCACAAAGCACCTTTTAATCTGATTACCTTGGTGCGAGTCTGGAAGTAAACCAACTTGGAAGCTTTAGAATTTAAGAAAATAAAACCGTCAAATAAAAACATTCGAAAGCCAAAAAATCTGAAGTGCACGCTCAGAAAGCCAAGCCGCTGATAACGCGCAAAATAAGTTGAACTCTCTTTCATGCCTTTCTGTGCTTGAAGGGACAAATTCACACAAAATGCCAATGTCAAAAAATGTCCGTCTCGGGGAGTATCCTAGTAAACATAGTCGGTTATGTCTTCAGTTGAGAAAGAAAATGCAGGATCCGTGCATGCATTTGCTCTTAAAGTGACAGCATCCTATTAATCTTGATGCTGTGCTGTCTTTGTTTTTAGTGTTAACCAAATAACAAATGGGCAAAAAAATCACTCACCACTCTCACTAGTATCTAAAATATTGATGTCATAACTGCATATTTTTGTTTCATGGCTGGTAAAAAAAATAATTGAATACTTTTTAAAATTTGTTTTGGCCAGAAAAAAACCTATAAATATGCTTACAAATGTAAAAATATAATTGAATTAAAATTTACTGCAACAAATTAGAACATTTTTCTTACTAAGAAAAAATCAATTTAAATGCATATATGAACATCTTTACAATCTCACATGTAAATAATATTTAAAAAGTTCCTTAAATGAATGTTTGAAATTTGCTGAGGTGCTCATGATGGAATTATATATATATATATAATTAGTGAATGGTATCTTATTGTAATGCATCCTGCTTTGTGCTGTTGGCCATGCTGGTGGATATGGAGAAAGGAGAAACAGAATCCAGTACAGGGATCAGAGGGCTCAAACTCTGAGACGCAGCTCCGGTCTACTGCTGACTCATTGTGTGTGCCAAGTTTCCCTTGCTGAGCTGTACAACTTGACTGCTTCAGTGTCTGTGCTCCTCTGAGGTTGCTACCGTAGTTTGAGTGTGTGACTATGAAATGTGTACAGCTCCAGTTTGTGCCGTTGTGCGGTTGACATATTTTCTGATTTGTTGATTGCACAAATACGCCAGTGCTGGGGTCACAACCTTTGAGTGAGTGAATTTCGATTTCAAGTGTCTGCTGTCACCAAACTTTTTCAACACTGAAACAATGTAAACAGTGAGTCGAGAACGCCGATGGATAGATGTAATAAGCAAGCAAGAGCAGTAAGTCTTTGTTTACACAAGCATGCTGGCCACATGTCCCAAGCTCCACGATGGCAAGCTGAGCTGTTTGTGCGTCCCTTGAAGTTCACACGAGGTTCAGCACCAGCGTGGACTGCTTTTTCACTTACGTTTTTCTTGTTTCTTTCCCCAGGCTTTCTTCCTTGTGGCAATATAAGAGCATTGTGTGAGAGAGGCATTCATGGCCATAACAATGTCGGGGAGTGATTGAGACCTGTGGCGTGTTCTCTGATGGTTAGTTGTCGTGCTGTTCAGCCATTGCATTTGAACACACAGGGGACACATTTAATGCGGCACAGCTCTGTTTCACCATTGTTCTTCCAGGCCATAATGACAGATTAGGCCCTAAAAAGCACTAAACTACTGTGGGCCAATACTCCACATACTGAGTGAGTGAATTCCCATCCATGGGAACCCGAGGAGCTCAATTAACTACTCTTTCAATGTACAATTTAATGGTATTGTGTCTAACTGATAAACATTGCATTAACCATAGCTTGGCAAGTACATTTAACCCTTTAATGGTTTCTGTATCCTGGGGAATATTGACATTTGAGAGGCAGTGAAGAGGGACAATAAATAAGTGGCGCCCATTAGATAATGAACAAAATATTGAGGAAAATTCTGAAAAAAGTTACTTGGTATAAAAACTTTGGCATGAACTTTATCTTAAAGTAAGAGTACAGCATGCCTAAAGCCCCGGGCATACTTCACTTTCCGCGCCCGTCCGCGTGTCTTTCAAAGTATACTACACCACGGATGCGCGCGGATGACCGCGTTCATCACATGCGCAGTACAGCTTTTTTCTATGCTCTACCTGACATCGGAGAGCAGCACTGAGTCGTGTCATCAACTTGACATTCACTGGGCATTACCGGAGAAGAAAAGAAGTGCATCCTTTCCCATATTTGACTTATCCCCCTCCATGAATTTGCCGCCCTAAACACGTCTTTGTACTCTTTCAAACATGAATTGTACAAATGTGGTTATACTTTCTAATCTCTTCGCACAAACGCTCGTCAAGTTCGCTATCCATTGTCGTGTTTTTCTCTTTTTTTTTCAAGCGTGTTGTTTTTAAACCAGTCTTTTCCCACTCTTCTTTGACGGCTGAACACTGTGCTCAATACTGTGCGTACTGCCACCTAGTGGACTCTTCTATACTGCTTGTGCATGCGCTGTTGCACGCAGAGTGTCCGCGGTCTCGAAATTTGGCCTGCACGCGGCCGCGAGCCCACCGCATGATGAAAATTACGCCATGCTGACGGTGCACGAACGTGTGTGTGTGTCCCTTTAAATGCAAATGAAGAGGGCGGAGTTTCAAGAACTCGTGTTAACACATACCGTTAGCAGCGTCGATTACCTCGGACACACTGGCTGCATCTGAAAACCTAAGCAGCTGACTTGCTGCCTTCTCAGGCAATGGACTTAACGGTTTAATGATCTACAGCAAAACAGTACAAGCTTTGGTGAGAACAAAACAAATATTTAATTACTGCAGTAGTAATTTTCTCGCTAGAAATGACATCAGAAGTGGAAAATATTGGTCAAAAACATACATTTACACACAAACTGAACAGCATACGCAACTTTTGGATGCCATATTTATTTTTCTAGCTTAACTGTCGCAGAATGGAAAACACAGGATTGTGGGATATCAAAGGCAGCGAAGGATACATCTATGTTGCCTTCAAAAATCGATCAGATGAAGGCATCTCAGGAGACAGGAAGTGAAGCTAACAATGGATTCAGACATGCCTTGATGCCTTCCTACCTTGAAATGTGTCCTGCGTAGGCAGCATTTTCCAGTTTTCGGACGCAGCCACTGAAAATGTCAGAAACTGTTCAGCCTTTTATGTTCAAACCAGAGTCTGATAATGATGGAGAGACTGAAGTAGAAGCGACAACATGTAGAATGCAACAGGATGTTTTCTGAATGGTTAGTTGATGAATGTATGTATCTGATGAGGAGTTAACTATCGTAAAGTTATTGATTGTATATTCTGTCATGATAATCTATAAATCGCTCGTGTGGGAACTGTTGTAAGATGCCTACAGAGCCAGAGAATATATGCTGCATGAAGACAGAACAGGTATAGTTTAGTTTAATTACGGTTATAATTTGTCATGTTTTCATCTTGCTTTTATGACATGCTATTGCATTTGTGTTACATATTGAAATAACATGGTCTCACTCCTTTGTTGGGTGTTCCCGGGGGCAGGGTTTATGTAAATTTTAGGGTTAGTGATGTCACCAACCCAGGAAGAAGCTTGTTGTAGTCCCTACCGGCTGTTTGTTGTAGTCCTTAAACAGAGAATAATTTAAAAGAAAATATCTCCCTTTGCTTTGAACTTTGAGCATTGTAACTTTGCAGATGTTGTTTATGCTCTAACATCAACATCACACACTAACTAAAGTAAAAAAAAGTGAAATCCGTAATAAATAAACCAACCCTTTAATACCTTTGAGTCCTAATGTGTAGAAAATAATCCACTTTTGGAGATGTTTTTGTTATGGTTAATAGTTTGTAACCATCTTTCAGTCTATTTGTTTTGTATATTACCCTTTGCTAACACAAAAATGATAGGTCTGACTGCAGATTTAGTATCCAAACCTCCAAGCCTTCAGTGAAACTGTAGCAATAGGCAGATTTTTGGAAAAGAATAGATTTATAAAGCTAATGAATATGGATTTGTAGCACTTAGTATTGGTGCAAAAAACAATGACAAATCAGCTGTGATGAAATCCACTCCCCTCATAAAGTAAAAGCCAGAACAATAAAATAAAACTGAGTGGGTCATAAGGGGGACGGTTTTCATCAAAACATGTTTAGACACACATTCATTGGAATACAGATGAAAACCTACTGGCACTATGAAAATGAAATCCATTCTGTTCTGTTACATTTGCGATAATGACCTCATCCTGTTTTAGATTAATGTAAATATAACATTATTGCTCGGAATTATGTCATAATATTGCGTTTGTGGTTTTTGGCCTTTGCATGCACCGTAAAGTCCAATGACTCAACGATCAGGACATATTACACAATTATATCCTCAGTCAGAGAAACCCATTTGTAGTGAAAAAGGTCAGTAGACTAGGAATGAAAAATTACTCTCAGGTGTACGTCTGGGCAAAACTCTCCTTCCATCTCCATAAGAAACAAGGGGATGAATTTGACGGGCTGATGGGTCTCAAGTTACCGAACTAAGCCCGTGCACCAGATGCTGAATGGCACTTGCACACAAGTGCCAAGTCAGGGTTGGTAGTTTTCAACAGCCACGAGGGCGTTTCCTGGCAAACGGCTGTTTAATTTCAGACAAGAGTTTTAGCGTGAACAGAGACTCAGACGTCAGATAAAGGCCCTCAGCAGCCTGACCAAACAAACAAGCGTCTGATTATTTCACTGCACACGCCAGGGCTAATTTGTAGTGAATTAACAGGGCTGCTCATAGCACCGATAAGCCTTGGCCCTCTCCCTTGTGTTTTCTTAACTAATGCTAGCGCCCCAGAAGCCTGTTTAATCATTTTTAGATATGTGCAGAAATCCGCCGCGACGCAGGAATAAAACGTCAATGCAATTTCACTGCCAGCCAATTCACACGTCCTCCTTATGTTTGGAAACCTGAGAGTAATCAGCGATCGAATGACAATGTATATTTTGCTTGCTGGTGATTATGGACGATAGTCAGTGACTGCCCGTGTAATTCTACACGAGCTTCATGTATGTGCCGTGAGAGGTTAAAACAGAAGAAAACTTTAATTTTGAGCAGATTATTTGCACATTTATCACTTGATATATCACAGACTATGTAAGAAAAAGAAAGCGTTACATGTAGTTTGGGTATGAATTATGAAGTTCATTATGAAGTTATATATGTATACACACACTAGTGGCCAAAAGATATCCGGAGGGGATTTGTTTTTAAGGGGTTAGTTCACCCAAAAATGAAAATTCTGTCGTTCTACACCCGTAAGATCTTCGTTCATCTTCGAAGCACAAATTATGTTATTTTTGATAAAATCTGATGGCTCAGTGACATTGACAGCAAGATAATTTGCACTTTTTTAATGCCCAGAAAGCTACTAAAAACATATTTAAAACAGTTCATGTGACTACAGTGGTTCAACCTCAATGTTATGAAGTGTCAAGAATACTTTTTGCACGCCAAAACAAAACAAAACAAAACAAAACTAAATAACAACTTTATTCAACAATATCTAGTGATGGGTGATTTCAAAACACTGCTTCATGAAGCTTCAAAGCTTTACAAATCTTTTGTTTCGAATCAGTGGTTCGAAGCGTTTATCAAACTGCCAAAGTCAAGTGAACCATTGAAATTTCGAAACACTTATGATGTAACAAAGCCTCTTTTACTGAAATCACATGATTTTGGCAGTTTGACGCATGCTCCGAACCACTGATTTGAAACAAAAGATCCATAAAGCTTCATGTTTTGAAATCGCAAATCACTAGATATTGTTGAATAAAGTCGTTATTTTATTTTATTTTTTTTTTGGCGCACAAAAATAATTCTTGTCGCTTCATAACTTTAAGGTTGAAAAAAATATCTTAATTTGTGTTCCGAAGATGAACGAAGGTCTTATGGGTGTGGAACGACATGAGAATTTTCACTTTTGGGTGAACTAACCCTTTAATGACCCTACAAGTTAGATTAAACCATCAAAATATAAGGAAACAGCAACAAGTCACATTACATTAAGTCTTTCACTGAGAAACTTCATTTTAATATATCTGAGGTGAACATGGTCACACTGGGTTCACATTTTTCTCACATCGAGAAATAATCCAGCTTGCCGTCTGCAGTGTGTATTATTGTACGATTAGAGCTGGGCTTTGAAAACAAGCAGGGTCTTTAATGACCCTGCGATCAGTCATCAGAGTCGTTCAGTCTCACTGGTCATCATCACTTCACAAAAGCTCTTAAAAGCCCTAATTCTCTTGTACATTAGTCTGGCCTCTCTATCTCCCCGGTTCCTTTAGCAAAGACTCTTGTTCCGTTCTGTATTACCCGGGCTCTCGTATCGCCTCAGCCCCAACTGTTATTTGTGGCTCTCCCCTCTGGCGTTTCGTATTGATTGAGCTGTGTTACTTTTTGCCCCTTTGATGACTAAAGTAGGCTGTTGAGATGAACCCTGTACAGCCTGTGTTCCCCTAACCCCTCCCATCCCGTGGTCCCGGAGCCCTGAGAAATCTTCACGTGGAGCAACAGGAAACACTCGAACATCAGGAAACCAGCTTGCGTTAGAGGGAGGCTGTGTTCCTGTTGTTGTCATTGTTGTCACTGTGGCAGTTTCAAAATGAATATTTTCCGAGCTCATTTCGATTTCTGAACAAGTCTTATGCAGGCTCATTTACTGGACTCGATGTGATATAGTACGATAAACTGACATGATGCTGCATGTATGTTTCCATATTTAGATTATCAAATGCATTTTCTGTTTCCTGAAAATCCATTTCTGCTGAAGAACGTGTTGGGTGGCCTGTGATTTTGTGTGCCATTCGCTCATGTTTTGGTTTTGTTATCTCTTAAGTAGCTTATCTCTGTTACTTGTGAATATATGAGGATGAGTCGTATCTCATCATTCAGTTCTTGCCCAAATGTCTGATTTTCTCTCAAGCAGCACGGCCCATTGTTTGTGGGGTTTTTTACCAAGGTAGGTTTCCCCCAACCAGATTGCATCGTTGATGTCAGTGGTAAGCTTGGAGCAGAAAACAAAACATGAATAAATAAACTGAAACAATGAGCCAAACTGTCCTCCTTTTTAAAAGGGACACGCGGTCTTCATTATCTCGCCATGCTGGAGATAATTTCATTTATCCAACTGAAATTTCCACCCTCTGTTACCATTTGGCACAACAATGCTTGTGCCTTGTTACCTAAAAGCATACTCGATCTAATGCCTCCTGAAACCTGGAAATTAGATTTGAAAACCTGCCTCATTAATCATCACATCTTATAATCTTTTGATGTGATTTAAAAAAAAAAAAAAAAGGAAAAAAAAAGAAAAGAAAAAAGATAGTCTGTTAGATGTTGAGATAAAAGGCATCAGAGACGGTGTTGGAGGATGAGGACCATGATTGGATCTATTATTACTATTAAGAAACATCTTTAAAGATCAAGGCTTCAATCAGAAACATTCCATTATGGATGTATATTGTTGTCTTGATAACCAGTGTTTTATACTATTACACTATAATATTTAAAATTATTTTACATTATTAGTGTTCATTTAATTTTTAGTTTACATTTTAGTAATTTTGTTAAGCGTTTTTGTCATTTAGTAGTTTTTTTATTTAATTTTTAATTTTATTATTTTTTAGCTTTACTTTTATTTCAGTTTAAGTTTTAGTATTTTTAGCCCTTAGATGTAAAATATATTTTAAAATTAAATACATTTAAAAATATATGTATTTAACTAAAAAAAACAACATTTAAGTTAATTTAATATTTATATTTTATTTCAGCTTCATTTCAGTTACTGGTTTTAGTTAACAGTAACAACACTGTCCTGAACCGCTCAAAAAAACATCTGAAAATGATTAATAAAAGTGTATAAAAATAACAACAATGCTAGATGGAAGTTTAAACCACCTCTGGTCATGTGGTTTTGATGTTGTACATTTACAATGCAGAGCACTTTTACGTATTATTAAATAGCTACTTAAGTTTTATATAGTGTCATGCTAGATTCCCAGTCTCCCTCTTAATGCTTTTAAGGAACAGATATATTTGGAGGAAACCTGAATGAGAATCTGAAGGTCATTTAAGTGGCAGGAAGTTCTGGTATACCGTTTGTTAATGTTAACTGCTTGAAGTCTTTCCAGACATCTTGCTAGCAGATGAGTCTAGAAAATTAAGTTGCATCACTTTAATTTTATGATTGGCCAGACACCATGTAGGTTTAACTTTACACTGCAGTTTTCTTGTTATTTTGAATTTAGTTCATGAGTAACAAACACTGAATGTTAATTTTATTCTTTAGGATAAACCCCTTGAGATGCATCATCTCAGTTTCAAGGGGGTCTAATTCACAAAATTACATAACATAACAAAAACAACAACAACAACAAACACCTCGCTCAAAGCAACAAACACAGCATTACAAAATAATTAACACATAAGATAACAAGGGTTAGTTCACCCAAAAATGAAAATTCTGTCATTTATTACTCACCCTGATGTCAATCCACACCCGTAAGACCTTCATTCATCTTCGGAACACAAATTAAGATGCTTTTGATGAAATCCGAGAGTTTTTTTAAATCTCCCATAGAAAGCAATGTAATTCAAAGTCCAGAAACGTAATAAAAAACTTTGTTAAAACAGTCAACGTGACTACAGTGTTTCAACATTATGAAGTGACGATAATACTTTTTGTGCACAAAAAAAAAAAAAAAAAAAAAAAAAAACTTCAACAATATCTTACGTCCAGCGCTTCCAGGTTCTACATCAGAACCCTGGCTCATTATTAGTCGAAGCTGTAACACGTGATGTGTTACAGCTTCGGCCAATACTGAGTTGGCGTTCTGACATTCTGGAACGACATGACGACATGAGGGTGAGTAATTAATGACAGAAATATAATATCAGAAATATCATATAAAGCAAGTACAGCATGGAAACAAACCCTTTTAAACATTAAATGATGTCGAAGATCATCTATTTAAAGATATCATATATTAAAAATATATTTAAATTAGTCCAGTCCGCAGGAGCCTTATGCTTTAGTACCCAAATGGTTTCTTCTCAAATACTTTCCTAACTAATGGAGTAAACAAATTATTTTGTAGAATGTCCCAATTGATATGGTGAGGAGCATGACATCAAATACTGTCGAAGATAATTGGGGTTATTAAAATGTACACATCTGAAGATAAATTGCAACCAGTGAAGATACAGTACCTTCTAATATTAAGTGGAACCCATTTGAGTAAATCATACATAATACAATGATGGTATCAAATGAACATCCAATAACAAATCTGCACAAATTATTAAGCTATAGTAAGAGGCAAAAGATTTAGATGCATTCTGATAAACTACACCTGAATAATCAATAAACGGTAATATAACTTGCAAAGCAAGTTCTTTTCGAACATTAAATTAACATTAAATGATATAATACACAATATAAGTAAGTAGTTAATGTAACATTTAAAAGTAAGTTCAGGATTCAGCCATAGACCCAAATATTTAATTTCATCTACTCTATGCATAATTACATTATACTCTGTGCCATCATTACATTATTAGATTTTAGTTTAAACATATGCTGTACCAAGTCCATAGTTTGAAATTTAGCTTTATTAAGTAATAATTAGAATAGAGCCAATTTTGCAGAACATTAATTTGCATAAACATGAATGTTAAAGGCACAGTTCACACAAAATTGAATAATCTGTCTGTCATCATTTACTCACCCTCATGTTGTTTCAAACCTGTAAGTATGGTGGCCCAGTAGTGCACAACACAACGAAATTTAAAAAGTAAACACAAGTTTACAACACAACGGAATAAAGCCACAACACAACGAAATCGAGCCACAACACAACGAAATAAAGCCACAACACAACGGAATAAAGCCGCAACACAACGAAATAAAGCTACAACACAACGAAATCGAGCCACAACACAACGAAATAAAGCCACAACACAATGAAATAAAGCCACAACACAACGGAATAAAGCCAAAACACAACGAAATAAAGCCACACCACGAAATAAAGCCACACCACAACGAAATCGAGCCACAACACAACGAAATAAAGCCAAAACACAATGAAATAAAGCCAAAACACAACGAAATAAAGCCACAACACAACGAAATTAAGCCACAACACAACGAAATAAAGCTATAACACAACGAAATCGAGCCACAACACAACGAAATCGAGCCACAACACAACAAAATAAAGCCACAACACAACGAAATAAAGCCACAACACAACGAAATAAAGCCATAACACAACGAAATAAAGCCACAACACAAAGAAATCAAGCCACAACACAACGAAATAAAGCCACAACACAATGAAATAAAGCCACAACACAACGAAATCGAGCCACAACACAACGAAATAAAGCCACAACATAACGAAATAAAGCCACAACACAACGGAATAAAGCCACAACACAAAGAAATCAAGCCACAACACAAAGGAATAAAGCCACAACACAACGGAATAAAGCCCCAACACAACGAAATAAAGCCACACCACAACAAAATAAAGCCAAAACACGACGAAATAAAGCCAAAACACAACGAAATAAAGCCACAACACAACGAAATTAAGCCACAACACAACGAAATAAAGCCATAACACAACGAAATCGAGCCACAACACAACGAAATCGAGCCACAACACAACGAAATAAAGCCAAAACACAACGAAATAAAGCCACAACACAACGGAATAAATTCACAACACAACGAAATAAAGCCACAACACAACGAAATAAAGCCAAAACACAACAAAATAAAGCCAAAACACAACGAAATCAAGCCACAACACAACAAAAAAGCCACAACACAACGAAATCAAGCCACAACACAACGAAATCAAGCCACAACACAACGAAATAAAGCCACAACACAACGAAATAAAGCCAAAACACAACAAAATAAAGCCACAACACAACAATAAAGCCACAACACAACAAAAAAGCCACAACACAACGAAATCATCCACAACAAAATGAAATCAAGCCACAACAAAATGAAATCAATCCAAAACACAGCGGAATAAAGCCACAACACAACGAAATAAAGCCACAACACAACGGAATAAAGCCACAACACAACGAAATAAAGCCACAACACAACAAAATTAAGCCACAACACAACGGAATAAAGCCACAACACAACCAAATAAAGCCACAACATAACGAAATCAAGCCACAACACAACAAAATCATCCACAACAAAATGAAATCAAGCCACAACACAACGAAATAAAGCCACAACACAACGGAATAAAGCCACAACACAAGGGAATAAAGCCACAACACAACGAAATAAAGCCACAACACAACGGAATAAAGCCACAACACAACGAAATAAAGCCACAACACAATGAAATCGAGCCACAACACAACGAAATCAAGCCAAAACACAACGAAATCAAGCCAAAACACAACGAAATCAAGCCACAACACAATGAAATCGAGCCACAACACAACGAAATCAAGCCAAAACACAACGAAATCAAGCCAAAACACAACGAAATCAAGCCACAACACAACGGAATAAAGCCACAACACAACGGAATAAAGCCACAACATAACGAAATCGAGCCACAACAAAAAATGAAATAAAGCCACAACACAAAGGAATAAAGCCACAACACAACAAAATCAAGCCACAACACAACAAAATAAAGCCCCAACACAACGAAATAAAGCCACAAAACAACGAAATCGAGCCACAACAAAAAAATGAAATAAAGCCACAACACAAAGGAATAAAGCCACAACACAACAAAATCAAGCCACAACACAACAAAATAAAGCCAAAACACAACGAAATAAAGCCACAACACAACGAAATCAAGCCACAACACAACGAAATAAAGCCACAACAAAATGAAATCAAGCCACAACACAATGAAATAAAGCCACAACACAATGAAATAAAGCCACAATACAACGGAATAAAGCCACAACACAACGAAATCGAGCCACAACACAACGAAATAAAGCCACAACACAAAGGAATAAAGCCACAACACAACGAAATCAAGCCACAACACAACGGAATAAAGGAAAAATTTTGAAGGAAACGTCTGAAAATTCCACCAAGTGGTTAAAACGTATAATTTGTATTCATTAAAATTACTTTTAACATTTAAAAACAGACATATTCAAATTACAAAGCTTGCCAGACTTACCATCAGGAAGTAACAAGCTTTGGAATTTGAACATGTCTGTTTTTAAATGTTAATCAAAGTCATTGTAATGAATACAAATTATACGTTTTAACCACTTGGTGGAATTGTCAGACGTTCCCTTCATCCGTGGTAGCGCGTCAAATCATTCACAGGTATAAATATGAAGCTATTGTGCACTCAAGTGATTCTGAATTAATATTTCATGTCGATATACAACGTTTACATACTTAAAACTAATCATGGTGTTGATATCTTTGTAAGACTGTCGACTTTATAGAACATTGGCAAGGAATTCTAATATTAACGAGCTCTGAGAGCCCCCTAGTGGTCGGGAGCATTTCCGTTGTGTTGTGGCTTTATTTCGTTGTGTTGTGGCTTTATTCCCTTGTGTTGTGGCTTTATTTTGTTGTGTTGTGGTTTGTTTCCGTTGTGTTGTGGCTCGATTTCGTTGTGTTGTGAACTTATGTTTGCTTTTTTTGAAACTCAAAAGAAGATTAGAAAAATGTATCAGGGTTTAAAAGTTAAGTGACCTTCACTGAATAGATAAAAAGTTTTATCAAACATTCAACAAAATGTCTTCTTTAATTGCAAATCATAATTTCAAATTGTATTTTGCAAATTGTAAATATTTTAAAATGTGAATTGCAAATTGTAATTTCTATCGTATATGTGTAATGAGTACACTGTAATGTAAAGTGTTTCCGCTATCTGTTCTGCACTGAAGAAATAAAGTGTGTGTGTGTGTGTGTGTGTGTGGATAGCTGTTCAGATTCCCGCTGATGTGTGTCAGAACACTGTTCAAATAGATGTAACAGAGCAAGAACAAGCTGTCCCATTAAACATGTACCAACAACCATGAGTAGCATCAGGTCATGCCAAGTGCTATCAGGTGGCCAAACAAAAACTCAGATGCGCCATGAGCCAGCTGCGTGATGTCATTCGCCATAAGTGACCCGAGGACATACTGACACTTTTATTGTAAAATAAATAAATAAATAAATAAAAAATAATAAGATACAATGCAAATGTAATTAAACTAAAGATGCTGGATGAAGGGAACAAAAAAAACGTCCTTTTTTATTACTGTGTTTTTAAATGACAGTTTAGTTCTATTGTATTGGTTATAAATATAATAAAAAAATGACTAATGCTTTGTAGAGAAGCCAGAGAGAGTCAGCAAACAGATGAAAAATATACATCATAGTCAGAAGAATTTGGATTAACATCATGCATTTCCGTTTTGTTGTTTGTGAGGATCACCAGTCCTAACACAAGCCCAAATGTTTAATTTAAGGAGTGTGGAAACAGTGTAACAGAAGAGTGCTGTGTAAAGAGAATTCTTTTGGAAAAACAAAAATCATCACTCGTGGATATGGAAGTGTAAAATTTCACACCAGTTGTGGGCATCTTCCCAGCTAAGATGTAACACACTGCAGTGTGCCAGCGGAGAGAATCGAGCTGTTGTGATGGTGCAGATAGAGCGAGTTGATGTTGATAGCGTAGCAGTGAACGTGTGCGTGCATGCGTGCGCACGTATCGTGGTAATCCGAATCAGCCGTGAAACTCAAGGAGGCTCATCTACCAGAACGGTTAATTATTCAAGGTGCTTTGGCTGAAAACCTGATCACCTTAGGAATCCATTAGGCACCGTGAGCACCAGTGCTTGCCGTGAAACTACAATGGAGAGAGAATGGCCACTGCTGATATACTGTACATGGTGTAATTGAAAACCAGGCTTTTTGGGTGGCATGTATGCTTAAACAGGGAGAATTAAACATTGTGCCAAGCCAATGCCATACAGGAAAGTATCTAGTTGAGCCTTGAAACCACAACACATGCAGTGAAATCAGCCTTGATACAACGTTGTTGTAATTAGAATTTATGGTTTCGCCTCTCCGGAATGGAGATTGAGAAAGAGCAGAAAAAAAGAGGAGGAGAAAGGGAGAAAGGATGAACAAGAGACAGAGAGAGATACACACAGAGAGGCTATGTCGACACAGCAGCAGAATCCAACTGTCAGACCTGTGTTTGCTAAATGTGGTTACATTCATACACGTTCAGTTGATCTCATTAGTTTTCCTGTCATCGGTTGATTTCATAAGTTTTTAAAGTTTACACATACATTGTTGTACATTTGAGCCATGAAACTTATGCAGTATACTGGAATATGGACGTACTGATGGCATCTACAATGTAGGCCTACCTTTAAAAATGTATGGACACACAGCATAACATTTTTTTTACTGAAGACTGCTGAAAATTCAGCTTTGCCATTGCATGAAAAAATTACATCATTTACAACAGAAAAAAATATATTTTAAATTGTAATAATATTTCACAATAATCATTTCACAATAATTGCTGTGAATAATTCACAGCAATTATCGGGGTTCAAAAGCTTTAAGGCCTTTAAAAATTTGCACAAAAAGATATTGCATTTTATTCAGCAAGCCTGTAACTGCTTAAATCATAGTGAAATCATAACGAAAATACCATTTACAGCCAATACAGGCAATTTACTATTGTAAATATATGGGTTTTAAAGCTTTTTAACAATTATAGCACTACCTATAGTCCGATCTCCATAAAAGTTTGCATGCTTGTTTAGAATCATATGCTGCATGTGCTATTTTTGTTTAGGAGTTATAGGCTTTTGTGGTCACTTGGCCGTGCCATTTTTCTAATTGACGCTGTTATAGCTACCCTAAAGGAAAAGTTCAACTTTTTTTTTTTTTTTTATAATTAATGACCTCAAGAGTCCAGAGAATTGTACTACACTGGTTTGGTTCTGATCGGGTGAAAAACCTAGGACTTTTTTTACATAATCGCGAATAATTAATAAATGATTTGATTGACAGCAGTGGTTCTTAGAGACAAAGTTGTTCAGCATGATTAGATCTAACAAATTATATGAATATTGTGTGTTTGTGTGAAACACCATCTTATTAAAGAGTCGTAAAACTTGTTAGCGCCAACTTGTGGTTGATTTCTTTCAAAATTCTTACAGACCTCAAGGGCCATGAGTCAAACATGCCCACCGAGTTTCGTTCCGATCGGCCTCTATTAACCTGGTCTAAAAGGTGATATTTAATTCGCAGATGGCAGCCATATTTTTCAAGATACGCCAATGTCTTCATAGCAATCATGGCAATCATGGACCAAGAAACTGCATGCCAATTTTCAAGTCAATCGGACTGCGTAGTTATAGCTGTTTTCATGTTTTTGTTCATGTAATAGCACCACATAGTGGCCAGGGATTTTGTTTTTACTGTGACCAAAGATTGAGCCCATCCATAGACAGGTGTTCCGAGTTTGGTGAAAATATATCATTCCGTTCACAAGTTATAGCTATTTAAGTAAAAGTGTCCCCGCCCACTTTGAATGTTTTGGTGCCCCTTAAGCCCGGGATACACTGCACGATTTTTGGCTGTCCCAGAAGAAAGATTGCCATCGTGAAACAATCGTGGTGATTTCTGTGATCGTGGCTCTTAATCTGTGGTCCTATGTCATACAGTGAGAGAGGTTCAAAGACGTCCATTTTCCTGGTCTTGTGACCAAAGATAGCCTACAATCATTTTCTTACAGTGTCAGAAATTCAGCATGAACAACTTGGTGTGTTTGCTTCTACGACCAACGTCTACTGACCAGCCAATGAAAATGTGACATGAAATCAAAGCGACATGGCGCTAAAACTTAAAACTGCTTACCTCAAGCTCTTTTCCCTTCTTTTTTCGCCTCTTCCTTTTTATTTTCGGCAAACATAAAAACTACAACTGCCAAAGTGTGATTCAACATGGTGTTTTGTTAACCACTAGCGCATGCTGATGATGTTTTATTCTGCTATAGAAACTTGCATCATAACCTACGAGCAAAGAGTATAGAACCCAAGAGGCGACACTCTGATACTTTTTGGACAACAGTAGATGGCGCTCCAGTAGCGCGGCCGCCATTATGGAATGAAAATACTAACTGGACCATAGAATACTTCACATCTTATGCACCCAAAATCGCGAATTTCACTGCCAAATCAGAAGCGCAGTAGAACAGTTTTTTAAATTAAGTCACCAGTAAATTGTATGGCTCCTACAGTAAATGTTGTATTGTCTTATATATGTTTTATTTTACCAGTTGTGGAATCCAACCATTCATCCATCCGAGGTAATGTACTTAACCTACTTTATTGAGTATTTCCATTTTATGCAACTTTACACATTTATTAATAGTAAATTAATAATTAATAAATTTAAGATCATCATGTTTGCAGCGAACAATATATTTCAGACCTAGTGGAGTAATAATAATAGTATTACTCCACTATCTGAATTGAAATATTGTACGTTTTAATGGATCATGCTACAAACATAATGATCTTATAATACATGATGCATTACCATTCCGTTATCGCATAATTCCCACTTTTGGACACTTTTGCTTTAATGGACATTAGACACTGCAAAATCAAGCTGTTATATTCATATATTTATTGCCCAACATCCCCAATTTTTCTGATGCATGTCGTTAATTTAATTTCATATGTTGAGATTAATTCAGTGTTTATAATGTTATTACTAGATATTTTAAAGAATTTTAACCCAAACTGACTGGGTTTCTAAAGAGCAAAGGTTTTGTGAAAAAAGTGGAAGACTTAAAGGTGCAATATGTAATCATTTTGGCCGCTAGAAGCTTATTCAAAACAAAGGCGTAGCTTGATGACGGCAAGTTTTATAGCAGAATCTTGGGACATGTGGTCTCCACCTCAACGGACGGTGCATAGGACTCGGGAACAAATCATGTTCATGGATGAGGTTATTTAGTATGAAGTAGAGCAGGGCCGAGTGTTGTGGGAGCTGAACAAGGCCGCTGGAGCGATTGCGCAACACACGCCTCACGAGCAGCTGAACTTTTATTATGACACAGTCGCCGGCGCCGCTTCCGCTTTTCCGGTCATGAATAGGAGGTAACGCAGCTCTGTTTATTATTAGATACATTTCAGTGTGTTGAAAATGATGTTATAACGTTACTCTGTGTGTTCGCTCGATGGCTGCTGTGAGACACTGTTGCACACTGCATTAAGATAGATCGATTTTAGAATATGATATTAAATATTGGATGGCTTGTGTTGATAAATGGCATGGAATTAATTTTAAAAGGTATTGTATGATGGAGAAAATTATGTATTACTGTTAATACAAATAATTATGTCTATTAAAACGTGTACTATATTAAAGCGTCTTTGGTGTTTCCATGGTTTCTACAAAATAAAACCGGAAACCGAGGGCAACGCGTGTATGACGTAATTGACAGACGACTCCTCACACGTCCCGGAGCCTTGGTTAAAACTGCAATTTTCTCACGATTTACAAATAGTTGACGACATTTGGGTTATTTTAAGTTCTCAAGTGAACATAATATATAACACTAGCCTAGTGGTTTTTGGATATTTTACTGCAAAAATATTACATATTGCATCTTTAAACACAAAATCTGTAAAATAAATTTGATGATCACTAGTGATAGTATTTTATTCTGTGTTGTCATCATTCAGGTTGGATTTCAGCTTTTTTTTTTGTACATTTTGTTTTTTAACAAAGCAGCTGATATTGCCATAGAAACCAGTGGACTGCCCAGTCGCTTTCACCACAAAATGGCGGAAACGCAGGGCTGCTGCTGAGCGCCGGTGTTGCAATGGAACGTTTTATTGAGTGTCGCTTCTTGGTATTGTATATTCTTTGCTACGAGTCAGCAGTTGTTTTCATTGTATCTTTTTTTATTCAGTCTACATGCATGTCGTACCAAAGTTTAGTAGATCCATGTCGCACAGAGTGATAAAGTAGTGATCTTATAGGATTGCTAAAATCGTGCAGTGTATCCAGCGCTTTAGGGACTTTGAATAAAAATATCAATGTTTTTTGTTTACTTTTGATATTCAGACTCCAGAGAATCTTTCTGCACTGCTTTGGTTCAGATCGGGTGAAAAACCTAGGACTAGTTCGCAAAAGTAGGTTTATCATAAAAATCCACCTGGAGCTAGGGATTCCAACAATATAAGACACTTGAGCCTAGGCCTAACGGTTTAGGAGTTATGAGCCATTTCATACTTTGACCGCTGTAGCACCCCCCTCAGGCCAATCCCCTGAACCCCTAATTACTGTTTTTACTGTGTTTTTGTTAAAATAAATGTTGCCTTGGTGAGCATAAGAGACTTCTTTCAAAAACATAAAAAAAAAAAAAATTACCACCCTGAACTTTTAAATGTTAAGTTATTAAAAAAAAAGGCTAAATGTAACATCTTTAGATGTAATATATCATTCAATACAAAAAATGATATGATCCCGTTAGTTAAATCTATTAATTCTTTGAATTAAATATTTTTCTTATTCCATGAACTGAAGGATTTGAATAGCTTTCACATCTCTAAAGTTGCTCATATGTATTACATCTTTCTTTACATCAAGAAAATTGGCCTCGAACTTGGTTATTTATCCATACAGACTGTATTCGAGCCACTGTTGTATAAACAGAATTCTAGAGTCACACCTGTTAGTAAATGAGGTTGCCATCCCAAACACTGACTGTTTGAACGTAGCCAGAGATTGCAAGCATTTAACTGAACATATGAAGCACACGTGAATCCTTTTAAGACTGTCCTAAAATTCTTCATTGTGTGCAGTCAACGATGCTTGCTTCCCTTTTAGTTAAATAGAGGAAAATAGGAGCAGATCACAGGCGTTTAACCATCTGCTCCCATTTCTCCCAATAGAAGTCCCAAAGACACCCTAGAATTAATATCCCTCTGCCTCCAGTCGGAGAGGGAGGAAGGACTGTGGGCGACCACAGAGCAGTGCTTTGGTTGTGAAAGCAGTTATTTGTTCATTCACTCCTGTGGAAAGCAGCACCCGGAGAGCACACTCTCGCTCGCTCTCCCGCTGACAGAAAATTACTTGGTTCAGCAGAGCAAGTGCTGGTGCAGTGTAACATCCCTCAGATCTGAAGAAGAGCTTAGGCCAGGGGCATCTGCTCTCTGACAGTTACACATGGGATCTCGTACTGACCCGGTATCAACAGTTTAGTGATGTTTATTCAGAACTACAGTCGTTCATATTTATCTCAGAGCTCCAGACTTTGAGTAAAGGGCCACAAATGTGACATAATAAAAATGTGTGACAATAATTTAAAATCTAAGAGCCTCTAATGACAGTTGAGAAAACTTTGTGTGCATCCATGTATATATACACTATATTGCCAAAGTATTGGGACACCCCTCAAAATCATTGAATTTATGTTATAATAATTTCCATGGCCACAGGTGTATAAAATCAAGCTTCTAGGCATGGAGACTGCTTCTACAAACATTTGTGAAAGAATGGGTCGCTCTCAGGAGCTCAGTGAATTCAAGCGTGGTACCGTGATAGGTTCCACCTGTGCAATAAGTCCATTCGTGAAATTTCCTCACTACTAAATATTCCACGGTCAACTGTTAGCAGTATCATAACAAAGTGGAAGCAATTGGGAACAACAGCAACTCAGCCACGAAGTGGTAGGCCACGTAAAATCACAGAGTGGGGTCAGCGGATGCTGAGGCGCACAGTGCGCAGAAGTTGCCAACTGAGTCAATAGCTACAGACCTCCAAATTTTGTGTGGCCTTCAGATTAGCTCAAGAACAGTGCGTAGAGAGCTTGGTTTCCATGGCCGAGCAGCTGCATCCAAGCCTTACATCACCAAGTGCAATACAAAGCGTTGGATGCAGTGGTGTAAAGCACACCACCACTGGACTCTAGAGCAGTGGAGACGTGTTCTCTGGAGTGACAAATCACGCTTCTCTGTCTGGAAATCCGATGGTTGAGTCTGGGTTTGGTGGTTGCCAGGAGAACAGTACTTGCCTGACTGCATTGTGCCAAGTGTAATTATGTAATTGTGGTGTGGGGTTGTTTTTCAGGGGTTGGCCCCTTAGTTCCAGTGAAAGGAACTCTTAATGCTTCAGCATACCAAGACATTTTAGACAATTTCATGCTCCCAACTTTAGTTTGGGATGGCCCCTTCCTATTCCAACATGACTGCGCACCAGTGCACAAAGCAAGGTCCATAAAGACAGGGATGAGCGAGTTTGGTGTGGAGGAACTTGACTGGCCTGCACAGAGTCCTGACCTCAACCCGACAGAACACCTTTGGGATGAATTAGAGCGGAGACTGCGAGCCAGACCTTCTCACCAACATCACTGCCTGACCTCACAAATGGCCTTCTAGAAGAATGGTCAAAATTCCCATAAACACACTCCTTAACCTTGAAGAAAGCCTTCCCAGAAGAGTTGAAGCTATTATAGCTGCAAAGGGTGGGCCAACTCCATATTAAACCCTACGGATTAAGAATGGGATGTCATTAAAGTTCATGTGCACATAAAGGCAGGCGTCCCAAAATTTTTGGCAATATAGTGTATAGTTGTTCACAACTACATAGAGCAGGTGTAGACAAGTTTGGTCCTAGAGAGCCGCTGTCCTGCAGAGTTTAGCTCCAACCCTGAAAAAAAAACCTTCAGCTGCCTATAGCCTTAGTAATCCTGAAGAGCTTGATTAGCTTGTTCAGGTGTGTTTGATTAAGGTTGGAGCTAAACTCAGCAGGACAGCGGCTCTCTAGGACCGAACTTGCCTACCCCTGACATAGAGAGTTAACAAATGACTCTTATGAAGTGGTTCTTCATTTGTGAGCAAACAGTTCACTCAGTCAGCACATTTTTCACAACCTCTTCACAGTTCAGACTCACTCACTCATTGTCATTTTTCAGAAATGTACAATTGGAAATGAATCAGGAACCATTTATTATGCCACAAACATATAACTTAAAGGGATAGTTCACCCAAAAATGAAAATTCTGTCATCATTTACTCAGGTTGTTCCAAACCTACACTCTGGGTTAAACACAACCCAAGTTGGATTGAAAATTGACAAACCCAGCGACTGCATTGTTTTGACCCCATGATTGGGTTAAATGTTTGCCCAACCTGCTGGCTAGTTTTATTTAACTCAAATATTGTTTAAACATTACTGTATTGCTTGCTCAAAATAGGTTGGAAATGAACTTGTATTGATATATTTAATAAATTAACATTTAAATAAGTTTAATGAATAATATTTAAACAATAAACATTTATTAAATTGCTCATTAATAAATGTTCACATTATGATTATTATTGTTGCCTCTAGTAATTATGTGTCTGATGTTTAATTTCCAACATATTTTGGGTTCATTTTAAGCCAGCCATATAGTAATTTTCAATCAATAGTTGGGTTAAATAAAACTGCCCAGGACGTTGGGCAAACATTTAACCCAACCGCTGGATTCAGGCCCGGATCGGGACTCATTTTCTGCCCTGGAGTTTCATGCCTTAGACCGGCCCACTTTAATTCATGACTGACTATATTAAAATAATGTAATTAAAACCTCAGTATATAAGTCTGCAATAGTGCACTGTTCTCTACAACCTTGTAAATAATTGTATTTTTCAAAAATATCTTCAAATACCCATGATAGTACAAAAAAAATGCTAAAATTTGATATAGAGTTATTTTTATAGTTATAATAATGATTTTATAATGTGCACCATTGATTAATTCTCTAGCCATCTAGTGGCTGTAGTTAAAAATTCATGTTATTTTAATTTTAATTTAATTAAGTGTTTGCTTTCCAGTAGATGGCAGTAATCGTCCACTAAACCCAGAGTGTTTTTTAGAGTGTAAATGAGTTTCTTTCTTCTGTTAAACACAAAAGAAGATATTTTAAAGTATGTTGGTAACCAGACAGTTGACAGCACATATTGACATCCATAGTAGGAAAAAAATACTATGGAAGTCAATAGGTGCCGTCAACTGTCTGGTTACCAACATACTTTAAAATATCCTCTTTTGTGGTCAACAGAAGAAAGAAACTCATATAGGTTTGGAACAACATGAGGGTGAGTAAATGATGATAGAATTTCTATCCCTTTAAATCATAGCACACAACATCTGTTGTTAAAAGTAAGAATCTATGCACTCAATGAACTGAAGTGCTTCTAAACAACCATCTTTACTCAGCGATTCTGTAATTTGTCAGCTAAAAATTTAATTTGGCTCCTAAATGTTTCATTTTAAGAGCCAACAGCTCCCTCATTGTTTTTTGTCTAGATCCCTGCATCTAAAACTGTCGGACCATTAGACTCTCTTTTAAAGAAATACAAACAGAAATGGCTTTGCAAATGATGTTTTTTGCAAGCCTGTAATATACATCTATGCTTCAGATCAGACCAAAACAAAAAACAAAAATTAATTCAAGTATTCATGGTCAATAAACACAGAACATATTCATTTTACTTAAACAAGTAAATCAAACTGCTCCTCAATGCAAAGTGGAAATGAACTACTAAAACAGATTAAGTGATTTGGTTACATGTGACCAGTCAAATGAAAGCCTTGGAGGGCCATGAGCAGGTTTCAGAGGTCTGGAGATAAGAATTATAATCTTCAGGCCTTAATGAATATTCAGACACATCTGGTTGTTCAGGAGAGATAACAGTGGGTGGAAGGCCTATGGATTGTCCTTCATTGCTGCTGGAATCGATGCTCTGCATCTGGCTCGGCTGGGATCTTAGCCACGACAAGCTAGCCAGTCACCTGATGACTTGCATTAGAGTGCCAAAGACTCAACAAACCATATTGAATGTCTAACTTACTGGGTATTTGAGGACTCCAGATAAACCACTGCTCACCCAGGGGCATTCTGGGCAAGAATTGATTGAGGTTAGCATAGTTCAAGTCAACGCACTGGCTAAAATTCAAAACTATCACAATAAGGTTGCAGCAAATATCAATAAAAAAAGAGCCATAAAAGTATGAACACAATTGCATTTTAAAAATACGCCAGTGAAGCTGAGATAATGACACATCTGTTTTATTTTCCGTCATAAAAGCCATTCGCTCAAAATGGTGTCAGTACGTCAGGGCTGTTTGCATCCATAACTTTGTGAGAAACAAGCATGTATGTTTGCCTCCTGCCATAAATTTTAGGAGCTCCATATATTTCCTTATATCATGTTATATTTATGAGCCCTAAATAACGATGATAAGCACCACAAAAGAACAAACAGAAGATCCTGCTGCTGTGGAGCTCTTAGCACCTTTATTTGAGCGATTTTGTATAGTTGAGATAAGGACAGTAATATCTTGTGCATCTTCTGGCTCATCTTGTCTCACTTAAGGGCCTCGAGTCTGCCATCACAAGTTTGTTATAACGAAGTCTAATTCTATGTTGTGGTAGCTTAGCAGTTAATAATCAGAGATGCTAATCAAAATGTTTGGAGCACTTTAAACTGCTCACTTTTATTTTTAAACCAAAAAATTTTGTTGAAGTTAACAGTTTTATCTTTTCTCCACTACTACAACTGCAAACGGCTTTTACAGCTAATTCAATTTGTAGACAAAGTACACAAATATTGTGGTCATCTTTCATTTTATGTTTTTCCTGTTTACTTCTATTATTCAGCTTTCAAAACTGTTATCACACTAACGACTTAAAAGACTGATATTAAGAACTTTTAAATATTAACATACCGTATACAAAAAACACCATATACTGAACAATGTACAAATGTAGCATCAAATGTGCAAATTCCAGTGTGTCGATCCAATTCCAAATACATTATATGAAATAACGCATTATCACTTTCATAACACAGATATAGTTGCTATTTTTTAAAGATTATATAACTTCCTAAATATACTATTTTAATTTAATATTAATAATATTATTAGGTTTTATTAAACACATTATTTAATATCTAATCTAAATATAACAAATACTTTCCCTTAAAAATCCCATTAAATTGCTCGCACAAAGTTGTGTTCGGTTTGGTCCAAACTTTTATTTCGTCATAAAACATTAATATTTTGAAACTGCATTTACAGACCAATTCTGTGCTAATATCAATTTTTTTTTTCAAATCTTTTTCTAACACAATTTCAGTATCATTTGCCCCCATAACACTGTATTTTATTGACTCAACACAGTTTAAGGACATTGTGCTTCTGTAGAAAAGCAGATCACCCCTGCATTGATGCTTGAATAAAATGGGCAGGGCATCAGCATTTTCCTGACTCCTTCTGTACCACTAATTATCACCTCTAATTGAGCAGAGGGGAGAGATTCGTGCTCCCGATCTCTCCGGGGGTTACCGCTCATCATTAAACACTCAATATTCCATTAACTTGGCCTGGCACTTCTGCTGGGCAGGGCAAGTGTGTGAGACGGCCTCAGGTGGGATCGTTAGACCTGGGCTGTGTCCGCGCAACCAATCTTGCCTCATTTGGAAAGCTTTCATTCGTTAGTAATGTCACCACTGCTGATGTCAGTCAATGGACATTGCTTCATCAGTGGAGTGTGCCGTCTCTTTGGAGTTCTTTTGGTAATGCAGTTTGCCCATGGGCAGTATCAGCAGGTCAACTAATTAGGCTGTGAGAGGATGTGTGGCCCAGGGCGCTGCATTTCAAAATCTATGACAGATCCTCAAGACATTTATTATCTAGCAAAGAGTTTCAGCGTAACACTGTATGAAGGTCCAAAATAAATGTTCGCCAAGTGCCAAATGAGAGTAAATAATTGACTTTGGCAAGTAAATGTTATTCACCAATTGGCTAGTGACATTATTAGGAACTAGCCACATTATGCATAAATTCAAAGGCAATTTAAATTGCATAGGCAATTTAAATCAAAGTTAAAAAGCAAAATTAAACACAGTAATTGCAAACTAAAGAAAACCATGACTGTCGCATTCATCAAGCCACCAAAATGAAATGGAACAATAACTTAAACCCAATAACATTTTAGTGACACTTATATATACACATATTCACTGACCACTTTATTAGGTACACCTTGCTAGTACTG
This sequence comes from Chanodichthys erythropterus, assembly GCF_024489055.1. Lineage (NCBI taxonomy): Eukaryota > Metazoa > Chordata > Actinopteri > Cypriniformes > Xenocyprididae > Chanodichthys > Chanodichthys erythropterus. The sequence continues at coordinate 7,584,346 of NC_090224.1, read as the reverse complement.
GTTTGGGCCTCTTTTGCCTTAACTGCCTTAATTCTTCATGGCATAGATTCAACAAGGTGCTGGAAACATTCCTCAGAGATCTTGGTCCATATTGACACGATAGCATCATGCAGTTGCTGCAGATTTGTCCGCTGCACATTCATGGTGCGAATCTCCTGTTCCACCACATCCCAAAGTTGATCCATTGGATTGAGATCTGGTGACTGTGGAGGCCATTTATATTTATTAGTCTGCTGGAAGAAGCCAACAGAAGATAGGGTCACTGTGCACACAACGGGATGTACATGGTCAGCAACAATACTTAGGTAGGCTGTGGCATTTAAACAATGCTCAATTGGTAGTGCTAAGGGGCCCAAATTGCGCCAAGAAAATGTCCCCTAACACAATTACATCACCAGCCTGAACAAGGCAGGATGGACCCATGCTTTCATGTTGTTTACGCCGAATTCTGACCCTACCATCTGAATGCTGCAGCAGAAATCGAGACTCATCAGACCAGGCAACGTTTTTCTAATATTCTACTGTCCAGGTTTTGTGAGCCTGTGTGAATTGAAGTATACTTTTAAGTATATTTTAAGTGTAACAGTAGTAAACATTATAAAACTTACATGGCCCCCAGAATATTTTGTTGTATGAATATCTGAACATGGAAACCCTAGACATGGTTGTGTTTGAAAATCCCAGTAGATCAGCAGTTTCTAAAATACTCAGACCAGCCCATCTGGCACCAACAACCATGTTACATTCAAAGTCACTTAAATTACCTTTCTTCCCCAGTTTCTGCCATGAGATTGGTTGATTAGATATTTACATTAACGAGCAGTTGAATAGGTAGGCTATACCTAATAAAGTGGCCATTGAGTGTATAAATGTAATATACATCATTCACTATATTGCCAAAAGTTTTGGGATGCCTGCCATTACATGTACTTTAATGACATCTCATTCTTAATCCGTAGGTTTTCATTTGGAGTTGGCCTACCCTTTGCAGCTATAACAGCTTCAACTTTTCTGGGAAGGCTTTCCACAAGGTTTAGGAGTGTGTTTATGGGAATTTTTGACCATTCTTTTAGAAGTGCATTTGTGAGGTCAGGCACTGATGTTGGATGAGAAGGCCTGGCTCACAGTCTCCGCTCTAATTCATCCCAAAGGTGTTCTGTCGTTCTGTCGGTTTGAGGTCAGGACTCACAGGCCAGTCAAGTTCCTCCACACCAAAACTCACTCATCCATGTCTTTATGGACCTTGCTTTGTGCACCACCAGTCATGTTGGAACAGGAAGGGGCCATCCCCAAACTGCTTTACACCACTGCATATGACGCTTTGCATTGCACTTGGTGATTTAAGGCTTGGATGCAGCTGCTCGGCCATGGAAATCCATTCCATGAAGCTCTCTACACACTGTTCTTGAGCTAATCTGAAGGCCACATGACATTTGGAGGTCTGTAGCTATTGACTCTGCAGAAAGTTGGCAACTTCTGCGCACTGTGCGCCTCAGCATCCGCTGACCCCGCTCTGTGATTTTACGTGACCTACCACTTCGTGGCTGAGTTGCTGTTGTTCCCAATTGCTTCCACTTTGTTATGATACCACTAACAGTTGACCGTGGAATATTTAGTAGTGAGGAAATTTCATGAATGGACTTATTGCACAGGTGGAACCTATCACAGTACCATGCTTGAAATCACTGAGCTACTGAGAGCGACTCATTCTTTCACAAATGTTTGTTGAAGCAGTCTGCATGCCTAGAAGCTTGATTTTATACATCTGTGGCCATGGAATTGAATGGAACACCTGAATTCAATGTTTTATTACTTCAGAATAAAACTAGCTGTTTCTTGCAGATTCCACTGTGAGTAGTGTATGGTACTGCAAAGTCTTCACCATGGTTGGGAAAGTGCTTTCAAAAGGCCTCTGGGATAAAATTGTAGAAAGACACAAATTAGGAGAAGGCAACAAAAACATTTCAAAGGCTTTAGCTATCCCCCTGAGTACAATTCACCATCATTAAGACGTGGAAAGCACCACCAACACATTGCCCGTCCATCCAAACTGGATGACGGAACCAAGAGGACATTGATCAGAAAAGCTACCAAGAGGCCAAAGGCAACTTTGAAGGACTTACAAGGCTTTATGGCTGGGTCTGGTTGGTCTGTGCATGTGACAACTATCTCACAAGCTTTACACAAAGCTGGCCTGGATGGCAGTGTGGCAAGAAATAAGCCTTTCTTGAAAAAGTGCCACACTCAGTCTCATTTGCACTCTGCAAAAACACACCTGGAAGACTCTGATGCCATCTGGCAAAAGGTGCTATGGTCTGATAAGACCAAAATTGACCTTTTTTGACTGAACTCCAAATGCTATGTTTGGCCAAAAGCAAACACACACAGGTTTGTTTTTATGAATTGTGAGGACATTCCATAAGCGTAATGGTTTTTATACTGTACAAACCGTATTTTCTATCGCCCTACACTACCCCTACCCCTAAACCTACCCATCATAGAAAACTGTGCACATTTTTACTTTCTAAAAAAACGTATTCCGTATGATTTTAAAAATGGGGACATGGGGTAATGTTCTCATAAGTCACCCTCTCCTTGTAATACCTATGTCTAACCCAAGTCATAATACAAATTTGTGTCCTGATATGTCACAAAAACGCGCACACACACACATACACACAAATACATACAGATAATTTTACGGTGTCATGTACTTCATAGTCCAGTCTTCTCTAATGTATTTTTATCCTGTAAAACCTTTTTCTTGCATTTAGGCTTGCTTTAATCTTTGATAAAGGAAGAATTCAGTGTGCAACTTAATGCTCTCAAGATGAATCACGCCTGTCATGCTGTCCTTCTCCCTAGATAAGGACTGAGCAATGTGGGTTACCAAACTCTTCTACTTAAGATTTGTGTGTGAATGTTTACCACACAATTATAGGAGCATCCTGGTGGATATCCTCTTGTCTCCTCCTGTTTTGTACTACTCTCTGTGTGTGTGTGTGAGAAACCAGATACGGATGTGTTGTTTATTGTTACACAACCATCTCTCATCAATTTGTGGTTAGTTCGAGAGACTGGCCCATTTCAACTAATGTTTTTCCATACTGGATATCTGACACTGTTTAAGGTAGCCAGTAGAAGCATGCATACATTTGTATATAACGCAACAAGGGGTTGAAATCTGATACCGTTTTACCTACGACCTCTCTCACCATCATTTGTCTTCTTTGTCACTCAACCACCATTTTCTCACTGTTTCACTTCCCCATAATAATCTGAGAACAACCTACAGCATAAATAGCAGGTGGTTATGAGAGCTAACAAAGGACGTTGGCCAAATCTAAAATTAAGAGCCATATCGAGTTTTCCCCCTGCCCCCTACCAAACCAGCGATCCACCGAGAAAAACATACTCTGGTCATAGGTGTGCCTTGTTTTCCAGGAAAGTGATCAAAGACTTCCTTTTCTCACAGATCAAAACGGTACTGCGAGATATTTATTGCTTTGTTTGGCACTCATGCCGACACGTCCTCAGAGAAGAGGAAAACGTACGTGCCTGTGCATGACACTGTAAACCAACATTTAACAGGGAAAGCGACAGATGCGGCTGCAACTGGGATTATGACCAGAAAAAAAAAAAAAAAAAAAATCTACAGGGAGGGACACAATGGATAGATAACCCAATTCACACTGTAGTCAGAGGAATGGTGTCAAGGTTCATTTGTGAAATTTGCACACCATACTGTATCTTTATTGGCTTTTCTCATCTTTAATCAAATAACTATGACAAGTACAGGCATTACTTGTCAAAGATTTCTTCATTTGACTTTTGAGTGCCCCATACTACTATTTTCAAAGGCTAAAACACTTTAAGAACATGAACATGTCCAGTTGTTTCCCTCATTAAAGTTTTAGAAATAAATAAATAGATCTTACTTTTTATGGTTAAAATTATGTACTTACACAAGATGAAGACTCCAGTCATATCAATGCTCTAGAAATAGCAGTTTTATTCTACAATGGGGGCACCATTTTGAGATCACATGACCAGATGTTTTCAATTTTGTAAAATATACACTATAAAAATGTTTGCCATTTTACAGAAAAAAAAAACAAAAAACTAAAAATGCAACAGTAAAAATTTGTAAATAGGTCATATGTAATGTTAATTAATATGGTGATTATCAATAAATTTTATGGTAAAAATCTGATTTTGGTAGTTTGGTAGTATTGGTATATTAAACAGTCTATAACTTTATTAAATATATGGTTGTACAACATATTCCGACACCAATAAGCCATTCTGTAATATTGTCACTGTATTTTCTACAGTGGGCATCCAAAGTTTATTATTAATAAAATTATACACTATGATGCTAAAAGTTTTGGGACGCCTGCTTTTACGTGCACATAAACTTTAATGATATCCCATTCTTAATCCGTAGGATTTAATATGGAGTTGGCCCACTCTTTGCAGCTATAACAGCTTCAACTCTATTGGGAAGGCTTTCCACAAGGTTTAGGAGTGTGTTTATGGGAATTTTTGACCATTCTTCTAGAAATGCTTTTGTGAGGTCAGACAGTGATGTCGGCAAGAAGGCCTGGCACGCAGTCTCCGCTCTGATTCATCCCAGAGGTGTTCTGTCGGGTTGAGGTCAGGACTCTGTGCAGGCCGGTCAAGTTCCTCTACACCAAACTCGCTCATCCCTGTCTTTATGGACCTTGCTTTGTGCACCAACAGTCATGTTGGAACAGGAAGGGGCCACCCCAACGCTTTGCATTGCACTTTGTGATATTCCCATAAAGTTGGGAGCATGAAATTGTCCAAAATGTCTTGGTATGCTGAAGCATTAAGAGTTCCTTTCACTGGAACTAAGGGGCCAAGCCCTGAAAAACAACCCCACACCATAATCCCCCCTCCACCAAACTTTACACTTGGCACAATTCATTCAGGCAAGTACTGTTCTCCTGGCAACCGCCAAACCCAGACTCATCCATCAGATTGCCAGACAAAGAAGCGTGATTCATCACTCCTGAGAACACGTCTCCACTGCTCTAGAGTCCAGTGGCAGTGTGCTTTACACCACTGCATCCGACGCTTTGGATTGCACTTGGTGATTTTAAGGCTTGGATGCAGCTGCTCAGTCATGGAAACCGATTCCATGAAGCTCTCTACGCACTGTTCTTGAGCTAATCTGAAGGCCACACAAAGTTTGGAGGTCTGTAGCTATTGACTCTGCAGAAAGTTGGCGACTTCTGTGCACTGTGCGCCTCAGTATCCGCTGACCCTGCTCTGATTTTATGTGGCCTACCACTTCATGTCTGAGTTGCTGTTGTTTCCAACTGCTTCCACTTTGTTATGATACCATACCATGCTTGAATTCACTGAGCTACTGAGAGCGACCCATTCTTTCACAAATGTTTGTAGAAGCAGTCTGCATGCCAAGGTGCTTGATTTTATACATCTGTGGCCATGGAAGTGATTGGAACACCTGAATTCAATGATTTGGAGGAGTGTCCCAATACTTTTGGCAACATAGTGTATATACAGTAGACACGTGTTTTTCATTTAGAGCAAGCATGCAAATTAACTAGACCAGCATGAAACAAAACAAAACAAAAAACACTGACATCAGATTAGTGCCGATTTGAAATAGTTTATAGAACCTAAACTTGACAAACAGTTTTGGAGATATTCAAATCAATAAAGCTGTATGTTTTAATGTACATATAATTAATATAATATAATATAATATAATATAATATAATATAATATAATATAATATAATATAATATAATATAATATAATATAATATAATATAATATAATTTGGTAACACTTTTGATTAGGGTCCAATTCTCACTATTAACTAGTTGCTTATTAGCATACATTTTAATAGGATATTGGCTGTTTATTACTTATAAAGCACATATTAATGCCTTATTCTGGATAACCATATTCTACACCCCTTAATTCTACCCATAAACTAAAGTGTGACCAATCATTTTTATCCTGAATAAAACCAATTTATTTAAATGTTATTAGCATGTTTTATAGTAATACTATAAATAATAAAAACAACTAACAAAAAAGTTTTTACAATGTAAATGCCCAATTGTACTCAGCAGAATGGCTCATTTTGTGTGGTTATGACTCTGATGACATCATTACACGTTTCTCTTTTGCATTGCAGCTGCTCTATTGTTGCAACTTACTATGATAAATTAATAAATAATGAATGGACATTCCCTATTCATTGAGTGCATTGTTTTGAGGGCCAAATAGAAAGGCAGAGTTTTGGCAGCTGGAATAAGCACACACAAACACATTTGGTTACGCCAACAAACCCAAAAAAACAAGGTCAGCGCTTGGTGAAGGGATGTGCCCTGAATAGTTTTTCAGTCATTTTTCAATAGGATCAGTGACTAAGCTAATTGTAAATTGTTCTTGTGACATTATATCAGCAGTGCTGTTATGACAAAGCCTAGCGGCTAAGCAAAGCAATACATCTGTTACTCTGCTGCAGGCCCTCTCTCTCTCGCTCACACATGCATACACACACCCGATTCTCTCTCTTGCTGTTTCTTTGCTTCTGCCTCCCTGGCACCACAAAAGGGACATTTATCACCATGGTGACAAGCAGAGAGAACAATGCTCACTTTTGGGAAGCGGAAGGTCTTCTGTGGCTGATATTATGCTTAGAATATGTTGGATTTCCTCCTAGAGGGTGAAATGGCTCTTAGATGAGAGATGGGTTGGCCCAGTGAAATCAAAGGTTTTGATAAGCAACCCCATAAATTATATGCATGCCAAACTTGCCCTGCACCAGTCATTTTACAGTGTTCCCTTGAGATCTTCCATATATCTCACTATCAGTGCTGTCAGCAGGTGTAGACCTGTCAGACTGGTCTCAAGAAGGAAAATCATGAATGAATGAAGAGCAAAACTGAAGGCACCAGAAAAGTCAGCATTTGGATTAGCAGGTAGTCTAAGAGCAAAACCCTCTGTGTGTGTGTGCTGTTTTTATCTGAATGACAGCGGGGCCACTTCCCATGGCATGTCCTGAGGGTCATGAGTTTACCCTGCCAAACCCCTCCTTCCCCAAGGCTTCTGGGCTTTATGATCCCTGTGTGTCCCTGTTGTATACACCCTGTCCTGTACAGCCTCCCCTAGCTCTCTCTCTCTACCCTGCCAGCCACTCTCACCCAGCTCTCTGTGTTTATTCAGCCTCATCCTCCGCTACGCAGCCTAATAAAGCCACGCTCGTGCGCTCCCTCGCTCCCACTGGCCAGACATTCCCCCGATTCACAACACTGAAGAGAATGGCTCAAAAGAACATGCAGCGTACGTTCACATCTGATTGCACGCTGCTTCCTCTCTATGAAGCTGTAAATGTTTGGTCATTATTATCAGATTTGAGAAATTACATTATGAATATGGAAAACCATTAATGTACCACACAAATGAGTGTTTCTGACTGTCTATGTCAGATTAGACCATATACAGTAAATCGCATTGAAAAAATGATTTAAACCTGAAAATAAAGTTTTAGAACTTTCAAAATTTTTTAAATAAAGAAACATTATGATTTCAAATTAAAAAGAAACATTTGTGATTCTGCACTATAGGCCACTATCAAATACGCAAATTTGTGACATTGATTATCTGACTTTGTACAAAGGTCAAAAATGCTCTTGGCTCAGAAAAAGGGAAAGAACAAATGCTAAGGCTTTCTGAAATTCAATTACCTTTTTAAATTAAACTTTTCACAAAAAAACTTCTGCTGATAATATAATTGATAATGAAAACATAAATAAAAATATATAATAATTAAATGGTTAGTTCACCCAAAAATGAAAATTCCGTCACTAATTACTCCCCCTCATGTCGTTCCACACCCGTAAGAACTTCGTTTATCTTCGGAACACAAATTAAAGTATTTTTGATGAAATCCGAAAGCTCTCTGACTCCTCAATAGACAGCAATATAACCACTTTCAAGGTCCAGAAAGGTATTAAAGACATCATTAAAACAGTCGACGTGACTGCAGTGGTTCAACCTTAATTTTATGAAGTGAAGAGAATACTTTTTGTGCAAAAAAACAAAACAAAAATAATGACTTTATTCAACAATATCTTTTCTTCTGTGTCATTCGCTTCCACGAATGCAATGCATTGCTCACGTGAACAGCCTCTGCCAATACTGAGCCGGTGTTCTGACGTAGAACCTGGAAGCGCTGGACGTAAACAGCATATGAGAATGACACAGAATAGATTTTGTTGAATAAAGTAGTTATTTTTGTTTTGTTTTTGCATACAAAACGTTTTCTCGTCGCTTCATAAAATTAAGGTTAAACCACCGTAGTCACATGAACTATTTTAATGATGTCCTTTAATGAGTACCTTTCTAGACCTTGAAAGTGGTGGTTAAATTGCTGTCCATGGACGAGTCATATACCTCTGGGATTTCATCAAAAACATCTTAATTCGTGTTCCGAAGATGAACAATGGTCTTACGGCTGTGGAACAACATGAGGGTGAGTAATTAATGACAGAATATTAATTTTTGGTTGAACTAACCCTTAAAATTTCATTTATCGATGTAAACTAATGTTGTTCATGTTTGATTGAGGCAAATTAAATAATATTTTGACTTAAATAAAACATATAATTCTGATGTTTCACACGAAGCACATTTTTATGTAACCTTTCAAAACTGTTTTACTTTGACATGCTACACCCAAAAAAGCCTTATTTTACAATTCCTCAGTTTGTCATTAATTTTTTTTTTCTCCCTTTCCCCAATGAGACATTTTTAATGTCTGATGATTTCCATACTTCATCTCCAAAATCAACAAAGAGCAGCTCCAAAACAGGTTCACTGAACAAGTGCGCTGATTATCTTTGTCTCCTCCGCTGACAGGCCATTCTCACCAGAGGAGCTAATCCGCTCCATTGCTGCTTTGGGGGAGATTCTGTCTCCATCCTTCCTCAAATAGCCATCATTATCTCAGCCCAATCAGTGTCTCAGTTGTGAATGACAAGCTTTTTTACTGATGGGACTCATTCTGGGTAGACCTGACTACATGGAAACATGACCTCCTCACTCTCCCACGTACCCCCACGGGACCACCATTTCAGTTACTGAAATATTCATGCTGCTGAAGAACACGCTGTACTAGCGAAGGTCTTTAAAGGCATTAGAAAAGAGAAAGTGAGTAGAGAGAGACAGAAAGAAAAGTTGCGGAAAGGCTGCATGCAGAGTTATTTCACAAAGATCTATTATGTACAGGAGAGCAAAGACAGCTGTAAATTAAGTCATTGGAAAATTCTGGAGATCTTTGGGAATAAGAGGGAGATGGATACAGGAGGAGAGGAGAAAGGGAGAGGAGACAGTCACGCTGGCCTGGGGCCCTCTGATAGCAGCGCTCTAATTAATAGGTTATGAAAGCAGATGGAGGATGCGGGATGTCAGGGTCATTAAACTGCCTCTCTGTTTAACCCCCCTCCGTTCCCCCAAACACATACACACAACATTGCCTCCATCTCCTCACTTGCTGAAAAACAGACCTGGCTCTTCTTCCATAAAAAAGGAAAAAAAAAAAAAGAAAAAAAAAAGAAAAGAAAACTGGCTGTACAGACCACGCTCGAAAAGGTTGGATGTTCTAGTCCCTGGTGGCATGGCTGCAGAAGATAGTTAACCTGAATTACAGAAGAGAATTTCCAGATAGCTGTAAAGCCTGATAATTAAACACCATGAGATTCACTCACCAGCCATCTCAACTGTGTTTTATAGTATGTGACTAATGAGGATGAGCAATATGGGTTCTGTTTTACCAGAATCCCAAATTGCTTTTGGGCTCCATTCTTCAATCTTCACTGTGCTGTGGAGAATCTATGGCTTCCTGCAGTGTTGTTATTTTGCACTAAGACTATTAAAATAGGTTTTGTTCATTGAAATAAAGCTGAAATAAAATAAAATAAAATATAAACAACAGATGAAAAACCTAAGCTTTAACAAAAATGAGAAATTCTGCCTTGGCAACTAATTGAAATAATTAATTTACTAATTACTAAAACAAATAAAAATAAATTACAGCAATATATGTATATGAAATTGAAAATATAACAATAAAGGCTAATGAAAAATATTAATAAATACTATAATAGTGCATGAATACTAAAATAACACTGGGTCTCATTCACTTAGCATGCGTACGCTCAAATTTGTGCGTGTAAAATGCATAAGAACGGTTTCACAAACAAATCATGATTCATCAATCATTTTCGTTCTAGGTTTATTCTAAATTGATGAAAAAATGTAGGAACAACTGAAACCAATCCTATGCACAAATCACATACATTTGGTATGGAACTGAAGTCAAGTCACCTTTATTTATATAGCACTTTATACAAATTGTTTCAAAGCAGCTTTACAGGAAAATGACACATTTGATGTTAATATGTACCATTTGATACAATGACACATATAAACATAGATCTTATATATATTTTATCATATACTGTAGGCCTATCAGTAAAAGAGTAAGAAAAGTGTGTAATAGCTCAAGCTGCAAGGTAGCTCTGCAGATACGCGTATGTACAGCTTTTTAATCAGAGGTCTGTATTGTCTGTATAAAAATTGTTTAAAAACAAAGATAATGGACAGGGGAATCACATGATTATTCAAACAAAGGCAACAATAAACTAGACACAGGTGAAACTCATTAGTAATAAAGCAACTTACAAGGGAATAAACAAGACTAAATTGAAAGGAAACACAAGAAACAGGCACATGAATGAAAAGACAAGGGCTGCATCTGAAATCACATACTTCCCTACTACAAATTCACAGTACTCATAAAAGAGTAGGCAAAAAGTACTCAGGTGACCTACTATTTCCGGCAAGATTCTGAAGCGTGCATTCAATGGACACTTTACTATCCCACGGGAGAGGATTTGTGAATGGCAGGTCGCATGATAATGGCGAATGTAGTACGTCCAGATTATATTCATACTACACGCATTCATACTATGTACTTTTTAAGCGGTTGTGAAGTAATTTCTTATTCAAAATAAGTACCTACTCAAAGAGAGAATGGGAACTGGAAAACTTGGGAACTGACTCAAAACCAACATAAAAGTTATATTACCCATATGATTGTGCTATATTCTAATTCTTCTGAATCAACTGAAAAAAAATAAAGAAATGTAAAATGAAATCAATAATGACTGAATGATTGAAAAGTCCACTTTTACAATATTTTTCTTTAAATGTATTTCTTTTTAAAGCTTTAGTTCCCATATTGTAAATGCATGGAAAATATCAACTAACAGAGAAAAATACAGAGAAAAAATAGCAACTTCTTTTCTGTTGCACATAAGAAAAAAGTCATACAGCTTTGGAACAACATAAGGGTGAGTAAATAATGACAGATTTTTCATTTTTGGGTGAACTATCCCTTTAACTCTAGTCTTTTCTGCACTATATCTTGGATCTGGCCTAAATCCAGACATTGAAGATGGAACTTTACTCGATTTCCCATGAGCCATATGAGTGCACCATCCCCAAACAGCGGGAGTCATTATGTTGAATGGGCATCCAATCTGCTGACTTGTGTTTTTACTGTCACTCATGTCCAGCTTGAATCGGGAAGACAAGCAGAGAGGGCTGAAGGATTGGGCAAAGTGCCACAATATCATGCAAAAATGGACACAGAAGACAAAAATACTTCCTCTCTCTGATCTTCTCTTCCTTTTCCATTTTTACTCTCCGGCTTCCTTTCATTCCCCATTTCCCATCATGCTTCATCTGAGCTCTATTGTTCTCCTCCTCACCATCTTGAAATATTTTAAAGATCCCCCCCGCAGGTCACTGGTGCAGTTTTCAGGGCAAACTTGCTTGATTTTCACTCTATAAAGCCGAGCTCTGCCAAATATCTTCCTCGTTCAGGAGGTTGACACTCATTCCCAACACCAGCTGGAGGAAAACCACACAACAAGTGCTGACCTCTGTTGGCCACTGTAAGAGCTGCATTCCACCAACAGAGCATGTGCGAGTCTCATCTGTGTTTGTACTACAGACCTCAGATGGCATTCAAGTGTGAACCGTGATCCACCATCAAAAGGGGCACAGCTTTACCAGATGATTCCCATAAATTACAAGCTGCAGCTTGTTACAGCTTCCAAATCAGCACAATTCCACGCCATCTTCTCAAAGTGGTGGATGTTGGGGAGCACGTCCACAGCAGCAATTGGGAGTGTGAAGCACTCTTCAGGTGGAGTGGGCAGCGTGTGGGAGGCAGGCAGGACGGACGGTGGACGGTGCACGCAGTACCAACGCTATCAGCTATCCGCTAGAGTGGCTTCATTCCCTAACGCCTCGGCTCAATCAGCATAATGAACCCATCGCACGCTTCAAGCGCACGCACACACTCTCAGAAGTGAGATGATAGTGCTAGGAATAAATTCATAGCCTTTGATTCACACAAACAGAGGTGGCTAATGGCTGTGAATATGACTTACAAACAGAATGGGGGGATTTACTCCACATGGTAAATTAGCCCTTCTCCGCAATTAATTATTCATGTTGCCCGATTAATTATGAAACAATCTGAAACCCAAAGCCAGTCCGGTAGGTTTGGAGGTTGCCTAGGAACGGGTGACCCATATTAAATGCCACCATTGTTTGGTCGTAACTGGAGAGCCAGGCTTCCCATAGGGCACCGGCCCCCAAGGGTATTGTGGTGGAGAGTAAATAAACAGCAGCTATATCATAACATTTGTTTTGAGGTTGATCACACAGGGTAAACAAGTATGCGTGGTAAATTATTCATCAGTGACGAGCAAGAAATGTCTCGGCCTAGTGGAATCCTCAGCAAAGGTTCCCCAAATCAGGTTTTTAGACAGTAGAGGTGTCATGAGCACAGCACTCACTATTAACTTATATTTCAAGCTGGTTCTGTCCAAATATTACAACCAAAACATGGCAAAACTCATTGAGATGTAATAGACCAGGGGACATCTCCGTAAAATACAATGTCAGCTATATACTTTGATGTATAAAGACATGGAAGAAAAAGAAAGCATCATTTTATACAGACATGTTGTTTTCAGAATTAAATAATTGGCTTTTATATTGTTATTGTACTAAGGCCAAAGCAACTCTATTTGAAAACCATGCACTGTAATATAATAGAATCTGTATTCAAGTACATACAAGTACAGATAAGAGTTCCTGCATGTACAACAACATCAGTACAGCTCCTCACTATGTGCTTTTGCACATGAACTCTTCACATATCACCTATGTACCAGTGCTTCTCAACACAACATCCGACAAGGGGGCAACATGGGACAAACACTGCTCATAAATTTAGAATCTCTGTTTTGTTTCCATCCGATAAAAAACAAGCTCAAAGAGGGCATCTCTGGGAGCACATCCTGCCCCTGGTGTGAGGAGGTGGAGCAAGAGGCTCTTCCCAGCATCTTCTCAGCACTAGCCGGAGTGTGGCGAGCGAGGCAGAGAGAGGGAGATGAAGGAAGATATGAGCTCCGTGTGACCAGACGGCGGGTTCCTTCCTTGCCAGCCTGAGAAACAGGAAGCCCATCTTGTTGTTCCTCCATTATTGTGACTAACAGGAAATGCAGAGGTCTTCAAGGAGGGGACGGGATGGGGCAGAAGGAGGTGGTGGGGAAATTAAGGCTGCAAGGTAGTGTGCAGTAACTCAGCATCATCAGCAAGGACTCTTTTCCACAAACAAGGTGGTCGCTGACAGGCTTTGTGGACTTCACACCTTCGACTTTGGAAGCTTTATGGATTTTCACTTAGTGCTTTTGCCACCATAAACGAAACAGAAAATAAATCTAAAATATCTAATACTGTATATAAAAAACTAAAAGTGGTACCACTAAATGTAACCATTTCTGCGCCAGATAAATTAAAATAAGAATACTTATTTTCTTACACAAGCTGTAATAGCTATATTCCCTTTACTTTATTAAATTAACTTATACAAAACTTGGCCTCAATTCAAACATCATTATATGTACATTCATGGTCATATATTTTTCATTATACTGTATGTGTCCAGTTTTACAGGGTATTTAAAAAGCTGTTAAAAGTTGCATTGAAATATAGAATCACTTAAGATATACAGTGGAAAATGAAAATGCAGAAATTGCGTTCATGTAATGAATTAAATAAAACCTGAATTAATTCATTAGTTTGTTAATTTACAAACATTACAGAACATTGTAGATTGTTATTCAAAACAGATGCTCTTCTTAAAATATTTTACTGCCTTTCCAAATGAGTGAGGATTTTTAGTGCTCTACTGCCATCAAATGGCTACCAGTGTAACTGTCTACATTACAATCCACAGTGGACAAAGATCTTAATCTAAAAAATAATCCCTGATATCTTTCTCTAATTCTTTTATCTTTAAGTGCAGTCTGCGATTATCAACAGGTTTCTTGATCGTAGGTCTATCAGCATTAGGAGGCTCTCCAGGTTCTCAAGCAACTAGCAGGTGTGAAGTCAGCAGTTGAATTCATATGGGTTTCCTTTTCTGCTTTTTTTTTTTTTTTTTTACATGAGGCTAGGAGGGGAAATTCAGTGAGTGTGTTCTTTTGTTCAAACGCTCTAATGCCACATGTTACACTTCCTCAACCCAGATGAACTCTTGACTCATGGAATATTATTGAAAACAGCAGTAGATGCATTAAGTCGACCAGGAGCTGGAGGTTAATGATATACCGCTCAAATTCAGCAAATGGGGAACATTAGTATCTCAAATTGAAGGATGGAAGTTGCAGGTTGGCCTGTTTCGATTCAAGGTGCCGCACCGTAATGTCACATGGAGTTATTATGGGTCATGGGAACCAGGCGAAGGGAGAGCGTGGTGTTTATGTGACAGGGCTTCCTATTTGAGCATGCCCTGCTCTCTGGAACCTTAATGGCTTCCCTTTTCCCAGGCTGAGCTGATAAGGCTGTGGGTTAGGGCTCACAGTGCACTTCATAAGAAGAAATATGTCAGTCTTTACACGTACAAATCACACACATTAAGTAGATTTAAGATCGAAGGGTAAAGGTTATGTTTAAAGTATGTTTCCATGGCTCAGATGAATTGCACATCAATTAAAGAGATTGCTGAAAATGAAAAATGAATTGTCATTATTCAAACATGACGTATGCCATTACATTCTTTTTGTAGAACACAAAATAGAATTTAGAACAATCTTTATACAGATGTTTGTGTCTGTCCATATAGCATCACTTCAGAGTGAAAAAAACTGAGCAAAAATTATCGGAGTGTCTATTTACACTAAGTGCAAATAGCTGCCCTTTTTGGCAAATGCTATTTACACTAGCTCCGCCCACCAATGTCTGGTTGGGCCACTCAAGTTTTTAAAAAGACATGCCGAATTCAACATCTTCAGTGGCACAGCATCCATTTAATAATTTTAATAAATATAATCATTTACACTCTATGATATTATTACATCCTGTTAATGTACAAAAATACTGAGGTGCAAATGGTATCTGCCAATATAAAGCATAGATAGCATCTACTTACTATTTAGGCTACTCTTATTGCAAAGAACAGATACTTTTACATGGTGTAAATACAATCGTACTAAGAAAATGCTGCTATTGTCACTTAGTGTAAATAGCATCTATCGCTATTTACACTTAGTGCAAATAGTTGCTGCCAAAAATTATTACATTTGTGGCTTAATCCATTCATGACTTTTCATAGGTTAACAGCTCACTGGAAGGGAAGATCATCAGTGAATGTCTACCATTGCCTGTCTGACTACGAACAATGTTTAATAAAAGCTTGCAAATGGATCCTACCCTGAGTCCCGCTTCGTTACAGAAGACCTCGCCTAAACAAGGATCCAGCAGCTTTTCTGGAAAACATTGGCCCGGTAGGAACATTGCACAATTGCTATTATGGCTGAAACAGGGCACACGATCGTTGGAGGAATATAACAGGGAATATTCAGACACTGCGTATTATTCAGATAGACTTTTTTTGTGATAGCGTTAACCAACCTCTTCAGAACAAACTTAGACAAGAGGGACCATGTTCATCACTTAGTTGCTTTCTGGAATTTGCAATATTTACTGCTGGCTCTCCATTTACTGTGGGTGTCGTGGAGGAATGCGACACTTCGTCTCTTCATGTAATGGCTGCCGCATTAGAAAGCACTCACAAAATGGCAGCCACGTTTGATCTCCCTGAGCCAAGTCAAGTCACAGCTGATCTTCATGAGCCCAGTCATGTCACAGTTAATCTTCATGAGCCAAATGAAGTCACAGTTGATCTTCGTGAGTCAAGTCAAGCCACCGTTGTTTTTTTTATGAGCCAAGTCAAGCCACAGTTGATCTTCCTGAGCCCAGTCAAGTCACAGTTGATCTTCATGGGCAAAGTCAAGTCACAGCTGATCTTCATGAGCCAAGTCAAGCCACATTTGATCTTCCTGAGCCCAGTCAAGTCACAGTTGATCTTCATGGGCAAAGTCAAGTCACAGCTGATCTTCATGAGCCAAGTCAAGTCACAGTTGATCTTCCTGAGCAAAGTCAAGCCACATTTGATCTTCCTGAGCAAAGACAAGTCACAGTTGATCTTTGTGAGCCAAGTCAAGTCCAAGTCAAACTTCCTGAACCAATTCAAGTCATAGTTGATCTTCCTGAATCAAGTCAAGTCAGAGTTGATCTTCCTAAGCCAAGTTAAGTCACAGTTGATCTTCCTGAGCCAAGTCAAGTCACAGTTGATATTCCTGAGCCAAGTCAAGTCAAGTCCAAGTCACAGTTGATCGCCCAGAGTCACGTCACATCTCTGGATCCATCCGAGAGTGGAGAGGATTGTTGTCCAGTGTGGACGATCCACCACTGATGTCAGCACAAGCAGCTGGAATTCCGAAGCCTCCGCTGGTCGCTTCGCACTCAAGCCCGCCGGCCACTTCGCACTCAAGCCTGCCGGCCGCTACGCACTCAAGCCCGCCAGTTGCTACGCACTCAAGCCCGCCAGTGTCTACGGACAAGATGGCCGCTCCGCCAGTGTCTACGGACAAGATGGCCGCAACAGAGCCAGAGTCAGCTCCAGACTCCGCACCAGAGCCTGAGTCAGCTCCAAACTCCGCACCAGCAGCCCACGAGCCCGCTCCAGCCTTCGACGAGCCAGCTCCGGATCACCACGAGCCAGCTTCTTACCCACCATGGCCGCCCACGAACTCTGACCCGTCATGGCCGCCCACGAACTCTGAACCATCATGGCCGCCCACGAACTCTGACCCGCCATGGCCGCCCACGAACTCTGACCTGTCATGGTCGCTTACGAACTCTGATCCGCCATGGCCGCCCACAAACTCTGACCCGCCATGGCCGCCCATGGCTCTCGACCCGCCTTGGCATCCCAAGATTCCTGAACTGCTGTGGCTGCCTGAGGTACTTGACCCGCCATGGCTGCCCGAGGCACCTGAACTGCCGTGGCTGCCCGAGGCACCTGACCCGCCATGGCGCCTAGAGTCCCTTGACTCTAGGCACCCACCCCCCACCCCGGTTGTGCCATCCATGGCGCGAGGACGCGCCTTCCGGGAGTGGAACGTTATGACACAGTTCCAGTCATACCCGGACTTCATTTCCCATAATCCTCCCTGGTCATCACCTGCACTTCACTTTATCAATCAGTAATCACCACACTCAGCTGCAGCACATGATTTGCTTTTTGAATATTACTATTTAAGCTAGACACATCCTCACACACATTGCGAGGTCTTGTTTACTCCGGTTACAATTCTGAACGTTAATCATTCTGTCTGCCTGTTACTGAACCTGTTTGTTGCCTGTATACGATTCTGTGCTGCCTGCCCCTTGGACTATTTTCTCTGTTTTGGACTTGTGATTGCTATCTGCTATCCACCCTGACCTATTGCCTGTTGCCTGTCTGCTGTTGTTCTACCATTGCCTGTCTGACTACGAACAGTGTTTAATAAAAGCTTGCAAATGAATCCTACCCGGAGTCCCACTGCATTACATTGTGTTTACTTGTGTTATCTTTGAATAATATTTAAATTTGTTTGTTGATCTGAAACATTAAAGTGTGACAAACATGCAAAAATTAAAACATCAGGAAGGGGGCAACGCTTTTCACACCACTGTACATAACATTATAATAAGAACACTATTGTTACAGATCCCTTGTTTCCCTGGACTCCATTTCCCAGTATCCTCCTGTTCTCCACACCTGCACTCACTTCCCTCGTCAGTTCCTCATCATCACTCATCATCTGCACCTGGACTCTATTGTTAGCACTCCTATATAATGCACTCACTCCCTGCACTCCTCGTCCGTTCTCTGTTTTGTTAAGGTGTCTGTCTGTTGTTCATTGCCATTGTTTGAAGTAAAGTCTCTATTATCGTGGAAATCCGTATCTGCCTCATCTCTCTACCAGCCACCCGTAACAGAAGAACGGACCTAAACCGACCGGATTTTCCATGAAAAAAAAAAATGGAGACTTTCCCCAGCTCCCTGGATCCAGCTCCTCCATCGCCTCTCACCCTAACAGCCAGCGAACGCATTATCGGGCTCCTGCAGGTAGGACGTTCGCTGGAGAGGTATGTGGAGGAGTTCGTTGAGCTTGCTTGCTTGTCTAACTGGCCCGACGCTCAGTTGATCTCCCTGTTTTTGGATGGATTGGATGACGACACTATCCGTTTTGATGAACCTGTTTTTTGTTTCTCCTTAAGCGAAACTATCAATTTAATTTTGTGGTTGAATGGCTCCAAATTCTTAGTGAAAGAGGTTCAGGATCAGTGTTGTCGTCCGGTCCATCCAGAAACACGGTTGGCCCGGGCCAGTTAGTCAACCTCCGGCTTCCTCCGCACACCGCTCCAGCGAACTCCCTGCCTGCCCCAGGCTGGACCCATATTCCGCTACTGGGCCCAGTAAGCGGAGGAGGAGGAAGAAAGCGGCCCCAATGTCTCCAGAGCCCGCTCCAGTATCTCCAGAGCCTGCTCCAGTGTCTCCAGAGCCCGCTCCAGTATCTCCAGAGCCCGCTCCAGTATCTCCAGAGCCCGCTCCAGTGTCTCCAGAGCCCGCTCCAGTATCTCCAGAGCCCGCTCCAGTATCTCCAGAGCCCGCTCCAGTATCTCCAGAGCCCGCTCCAGTATCTCCAGAGCCCGCTCCAGTATCTCCAGAGCCCGCTCCAGTATCTCCAGAGCCCGCTCCAGTATCTCCAGAGCCCGCTCCAGTATCTCCAGAGCCCGCTCCAGTATCTCCAGAGCCCGCTCCAGGATCTCCAGAGCCCGCTCCAGTATCTCCAGAGCCCGCTCCAGTATCTCCAGAGCCAGCTCCAGTCCCCACAGAGCCAGCTCCAGTGCCTGTGGGGATTTTAATTGTATTTGAGGGGATGAAATGGCCCTCAACCCCAGTCTCCGCCGAGCCAAGTTCTCAGTCTCCTCCGAGCCAAGTTCTCCAGTCTCCTCCGAGCCAAGTTCTCCAGTCTCCCGCCGCCGAGCAAAGTTCTCCAGTCTCCGCCGCCGAGCAAAGTTCTCCAGTCTCCGCCGCCGAGCAAAGTTCTCCAGTCTCCGCCGCCGAGCAAAGTTCTCCAGTCTCCGCCGCCGAGCAAAGTTCTCCAGTCTCCGCCTCCGAGCCAAGTTCTCCAGTCTCCGCCGCCGAGCAAAGTTCTCCAGTCTCCGCCGCCGAGCCGAGCAAAGTTCTCCAGTCTCCGCCGCCGAGCAAAGTTCTCCAGTCTCCGCCGCCGAGCAAAGTTCTCCAGTCTCCGCCGCCGAGCAAAGTTCTCCAGTCTCCGCCGCCGAGCAAAGTTCTCCAGTCTCCGCCGCCGAGCAAAGTTCTCCAGTCTCCGCCGCCGAGCAAAGTTCTCCAGTCTCCGCCGCCGAGCAAAGTTCTCCAGTCTCCGCCGCCGAGCAAAGTTCTCCAGTCTCCGCCGCCGAGCAAAGTTCTCCAGTCTCCGCCGCCGAGCAAAGTTCTCCAGTCTCCGCCGCCGAGCAAAGTTCTCCAGTCACCGCCCCCGAGCAAAGTTCTCCAGTCTCCGCCGCCGAGCAAAGTTCTCCAGTCTCCGCCGCCGAGCAAAGTTCTCCAGTCTCCGCCGCCGAGCAAAGTTCTCCAGTCTCCGCCGCCGAGCAAAGTTCTCCAGTCTCCGCCGCCGAGCAAAGTTCTCCAGTCTCCGCCGCCGAGCAAAGTTCTCCAGTCTCCGCCGCCGAGCAAAGTTCTCCAGTCTCCGCCGCCGACCATCCCTCAGCACCAGCCGCCGCCGCCGAGCCCTCAGCACCAGCCGCCGCCGCCGAGCCTGCCGCTCCAGCCGCCGCCGCCGAGCCAGCCGCTCCAGCCGCCGCCGCCGAGCCTGCCGCTCCAGCCGCCGCCGCCGAGCCTGCCGCTCCAGCCGCCGCCGCCGAGCCAGCCGCTCCTAGTATGGTCTCTGTGATTGAACTCTCCAGCCCAAAGACTGTTTTCCCTCCCTGCCTCCCTCTCCCGCCTCCTCCAAGTCATGTCTATACTGCACCTCCACCTCAAGCCCCCTCGCCCAGATCTCCACCTCGGACCTCTGGGCGATTACCTTCACCCCGGCTCCAACCTCCCTCTGCTCCACCGTTGCCCATCAGTCCTCCAGCTTCACCAGTCTCCATCCTGCCTCCACTCACACCTTGGTCATTCATCAGCCTGCCCTCCCCTCTGGACTTCACTCCTCCGTCTCCGCTCCGTCACTCCGTCCCTCGGATTCAGTTGGCCTCCTCACTCCCCCCGGTGTTCGTTTTGTTGGCTGTCCTTCTGCTTTCACTGCGGCCTTCTGGAGCCCCGGCTGCGCTTCGGTCGGCGGAGCCTTCGGTTCCGCCATCACCCGCCAGTCCTTCAGCGACGCCTGGGCTCAACGCCTCGAAGGCTTCGGCTCCTGACCCGCCATGGCTGCCCGCTGCACCTGACCCGCCATGGCTGCCCGCTGCACCTGACCCGCCATGTATGCCCGCTGCATGTCTGCCCGCTGCACCTGACCCGCCATGGCTGCCTTCGGCTCCTGACCCGCCATGGCTGCCCACGGCTCCTGACCCCCCATGGCTGCCCACGGCTCCTGACCCGCCATGGTTTTTGGACCTGCCCTGGAGACCTCCACTCCAGTTTACTCCTCCCCCTGCTCCGGTTTGAGGTCTCCAGGGCGCCCGCCCCCCTCCCGGTTGTTACATCTACGGCGCGAGGACGCGCCTACCGGGAGGGGGAGGTACTGTTACAGATCCCTTGTTTCCCTGGACTCCATTTCCCAGTATCCTCCTGTTCTCCACACCTGCACTCACTTCCCTCGTCAGTTCCTCATCATCACTCATCATCTGCACCTGGACTCTATTGTTAGCACTCCTATATAATGCACTCACTCCCTGCACTCCTCGTCCGTTCTCTGTTTTGTTAAGGTGTCTGTCTGTTGTTCATTGCCATTGTTTGAAGTAAAGTCTCTATTATCGTGGAAATCCGTATCTGCCTCATCTCTCTACCAGCCACCCGTAACAACTATTGTAATAAAACGTTATGAATTTAATGTGAATTTCAGTGCGTTGTTGTGGGAAGAGTGCATCTACAACAGGAGTTCAACATTCTGACAAGCACATAACTTAGTTCAAACTTCACTTGTGATTTTGCATTATTTTGTGCAGATATAAGTCTAAATATTAAATTTAGGCAGTATAAATTAATCTCATATAGGATGCATTTTGTTGAAGTAAATAACTCCCAGCACTTAATTGTACTGATGATCATCTTTAGTCTCAGCGCTCAAACAGCAATGCAAAACATCAATAACTATGATTGGGCCTGTCATATACAGTATATAACATTATAGCTTGACACATGTGAACAACAGCTTTAAGAAGACTCCTCAAAATTCCTTAGCATTCCATTGACTTGACAATTTTAATATTTGGGTGAAATATCCCTTTAAGGCACACAGAATATATATATATATATATATATATATATATATATATATATATATATATATATATATATAAATATAGGCCTATATAATAATATGCACATAATTATTTACTTAGTATATTAATAATTTATAGATATTCCACATTTTGTGCTTCATGCATATGCATACAATGCGTGTTAATATATAGAACGCATATATTGGTTACATATTCTTGCTGAAGTCTGCAAAGCTGATAAAGAAAATTTGAAGCGGAAAAAGATTGAATTATACGTCAGAGTTCTAAAGACAGTCCAAACATTTGAAGGGTTTATTAAGATATACAGTAAATAAAGTCTATTGTGAGGTGGTGGTCAAATAGTTAAGGATGTGCTAAATTCAGATCAGGTCTCCACTTTAAACTAGACACTAGAGGTGAATGGTTCGATCTCTGCAATTAAACACTTAAAAAGTAACCTAATATACTGTACGACAGAGAGAAAAAATGAGAGATATTGCTTAAGAGATTTGAACATGAACAGCTTAGGATAGTTTTCATCATGTTTGATGAAATTGAGAAATGTAAATGTTTTGCTCCACCAGGTGGTGCCCAGTCTTCATCTTCCTGTTTTGTGTGCATTTCAATTTACATAATGTGACCCACCAGGGGCAAAAACTATTTCCATTCACATAAAATGTAATTTCAGAAATATATAAAATAAATCTGAATTGCAAGCACGACGCAAATCACATTATGTAACTGCTTGACTGATGTTCACGTTAACATTGTCTATTTAAAGTGTCTTCTCAATGCCTTATTGTACGTATTATGCACCAAGATAACAATGATCTATTATAGAGATTTAAGTACATACAATGCAGGAAGGAAATCTCACTATATGCTTTTAGTCTAATTGAATACTCTCCCAGGAATTCAGTCCATTTAAGTGAGCAATCCTAAATTCAATAGCCGAGGAAAGAATGAAGGCTTCTGGGTAATTTCCCCAGTGGATGGGCAACTGAAGGTCAAGCCCTTTGCTTTTTTTATTAAAAGTACTTTGTCTTTCTGCTGTTAGCAAAAGCATCACAAACAAACCAACAACAAAATCTGTTTTCCAAGATAATGATCCCAATTTCAAAAATCCTGTTATACTCTCCAGAACTGCAAGGTGATTGTGAAGCCACTGTAGTGTGAACCGCTTTTGAAAATCACTTGCTGTGAGATTCTGCCGCTGCTTCCTCAAAAAGTAAATTCTTTAAAATGTAAGAGCTGTTCTACTACTCTCTGAGGGCAACAAAACTCAATCACATCTGAGCCGAGATGGATTTCATATCAGTTCAGAAGAGAGAATTGTAAACGATGTCTAGTTTTACTAGCTTTCTAAACTTCTTACTTGAACAGGCCACACAATGAAGCCATATTGGCACCCTAAAAAGATCCAAAAAATGCACACCAGACTGTTCTTATCATGAATTTATTTCCCTGCACTGGCTGCCGGCAGTTTATCTGCAGGGTTTTATCCAAAGCCAAAGCATTAGCATAAATGACATGCTGCTACACAGGCATCTGTTAATGAAATGGTGATGTGTACAACTATCCACACCAATTAGATGCTAATTGTGAAGGTAATAGATGGACAGAGGCAGACTGATGCCTGCAGAGCGATGTACATTTTTTCAACTATATTTATATCTCTTTCCCTGCCATCCTTCACTGAATCTGATTTAGTCCTCATCAGCTGGGACAATGCTACTGATTCTAAACCTGATGAGTGTCTAATCACAAAACCTGTAATTGTAATCACAGGAATTTGTATACAGGAAAATGAAGATACTTGATAAATAGATGGAATTCATCATTTATGTAATTTTTTACCCAGCCGTGATTGAACCTAGTTAATGACGGATAAAAAAACAGTTAGCTCACATCAGCATCTTTGGTAAGTAATGATAATAATGCTATTGAGCCGCTACAGAGTTTCTGTATTCCGGCATTACAACGTTAACAAACTTAAAAAGGTTAGCCAGTGCAGGGTCTGCTAATTGATGCAGAAGTTTTTAATGAGGAGCACTGAGAAATGGACAGAAAATGTCAGGTATAAGTGATCCACCCCTTGCAGGGGGAAATGTCAAGGATCTGTCGCAGGAAAGGAGCGAGAGTACGCCATTGCTGTTACGATAGTCCACTTGTGGGTTAATTTTCTATTGGATAATTGCCATAGCCTTCTAGTTAACACTGTTCTTTTGACTGTGAATATTATTATTATAAAGGTCAACCTTACTGGTAAAGCAGCTAGCATAACACATGCCTAGCGAAGAACACTGGAAAAAAGGTGGACTGATTATGTAAGCAAAACATTTTTTTTTTTCTTTAGAAAGACTAGTCTACATAAAACACATTGTTCCATATTCATACAATTGATCATTCAAGCATGTGTTAACCTGATATCTGACACGGGTTGTGTGGGAGAGACTAACAGTAACAACGATATGCTTAAAACGCAGGAGTTTTTCCTTTATTTTTTCCGCATACAGGTGACACCATTCTAAAAACGATCCCCATTCATACGAATACGTGAAAATGACTAAAAACTATGTATTCTGCTGGCAGGCCATTAGATGGCGATGAAACACTATAGACTGAACAAGTAATACGTATGTGCATGATGTCATCGTTTTCACAAATTCGCGTTTTTGTTGTTTACACAGAGACCTTTTTCAAAAACTTGCACTTTTAAACCCGTTTTCAAAAATGTGTGTTTTCAGGCCACCAAAACGCTGTTGTCGTATAAATGAACGGACAAAACACATAAAAAGTTTTCCATTATTAGTTGAAACTGCGCGGTGTCATCATCGGTGTAAACAGCCCCTAAACATGCAATTAACAAGAAGATGTTGATGAAGAAGAAGAAGAAGTAGAAGGTATCCAAAGAGGTACATCCAAACACAACTACACATAGACGTGACCCAACAAAGACACTCAAACTGAACTGAACTAAAATAGGGGAGATAATAGGCTTGTTCGAGATGCATCGGCGCCGAGCAGACCGATCGGCGCTATGACATTAAAGTACCGCAAGAGCGATCGCAGAGCATACAACTCCTTATGCTTTTGAGTCGCTCTCGCGGTACTTTGATATCATACGCCGATTGGTCTGCGCAGTCCCGATGCATCTCAAACAAGCCTAATGATGACACACACACCTGAATACAATCATGAAATCAAATCAGTGACTATGGCAACAAACAAGGCAGGGAGATATGGTGCGAATGAAAACAAAGTCTGGTGGTGTGACAATTTCATTCTGAACCCAACTTGAACCCAACATGATCCTATTTAATGAAGGCATAAGCCAAAAGCCTATAGGTAAAATATTAAAAATTGTTACAAAACACATGCAGTAAATTACTGAAATGTTCTACTGGAAAAAGTATTATGGTTTCCACAAAAATATTAACGCTGCTGTTCACAACTTTTTTGTGTTCAAAATTTACAAAAATTATATAATGATAATGTACAACATAAATCAATTTTCCAAACCGTGTTTTTGTCTTACCCTGAATCATTATGGTACACTTGTAATAAGTGTTTATATTCTGACTATTTCAGACCGGACTGGTAAGACTCGCCGCAGAGTATCACAGTAACTGCGAGACTCGCCATAGACATACACGAAGAAAAGTAGCTCCGGCTACAATGTTCTTCCGCAAGTCGCGCGCAGTCCTGTTTATTAACCGCTAGAGGGCCAAAAAACACGGACTTCAGCTTTAAGCTGCTGTTTTCAACATTGATCATAATAAGAAATGTTTTATTTTTTGGTTATTTATTTATTTAGTTTTGGTCCACCAAATCAGCATAGAATGATTTTGGAAGGATCATGTGACACTGAAAACTGGAGTAATGGCTGCTGAAAATACCATCACAGTAATAAAATACATTTTGATATTAAAATAGGAAACAGTTATTTTTAATTTCATAATATTACATTTTACCTACCATTTTTTTTCGATCAAACAAACAACTACTAACAGTCCATTTTCTAATCATATTTGAGCTAAAACTGTCTTCCACAGGACAGATCATAGTCTAAAAAGATTTTAGTCAACATTTTGTCTCAGTTTATCCTTACATTATTTTGCTTTGGCACATACAGTACATTCAACATTTGAGAAACTGGATTAATATTTACCATAAGACACATCATATACATGTTGTGTAAACATTTCCCTCATTTATCATTTTCTTTTATATTTCACCCTGGCCCTTTTTTCCCAACAGATTGTCAATGGTTTGTATTGGCAGTGCCTTTAATGTCCAAATGAGGGCAGTGAGATTCAGTAATTGTTCTTTGTTCTTGTAGCTGCTTTGTCAAAAAGTTTTTGATTCCTCAGCTTCAATTCTGACAGGAATAGTTATTCCATCCCTAATTATGAAGATGTGCTTGTTCATAAAGGGAATCAATTAACTGAATTACATAGTTTAAAAAAGGACATATAAAGAATGCAGAAAAACACAAGTTGTTTTTTTTTTGTTCTCGCACGAAGATCAATCATAACAGAGACAGCGTTTCTAGTAGCCCTCAAAGGGAAAAGGTTCCAGTGGCTGCTGCTACCAAATCTGAAATATTTTTTTTCCTCTCCACCCGAGTCACAGAGATCCTGAGCTCATAAATCAAAATGGCTTTTCTGTACAATACTTGAAGGACAAAGAGAATGGGAAAGTGCCGTTTTCATTTTCCTCTCTTTTGGATGCTTATGTAAGCAACATAATGTATTTATTTGTGCCTCCTGTTGTACTGGCAAGCACAACAAACAGCAAATGAATCATTTTCACACAGAACCACAGCCCTGTTCATCGCTTATTCTCTCTTGCAGTGAACCAGGAACATCAGGGCCATTTTGAAGATGGATTGGCACTGGTTTTGAAGAGCTCTCGCAGACATGGAAGTGGATTTACAACAGAGAAGCGGCAGTATGATCTAGGGGGCTTTGATGCCATGTGGAATGTCATATGGTGATTAATAAATTTAAGTGACAAAAACGTCTTCCCTCCAATAGAGGCAGGGGGTGTCTGCAGGATAAAGTCAGCCAATGAGGCCTGCGAGGTGGAGAACCCGCAGCTCAAAACAGGCCCAAAAATAGAAGCATGTCCAACAGAGCTGGTAGCTGCATTTGACTGTTTATACCACACTGCAGAATACATTTTTCATGTGCAGCCAAATGTGCAGGACGTTAGAGAACCACAACTCGACTCCCTCATCACCATCATGATCAACATTATTAGCATCCTGCCACTGTTTTCACTTTCCTTCAAGAAAAAAAGAGATGTTTTTCTGCTTATATAGTGCACTCTATGAAAAAGGGAACAGTTTAACCCCATGGCAGTTTAGGAGTTGATTCCAAAAAACTGCAGGGTTACTTGGACAAATTAGTCCTAAAGTATCATGTTGAAACTCTTCCTGGAGTCAACTGATTAGTGTAATTTTAGTGCTTTGGATATTTTTTTTCTGATGAAAAACTAATTAAAATTTTAATGATGCATCTTGAGAAAAGCTTCCTGCCAAAGTGCCAAACAATTATAAAATGAACTGATTGTTGTTAAACACTATATATTTTTTATTTAATGTAATTACAACATTTTAAGTAAGCAATAAGGTGCGTGAGGCTGTGCTGTATCGCGAATAAGCCGTGACTTATTCACGATACAGCACTAGCCTCGAGAACCTTATTGCTTTTATAAAACAGTTACCACACAATACAAATATTAAAGCCAGAAATATGTAACAATGCAACTTTTAATGAAGTAAACTTTTTCTAAAAGCCTTCCTTCCACCGGAAAAAATAGTCCCTGACGTGACCAGCAACAGAAGTTATGTTTTCACGCCATTAGATGGCAGCAAAGACTGTCTTTATGAGTGAATCAGTCAGTAGTGAAGACTTTTACATTGAAAAGACTGAATTTTTGTGAGCACAGAAGAAGACGCAACTGACAAATGCTTTGACTAGCGCTGTCAGTTACGGGAAAACCCTTTAACTGTTAAAAGGACAAGATAATATATCGGACATTTAAACAGATTTTTTTTTATTATGAACATAGGACTGACCTGAAGGAAAATGCTAAATCTGATTGCAGGTAATAAACTCGCTCACTCTATCTTTTCTCACAACACTCTTCTACATAATACAGTAAGCTTCGATGAACAATATCAATTGAGAACAAACAGTTTATGTTGCTAAGAGTGCTTGCTAAGGGTGTTGTGTAGTGATACACAGAACCGTTGGGTGAAGCGGTCATAGCCGTGTTTTATCGTGAATAAAACACAGCTATTGACCAATCAGAATCAAGGACGGGAACTAACCATTTATAAACATAATTATAGAATGATATA
Source organism: Chanodichthys erythropterus (assembly GCF_024489055.1). Lineage (NCBI taxonomy): Eukaryota > Metazoa > Chordata > Actinopteri > Cypriniformes > Xenocyprididae > Chanodichthys > Chanodichthys erythropterus. The sequence continues at coordinate 7,556,029 of NC_090224.1, read as the reverse complement.
ATGTACAAACACCAACTGGAATGATGAAAACAAAAGTTAAAAAGTTCATAGAAAACTATAAGAGTTATAAGAATATTATGCAAGATAAAAGATATATAGGAGGACAAAAAAAAAAAGCCTGTTTTTTGGTCTAGGTATTTTAAGCAACATGTAGGCTCTCAGTGGGTTGTAGGGAAACTCATTTGGCTAATTAGCTTTATGCTTAGTGGCTCTGAGCATATGTGCTTTGACAAACACACACACACATACTAAATCTTCCCTCAATTCTCACTTATTTAAACTCAGAGTGTTCATGTGAGTGTGTGCCAAATACAGTAGGGAGAAAAAGAGAGCAAAGTGATGAGCAGAAAATGAGAGAAAGATCAGGCAAGGAAGTCTTCACTTTTGTCAAAACCAAATACCTCTTTAAGTGTCATTGCTCTGTACAGGTAATTGATGTCAGGAAGGAATATTCTGAGAAGCGGTCTGCACAAGGCTCTGTAAAAAGCTTTAGTTGAGCCTTGATACTGCGCATTATTTGTAAGACTCTTAACACATCTTCACTTCTCTACTGAAGCAAGCAACAAATAGTGAATTATTTTCAAGGACACTATATTCATTTTTCATAAATTAAACAAAAGTACTCACCTTGCCTTTTACATTGATAGCCATTACGTACAACTTGTAACTTCATGCAGCACGGACCCTGCAAAAACAGAATTAATGTCATCTTGCCATTTGTCGTTTTCTGCATATTATGTCTTCAAAAAGTGCACGTTGAATGTCACACACTGAAGTTAATTTTCATTAATAAAATATAGGAAGGAGGAGCCGATAGCTCTTCAGGTGACCGTTGTGGTCCTTTCCCGATCTTTGACACTTTCTCTTCCTGTCCTCTATATGAATAAAGGCAAAAATGGCAAAAAAAAAAGATCCTTATTGCACACAACATGTAAACATATACAGTATAGGGTGAAAAAAGTATATGAACCCTTGCATATACAGTAATAATCGTTTGACTGTCCATTTGCAATCATTCAACATTCTTGTAAATGTGGATTGGACCTGCACAACAGTCTGCATCATTCGTCTTTATAAATCTTCAGTTTGAGTTCAGACTTCTGTCTGTAGAATTCTGAAGATGTCTGGTTTCATGCCAAAGATGAGGTCAGGACTCTCGCTGTACCACTGCAGAAGTCATTCTGTTGTTGATTTACTCTTGTGCTTTGGGTCATTCTCCTGTAGCACCAAATCCATACTTTTCCACCCATAGGCTACTATTAAATGTGTTCTCAAATGTGAAATGTGGGTTCTTCAACACGGTTCCCGATGAAAAAAGGAAAGCGACTGTAATGAACAATGCTTAATTATGAAATGTAACAGTTTTCATAAATGTTAAAATTATAAAATGTTACAATATAAACACTGCAACTGTTAATGTTCGTAACACCACCTTTGTTTGGATGATAAATGTTTAAAATATTATAGAAATCCTACAGAAAACAAAAGGTAATCTAAAAGTGCCTATTCTTTATTGTGAAACCAGACATTTTTATACAGGATGTGATTTATAATAATACTGCAACTAAGAAACCATTACAAAAAAAATAAAAAATTTAAATGGTCATTTTTTTTGTCATTCTCTGTATAAATTGTTTGGAAATCTCAACCTAGGCTTTGAATAAAAATACGACAGTATATTCAAGATAAGTATTGATCTCACCGACACAAAGTATCAGCACTAATCATTAACAATTAAAAAAAGTTTCTTATACCACCGTCTAAAGTTCCTGAGGTCATCAGCAAGTTGTTTTACTGCACATTCTGGGGGTGGAAAGGGCTGCGTGTTGCAAAACATTTGTTGTAGCCCAAGGAACTAAAATAGAAAAAAAGAGAAAAAAAGAGTTGGAAAAAACTCAAAAAGAGTGATAAAAGAGTTGCTTATTATTTTTGCTTACAGTATATCCCTGCAGATTATTTATAACATAAGCAGTAGCGGTTCCTGGCCATAAATTTAGGTAGGGCACATTCAAAACTCTGTCTACATTTACTCACCCTCAAGTAGTTCCAAATCTGTCTGAATTTCTTTGTTCTGCTGAACACAAAGGAAGATATTTGGAAGAATGTCGGTAACCAAACAGATCTCCCCTCGCATTGACTACACATAGTATTTATTTTTCCTACTATGGTAGTAAATGGGGGGCGAAATCTGTTTGGATTAATATTTTGGTTCGGTTGTGAGCTGCATCTGAACATAAGCAATATCACACAAGCAAGAGTTCTGTTGTTCCGAATATCAGTTCTTGCTAATAGTCTGTATTCACAATTGTGAGTGGTAGGCCTACATTCCTTACAATAAACATTTCAATAAACATAAATTTAGTGAGTAACTTATCTTTTAGACTCAATATTGACAGTTACTTTGACTATTTTTGGCTCCACCAATGTAAATAGTTCCAAAAGAAGCCAGAGCACAATCAGCCGATGTGTCTTTAGAGCACACAATAGGCTTGTTCGCTACACAGACCAATCAGCGTATGAATGTGAGAGCTTTTTGCTCTCCAAACACTCTCGCAGTACGTTAATGTCATATGCCAATCGGTGCTTCCTTCATGAATGAATCATTGTTTTTGAATGACTCAATTGAATGAATGATTCAATGACTCACTCATAAAGACAGGCTCTGTCCCAAATGGCACACTTTATGTGCACTTTCAGTCTTGTGGACTTACAACGGCCGCTGTATGCGCGTGTCCATTAAGTCAACGACACCATATTGTGTCTCATTCCTCATTTTAGCTTTCAGAAGGGTGCTCGCGAGCTGCCGCTATGTGCCCTTGATGCGCACTTCTGCTGAGCCCGCAAGTTTGCGAGCTACACACAGGACTTCTACCCGGCAGTCAAAGTGCCAATATGTCATGAAAGTGCGGACTCAGAGGAAGACAGTGAGGATTTAGGGTGCCATCTGGGACAGGGCCATGGAGATACAAATTCAGAATTGCATACTGGTGCACTACTCTTACTATTACTAAATGCTACTCCGAATTGCAAATCACTTGTTTCATTTGAGAATCGGATAAATGAATGATTCATTGACTCATTAAAGGTGATAGAGAAGATTTTTTCGTCGACTGAGAATCCAAAGACTGTTACTGAGTTTTTGAAATGAGCGCATGCGTAAGAACAACCCCCCTCCTTCACAGCTCATTTTGAGGGAACGCCTCCCAAAACTCATGCATGAATACTGGAACAGGAGTGTTTACCACCGGCATTCGCTGTGTCGTGTTAGTGGATTCATTATGTCGGACTCACCGCAGGTAACTCATAATCTGCAGCTGTTACTCCTGTCTCCTGACAAAAACATTGCATGCGGCGCCTGTGGAGTGTGGAAAGTTCCTGGGGCGCGCAGCCGCGCTCGTCTCTCACAAGGAACGTCACGGCAGTGATTGACAAACCAGAGGGCCAATCGTTTACGCAATGATCGTATTACTTCACAAAAGTGTGGACACATAGGAAGACAGCGAGTGTTTAGGGTACCATTTGGGACAGGGCCTAATATGACTTGTTGTTTTGCTTCTAAATGAATCTGTTTATGAACGAATCACTTGAATAAATCAATCTATGACAATTCAATCCATGAAAAAAAGACAGTCAATTCATATGATTTTTTTCCTTCTTCTTAGGGCATCTCCCTTTGCATGGGCACTTTGGACATGGCCTTGTCAACCCCCAGGCAGTTAAATGTTAAGTTGGCATTTCTAAAGACACCAGCTCTACTGTGTCAGTTTTAATGAGCTGCCTCATCACATTCATGCAAGGGTTCTTCAAGGCTTTGCTGGCTAATTTCCCAGGGGTTGAAATGAAATCATACATTTGGAACTCTAAAAAGAGGAGACACAGGCATATCTGGTATATGTGATGGAATCTGGGAAAACCCATCGGATGTCACGATGGAACGTTTTCAGTAAGCTCAAAAAATAGGTTGAATGTCATTTTTTTGTCAAAATTGGGTTTTCATTAAATTATCATTCTATAACAATCTTGTCTATCATCTCTGAAAATTTCATGGCAAAATTCGCCTGTTAAATCCAAAAAAATTGTGATTTATTGTGGCAAGGCTGTCTTTCTCTAACGTTACCGTTTAAGAACACACCCAGTGGAGGTAAAAAATTCAGCCATAGCTTTCCCTCTCTTAACACTACAAAGACAGTTCACCTAACAAAATAAACCACATAACATGTAGAATGAATTGATGCAAATTTCCCGCCAGTCCTGTATAAACTACGGCACGCAAAGTTTTTTTTTCTAATACTACGTTGTCGCGAGAAGGCGGAGCACAAGAGAACAACGGAGCTATAATGAACACACGTGTTCTAATTATGTGTGTATTAGAGGTTGAATTCAAATCAAATACTGCCAGACTGCTCATGCTACTACTTGAATAGGATGTCTACTTCATAAAATGTATGAAAATATGGAAATATATGGTTCAGATCAATAAATGGAGGTACCCCTAAAAGGTCAGATATGGAACTTGGGTGTCATCTAGTAAAAAAAAAAAAAAAAAGATAGCTAATTTTTTTAATATTTCAACCTAAAATTTGGAATGTTGACATTTTTGGCTTTTATTCTCTTGCAGTTTAAGAGTAAAACATGCTTTGTAATATATTATTATAAAATATAAACAATTATATTTTTACATTTTCATAAACTTAAACTTCTATAACTTTGTTTTTATTTCACTTCTACAATAATCTGACTAGAGTCTTCTTTAAAACAAGACCAACCTTAAGCCTAAATTCCAAAGCATTCTTGAATTACAACCATTTATGTTTGGATAGTGCATTTTCATGTTTATGTGAAAACACGGGTGACAGTTATTTAAACCTGTTTTCCTCAGAATTCCGTTCCTGAAAATCAGAGTGATTAGCTGACTTCAGATAACCATAACTTTACAGACAAGCTATGAAAGAAGTAAAAACAGACTGGGAAAGGGCTCAAATCCAGCTTTCATATGGTATTGTGATAGGTAAAATTTCACCATATGATGGGTTTTCGCAGATCACATCACATATAATATTATAAATGACATTTCATCTGATTATTTAAAGGTCATACAGAGATTTAGCAGAATAATACCTTCTAAATGATCATCTGAAAAACCACAGGACTTCATTCAAACCTTCAAAAAGCATCATGCCCCTTTCACACACTGCAACCAGCAACTCCAGATGGAGCTATTTAGAAGATCCCAAGGTCTCCAAAGCCTGGTGGAGAGCAATAACACGAGGTCGGAATACCTAAGAGAACTTCCATACAGGCCTTCCGTCATCATGCAGACAGCAGGGGGGAATGAGAAACGTTGTCTGACCTTTCATAGCACGTATTCTATTAAGGATGCAGTCTGAGTCACAGCCAATCGAGTCTCTGAAAAACAACTCATATCGGAACAGAATGATGTGTTCCCTTGGTTTCATGCTTGATATTACAGGAAGCTGCACTGCACACCAATACATTTCCCTGAAACACTGAAGATGAAATGGGCGACATGATATAAAAGCATTTACTGCAGAAAAACACAATGCTGAAAGAATTGGACTCACTATTACCATACTTGACTATCACAGCGGGGAGTTCGACCCAGACCTCCTGCGGCAAAACAACGGTGGCATCTAACCATAGCCAATGCCCTGCATGTGATGAATCAATAATCCATTAAAATATAATATCTCTGTGTAATTGGATTTGGGAGCTTACGTTTTTGCTTTTTCGCAGCAAAATGCTCTCAGGCTCAAATGTAAATAGGGTCCTGCTACATCGAAAACCCTTTGTCTAAATGTAGAGCCTGAGAAACATTATATGGAGCTGACACAAGCAAAAAAAACAGAAACCCTCAGGGATGCTTCCAGCTTGTCTTATGAGGATGTATCAGCAGTGGGCAGAGTCTAGTTTATGAAATCATAGGGGGTAGTGATATCAGCTCCCCTGTTCACCTCAGCATTGTACAGGGGTAAACTTTTGTATTATTACCATATAGATTGGCTGTCTGTCTGTGTCATTTCCATTTTGATGGAGGCTGAGCAGGGATGACATTATAGAGTGTAATATACCATTTCATGATGGGTAGGTAGAGCAAGTGTGGAAAAAGGGGCTTTGGGTGCTGTGGTTCATATTTTTGTCAGGAATGTAAAGGCAGAATATCTAGAAACTCCACTGAGGAACCTCAAACAACAATTGCTAGGCTCATGGCTGGTGTTTTAGACGCCTAGGGCATGATAAGTGAAGTGCACATGACAACATTTTTTAAGTCTAAATAATTCAAAGCAATTACACTTTAGTCTCATTTGTCAATGGGCATTTCATGTTTTAACAATAACCAATAAATCGCCAATAAACCAGTAACCAGTTGAAATTTATACATCATCTGAAAGCTGAACAAATAAGCTTTCCACTGATGAAAAACTCAAAAATCAAAATATTGAGAAAATCATCTGTAAAGTTGTCCAAATGAAGTCCTTAGCAATGCATATTGACTTACAAAAATACATTTTTGATATATTTATGGATCTTTATATATCTTCATGGAACTTGATCTTTACTTAATATCCTAATCATTTTTGGCATAAAAGAAAAATTTATCATTTTGACCCATTAACACCCATACAATGTATTGCTGGCTATTGCTACAAATATACCTGTGCGATTTAAGACTGGTTTTGTGGTCCAGGGTCACATATACTGTAAAGCATATATACATGCATATAATTTTTTTTAAACGAAATGAATACTTTTATTTAGCAAAGACCCATTATATTGATCAAAAGTGACAGTAAAGATTTTCCATTCATCAAAGAATCCTGAAAATCACAGGAATACATTTCAATAATAATAATATCAATAATATATATATATATATATATATATATATATATATATATATATATATATATATATATATATATATATATATATATATATATATATATATATATACACACACACACAGTACAGTCCAAAAGTTTGGAACCACTAAGATTTTTAATGTTTTTAAAAGAAGTTTCGTCTGCTCACCAAGGCTACATTTATTTAATTAAAAATACAGTAAAAAACAGTAATATTGTGAAATATTATTACAATTTAAAATAACTGTGTACTATTTAAATATATTTGACAAAGTAATTTATTCCTGTGATGCAAAGCTGAATTTTCAGCATCATTACTCCAGTCTTCAGTGTCACATGATCCTTCAGAAATCATTCTAATATGCTGATTTGCTGCTCAATAAACATTTATGATTATTTTCAATGTTAAAAACAGTTGTGTACTTTTTTTTTCAGGATTCCTTGATGAATAGAAAGTTCAAAAGAACAGCATTTATCTGAAATACAAAGCTTCTGTAGCATTATACACTACCGTTGAAAAGTTTGGGGTCAGTAAGAATTTTTATTTTTATTTTTTTGAAAAGAAATTAAAGAAATGAATACTTTTATTCAGCAAGGATGCATTAAATCAATCAAAAGTGGCAGTAAAGACATTTATAATGTTACAAAAGATTAGATTTAAGATAAACAATGTTCTTTTGAACTTTCTATTCATCAAATAATCCTGAAAAAAAATATTGTACACAAATATTTTGTACAATTGTACACATTAAATGTTTCTTGAGCAGCAGATCAGCATATTAGAATGATTTCTGAAGGATCATGTGACACTGAAGACTGGAGTAACGATGCTGAAAATTCAGCTTTGCCATCACAGGAATAAATTACTTTGTGAAATATATTCAAATAGAAAACAGTTATTTTAAATTGTAATAATATTTCACAATATTACTGTTTTTACTGTATTTGTAATTAAATAAATGTAGCCTTGGTGAGCAGACGAAACTTCTTTTAAAAACATTAAAAATCTTAGTGGTTCCATATATATATTTACAATATTACAGTTTTTACTGTATTTTTAATCAAATTAATGCAGCCTTGGTGAGTATGAGACTTTAAAAAAAAAAAAAAAAAACATTTTAAAAAATCATATGTCCCTAAACTTTTGAACATACATTGAACAGTGGTGTGTGTGTGTGTGTCCATGTGAAGCATTAATTGTTTTGCTGTCTCATCCTTTTTAATTAACAATGGAAACTTTGGCCAGTATCAGTAAATGTTGGCACGCGGGTGTTACTTTAGGGAGTTCAATGATTAACTATTTTCTCTCATCAGGGCAAATGGATCAAATTGTTCAGTTCACTGACAGTTATCGGTTGCACTCGCTCATTCTTCTCAGATCCTGTTTTTGCTAAACCCATTAGGAATAATTGGCCATAGCTCTTACAGCCCTAACAAGCTTTTTTTTTCAAGACTCAGTTCTTTTGCTGAGACACAGAGGCTGCACTAAAGGCTAAATTAATTTGAGCATTTTTTTTTTTTTTAAATGTAAAACTTCTTGTAAAACTTCTTGACTGAAACCACAAAGGCTTTTGGCTCCACGCGGCTCATTGAATTCACATATCCTTCAAATTGGCATGCACACAGGGCTCTTACTGCAAGGTACAGCAAGGCCATTGTGTCCAGGGACACTCCGCTCTGACTTCGGGCTTTTGGAGCTCTTCAGTAATCTGCAGGATTATACAAGCAGGAGCTGAAGGCTTCAATCTATGGCACTTTCCATCAAAAAAAAAAAAAAAAAAAAAAAAAAAAAACTTGAAATCTTATCAAGGTTGCAGACCCTATTGGTGCACAGAGCAAGAGGGGAATTGGTTGTAGCTTTTGACATTTCTCAGGATCCTGCAGTTTGAAGGGACAATACCATTTAGAAGATGATAATCATATTAGTGCAATTTATCTTTGTTGTTGGGTCTGTTCATCAACTGGAAAGCCTTAATGGTTGTTAAAAGCATTTGCACAATACACAGATATGTTTTGCGACCTCAGATGGGCAGGCTGTAACCTTAATGAAGCCCATCACCTAAAGGAATTCAAGCTGGTGGTGATGGGAAGCAAACCTAACTACAACACCTCTGAAAGCAACAACAACCAGTGTGAAAGGCCTTTAGAATGAGACAACTAGTTATCTTAATTTTTCCAAGGACCAAACTTCAATCTCATCGATGCCTCTTTATTCTTTACTTGTTCAAAACACCGAATCATTCAGGAAGGAATTACCCATTGCCACGTGTTGCTCGGTTTTGCAGCGGTTCTGTTCTGGCTGTTTGGAAGTACTGTACTTTAATTGGTGGAGCAAAAACAGTTCAATAACCGGCAATAATGTGCCTAAAAGTGCAAGTTATTCAGTATTAACTCCTTGTCTAATAAAACTGTTGAATAAAAGCAAAATCACACAATGACACTGTCTCCTTTTTACTTGAATAACGTCTCGGTTACAAAGGTAACCCTCGTTCCCTGAAGGAAGGAACGGAGACGTACGTCGGACAGACCGACGAATAGGAATCTCGCTAGAGAGGCCAATCTACTTCGAGTGTAACTAAAACGAGCCAATGCACATTGGCATGCAATCATATGCATCAGCTGCTCGCCTCGCAGCGCGGGTATATAATGAGCAGCAGGTGCGTTGCATCAGGTTTTCGCTGAGGAGCCGAACCGGATAGGCGGCAGCATCAGCGGGGTACAGAGACTGTGGCGACGGGACGTACGTCTCCGTTCCCTCCTTCAGGGAACGAGGGTTACCTTTGTAACCGAGACGTTCCCATTCAGTCGGTCACGTTCAACGTATGTCGGACAGACCGACGAATAGGAATCCCTACCAAAGCGCCACAGGAACTGCCCCCTTCCAGCGCTCCGTTGTAAGCCACCTGAACCCCCTTGCCTGAGGATGGTGGGACAGGGCTAACACAGAGAGAGTCTATCACTGCTGTTCCCCAAAACCCATTCAGTGAGACTATCGGATAACGCTGGGAAAGCGTACCCTTTCGCTGGAAAAGGAACGCTGCGGAAGCCACATCCTTCCCCGAAGGAGTTATGTGGAGAAGTACATATGGACTAACCCTGTAGGGCTGTGCTACATATGGAAGAGCTGGGGTGACTCCAACCCGATGAAGGGTGGTTCTCCCAGAGGGAAAGACACGGGCTTCGTTTAGGAGCAACCGTGGAACCAGCCATATGGGATCCCCGTAGGGTCACACATATGGAACCCAGCCTAAACCCGGTTCTCAAGGATACAACGGAGTATAGGCCTGGCGCCAGACGCTCTGCCACGTCGGCTGCCGAAGGGATATCGGAGGACTCGACAGGGTCTGCCTTGTAGGGACTCTCTGGAGAAAAGAAGCGCATGTAGCGCAGCAAGCCGACACTAAGCCGGGGCCTTTCCGTGCCTCTGACCTGAGGCGAGAACACGGGAGGAGACCGGCTCGACACGAAGGCTATAGTATCTAGCGAACGTGTTAGGTGTCGCCCAGCCCGCAGCTCTACAAATGTCTGTTAGCGAGGCGCCACGAGCCAGCGCCCAGGAGGATGCCACACCTCTCGTGGAGTGAGCATGCAACCTGAGCGGGCTTGGTAAGCCAGGGCGATGGCATCCACTATCCAGTGGGCCATCCTCTGCTTGGAGACAGCCTTTCCCTTCTGCTGGCCTCCATAACAGACAAAGAGCTGGTCTGAGGTCCTGAGGCTTTAGGTTCTGTCTATGTACAGTCGCAAAGCGCGGACTGGACAGAGTAAAGCCAGGGCTGGGTCTGCCTCCTCCGAGGGCAGCGCTTGCAGGCTCACCACCTGGTCCCTGAAGGGAGTGGTAGGAACCTTGGGCACATAGCCAGGCCGGGGTCTTAGTACCACGTGGCTATCACCCGGCCCGAACTCCAGGCACGATTCGTCGACCGAAAATGACTGCAGGTCCCCTACCCTCTTGATGGAGGCCAATGCCACGAGCAGCAAAGTCTTCATAGACAGAATCTTTAAGTCTGCTGACAGCAAAGGCTCAAAGGGAGCAATCTGAAGTGCTCTCAGCACCAGAGTGAGGTCCCAAGAGGGTATGGAGGGGGGACGAGGAGGATTTAATCGTCTCGCCCCCCTAAGGAACCTGATGACCAGGTCGTGCTGACCAACAGATTTGCCATCTAAGTGGTCATGGTAAGCGGAAATAGCAGCAGTATGGACTTTGAGGGTGGAGGGGGGACAGCCTACGCTCCAACCCTTGCTGCAAGAAGGAAAGCACGACTCTGATCGAGCATCTTCGGGGGTCTTCCCGGCGAGAAGAGCACCACTCGACGAACAGGTTCCACTTTGAGGCATAAGCACGTCTCGTAGACAGTGCACGTGCCGAAGTGATGGTGTTAAGTACCTCAGGGGGTAAGTCACCTAGAACCTCCACATCCCGTCCAAGGGACCAGACATGGAGTTTCCAGAGGTCTGGACGCGGGTGCCAAAGAGTGCCCCGTCTCTGAGAAAGAAGGGCTTTCCTCAGAGGGATGGGCCAGGGAGGGGCTGTCGCGAGGAGTGAGAGTTCTGGGAACCAGGTCCGGTTGGGCCAGTAAGGCGCAACTAACAAGACCTGCTCCTCGTCCTCCCTGACTTAGCACAGGGTCTGTGCAAGTAGGCTCACTGGGGGAAACGCATATTTGCCCAGGCCCCGGGGCCAGCTGTGAGCCAGTGCATCTGTCCCGAGTGTCCCCTCGGTCAGAGAGTAAAACAACTGGCAGTGGGAGGTTTCTGGTGAGGCAAACAGGTCTACCTGAGCCTCTCCGAATTCTCTCCAGATCAGCTGAACCACCTGGGGGGTGGAGTCGCCACTCTCCTGGCAGCGCAGCTCGTGATAGCTCGTCGGCCACACGGTTGAGCACACCGGGAACATGAATGGCGCGAAGTGACCTCAGATGCTTCCGACTCCACAGGAGGAGATGGTGGGACATGCGACGGGAGCGTAGACCACCTTGACGTTTGATGTACGCAACGGTCGCAGTGTTGTCCGTACGGACCAATACATGCTTGCCCCGAAGCAGGCCTTTGAGGCAGAGTACACAGAGTACTGCCAGCAACTCGAGGCAATTGATGTGCCAATGCAGATGGGGTCCCGTCCAAACCCCTGAGACTGCATGCCCGTTGTACGTGGCACCCCAGCCGGTGGCAGAAGCATCTGTGAAAACCACAGCATGCCGGGACACTTGTTCTAGGGGCACTCCTGCCCGGAGAAACAAAGGGTCCGACGGACTGAAGGTTTGGCGGCACTCCTGAGTGACTGGCACCCGGAACGTGCCGCGCTGCCACGCCCATCTAGGAACTCGGCCGTGAAGCCAGTGCTGAAGCAGTGTCATATGAAGCAGACCGAGCAGTGTTACAGCCGCTGCAGCCGCCATATGCCCCAGGAGCCTCTGAAAGAACTTCAGTGGGACCGCTGTCCTGCCGTTGAACGTATTCAGGCAGTTCAACACCGACCGAGCACGTTCCTCTGTGAGGCGTGCTATCTGTTCGACCGAATCCAACTCCATACAGAGAAAAGAGATCCTCTGCACTGGGGCAAGTTTGCTCTTTTCCCAGTTGACCTGAAGCCTCAACTGGCTGAGGTGACTGAGCACCAAGTCCCTGTGTTCGCACAACTGATCCCGAGACTGTGCTAGAATGAGACAGTCGTCTAGATAGTTGAGAATGCGAACACCCTGTTCTCTCATGGGAACAAGGGCTCCCTCAACGACTTTCGTGAAGACGCGGGGAGACAGGGCCAGCCCGAAGGGTAGGACTCTGTACTGATATGCTCGACCTTCGAACGCGAATCTCAGGAATGGCCTGTGTCGCGGAAGAATCGAAACATGGAAGTACGCGTCCTTCAGGTCGATCGCTGCAAACCAATCTCGGGGACGGATGCACTCGAAAATGTGTTTCTGCGTGAGCATTTTGAATGGTAGCTTGTGGAGGCTCCGATTCAAAACTCGCAGGTCCAAGATCGGTCGTAACCCGCCGCTTTTCTTGGGTACAATGAAGTTGGGGCTGTAGAACCCCGACCTCAAATCGGCTGGAGGGACCGGCTCTATCGTGTCCTTCGCCAGTAGGACTGCGATCTCCGCACGCAGGACAGGGGCATCGGCATCTTTCACTGTAGTGAAGAGGACGTCCCTGAACTTGGGGGGAAGCCGGGCGAACTGAATCGCAAAGCCGACCCTGATGGTCCAAAAGGAGCCAGCGAGACGGACTGGGGAGCGCTAACCCGGCTCGCAGAGACCGTACAAGCGGGACCAAAGGGACCACCGGTGTACCCGCAGCAGGGCAGCGAGGTGGAACACAGGGACGCGGCTCGGGGGGCTCTCTTTGTGAGGCGGCCCAAAGCGGCGTCACAGTGTGCTAGGCAACACTTACCTGGCTCCACGGATGGACAGAGGGAGCAGTCTAGGCTTTGGCTGCCCGCTGCTGTCCGCTGGCGACAGAAGAGGGGGATGAGAGTGGTGAGGTTTTTCTCCTCCCACTGCTCTCCAAACCCTCTTCAGACCTGGAAATGGAGGAACTGCTCTTTTAAATTTGGGTACCGCTGCCTCTTGGGTCAGTGGCGGAACAGAAACAAACCCAATAAAAGGATTTACCACCCGGCCCTCCTCCAGGGGTGGAAGAGCAGCCCCACCCATCTCTGGGTCGCCCGTCTCAGGGGTGATTCTCACCAACCACTTAAACAGCTGCAGAGACGGGAGGCGTCATCTCCCCGCAATGGATACAGCAGAGCCTGCTGGGCCGGAGTTTCTTGCAGGGGACGACACCCTTGGCAACGAGCAGACTGAGGGGCGGCCCAAGAGGAACTCAATGGTTTGTCATGGGAAGCTCCCCGATCCGCTACTAACTGAGGAGAACCGCTGGGCTCAGTCCTCGACAGTGTCACCGAAAAGGCCACCTCGTAAGATGGGAGCATTGAGAAAGCATTTAGCTTGACAACCTCTCACACCTCACAAGGTAAGCCAGGGGGCACTTCTGGACCACAGAGGTGGACATCGTCTGGCTGAGGGCCTGCGCCGTGACTTTGATCACGGTTAGTCAACAAGTGCAGCTCAACCCCAGCACAGAACTACCCTCATGCAAAAAGAGTGCCTTGGCCTCAGATGCAGGGTGGGTGTGGTCTGTGTACAGCCACCCCATCCAAGAGGGTAGTGAGAGAGGAAAAACTTATGCAGATTCTGGCACCTTTGGTTTTTTTTTTCTCCATATTTATGGCACCAATATACCCCCATACTGCCAAGTTTTCCATGCACATCTGGAAGACCCAGGAAAGCATGGCTGTAAACTCCGAATCTGAGTCAGCATAAGCACACACCATTACAGTGGGCAGCGCACCCTCATTTCCAGAGCATAACAGCACTCTCTCCGATGCTGCAATCGACGTCTGTCCCTCAGCTGGAGCTCTGAATGAAATGCTTGGTTCCCCTATGAAAAGGACCAGCAATCCAATCCAGAAACTGCACAGCTTGCAATGCGCTAGAGAGGGAGGGGCCCTAGGGGGTTGGTTCCCCGAAGGAACCCCTCAACCTCATGTCACCCAAGCCATATCAGCAAAGTAGACCTCTTCTGGTGCACCAGAGAGGGCACTACAATGGAGATTATGCAAGGGAACCGCGCATCTAGAGCGCCGAGCGAGCGCTGGGTTGCCGTAACAACCCGCGCTGCAGCCCGGCAGCTCGACGGCACACGACACGCAGAGGAGCAAGAGGTTTGCTCTCGTTGATCTCCACGGTCTCCCAGAGTGTCGGGCAGACCCGCGGCTGTGCTTTAACACACAAGCGGCAGCTGGCCAACAACAGAGGGGACTCAGGCTTCCCGGAGAAAGAAGAGTCACGACCGGCATGTCGACGTGATCATGTTCTCATATGAAAACATGAACACCCACGAACATCATTTCATCACGCGCCCAGACATGTGAAACGGAGATCGTGGCCGTCAGTGAGGACAGGAACGACCGCATCCAGAAACACAAGTAGGGTGTCGTCTTTAAAAAGACGCGAATCTACTTGTGTAAGCTCTTTCAGGGACTTTACTCTTTTAGAAGTGCTGAAGCACGCAGGGGAACGGCCACCGCAACACAGACAGGGATTGTGTGCAGCCTGTCGTGTGCGTTCTCTCTCTCTTTGAAGGCGCTCACTCTTACCAGCCGTAAAAACGACTTTTCAGCGCTCAAAAGCGCACCGTACCGGCCGTGAGAACAGCCTTCTGATGCTGTCAAACAGCTATTTGCTCAAAAACGGCAAACGAAACAAAAACAGAAAAAGAAAGGACTTCGACCCCGCTGCTGTGCTGTTCGCCCGCACTCGGAAAAAAAAGAGAAGTTCAACCAAAAAGCTTGACTCGTCTTCTAGCAGACACTCGCTTGCAGAGAACAGGAACAACCACCGTTCGGCTCCGAAGCGAAAAGCTGAAGATGCAACGCACCTGCTGCTCATTATATACCCGCGCTGCGAGGCGAGCAGCTGATGCATATGATTGCATGCCAATGTGCATTGGCTCGTTTTAGTTACACTCGAAGTAGATTGGCCTCTCTAGCGAGATTCCTATTCGTCGGTCTGTCCGACGTACGTCGAACGTGACCGACTGAATGGGAACATGCTAGTTCTAATGTGATGTGAGATGATATACAGTACATCCACAACACATGTAATTTTGCTTTAGTATATAAATCATAGAATAATATTGTGTATCTTATTAACTGGGTTTCTGCTATTTAAAGTCACCATGAAATAAAAATGGCTATTTCTCATTTTTTTGTGGAAATTGCAGTTTTTTTTATGTGATTTATCCATTATCATTTTTTTTTTTTTCAAAATGTATGTGCCCTACTTAAACAAAAACAAACAAGTCAGCAAAAAAATAAAAGGATAACAACTTATTTTTATGGAATATAACAGTGTTTATTTATCAAATTATTTATCTGTGCACATTATTTTTTTAAATCATGTGCCCTTTAAAGAAATACTCAATAAAGTAGGCTAACTACGTTACCTCAGATGGTTGAATGGTTGGATTCCACAACTGGTAAATACAACATTTACTTTAGGAGCCATACAATTTACTGATGATTTCATTTGAAAAATGCTCTATTGCTCTTCTGATTTGGTTGTGAAATTCGCAGATTTTGGGTGTGTAAGATGTGAAGGATTCTATGGTCCAGTTTAGTATTTTCACCCCATAATGGCGGCCACATTACCAGAGCGCTATCTGGTGGCTGTTACCCAAAAAGTATCAGAGTGTCGCCTCTTGGGTTCTATACTCTTTGCTGGGAATTATGTGTTTCTATGGCACCACTATACGCCTAAATTAATCTACAGCGGTCAAGCTGTACAGTGGCTACGTGGTAAATGTGGGAGGTTTCAGAAAACTCCCAGCTTACAAACTGTAATTACGAGCTCTACGAGGACGTGAACACTTTTTATGAGCCAGAATCTAGTAGCAAAGAATATACACTAACAAGAAGCGTATCTCAATAGAGTGCCCCAGGGATGACGTGTTTTTGTAGGCAAAACCCGGAAGCGAGTTAGCATTTTTGGACTTCCGGTTCCAACGCCGTAAAGTCTATGGGTTTTTTGATTGGGTTTTTGCTAAATCGCCTGAAATAAGGTCTGTGGTTAACAAAGCCTCTAAATAATTTCACGTTTTGATCTATGATATAAAACACACCAGTTATAACCCATTTGTGATTTTTTAAACTTTTGCTGTGTCTTAAAATCGGCGATTGCTAACAAATTGCTAAAAGGGACTACTTCCTTTGGCAGGGACTTTAGACGTCATCAGCCAATCGTCTTTAAAGGTCTAGTATTAGCATTAGGCTAATAAACACAGAATTAATACCAACATATGAAATTAAATTAAGCACATGCATCAGAAAAATCAGGGAATATATATATATATATATATATAAATAATATAATTTAACAGCTTGTTTTTGTATAATGTCTGTTAAAGCAAAAGTGTCCAAAAGTGGGAATTATGGGATAATGGACACAGCAATGCATCATGTATTATAAGATCATTATGTTTGTAGCGTGATCCATTAAAACGTACAATATATTAAAATTCAGACCTAGTGGAGTGATACTATTACTACTATTGCTCCACTAGGTCTGAAATATTCACAGCAAACATGATGATCTTAAATGTATTAATTATTAGGATTCTGTGGTCCAGTTGGAATTTTCACCCCATAATGGCGGCTGCGCTACCGGAGCCCCACCCAGTGGCTGTTTCCCAAAAAGGTTCAGAGTTTCTCCTCTTGTGTTCTATACTCTTTGCACGTAGTTACAGGAATTACTATATGGTGTGAACGACTTGTCCAGGAGTCGCCTGTCAATGCCGTCATATCTGCGTTACATTTGGTTTGTGGTTTTATTTTGTAGAAACCATGGAAACACCAAAGACGCTTTAATATATTACATGTTTTATTAGACAATGGAACAATTTGGTTACATTTATGGACAGAAAACTAATTATTGTTATATAGCTTTAGAGAGCAACAAAAGAGCAAGCAGAACAGGTAAAGCTCAAATCGGCCAAATCAGATCATTGCAAGAGGGAAAATCATATCATGGATTGGGATAATCCCAGGGTCATCTGTGCTGAAAGTAACAAGTATCACCGCTGGATTAGGGAAGCCATTGAAATTAGGAAACGTGCACCAAGGACCATGAACCGGGACGAGGGAGCCTACACCTTATCCCACACCTGTGATGTGGTCCTGGAGAGGGCGTCAGACAGTAGCTCTCCCTACTGTCTAGCAAAACAGCATAACAGCCAACAAGACACGTCACAGCAACATCACGTGACGCTTCTGACGAAGGCTACAGGAAGTAGCCGAAACTAGTCAAGCAGGTAAACAAAAACATTCCTGTCTATCTAAAAGAATCCTATACAGTACTTATTGTAAAGAAGACAGTATGAATCTACTTGAAAGAGCTTAGAAGACCTCAATGTTGCAACAGAAACTATTGCCTCTGTCTTTTCCAGCACATTAGACTCAGTTGCTCCTTTGTGCTTAAAAAAGATTAAGGAAATTAATCCAACGCCATGGTACAAGGAGCACACAAAAAAAAAAATGGAGTACAGCTGGAAGAAAACAAAACTAGAAGTTTTTTGCATTTCGTGGAGAGAGAGAATGATTGAGTACAGAAAGGCCTTAAAAACTGCTAGATCTGCCTATTTTTCAAATCTTTTAGAAGAAAATAAACACAACCCTAGGTATTTATTTAATACAGTGTCTAAATTAACAAGAAATAAAGCTTCAACTTCTGATGTTTCCAAACAGCACAGCAGTTATGACTTTATGAACTTCTTTACTTGCAACATTGACAATATTAGAGAAAAAATTATAACCATGCAACCGTCTACTACAGTATTGCATCAGTGTCCCTGAGGAACAATTCAATTCATTTTCTGCTTTAGGAGAGGAAGAATTGTCTAAACTTGTTAAATCATCAAAATCAGCAACATATATGTTAGACTCTATACCGACTAAGCTATTGAAAGAGATGTGTCCAGAGGTCATAGATCCTCTTCTTAATATCGTTAATTCATCTTTATCACTAGGATATGTACCAAAAACTTTTAAGCTGGCTATTATTAAACCTCTTATTAAAAAACCACAACTTGATCCTAGAGAATTAGTCAATTACAGGCCGATCTCAAATCTCCCTTTTCTGTCAAAAATACTAAAAAAGGCAGTATCATCACAACTATGTTCCTTTTTTAGAAAGAAATGGTATCTGTGAGGATTTCCAGTCAGGATTTAGACTGTACCATAGTACTGAGACTGCTCTCATTAGAGTTACTAATGATTTGCTCTTATCATCAGATCGTGGTTGTATCTCTCTATTAGTATTACTGGATCTTAGTGCTGCACTTGACACTATCGATCACAACATTCTTTTAAATAGACTCGAAAATTATGTTGGCATTAGTGGAATTGCATTGTCATGGTTCAAATCATACTTATCTGACCGTTATCAGTTAGTAGTAGTAAACGAAGAGATGTCATATCGATCACAAGTTCAATATGGAGTACCACAAGGCTCAGTACTAGGACCATTGCTTTTCACTCTGTACATGCTACCCTTGGGAGATATCATTAGGAAGCATGGCGTTAGTTTTCACTGTTACGTTATTGATACTCAGCTCTGTATTTCTTCGCGCCCTGACGAAACTTACCAATTCACAAAATTAACGGAATGCATAGCTGAGATAAAAAACTGGATGACCAGTAATTTCCTACTACTAAATTCAGAAAAAACTGAGATTCTAATTTTTGGATCAAAAACTTCTTCACGTAATAACCTAAAATACTGTCTAACACTTGATGGCTGCTCTGTTAAGTCTTCGTCGTCAGGAACCTGGGTGTGCTCTTTGATACCAATCTTTCATTTGAAGGCCATGTTTCTAGGATCTGTAAAACCACATTCTTCCATCTTAAAAATATATATAAATTACGACATATGCTCTCAATGAAAAATGCTGAACAGTTAGTTCATGCGTTCATTTCCTCAAGACTAGATTACTGTAACGCTCTACTGGGTGGTTGTTCCACTCGCTTGATAAATTAACTACAGCTTGTACAAAATGCAGCAGGTAGAGTTCTTACTAGAGCTAGGAAGTATGACCATATTAGCCCAGTTCTGTCAACACTGCATTGGCTTCCTGTTAAACATCGTATAGATTTTAAAATCTTGATAATTTCTTACAAAGCACTAAATGGTTTAGCTCCCCAGTACCTAAGCGAGCTCTTAACGCATTATAGTCCTTCACGTTTATTGCGATCTCAGAATTCAGGCCAGCTGATAATACCTAGAATATCAAAATCAACCACAGGCGGTAGATCCTTCTCCTATTTGGCACCTAAACTCTGAAACAATCTTCCTAGCATTGTTCAGGAAGCAGACACACTCTGTCAGTTTAAATCTAGACTAAAAACGCATCTCTTTGACCTGGCATACACAACACATTATCAATTTATATTTTCAAATCTGTTAAAGGATTGTTAGGCTGCATAAATTAGGTCAGCCAGAACTGGGAACACTTCCCATTACACTAGATGTACTCATTACATCAGAAGAAGAATGGCATCTAGGCTAATATAAGTCTCTCTGTTTATCACAAGGTTTACCGTAGTCGGATCCGGGCCATATCCAGGTGAGCTTGAGGACCTGCGCCTTGACACGACCACAACGCAGCCCTGAAGTATCAGCAGAGATTGAGTCAACTAGATCATCCACTGTGAAGGCCTAATCGACACGACAGCCAGTGGCACAGTTCCTCAACAAACCGTCCATACCGACGTGATCAATATGATCCTCAATCGGATGGAACTGGAATAAATACTTTGACTGTTGCAATCCCATTGGATTTATGATAGCTGCCTGAATCATAACGAAGCTCTTTTCGCCAGAGGAGAACTGGCCCCCGACTAAGCCTGGTTTCTCCCAAGGTTTTTTTCTCCATTTTAACAACTGTTTGCCACCTGATGTCACTTGTTGGAGTTTGGGTTCCTTGCCGTTGTCGCCTTTGGCTTGCTTAGTTGGGGACACTTGTCATTTGATATTCTACAGTGTTTTGATCTGCCTGCATTGACACCATTGTATGCGAACTGAACTGAGCTGGATAATGACATCACTGTTTACTCCAGTGCTGATATAGATAAATTAACTAAAGGAATAACTATTGTTTCTTACATCGGAATGAATCAATACTGGATTTACTTAAGATAGATACTTTTCTTTAGGAGCTGCTATGCAGCCAAAATTATATACCAGTTATCACTCTAAAGCTGCTTTGACACAATCTGCATTCTAAAAAGCACTATATAAATAGAGGTGACTTGATTCACATCACCGCAATAGCAAACATCATCGATCCAATGATCCAATCAATTCACAATTAACAAAATCAAGTCCCCATTTAACTAAACAAAAGACGATAGCAATTTCCGACATTCACATAGAATATTTGATTATTTATAAATTAATTTATATTAATGATATCTTTTTCCCAAAAAAAACAAACAAACAAACAAACAAAAAAACCCTGCAGTCATCACCTGCATTGCTCCTGAGCACTGAAAGCTTCTCAAGGGGCTTGCAAGGGATCGGTACACAATCCCTCTACTTGAGATGATTACAGAGGCAGGTAATAAAGCCTGGCCATTAGAGAGGATGCTCTGTTTACTCTGTGCAAATCAATTACCCAAGCATTTATTTACTGCCAGGATTGCTGTGAAAATCCCTTCGCAAGTGACACAAAGAATTGTTAAACCCGTGCTTGGTTAGGCACACCTATGGGTTGCTTACTTGCTGTCATCCCTCCCTTTACCTTCCCATTCTTTGGATTGGAGTCTGGTGAACAAATGATAGTGACTTGCAGACTGCCACTTGCAATTTATCAAAAAATTGAGGTCTGTCAGCTTGTACACTGAAAATATTTGTAAAGCACAAGGTGAGGGAGCCTGTTGTGCAGGTGATGCTTAACCCGAATGTGTCAGATAGCACATCTGTTCATACTAATTAGTACCTAAAGTTATGAATACAAGCCTATTTACAATATTGTAGCCTGTCTTTCACAGCAGGCCTTGACTTTCTCGAATCTTGGTATGTAAATGCATCGCCTGAGGATGTCTCTATAGGCGAGGCTCTTTAGATATGCTGAAAAGGGACCATCCATGCAGCAACTTGTAGGGAAATGTGCATTTGTAAGTGACTGAATTCAAATAAAGCAAAACGTTTTCACATTTATGTAAATTCACTCTTTTTTGGAGCTGTACTGTTATCTGCACGATTCAATTCATCATTTGGATGATGAATTGATCCATTAGTCTGCAGTATTGCTGATTCAGATGTTGCACTTTATGGTACATGATCCAACAAGTTGATTTATTAGTTAAATGACAAGAATCTAATATTGTGATTTTTTTCTTTGCTTATGTTGCATACTTGGAATTAATTTTGTGGCTCTATTTTTGTGCAATTTTTACCAAAGTTCTTGATTCATTATAATGTGTATAGTGTGATTTTTTCATTCTAGCAGTACTATTGAACTACTAGGAAATACTTCTGGACTGTTAAAAAATGCATTTAATAATAAAATGCATTCCAGCCCTTGTAAAAATATATACAATTATTTTAAATCATTTTACTGAAAATGACTGTCAAACTTGCCAAAGTTAGCTACAGTAACTAAAGGATGCAAAGATTCGCAGTTCAATTGATTTAAAGTAAAATAATAATATATTAAAAATAGTTATTAAAAATGTGTTAAATAGTACAATAATATTAAACATTAATAAAATAAATAAAATAATATTTTAAGCATAATAATATGAATAAAATTATGTATTTGTGTTATATAGATGTTTTAAAATTCAAAAACTGACTACAGTTTGGCCTCTGCTACACTATTTTCATTTAGTCCTCTCCCCCATTGAGTTTAAGCAGTGGGTTGCCAGCTAATGTATAATATGTTTGCATACATTACCTGGTAGGTATCATCTGCACACCTCATAAAACAAAAACCCTGAAGGTTTTACCATATGTAGTTCGCATCATGACTGTCTCTGCCTACACCAGTGCAAAAACACACATGCATCTGTTCTTAACAGCATCTTCACTCTTCTGAGAGATGCTCAACAGATCTAGATGATGCATAGAGAAGAGGATGAAAAATAATGTCACTGGTAACTGCCTGAGGGAGGTAGAGCTTATCGGATTGAATCAGGAGGAGCAATGGTTAGTGGCCTCCATTCGGGCGTGGAGTGGTGGAGGCAGATAAAGCGTGACGGCCTCTACTCTTCCAGATTATCTTCTCTGTGAGGAGAACTCCTCAACTACCCACTATCACACATGGAGCCCTTTATCTCCTTTAAGTCATTTATTTTGGAGATGAAATCTAAGCATCTGGCAGTACCAACACCATGTAAGTGTAAGAAGAGATGAAAGAGATGGAGGAGGGCAGAATTAATGCTTGGAAGTTTTTTTGTTTTGTTTTTTTTCTGGCCAGGTGCAGTGTCTGGATGAGAACAGAAATGGAGGAGGAAGGAGACACATTTGTTTTTATGACAGAGATGGAAACATATGCAAGCTCCTCGAGGTTTTGAGATGTATTATCTTATGCATGGCAGAGCATCTGGTATTTACACCCTTTGTTGGCAATCCAAAAGTGAAGAAAAAAAAGGCCCCACTTTATATTAAGTGATCTTAACTACTATGTACTTAAGTACTTATTGGGTTCATATTTAATTGCAAAACACTTTTGCTGGTATTGAGTTGGGATATGGGTAAGGTTAGCGAAAGCTTTGGTGGTATGGGTAGGTTTAAGGGTAGGGGTAAGGTGAAAGGGATGGGTCAACAGTGTGATTATAAATGTAATTAAAGAAAATAATTACAGATGTAAATACATGCAGGTGTTTTTAAAATATAATTACAATGTAAAAACATGTATGTACACTATAAGTGCACTGTATTAAATGATTAATTTAAATGTAAGTACATAGTAGATAAGGCCACAATATAAAGTGGGACCAAAAAAACACAAGTTTTGTAATCCTACCACTCCAATGTAAGTCCATGTTTGTCTTGTGATGACCTGGGTGTATCCATGACAAATCCATGTGAGATGTGTTTTTCTGTTCATGTGCTTCTTTAAATACTGCAGCAATACCTGTTTAAATAATACATATGAAGTTTTATTTAACAAAATTCAGGAGGCGCACGTTCAGGTAATCAACCAATCAGTGCAAGATGAAGCCGGTATATAAAGCCATCTCTCACCTCTATCCCATGACAAGTTTCACAGCATCCCTCCACCACCCCATCACCTCACTCTTGGCTGGTTTCTATCCCAGTTAAATGGTTAGTTCACCCAAAAATGAAAATGATGTCATTAATGACTCACCCTCATGCCGTTCCAAACCCGTAATGACCTCCGTTCATCTTCGGAACACAGTTTAAGATATTTTAGATTTAGTCCAAGAGCTGCTTCTTCTTCTTCTTTCCTGTTTTACGGCGGTTGGCATCCAGCTTATTGGTGCATTACCGCCCCCTTCTGCTCCAGACAGTGACGCTGATGACGTGTTCTCTAGTGCACCCGAGCTTCGTTTACAGTCTGAGGGAGACGCACGCTGTATTCAAGCTATTGTACATTGTTTGTATTTTGGTATTGCTATATTTTTTAAAATGGTGCGTAGGTGTGCATGTCGCGGATGTCCTAATCGCGTCACTGTCCAGAGCAGAAGGGGGCGGTAATGCACCAATAAGCTGGAATGCCAACCGCCGTAGAAGAAGAAGAAGCAGCGTCACTGTGGACATACACAGACCCGGAAGAGAAGACAATGCTGAATAAAGTCGTATTTTTTGTTATTTGACCAAAATGTATTTTAGATGCTTCAAAAACTTCTAACTAACCCACTGATGTCACATGGACTACTTTGATGATGTTTTTATTACCTTTTCATGGACAGTCTACCATACATACACTTTCAATGGAGGGACAGAAAGCTCTCGGACTACATCTAACATATCTTAAACGGTGTTCCGAAGATGAACGGAGGTCTTACGGGTTTGGAACGACATGAGGGTGAGTCATTAATGACATCATTTTCATTTTTGGGTGAACTAACCTTTCAAGGAGGGGGAGTACTCTGGGTTCAGACCAAATTCCGAGCTCGGAGCCCTCCCTTTTATTTCTTCTGTTTTTAATACATACAAATTTCCTGTATTTTCTGGATATAATTATATATGGTCATCATACCATTGCTAAAACAACATCTAATGGTGGCCTAAGACTTTTGCACAGTACTTTATATCACGCAGAATGACCAATCTGGTAATCTGGTGCGCCCATGCTTTGAAACAAAAAATTTCCTAAAACAGAACTAATATGGCAGTCAAATGAGCCATTAGATAGTTCAGCAAGTTTTCAAAGCATTCTTTTAAAACTGGCTTTGTCATCCTCAACAGCTTGATTTCACGAAGCAGACATCAAGTGATCCGCTTTAGGATTTGAATATTGTTTGCATGAGCAGACTAGTCAAAACACAAAGCAAAGCAAATCAGCCAGCATTAGTTTCAGACAAGTTTCATTCATGCCTTCAAAACACTGCAGACTCCATGGCGAGAGAATAGAAGCGGTTTGTAATACCGTGCTGACAAACGGCCTGTAATACTGAGCACAAATGAATTTAAAAGTGTCCCTTTTGTACAATGCAAAAACAATATAGGTTTCGCTCAAAGCTTAAGCAGCATCGCTACATCTGTGCTATATCGCTCTGTACAGAACACAGCTCACATGGAAAACAGAACCTGAACACACCAGCGACAAAGGCAAAGGCGTTTTTAATGACAGGTGGGCAGAAATCCCAGCGTGGGAGTTTAGTTTAGCGTGTGAAGGAGGGTTCGTGCAGCTCCGGGCTCTGACGCTTATTCTGCAAAGGCCTTGTTCCCCTACCCAATTTAGCTGGCTCGCCTGTCAGAACGCTTTAAATAAACAGCTCCGACAGCTCCCACGGAAATAACCCTGATGTCCTGCCAGACTATTGTGCTTCTGCGCACTCCCTTTTTGCTTCCCAAAGGATACAATTTGTGTTCTACGCATTATAAGTGTGTATGTGTGTATGAGGAAACGAAGCAGTCGATTTATAGGGTCGCACTATCAACCCGATCTCCTTTCACAAATGGAACAGATCTCATAAGCGCTACTGCTGCAAGGGCTTGTGGGAACACAGAATGTTATTGCAGTCACTTTGTACGTTTCTCAGGGTGACCGAGGAAAACAAAAAGATATTGATCTGAAAAGAGAAGGTGTGCTGCTTATGACTGATACAGAGGGGCTTCTGTTACAAGACAGATTGAGGGTGTGTTGGGATATTGAGTTTAATCTTAGCGTAATCTAGAGGGTTAATTAAGGGGATTTATTCTGCGCACTTTATTTGCATTCATAATGAATTCATCATTTTGGCAAGTATTTTATGAAATATACACCCATATGCATGGTCAAATAAAAAAAAAAATCTTAATCAGTACTGTATTTTGTCTTGCTTTCCAGTGAACATATCAAAACCAATGCTATCTCATGACCAATTCATACATATTTTACAAGGTGGCTAATTCGTACAAATTTGTATGACCTCACTCGTACTAATTAAAATGATCTGTCTAAACCCCAGTGACGGCAACATCTAGGTAGGTCATTTGTACTAATTCATATGAATTTGGCAACTCGTAAAATTTAGCGATTTAGCAAAAAAAAAAAACAATTTATGAGCGCCGAAGGGCAGCAGGTTTGGGTCGCAGGTTTTAAGTCTCAGTACTGGCAGGAAATGTAGGTGGGAGGAGAGAATGAACAGCGCTCTCTTCCACTCTGATTATCCACACCTGAGGTGCCCTTGATCAAAGCACCTAACCCCCAATCACTCCCCAGGTGCCACTGCAAAAATGCCTGCTCTGCTCCATGTGTGTGTTCACAGTGTGTGTGTTCAATACTCACTGCTGTGTGTGTCCACTTGGATAGGTGAAATGCAGTGCACAAATTCAGAGTATGGGACACAGTGCTTGGCAACATGTCACGTCACTTTCACTTTCACTTTAAACAATTTATGAATAACATACATTGCATAAAATAGTCTTAATATCTTGTGAAATTCTGCCTTAAGTGTTAATCTAACAAAGTTTTTAAAAAATGGCATAATATACTATCAAGTAGCACAATAATGCACAATATACAATCAAGTGCACGTTTAATCATTAAAAGATCGTGATCTTGATTCAAATACCCACGCAATCACATTCCTAACTCTCAACAATTTGCCTGTGTCTATCACACCGGAACATTCAAATCTTCACAAACAGTCTTTTCAAAACACTGTCAACCACACAGTATCGTTATTTCTGTGTTACCAACATTCATATAAATATATTTATATTATATTCAGCAATCTGCAACTATAAAAATCTGCAACTAAAAGTTTATAGTTTGGATATAAACACTGTCTTGTCTGCGGTAGTGATCAAAATAGCATTCAAAATAGCATTCAAAATCACCTTTTGAAAGTAACATGGCGCTTCAAATGACAATTGCATCAATTACATTGTTACACTGTTGCATCAATTACAAGTGACTGTTAAAAAATATATTTATCATTGATCATTCATTCAAGAGATTCGTTCAGAAAACACTGATACATCCAGTATTTATGAGTGAGCCATTGAATCATTCATTCAAACCAATTTTTCTTAGTGAAATAATTCACCAAGCAGATCTCGCCCCTGACTGCCATAGTATTTTTTTTTTCCTACTATGGTAGTCAATGGGGGGCGAGATTTGCTTGGTTACAAACATTCTTCCAAATATCTTCCTTTGTGTTCAGCAAAACAAATACATTTATACAGGTTTGGAATAATTTGAGGGGGACTAAATGATGACAGAATTTTCATTTTTGGGTGAACTATCCCTTTAATATTTGTCAGAACCTCTAATATTTTACATGTTTTTTTTTTAGTTGTTTAGTTTTAAAAGTCTATGGTTCAGAATTGTAGGAGAATAATGATCACTGTTTGAAACAAACAAACTGATTGTAATTATCAATTTATCCAGAATTGTGCAGCTCTATACAATAAAGTGCTATTTTTTAAAAATATAATACTGATTAAAACCTGTTTGTTTGTTTGTTTGATTGTTTTTTGCGCAATGCAACTGCTGTATAAAATTTCTATTCCAGAGCAAAAAATCATATTACCTTGCTGGTCTTTTTAAAATTCCCGACGAAAACTACAACTTAAATCCTGTTAATGCGCTTTGGGTTGAGTTTATTTTTAATCCTCCGTTTCTCCAGTCTGCAGGGGAATCCAGCTGATACTTTTCCATTTTCCATCAGTCATAAACTCTCAAAACATTGAGATTTAAGGTTTCTATCAAAACTTTTAATATATACCCTCTCATTGTGAAATGAGATAAGACAGGCAGAATGCTGAGGTTTGAAGTTTTTCTAGCCTCTGTTTACCCACTGGGATCATTTTTGTACAGTTTAGTCAAAGGCCCCAGATAAAGGCCCTTTGCTGATAAGCGGTCTCTTTCTATTTGACCAGTTTGATGTCTAATTTATATTCTTGATTACGCTTTTTGCTGCTGCTTTGTGATTAAATTCTGTTGGCAGTGAATACACATGACACAAAGTCAAGCTCCTGCTTCTATAATCAGCATGAGTTAATAAACTACTCTCATATATTCTGTTTGCTTCATTGTACACATGCAAACATCCATATGGTACAGCCAAATCATATAAAATCTAAAAACAAACAGCTATAGTGATGACTGGCATGGGACCAAGATCAAAAGGAACACACAAAGAATAATTAGAAGTGCTGGATACAGACATGTAAGCACTCTAAGAGATTTAATGCAACCAAATGACCCATTAAACAGCTACACACCATATGACTAAACCGCATAGCAGCTGAGATAACAGCTGACATATCACTGCGTTTGTCTTTTATACTGCATGTTAAGCAGTAAAACATGCCATCCAACGTATTAGAAAGAGTGCATCATCATGATCAGGCATTTTACTGGAGAATCTCAAAGCACAGTCAACAACGCTTGGCACAAACAAGGTATGATTTAAAAGACAGCTGTTTTGAAGGTGTCGGAGTGGAGCTCTTGTGAGCACAAAGATAAGGTGAGAGCACCATGTGATAGCGGTCTGCATTAGAATATATCTATGCAACTCATATCAAGACTCTAGTGAAAGGAAATGCTCTTCTCAGATGATAATGCTTAGACACCTAAAGGTTGCTGATATAGTAGTGGCACTGGAACATGTTTTGAAGTAGAAAGGTTGCAAAGTTCTGGTTGTGTCATTATGTGTTGGCTCACATTATGAATATTAATTAAATTGTGCTGATGTTGCAGTTACTATCATATCACTTTGCTAATTAATATTCATGAGCCATGGATTAGATACTCAGCCTGTGCAGATACACTTGAGTTGGCTTTGAATATACTATTCTGGCATTGAGACACGATATCTGACCAGCGTTACGACTTTTTAATTGTTGATTTTTAGTTCATGTAATAGGTATGGAAACTTATTGTGACCAAAACGAATTATGATTAGAAATAAAATATAAATCAAAATAGTTTAAACAATTAACAGCACTATCATTGGCTACTCTACATAAATACTGTATAAATAACATTTTCTTACATTTCATGCAAAATCATTGTTTTTACTGAATTCAAGTGCATAAATACAATTCAAGTGCATTTTGATGTCAGAGTTTTGTAGAATCAGATGTCTGTATTTCTTAGGGCCATGAAAAAAGCATTTTTACCTGTTGCTAAAACTTTAGTGAATTATTGTCTGTAGCAGAAATGCACTTTAGCCAACAGAAGTGCATATTTTAATATTTGCCCTATAAGTTCAATTGAGAGGGCTAAAAGTGGCCCCTGTCAGGCACCACTAACTGAGATTGCTACATCATTTACTGACATAGCTTTTGAGTGCTGTTCACCTGAAGCCAGATAGTCCAGAGTAAAAGCAACCTCTTGAGTAGCAGATAACACATTTCATTGACAATGCATCACTAAAAGCAGAGGTTTCAGGTCAGACTCATTTGCTGGTGCAGCGTTGGCATTTACCTGCAGACTCTTCATGCCTGTCTGCTCTTTATCTAATGCAATTCTTAGCTGGACTAATCTCCTCAAAAACCGCTTAAGTGTCCTTGCTGCCTCTGACTAAGTCTCGCTGATTCCTCTAGAGATGACAGTGATCTGCCTTTCTGAGAGGAAGAGGAGGAGGAGGAAGAAGGCTGATATAACACACTCAAAAAACTAATAGACTGCCTTGTTTCTTACCTACAAAGGCAACTCATTACAAGGAACTGTTTAAATAACTCCTACAGAATTGGGCTCTTTTTAAACTTGCTAGATAATTGTAAATGTTTTTTTTTTTTTTCACTGAAGCCTACACAAACGATATTAACCCTGATAATAATGGGTGTACATATTATTTTGTCCAACCACTGAATATCTAAGCAAAAATATATAACACAAATATTGGGTAAAAAATCATTATGTACCACACAAAACAATTTCAGCAATCAATGATACTTTTTTATAGATAGTTTTCAGAATGAAAAATGAATGTACACACTGGGCCCTATAATACACCCAGCGCAATGCGACGCAAGGTGCAGCGCAAGTGTGTTTGCTAGTTTGCGTCCGGCGCCGTTCGCGTTTTCCCGTTCAGCACCACGTCCTTAAATTAGTAAATGCATTAGCGCCAGTTAGTGCGCCCATGGGCGTGCTGGTCTAAAAAAGAGGTGTGTTCAGGCGCATTGCCGGCACATTGCTATTTTAAGGAGCTGAAAATAGACTGCGCCATAGACCAACTCAAACCTGGTCTAAAGTCTAAAGTCAATGGCGCAATATTTTTTTTTGTTAGAGCGCGTTGGTAGAAACTGCGCCTCTGGGCGCGTCCACAGTGCGTGTTGACTTTGCTTATTAGACACAGGGATGCGCATCACACAAACATGCCAAACATTAAAAACAAAAGGATTACAGTGTAAAATAATATTATTGTGTAGGCTACATAAATATAAAAATGTAACTTTGTTTAACTTCTAACTAAACGTTTAACTTCGCGCACGAGCAGATCGGTTTCTTCGCTTGAAAAGCGTTCAGCTTTTCCGCCAACAAATTCCGCCAGGTAAATAGCAATCTTCCATGGCGCGAGCGCATCTCGCTCTTAAAGGGAATGGGAGATGACACTCTGATTGGTTTATTGAATGTTACGCCCATTACTCATTAAGAGAATTGGGACAATCCATTTCAAAAATGCGCCCTGGCTCACGGACCATTTTTCCGTCGTTAAAATAGCAAAAGTGGATTTGGACCTGCGCCGTGCGCTTTACACTTTGCATTTAGATCGTTAAAATAGGGCCCACTATGTATAGGTAGATGTAGAAAGCACACAATGCAGCAAATACAGCAAAAAATGGTCTTTAATAAATCCAACAGGAACACTCAGTAGATAACAGGAATAATAATACAGCACAACCATGTAAAACAATGACACGGAACAATAAACAGAGTAAAACTAAGGGTTTAAATACAGAGTAATCAACAGAAAGTTAGGAACTATGGAAACTATTAATGACCAGAAACATAGGCAAAACAGGAACAGGGAAAACAAAACCAAGACACAATAAAACTAAACAGACTTAAATATAACCCTGACATTACCTCCCCTCCCCATTACCTGACTGACAGAGACAGAGCTGTTGTACGTGAATACCCAGGCGGAGCCAAAGAGCCGATAAGACCAAGCGACACAGATGGATATGGAGGCCGAGGTGAAGCCACAGCAACAGGCATCCGAGGTGGAACCAGGGTACCAGAGGACTGAAGATGAAAAGAAAAGGCAGAGCCTGATGGAGCTGAAGGGGTGGAGAGATGAAGTGCAGCTGAAGGTCCAAAACTCTGTGGCACAGGCAAAGCGACAACTGACCAAGGAGGAGCTGAAGAGATGAGGGAGCCCAGTGGATTTGTAAGGACAACGGCCCGAGGTGGAGCAGAGGGAGGAAGGAGCCAAGGTGGAGCGGATTGGTTCTATGATTCAAGGTGGAGTGATGGGCTCTGCAGCTGAAGGCGGAGCCAGGGCATCACCTTGCCAAGGTAGAGCTGGAAAGTGGAAGACCTAAGGCAGATCCACATAGCAGAGTGGAGTCAACAGACAGGGATCTGAGGGGCTGAAGGGAGCCAGCAGAGGCAGGGCCGAAGAACTGGCTGTCTTTGGTAGAGGATGTGGGAGAGGGAGGCTGGGTGGGACCATTGGGGACACAGGAGACTTAAAGCTGGGCGGGACCAGCAGAGATGCAGGATACTTGGAGCTGGGAAGGATCAGCGGAGACACAGAAGACTGGGAGCTGGGTGGGACCAGCAGAGACAAAGGAGACTTGGAGCTGGGCAGGACCAGCGGAAGTCCTCATAACATTTCCCAGAGTGGCGGGAGCGTGTGCGGGGCTACATTCCATTCTTTCAAATGTCATGAGCACACCCATTGGAAAGGATGATGTTGCCAGCTCACACACCGGGTCAGACTCTTTGTTGGGCTCGGGCTCTGGGGTGATGGTATGCTCTGGCGTCAGCTCTGGCGTAGGCATCGCGTCAAGCTCAGAAGATGAACAATCAGAAGATGACAGGAATAATTAAACAGCACAACCAAGCAAAACAACAATAACACAGAACAATGAACAAAGGAAACTAAGGGTTTAAATACACAGAGTAATCAACAGAACTAAGAACAGGTGAGGAACTAATGAGTAACTATGGAAACTAATAATTCCCAGGAACACAGGCAAAGTGGGAACAGGGAAAGCAAAACCAAAACACAATGAAACTAAACAGACTTAAACATAACCCTGACATTGCACAACTTCACATGTTGAAGTCACAAGTTAAAATAAGTCTAAGTCAAATACAAGTTCTTGTTATTGTAGCACATTTCTCGTTTCTTATTGATATATCTTGTGACATGTTTGGCTCCAGATACTCCTTATTCTACTCAATGCAGAGTTGAGTGTATATCAGGAAAATAAAAGAACTGTGACAGAAACAAACATATCTGCCACCAAGTTGAGCAGCAGAGTCAAGATGACCTAATAGTTTTACATGCTGGTGAGACTTCCACATATAGTTTGTACCTTATTAATATTATTTATATTAAACGCATATCCTAAAAGAAGTAACATCTTAAGATGAATCATCACCATAAAAGCACAACCACAATATAATCATGTCATTTATGCCTCATCAGCTCCCTGGGGTTTTTATTGTCCTTCTCATTTCTGTGTTGGTCTTGTGAAAATGTTATCAAAAAGGGCCTAATTATTTCACACAATACACAGAGATAATATTGTCACAATTTTGACAGCTCAAGGACTGTACACTTGGAATGAGATCACACACAGTTTCAGGTTAGCATATTTGTGCCTATGCATTAGGAATGATCTGACAAGAGTTTATGCATGTTGCGTTTGAAATGCTACAGTATATATGTGTGACATGGCCATGTTCATAACCTTGTATTTTCAATATATTCTGTTGCCATGGTGAGTCTATTGATTGGAGCAGGGCTCTGTTGCTGAATACTGAGAGGTGTCATTTAAGCCAATAATGTGAAGGACTGTCAGTCTGCAATAACAAGGAGATAGCAGTGTTTTGCTTTTATCTACGTCTAAATCCTGTTGAAAGGCTGAGCTTAGCACTGGTGCAGATCATTTTCCATCTGTAAGAAAAAGTCAAATGGATCCTCAACCTCATTGGTCGTTATCAAGCTCATTCTGAGCAGCAACAGTGTTTTTCTGTACCACAGAGCCACTATGGTAATAGGGACATAAAATACATTTTAATCGACCTCACATGCTTTGATAAAAAAAAAAATATCTCCACCGACTGTTTCTTAAAAAAAATCTAATCAATATCACAAATACAAAGTTGAAGCAGGCCAAACAAGAAAACCTTTTCATGGCAGAACAAAAAAAGCCTGTACTAGACACAAATCCTGTTTTGAGTCTGAAGATATTTCAAAGTTCTGACAATTTGCTTTGAGTTCAAATGAATCTCAGGGGAAAATAAATGTTACAAAATGTAACAAGATTATTTTGAGGCCGGCGTTGAATTTTCTTCTAAATATCATCTAGACCATTAGGGATGTCTTAGTTCTTCCCCGCAGACCAAAGAAATGGCATATGCTTCATTGAATGCTAAGGCCTGAACCCTGCAGAGCTGTAGGGAAGAACTTCTCTAATTCATTCAACTCCATTAGAGGCTCATCTCATTTATCCTGGTGACTGGTCCTGCTACGGCGGAGCACAAAGTTATCTCTCCATTTATTTCCATTAAAGTGCTTTGAAGGATGAGATGCATGTTCATAGAGGGTAAATGTGTTCACGAAATATGAAAATGTACGCAGTCCAATTCCACAAGTGCAGCTTTAGGACCATGGTACAGATGTTTGGGGATAAAATAGAGTTCAAAATTCTGAATTGAATTGAACTTCATACTTTATTAATGCTTTTGCTAGTTTTACTATGCAACCAGGCATAGCTAATTAGAATATAAATCCTTGAACTAGGCCAGCACAGATCTCATTATGAACAAAGGTTTCATTGCTTGTCTTTATTTATTCCATTGTTTGAAGTGCTGATTACATTAATGTCATCTACAATATGACTGATTCCCAGCAATGCTTTATAATGAAGAAATTACACAAATCAGAAGTCAGAGGTAAGCACAACCATAACAATATTTTTAAAGTAATAGGTCCACCGCATCATCCTGCTTATGAAGCCTTGGTTATGTCAAGGATTATGAAAGCATTTAGCACAGATGGCAAATATAAACCCAGAGGAAGCCATTTCCTCATATTAACTCATATTTGTTTTTGTGTAATGTATGGCACACACCCAAATGGACCAGACTGGGGAATGTGTAAAGAGAAAGCTGAGAGAAATAATGTTTATTCTTTTTAGCCCAATGTTTTAATAAAGATCTACTATTAAAAAAAAAAAAAACAGTGAATGTTACATGCAGTCATCCTCAGCATCAAAAGGCAAAAGAGAATTAAGCAATTTAAGACTTAATGGAAATGTAATATCGTTTAACTTTAATATTCCTCTGGTAGACTTCTTAATTTGGAGTATTCATTTAATTCCATAAAAGCTAAAGAGTTAGACAATAAGTTAAAGAAGAAGAGGAAAGTTTAGACCAGCAGTGTTTAGGTTGCAACACAGTGTGAGAATGCTCTTAAATTAAATGAAAAACTTTGTTGGTAGGCATAACCTACACATTTATCACATAATACACCACGACCTGTGTCCGAACAAATGAGTCTTATGAACTGTTTTTTAATGAATCACTCAAAACACTGACAAACATATATATTGGCACAGCCAATTTAATACTATGACAATAACAACAAAGAAATAATTTAAACAGAACAAAAGCATTTACCTATGTAGGTGGTATATTGAATACTGTATATAAACAAAATACATTCATAAGTTAATGGACCCCTTGTCTAAATCAACATTTTTGTTCAAGTTTTTGTTCATTTCCAAAATACGTTGTCGGTAACACTTTACAATAAGGTTTCATTTGTTAACATTATCTAAATAATATATAAATCTTGCATTAATTCTGTAAAGAACAAAAATTCCTAGATCTGTTTGGCTCATTTTGATGGACAGTTGGTCATTTATACTTCAAAAGGCAATTTGCTGTGAAAACGACTTGAGGCAATTTCAACTGAACCCAGACAGAAATTTAATCTGCGCTGTCATTGTTCTCTAATAAATCAATGAAAAGTGAAAAGCTTTAAACATTTGGAGGCATTTATGCCTATAAAGAATTTCCAGTCTTTTTCCAAAACTAAAGTAATTAAAGAATACTTTCTCTGTGAACCAATTAAGACATTCGCTTGCAAATATGTTCCTGTCAGTATAGATATGTGAGATGCTGAGAGTTGAACACTGGGGTTGTTTATTATCTGTAAACAAGAAGCAATTATTCTGCCTCTGCTGTGAAGAAGTGACTTGGCCTTGCGTTGGCCTGTGTCACAAGACATCGAATACAAAGTAAATTCATTTCTGTTTGTCAGCGAACAGAAAACCAGATGTAGCGCCAATTCTGGACAGTCCTTAGTGATTAGCATGAAAAAAGCAATTATTTGTGGATTAGAATGCTCCATTTTACAGTGCTGAAATTAATTAGAGACTGCACACCTCTTTTCATCTGTATTCAAGAACAGCTGTGAGCTCATATTGGTAATGAGAATCTGAACTAAAAGACATACACATCACCCCCTCTCCATCTATCTTTGTCTCCACCTGTCTGTTATTTCCTTTCCCCATCATTGTCAACAATAAGGCCACCGTCACCCTCACAATCACTGTCAATGTCATCGACAATGTCAGTGGCACTCATCATTGCATGTCTGTTTATCTTCAACACATTTTGTTTGCTAGTATATAAAAAAACATGTGTTTACAAACAGGACCGTATTGCCAGACAGTTTCAGTATTTTCATGCTTAAACAACCACATACATATGCTTAGTCCACAATTCACATGCAGTATCAAGGACAGCTGCCTGACTGCTTCACTTTCAGATATTTAGTTCTGTTTTCTCAGGTTTATGACGATCAATAATGATCAATGAAGATAAATAAAAACCACACAAATTAGAGTTGTCAAAAGTACCAACTTCGGTACCAATCGGTACTGAAATTTTAAAAATGTGACTCTTTGAGCGCTGTTGAGTGGATTTGTAAACACCTCTAATTGGCCATTATGTTCATGTGCTCATCAGATATGTCCGTGATTGGCTACAATGGCGTTTGGCGTTTTGAAATCGGGAGCGTTTGTAAGTGCTCGGTGAAGAGAGTCATTGATTACTATTTACAACGTTTTTGAAACATTGATCATTGAAGCCAGGTTCGGTACAGCAGGGTGAGAAAACAAAAATATTTTTTTTCTATTTTTATTTAACAATGTTTTACTGAACAAACTGTGTCCCTGTGTTTAAATTTATTCAATTATAATTAACATTTTCTTAAAGGGTTAGTTCACCCAAAAATGAAAATGATGTCATTAATGACTCACCGTCATGTCGTTCCAAACCCGTAAGACCTCCGTTCACCTTCGGAACACAGTTTAAGATATTTTAGATGTAGTCCGAGAGCTTTCTGTCCCTCCATTGAAAGTGTATGTACGGTAGACTGTCCATGTCCAGAAAGGTAATAAAAACATCATCAAAGTAGTCCATGTGACATCAGTGGGTTAGTTAGAAGTTTTTGAAGCATCTAAAATACATTTTGGTCCAAAAATAACAAAAACTACGACTTTATTCAGCATTGTCTTCTCTTCCGGGTCTGTTGTATATATCCGCTTTCACTCCACAGTGACGCTGCTTCTTCTTCTTCTTTCCTGTTTTACGGCGGTTGGCATCCAGCTTGTGCATTACTGCCCCCTTCTGCTCCGGTCAGTGACGCGATTAGGACATCCACGACATGCACACCTACGCACCATTTTAAAAAATATAGCAATACCAAAATATAAACAACGTAAAATAGCTTGAATACAGCTTGCGTCTCCCTCAGACTGTAAACAAAGCTCGCGTGCACTAGATAACATGTCATCAGCGTCACTGTCTGGAGCAGAAGGGGGCGCAATAATGCACCAATAAGCTGGATGCCAACCGCCGTAAAACAGGAAAGAAGAAGAAGAAGCAGCGTCACTGTGGAGTGAAAGCGGATATACAACAGACCCGGAAGAGAAGACAATGCTGAATAAAGTCGTAGTTTTTGTTATTTTTGGACCAAAATGTATTTTAGATGCTTCAAAAACTTCTAACTAACCCACTGATGTCACATGGACAACTTTGATGATGTTTTTATTACCTTTCTGGACATGGACAGTATACCGTACATGCATTTTCAATGGAGGGACAGAAAGCTCTCGGACTAAATCTAAAATAACTTAAACTGTGTTCCGAAGATGAACGGAGGTCTTATGGGTTTGGAATGACATGAGGGTGAGTCATTAATGACATTTCATTTTTGGGTGAACCCTTTAAGGATAAAAAAAATCTATTTCTGCTAATGCTATAAACTATTAGGGAGCCCTTCCTTGCACATTACTTACAATTAACAACAGAACCCAAATTATTAAATTCAGTTGCTATTTATTTTTTAGATATAATCATCAACACTCAAATAATAATATAAAAAATTATGTACTGTAAACATTTAAATTTGCATTAACTTCTGTTTCTCCAATTTGTTGTTGAAATATGATCATTTACACAGTGGCTGTCATAAATTGTTTTCATGACGGATTTATTTAAGTCTTACATTAACAGGTTAAAGCGTAACTCAGTAAGCTTTGTGAAGCTCCCCCTACAGGTTCCTTCAGTGAATCACACTATCGTAAATACTCCAAGCGCAGCTCTGGACTACAACGACTACAGCGCTCACCAGCGCAGTAGTTTTGCAAATACAGTACAATAAATCTCGATGGAGGTGGGTAGCTTTCGAAATTGTCTTATAAAGTCATAATACAGTAAATACATTGTTTTTGAATTACCGTAAAGCATTTTGTCACTCTCGCGTGAACGTGAACGTGAACGTGAACATGAGGCGAGATTGTGTCGGGTCGGCACAGCTCAACTTGCAAGTGCGGTTTTCTGGCGTAGACGTTCCAGAGGGGGTTAGTGCTCGCCTCAAACACACCACTACAAGTCAATTAACCATCGTAAGGACTTAGAAAACTATTTATGAAGGTAAAAAAAAGTTTCTTAGTTCTGCTTTAAGTAAAATATAATTAATATAGTGCATATATTTGGTGAAACAGTTCATTTCTCTAGCGAACTAACAAGCTGTGGACACTTTTCTGAGGTAAATGTAATACTACGTGACATATTGTTTACAAACTGTTTTATTGACATCTTTCCGCGGTTGAAAAGATTACACAAGATATGATATTTTTCAGTAAGTTGTACTGTACCTTTCGACATACCTTCATGTTCATACTGTAGTAGTGAAGAGGAAGGGATGATCGCGTTCACTCGTGCTCCACGCTGCCATTTGAACTGAGGCGCCTAGCAATCTGTCATGCCACAAAGCATCAAAACTGAATTTATTGTTGGAATTTTGAGATAAAATGGACAGAATATGAAAGATGGCACTTTCTTATCCAAAGTAACAAAACACAGAGCTTATTGCGATTATTGGTGGTTAATGCTGGTTAAAAGTGGTTAGGCTAAAAAGCATTACTGTGTGCGCCCCCCTCCTGGATTGGAGTGTGGATCGCCTGTGTATTCATCGTCTGCATGAACCGAACCGTGACATCTGTACCATGATGGTTTGGGACGAATACATGTACTGTTACACCCCAGTATACAGTATGATATATACAAATATCAGCTGGATGTTTAATTGTGCTTGCTCTTTTCTTTATTTTTACATTTAGACTACCTTTACTGTCATCTAATGCTCACTTTAAGTATATCTTTAAGAAACCCTAATATATTCATAACACTTAAAAATAATCTATGGCAAATCTCAAAATGTAATTAATTTTTTTTTAACTTTATTTTCAGAATAATTTATATCAATTTTCCATACCGTACATTATAATGTTTTGTAATGCCTAATTTCACTTTTTTTATCACTTTATATATATATATATATATATATATATATATATATATATATATATATATATATATATATATATATATATATTTTTTTTTTTTTTTTTTTTTAGACACAATAGTATAGAATTTTAATACTGGCCATGACATGAAAATATTTATCAGCCATAATTTTATCCAATAAGTTTGTTTAGTTAAAACGATATGTTAAGATATTACCAGTTCAAAATCCTGCAAGTACCTGCTATTAATTTTTCTCAACTAATTACTGTTAGTTGGCACCAAACATTAATATTTACATATTGTTACAGTGCTGTGCTTGCCAGCTACCAAAAAAAATTGCAACGGCCATTTACTCCATGAATATTTAAACAATATTTATATAGCATATGGTCATTACTCATTTCCTTGCTTTAAACCACTTTAAACTTGGCTCAACTCGTTTTCATATTGATGTGAATCTTGACTGAAAGCTCAAAAGACAGGAAAGGAACAGAAAACACCAGGAACTCCGGAGAATAATGACACTCATTAATAGCGGGTTGGAGAAGACTGATGGCAATGTTTTGAAATGTGACACAGTTGAAAGTCACTCAGAGCTGTCTGCGCACATCTCACTCCGAAGGTTTGTGTCAATTTCAGGGACGCTTCCAAAGACGTATGCCATCGGCTGAAAACCATTAGCACTTCCTGTTGTTTGTCTGTACCCAACCTGTATTAAGATTTCATAGTTTTGCAAGCCAAATAATGAATTATTTACTACTGTATATTCCACCATCATGCTTTATGGTAGACAGGTGAAAATCTGTGAAAATCCATATTTACTATATTTTTCAGGATGCAGGCAGGTTCCTTATCAGAAAAACAAGCTCTAGTGTAATGAATGGGCTCTTTATCATCATACTGGAATGAGACAGTCTACTAGTCATAGCAAGGTAATTTCCTATGAAACTGCAAAAATTTGTATAAGGCTGTGATAGCGTGATAGTATGACTAAAACACATTCTATCGTGCACACAAATAAAAAACAATATTTCACATAGTGTTATAAATGCTCTCTATGCTCCTCTGTCTCTTTCTCGCTCTATTCATAATTCAAACACTCTTTATTAGCATAATAAACAGGGCTTTGCACACTACTCACATCCAATAGTACAAACACACAGAGGTACCAGTCTCTCTCTCAGTTTGTCTTCCTACTGTCTCTTAAGAAATAAGAGCTCTGGGATGTTTCTTGTCGAGGACTCTGGGTTCAGATACCTGTGATTCAGAGGGCAGGATAGTGCTGGTAGTGTGGGGGTGGGTCGAGAGAAGCTGTCAGCAGACGGATGATACATCATTACAGAAATCTGTAAAATGTACATCAGGTATGACTGGATGTGTGGTGCTAGGGTACCTGGCATGATCCATTCTGACAATCAGCTAGGTGTATGATCCTGCTTCAGGCTAACAACAGCACAAATAAAACAACACAACATACACATCAGTGATTTACAGCTAATACTGCAGGATTTTTATGCCAAGGATTGCTGATGAAACACCACAAACTACTTTGTAATAAGCTTTTTTAAGTAGCATCTAAATCAATGAAAGTTACCTGTTAGTTGCAACATAGTCTCAATGGAAAAACATACCTCTATTTCAAAACTTACCTATACCATTCACTTTATTGCTTTTCCCACAAATTATGATTACAAGGCAATTTATCAACTTTTTAGTGCAGTTAATACTGTTATGACCTCAAAATATTTTAGTGCATGATTTGTAAACTAATTTGTAACCAGTTCCATATGTATGGGTTTTCTGATATAGTAAACTCCGTTATAGTATTGCACTTGCGGTGTAGAGTGCTTGGGTAAACGTCCCATCAAACATGAGACATGACATTTGATAGAAGACATCAAAGACTTGTAGAAGCCGGCAAAAATGGCTTGGTTGCTTTAGTAAATGCATTTATCGTCTCTCATTTGTATTTGTTAACTGTTGTTTAGGTTTAGTGTAGGAGGTACATTATTTTCAAATGCAACAGAGCATTAAAATTGTAATAACATTAAAATTGTAATAAAAAGTACTGAGTAGTATTAATTAACAACATGTTAGGGTTAGTTGCTATTATGCATAATTTACAGTTATTACTTACATCACCTTAAAAATAAAGTCGACATTTCATTACCATACTGCCAACGTGGTACTGCAGTTTTGCAGAAATGTCACCACAGACAAGTTTTCAAGACTGGGTTGGAAAACATTACTTGAGTTTAGTGTTGATGTGTCAAGTCTTATGAAAATTACCCCATCAACCTGTTTTTATCAACTAATTACTGTTAGCCGGCACCAAAATGTTAATGTTTACTTGTTGTTAAAGAGTTCTGTTAGCTAGCTAGCAAGAAATTTCACAAATAAACTATGACAGCCATTCACACCATGAACATTATTTATATGGCATATGGTCATTACTCATTTGCTCATCTTAATCAACATGAGACTTGGCTCAACCCCTTTTCATCATTATGTGAAATGTGACTCAGAATCTCCAAAGAACTCTGTAAATGACACTCATTAATTGTGGATTGGTGAAGACTGATGGTGATGTGTCAAATTAATTGAAATGCAGCACAACTGAGAGTCACTCAGAGATGTCTGTTTGCGATTCTCAAGGACAATATTTCAGTATTATGTGGGTGGGGAGGATAATATTTTTTAATGCCATGGAAATATCCTGATTTCACTGTGACTTCCTAAAATAAAGCCATTTATTCAGAAAGATATAGTAAGGATGACATTAATTAGTTTTATAATTTCATTGTACTACAGCCAACATATTAAAATATTTTTAAATACATTTTATCTGGAAACATTT
Organism: Chanodichthys erythropterus; assembly: GCF_024489055.1. Classification (NCBI taxonomy): domain Eukaryota; kingdom Metazoa; phylum Chordata; class Actinopteri; order Cypriniformes; family Xenocyprididae; genus Chanodichthys; species Chanodichthys erythropterus. The sequence continues at coordinate 7,514,041 of NC_090224.1, read as the reverse complement.
TAAGTTGACAACATATATATATATATATATATATATATATATATATATATATATATATATATATATATATATATATATATTTTTTTTTTAGATATATAAGATATTAATATATAATACAATATATATATATATATATATATATATATATATATAATACAATATATATATATATATATATATATATATATATATATATATATATATAAGACATTTTCAGCTCAGATTTAAGCGCTTTTCACAATAATCTTTTTAGTCTGTCCACCCCCCACCCCCGACTACCTAGCGCCCCCTTGTGGCCCCCTGTGATGCAAAGTTCAAAACTGCATTGAAATCATAATTGCATTTTGATAAATGAAACACACACATTGATACAAGGATCAAACATATTGATGCGATATTATGATTGCAATCGGAACAGCTGACCTATATAAGCATAAGCGAATATCGCAAAATTCATAGTGGAATATCTGGGCTTAGATTTTTAATTCTAAACTAAAGTGAATAAAATTCATTAGCATTCATTCAGGACTCATCAAATCACCCTGGAGAGTCAAACTGAGTCTTTTTATCACATATGCTTCTTATCAGTAAAAACTGTAAGCAATTTAGCACTAGCAGTCATCCGAACGTGACAGGTAGTTTGAATGAGATTAGTGGAGAAAAGGAAGTATTTCTTGGCAGCATTTCTCTCTGGAACCTGCTGCTTCTACAGGTTATTTTCGATAACGGCTGCACAGCCCATCCCAATGTAGCATCAGTTATCCACCATCTGTGAGAGCTGAATATATGAGAATTCACCCATTTAGTTTTCTATCTTGCTACTATATTGACTAAATTGAGTTGCAACATCATGACAAGCATGACTGATTCCATTAAGGAAATTCATTCTCTTTTAAATTTTACACTCTAGTTTGCAATAATACATGACACTAACAACATATGTAAGCTATTTTATTAATTCAGTTCACACAGTTCACAATTTTCTTCTGTACTTAATCAGTTTGTTATTTGTAAATGTCTATTGTTAATCCTCGCTGTATTGATCTTGTGCATTTTTTCTCTTACCAAATTCATTAGAAAATGCAAAATTAGTTCATTCAAATTCAAAACAGTCTTTCCTCAAGGTGAATGTGTTGCAAAACTGACAGTCTATAAAGCAGTGTGCCGAGCCAATCAACTTAAGTTAGTAACCTTATTTTACATGATGAAAATAGATGGACACAGCATCTAAATGTTGTTTGTCCTGGAATGACATCTTTCCATCGGAGAGAGATTCAAAGAACAGGCTGCTCGGTTATATCTGGAAAGTGACTCATCTGCAGTGCTTTCAATCACTCTCACCTCAAATCCTGAAGGCAACAGATCAATTTACACCTTTCAAGGCAAAGCACAGAGTACTGGGAGTAATAAGAGCTCCCAGAAGTCCAATGTGTAGTAGAATTAAAAGTACTGGAAAAAAAAAAAAAAAAAGATATGTTGAATCCTGGATATATCAGCCATTGCACAATCCTGGAGACATTCTGTATGTTTGAAAGCATATCCATTATTCTAATCTTAAATACCATAGCTTATATATTTCGCTTTCTTGGATATATTTCTCTTGCCCTCATTCTCTGAATATTTGTCGTATGATTTCACAGAAGCAACAGTCATTCTGCGTGTCATTGAGCGCATCAAACTGTGTGAAATCAGATAATGTCCTTCCCTGCTCTGCTGACACGGAGCCCACTGCCTGCTGAGACTCAGCAAGGTCAATTAGCCATGCTGATTCTTCAACAGCCGGCACAAACACAGACCATTATCAGTAATGGAGTTTCTCACCAGAGTCTGTTTGCATTGCACTGACCAGCAGGGTAACCAGTCGCATATTGGTTTTGTTTGCCGCTTCCTTACTCGTTCTTTCCCTCATTCTTTCTCTAACAGTGTATGGAGAGAAAATGTGGGGATAGTGAAGAGATTTAGGCGATCAAATAAGTGTGTCTACGGCCTGTGATACTGAGGAAAGGGTTCCTTTAAGGCAAAGTCATCTAACACTTAGCCCCTTTTCCCTGAGGAACTGAACCATGGGTCAATACAAGCAGCAAAATAAACCCCAAGTCTTGCTTTCTCTCAGAGCTGATGAGAAAAATGCCCCAGTCTTGATAATGGTTCATTTAGGCCAGAAAGATGAAGAGACTGTTAGAGCTACAGTATAGCGTGAAATGCTGCTTTTGATTTTTATAGCTGTGATAGATAAATGAGTTTTATTATTAAAGATTAGCAAGATAGTAGATGAGTTTTATAATTATAGCTGGAGCCAAGTATGGCATATTTTCCAATAAGTCAGTTAACAATTTGCATACATGGAAATATATGAGAAATAAATTTGCAGTCTCATTTCTCAAAGCATCACAATATTTTTTGTTAATGCAAATATTTTGACCTCAGGTCATTTTGTGTTGCATTCATAAGCATGAGTTGTTTGCCAAGCCAGCAAGCAGCTACCAAGGAATGCTTGAACAATGTTAACATATGAAACAATCATCAACATCTTACTGCAATGAGAAACCCTCCTTTATACACTACTTGTGAATCAGTAGAAGAACAGGGCTCTGAGAGCAAAAATAATAATTGACCCTATATTTTACACTTTAAAATGTGATCTTTACTGGGAAACTACTGTAATTGTTGATTGTGAAAATTTAAACTATGTTGTCGGGCAATTCTCTCTCTATATATATTAAGTTGAATAAATTAGTTGTTCCAACTTTATCCACATATTTACAGTATACTTACATAAAGTGATATATACTATTTAGCAAATCTCAACTTCTTAATTGTTTATATAATTGCAGAATGTAAACAGCTCAAATCTGATAATTGTGACTATATTAAGGTATAAAAAAACATTAAAGGATTAGTTCACTTTAGAATGAAAATTAACCCAAGCTTTACACACCTGCAAGTCATCCTAGGTGTATGTGACTTTATTCGTTCTGATGAACACAATCGAGTTATATTAATAAATATCCTGATGCGTCCAAGCTTATGGCAGTGAACAGGAAATGAGTATGAAGCTCAAGTGCATCCATCCATCCATCCATCCATCCATCCATCCATCCATCCATCCATCCATCCATCCATCCATCCATCCATCCATCCATCCATCCATCATAAACGTACTCCACATGGCTCCGGGGGTTAAAAGATTGGTTTATTTTCAAATTAAAATTTCCTGATAATTTACTCACCCCCTTGTCATCCAAGATGTTCATGTCTTTTTTTCTTCAGTCGAAAAGAAATGAAGGTTTTTGATGAAAACATTCCAGGATTATTCTCCTTATAGTGGACTTCAGTGGAGCCCAAATGGTTGAAGGTCAAAATTACAGTTTCAGTGCAGCTTCAAAGGGTTCTACGCAATCCCAGATGAGGAATACGGGACTTATCTAGAGAAACCATCGCTCATTTTCTAAAAAAACAAAACAAAAACAAAATATATGTTTTAACAATAAATGCTCATCTTGAACTAGCTCTCTTCTTCTCTATTAGAATTTCGGCAGTGTAGACACTGCTAGGTGTATTACTGCCCTCCACAGTTTAAAGTTTGAACTAATTGTTATATTCTTGCACTAGCATATTGTATATGACAATTTAGTTCAAACTTTGACCTGTGGAGGGCAGTAATACACTTTGCAGTGTCTACACTGCTGGAATTCAAATAGAGAAGAAGAAGAGAGCTAGTTCAAGATGAGCATTTATGGTTAAAACGTATAAAATTTAAGAGCGATGATTTCTGTATGTAAGACCCATATTTCTCGTCTGGGATCGCTGTAAACTGCAATTTTGACCTTCAACCATTTGGGCTCAATTGAAGTCCACTATATGGAGAAAAATCCTGGAATGTTTTCATCAAAAACCTTAATTTCTTTTTGACTGAAGAAAGAAAGACATGAACATCTTGGATGACATGGGGGTGAGTAAATTATCAGGAAATTTTAATTTGAAAGTGAACTAATCCTTTAATAAAGGCCTTCTGAAGAAAAGTGATGCATTTGTGTATCCACCAGACCGCCTTCTGTATTCAACTTATGAAGAAAGTTTAACTGACATTGCGTTTTTTCCGTAAGTTGAATACAGAAGCTGTAGGATGTAGTGTAAGCGTTTTGAACTGCGAGAGGCGTTACAGTTTCTTCCTAAGCTGAATGGAAAGCGGTCTGGTGGAAGCTAGATATTTTACTGTATAACTTGTTAAATATGGATATTTTTCTTACATAAATTCATTGCTTCCCTTCAGAAGGCCTTTATTAACCCCCCAGAGCAGTTTCAAGTATGTTTATGATGGATGGATGCACTTTCTTCAGCTTCATATTCATTGTTTCCCATTCACTGCCATTATAAAGCTTGGATGCATCAGGATATTTATTAATATAACTCCAATTGTGTTCATCAGAAAGAAGAAAGTCATATAAACCAAAGGATGAGGGTGAGTAAAGCTTGGGGTAGTTTTCATTTTAAAGTGAACTATTCCTTTAACATCATGATTTTCTGTAAAGCTGCTTTGAAACAATGTGTATTATTTCTTCAACTAACATTAAATGATCATTTTGACCAACTGCTATATTTAAAGTGGAAAATGATGGTCCAAAAAGGAAACAACACTATTTTTTGCTGTTTTTAACACTTTGGAATTTAACAGCATCACTCCTGAATTAAATTATCACTTTAATTTACTGTATATAAAAAAAAAAACAAATTGTATCCAACTCATGTAATGTTGTGCATAGTGACAAAATTGATATCAATCAAAAGATAGCTGACTGGATGTGAGTGCTATTTTCTACAATAATGTTTTTCTCCCAAATATTCACAATGTTATGTTTATTTTATAGGCCTATATGGACTTAGTGGCCTTGTAAGGTACAGAGTCTCCACTCTGCAAATAAAATGTTGCAGAGAATAAGAGAATATTTATTTATTTTTTTACCTTAGTGAAAACACAATGCAAGGTAACACCACCATTAAGATTTCATTGGGAAAATAGAATATAAAGCTGCAGTCCGGAAGTTTTGCCTCTTTCTCTGTTTGAAACCTGCAATCACAATTATATGCGGAATTATTATCTTTACGTGCGTTGTGCATCGGCATGATCGTGCGGATGAATAGAATGTTTGGTATCAGTCAACACATCGGTGTGGATACTGTACTTCAGAAACATAGATTCTACATCTTGGAAGTATGACCAAAATAAGAATTTTCACCAGAAAATGTCATCTGAACAAGTAACAAATCTGCCACTTTTGTTCTGAACAAACTGAGGAAAAAAGCATTAGGCCTACAATAAATCACGCTGCCAATGGTGATTAAATCTAATGATTGCTTAGCTCGGATCACGCCAAACCGTGCATATTATTATTACTGTTATACTTTGTTCTCAAATCATTAATGTTAACAACATCATCATTGCGTGACTATGTGTATTTATTGTGTATTAGCGTTACATTTAGATTTCAATTTCAAGTCTTTTGCTTTTGACTACGGGTGAATCTCCAGTTGTCACTGATGATTGTCATTTGGACCTTTCTGGATTACAATACATTTAATAATTCCAGCTGCTGTGAGAAAAGGCTATAGCTTTAATTGGAAAAAAGCTTTAATTGGAAAAAAATTAAATAGGAAAATTCATTCTTAAAAAAAAAAATTGTTTCTGAAAAAAACAAACAAACAAACAAACAAACAAACAAAACCACAACATGTTGTAATTCGGAATGTCATCAGTATAATTTACGCAATTTGTGTACTGTTGATGGACAGTGATTAAGCTTACCAGAAAATAATGCTAATTCATTCTGTTTCACTCACACTAAAATTTCCCTGAGTGAAAAAGAGAAAAAAATATTTTCTTCAGCCAAAATCAGTTTAATGCACATAATGACTTCCGAAGCACAAACCTCCCAGGAGGACTTGTAAAAAGGCCTTTTCACAGTTTTAAAGTTGAGTTTCACATCTCAAAACTGTGAGAGCAATCAGGACATTTTTAAAATCCAACTTTGCTCATGGACAAACAGAGGACGTAGCAAACACTTTGCAAAACATCACATGGGAAGCCTGGGAAAAGGAGGATAAGATATTCTATAAACTGGCAGACAGAAAAAGAGTGAAAGAAAGTAAAGAGATAACATGAGAGCAATGTCATACGAAGGAGGCGAGAGCAGCGTCTGAAATGAATATTCATGCTTCTCAGCCTTCAATGGGACTTCAACATCATAGACTTCCCATTCCTGCTTCCTTTAGCTCTTTCGAGCTGATAAGCGTCTCCCAACTCTAGCCCATCCCCACGGTTGCCACGGAGATTCCCAGCCTCTCCTGAGCATTAATCCGCTGCTTCCAGAGGATGCTGGGGGGCCTGAGCCCCCACTCTCGCCCCAAGCTTCCTGATCCAAGCTCTAATTCCGCGTGTAATTTCATTAAAGTGAAGCGCATCTGCTTACCCCAGGAGAGACTGTTCTGAAAATGATTTGGGGCTCTTACATGTCTATTCCTCCTGTGATGTGCACACACACTGAATTATATTGTCATGCAAAACACCTGGCCATGTTTTGTGTTAAACAAAAGCCATTCTTGCTTTTGTTGCAAAAATCGCATATAGGTAAAAATGGCACTGAGCAGTTTCAGCGCGCTCTTCACACTGCAGTGCTCGGTTTGTATTGACTTTTGACTCTAACTGAGCGTCTCCTGCTTCAGTACCCATAAACACTGAGGTGAGGGGGCTACAGACCCAATGTAGAGCTTCCACAACTGATTGCTTCACAGGAAGCAATGTCTCAACCCACACAGCAAAACTACCAGCAAGGTCTCCCACACTTACTCAGTCTGTAACCATGACGACTGCCTGCACCATCATTGTGTAAATCTATTTTTTTTTTTTTTTTCTTAAAAGCTTTTGATTTTCAAACTGCATGTCATGAAAATGAGAGCTGATGAGGAGAGGATGTGCTCTTGTGCTGTATCATTGAGGCTAAGTGTACACTTGCTTTGTGCTAAACAGTGTGAAGCCTACCAAGGCAGCATCAAAAGGGAGCGTGGTGTGCTTCAGGAAAAATGTATCCCAGAATTCATCATGACAAAAAAAAAAAAAATCTTTAAACAATTAAACAGGATATGTCAAGGAATATATATTATGCAGCATTCATACCATGCCATAATTAACGTAACTACTAGATGACAACATTCTATAACTCTATGAGTTGTTCATGTCCTTGGAATTATACATTTCTATGGCAACAATATTAATGCCAAAATGAATTTGTGTGATTTGAGTAATCAACAGACCAAACCACAATATAACAATTAATGCAAATATCTTATTTATAAATGTATAGTTTATTTCACAGGGAATTAGATAGTTATTCAGCTACAGTATGCCTTTCATTTATTTTCAGATTATTTTTGCATTACTAAAAAACTAACAATAGTCAATTATAGGAATTATTAAAGGTGCCATTGAATGGAAAATTGAATTTACCTTGGCATAGTTGAATAACAAGAGTTTAGTACATGGAAGTGACATACAGTGAGTCTCAAACACCATTGTTTCCTCCTTCTTATATAAATCTCATTTGTTTAAAAGACCTCCGGAAAACAGGTGAATCTCAACATAACACTGACTGTTACGTAACAGTCAGGATCATTAATATGTGCGCCCCCCAATATTTGCATATGCCAGCCCATGTTCAAGGCATTACACAAGGGCAGCCAGTATTAACATCTGGATCTGTGCACAACTGAATCATCAGACTAGGTAAGCAAGCAAGGAAAACAGCGAAAAATGGCAGATGGAGCAATAATAACTGACATGATCCATGATATCATGATATTTTTAGTGATATTTGTAAATTGTCTTTCTAAATGTTTCGGTAGCATGTTGCTAATGTACTGTTAAATGTGGTTAAAGTTACCATCGTTTATTACTGTATTCTTGGAGACAAGAGCTGTTGCTATTTTCATTTATAACACTTGCAGTCTGTATAATTCATAAACACTTCATTCTTTATAAATCTCTCCAACAGTGTGTAATGTTAGCTTTAGCCACAGAGCACTATCAAACTCATTCAGAATCAAATGTAAACATCCAAATAAATACTGTACTCACATGATCTGATGTATGCATGCAGCATGCATGACGAACATCTTGTAAAGATCCATTTTGAGGGTTCTATTAACTGTGTGAACTTTGTTTACACTGTTAAAGGCAAGCGTGAGCTACGGGGGTGGGGAGTGTGAGGAATTAAAGGGGCCGCAACCTGAATCGGTGCATTTCTAATTATGCCCCAAAATAGGCAGTTAAAAAAATGTATTTAAAAAAATCTATGGGGTATTTTGAGTTGAAACTTCACAGACACATTCAGGGGACAGCTTAAACTTATATTACATCTTGTAAAAAAAAACGTTAAAAAAAAACGTTCGATGGCACCTTTAAACAAATATTATGAAAAAAATTGCTTAATATATTATAGAAACATTTTACTGCTGACTGTTTATATATTAGGTGCAGCGGTCAAGTGGATTAAGTGGGAGTTCTCTGAAAAGTCTGAGTTCAGATGTATTAATTATGAGTTCTATAAAGATGTAAAATCTTTTTACAAGTCAGAATCTTGTAATAACAATAATTCTGACATGGTGTGAATGCAGCACACTGTTAGCGTGGCAGCATGCTAACATGAAACTCTGGCTACATCCGAAAACTTTGGAGGATGCATTCCAACAGGCATCAAGGCATATCTGAATCCAATGTTAGCTTAACTTCCTGTCTCCTGAGACACCATCTCATCGATTTTTGAAGGCAGCATAGATGTATGCTTCGCTGCCTTTGATATCCCATGATCCTATGCATTCCATTCGGTGACAGTTGAGCTAGAAAAAGAAAGATGGCATCTGAAAGTTGCGGTTTCTGCTCAGTTTGTGTGTAAATGTACGTTTTTGACCAACATTTTCCACTTCTGATGTCATTTCTGCAGAGAAATTACTGTTGTAATAATTAAATATTTGTTTAGTTCTCATTAAAGCTTGCAATGTTTTGCTGTAGATCTGAACTGTTACTCTGCCTCAGAAGTCTGTCCGAAATCAGTTTTGTGAGGTACCTTTGTGTGCATTTTTAGAATTTGTGCTCATCTTGGCATTTCTATCCAGCAGGTTATGTGATATCCCAAAGTGCACATAAATATAGGTGGATGGAAACATAGCTATTGCCCACGAGGCAGCGACATGTCAGCTGCCTAAGTTTTCGGATGCAGCCTCTATTTAATTCATTTGACAGTTGAGTCTCCCTTGGGAGATGCTGTTTGTGACATGTAAACTTGCTGCCTATGTAGAGTGTTCCAAGTCTGTCACTTGCTAAGACTGTTAAGATTCTGCCTATGCAGGCAGTAGGCAGTGAGGAAGCTCACTAGGTTAGCTACTCCAAAGAATTCCATAGCAAACTTTAAGCCTTTGCCAAAATATCCAAATGCGCAAACACTAATCACACACCGCTCGCAAGTTTCTGACAAGAGAAGATATGCCTCATTCATAATCATATACGAGTAATTAAAAAGGGGTTTCTTCTGAAACCAGACAAGCTGAAAGAAAATGACACTTTTTTTTTATTCTTGACATTTCCTTAAAGGCCGGAACACACCAAGCCGACGGTCGGCCGTCGGGCAGTTTTTCTTCGTCGGCCGACTAAGTTTCCTCGGTGTGTTCTGCACCGTCGGCTGAAGTTGGTCCTCGTCGGCTTTGTTTCGGCCGATTCGAAATGTTGAATCGGCGTTGGACCTCGTCGGGCCGTCGGGCCATATGATCATTCTGATTGGCTGTTCAGCTAGCGAACCAGTGCATGAGAAAAGAAAAACGGAAGTGACGAAGCAAGTAAACGACGAAGTCAAGAGGGAACACACATTGTTTACCTTAGGTACGTGAAAGACATGGCTATCTGGAACGAGGCAAGTGAAGACGAATTGATCAACATGATCCAGGAAAGGCCGGGTTTGTATGACATTACGGAAAAATGTTATGTCAACCGTGTGCTGAAAGCTGAACTGTGGCGTGAGATCGAAAATAAACTCGTCATATCAGGTAAGATTTCCTTTTTGGCAATTGAGAAAGCTTGTTTGTAATTGTTCAATAGTCCATAGTAAAACTAATATAACCATTTTAGTGTTTTGTGTGTACCAAACTAAGTTTGTTTATGGAAACAGACAGTAATTAATATGTGCTGTGCTAGCATCTCATATTTCATAATAATATTAAAGTTAATCAAATTGTTAATAATATAATTAACAATACAGCAAAAAGTAACATTTGTTGGCATAACAAATACTCATTAAAGTGACAAAATAAGCAGCCATAACACTTAATGCTTACAAAATTTTACTTTGTCCCTCAGAAAAAGAGCTCAAGAAGCGGTGGGATTCATTGCGAACCCAATACATGCGTTATAAGAAACAAGGACCCTCAGGAAGTTCTGGAGCTCAGAAGACTGGCAGGCAGCAATGGATCCTGAACCGCCTGCAGTTTCTAGAGCCTCACACAAAAAGGAAGGAGAGCACTTCAAATCTAATGATCATGGTAAATAAACAAATATATTTATATTTATTTATTTATTTATTGTTTAATTTCAGAATAAAATAAACATTTTGCTTTTTGTAAGATGGCAAGTGCTTCTTTAAAAGAGTCTATTCACAAGTAACTCCGCATATTAAGTCAAGCCATTACATTAACTTGTCACATTTGTATCTTATGTTTTTTAAGGAACCTGCGGCTGATAGTGATTCCTGTTCACCCTCAGATGGTACCAACAGTGACACCTGGACTGGCACCCATGAAGACCCCAGCTTCAGTGATGCTGACCTACGGTCAAGTACACCCTTGGCTGAATCCACCATCTGTGGAACTGAGTCCACAGCCATGAGAAAGGACCATTTGCAAAGCTCCAACATAAAACCAAAGCCTCCAGGGAAGCGCAGGAAGATGCAAGACGAATCCTCCAGCGAGGAATCCACAAACTTGATGCGCACCATCGGCAAAACTCTGGAAAAGTTGGCATCACAGGAAAACACCAATGATGCCATCTCAGCTTACTGCAAAAATCTTGAACACAGAATGCGGAATTTGCCACCACATCTACTGCCACATTTCCAGCATGAGGTTGATAATTGCATTTTCAAATATTCAGTGGGCCACAACCATGCACTGGATGCATCTTCCAATCAGTATACACACTTGTAATTTTTTATGTAGCAAAATTGTAAACAGATATTGTAGCATTTAGTAAATATGTCACGCTTAGTTGTACGTTATATTAGAGTACTTATGCAAAGTTTATATTTCTGTACATTTTATTTATTTTAAATACCAACTGTTGATATTTTTCTGTAAATTACCTTAATGCTATTTTTGCACATTTGAAAATAAAACACTGACTTTGTGTAAAAGGTACTTCACTGTTCTTTATGTAAAAAAAAAATCACAAAACACAATGATGTAAAAATATAAACTTTATTTTGCAAATTCACACCATTGTTATAAAACATAAACCAAGGTCAAGGGGGGAAAGAAACAAGTTTGCTACATGCTTATATTTTGCCCCACTGAAAGGGCACTGCACCGGTGTCCGAATTAAAGTACTGGCACAGTTTATCCCTGAGCTGTTTGGCGTGTGTTGTACTGTTGGTTGTGCGTGGCAGAGAGGCCTGCTGTAGGCCAGGGTCTTCTCTCCATCTTCCAGGGACAGTGTCATGATCTTGTTCTTCCTGGTCGATTCCTGCCATGTACACTTCACAGCACTCTTTGCGCAGAAAGTTGTGCAGAGCACAGCAAGACAAAACAATGTCCTCCACTTTGGCAGTGCTTTGAATATTAATGGTGGTTAGTAGGACGCGAAAACGATTTGCCAGGATGCCAAATGCATTTTCAACCACCCTTCGAGCTCGCGAAAGTCTGTAATTGAATATGCGTTGCTCTACAGACAGCTTGCGGTTCGGGTATGGCTTCATGAGGTATTCCTTTAAGGGGAATGCCTCATCAGCCACAATGCAGTAAGGGGCCAGCTGGTCTGATTCAGGAAGTGGTGCAGGTGCAGGAATGTTGGATGTTCTTTTCTCCAAGGCATCCTGCAATGAGCATCCCCAAACACTCCACCATCTGAAATGCGCCCGTTGCAGCCCACATCAACATACAGAAATCTGTAGTTGCTGTCTACCAGTGCCATAAGCACTATTGAGAATGTATGCTTGTAGTTGAAGAATTTAGATCCAGATCCTGGAGGGGGACGAATGTTAATGTGCTTTCCATCCAGAGCACCCAGGCAATTTGGGAAATGCCACTGATTCTGGAATCCAACGGCTACTTGCTGCCACTCTTCCACTGTGTCTGGGCACTAAAAAACAATATAATTAAAAGAAATTAGTTTAACTCGTCAGACCATTAATAACTCAGTGATTTTGACATTCTTGAATTAACCCTGCAAAGCCCACTTCTGCAGAATTACAACATCACTTTCAAAAATTTAAAAAAAAATGCCTGCAAATGTTTTTTTCTCTCAAGATCACATTTACATAGTTAATGGGTTCTATTGTTCGTCCTCACAATGCTATTGGGTTGAAGAAGTGTTTATAGGTCAGCATTAGGCTCTTTATGTTTTGGATTTTGGGGGGAGATGCCTGTTGCATTGTTCAGGGACAGGTATGAATGGTCTTGAATATGAACCTGTAAGTGCTCTGGGGGGATGAATGTGTTCTTTTAGTATGATAAGTAGAGAGCATAATAGGCCAGCCAGACTGTATTGTTTGAATGTAGTAGTGGAATTTTATTTGCATTGAAATTATAATTTGATGGATAATACTTAGATCTCTGCCCTCGACACATGGTCTACCATCCTGTCTATTCTTTCAGTTTATCTACTACAATATAAGACCCTAAAATTACCCTTATTAAAATGTAAAAAAACTGAAAAATCTTTAATTTCTACATCAGAGGCCTCCTAAAACAATATCTGAGAGATCAAAAAAATTGCTCATTTTTGGGCTAAAACAAAAAACATTAAACAGATACATGTATACCTTTAGGTATTTCTCTTTTAAGACTTGGTAGATTGCTGCACAGGTTTCAGGAACAAATTGCTGAATTGTGGACATTCCCACCCGGAATTGGTAAGAAAGGCTCTTGAAGCTTTCTCCTGCAAAGATTACAAACACATAACTCCACTATTAATTTTCCACACCTTTTACAGAGTCAAATCTAACACTTTTAATGCATTTGTACTACACTACATTAAAGCAAATATTTTTTTTATCAGTTATTAAAGACATTGTGCTACAAACAACCATAATAATGTTTTATACATTGTGTCTTTTTAAAGTAGGCTACAACTGGATACAAAATAATAAAATTCTTTTCACTTTTATAATGCTTCATAATACACCAAAATAAACACAACTGAAAAGGTGTTTTAATGAAATGTTCAAACAACGAATAACCTTACCTGTTGCCAAGAACCGTAGTGTAATCATCAGACGTTCCCCCACGGAGATACAATCCCGGTAGTTCGTGTTTGTTCTCTGTATGATTGGACTAATAAGTTCTTTTAACATGTGAAATTGAGTGGGAAAAAGCCGAGCGAAATTTTTAAAACCACAAGTTTCCTGTAACTCGAGCTCTCGACACAGGTTCGGGAAAGCACCTTGGGCCTGTCTCTGGAGTATCCATGGTTTCACCCATTTAGTGCGCTTTCTCCGTATTTTTCTCATCCGCTTCTTCTTTTCCTCTTCCACAAGCAAAAGACCAAGGGCTGACAAAGCCAGTGCCATTTGCAACGTGTCGGACATTTTTGAAATAACACGAATCCGTATGTGATGAGCGAGAACTGGTTTTTCATGCACCTTTGTTTATGTTTTGTATCCCTGTAGCTCTTCCGGTCTCCCTAGCAACGAACCATAGCAACGAACACAAACTACTGCCACCTGCTGGCATGGAAAGGCATTTCATCTCACGCAGGCGCAGAACGGACGTGCTATTTGGCCGTCGGCTGTCGAACGTCGGCTTGGTGTGTCAGGGCAACTTTGGACCCAGACGCTGCCGACGCCAGCCGACGCCAGCCGACCCCGCAGTCTGCTTTCGTCGCCACTAGTTCGTCGCCGTCGGCTTGGTGTGTTCCGGCCTTAAGACACACAGTTAACAGCAAACATTTTGTTCCCTTGATGCTACAGTAGATAAATGATAGATATCTCAGAGGAACAGTAAGCTGCAACAGTATAAAGTAACTGTCAAGGCAAATAACTGAAGTCAGTGCATGCAGGCGGAGTTCAGGAGTTTATTTTCTCTTAGGAAATGGACTCTCTGTGTACTTTCTCTCAGGGGTATTTTACAGAAGACTCCATCCAACACATTACCATCTAGACTCTAGCACTAATGGTGGTTTAAAGTGAGACAACTAAAATCATGAAATGGGACTGACTTGATTCTGTTAACATGCTTGATAGGTCTTGTCTAATCTAGTCATTGATGATATAAGTAATGCCTCATTGAATGTGCCACATGCTGATTTAGTGTCTAGCGAAAGACTACTTCAGAGAAACTTTCTCTCGAGAGACACTTCAGTGTGTGCTTTATGTAGAGCTCTAATACCCCATCAAATGTGCTGACTCAGTGTGTAGTAAAAGACTCTAGAGACTCTGAAGTGTATTGTATATAGCTAAAATTCAGGATAGCTCCCATTAGGCCTGAGTTCAAATGCTCCTGAAATTCATAGAGTAAAAAGTCATGCTGAGATAAATGTGCAGCTTGCCTGTACAAAATACAGCACAGCCTAATAATTCTTCCAGTAGTGCAACAGCTGGTTTTGTCATGCTTCACAGCTGCATGCTTTACTTTAGGCTGAGCTTAAGCTACCCACATAAACTCCATTCCCACAGGTTTTGCTGTCTATGTTAAGGAAAGCATTTCCAGCTACATGAATGTATATGGTTTACATGACTTGACTGACACATAACCCAGATCTGTCCTTGACTGAATGATAATGAGATGCTTCAAATACATTTATAACTGGCAGGTAGTTGGAAGCTCAAAGGGTTTCAAAATAAACTGCTTGTACTGTAGTTCCACTGGTTCCTGCACTGCAGTAATTTGTTATCTGAAACAAGGTTACTTTCAAATCCCCCAATAATTATGTTGCAAGTACTGTCAGTCAAATTCTTCCCTGTAGAGATGCATAACAGTTTGCCTGTGCTGATTAATCTGACACTTTTTACTTTCTGAAAAGTTTGTGTACTATGTAGATAAAAGTTATTTACTACCTGAACTGCCACAATAACAATTAATTTTTCAAGTATATCTGAATTTTTCTCCAAAAGATTTTGTAAAATCCAAATGACTCCTCATTATATCAAACAGAAGAAGCAGAGAGACACTCTGGGAGACCAAATTCATTAGCTAATCATTCTTTTTAGCCAATTTTCCTTTATGAACCTGTTGAATAATGATTTGAATTCCGATTGAAGCTGTTCTAGAGTCAACAACTTTATTCAAATGATCCATTTGGAATGAGTTTCTAGTGAACAACTAAGAACAACATGAACTGGTCATGACTGATATGAAACCGTTGTATGATGGTTGTATGATCCTCTGAGCCCAAGCGTGCAGAGGATTTGAATGACTGAATTACCAATGCCGAATTTTAGCATTGTTTATAGTAAATGAAAGTCATATTTAGGTCACACATCACCATATGTAGTTCAAGAGCTAAATCAGCTGTAAAAGCTGTAAAAGGGTGAGCTCATTAAGCTCATTTTATGTAAATGCCTGAATATGAACATTCACATTTGTGTACCACTGTATGGGGTCAGGCTACTTTAGGCATCTGATTTTGTTTTATAAAGACTAAGGGATGTAATGAACTGAGAAATTGTGTTCTTCAGCCAGTCAGCAGTTATTTGGAAAATTGTGTTTGGGATGGTGACTGGGTTTTGATATTGAAAGTAATTCTACAAGAAAAGCTGCCCTGAGGGTATACGTATCTCTTTTTTGGAAAAACAAAGCATTAAATTATGGATTGGATTAGATACAGCATACACTTTGATCAATAGATTCAATCAACATCAAACTAAATCCCATAAAGTGTGAAATACCATTTGCATATTTAACATGGTTTCAAATAATTTCTCAAATCCAAACATGTTTTCTTGCCAGAAGTGTGATATTTATTGCAGATTGTGTAGACCTATATGTGGATTCAGAAAATTTCCAGTTGTGGAAACTTGTGGAGGTTTTTCCTATCTTTTGAATGAATCCATTAGTTAAAAAAACAACGGAATGAAATAGGACGAGGGATAATGACTATTGATGTTATCTGACACTGGCTGCTTTGAGTATTTAATAGTTTGCCTGCTTCTGTAACCCTCGGATGACCTTACCTTACTTTGTTATTTGGTGATTGTCAAAAACACTAAGTAGTTACAAAAATGACTTCCTCTTATCTCTGTGATCACACCAAATGACTGAGGCCTCAGCTCGTCTCTAAAGGGGCGGTCTGCAGAAGTCTATGACAGCCTTGGCAGATAACAGTGTTTTCTTTACAGTTTCCTTCAAACAGTAGTGTGCCTTGATTTAACCAACTAGCTGTGTCTCTGCAGACTGAGGAAAGATAAGATTACCCAATGTTTAAATAGTTACAAAGATGGTCAGAGAAAGGCAGTTTTAGGAGTCGATAATTTTCTCTTCATTGGCTGTCTGAAGATCTTATTTAGTGTGTTAAATGACAGTGTAGAGATCCTGTACTTACCACTAAACTCACTTCTAACAATGAGAGAAACTTGCTGAATTCTGAATCGCATACTAGTATAGAGGAGAGCAGGGCACAACCTAACACTTTTAAATTTTTTCAGTTTGTATAAATTCACATGGGGTTCAGAGTATTTATTTTTAATAATTTCACACATCTAATACAATTACGCGCTTTCTTTTCATTAATACAGTATATACATTTTTCTTCAAAAAAAAGAATGGAAGTTAAATGTGACAACAGGCCTCATACATTGTAACATATGACAGCTTGAAATGTTATCTGATCTAATCAAAAAATATACAAGACAAACTAAAATATTTTGTCAATAAAATACAATTATTAACCATTTTTTAATAATTAAAAATCCATTTTTGAATTTGACAATGAACACCACAAAAAAAAAAATAATAATAACAACAATACATTTCTGAACATTGACTTTCAGTCTTTATTCACCTCTTTCTCATGGTTTCTCAATAGAATTCATAAAAGTTGTTGAATTGTGAATTATATCACTAACATTGAACAGCATAGTTCTAATAGGGGCACATTGTGACACAGTGTTACAACATATCTGAGCAACTGGGATTTAAACCCAACTAATGTCTTTTAGATAAGCATTAAAGAACTGCTAAATAACAGATTGGATATTCAAATAATAGCAGATTTGTCTCATTTTATATAAACACTATAAACTGAGATGAAATATTAATTTTAGTAAGAAATTTATTTTTGATGTGGTTAAATAAATGTTCATTGATATCTTCCAAAGATTTTTGAATTTTTTTTCTAAGTTTTGTCATGCTGGCATGTGTGGAAACTTTTAAACCATGTGTGTTACAACTAGCCCAACTGTGCCCCGCGCTCCCCTACTACTCTTACTACTTAGACTATATCTTTCAATGGAAGAAATAGTAGTAGTAGTATAGTATGCAGTTCAGATCTCAGCAAATGTGTCACACACACATATTACATATCTACAATCAGAGGTACCAACATTTATACATATATGAGAATTACAAAAAATTACAAACTCTTCTATGTGGGTGTGAGCGATTTTGGCCTTGTGGAATTTTAGAAAAAAAGTACTATATTTTCTTATTTTTTCTGAACTGTCATTTTTCTGAAAAAACAAAACAAAAAAAACAAAAAAAAACAAAAACAAAACAAATGTCACTGCCACCACATCTCAAATTATGGACTGTGAGCATTCTTCGGTGGAAATAATTTATTTTTGTAATAAATTACTCCTTTCTCTTGCTATGGCTAATTTCATAGCTATCATTTTATGTACCCCAAAATACAAACAATTAAAAACAGATTTACATAAATCTATTATATTAGACATACTCCTTCTATCTGGCTTTTAAATCCTGTCTTAAAACATATTTATTTTCCCTGATTGTAAACATTCCATAACTATGTTTTTTTGGATTTCTTGATGATTGGCTATTTTTCCCCTGCTTCCCTGCCTTGTCATTTTTTATTCATTGTGATTCTTTAATTCACTTACAGCTCATGGGCAAGAAAATGAAAAGATAAAAAGATATTAAAAATGAAAGCATTTAGTTATTTTTAAATATGCTCTATAAATAAATGATTGATTGATACATAAATTAACATGATTTAAAAATTATAGCTTGGTTGGAAATGACAATCAATAAAAAAATTTGTCTTGCCACAACTGTAAATTGTTCATTTTAACAACTGTATCATTTTCAACACATTAAATATCGGTTTATGACCGTTTCATTTTTAAATCAGTTTTAATATATTTATAAATATGAATATTTCTATGATGGTTTTTCATATTTTAAGACTTGAAACCTGGGTTTAAGACAAAGATAAAGCAATGAAATGAAGCAAATGAATGAAGACATGGGGGGAAAAAATTTAATTTTGACAAAACAAATAGTTAGTTTTGATAAAAATCAACCACTGGGACATAAAAGAGCTTGTAGCTGAAGACACACATTTATGAGCTCATTTTTGCAGTATGTACTTCAAGTATGAAGTGAGTCAATAGTGAAGGTACAACGTCTCAAATTTATTCTTCATGACTTTCAAAAAGATAAGAGCAGTCTCAAAATAAAAAGACAGAGGTGTTCACTGCCTCTGAATAATACGTCACATCATTGCTCGACTGCAAATATACCACCAGTCTAAATACAAGTTTAAATCCTGTTACTTCATCACTTTTTACTTTAAAGCAACAATTTACTATTTTCTTCTTTGTCCCCACCATTTTTCACCCCAAAGAGTTATTGATATCCTTTAACAAGCATCTTTTTCTCTTCATTGATCCAAATAACTCAAAAAGTCTTTCATGGCGACACTGATTATTCGTAATTTAGGGAACTAATCTGCGTCATTTATTGTTGTTAAAACACAATCACAAGATGCCATTATTTCTGTTGGCCAGAGACAATTTATAGCAATCCTCATGAACAGAAAAGCTATGCAAGCAGCCCATGCATTTCCTTATGTGTTGTGTTTTACATTTAAATAGACTTTTTAGTGCTAAATGACCTTGTTAAGTCGCCCTACTGAGCATGAAAGGACAGCTTCATACTGTACCTCAGCGGTCGATGTCTTAAATCATGACGGAAGGTGATAAAGAGGGGATGAGGGTGAAACCAAGACAGGATTATGAGTATCTGAAGTTCTCACTGTGCTCACTGACCAAACCACTGGAGTATGTTACAATTTCAAATCACGTTAGTAAGAGCACTTTGATCCTTTCCTGTCCACATGACCAAGACAGATTTTCTAAAACACTCAATCTTTGAGAGCTCTAGGAGAGCAACTGTAATACTTTAATTCTATATTTTAGAAGAAAGACACAAACCAATGATTTGGATATCTCTGCGGGCACCAGTAAAGGACATTACAGATACTCTCAAGAAGAAAGGTATCCCTCACATTTGAAATTGAATTACTGGGAATTTCACACTCCACCTGCTCATGGGAGATTTTTTTTTATTTCCACCCCACAGGAAAGAAGCTCAGACAGTTAGAAAATTATACAGACACACATGGGCTGCACACAAGCGGCAGATGGACTTTTAGTGTCACTTCAAGCCTGTGGCTGTTTTTGGCAACATAGCAAATTCCTGATCAATCAGATTCCTTTATTTCCTTCACTAATTAGGCATTGTACTTTAGCATTACTGCGATCCAACAACCTATGCTTGAGGGCAAAACCAAGGAGATATATGATATGATACCTGAAGAGAGTGCCATTCGCATCCACATTCATCTCAATAGCAGTTTCTCGGCTGGCCCTTTTTCAGGAAATTTACGATTTGAAATCTGCCATCTTTGCTCATGGGCATTCGGTTTTGCAGCCAGTTTATTTCTGAGCCAGTCACCTGAGCCATGAATGTCATTCATGTTTTTATAGTTGATGAAACCACATATGATGCATAATTTGCCATGGAAACATGTCTATTTCATTAAAGGATTAGCTCACTTCAGAATTAAAATTTCCTGGTAATTTACTCACCCCTATGTCATCCAAGATGTTCATGTCTTTCATTCGTCAGTCAAAAAGAAAGAAAGAAAACATTCCAGGATTTTTCTCCATATAATGGACTTCAGTGGGGTACAATGGGATGAAGGTCCAAACTGCAATTTCAGTGGAGCTTCAAAGGGCTCTACATGATCCCAGCTGAGGAATAAGGATCTTGATCATTTTCAAAAAAAAAAAAAAAATGTATATACTTTTTTTTTTTACAACAAATGCTCGTCTTACACTGCTCTGTGATGCGCCACGCAAGACGTAATCCCGTTAGACGTGTGACGTAGGCAGAAGTACTGCTGTAGACCAAAAAACTCCATCCCATTTTCTTCTCTAACTTCAAAATCATCCAACATTTGTAAAGAGCATTTGGCTTAGTCTTTGCACATTTGCTTTGTAGACAGTGGATCTGTACTTTCGCATACATCACGCATGATCTTTCTAAAGTGATTTTTTTTCTAACGTGACCCTTATTCCTCGGCTGGGATCGTGTAGAGTCCTTTGAAGCTGCACTGAAACTGCAATTTGGACCTTCAACCCATTAAACCCCACTAAAGTTCACTATATGGAGAAAAATCCTGGAATGTTTTCCTCAAAAACCTTAATTTCTTTTCGATTGAAGAAAGAAAGACATGAACATCTTGGATGACATGGGGGTGAGTAAATTATCATGAAATTTTTGAAAGTTTTTGGGGAACTATCCCTTTAAATCAATTCAGGGTGAACGAGTGCTTGTTGTTATTGTAGTTTCTGCTGACGTGTTCAAACACTAAGGTGCCTGCAATAAAAGACACAGCTTAAACATACAATCTCTTTGGTTATCACTTTGGTTCTACAGTATGTGTATTATAAATTGAAGCATATTATCAAACACTAGCTCATGGGAAAGAAAATGAAAAGATAAAAAGATATTAAAAATGAAAGCATTTAATCTATATGTTAATGCAGACAATATGTGGATATCCAAAAAAAAAAAAAAAAAAAAAATCCTACAATCTAAACATCTGCCTGAACGACTTTCAAGAGGAATAGTGCTGACAATGCAGCACAGTATTCCAGTCATTTTGGACCTCAGAACAGCCAATAAGCAATATAGGCCTAATGCTGCATGGGCATTTTCCCCCCTGTATATTGACAACTGTGAAAAGTAAGGCTGAAAAGATGGGAAATTTAAGCACATTTTTGGTTTGAAGTGAAGAACCCAAGCGCACTGAAACAACTTTTATAAAAATGACTTTCCAGCAGACAAGTGAGTGCATTTACAGCATTAGTCGCAGCTGTCTGCTCTGGGAGGAAGACTCTTTTACATTCAGTTGGCCTTTCTGAGCTCATTTGAAGAGGCTCCCCTCATGAGAAGCTCTCAGAGAAGTTTTTAATTATACCCTGTCATTCAATGTGATGCAACTTGTACAGGTAAAGCCCCACAGGTGGTACTGAAGCACAGAATGGTCACACCTGCCTGTTATAACACATACAAACTGTAGAAAACCATAGCATGAGTGTAAAATGCATCTACAGGCTGCTAACTCTCAGCAGATGTTGGGTGTTGATGTACTATTCAGGGGGTGACGGGATACAACAGCTCATGACCTAACACTTGTTTACTCATTATTTGCTGAGAATTTTTTGTTGCAGATAGTCAGAAAAAAGGACCTCTCATCTTACTGAGAATGCTTTTCTCTAAGTAAAACTGACACTGAAAAAATAAAATGGTGAAAGCAATTATTACATTTACATTTATTCATTTGGCAGACACTTTTATCCAAAGCGACTACAAGTGAGGAATACAACAATCGAGTCATCATGACGAGGCAAATAGACACAAGAAGTGCTTACAATACAAGTTTAGGCAGTGCTCAGAGTATCATAAACTACAATAGAGAAGGATTAAAGGAAGTGAAAGGATAGGAATAAGTTATTGCCTCTTAACTAAAAATAAAATAAAATAAAATAAAATAAAATAAAATAAAATAAAATAAAATAAAATAAAATAAAATAAAATAAAATAAAATAAAATAAAATAAAATAAAATAATAATAATAATAATAATTTAGTTAATTTTCAAATGGTACTGCCCAAAAGTACCAAAAGTTTAAATTGTACTGCCCAAAAGTAGTGGACGCCCAAAAGATTAACATGATGGCACATGCTAGTTGGTGAGTTGAACTTCACAGCAGCTACATAAATCTATCCACTAACCATTCAGAAACATCCAGTTGCATTTTAAAAGGTGTAACTTCTTCCTGAGTCTCTCCATCAGTGTCCGACTCCGGTTTGAACAATGTAAGGCTGAACACCGTTACTGACAATCATTATTTTGGCTGTGTGAGATTCTCCAGCTTTGTTGTTGCTGTAGAGCAACCGAAGCACAAGCTGTTAAAGCTCCGCCCTCTTTTGGAAAGCGGCCGGGAGCAGCAGCTCATTTGCATTTACAGGGACACACACAAAAACGGCGTGTTTTTGCTCACACCCAAAAAGGGGCAAATTTGACAAGATATAATAAATTATCTGTGGGGTATTTTGAGCTGAAACTTCACAGACACATTCTGGGGACACCAGAGACTTATATTACATCTTGTGAAAAGGGGCATAATAGGTCCCCTTTAAGTAGCACTCCTAGTGCACCTGTATCCATAGTTGATTTGATAAACTGTTACATCCTTTAGAAACAGAAATAAATTAGAATACTTCACATCCATATGATGTTTAAAATAAAAAGGTTAATCCAGTCTATTTTCAGAAAACTTGTCAATGTCTTACCAAACTTAAATGGAGCAATTCAGTGAAGTGTGACTTTGAAGTGTACTTTGGCAAATAGGTCAGAAACTACTTGTGGCAGTTGTTAAATGCATCTCTCTAAAAGGGTGGAATGCCATTATGATGTTAATATCCATTGTGTCATGAGCATCCTCTTTAACGCCACATGGCTCATCTCAGTAGCAGTTCCCAAGATGCACTTGACTCTATTTAATCTCTCACAGACAGAAGTAGGACACCTCACCTCTGGCATACATTAACCCTTAGACACATACCTCGGGTCTTTAGCGACCCAGAACGTCATTCACTACCAAAGTTAGACATCAACAGTCTTAATATTCCTCAATCTATTCATTATAAACAATTTAACAAGATTATTGAATATTTGAATAATAATAATTGAATCTCTGATGACTCAAGTGCAATACAACTTTATTCCTATGGTCACAGTGTCTGATACACAATGTTGATGTGATGTTTCACTCATAATTAACGCAGGCATAAAACAAAATAATACACAAGTATCATCGAATATGATTGCAAATATATAATCATTTAAGGGTTAAACCAATGAGTCTCATTCACTTATTTGCTTAATTGCATAAACAAAATCCTTTCACACCAAAATCATGATTCATCAAAAAGTTAGTCCTAAAAAATTAAGGTTACACTTTATTTTGATAGTCCACTTTAGACATTCTATTAACTATAACTTTCCAACTACATGTCAACTAACTTTCATTAGATAATTAGTAAACCGTTAGGTAAGGCTGGGCGATATATCGCATGCGATTGTCACGCGCATTTCGTCAGTAAAGCCGGTTCCATGATTACCGCTAAATCGCCATCACCTGCTTTCAAATGGAGCGGCATTTAATAGACAGCCGTAGTTCACTGACAAGCTACGCAATATCGCGTTCATTATCAAAGGTGATTCATCTGCGATAATGAACGTGATATTGCGTAGCTTGTCAGTGATCTATGGTTCTGTCTATTAAATTCCGCTCCATTTGAAAGTGATTTCACGGTAATCAGGGAACCGGCTTTACTGATAAAATGCGCGTGACAATTGCATGCGATATATCGCCCAGCCCTACCGTTAGGTTAGGGATAGTAGAATAAGTTGACATGTACTTACAAAGTTACTTATAATCAGTAAAATATCTGTTGGGGGACCATCAAAATAAAGTGTTAGATATCAAGTAGACAGTCTACTAATAGTTAATGACTGGTAGTTGACATGTAGTTGCAAAGTTACTTATATAGTAGTTAGAATGTCTAAAGTGGTCCATTGAAATAACGTTTTACCAAAACTAACTGCAAAATCAATTGCAAAAGCCACATTCTCCGCAAACTAGTGTCATGTGCTATTATATATATATATATATATATATATATATACACAAACACACACTAAACAAAGTTATAAACGCAACACTTTTGTTTTTGCCCCCATTTTTCATGAGCTGAACTCAAAGATCTAAGACTTTTTCTATGTACACAAAAGGCCTGTTTCTCTCAAATATTGTTCACAAATCTGTCTAAATCTGTGTCAGTGAACACTTCTCCTTTGCCAAGATAATCGACCATTCATCCACGACCATCACCTCATGTTGCAGCATGATAATGCACAGCCCCATGTTGCAAGGATCTGTACACAATTCCTGGAAGCTGAAAACATCCTAGTTCTTGCATAACCAGCATACTCACCGGACATGTCAACCATTGAGCATGTTTGGGATGCTCTGGGTCGGCGTATATGACAGTGTGTTCCAGTTCCTGCCAATATTCAGCAAATTCACAAAGCCATTGAAGAGGAGTGGACCAACATTTCACAGGCCACAATCAACAACCTGATCAACTCTATGTGAAGGCGATGTGTTGCACTCTCTGAAGCAAATGGTGGTCACACCAGATACTGACTGGTTTTCTACATAAGTGTGCAAATCAAACAAGATGGAATGCAACGCAAGAGCCATTACTCCCAACTGCTGAATTTTAGCACTATTTTGTGTACTGTTTTCATCATTTGACAGTGATGATGAGAGATCTTTTTAAAAACCGAAGTGGGATGCTTCGCGAAACCTGCTGGAATTAACAAACCATTGTTGCTAATGTCAGAGCACTCAATCAGCGTAAGTACTGTTGCGCATGTAGTGGTTGCAGAACACTTTTGGTGCTGTTAATTATTTTGTTTATAAGCTATAATAGAGGATAATTTTGTTCTATGCAGGTGCGACAGCCCTTAAAACTAGCCCAAAATTTCTGTGCCATTACAAGCATATCTATTTTGTCTCATCAGAAGAGATATGGTGCCTGATGCAATTACAAACACATAATTAGATATCCTAACATGATGGATTTCACAGCTTGCATTGAGACCCATGCTGACTAATGTGAGCAGACACAGACAATTCCACTTCATTAATTTTTTTTCCTTCGTCCACAAACTTAACCCCGGAGAGGGATTTTTGTGACATTGTGACCTCTTCCTGCTATTTGTATCCTCCTGATTACACCATAATGTCTTCATCAGGTTCTAATGGCACATCACCGATGCAGTGCTTTAGTGCTGCCAGGACAAGGGTGGAGAACACAAGTCCCTGAAGCAGGTGGAGCATTGGCAGCTACACCTTCTCTGTGCATAGAAAGCAATTAGTTGTGTGAAACAATCAGCACTAACCAAATACTCAAGTGCTAAACAACACTAAGCACTTGTCCAGAGCCAGATTTCCCAGTTTGCCATTGGTAATTGAAGTGAACTGTGTAGTCCAAACTAGAGTTTTTTTTTTTAATTCTGCGAGAAAAATTCAGTGTTCTTGTAGCTCACACAGTCAAAGTTAAGGTCATAGGTTCAAGGCAATTTATAAGGCATTCTCAAATGTATTAAAGATGTACACCTATTTATTTTTAATTTTTTAATTGAATTTGAGGTAAACTGAGTGTTTACTTTGAGATACATTCCCGGCACAGATCTGCATTACTGTAATTCCAATAATATTAAAAATAACCAGTATGAGGAATCAGTCATGACTAATCAACCATTAAACAGAGACATGGGCATTATAAATGAGCTATTGCCTACTACTGTTCTCTTTCCTGCACATTGAGATGAATTCAGACAGACCCAAATGGGATTCCTTAAAGTTTTCGTGTTGTGTGCAGAAAGGAAAACGTTTGCTATTTTTGTTCCTGAGATGGCCACAATCCAGCATTTTTATGCTGGGAAAAAACTATTTACATATTGATTACATTTTAAATCTAAGCAACTGCCACAACAAGTGCAGACCGTCCCTCCACACTGTCTTGTCTATGCTCCCAAATGTTTATTTGCGGTTTCTTTCTGCCAGATGGTTCACTTCACTGCTTTTCTAAATATGCATTTACCCATCTCTTTTATTTTCCCTTTTCTTTTCACTAACACTGTGGAATGTAGACAAAGGAACATGCTCTTCTTTTTTCTTTTCAAGTGCACTGACGGATTGTTATTTAAATTGTTTACTTTCTCACAAATATACACTAGGTTTAGGTTTTTTTTTTCTATTATAAAACTTGAAACCTTTACAACCTGCCTGCATTAAACATGAAAATGAAACTAAATAGCAACAACAGTAACAGCAATGACATTATACTAGAAATGTGATTTTTTTTTTTTTTACCATACCAGTTAGCACATAAACTGTGGCAGCTCTAAAATACAAAAAAAAAAAAAAAAAGAACTAAACCAAGAACCAGTAGGCCTGTCCAAATACCCACTATTGCGGTCTTGGGCACATGAAAACACGTGCACGAAACAGGAAGTAAGTGCGCAAGACATTCATTCATTCATTCATTAAAAAAGCCAAAGCTCAGTGCCCTTAAAGGGATAGTTCACAAAAAAATGAAAATTCTTTTATCATTTACTCACCCTCATGTTGTTCCAAACCCATAAGACTTTCGGTCATCTTCAGAAATCAAATGAAGATCTTTTTAAAGAAATCTGAGCAATTTCTGTCCCTCCATTGACAGCTACGCAACTACCACTCCAATGCTTTTAAAAAGTTACAGAGATTGTAAAACTAATTCATATGAACTGAGCTGTTAAGTCCAAATTTTCTGAAGAGATATGATCACTTTATATGATGAACAGATTGAATTTAGGCTTTTATTCACATATAAAAACAGAAGCTCAACTGAACCTGCTTGATGCGTGAGAACAAACCTCTTGCGAAAGCTCAAACGCGCTGCATAACACAAGTTCCCATTCAGTCGGTCACGTTCGACGTACGTCGGACAGACCGACGAATAGGAATCTCGCTAGAGAGGCCAATCTACTTCGAGTGTAACTAAACGAGCCAATGCACATTGGCATGCAATCATATGCATCAGCTGCTCGCCTTGCAGCGCGGGTATATAATGAGCAGCAGGTGCGTTGCATCTTCAGCTTTTCGCTTCGGAGCCGAACGGTGTTGTTCCTGTTCTCTGCAAGCGAGTGTCTGCTAGAAGACGAGTCAAGCTTTTGGTTGAACTTCTCTTTTTTTCCGAGTGCGGGCGAACAGCACAGCAGCGGGGTCGACGTCCTCTCTTTTTCTGTTTCGTTTGCCGTTTTTGAGCAAATAGCTGTTTGACAGCGTCAGAAGACTGTTCTCACGGCCGGTACGGTGCGCTTTTGAGCGCTGAAAAGCCATTTTTACGGCTGGTAAGAGTGAGCGCCTTCAAAGAGAGAGAAAGCACATGACAGGCTGCACACAATCCCTGTCTGTGTTGCGGTGGCCGTTCCCCTGCGTGCTTCAGCACTTCTAAAAGAGTAAAGTCCCTGAAAGAGCTTACACAAGTAGATTCGCGTCTTTTTAAAGACGACATCCTACTTGTGTTTCTGGATGCGATCGTTCCTGTCCTCACTGACGGCCACGATCACCGTTTCGCATGTCTGGGCGCGTGCTGAAATGATGTTCGTGGGTGTTCATGTTTTCATATGAGAACATGATCACGTCGACACGCCGGTCGTGACTCTTCTTTCTCCGGGAAGCTTGAGTCCCCTCTGTTGTTGGCCAGCTGCCGCTTGTGTGTAAAAGCACAGCCGCGGCTCTGCCCGACACTCTGGGAGACCGCGGAGATCAGCGAGAGCAAACCTCTCGCTCCTCTGCGTGTCGTGTGCCGTCGAGCTGCCGGGCTGCAGCGCGGGTTGTCACGGCAACCCAGCGCTCGCTCGGCGCTCTAGATGCGCAGTTCCCTTGCGTAATCTCCATTGTAGCGCCCTCTCTGGTGCACCAGAAGAGGTCTACTTTGCTGATATGGCTTGGGTGACATGAGGTTGAGGGGTTCCTTCGGGGAACCAACCCCTAGGGCCCCTCCCTCTCTAGCGCATTGCAAGCTGTGCAGTTTCTGGATTGGATTGCTGGTCCTTTTCATAGGGGAACCTAGCATTTCATTCAGAGCCCCAGCTGAGGGACAGACGTCGATTGCAGCATCGGAGAGAGTGCTGTTATGCTCTGGAAATGAGGGTGACGCTGCCCACTGTAATGGTGTGTGCTTATGCTGACTCAGATTCAGAGTTTACAGCCATGCTTTCCTGGGTCTTCCAGATGTGCATGGAAAACTTGGCAGTATGGGGGTATATTGGTGCCATAAATATGGAATGCCAAAGGTGCCAATCTGCATAAGTTTTTCCTCTCTCACTACCCTCTTGGATGGGGTGGCTGTACACAGACCACACCCACCCTGCATGTGAGGCCAAGGCACTCTTTTTGCATGAGGGTAGTTCTGTGCTGGGGTTGAGCTGCGCTTGTTGACTAACCGTGATCAAAGTCACGGCGCAGGCCCTCAGCCAGACGATGTCCACCTCCGTGGTCCAGAAGTGCCCCCTGGCTTACCTTGTGAGGTGTGAGAGGTTGTCAAGCTAAATGCTTTCTCAATGCTCCCATCTTACGAGGTGGCCTTTCGGTGACACTGTCGAGGACTGAGCCCAGCGGTTCTCCTCAGTTAGTAGCGGATAGGGGAGCTTCCCATGACAAACCATTGAGTTCCTCTTGGGCCGCCCTCAGTCTGCTCGTCGCCAAGGGTGTCGTCCCCTGCAAGAAACTCCGGCCCAGCAGGCTCTGCTGTATCCATTGCGGGGAGATGACGCTCCCGTCTCTGCAGCTGTTTAACTGGTTGGTGTGAATCACCCTGAGACGGGCGACCCAGAGATGGGTGGGGCTGCTCTTCCACCCCTGGAGGAGGGCCAGGTGGTAAATCCTTTATTGGGTTTGTTTCTGTTCCGCCACTGACCCAAGAGGCAGCGGTACCCAAATTTTAAAGAGCAGTTCCTCCATTTCCAGGTCTGAAGAGGGTTTGGAGAGCAGTGGGAGGAGAAAACCTCACCACTCTCATCCCCCTCTTCTGTCGCCAGCGGACAGCAGCGAGCAGCGGGCAGCCAAAGCCTCGACTGCTCCCTCTGTCCATCCGTGGAGCCAGGTAAGTGTTGCCTAGCACACTGTGACGCCGCTTCGGGCCGCCTCACAAAGAGAGCCCCCGAGCCGCGTCCCTGTGTTCCACCTCGCTGCCCTGCTGCGGGTACACCGGTGGTCCCTTTGGTCCTGCTTGTACGGTCTCTGCGAGCCGGGTTAGCGCTCCCTAGTCCGTCTCGCTGGCTCCTTCGGGACCATCAGGGTCGGCTTTGCGATTCAGTTCGCCCGGCTCCCCCCCCCCCAAGTTCAGGGACGTCCTCTTCACTACAGTGAAAGATGCCGATGCCCCTGTCCTGCGTGCGGAGATCGCAGTCCTACTGGCGAAGGACGCGATAGAGCCGGTCCCTCCAGCCGATTTGAGGTCGGGGTTCTACAGCCCCTACTTCATTGTACCCAAGAAAAGCGGCGGGTTACGACCGATCTTGGACCTGCGAGTTTTGAATCGGAGCCTCCACAAGCTACCATTCAAAATGCTCACGCAGAAACGCATTTTCGAGTGCATCCGTCCCCGAGATTGGTTTGCAGCGATTGACCTGAAGGACGCGTACTTCCATGTTTCAATTCTTCCGCGACACAGGCCATTCCTGAGATTCGCGTTCGAAGGTCGAGCATATCAGTACAGAGTCCTACCCTTCGGGCTGGCCCTGTCTCCCCGCGTCTTCACGAAAGTCGTGGAGGGAGCCTTTGTTCCCATGAGAGAACGGGGTGTTCGCATTCTCAACTATCTCGACGACTGGCTCATTCTAGCACAGTCCCGGGATCAGTTGTGCAAACACAGGGATTTGGTGCTCAGACACCTCAGCCAGTTGGGGCTTCAGGTCAACTGGGAAAAGAGCAAACTCGCCCCGGTGCAGAGGATCTCTTTTCTCGGTATGGAGTTGGATTCGGTCGAGCAGATAGCACGCCTCACAGAGAAACGTGCTCGGTCAGTGTTGAACTGCCTGAATACATTCAATGGCAGGACAGCGGTCCCACTGAAGTTCTTTCAGAGGCTCCTGGGGCATATGGCGGCTGCTGCGGCTGTAACACCGCTCGGTCTGCTTCATATGAGACCGCTTCAGCACTGGCTTCACGGCCGAGTCCCGAGATGGGCGTGGCAGCGCGGCACATTCCGGGTGCCAATCACTCAGGGAGTGCCGCCGAACCTTCAGTCCGTGGTCGGACCCCTTGTTTCTTCGGGCAGGAGTGCCCCTAGAACAGGTGTCCCGGCATGCTGTGGTGTTCACAGATGCTTCTGCCACCGGCTGGGGTGCCACGTAATACGGGCATGCAGTCTCAGGGGTTTGGACGGGACCCCATCTGCATTGGCACATCAATTGCCTCGAGTTGCTGGCAGTACGCCTTGCTCTGAGCCGCCTCAAAGGCCTGCTTCAGGGCAAGCATGTACTGGTCCGTATGGACAACACTGCGACCGTTGCGTACATCAACCGTCAAGGTGGTCTACGCTCCCGTCGCATGTCACAACTCGCCCGCCATCTCCTCCTGTGGAGTCGGAAGCATCTGAGGTCGCTTCGCGCCATTCATGTCTCCGGTGTGCTCAACCGTGTGGCCGACGAGCTATCACGAGCTGCGCTGCCAGGAGAGTGGCGACTCCACCCCCAGGTGGTTCAGCTGATCTGGAGAGAATTCGGAAAGGCTCAGGTAGACCTGTTTGCCTCACCAGAAACCTCCCACTGCCAGTTGTTTTACTCTCTGACCGAGGGGACACTCGGGACAGATGCACTGGCTCACAGCTGGCCCCGGGGCCTGCGCAAATATGCGTTTCCCCCAGTGAGCCTACTTGCACAGACCCTGTGCAAAGTCAGGGAGGACGAGGAGCAGGTCTTGTTAGTTGCGCCTTACTGGCCCAACCGGACCTGGTTCCCAGAACTCTCACTCCTCGCGACAGCCCCTCCCTGGCCCATCCCTCTGAGGAAAGACCTTCTTTCTCAGAGACGGGGCACTCTTTGGCACCCGCGTCCAGACCTCTGGAAACTCCATGTCTGGTCCCTTGGACGGGATGCGGAGGTTCTAGGTGACTTACCCCCTGAGGTACTTAACACCATCACTTCGGCACGTGCACTGTCTACGAGACGTGCTTACGCCTCCAAAGTGGAACCTGTTCGTCGAGTGGTGCTCTTCTCGCCGGGAAGACCCCGAAGATGCTCGATCAGAGTCGTGCTTTCCTTCTTGCAGTAGGGTTGGAGCGTAGGCTGTCCCCCCTCCACCCTCAAAAGTCCATACTGCTGCTATATCCGCTTACCACGACCACTTAGATGGCAAATCTGTTGGTCAGCACGACCTGGTCATCAGGTTCCTTAGGGGGGCGAGACGGTTAAATCCTTCTCGTCCCCTCTCCATACCCTCTTGGGACCTCACTCTGGTGCTGAGAGCACTTCAGATTGCTCCCTTTGAGCCTTTGCTGTCAGCAGACTTAAAGATTCTGTCTATGAAGACTTTGCTGCTGGTGGCATTGGCCTCCATCAAGAGGGTAGGGGACCTGCAGTCTTTTTCGGTCGACGAATCGTGCCTGGAGTTCGGGCCGGGTGATAGCCACGTGGTACTAAGACCCCGGCCTGGCTATGTGCCCAAGGTTCCTACCACTCCCTTCAGGGACCAGGTGGTGAGCCTGCAAGCGCTGCCCTCGGAGGAGGCAGACCCAGCCAGACCTCAGGACCTCAGACCAGCTCTTGTCTGTTATGGAGGCCAGCAGAAGGGAAAGGCTGTCTCCAAGCAGAGGATGGCCCACTGGATAGTGGATGCCATCGCCCTGGCTTACCAAGCTCAGGGTGTGCCCTGCCCGCTCAGGTTGCATGCTCACTCCACGAGAGGTGTCGCATCCTCCTGGGCGCTGGCTCGTGGCGCCTCGCTGACAGACATTTGTAGAGCTGCGGGCTGGGCGACACCTAACATGTTCGCTAGATACTATAGCCTTCGTGTCGAGCCGGTCTCCTCCCATGTTCTCGCCACAGGTCAGAGGCACGGAGAGGCCCCGGCTTAGTGTCGGCTTGCTGCGCTACATGCGCTTCTTTTCTCCAGAGAGTCCCTACAAGGCAGACCCTGTCGAGTCCTCCGATATCCCTTCGGCAGCCGACGTGGCGGAGCGTCTGGCGCCAGGCCTATACTCCGTTGTATCCTTGAGAACCGGGTTTAGGCTGGGTTCCATATGTGTGACCCTACGGGGATCCCATATGGTTGGTTCCACGGTTGCTCCTAAACGAAGCCCGTGTCTTTCCCTCTGGGAGAACCTACCCTTCATCGGGTTGGAGTCACCCCAGCTCTTCCATATGTAGCACAGCCCTACAGGGTTAGTCCATATGTACTTCTCCACATAACTCCTTCGGGGAAGGATGTGGCTTCCGCAGCGTTCCTTTCCCAGCGAAGGGTACGCTTTCCCAGCGTTATCCAATAGTCTCACTGAATGGGTTTTGGGGAACAGCAGTGATCGACTCTCTCTGTGTTAGCCCTGTCCCACCATCCTCAGGCAAGGGGGTTCAGGTGGCTTGCAACAGAGCGCTGGAAGGGGGCAGCTCCTGTGGCGCTTTGGTAGGGATTCCTATTCGTCGGTCTGTCCGACATACGTCGAACGTGACCGACTGAATGGGAACGTCTCGGTTACAAAGGTAACCCTCGTTCCCTGAAGGAGGGAACGGAGACGTACGTCCCGTCGCCACAGTCGCTGTACCCCGCTGATGCTGCCGCCTATCCGGTTCGGCTCCTCAGCGAAAACCTGAAGATGCAACGCACCTGCTGCTCATTATATACCCGCGCTGCGAGGCGAGCAGCTGATGCATATGATTGCATGCCAATGTGCATTGGCTCGTTTAGTTACACTCGAAGTAGATTGGCCTCTCTAGCGAGATTCCTATTCGTCGGTCTGTCCGACGTACGTCTCCGTTCCCTCCTTCAGGGAACGAGGGTTACCTTTGTAACCGAGACGTTTTCGTACGTCAAGTGAACATGCTTAAGCTTCCATTTACCACAACTGATGCGTGAGTTGATGATCGTTTATATGAGAATAAAAGTGTAAATTAAATCTTTTCAGCATATAAAGCTCTCTTCAGAAAATTTGGACTAAACCACTTGATCCATATGGATTAGTTTTACGATCTCTTTATGAATGTTTTGAAGTGTGAAAGTGGTAGTTGTAGAGCTTAGTTCATTTTTGTGTGAACTAACTCTTTAATGCACACTAAATCCACACTATGTGAAGTGGTATTCAAGGCTAAGCATATTGTAGAAAAGAGAACATGGCCCCTTTAAGTATTTTAGTTACCCTTTAGGGCCCTATTTTAACAATCTAAACGCAAAGTGTATAGCGCACAGCGCAGGTGCACTCAGGGCGTGTCCAAATCCACTTTTTGCTATTTTAACGATGGAAAAACGGTCCGTTTGAAATGGGTTGTCGCTATTCTCTTAATGAGTAATGGGCGTAACGTTCAATAAACCAATCAGAGTGTCATCTACCATTCCCTTTAAGAGCGAGATGCGCTCGCACCATGGCGGATTGCTATTTACATGGCAGAATTTGTTGGCGGAAAAGCTGAACGCTTTTCAAGCGAAGAAACCGATCTGCTCGTGCATGAAGTTAAACGTTTAGTTAGAAGTTAAACGAAGTTACATTTTTATATTTATGTAGCCTACACAATAATATTCTTTTACACTGTAAAATATTTGGCATGTTTGTGTGATGCGCATCCCTGTGTATAATAAGCAAAGTCAACGCGCACTGTGGATGCGCCCAGAGGCGCAGTTTCTACCAACGCGCAAAATATTGCGCCATTGACTTTAGACTTTAGACCAGGTTTGAGTTGGTCTATGGCGCAGTCTATTTTCAGTCTATTTTATGAACACACCTCTTTTTTAGACCAGCACGCCCATGGGCGCACTAACTGGCACAAATGCATTTACTAATTTAAGGACGTGGCGCTGAACAGGAAAACGCGAACGGCGCCTGTTGTACAAAATAGACATATTAGCAAACTAGCAAAATAGACGCAAACTAGCAAACACACTTGCGCTGCGCCTTGCGTCGCATTGCGCCGGGTGTATTATAAGGCCCTTAGTCTCTTATTTTCGTCGTCCTCTCGTTGTTCAGTTACGTAATATTTTGTATAGAGCGTAAAGTTACGTTTTTCTTTAGTTCGTTTTTGGGGTTGTTTGCATGCTCATCGCACGTCGGAAAACTGCCGTCCTGTGCCGGAGCAAGAGCACCTAGCAGCCGCATCAATTAAAGTGTGTGTTCATGAACGATACTGTTGGTGAGTGCGCTGTGAACTATGACTTACATCTGTCAGAAGTTCAGTAAACTCTGTGAACGAATCCCCTTGCCGTGGCTCATTTCACCCGCGTTTCCCACTGCATCGACCCTAATCAGAAGCACGACAATATCCCACAAAGAGAACGAAACATTCCACTGTAATTTAAATTAATTAGATATTACATATAATATTGTAGTAAAGCATAACGTGTTTCACATTTTATCGGTACAAAGATGAATATGTCTATTTTGTACAACATTTGCAACTGTTTTTTATCACTTACTCAAAATCACCACAATTATCCTACTACATTGTGTCATTTGTTACAAGGGACAAACAGACATTTAGAAGTTTATTTTGAAATGCTAAGTATTGAAAATCAAAATAAAGCTCCATAAACACTTGTGGTCTTCACGCACACTTGAACACTTGGGCCAAATACAGGAAAAATGTTTTTTTAACAAGTGGTTAAGTGCAAAGACCACAAGTTAAGAGTTTTTGTCTTTATATCAGGACTCGGTATCGGCACTCGGCAGATACTCAAAATTCAATGATAAAAAAAAAAAAAAAAAAACATCCCAAATGCAAATAAATAAAAACTACTCATTAACTGAAACTGAAAAAAAAAAAAGTATTTAAATTTAAATAGTAATATAAAAAAGTAATACATTTTGACATAACCACATAACAAACAAAAAAAAACCTGAAAATCTAAAATAAAAAATTATAATTCAAAATACAAACAATAATAATATATAAATAATACTAAAATAATGAGTCTGGATTACACACAACAAAAAAGAGTCATAATAAATATTGCATTTACATTTGTCTGTGTAGATGTTACTGCACTAATGTGCAGCTCACAGACTCACAGAAACGCTTTTTTTTTTTTTTGTCAGGCCCATAATGTGGCTTTAGAAGTGCCCAGAGGGTCATCAGCACTCATTCATCTGACTTATGGCTGTTTCCTCACAGGAGAAGGCTACAAGAACACGGTTAAAGTGGGCCATTTGTATGTGCCAGACAGCGGTTCACGCAGCCTAGTTCTTTTCACTGCGCTCAGTGGTCTGTAGCAGAGCCCCCTGGGAGCTATGTATGGCTGCGGTGAGGAGCTGACACCAGCTGAAACGCCTGATAAACTGAGTGTGGCATCAAACCCAAACTTGAGGTATTACATGGGGTTGATGAATAGGGGTGCATGGCACAGTCTCTCACCCGTATGTGCTATCAAATGATCTTCTGTGATTTTTCAAGTTGGCAAAGGCTTTGAACTTGTTCTAATGTGTTTTCTTTGGCTTGTGAATGGGGTCTGCTACACCATGGGAGTGTAAAGCTGGTTGCCTATGCACAGATCCCATCTACTGACATCGTCAATCTGTCATTCATACTTTATATTAAGGGAAGAGTCACAGTACTACTTTTATGAAGTGAAATATGACATATTATTAGTCCCTTTACAGAAGAATATTGCTTGTTTGGTATAGAAATCACACATGCATAATCGTACATAAATGAATCACTGTGTTGCATCATGTCCCAGCAAGATGTTATCAGAGCCATAACAATGTGTTATTAAACTTTATACAGGTCTAAAAATATAATTTAAAGAATAGCCTACATATGGAATTTTAAAAAAATATAAAACAAATAAATGTCAAAACATACAATAAATAAGAAAAATATCGCACTATTTCAAGGGCACTGACTCTTTGTACTGAAGCACAAGATAGATAGATAGATAGATAGATAGATAGATAGATAGATAGATAGATAGATAGATAGATAGATAGATAGATAGATAGATAGATAGATAGATAGATAGATAGATAGATAGATAGATAGATAGATAGATAGATAGATAGATTGATAAGGATCTACATTTACAGTAATTACCTACAGTATCTGCTCTGTGTCTGCTCACTCACGTAAATGGTTACAAAAATACCTGGAGTTGCTGAAAAGAGTTATGAAAAATCTATAAGAAGCAATTTAAGAATAATACTTGCAATGAAGCCATCTTTCGTGGACTGTTGACAGCATTTGATGCAACGTGAACATGCTGGGAATCTCAAAAATTGTAAAAGATTGGTAAGCGCATTTTAAAGCTGCTGTCCGTAACTTTTTTGGTTAAAAATGATCCAAAATCAATTTTGGAGCAAGTACATAACCAGCCAGTGTTCAAAACTATCTCCTTACCTTAGCCTGATTCACAACGGTAAGCTTGTAATAATGTTTTCTAATAAGATCGGTACTGGTAGGTTTCCATAGGAAATTCGAGCATGCAGCTGTTAGTCTTTGCATCATTGCCTCACGTCTGTTTACATAAAGAACAAGTACCAGCTAAGTAGGCTATATGTCATGTGAGGATGGCGGATCATTTATAGCCTTTTCTCACAGCAGCTGCAATAAATAAACTTATCATTTTGCTGGAGGATTGTAATCTAGGGCTGTGCTCAGAATATCGATACAACGATACATCGTCATGAACTCCTGACGATGTGCGTATCGATACAGCAGCTGCCGTATCGTGTCTGTCTTGCTTTTAAATCTAGCAAATCACGTGAAGTCAATCGATGCCAGCAGGCAACGCAAGCAGACATTCACGTTTCTGTGAGCTTTCATTCGTAAATAATCAACTGTTTTGTCGCGGATGTGAACAGGAAATGCGCTCTCAAACGGAGAAACACGCGATCTCCAAATCATCAATCAAAAGGTGCTAACGTTTTAGGACAGGTCGATGGTAAGTTATATAAATCATGCCCGAACATTAGCGTTTGTCAATCATCCAAACCGTCCATTCAGAAACCGAGAAACTTGGAGGCTGATCTCTCAGGTTGACGCGCGAGCTGGCTTGACTGACGTTTTCGTGAGGATATAGTTTATGGACTGTTTTGATTTCGGTAATTACATCTAGAAAGGTAAAAGCAGTGATGACATAATAGAGATATCTGAAAGCGAAACGAAAGTGATATTGGCCTCTTCCAGTGGGGAGGATGCACGAGGGGAGACCTGCGCATTTAATTGGTATGTGTATACTGTAATACTGCATTTACAATGCTTATCAGTGGCATGCACTTTGATCGTGAAAGTGAAAGTGCCCTTTGCGGTCACATCGCATCATGTAAATCTTGTTAACATTAGTTAATGCACTGTAAACCAACATGAACAAACAATCAACAACTGTATGTTTTAATAACTAACATTAACAAAGATTAACTAATACAGTATGTATTGCTCATGGTTAGTTCATGTTAATACATTATCTGATGTTTAATAAATGAACCTTATTGTTAAGTGTGTATTGTAAACTCATGTAGCCCATATTTTGTAGACCACGTTAATAAAAACGTATGTTGTTCTAGAACATATTTTGAGTTGATATCCAAAAAAATCATTTACACAGATGAAAAAAACAAAAAACAGGCAGTATAGACATTATAATATTATAGCCGATATAATTAACCAACTTAGTTTTCTTACAGTCAACTTACTGTTGTCAGTGAAATTAGTCATTGAGCTTTGTTGATATGCTTCAGTGTCACTATTGTCAATTCAGTTACTGAGGGAGTGACTTTAAAAGCAAGCTTTTAAAAGAAGCTTTTTTTGTGACAATTTTTTAATATTTAATTTAAATCACTGTTTTTTTTTAATGACAAAAACAAAATAGTTTTTCAGTTATCACGACTGTTATAACACTGGTTATTCAATAAACACATATTACTGTTACTAAACTCTGCTCAAAAGAAATTTAAATTCTAAATTGAACCATATCGCGATACGTATCGTATCGTGGCTTTAGTATCGTGATGCGTATCGTATCGTGACATTGTTGGCGATACACAGCCCTATTGTAATCCAGAAAGATCCAAATGACAATCAATGACAACTGGAGATTCACCGTAGTCAAAAGCAAAAGACTTCGGACAGCAGAGTGGCTACAGATACTGAAATCTACATGTACTGCTAATACACACTAAATACACATAGTCACGCAATGCTGATATTGTTAACATTAACAATTTGAGAACTAGGTAAAACAATAATAATAATTTGCATGGCTTGACGTGCGATCATTAGATTTAATCATCATTGGCAGCGCAATCTATTGTAATGCTTTTTTTCCTCCGATGGTCAGAACAAAAGTGGCAGACGTTACTTGTTCAGATAACATTTTCCGGTAAAAATTCTTATTTTGGTCATAATTCTAAGATGTAGAATCTGTGATTCCGAAGTACAGTATCCACATTGATGTGGTGACTGAGAGCAAACATTAGATTCATCCGCGCTGAGGAGCCGTGTTGATGCATAAACCACGTAAAGATGATAATTCCGCAAATAACTCTTCTAACAGAGATGGCGACAAAGAGGCAAAACTTATAGACTGCAGCTTTTTAGACAAATTAGTCAATGCTCTAGTACACCTTGTGACATTACATGAACTATAAAACAAAATAGAGGGACATTCTCTGTTACAAACACAAAGGTCATCTAGAGACAGTGAATTATGTCATAGACATGGATAAAGATGATAAAAAAGTAGTTTCTCAAGGTGATGAAATATCATTACAATTCAGATATAAAAATCTTAAAATAATCACATATGACATATCATAACACATCAATGCCCAGATAATTAAGTAAATAAAGAAAAGTAATCTGACAGTAGCTGATGTTTACAGATACTTCCATGTTTGCCATCCACATTTAAAAATAGATGAGATAGTACTCGACTCTCCACTTCCAGAACCCCTTTTCTGTCCGACCTTGGTTGCAGGAAGCTGCTATAAAAAGGGACTAAGTATATCTCTTGGCATTAGTTCATGAGTACCTACTGAGAAACTAAAACGCATTCAGTGGTTCAGCTTTTGTTCCATATGTGAGATTGATTGCTCGGGACCTTGAGTCAACATGACATCACACAAACAGTAGAATCATACAGTGAAACATGTTTCACTGATGGAAAGTTTGCATAGTTCATGACCTCAGCATTAACCACGTCACCACAGCACAGAGCAAATCAAGCCTTGAAAGAACTGTTGAAAGGAGCACAGAAGGAAATCTTCGAACCAAAATAACGACAAGCTTGTTCAGCTATGAAATCAAGCTGTTGTAGGGAAATCTCCAACAGTGCTGAGATACACCATGGAGCTCATTTCAAAATATTTCTGGCTTGGAATTCATCTGTTACTCTCAGGTGAATTCCAGTGATGGAAACAGTGCTTTATTAATGATGCTTTACACAAAACATTTATGTAAAAAAGTTTTACTCAGATTGTCTTAACTAAGACTGGTGAAGGAAAACTGGCCCTCAGAAGTCTCTTATGCTCACCAAGGATTTGATAAAAAATACTGCTACTATTTTCTATTTTAAAGGTGCCGTAGAACGTCTTTTTAAAAGATGTAATATAAGTCTAAGGTGTACCCTGAATGTGTCTGAATTTTCAGCTCAAAATACCCCATAGATTTTTTCTTTATTAATTTTTTTAACTGCCTGTTTTGGGCCATCATTAAATATGCACCAATTCAGGCTGCAGCCCCTTTAAATTCTCGTGCTCCCCACCCCCGAGTTTGCGACTGCCTTAAACAGCATAAACAAAGTTCACACAGCTAATATAACCTTCAAAATGGATCTTTACAAAGTGTTCGTCTCGCAGCATGTCTAATCGTGTAAGTATGGTATTTATTTGGATGTATTACATTTGATTCTGAATGAGTTTTATAGTGCTCCGTGGCTAAAGCTAACATCACACACTGTTGGAGAGATTTATAAAGAATGAAGTTGTGTTTATGAATTATACAGACTGCAAGTGTTTAAAAATGAAAATAGCGACGGCTCTTGTCTCCGTGAATACAGTAAGAAACGATGGTGACTATAACCACATTTAACAGTACATTATCAACATGCTAACGAAACATTTAGAAAGACAATTCACAAATATCACTAAAAATATCATGTATTCATGAATCATGTCAGTTATTATTGCTCCATTTGCCATTTTTCGCTATTGTTCTTGCTTGCTTACCTAGTCTGATGATTCAGATGTGCACATCAAGACGTCCTGCCCTTGTGTAATGCCTTGAACATGAGCAGGCATATTCAAATATTGGGGTGTACATATTAATGATCCCGACTGTTATGTAACAGTCTGTGTTATGTTGAGATTCGCCTGTTCTTCAGAGGTCTTTTAAACAAATAAGATTTATATAAGAAGGAGGAAACAACATTGTTTGAGACTCACTGTATGTCATTTCCATGTACTGAACTCTTGTTATTTAACTATGCCAAGGTAAATTCAATTTTTGAATCTAGGGCACCTTTAATATATTTTAGACCAGTGGTCACCAACCTTTTTAAGCCCAAGATACCTGACCTCGACCTTTATGAAAGACAAGATCTACTTGATAGAAAAAGACAGCCCAGATTGTATTTAGTATTTTTTTTTTTTCGTGGCCAATTTAGATTCTGATTTATTTATTTTTTAGCAAATTGGCCGATTCTGATACTGGTTGCAGATATTAATTATTATTATTATTATTATTAAATATATTATTATATTTTTATTTGAATTAATTGAGATTTAATTTCAAGATTTAAAGCAAAAACAGAACAGTCTGACTATCTTTGTGAAATTATATGCTACACAAAAAAGCATGAAACAAAAACAACAGGCTGAATGAGACGCAAATTCACTCGGACAGCAGGTGGCGCTTATTGAGCAGCAGTGACACAGCGTTTCCTTGGTTATCGCTGTAAACAAAGCTGAACTGCGCTAATAATTAGCTACTTTAATGCCGTTGCCATCAACATTTTTCAGAAGACATTAATTCCTTTTAGAGATGCATTCATATAACCCTTCACCCCTAATTCAATATTTATATTTTTTTCCTATATTTCGATCATTGTGAACAGTGAGCTGCTCTGCCTGCTACAGAATTTTCTCCTCTTCACGTCCGTCTTTATTTACCTTTATCACTGTCCCAGTAGCTCCGAAAATAACAGAAAAATAAATACAAAAATACAGTACAAAGACTGGAGAAATGTAATGTAATGTAGGGTTGGCGACCACTGTTTTAGACTTTAACTTAACACTGTTATGGTGAAGCTGAATTTATCAACCATTACTATTAT
Source organism: Chanodichthys erythropterus (assembly GCF_024489055.1). Taxonomy (NCBI): domain Eukaryota; kingdom Metazoa; phylum Chordata; class Actinopteri; order Cypriniformes; family Xenocyprididae; genus Chanodichthys; species Chanodichthys erythropterus. The sequence goes on along the minus strand of NC_090224.1, from coordinate 7,472,172 downwards.
AATTATAGTACAATATTATATTATATATATTATAATGGGACGAGTATACTTTTTGTGTGCCAAAAATAACAAAATAGCGACTTTATTCAACAATATCTAGTGATGGGCGATTTCAAAACACAGCTTCGAAGCTTTACGAATCATTTGTTTCGAATCAGTGATTCAGAGCGCCAAAATCACATGATTTCAGTAAACGAGGCTTTGTTACATCATAAGTGTTTTGAAACTTCAATAGTTCACTTAACTTTGGCAGTTTGATTCGTGCTCTGAATCACTGATTCGAAGCAAAAGATTCGTAGCTTTATAAAGCAGTGTTTTGAAATCGCCCACCACTAGATATTGTTGAATAAAGTTGCTATTTTGGTTTTTTGGTGCACAAAAAGTATTCTCATCGCTTTAGAATATTAAGGTTGAACCACTGTAGTCACATTAACTATTTTAAATATGTTTTTAGTAGCTTTCTGGTCATTGAAAAGGAGTGTTATCGCTGGCAATGCAGGCCTCACTGAGCCATCAGATTTTATCAAAAATGAACGAAGGTCTTAGGGGTGTGGAACGACATTAGGGTGAGTAATTAATGACATAATTTTAATTTTTGGGTGAACTAACCCTTTAATGCCTTCTTGCTGAAAAAGTTTTTTTTTTTTTTTTAACATATATATCTGCAACTATTTCAAAGGCAAATTTGTCACACAGAACATGCAAACTCCTTGGCACAAAAGGTCAGATTTTCCTCCATTGAAAAAAAATTTTAATAAATACATTTGAACTTTTTCTGTTGAATGTGACTATACATCTTTGGCATAAACTGAAATGGCATCAGGTATTTTGTACTGAATAATGCCAGGTCAATCACTATATGAATGAGGCAAATGACACACAGTGGTGAGTGTTAATCTGCATGCAAAGGAATGAGCACAGATACAATTCCGGGCTAATAACAGAAAAACACAAACATTGCCCAGTAATGAGCCATGCCACCAGTTTCTGTTCATGCCAGGTACTCAAAAGACTCTTTTTTTATTGTCCATGTGCACATGAGAAATGTACTATACTGCCACAATGGATAGGTCTAACTCTCATTTTAACACCTTATATGCACATTACGGTATGCCAACACTCGCCACCGACAACAGCACTGCTTGTTTGGACACTCAACAAAGCCATGGTTGGATTCACTGCCAAATCTGTTGCTGAAAGGGTAGAAACACCAGGCTTACGATGCACCCAGCCAAATAAGCGATCTGCTTACATAGACATGAAACAATACAGCTGCTTTATTTGCGTGCATTTCAGAACACATGCATTATGCATCAGAAAACATGCATAATTTAGGGGAACAAGCAGAGGATATGTCTGGTGCTCAGCCAAAGCTGCTACCTCCTTATGGAGCGACACAAAACAAATTCCATCTTGTGGAGGCAGATGGTGGACAAGGTGACAGGGTGCCTCTTATCCAAATTGCAAGCACTTGAATGAATGTTGTCATGGGAACCTGGGCGAAAGGCCATTTTCGGGTATCCCTTGAGCTCGATCCTGGCAAAGAGGCCAAAGGTGACCTAGAGGAGAGGCTGTGGAGGTGCACAGAGGTTGACAAGTGGAAAATCTTCTTCCATAATGGAACTGTTTTTTTTTGTTTGTTTGTTTTTTTATTGATTGATTGAGCATATGATTATGAAAACTGACTCAATTTTCACTATGTAGCGATCAATGATCTGCAGTTATTTAAATAATATTCTACAGCAGATTAATGAGTTTCCTTATCACTTTTGCCTGTTCCTTGTAAAGTTGATTTTGTTTGATTGATGATAATACATGTAAACCATTCAAACTTATAACTCTCTGATGGGTTTTAGCCACTCTAGACTTTAATCTTTTGCATAAAAGAGAATGCTTGGAGCTATTTTGCTGAAGTCTCTTGGAACTCTGAAAAGCTAATGTTCTGTTCACTGACTTAAGCATATATTTGTGTTATCTGAAAAACTGTCAATGTAAGCTACTTGTCATTTGGTATTTCCTCAAATGCATCATTTTCATTTTTTATCTAAGCATTCTGTCATTTCAGTGCAGCTCATCTGTTTAGACTTAACAGAGTCACCACATCAAAATCTACCAGATATATACTGAGAAAAATATTTCAAAGAATAGTGATATGTAATTATCATAAATATGATGATATCTTATGAGGGACCCCTCTCCTAAAGAATTCAGGAATTATTTTCATATAATAAACACCCATTTAAACTGTGTGAGAAAAAGCATGTTATTATAATACAATTAAGATATAATAAAATTAAGAAAATAAATTTCACAATAAATATTGTTCTGGAGCATATTTACAGAGAATATTGCCTTACAACCCCTCAATGCACAATGCACCTCCTGAGATACAACACAAACACATTGAATTATTGAAGGTTCTCTTTCTGACCAGTCTTAAAGCTATAAAATAAACTATAGAACTATAAAATCATTTGCATTCGTAAAACGTTTCAAAAGCACTTTAATGTGTGGTGTTGTTTATCTTTTTTCTTTTGGTCTGGTGTTGTTTTTGTAATTTTCAAAGCAGACTCCAGCACTCTTTTGATAGTCAAAGCAAAAGCACTTTAGATGGTGCTAAGAGCTTCTCTACATTAGTGTAAGCATGTGTGGAGCAGATGAGTGGTGACACTGGGGCACAGTGCCTTAGGGACACCCTGACTCACCGCAGCTGTCAATATTTACTAAAAAAAAAAAAAAAAAACCTTTAAAAAACCTTTAAAAAACAAAAAAAAAAACAAAAACAGACTACACCCAAAACAAAGCAGCAAATGGGCATAGGAACATTCTAAAAAAATGAACTAAGAACTGAAAGAGACTCACATGAATTATGCAAGCATGCTTGATTTTGCACTATAAAAGTAGTTGGTTTCCTTAATGTTTCATCAAACAGAATCATGTGATTAATGTTGCTTTTAAATTGGAAACAGAACACAGAAGCAGCAAAAACAACACAAATTCATTTAATTGTGAATAATAAATGGAAATAATCTCTCTATATATATTACAGATATACACCGTTCAGGCATAACCTTCCTAATATTGTGTTGGTCCCCCTTCTGCTGCCAAAACAGCCCTGATCCGACAAGGCATAGTCCACTAGACCCCTGAAGGTGTGCTGTGGTATCTGCACCAAGATGTTAGCAGCAGATCCTTTAAGTCCTGTAAGTTGCGAGGTGGGGCCTCCATGGATCGGACTTGTTTGTTCAGCACATCCTACAGATACTGGATTGGATTGAGATTTCGGGAATTTGGAGGCCAAGTCAACACCTTAGACTCGTTGTTGAGCCATTGTTTGCTTTGTGGCAGGGCGCATTATCCTGCTGAAAGAGGCCACAACCACCAGGGAATACCGTTTCTATGAAAGGGTGTACATGGTCTGCAACAATGCTTATGTAGGTGGTACGTGTCAAAGTAACCTCAACATGGATGGCAGGACCCAAGGTTTCCCAGCAGAACATTGGCCAAAGCATCACACTGCCTCCGCCGGCTTGCCTTCTTCCCGAAGTGCATCCTGGTGCCATGTGTTCCCCGGGTAAGCAATGCCCACGCACCCAGCCTTCTTCCATTGCTCCATGGTTCAGTTCCGATATTCACGTGCCCACTGTTGCCGCTTTTGGTGGTGGACAGGGGTCAGTATGGGTACCCTGACTGGTCTGCAGCTATGCAGCCTTATATGCAACAAACTGTGATGCACTGTGTATTCTGACATCTTTCTATCAGAACCAGCATTAACTTCTTGAGCAGTTTGAGCTACAGTAGCTCATGTTGGATCGGACCACACGGGCCAGTCTTCACTCACCATGTGCATCAATGAGCCTTGGCCACCCATGACCCTGTTACCGATTCACCACTGTTCTTTCCTTGGACCACTTTTGATAGAGACTGACCACTGCAGACTGGGAACACCCCACAAGAGCCGCATTTTTGGAGATGTTCTGACCTAGTCGTCTACCCATCACAATCTGGCCCTTGTCAAACTCTCTCAAACCCTTACGCTTGCCAATTTTTCCTGCTTCTAACACATAAACTTTGAGGACAAAATGTTCACTTGCTGCCTAATATATCCCACCCACTAACAGGTGCCGTGATGAAGAGATAATCAGTGTTATTCACTTCACCTGTCAGTGGTCATAATGTTATGCCTGATCGGTGTATTATCTATATTATAGGTCAGTGTTTCTAATATTATATATATATATATATATATATATATATATATATATATATATATATATATATATATATATACACACACATAGATGCCTCATTAGCAGCTGTATCTATGGGCATCTTAATGTAAGCCATCCGCCATATCGGAACGGTCAAAGCCGGTCCGCGAACATTCCAGAACTTGTTCAAGTTGACTATCTGTAGTTAGAATAGACGCATGAGATGAATATCTATATCTGCAATAGACTTCAGAAGATGTTTTTTTTCTAAAGTAACAATACACCAAGACGAAGACATCAGCTAACGCAACATTAAAAAGTTTCCAAAGTAAAAGTAAAACATTAATGAGTACCGGTAACACTTTATTTTAGGGTTCAGTTCTCACTTTTATCTATTTGCATTTTAGCTTGCATATTATTGGCTGTTTATTAGTACTTATAAAATTGCATAATGCCTTATTCTGCATGACCTTATTCTACATCCCTTAATCATAATACTGAAACTTAAATGCTACAAAAACTACCTTATTAACTATTAATAAGCAGTAAATTAGGAGTTTACTGAGGCAAAAGTTGTAGTTAATAGTGAATATGTGTTCCCCATACTGAAGTGTTACCATAAAAAAGTACCATAGTAAAAACCTGTAATATTGAGTTAATACATATCAAAACACAAACCAACACATTCTCACCAGGGAAAGGTCATATCCCTTTTCTTCAGGAATTTAAATCTCGGTTGTTTCACAACAAGAAGCTGTGCGATGTTGTGGCATCATTGATTCCTACTATGAGTGACAACATGCTGACCATTCCAAGATGACAGTATCTATGACTCATAACTTGTGTATCATAGTTTTCAACTTTAAATATGACTTTGCACTGTCATTAATTTGTTTGGAACTCATAATTATGATATCTCACTTGAAGGGCACAGGAGTTAAACCAGGAAAAAGCTTCTCTGACTAAGACATTCAAGACTTTGTGTTTTGTTTGGTAATATTGCAAAGTACTTTCCTTCATGAGGTGTGCTCAATCAGTTAGGACATTTCTGCCTTGATAATAAGCAAATTACCATCCCTAATGCAATAAATGGTTTTGAACACGTAGATGGCCTGGCATTTTTTATATTGTTACATCTGAAATGAGGCATAATGGCTGGTTTGCCCTCATCTGACTTTTTTTTTTTTTAAATGAGGTGCAGTGCAACATCATGAACATTTGCCAGAAATTGACTGAATTAATATCGTCTTCCCATTACAATTGAAAATAGTCCAATATGAAAGCCCCTGATAATATGCAGCTGTGCTTGGCATTAGTGTAAAAGAGCTCCATTTGTCAGTTTCCTAGCAACCAAAAGCACTATATTTTCACTGCATGTTTTTCCTCTTTCCCTGTGATGTATTTACATGATATTTATAGCGTTGGCCAAACTACATACAGTATCTGCAAACCAAGCATTGTTGTTCTCAGACCGTTCTATTCAAAAAGCCTTTCAATGCAAACAGCAAACAAGAAATATAACATGTTTATGTGTTTATATCTTATATTTCTTGTTTTCATCAAATATAATTAGACAAAATATACATCCCGTGAACAAACAAACGCACAACAGATATAACAACTAAAAGTAGGAGTTTGACAAAAATCCCATTTTGTGGACTGTTCATTCTATAGGTTGAAAATTATAGGGCCTCATAGATTTCAGCATGACCTTTTGTCTATATTACTCAATAAGCAATCAGTTCCTTTTATTTCAAAGACTCTTGAATAAGCCTGTGCCTGTTTTGTTATATGTTTGCTAATGAGCCTCCATTTATCATACAATACCTCCATAATGACTGCGGTCACATATGAAGTCTGTTAAGAATAAATCAAACCAAACTATAAACTATTGTTATGATATGTATAAATGTGCATTTACTATGTTATGCAAAGGCATTACAGTATGATATATAAGTCGATTATGTGGTGGTTCTAACTCATCTGATCTGATTCAGATTGAGACTGATGGATACCCACGCATTCACAATCGTCATAATGGTTGAAACGGAGGCAAGGCTCAGTCAAACCATCTCAGGCGAGTCTGTCATCATCTTCATAAGCTGTCCTCTACATCTCTTTACAGCCTCCGGGCAGCATTGCTGTATTTTACCAAATGCTTCCGTTTAGCACCTCATGATGGTTCACACCCATCATGTAGCAAACCCGCTGGCTATTTCTGCTCCATCTGCCTCCTTCCACCAACAGACCAGCTGACTCTTCAGCATTGAGATGGAAACTCATGCAGGTTCACGTTTAAATGTCAGTTGCAACTATGACAGTGGCACATTTCAAAATGTCAGATTTGTGTTTGGGTCTAGTATGTTAGTTTGACATGTGTGTGGAACAAAGACACAAAACTGACACCTTGCAGCCAGTAGCTAGTGATCACATTTATAGCATTGGCCTGATTATTTACTCAGCTCTAGCTTAGGGGGAGGGCATTGTGATGAGGATAAATTTTTACTTCTCCAGCAGGTGCTCGAGCTGAACTGACCTAAATCTGCTCCGCGAAGAGGCATTGCCTTACAATGAAATCACAACAAGCCCCCTTCACTACCTCTTTGACTAAATCATCCTCAGCAATGTCAAGGGCTACACTGCGAATATGCAGAAGTATGACAGCATCATGCAAATGAACATCCATATATAAACCGGATAACAGTCTGGAGGTTGAAGCTTTGCTGACTTGGAGCAACACTGAATATTTTACTTAAAATGGGTACAATGGTAGAAATATTGAGAATAGGCTGATTATGCACTATTGGGGATAACTAGCTAAAAGCTAACTTAGTACCATGACTATAGCTCAGCTGTTTTCAAAATAGTGTATAGCATCTGCAGTAAAAGCTATTCATATACAATGATACAAAAGGTTATTTGATAAAAGCAATTCATATAAAATTATACAAGTCAGAGTCTTATTTGTCAAACTTGTTGACAAAGAAAAGTATTTTTCTTCGTTTTTTTATATAACGTATTGCACACTATGGTCTTTCAACAGAGCAAGCTGAAGTAATTATCAAACGCACTTTCTTAAAATGTCTTTCTTTTAAAAAGGTTTAATCATTTTAGCCCATCAGTTCATTCGGTTCCCTTCAAAATTGGTTTTAAAAAAATAATCACTCAGTCGCGTTCCTGGAAATCCCTGAACGACACTGTACAAGAGACATTATAAGTAATATTGTTTACACTTTGAATGTGCATAAGCACTAAACCAGCCAGAAATTTGAGCAAAAGTAATTTATAATTAAAGATGCTTTTATAATTAAAGTATGTGATTTCACTAAATTAGACTTTTCCTTCCCTTCTCTAAAACCCAACCCTCCAAAGACATTTCACCAAACAAGAAAATGTAAAAGGTTTTTGTTAAAAAACGTAGGCCATTCCCATGACTATTTTTTTGTTATTTATAGAGATTAACATTGTCAAAGATACGATTTCTCAGAACAGCTATTTATGTTCTAGAAAACTTTAAGTGAACTATGCACTACTGTTCAAAAGTTTGGTATTGGATCAGTTTATCAGTTTGGTATTTTAAATGTTTTTTAAATAGACATCTCTTATACTCACCAAGGCTGCATTTATTTGATCAAAAATACAGTAATAAAAGTGATATTGTGTAATATTATTACAATTTAAAATAACTGGTTTCTATTTTAATATATTTTAAAATGTAATATATTCCTGTGATGGCAAAGCTGAATTTTCAGCATCATTAGTCTTCAGTGTCACATGATCCTTCGCAAATCATTCTATTATGATGATTTGCTGCTCAAGAAACTTTTCTTATTATTATCAATGTTGAAAACTGAAAAGAAAGTTATGAAAAGAATGTTTAAAAGAACAGCTTTTATTTTAAGTAAATGTCTTTACTGCCATTTTTAATCAATTTAATTTGCCCTAATATAAATGTCTTTAAAAATAAAATCTTACTGACCCCCAACTTTTAAACAGTTGAATGATCATAGTTAAAAATATATATATTTTCCACTGAATTAACTTCGATGTAGTTAAAGTAATACTGTCATACTCACCCTCATGTCATTCTATACCCGTCAGACCTTTGTTCATCTTTGGAACACAAATTAAGATATTTATGATGAAATCCGATGACTCAGTGAAGCCTCCATTGCTAGCAAGTAAATTAACAATTTTAGTGCCTAGAAAGCTACTAAAAACATATTTAAAACAGTTCCTGTGACTACAGTGGTTCTACCTTAATATTATAAAGCGATGAGAATACTTTTTGTGGGCCAAAAATAAATAAATAAATAAATAAAATAAAATAATAAAAATAATAATAAAAATTAATTATTATTAATTAATAATTATTGATATTATTGAAAAGTTTTTTTTTGTTTTGTTTTTTTTTTACAAAAAGTATTCTCGTTGCTTTATAATATTAAGGTAGAACCACTGAACTCACATGAACTGTTTTAAATATGTTTTTAGTACTTTTCTGGGCACTGAAAGTGAAGAGTTCAGATGCAAAAGCCGCTAAACGCCATCTCTGTCAAAAATGAGATAATGATATTGAACGAATGCTTACGACACGTAGTACACGTTCAACAAATCACGTGCTTCAAATCCTCTAAATCGCAGCGTCAGCCCATTCAGAAATATCGGTTTGTTGGCAAAAGACACCACTTCACTTTGGCAGCAAAAGCCGCTATATTCCGAGAACCAATCAGAAGGCGCGAATCGAATCATATGATTCCGAGCGGTTTCAATATAGCGGCACGCTGAGGAGATTTTTTTTAGAGTCAGATTCAGATTGAGATTTTTAAAATAAAAGATGGTGTACGATGAAATGGATCAGCCTGTCCTATTAATATTGAATGGCAGAAGAAAACGTTATTTACCTCAAAACTCCGCCTGTTATAAGGCAAAATAGCCTACAGTGGAAATGGCTTGGTCGCAATTGTATCATGCACTCATAACAGTTCTTCATGCAGTGCCGTTACTTTGAAGGAATCAGATTTATTATACATCAAACAACAGCTCTATTTCGCCAAAGACAAAGTCAAACAAGATGATATTCTTCTGTCTCATATGGAAGCTGTGCCATATAAACGGAGCAGGCAAAAAGTGAAGGCTGAAGTGATAAGTGCTCTCATCTTTTTCAGGGTTTTTAGTTGCATCTTTAGTGATTTTTCAACCATTTACCATGTCTTGTCCCAAATAGGTGGATTTAGAGGTTTTTGCAAAAAAAGCACGAGTGGATTTAGCTGGTTTTGACGCAAAAGAAAATCGAACTTGTTAAAAACCAATAAATTGTCTAGAGTGACATTTTTGAAAAAAAGTTATTTTATTCATTAGCTAATAACCTTATCATTACCTTTAAAATGAAACTCCTGGACTTGATCGTAAAAGCCTGGTAAAAAATGCTCATTTTAAAGAAAAGAAGTCTGATGGATTTAGAGGGTTTTGCATCTGAACTCTTCAAGTGTAAATTAACTTGCTGGCAATGGAGGCCTCACTGAGCCATCGGATTTCATCAAAAATATCTTAAAGGGACAGTTCACCCAAAAATGAAAAAATGATGTTTATCTGCTTACCCCCAGCACATCCAAGATGTAGGTGACTTTGTTTCTTCAGTAGAACACAAATGATGATTTTTAACTGTCAGTCAAATAATGGGAGTGAATGGGAACACAATCAATAAGAGTCGATAAAACGTGCATAGACAAATCGTGCGGCTCGTGACGACACATTGATGTCCTAAGACACGAACCGATCGGTTTGTGCGAGAAACCGAACAGTATTTATATCATTTTTTTACCTCTGAAACACCACTATGTCCAACTGTGTTCAGCACTCGCTCAGTGAGGTCTGATCACACTCTGACAACGGCAGTGATGTCTCGTGCATATACTTCAATGAGTGCTAGACATTACTTCCGCTGTCAGAGCGCGATGACGTTATTTTCATTTTTGGGTGAACTAAGCCTTTAAGTCCCTTTTTGTTAGTAACTCATATTTTTGCTAATTACCTTTTTTTTTATAGCTTGACAGTATACTGCCATATATAGTTATATATATATATATATATATAGTTGATCTACTTTAAATTGTCATTAGCTTGTAGATTTACAGTACAAGCTACAGTTTCATAGTAGCTTCCCCAACAATCTGTTGTACTGGAGCATCATTGTGTGAGACATTAGGTCGGTAAAGCATTCCTGTCCGTGTGTTAGGGACGCAAAGGGTGCCAGGGGGTTAATTAAAACCACTAACCTACTGAGGAGGAAGAGGTAAGAAGCTCTTGGCAACGGTGCTGACCTGTGCAAATGACGCTCCGCCTGCCATGTTCAAAGGCAATTTACATCCCTTTCGAAACTATGCAGCTGTCGAGAAACATCCCCGAGGCCCCTGCTGTCGCTTCAATTATCACAACCTAAGGTGCAGAGTAGCGCCCTCCCATTCCTGTCCCATCTGGACTTCTCTGGAGTAAGACATTGTACTGATGAACTCTGTCAGCAGAAGGAGAAAGACAGGAGAACGTCAAAGAGACAGGAGAGGATTCAGAGGAAAACAGATACAAATGTGACCACAGGAGAGAAAACACTGCTCCAAATGATCAGTCAACACTAGCGGTTACTGGCAATTTTTAACTGTACCACCTCGCCTCTATGTTTTCATAAGAACACAACATTATTACTGACAGTTATAGTAGCATTTGAATAATGTAGGTTGTAGCCTCAGCTACTGGCCTCAATAAAGCTACCTCAATGTTTTCATTAATAACCATGGAAATATTGAAAATATCTTAAAACACTTGGGTTTGTAAAATAGAATAAAATAAAATAAAATCATGTTTTAATTGAATAGCCAGAGGAATACCACAAATATTATTTTGAAACTCCCTCCTGTTTGTAATTAACTAAAGCAAAATCACAAAAACAATAATGTTGTGGTATTGAATATGAGATAAAAATAATTTCAAATAGCATCTTGAAATCTTCTTTTGGTGTTATAATTAAAGCAAAATCATGCAAACTAACATTCTGTGTAAAAAAAAAAAAAAAGTAATTATAATAATAAATAAATACATAAAAATAAAAAAGTGAAGATTATATAAATAGCAGCGAGGATGGTCTTTTTAAAACCTTTTTTAAGTTATATTAAAAACTTTAAGCTGTGTAATTCTGGTTGCGAATTATTCTATAGGCCAGATTTACTAACAGCTTGCGCCAGCACAAACCCTCTTTTGGCATTAACACTCAGAAGTCTGGAAACGTGCCGGCGCGTTTTGCTGGATTTTTTTCACATAGCAGCAGAATCAACTTAAAATACTCAATTTTTTGTCATAGAGACAGAAGTAGTATATTAACTGAAACTATAGAATGTCGTCTTTTCTTTGTGTACACTCACAGTAAAAACTAAATGTTGTGCTTTTTGCAAAATAAAGAAAACATCTCTCTCGGAATGAAGTCCAATCTTATACTCCCTCAGAAAATGAACTGTAACTTAGTGAATACTTATCACAAAAACATGAGACATATGTCTAAAGAAATGTTGAAATGTCAGGTTTTAAATCATGTAAGTCATATCGAAAACAAATATTCTCTGTTTATGTAATCTGTTTGAAAAGAGACATGTCAGTTGTTTGCGAGTCAGCTCATTATCCGCTAATGCGGCTATGCCCACAGAGGGCGAGCGCTATTTAGATGCAAATTCTGAGGCGATCAACATATCAGAGTGAACGCCCGCGTCAGCTCGGAAAAACGCATCAAGCTGTGTCAGTTTCATGTACTTTTCATTGTTTTGAGATGCGCTGAGGAATAATTCTAAAAGGATTTACCTAAATGGAAGAGGATGACTGGATTCAATTCCATTTCGAGGACTACTGTCGGGATTTACTAAAGATACGCAGTGCAAAATTAGCGCTGAAAAGGCGTGGACTGAGTTGTTTTTGTGGCTGACCATATTGCATAGGCATTTGTAGGAGTTTCCATTTCAGACGCAAAATTTATGAGAGGAGAATATTTAAATGAATCACGCAACACGATTTACTAATGTTTGCGCTACTCAATTTACTGGTATTTGTGCCATTATTTAACGCCCCAAAAAAGCATTTCTTAACCCATTTTGCGACATGTCTGCAAATGTTGCTGCTAGGAGGAGACACCGCAGAGAACAGAGAGCGCGTGGTAGAAGGGAGAATATATTTTCCAAGGAAGGTGTTATCCGAACATATTGTTTGCCGCATTTGTGGAATTGCGCTCTCATGCTAATTTGCCCCTTTTAGTAAATCTGGCCCTATAACTAATAATACTGAGATAATATTGAGATTGTACAATACTGAAAGGGATTTCAATATATCAAGCGAATAGAGGTGTTTATAATGTGAGTGGCCATTGCAAAGGCAGGGGTCAAGGATGGATTTGATTGCAATCACAACTCATCTATTTTTTACTCATGCTTAGATATTTGTATTGCCATTCTAGCTTCAAATGAAGTAACACACACTGACATGTGTTGAGGAGAGTCCTCGTGGGTTGTGCTGGGTAAACATGCATATGGTGTTGTGGAGAGGAGGGACATGACCTTAGGGTTAAGCAGAAACCTTCTGAAGGGGCAGCAGTGGGTCAAGATGTACTTCACGAGTCTCCTCAAAATGAGAATGTCAATGAGTGATACGGTCTCATTCAAAAAGAGAAATTTAAGCAGAGAGAAGCACTGAGAGGGAGAGATCTACAGCTTTTCATTTATCTGACATTGTTCATTTGTGATCTTATGAGAGATCTTTTGCACCTTCTGTTTTTGCCCCCTGGGCACTGATTGAAGTGCTCATTGAGATTTGCTGTATGTGTCTGAATCAATACGCTTTGACATATTGTGATTCATCATTGAAGAGTCAATCTCTGGTTGGATCTGCCACTTTGAAGCGTAGACTCAATATGTGGAATCCAGAGCAAGATAGTAATTTTATTCCTATTATTTCAGGGAATCATTAATATATGATATGCACTCGATTTCTCTGATTCTTTACATTACACATTAGCTGTTGAGGGTATTGTTCAAAATGGAAAGTGAGGCAAAAAATAGTATTTGTGTATATGTCAGTGGGAAAAACAACAACAAAAAAAATGTGGAAAAAGAGAGCTGATCAAAGCTCTGCCACACCAGCGGTTGCCCTTCATTTGTCCCGCTGCAGTTGACCAGCTAAAAGGATAGATGCTTTGAAAGAGGAACAAACAGGATCACTATCTCCAACACCACAGAGGAAACACAATAAGACGGGGAAAAACAGGGCTTGTTCTAATTATTTCATAATATAAAGATGAATAAAAAGGAGAGATTATGCAGAGACAAACTTCATCCTAAGAAGGATAGAGGTTGATGAATGCATTTCAGACAGAGTTTTTAGTTATTTTTTACAAAAAGTTTACAGCTACGATTAGAGTACTTGAGTATACACTTTTACTTCTGTTTATCATCTCTAGTGTTTGGTGGTAAAGTATGTTTAATCTTTTTTTTTCCTCAAAAGTAAGAAAACAACAAACTTGATTTTATACAGTACCTCAGTGATAGCACTTTATGTTCTCATTTCCATGACAATAGGATGCCTAATTTGTCTTTTCTGTGTTATCAGAGGATTACAAAGACTGGAGATGAAATGTGTCTGTTTTTCAATTTTAGATAGTGTTTGATATACATGAATCTTAAAGTATTAATTTATAAAATTAGTGCTATATGAAACTTTAAAAGCTTGAACATGCAGAACATGCAATCATTGTTGTTTGGCATTTTATTTGACCAAACAGTGTAAATTTCTGTTACTCATGAGCTCAACTTGGAACTTGACCATTTCTGGACCTAAACAAAATTCAAAATATTCTCGTCGCTTTATAATATTAATATTGAACCACTGTACTCACATTAACTGATTTAAATATGTTTTTAGTACATTAACGGATCTTGAGAGAGGAAATGTCATTGCTGGCTATGGAGGCCTCACTAAGTCATCGGATTTCAACCAAAATATCTTAATTTGTGTTCCGAAGATCAACAAAGGTCTTACGGGTGTGGACCAGCATGAGGGTGAGTAATAAATTACATTATTTTCATTTTTGGGTGAACTAACCCTTTAATGCATCATTACTGATTAAAAGTATTAATACAAATACCTATACAAATAGATATATTGTATTATTTGCAATTTATTAGATTAATGAATCAGTCATATCATGCATTACTTCCCACAACAGCTACCGTATTTCTGATGTCACTGCAGAGATGTTTTCAAAAGTTTTGTGAAAGATAAAAAAAAATGCTTTTTTAGATGTATATTGTGTTTCAGTATGATATTCATATAATGCTCTGAAAGTGTAGATCAAATGAGACTTGTTGATGCCACACAGTTGTGTAGACAAAAGACACTGTAATTCAAAAGTGTTTCATGCACTGGTGGGAGATCAAAGGCTTGCAGGCAATGGATTTATAGTAACAGAGTTCCTGCCCACTCACAGAGCAGTCTGAGCTGCTGTGGAATCCATTAGCACATTACGCTGTGATCTGCAGAAGACGACCAGAAAAACCCATCTCACCAACTCCCATCTTTTCTGCCCTAATGCAACAATAATAAAAAATTCTGCTCAGATCAAGCCAATGTGAGGAGAGGGAGAGGAGGAGGATACGGAGAACGAGAGATCATTTTCCATTGTAATGTGCCAACTACATGTTTTAAGGCTTATACTAGACTCTTAATAGAAGGAAGAAAGGTGAAGAAGTGCTGCATCGTTTGAAGGGAGAATAACTACATATTTACATGATAGTGGAGTTTAGATGAAGGTCAGAGACTTTAAATAATTTATCGACAATTACCAAACAATAGATATCTTCTCTCTTATGCCTCCGTGTATTTCGTAACAAGAAGTAAAAAAAAAAAAAAAAAAAAGATAGACTATTATCCACAAGCTCTTATTAAGCAGGCACTGTCTACATTCATTCATACATCATGCAGAGAACCAAGATGAAAGGTCATCCCTGATTAATAATGACCCCTTTTCTGAGCTATTAGGCATTGGTGAATGATGACATCAGAGCAGGTAGGTGTTTCATCTCCCAGTGGAGACTATGCTTAACTTCTTCCCCTGTATAAATGAGTAGCCCCCCCTCTCCGCACCTGAAGATGAATGTGCCTTAGCCTACGTTTAGAATTAATAACAAGCTGCAAAGCGCCGCAAAGACCCATTGTGCATGATGAAGACTTCAAAATGACTTTTAAATGAATGCCTTATCCATCAATGTGAGATCTCCCTAATACAGGACGTTTTCGGTGTCTTTCTCGCTCTCTCACCCTTTCACGGTTGGTTTGTGCTCTTATTTGCTGCAAATTTGCAGCAGAGTGCTTTGCATGGCTATGAGAAAGGTTTATGCGCTTGAAGCACCAAAGTAGGGTAATGAAATGGTGGAAAATGTTCCACTCCAATGGGTGCCACATACTTGAATTTCAAATATTTCATGCCTGACTGATGACTACAATACCCGATGTGTCCAAATAAGCACAGAATGAGAAAAATCAGCTAAGACTTTTTTGATATATATATATATATATATATATATATATATATATATATATATATATATATATATATATATATATATACATATACATATAGTCAGACCAAAATTTATTCAGACATCTTACATTCATTTCATTCATTAATACAGTTTATTCACTATAGTTGAAAAAAAAAAAAAAAATGGTAATAAAATATGACAAGATCTCAGAGTTAAACTGTCAGAAAAAAAAAAAAAAATCTTAATTATGTCAGATAACACTTAAGCAAAACATGGTCAGGTCAAAGTGTCTTTTATCAGTTTTACTGGTAGTCCACTGTATGAAGAATTTTGGGTATAATGTGTCACAGTTTACTTTTATTTTGCCATCCTCGCTTACATAAATGAACTATAGTGTCTTGCACTAGTAAAAATAAAAAATATCAAAAATGTCTAAATATTATTGATTTGACTGTATATAATAATAATAATAGTTTATATATATATATATATATATATATATATATATATATATAAAACTATTATGTATTATATTAATTATAAATATGATACTTGTATTATTGTATTGTACTGTTGAATAAAATGAATATAATAAATGAATTATTATTTTTTTGCTTTTTCTTTCTTATGGAACCCTAGAACAGTTGCATAAAGGCATACAGGATCGATCACTTGTGTGTTACAAAAGTCCCTTTAAGACAAGTCATTTCGGCCATGTTTGAAATGCCTCTCGGGCATCCTGGGCATCCATGCAGCTCCTATCTCTTTGAATGAGGAAACATCAAATTCTCTAAAGCTGTTTGCCAAGCTTTCGATTAAATTTCATATTTGAAATCACCAATGAAATCTGACAAAAACAACTGTCTCATAATTTTTTTTTTTTTCCAAACGCTCGAATCATGACAAAAAAACAATTTTTTTAGGCTGGATCAAGCTTATGCACATTAGACTTGTGCCGATATTCGGTAATGCGATAAATCGCGATAATGAATATGTACAATATTGTAATCGTGGGCACTTCAGAATAAATAATAATTTATTACCAATTATTAATTTTTTTATAAGGCAATTAAGAATACTTTACCCATCAATTGTATAAAATGCATAACACCGCTGTATTCTGCGTCAAAAGAACACGCGCTCAGATGTAAACAATCACAACGTGCACGAGAAGCACATGGCGGAACCAGTAAAGGAGACGAGCTGAATGAAAGTGCGCGTTCACTCTCTGACAGCAGAGGGCGCTGATGGAACAGCAGCGTGCAGCGGTTACCACGGAAACCGTGCAAACAAAGTAACTGCGCTAGTGAAGTTTTTAAAATGCTTCAAACAGCCATTCATTTTTTTGTAATCTCAGTCTTGAAAAAGACTTAAAAGGATATTTATTTTCAAACCTAAACATTTTTATATTTTAATCTGGACTACAATTATTTGTTATTGTTCAGTAAAACTTAAAAAAAAAACATACAGCTTCATTAGTTAATATGTTAATTCATTATCACTAAACTGACAATAAAAATACTTATAAAGTATTAATTATTATTAATTAATGTTAATTTCTTAGTTACTATTTAATAACATAACTAAAATCAAAATAGCTTATTTAATGGACCTGAGATAAAACTAACAATGATCAGTTGTGTTTCTAAACTAACATTAACAAAAAATAACACTTTCTGTATCAAATGTAGCTATTGCTCAATCTTAGTTAATGCATTAAATAGAGTAAAGTGTTATCTGTTGTTCTTTATAGCCTAATTCTTTTGCATTTTAATGTTTGAAAATTTCAGTCAGAGTTGTTTTGTTTTATTACAAAAAGAGTTCTTAAACCTGTTAAACTATGACAAAAATGGTTTTGCAACTTATTTTAATATTGTGATAATACCGTATACCGTGATAAAAGCTTTATCAATTAATTGCAACATGAAAATTTGATACTGTCACATGCCTAATGCGCATGCACAGACCTAAATGCACGTCTTTGTACCTCATTTCGGAGACGCACGTCTGACTGTTTCTATAGAAACCAGTGCTTATAACGGCCGCTGCAGTGACGCGATGACTTTACCAGTCGGCGATTGCCTCTTATTTTGAAGGTGGGACTTATTCTGCCATATTGCGCGTTACACTTTCTCCCATTCAAAACAATACGAGTGACATGTCTTGTGTTATTGAATCAGCTGTTGACGCACGAATGGCGCATCGCGAATTGAGCGTTCACGTGGCTGACGCACGAATTGAGCATCTGACGCCCAAACGCCCGAGTTGAAAAATCTGAACTTTGGCGTAAATTCGCAGCGCGTTAACCAATCAGGGACTCTGCTTTGGTAGTAACGTGTTTATGATGTGATCAGCGGTGGAGACCAGAACAAAGATGTCGCTGTGTGTGGCCAACCTGAGCTCTATGATGTGTCATTATATTTTTATCGAGACAGGAATAAAAAGGACCTTGCCTGGAAGAGAATAAGTGAAGAAATCGGACAATCTGGTTAGTTGTAAAACTTTTTGCATGATTTTAGCCGTTAATACTAGCCCACCTTCTAGCTAGCAAAAGTCGGCCGGCATAACAGAGTTAAATTGCCGCTACTGGTTTCCATCTGACGAGATTATGTGTTTATTCAGAGGATCTGTGCAGAAAGAGATGAAAGCCCCTCCCATGATGCGAATTCGCGTCTGAACACACTTTGTTTAGACGCGTGAATTGAGCGAATTTTAAGCGCGTCTCAAGGGTCTGACTTCAAAATGTTCAAGCGTCCAACTAGATGCGTCTGGTGCGAATTTGACGCCCCAGACGCATTCGGTGTGGACGCAGCATAACGGTGTAGTAGTGGTGTCCCATTTCTTTGGGGAATATTTTCACCCCTATACCTTGCCACTCTGTTTGAAGGGGCAAAGGGAAGGGCGAAGGGGTAGGTGAAGGGGTATAAAAGAGAATTGGGATTGGGCTGAAATATCACTACCATGATCACGCATTCTAGTAGCACGGTAGTCGAAATTTCTCATACCCCTTCGTTCGAAGTATGGTCCCGAAAAATCTTCGTTCGAAGAGCTATCTGGCCCTTACCCCTACCACTCCAGCCAAAAGAGAATCGAGACACCCCTACCTCTTCACGTGAACGCGCAAAACAAAGGGGTAGGGGAAAGAGAAATGGGATTGGGCCTAAGACCAATATCATTGTACAGGTAATTGTGTAATAAAATGAAAACTTTTTCAAGGAAAGACAGGTAAACAGGAACAGAACCAAACCAAAAATGAACATACATGTTACAGTACTCTACAGTACAGAATTTAAGCTACCATTAACCCATGAACATGACAAAAAGTAATAATAATGATAATAGATAAAATTAAAAATAAATAAAAAGAAGTAGAGTGCACTATTGTCTGTCATGGAATAATACTTTTGGTACAATGTTAATTACATTTTCATTGATTACAGTTACTAATAAATTTCATTTTTCTTGTGCGGATCAATTCAAATTCTGACAATTAAACAAACTTAGTCAAATGCGTGCAAGCATGTTCATGCTTCCTTGGAGATGGTTTCTCTTAAAGATTGTTTCTTTGTTTGTTGTACAAAGCACAGAAGCAGCAAAGCTCTATTTTATCCCTTTCCATCTCTTGTAAGTAACTGAGTATGGAAGCAGGAGAGTCTTTTGTAAGAGGAGCGGTGGGATTCATTAAATATGATTTGTGGTCGAAGTCAAATTTCAAGTATCTTCACTCTGGAAGCATATAGGACATTGGGGATGTTGTAGCCAAACTGAAGATGGTGCTGATGTACTGAATGAGAAAGGCTGTGATGGAGAAAGGTAAAGGGGGTCCCTAAGTACATCTGTTTTATCCTTGATGGGATCTTGTTTGAGGGAGATCCCTTAAGCTAATCCAGAGGCATATATTGCAAAATTATGTTTATATTCATGAGCAGTTTTTCCATGCAGAAGTGTTTTTTTCCAATGTTAATGATATAATGTTCTATACATAATGTTTTGCATTTAATTAAAGAAATATTCTGGGTTTAGTACAAGTTCACCTCAATTGAGAACATCTGTGACATAATGTTCATTAACACAAAAATATATTTCCACTGTATTTAAGAAGAACCGAATCTGGGTTATAATTAGGCACTTACAATGAAAGCGAATGGAGCCAATTCTTAAATGTTACTGTTTCAATAGTAAAGCGCAATATATAAACAATGTTAAGACAACTTTATTATATTATATTATATTATATTATATTATATTATATTATATTATATTATATTATATTATATATATTATATTATATATATATATATATATATATATATATATATATATATATATAAATATAAATGCCATTTCTGTGTAAACTTATATCCAATTTAACTTTGTTGCCATGACAACATAATGACTAAGCCACAGATGTTCCTGGTTGTACTTGAACTTGTACTGAACTGAAATGAAGACTATTCCTTTAACTAACCTCAATGGAACTTGCTAAGTTCTTGTTTTTAATGCAAAAAATGTGAAGCCTACCTGGACTCAGATGCAAGTAATAATAATAGCAGGTTTGAAAATGATTAAACTGACATAGTTTGAAGAAGATTTACAATGTATTCAGCTCTTCAAGGACAAAATCTTTACAAACACAAGGTGGACGTGGTAAAATATCCTACATACTTGACGTCACTCAAGCGCCACACAAAGAAAACAGCTTGAATTGGACAGGCAATTTACACACATCCAAAAATTTGTATTTATGGCACTTAAGCTGCAGGGCCTCAAATTCACAACCCAACGACACCTTGAATTCTCAAACCATACAAAATTGTTTAAGTAATCTTACAAATAATAACCCCAGCTGTGGCATCCTGAAGTGTTTACCAAATGATGGCATGTCACCTTTCCAAAATTCCCTGTCTTCAAACATCAACAGCAGGTGGAACAATCTCAATTGGCCCTCAGTAAGTTCAGACATGGTTCTGATTGATTTGAGCTTTAGTGTCTGGGTGTTACTGTGCCCTGGCTTCTCAAGGCAGGTCACTCACATCCATCTGTCTGAATAATGGTGAAGGGCTCTGTTCCTGCCACCAGCCCTTCATTTTCTCGTCTCCTCTCAACCTCTAAAACTCACAGTGGAGTGGAACAGCAGATACTTCATTTGAGCTGACATTTAAGGTCCCAAATTTAGCAGCTGAGCTTCGGGTTTCTCCTACACATGGTGCAGAGCAGCACAACCTGAGCTTTGTGCCTGAAGTACCTGTCTGGTTGAATCAATGGATTTCAATTGTTTCGTTTGAAATTTGTGGTCACCATGAGCAGAATGTGAAAATGAGAGGTTTTTTGTCCCTCTCCAGGACAGGCTACAGGTTTTTGGGTGAGCAAGAAACAAGCTAAAGCCTGTTGCTTGCAAAATGATCTGCATATACAATGAGTAAAACAAATGTGTTTTGAATAGGGAAGATCGGGTTGTAACAACATCAGTTTAACCACTCAAGTAAAATCGCTAGCCTATATATGGCCAGCATCCTCAAAGGTGACAATAGATGTTGAAAGTTACAGAACTACAACAATTTTGGAGGTATCAGGTTTTTACAATATCAGGTTTCTGAATGTTAAAGTGTAACTTTGCAGATTTTCAACCCACTTTGTACTGTTACAATGTCGGTAGTATGTGTAAATGAACAATGTTTACTTTTTCTCCATGTTACCTGGACCGATAAATTCATGTCGGCAGAAGTTTTTGTCTGCTCTAGGGCTTTCGTGAAAACTACACATTATACTTCCTCATTTTTGTATTCCCACCCATGGATAGTTGGATCGAAAAAGAGTTACAGAACAGAACAGAGCAGTTAACAGAACAGTTATTTTAAGGGTAGGTGTATCACTGAAAATTGTATTGTAATTTGTCTACTCTTTAAAAAGCATTATGGTAAAATGCAGCAAAAACTGTTTGCTTGAGCACGTGATCACGTGATGTGACTGAAGGCTGGAGTAATGGCTGAAGAGATGGCTATAAGAGATTTCTTTTAAAACCATAAAAAAAAAAAAAATTTTCCAAACTTTTGAGAGGTATCGTAAATAAATAAACCTTCAATTTGTAGCATAAATGTGGGGACATTACAACAGATCACCCAAAAAATTAAATTCTGTCATCATTTACTCACCCTCATGTTGTTCCAAAACTTACTTTCTTCTGCAAAATGTAAAAGACCAAAATATATTTGATTAACTATCCTTTTAAACAAAACAAAAACTGCTGAGTTACAGATGTTAAAACAAAAGTTGTTAAAACCAACCAAACGATGTCCCATACTCAAAGTAGTGGGGATGAAAAAGTAGGTACATTAAATGAAACGGTATATTCTAAAATGGGTTTTGAGTTTTTGCAGTCTCATTTAGGGAAATTATCCCTTATATTAGAAGAATCTCCTCCGTTTTCATCCAAATGTACTGTGCTTCCATGGCTCCAATGATAAATTCCCTCATAAAAACATTTCTCCCTTTAGCATGGAATACAAACTGACAAGAGTTTATGAACTGTATGTCCTTTATTTCTTTCATTTGCATTATTCACTGAGGGTATAATATCGAACCCAAACAAGTGCTCCACTGATTTAATAAACTCAACAGGTGGTTGTTGTTGCTTCCAGAATGCATGATGATCCCATTTATAATCTTTGTATATCATATAAACTACAGCCTGCATATTGCAACTGATAGCGTGATTATTTATTTAGGATTTAGTCGGTCAGAAAGTGACAGTATATTTGCTCCTTTCTTTTTGGCCTTACGGAAATAGATGCAGTGTATTTCCCTCAACACTCTGTAGCTGTGCGCTGTGGTCAAAGCCTTAATCTCCTTGTGTTTGCTTCTTCTCAAAACGGATTAAAGGAACAGATCAATACTGAGCTGTTAACAGACTGAGAGGAGAAGAGAAAAACAGCATTAACAGCTTAGCAGCAAATATGCAGGATCACTGCGACCACCATGACAACTGGAACTGGGAGAAATAAATGACCATCTTTCTCTGATACATGCACATTTCAGTCAGTCCTTGATTTTCTCAGATTAATGAAAATAATAATTTGTTACATTTATATAGCACTTTTCTTGATACTTAAAGCGCTTTGCATATGGAAGGGGGAATCTCCTTCACCACCAATGTGCTGCATCCATCTGGATGATGCGACGGCAGCCATATTGTGCCAGAATGCCCACTACACACCAGATAATTGGTGGAGGGGAGACAGAGTGATGAAGCCAATCAGTACAACGGTCAGGCATAACATTATAACCATCTTCCTAATATTGTGTTGGTCCCCCTTTTGCTGCCAAAACAGCCCTGACCCCTTGAGGCATTGACTCCACTAGACCCCTGAAGGTGTGCTGTGGTATCTGGCACCAAGATGTTAGCAGCAGATCTTTTAAGTCCTGTAAGTTGCGAGGTGGGGCCTCCATGGACTGGATTTGTTTGTTCAGCACATCCCACAGATGCTCGATTGGATTGAGATCTGGGGAATTTGGAGTCCAAGTCAACACCTCAAATTCGTTTTCGCTTTGTGGCAGGGCACATTATCCTGCTGAAAGAGGCCACAGCCACCAGGGAATACCGTTTCCATGAAAAAGTGTACATGGTCTGCAACAATGCTTAGGTAGGTGGTACGTGTCAAAGAAACATCCACATGGATGGCAGGACCCAAGGTTTCCCAGCAGAACACTGCCAAATGTGCAAAGCAAATAAGCATGGGTACCCTGACTAGTCTGCAGCTATGCAGCCCCTATACACAACAAACTGCAATACACTGTGTATTCTGACACCTTTCTATCAGAACCAGCATTAACTACTTGAGCAGTTTGAGCTACAGTAGCTCTTCTGTTGGATTAGACCACAAGGGCCAGCCTTCGCTCCCCACGTGCATCAATGAGCCTTGGCCACCCATGACCCTGTCGCTGGTTCACCACTGTTCTTTCCTTGGACTACTTTTGAGAGATACTGACCACTGCAGACACCCCACAAGAGCTGCAGTTTTAGAGATGCTCTGTAGTCGTCTAGCCATCACAATTTGGTCCTTGTCCAACTCACTCAAATCCTTACGCTTGCCCATTTTTCCTGCTTCTAACACATCAACTAGGAACAAAATGTTCACTTGCTTCCTAATATATCCCACCCACTAACAGGTGCCATGATGAAGAGATAATTAGTGTTATTCATTTTACCTGTCAGTGGTCATAATGTTATGTCTGATCTGTGTTTATGTGGGGAAGATTAGGAGGCCATGATGATGGACAGAGACCAATGGGTAAATTTGGTCAGAATACACCCCTCAGGATACTCTTTTTCAAAGGACATCCTGGAATTTTTTTATGACCACAAGAAGTCAGGACCTCGGATTAACGTCTTATCCGAAGGACGGTGTTTTTTGACAGTATAGTAAGTGTCCCCAGCACTATACTGGGGCATTAGGACCCACACTGACCACAGGTTGAGCACCCCCTGCTGGCTTCACTAACACCTCTTCCATCAGCAACCTAGTTTTCCCAGGAGGACTCCCATCCACTTACTGTCCAGGCTCAACCCTGCTTTGCTTCACTGGGCAACCAATCTTGGGCTACAAGGTGATAGATCTGATCATTTATTTAGGACTATTAAGGAAGGCTATTTATATTTTCTCTAAATGTCACATTGAATTGCTTCTCCAAAAAATGGAGAATTGAAGGATATTTACTTCATTATTTTTGTCATTCTGGCATTTGCTTTTAGATAAAAGTACACAAAATAAACAGAAGATCACCTTCTGAAAAGGTCATAGATTAATTCACATTAGTTTCTATATTAAATTTCTTATTTTATTTTACAAGGAACAAATAGTTATTTTTGGTGAAGACAGCCCTTTTTTGTTTTGCTTTTTTCTGTTCTACTTTAATTCCAAACACAAAGTCATATGTGTCATTTGCAAATGATACATATTGGCTGTCTGTGCAAAGCAAATAACTTCCCGAGTGAAAAAGAGAGGACTGGACCGCTTCCTATCATACTTATGTCACAACTTACCAGTGAAACAGCCTCTGTGTACATTTAAATGAGCAATTTGAAGATAATATTCTGCTTCAAATGTCTCTACCAGGACCCCTTCACATACTGTACCCTGTTGATTAAAACAGGTAAACAGGAAGGCTATTTTGAACATTTGCATTTAAGGATTTAAGGCTCTGTGAAATATCACAACAAAAGAAATGAAGCGATCGAGGGAATACGAAGGGGTGAGTGAAACTTGATGGAAAGCACTCAGATATCAAAGCTGACAGTCATTCTCTATTTGCACTTTATTGAAGTCTATTCAGTCACATCTATTGGTGATAAAATAAACTGCATTGGGCACCAGAGACACTAGGTGGAACACATGAATCTGAGTTCAAATGAGTCTAGGTCCACAAAAACCTTAACCATCACAGATGTAGGGGAGAGTGGTTTAAGATGAGCTAGTGGTAAGTTGACCTACACCCTTTATCTCTGGCAACCATACACTTTTTTTATTGTGATGTGACCATATATTTTGGAACCACCCATCATTTCTTCCAGACCGTGAAAAGGAGAAGTACATGGGAGGAGTGGAAGGCACCCATTTACTTTAAAAACGGTTGTTGGCTTGTAAAAGTATATTTTAGCATAACAGATGAAATGGCTAATCAACATCAAAGCAAATTTGTCCAAGTCTAAAAATATTTATGATATATATTGGTGATTTAACCATGTATAGCGCCATTTAGCTAAATATTAGCCTGAATTGGTAAGCTATATTTCCAGCTATGGGGCAATATGTAATATTACACAACTGGTTTAGTTTATCTTTTTTATTATTATTATTATAGTTTGAGATTATTTGATAGGAACAATGTACAAGTACACCAAATCGTTCTCAGAAGATGCTTAATCATATATATCTTTCCACCTGTAGACACTAAAGGCCTAACATGTTCCACATTGCAGAAAAACTACCATGCCAAGAACCTTTTGACTAAAATGTTTAATAGTTTCAGTGTCATTTATTCATTCTTTCTAATTTAGATTTTATTTAATTTTACTCAACAAACTCTCTGTTTAGTCTGTTTTTGGGAAGGTTACAACTTTGGTGTTCAACATATTGTTTCAGAAATGCAAGCAATTAAGGATATTGAAATTTCAAATTCATTTGGTTGGTTTTATGTTGTTAGCTTTAAGAAAAGAAATATGACTATTTGTAAAAGGAAATTTGATTATTAAAGCTGCAGTTCATAACTTTTGTCGCCATCTCTTTTTGAAACCTGAAATTGCAGTTATTTGGGGAGTTATCTTATTTACGTGGGTTGTGCTTCGGCACGGCTCCTCAGCACAGATGAATCTAATGTTTTGTGCAGAATGCGTGGGTTGTCATATCAGCACACCAGTGTGGATCTTCACTGTACTTTGTAATTACAGATGTCTTGGAAGTATGTCCAAAATAATAAGTTTCAGCTGAAAATGTCATCTGAAGTAGTGTCTCCCAGTCAATAAGTTTCTCTTTATAATGTGTAACAAATGAAATTCATGTGATGGAATGTAAATGGAAGAACAGATAACATGAAACATGTTGAACTGTATGAGCTGGTATGAACTAAATTCATGTTATACATAAACATTGTTTTACATAATAAAACTCTTCCGTAAACATCTTACGATAGGAATAAATTCACTTCACCGATATGATTCAGCTCCAATACTTGACAACGGAGGCGGATATGCTGTAGAGGTGAATTTCTGTCTCTCATAGCTAGCATAAAAAATGACCGAAATTTACCATAATGACCATAGCAAAGTAAGAAAAAAAGAACAACAAAGGAAACACCAAAACTATATGGATAAAGCGAAAAAAGTGTACTACTGTTACTTAATTACACACTGAATCATTGATTACGTGTCCAGCAGAAAAAAGCCATCACTGCATCCATTTTAAACCTGCACTCTAAAAAATGCTGGGTTAAATGTTTGCCCAACCTGCTGGGTAGTTTTATTTAACCCAACTATTGTTTGAAAATGACTATATGGCTGACTTAAAATGAATCTAAAATGAAATTAAAATGTTCAT
This sequence comes from Chanodichthys erythropterus, assembly GCF_024489055.1. NCBI lineage: Eukaryota > Metazoa > Chordata > Actinopteri > Cypriniformes > Xenocyprididae > Chanodichthys > Chanodichthys erythropterus. Next base: position 7,445,301 of record NC_090224.1, on the reverse strand, counting down.
TTATTAAACATATTAATAAATTTTAATTTTCAAGATATTTTGGGTTAATTTTAAGTAAGCAATACTGTAATTTTTAAACAATAGTTGAGTTAAGTAAAACTACCCAGCAGGTTGGGCAAACATTTAACCCAACTGCTCGGTTAAAACAACCCAATCGCTGGGTTTGTCCATTTTCAACCCAACTTGGGTTGTTTTTAACCCAGCATTTTTTAGAGTGTGTTCAAAACACGGAGGTTACGGCACCTTTCAAAAGCCCTGCCTAAATTTATTCTTGTTTTCGCATGGGCTCAGTCGCTTTCCCTTTTTTGCTATAGTCTCTCCGCAGTCCGAAGTCTTTTACTTTTTACTGGTGATTCCACAGTTGTCAATGATGACTGTGGTCTTTATTACAACCCGCCATCAAAATTACAAGTATAATTACATTCCAGCTGAAAGATTCACTACCTGCATCATCCACACACATGATATAGCCTATACTAGCCGGGATTCCTCCTTTATGTATGCAGACGTGACACGATGAAGCAAAGACAAACTCGTATTTCCCACGGAAACCAACCTGAACCACTCAAAATATAAAACATTATTACAAGCAGCAAAAATGAAGGTTACATGTGACACAGTGATAGTCTTTATGAATTATAAGCAACAATATGAAGCTTGTAGGATATTATAAAAAAAAAAAAAAACTTGTTAAAACATTATTTGGGCTATAAAGTTGTTCTCTAACAAACTGTTGTTTTAAGGTTTTAGTACATTTTCATTGCAACAATGTTGTAAAATTGGATATAACTAAGGTTAATAGTAAGTGTCACGCCTTTAATGCAGCAAGCAGTTTTTGAGATTTCAAGATTTTTTTTTCACACTAAAATCATTTGAATCAAAGACTTTAGATATACCAAGATGGTTCACTCATTACTATGAATGGGAGAAAGTGCAACACAAAATATTGCAGAGTAAGTCCCGCCTTCTAAATAAAAGAACCAATTAGTAAAGTCATTAATAATCCATAATGGCAGCTGCCGTTAGAAGCTCCGGTTGCCATAGAAACAGTCAGTGTCCTGAGACGTGCCTTCAGTGTGGCAAGCAGTTATTGAGATTTCAGGATTTCCACATTTAAGTATATAGGACTTGGTCTTGGATGCCCGAAACAGCTCCCCGGGGCATTGCAAACACTGCATAGCCACAGAGTGAACTGACTTTCCTTGAAAGAAACTATGATGTTAACACACATATTGCCTGTGACTATACTATTGAAACAGTGAACTATTTTTATGTTTACGAACTGGACCTTTTCCCTTTCATTGTAAGTGCCTTAGTGTACCCTGATTTATGTTGTTTTTAAAGAAAAGGAGGGAGAAGTTGAAGTAAATGTTTGTGGTAATCAACATTATTCCACAGGTGTTGTTAATTGAGCCTAACTAGTAGTGAACCTGGAATATTTCTTGTGCATTTACTGCTGGGAAGACTTACAGTTTGGAGAGCAGGTATCTAAAAAGTAAGTTTCACCATCATGTCACATCAGCATTTGCTCCTGACATGAGCATGTAGACTGTAAGGAAACAGATTACCCGTTTTGTTTTTGTTTTTTTAGAAACGGAGCTGAGAAAGCTATGTGCAAACATTACTCTTTGACAGCTGTAATGAGCCAACAACCAAACTCATCAATGCTGGATGAATCCATGGTGCAGAAATCTATAACTCCCAGCTACTGTGAGTTATTTGAATCCCAGAGAGAAGAGTGTGTAATATGGAGGAAATGACTATTGATTCGGCTCGAGTAGTGTGCATACCACTCCCTTCTGCAACACACAATCATTTATTGTGATGTTTTAGAAGTATAATAATACAGGACATTGCCCCCTCTTGTATTTTAGACTTTAACAGTATAGTGAGACCTCAGGCTATTCTATCAATGCCTGGCCCATTAAATTCTTCTTGAATTGATTGGGTGGGGGGCTGACTTTGGAGTAACTCTGTCGTAACTTTGGAGTACTGTGAACAGGCAGAAAATTTAAATTGCCTGCTTCAAATGACATCAAGACACTCTGAAATGTAAGACTATTTTAAAGTAATATACATCTCATTACAATGCACATTTATTGCAGGAGCAACCACCTGATAAATCTAAGTAAGTCTTTGAATTTGATAAACTTCCAGAGACCAGATGCACGAGGTAAAATAAAGACATTAAAGAAGAGATTGTCAGTTATGTCAGCTCAGGTATGATCTAAACAGCTTGCAAGTGTTTTCTGCCCTTGTGTGTTACTGAGAGAAACCTTGATGATATCTTTTGAACTCAAACAGGTCTCCAATAAATACCTCCTATCTTACAACAACATAGACATCTTTACAGGGAAACCTACTCACATTGTGCTTTTAATCACTATAGATGTCACTTTTTCACATCGTGATATAACCACTCAAATGGAACTGTATCTCAAAAGTAATTTCAAAGTTCAAAGGGTCTCAAACAAGTATATAATCAAGGGAGTCAGTCAAGTGCAACTCAATAACTAGAATGTTTTGACATTTAATTTAACTTTGCTCAGGCAGAAATCTTAGTTTTGACACTGAGTTTAATATCAAGAAAGAAGAAGAAATTAAGAACAAGATAGCTAATATACAGACAATGATATGTTAGTTTTGATAATGAACAACTTATAAGCTACAATCAAGATTTCAATAGAGCTGTGTAATAAAATTATAAGGTCTATGTGATACTGTGCTTTTTTTCAAATTATTATTATTTTTGATTCTAGATAGAGAAATACGTTCAAAAATATTCCTCTGCATCAAATTACAAAACCAGTATGAGTAACAAAAAAAAAAAAAAAAAAAAAAACTGGATTATTTAAAATATACAGTGTCTGACCTTTCAACATTCACCAAACAATAATATAATATTAATATATAAAGCAAGCCTGAAGTCATTTCCATTTGTAAGTTATTGAAACATTGGAGAACTAAAGTCCTTCATGATGGCCTAGACAAAGACTCTGGCAGTAACCCAAACTCAATGTCCTGACAACCACTGTGAGTTTATACACTCCCAGGTCATTGCTTCTGGCCTTGATTTCTTGTTTCCTTTGGAAAAACAGACAGACCCTCATTTAAAATTCAGCAGAGTTCAGCTAAACTTTAAATGTGAGAATATGATTAAGGGGCCGTTTACACAACACCATTTTCAACTAAAAACGTAAAATTTTCAATGCATTTGGCTGTTCATTTACACGACAATGGCGTTTTGGGTGTCTGAAAAGTGCATTTAGGCATGTAGACATGGTGAAGACCTGCTGAAGTTCAAAATGAGCATCAGAATGGGGAAGAAAGGTGATTTAAGTGTCTTTGAACGTGGTTGTTGGTGCCAGATGGGCTGGTCTGAGTATTTCAGAAACTGCTGATCTACTGGGATTTTCGCACATACAATCATCTCTAGTGTTTATAGAGAATGGTCCAAAAAAGAGAAAATACCTATAGTGAAAATGCCTTGTTGATGCCAGAGGTCAGTGGAGAATGGCCACACTGGTTTGAGCTGATAGAAAGGCAACAGTTACTCAAATAACCACTCACAACCGAGGTGTGCAGAAGAGCATCTCTGAACGTCAAAGCTTTAAGCAGATGGGCTACAGCAGCAAAAGACCACACTGGGTGCCACTCCTGTCAGCTAAGAACAGGAAATGGAGGTTACAATTTGCACAGGCTCACAAAACAAAAGATTGAAAAAACATTGCCCGGTCTGATAAGTCTTGATTTCTGCTGCGACATTCAGATGGTACTCGCCATGTCGCAAAGCTCAAATCATCTCAAACTGGTTTCTTGAACATAAATGAGTTCATTTGATTCAAATGGCCTCCACAGTCACCAGATCTCAATCCAATAGGGAACCTTTGGGACATGGTGGAACAAGAGATTCGCACCATGAATGTGCAGCCGACAAATCTGCAGCAACTGTGTGATGCTATCATGTCAATATGGACCAAAATCTCTGAGGAATGTTTCCAGCACCTTGTTTAATCTATGCCGTGAATTAAGGCAGTTCTGAAGGCGAAAGGGAGTCCAACCCAGTACTAGCAAGGTATACCTAATAAAGTGGCCGGTGGGTGTATTTGTATTCATAATCAATTAAATATTAAAATAATATTAATCGCAATAATAAGCTAATAACTCACAGTACAGTTGTGTGGTCTACACAAACCACACATATCTTCATTGCAAGTGAACAAGCTTTTAAAGCAGTCTGGTTGTAATCTTTTCATGGTTTTCAAGGATGAGTTTGGCTAGTTTGGCTTACTACTAATTGAACTTATTGATGTATTTACAATAAAATACTGCAAAATATAGAGTTTGATTGGATGTCAACAACAACAAAAGATGGGAAGACTTTTCTGCTTCCTATTGATAAACTTGATTTACCAGACAGAAATAAATAAAGCTGAACAAGACTGCAGGTCTGAGCAGGTGAATCCACATGACACCAACAGTATGTCTAGTGCTGTCAAAGCTAAAATATTGATTTAGACCTTCTTTTGTAATACTGAACTTCTCTCTATTCACAAGTTTTGTTCTATGAAATATTATAAGGCTGACATATTCTTTATTAGTAATCTTACTGTGATTCAGTAGCTTGAAGCTCTGATCATCACAAAACAAAGACTGATGACACAAAGATGTTAATGGACTTCTGCAATTTCAATACCTTAGTAAAGCTCACTTTTTAAATGGGCCGATAAAAGCAAAGAGACGTCAATTGTGTTTTAGCTTGATAAAGCTCAGTGGGTGTGAATTGGCATTCCAGTCTAATTCCTGCTTAGAGTTAATGCTGCAGTCAAAGCATTAACTTTGAAAATGACAGGCATATAAAAGGACCATAATTATAATAAAACACTTTGTTCTATACATTCGCTCACTGCATTACATACTTTTTTCCAAATTAAAAACATGGACTTTAAGTACTCAGACATAGAAAGCTGGATGATTCAGTTCTGTCTAACTTCTTGTTCTGTAACTTGACAAATACAGTATGGTGGTATTTGTACTACAGTCCTTTCATGTTTCTCTTTTCCATGTTTTCCTTGTGCTTTTCTGGATGTTGTATAGCCAAATATACCTTGAATCCAATTGTTCTACTGTCCCTGTAGATGTAGAAACTATTTAGGTATACTGATAACAATCCTTCTTAACTGCAATATGCACTTTGTAATAATCATGTTCCTTTCATTTTAGAATGAGTATGAATTATTAAAGCAACCGTTTCTACAACTTAGATTTTTTATTTTTTTTAAATCTTGCTTCCATGTTAGCTCAGGTCTAAACTATGATAGAAAGATTGTAATTTCTGCAATTGGAAAATTTAATTGCTCACCGATTATCTTTACAGCTACTTTATCTTTATGAGTTTTCTATTTTCTTTGCTAAGAAACTGACATGATAATTAATGACAAAAAAACTATTTGATTACTAATTAAAACAATTTTCTTGGTAGTATAGGTAATATTCATCAAGCCTAATGACATACTCTCTGGGCAATTGGATATGCCTTGACATGCCTAGATTATCAAGGGGTCATGACATTGATTTTTTATTATTTTAATATGTTCCTTGAGGTTTACTTATAATATTAATAAAGTTTTTTTGCACACACACTTATGCTTGGCTAAAGTCTTTCCATACAGTATCAACACCCACTCACTATTGCATGTGAGTAAGTGTGAAATAAGGTAAGTAGAGTAAAGTGAACAGGCATCATTCTGTATATGGTATCCAGTGTAGACAGCGTCAGTGATTATAATGGGTTTTATTTCGTTTGATACAACCATCGCATCTGGTGTCAATTTTTAAGCGACAGAATGCCAGTGTTGTTTATATTGAGGAGGATGAAAAGCTCTGAATCTTGCAGGATGTTTTAATGGTACAGAGACCTATTATATATATGTGAAAAGATCAAACCAAATTTAATTTCTCATGTCATGATACCTTTAAGTCGGGTATAAGTCTGCTGCGGAGCTCACTGGCTTGCGGGCTTAGTAAAGGTGCGCATTGAGGGAGCATATTGGCCGCAAAGGTGGTGCTCGCGAGCACCCTTCTGAAAAGTAAAATGATAAACGGGACATCCGACGGCCATTGTAAGTCCACAAGACCACAAATGAAGTGTGTCTTTTAAGACAGGGCCAGTGACAACAGAAGCACCATTCTACTGTTTCTAGTTAAAGTGTGTAGCGTGTCAAAACATCAGAGCGGTTCACAAGCACTCAGAGTCATTTATGGTAATGTCTTTTGACACTATACCCTCTAATATTTTTTATCTAGAGCAAAATGAGCTTCATTCAAGCCCTTTCCATTCCTTGCTTGCCACATTATGAGCTGCAGATTATTTTAACAGTAGCAGAAACACTGTGAGCAGTAAAATAGATTCATACTTGATAGGAATACAGGAAATATAGTTATTTTTATCTGTGAAACATACATGACTCTGACCGTTCAAACTTTTGTGACAAGACGTTTTTTTCATCTACATACTGTATTAATCAGCATGTTCTTAATAATGAGCATTTCATAATAAACAATGTTATCATTGAGAAAATTATTTGTAGTGCCAGGAAAGACAACATAAACTTAAGTTAACTTTGTTTTCTGCTCATGACAAGGGTGTTTTGAACTTTTGATTATCATGTACAGTGGGTACGGAAAGTATTCAGACCCCCTTTAATTTTTCAGTCTTTGTTATATTGCAGCCATTTACTAAAATCATATAAGTTCATTTTTTTTCTTCATTAATGTACACACAGCACCCCATATTGACAGAAAAACACAGAATTGTTGACATTTTTGCAGATTTATTAAAAAAGAAAAACTGAAATATCACATGGTCCTAAGTATTCAGACCCTTTGCTGTGACACTCATATATTTAACTCAGGTGCTGTCCATTTCTTCTGATCATCCTTGAGATGGTTCTACACCTTCATTTGAGTCTGGCTGTGTTTGATTATACTGATTGGACTTAATTAGGAAAGCCCCACACCTGTCTATATAAGACCTTACAGCTCACAGTGCATGTCAGAGCAAATGAGAATCATGAGGTCAAAGGAACTGCCTGAAGGGCTCAGAGACAGAATTGTGGCAAGGCACAGATCTGGCCAAGGTTACAAAAAAATTTCTGCTGCACTTAAAGTTCCTAAGAGCACAGTGGCCTCCATAATCCTTAAATGGAAGACGTTTGGGACAAACAGAACCCTTCCTAGAGCTGGCAGTCCAGCCAAACTGAGCTATTGGGGGAGAAGAGCCTTGGTGAGAGAGGTAAAGAAGAACCCAAAGATCACTGTGGCTGAGCTCCAGAGATGCAGTTGGGAGATGGGAGAAAGTTGTAGAAAGTCAACCATCACTGCAGCCCTCCACCAGTCGGGGCTTTATGGCAGAGTGGCCCAACGGAAGCCTCTCCTCAGTGCAACACATAAAAAGCCGGCATGGAGTTTGCTAAGATGGTGAGAAATAAGATTCTCTGGTCTGATGAGACCAAGATAGAACTTTTTGGCCTTAATTCTAACAGGCACTGCTCATCACCTGTCCAATACAGTCCCAACAGTGAAGCATGGTGGTGGCAGCATCATGCTGTGGGGGTGTTTTTCAGCTGCAGGGACAGGATGACTGGTTGCAATCGAGGGAAAGATGAATGCGGCCAGGTACAGGGATATCCTGGACGAAAACCTTGTGCTCAGGACCTCAGACTGGGCCGAAGGTTTACCTTCCAACAAGACAATGACCCTAAGCGCACAGCTAAAATAATGAAGGAGTGGCTTCACAACAACTCCGTGACTGTTCTTGAATGGCCCAGCCAGAGCCCTGACTTAAACCCAATTGAGCATCTCTGGAGAGACCTAAAAATGGCTGTCCACCAATGTTTACCATCCAACCTGACAGAAGTGGAGAGGATCTGCAAGGAGGAATGGCAGAAGATTCCCAAATCCAGGTGTAAAAAACTTGTTGCATCTTTCCCAAAAAGACTCATGGCTGTATTAGATCAAAAGGGTGCTTCTACTAAATACTGAGTAAAGGGTCTGAATACTTAGGAGGACCATGTGATATTTCAGTTTTTCTTTTTTAATAAATCTGCAAAAATGTCAACAATTCTGTGTTTTTCTGTCAATATGGGGTGATGTGTGTACATTAATGAGGAAAAAAATGAACAAATGATTTTAGCAAATGGCTGCAATATAACAAAGACTGAAAAATTTAAGGGGGTCTGAATACTTTCCGTACCCATTGTATATTGTTTGTTTTTAGTAGATAGCAAAATATAAAAATGGTCCAGACTTCAAAAGGAAATCCCTGAACCCCCCATACAGTATCTTTTATCAGGCCTTCTGCCTTAAATATGTATCTAAATATAAAAATAATATAAAGCATGATTGATAAAACATCTAATCTTTGGCATGTGTTTATATCATTTCTTTGTATTTCTGCACAATTTGGCTTTTTTATTGAGTTGTTTGATGCGTTATCGCAAGTAAAACAATTGACTGCAAGCACAACTACACAATATGCTTACAAAATGTTTGACAAACGTTTAATAGTATTTGAATAAAGGGTGAAGATGTTAATTTTCCTATAGGCCAGACATCACTTTTAGCTAGGTATAGCCTACATTGCACAATATTTAAGATAAAAATAGCTGAGAAAAATAATTTTTGAAATGTGCACAAAAAGGGGGAACTGCACATAAGTCTGCTGTGTTACAAAGAGCCTCCAGTATGAATGACTCTGTGGCAGTTGGTAGAGCATCATGGCACAAGTAACCAAAAGAGAAAACAGTTGGAACTGCTGATTAAGATCAAGTCCCAGTGCCATGAGCTGTCCCTCAAAATGACCTGGGCCTTTAAGTTTCACTTTTATTGCAAAAAACAGTCTATATGTGTATTTATTTCAGTGGACATAAAGCAATATCATAGCTTCAAAGCCAGTTTTTAAATGCACCTGAGGGCCTTGGACTCATGTTAAAGCAGCAACACATTGGAAGCAAAGGGCTCTCTTTCCCATGTGGCGGCAGTCAAACGCATCCAGCAGAAACTTGTCTTAGTGTTTGAGCCGGTACTGTCCATCACCTCATCCACAGAGAGCAACCTCTAATCTGCCTCACCAACACATCTGTTTTGAAGAAAAATTCCTGCCATGCCTGAAAGCCCTCACAAATGTGGGTTCACCTGCAGGGTGACCCGTGTCGAATTCCACCTCATACCACTTCTTCTGCTGGGAGCCCCTGTGGAGCAGGGGACAGAGTAAGTGGTTGCGATGCTTACATGTATTTTTAGCCATTCCATGAATATGGATGATTTTAGGGAGCAAATGACGAACAGGAGTTAGTGATAACACCCAGTAATCTGATGTGAACTGTCATATTTCACACAAGATCTCAGCGAGGCCTACTGTCTCTTCCTTTTTCACAAAAGGAAAGCTGTAAAACAATTCATTTATTCTGCTAAGGTTGCATATAGCACATGCTCCCAAGTGCATGTGAATGAAGAATGATTAATTGGATTTCCAAGTCTTTTTTTCATACAAATAGGTATCAGGATCAAAATCTAAACAGCAAAATGAGGGCAGACATCACAGAAAGGGAAACATCACTTAATATCACAGATAAATATTCCTTTTTATTCCTTTAAATATCTGAAAACAGAAACATTATTATTGGATTAGTTTGTTGATATTAAAATGATAGTTCACACTCAAAAAGTGTCATGATTTATTCTCCCTGAATCTTTAAGCTGTTTTTGTCATATAATGAAAGTCAATAGAGTCCAAAACAACACTGGACCTTACTGACTTTCAATGAATGGAGGGAAAAAAATGTACATTATTCGAAATATCTTCTATGTTCCAAAGAATAAATAAATTCATACAGGTTTGGAGCGACATGAGTAAATGATGATACAATTTTAATTTCATCCTTTTAATTTTCATTAAAACAACTTGAAAATAATGAACACATGTTATGGGTTTGTCAAATGGCAAAAGTGCGCGTTTTTCTGCACCACAAGTCTACCAGTGGGCCAGAAACAGTTTGGTCACAGCTGGAAATTGTAGATATGCAGGAAAACACTTTCTGGTGTGACAGCTTCAAACCACTCTTACTTAAACCTTGAGGTCTTTTTATCCTTTAGCACATGCACATGTTTGCCAGCTTCAAACAGGGATTCTGGGATGGAAGTCTAAGGTATTTGTTGACTTTCAGTTCCTTGGCATGTTTCTTTTGATTAAATCCTTTGTGGTTTATCTTTCAAATGTTTCATTTAGGGAATAAAATAGAAAGAACAAACTTGTTTGGGGGAATATGAAGGAACATTGCAAAGTTTCTACATATATTAAGGAGCTAGAGTAAATCTCTCTCTACATGGAGATAGTAATACACTTGTTTATTATTATTTCAATAGGAGCTTTTCCAATTACAATATGCCTTGGAGATTTAACACAAATGTTTTCCCAGTTTAAATCCAAAGAATATTTTTTTTTTCTGTTTCTGTTTTCTATTGGCCAAAACCACCACATGTTTAAGGTGTATGTGTATAAGGTCATTACAAATCTTTTCACCTTCTGCTATTCCCTTCTGAGTTCTTTCAAGCCCAAGGCTAACCATTTTAACCATCATCCTGTCATTACAGTAGGTTATACAATGTGAATGTCAACAGCAGTCTTGTTCAGGCCTGAGTTCAGAGGGACTCCAACTGCAATGGTTGCTACAATGCTGAACTTTGTGTCTTCTTCTGAAGTGTCCACAATAGTGCTTGTTGAGGCACAACTGACCATAGCTGTACATTTTTCTCAAAGACTCTCTATCTCTCTGATAGCTGTTTTGAGATGGACCCCAAATAAGTATACCCCAAGGATATCATTTGCAGCTCTAATGTTCTGTGGCAAAAGGACTGAAGCAATTTCAGCTGAAATAAATTGAATCTCAAGCTCATCGGAAGCTTAAGTTAAGCCCGCAGGTACAACAGCCTTCCTCTTTCCGAGCAAAATGGACACAGAGAAGGTCTGAAATCACAAATAAATGATAACATAAACAGTGACAGAAGGGAAAAGTGAAATGAGGCTTTGCCTCACTCTGTGCAAGTCAAATGTGCTGTGGGAGACATTGTGATTGATTTCGGTTTAAAGCATGTAGAGCAGCTGTTTGCTCTGAGCCTGTTTGAGAAGAGAAAAGTAAAGAATGGACACATGCCACCACAAAAGGCAGCAGTCTATTAAATGGCATGCTTTCACCCAGGGCTTCCAACTGAATCAGAACAGTCAGGTTTTATAACGCACATAGACATATCCGCCTTTGCACTTTTAATTACAGTCCTCTATGCGATCTATTTTCCCCATGCTCATGTTCTCCACAGAAATGATTCACTGAGCTATGACATCAACTAGCTGTTCAGCCGGTATCTCCGTGTCACCTCTTTTTTCGCCCTCCCCAGTTTACAGAGCCGACGGAGCACATGAAAGGGGATTTTGAGGCACATCAATTCTGCACTCAGGCACAGATACATCGGAGCATTTCCCTCCTGCTGAATCCCCCTCTGACTCTTACTTTTTATAGAAACGCCGCCTCCTCCTATTTTCTATTACATTATGTACATTATATAGACAGCTGAAAATAGTCCAGAGAAGCTCTTTATTTAGAATTCTATATAAAATGCAGTTTCAAAATCGTTTTGAATTGATCTCTTACTGAGATTACAAGAGTGCTGATCTTAATGTCACTTTATGTCACTGTTCAGCCCTACCTTGCACATAACTGGGTCATTACAAGAATGGATGCCATATCCATTTTGAAAAGGTGATTTTAAAGCAAATTATCATAATGATAATAAACATTCAATCAGATGAAGACAAGAGAATTAAATTCTAGATTTTAGAATCTAGATTTACAAATAGCCAACCCCATTTTCAATAGTCAGATATTTGCTATACCCAATCATGGGTTAACCATTCAGGGCTGCAAACCTACACTCTAAAAAATGCTATAGGTTAAAAACAACCCAACTTGGGTTGAAAATGGACAAACCCAGCAATTGGGTTGTTTTAACCCAGCGATAGGGTTAAATGTTTGCCCAACCTGCTCGGTAGTTTTATTTAACTCAACTATTGTTTAAAAATTACTGTATTTCTTAATTAAAATTAACCCAAATGTTGGAAATGAACATTTACTAATGTTCAATGAACAATTATTAAACAATAAACATTTATTAAATTGCTTATTAATAAATGTATATTAATAAACTATTAAACTATTAAATTTATATTAATAAAATATTAAAGCTTATTAATAAACATTCACCCTTTGTCTATTATTGTTGTCTCTAATTGCATCTGGTTTTTAATTTCCCAACTATTTTGGGTTCATTTTAAGCTAGCCATATAGCAATTTTTAAATAATAGTTGGTTTAAATAAAACTACCCAGCATTTAACCCAACTGCTGGGTTAAAACAACCCAATCGCTGGGTTTGTCCATTTTCAACCCAACTTGGGTTGTTTTTAACCCAGCATTTTTTAGAGTGTAACAAAATATAAGATGGAAAATATAATAGGCTAATAATAATTAAAAAAAAAAAAAAAGATATCCTGAAATAATGGTGTCATCATCAATAAAATGTCAACTAAAACCTGTTTATCTATGTATCTAAGCTCTCTATAATATATATTTTTAATGTAGGCTTCTCATTGCTGAAGTCATTGTTTATGTGTTTATCACTATGTTCATGAAAGACACAGGCGGCTTCATAGAATGACCCAACCATGTCCATTTATGTTCCTCTACACTTCTTTTCCATGGACACTCCAACTACTGAAATAAATAATAAATAAAATACTTTGCTGTAATATTTATCGTCAACATCCCCAGCGGAGCTTCTCTCACAAGATGTGAAATCGATACGCTTTAGAGCGCTAAGATCTTCGTCCCACGCAAACCTGCCGTATTATATTTTTATTTCTGCTAGAGGAGAGTCAACAGGAACACATCAACGCACGCAAGACACATGGTACATATTTCGTGTCTTGTTTGGAGGGACGCACAACGGAAAGTCCGTTCACTCTGTCACTGACAGCATTCTTACCTTGTTCTCTCAGAACGAAACGTATTGACTGCTATGGAACAGGAATTTACAGCTTCACACAGCAATAACCTAAGGTGACTTGATGAATTCATACAGTAAAATCAAGGGGATAGAGAAAGATTTTGTAGCAAATTTTGTTTTAAAAGCTTCGCGCGGAGATTCGGACAAGAAAGTTCGCGCAGTCCTGAACAGCTTATGATTCAACTGAAAGATGCGCGCGGACTAATGCGGTGTACAGTACGAGTGTTTTAAAGCTATACTGTGTTACTGTCAGTAATTTTTCCTGCTTTTTATCAGATATATTCTGTATTTAGTCAAGTTGGATATCTGTTGCTCGAGAAGAAATGACTCACGTTTAGCAGGTTCATTGTTTCGTTGCTCGTGCTCATCCTTAGAAATCAGGTTTATTGTTGTTCACCGAGTTTACCGGCGCCTCACGGGCTTCTGCAATGCGAGACTCGGATTCAAACCGTTTGACATTTCTGTGGAAAGCCAGTCGACTGCCAAATTGTCACTGAATCAAATCGAACGAGCCGGACACCTGGATTGCTGAGTCGCAAGGTAAGACATGGACATTTCCGAATATGAGGCTGAAATGTGTCATAAATATAGGCGTTTACATTCAAACTGCCACCTGGAATGAACAGATATTCTGATGTGATCACTGTATCCTAAATACCTAGGTTAATTGCTACTGTGAGTTATACTGTAGCTCACAAATGTCTAAATTATAAGCCAGCCTTTGGAGAGAGTGTAGTTTGAATACCTTTAAACACAAAAGTACATTTTATGCTTTTGTCTGTGCCCTTGAGTGAAAAGTGCACTGTACTGTTGTTTACAGAAATGACATATGCATTTACTTATTTTATGTTGCAATAATGAGGCTAATTATCATTATTGACACATCATTGATATGACAAATTGTTTTACACACATTATATACTACCTACTCTGTGCAGTACACAACACTGTCCAGTACAGTTCACAAGTATACAAATGTATTATGCAAGCAAAGCATATATTATATATATATATATATATATATATATATATATATATATATATATATATATATATATATATTTTTTTTTTTTTTTTTTTTTTTTTTTTTTTTACAGTATTCAGCTCTCATTCTGTTTGTTGATCTGTAAATTTGCTGATTTACCCTTCATCCACAGGGTACGTGAGTCACGAGCCAGCTTGTATGACTATGAGTGAAACAACATCAACAGATAATTATAAATATGCAAATCAAATTAATTCTAGAGTACAAGTAGCCTCCTTGTATTACAAGTCCACATTACTTTGTTCTTCCTTTTCATCTCTGTTATCAGCATTGTGCACAGGGAGATTAAAGTGCATACACAAGTAGCAACAGTTTCCATTATCCATTTTACACTGCTAAAGTGTTTTCGGCCTCTATCCTATTAGAATTCAGAAGGGGCGAGCCTCATAAGGCTTAATTGACTAAGACACCGGCAGGGGGATTTGATTGCACCTTAGCTCAAGAAGGAAGGTGCTATAATCAATGAAGAATGAAAGCATGTTGCACATATCTCTGTTTTGGTTGCCTTGCTATTATTGAGATGGAGGAGAACTGTTATTCACAAATTGTTAAGGACTGAACATTTACTCATTTAAAGCTGCTTTGAAACAATTTTGCTGCAATGGACAGACTGATTCAAGTATAACACAACAAATCTATGAAGAGGTTGTTTGTTTGTTCCAAATCACTGTCAGTAACTGCACACATATGCATTAGTTATATTTGTCTTGCATGAAAGAGAAAATATTTGCATATTCATACTAATTACAGAGGAAACCTTCTGTGTTGTGACCCTCCTTATCAGCTTTTATAAATCATGTTTAACCCTGTTAGAGGTTAAAAAAGGAAAGAAATCTGTGCTTTGCTGTCTATTTATTTACCAATTATATGCTTGTTTAGATGTATAAAAGGTTTGTGTTTCTGTATGTTGGTCTGATGCATATTTTGACTGACTGCTGTGAATCTGTGTGGGCTGACTGGATTCTAATAGGGTTATTTAACCACAGTCATTTCAGTTGCACTTGTTCTTAGAAGGTAAACAAAATTCACAGTTTTACTCTGTTTAGAGTATACAGATGTTGTTCAGACTATCATTCAGACCTCACCTTGACAAAAGATACTTTAACATTAACAGGAGTTTCTATAGATGTAAATGCACAACTGCACACACCACAGTCATAATGAATAAATAAATAGTTTTGGCCATGATTTTAAAAGGAGGTTGCCAGTTTGAATTTCTTCTGAGAGGGCTTTAATATAAATATTTCCAACTTCATGTGATAAGGTTCAGCACAAAACACATTCAAGCACCTAAATGCACAGGTGTAAAAGCTTTAGTTTATTGTGAACGTATGATTTGAAGGGCTCTCTGACTCAATCCTGTACAAGACAGTTATTTGTCATTTAGAAGGCACTTTTTATCATAAGCTGAATTGCTTCAGCCTAAATGATGAAATGAATCATAGGCAATTCTACTGTTCAGTTGTTTCAACATAGCAATTCTGACAAATTATAGCTCCTCACTGTAGCTCCCTCATTTGAAACTAGACATAACAATGACATTGTCTACAATAATATTGTCATGTGAAATGATGTAAAGATAAACTAAATTAAAATGCCAAATGTCATCTAAAGTACCATTGAAAAACTGAATCTATCAAATTTTATCTTTGCTCTGCAAAGTGTAACAGTTTATTGCTATGTCAGTTGCATTACAATCAGTCCTTTTAATTCAATGTAAAATTCAGAAAAAAACAAGGCAAAAAAACAAGTGGACACTCTTTACCAGTTGCTTTCAGTTGGATGGAATATGTTGTTTGCTTTACATTCACAGCATAGTGTGGAAGTGTATTGCACAGAAATGGAATGAAAATTAAAATTCCACAGTGAATTTCCACCAATGAAAGAGTCCTTTAACCAATTCTAAAACTATAGCTGTAAACAGTTTCTGACCTCTCAGCTACAAACAACAGCATATGCTTGCCTGTTTCACAGGCCAAAGTCTGTCTCTTTTTGACATGAAAGACTTTAAGGCCATGTGAAATTTCATGTTTCCAAGATCCCAATGGCAGTTAGAAGCTGGGGGATTTTTTCTTTTCTGTTTTCAATTGCCATGGGTGGTGCAGAGTACAAGCAGAGTAGCAGAAATGGAAATTAGGTCTGCTGTGACATCCTACTTGGCACTTGGAGTTTAGGCAGTTTTAGCATGGCCTCATTTTAATTATGAAAAACAACACTAAATAATGCTACCAGATGATTAATGACAAAAAGAACAAATTGCATTTTAATTAGAACACAAATACACCATAAATAAAACATAATTTATATATACACATATAGTTATATACACATTATCAATTAAAAAATCTTCAAAATGATGTAAGATTTTTTTGGAATCTGACAAAAAAAATGACTGAGCTATGCCTGTTTGAAGTCGATAGAGTCAGCAAAGTCAATTTTGAGAAAAATCAAGTTTTCTGAAGGTTCCAAAACAAAATCACCTAGCAACCATATCTTAAAATCACTGGTAATACCACCAAATCTGGCACAAACCAAGTCAAAACCAATATCTATAGGAAAAATATATATTCAAGGTATATATATTTTTCTTATGATTCCACAATTGTTTGATTAACATTAATGAAACAGAGAACCTATATATTAAGACCTACTGTACCGCACAACAATACTAAACTTGTGCTGAGAGGAAGTTGTCTAGAAGCGGGCAAAGAAAATGGCAATTTTCATGGACAAAGGAAAGGTACTCCTCTCAGAAAACATACAAAAAAAAAAAGATAGATATACTTTTAGATGTTTAATTGCTATTTTGGAGCATTGGGATCGCTAGACGAGTTCTTCGTCGCTAGACGAGTACCTCAATTTCGACCAAAATTTTTCACTTGTTTTGCCTATAGCTCAATATTAGCCTGTGCGAATTCAGACTCATTTTGCCAGCACGGGTCACTGATACTTAAAAATAAATAATAGCCATAGCTGTTTTGTACTTTTTGACATTATGCAACTTAATTGCTATAGTTAGGAGCAGCCTTATATAACAAGCCACTAATGCAGAGTCCATGCACACACTCTTCATTCGCTACCTCTAGTCTCTTTTACCACAAATAGACCCTTTTTTTATATAGGCAGGTTGAGAAATGATGACTAGTATGGGAGAGGAAGCTAATGGATGTGAAGAATAGATCTGCAGCAGACACTTTGTTGAAGATGCAGGTCGAAACTGCATAGGAATCAATGCAGCGAGAGAGAAAGAGAGAGAGATTGACATTCAAACTGGGAAGGCTCCTAGAATAACTAATCATCAATCTATTCCCTAATTCATAATTTGATCTCTAGACTACAGAGTCTTTTCATTAGTTAGCTCTGATGGTGTAGTATTATTGCACTGGGAGAATGTGCTCTGTAGATGCTGACTGTGTTGAAATGCGTATTGAGAATTGGGGGAGCTCAAACAATCTCTCAAGCATGAAGTCAGCATTCCTTGACACATGATCCTACATTTGACGATCCGCCGAGGCATTGGCACAATCAAATCAAAAGCTCTGAAATAATCTGCTTTCTATCTGATTGTGTTGCTATTTTAATCACAGATTAATGAGGAGAAGGTAGGAGAGGGTGCACCAACCACTGTGGCCACATGTCGTTTTTTCCAATCAAAGGAGAGTTATGACAGGATTTAGATCTGAGTACAATTGATGTGCTCAGTTAAAGAGCATCGTAAACCTGCTAGACTATTTAACTTCACATCAGTCACACATTAAAGATACTGATACATATTAGTTTCAGCCTCAGACAGCACACCTACAGACCACCCACTGATCGTCTGATGCAGGAAACTGGAAAGCAGTTTCTCAATCTGGCAAGGGCTAATCTGATTGGCTCACTTTATGCTGCTTCCTGGAGTAAGGGCATGCAAGAATATTTTAATCAGTCCACCACTATTCCAAGTCATGTTTACAATGCCAGGTTGATGAGCACTTCTGAGGAAAAACTAATCAATGATTAGTGACATCAAAACTTGAAAGATACATAGTTTAATCAAGATTTCTGTCAAACACTTTTCTGTAAAGTTATTTATGAATAAAATGTATCAATTTATTGATTAAATCAATCTATTTCAGCACAAAATAGATTCCAGCACAGCCTGCACGCTGCATGTCATCAAAGTCCCTTTCAAGGAAAGTATGTTTACTCGGTAGCCATATTTGGAACGCCTCCGGGCAGGTATTTCGGGAATCCGAGACGAAGTCCTGCAGTATCTATTTGAATGGGGGAACCCTGAAATCTCAAACACTGCTTGCCGAACTCACAATTAAATAACATATTTCAAATCAGCAACAATATCTAACGTGAACTGCCCCATAAATGTTGTTTCTTATGCTCAAATAGCATCAAAAAAGCTTATTTTTTAGGCTAGATTAGCTAATGTGCATGTGCAGTCCTAAGCGTGAGTCTCAAGTTTCTATGGGAGCCAGAGCTTCTAACGGTAGCCACGGTGATGCAATGACTTTACCAATTAGTGATTTCTTTTAAGAGTCATTTTCTTAAAAGGCGGGATGTATTCCACCATATTGCGCGTTGCAGTTTCTCCCATTCACAAGTAATACTGTCTTTCTATATCTATATTCTTTGATGTCCTGACACAAACGTCCACTAAAAATCTAAAACATACAAAAATTAAAAACATCCGTTGTGTTAATAATATTAACGATTGAGAGATAATTGACTCTATGCATGCTGAATGCCTACATATTTCCACAAAATGTATGTTTTAGTAGTTCCAGAATCTACCCTGTGAAGGTGGATGGCATCAATATTGCTTTGTCTTTTCAAGTAACAGGCTAAATGCGGAAGCTATCGTGCATAATCCATAGTCCATTTAATGAAAAATGAATATAAAACATTACAAAAATTGACAATGCTAGTTTTCTGAGAGATGTCTGTCTGTGAAATAATAATAATTTATTATAGTGTTTTCTGTACAGCCATTTGTGGAGACTGACGTCCCATTAATTTTTCATTTCAGTCTATTAATGTGAAATAAATAATTTCAGACACAAAATGACAATGACAAAAGAAAAGAAAAAAACTGTCATTTAGTCAAAGGTCTGCCTATGTAAGACTAACTACATATTTCCCCTTCATTTCAATTCTGGATGGCCAGTTAGGCATTTAGGATTGGTCATTGGGCATGTTTCGGCCTTTGTAACAAAGATGTCTACTTTACCTTCATGGCATATGAACTCTCAGGCATGCCAATTCGGCAGGGTTATCAGTGAGTGTCATGGGGCAGCAGAATGAAGTTAATTGAAATCTGCCTGATAGCCACATTTTATCAGCTGGGTGGAGAGGAATGGAACATGCTGACTTTTTTGCACCTGTATAAAATGGCAGAAAACCAGTGAGAAAAACCTCCTCTGTCAGACTGACAATGTACAGTCACTCACTACTCAGTTGCAAAACTCCTCAATCTGTATTACTTAAGCCATAGTCCCCAATAAGAGTCTGCACAGATCAACAGTAGCTTAAGCCACTCTTGGTGCCACAGACATCATTGTGTTAACTGCATGGCTGCCTTCCCATTGCCCAGAACCTGTCCATACTGGCAGTTCGGTCTTATTAAACTTTCCTCTGCATGTGCTCAATAGTCCATGTCTTTACCTTGCGCTCCCTCACTTCTCTCTCCTCTCACTCCTCCTACAGCTCACAGCCTATTGAACACATTAGCACCTGTCACATCAGTCCAGCCAAGGTCATCGCTCCTTCTCTTCATTCTCCATCCGGCTGTTAAACACAGAGTCCCGGCGCTCTGCTCTTCAACAATGGAGAGCCTAAGTGAGCTTCAGAACCCTCTTCTAGATAAGAACAGCAAGCATATGGTTATGGCTGACTATGGTTATGGGGGCGACTTCCATAGCAACCAGTATCAGGAGAACATTATAAACTACTTTGTGACTGGTGGAGGAGGTGGAGGAGGAGGTGGCGGCGGAGGTGGGGTTGCGGTCACAGGAGGAAATGGCAAGGCTAAAGCCCAGCTACTGGATGCCACCTCGCTTCACCTGGCGGTGGAGGCCTTTTACAAGCCTAACTTCATCCTTTACAAGGACGACGTGAGCAGCAAGGGCAAGGATTACAAAAACGAGTGCTGCGAGACCACCTTCATGGAGAAGAAAGACAAGGACGTAGCGGTGGAGACCCCCAGTACGGAGGACCCGCAGGCTAAACTGCTGGACGAAAACGAGGTGAAAATCCAGACGGTGTCTTATGAGGTAGAAGAAGAGGAATATGTTGAATATGAGGTAAGTTTGCACTTAAAAAGTTTCTTTAAAGATGCTAAGCTAGAGCTGCATGATTCTGAATGAATTGAGAATCACAATTGTTTGTTTAAAATAGAGATCACAATTCCCCCACAAATCTGAACAGACAGCTAAAAAAATAACATGTAATAACTCTGACAAAATGTTAATTGCTGGAGTATATTTAAAAAATATAATATTGAATTAATTATTTTTTTTAAAAACCTGAGTGAATGATTCAATGACTCACTCATAGACTTAATTTGTTTCATTATTACTAGATGATTCAGCGTTTTCTAAACGAATCTCTTGAATGAATGATTCAAATACATTTTTAACAGTCACTTGGCATAACAATGTAATCGATAAAATCGTTATTTGAAGCATCAATTTACTTTCAAAACTTTATTTACACTATTTTGATAGCGCTCCCGTAGATATCAGTATTTTCATCTAAACTATCAACTTTTATCCCAGTACTTCTGGATAATTTGAATTATCCAGATCATAATTAATCATATTATGTTGTTGAAAAGGCTGAAGCTGTTTCATACCATCTGCTCTCTGTGTCAGCAGCAGCACAAACGTAGATTTGAATGTTTGCTGTGATCGTACTTGTCAAATGTTTAATAGACAAAGCCGAATCGTTGTCATGTAGGAATAAGATCGCGGGGGTGTTTGAATTGAAATCGCAATCTTTTAATGATTAATCATGCAGCTCTATACTGAGCTGAAGTTGTGTTGTTTTGTATGGCTAGATTAATTCATCAGGACCTTGACAGGTGGCCTTAAAGCATCGCAGCTCAATTCTCCCAGGGAACACCAGTTTCTAGATATAGCCTACACTACAATATAAGACCCTTTTTGGAAAGGCTTCACATTTCAAAAAGCTGTCCTCCAAAGGTTTAATTTTGTATTTGGAGGTTGAAATTGCTGTAAAACATCACTTTATGGTCCAGCAAAATCTGCTGGCTCTATTGGATCATGTGTGACAACTACCCCTTCAATTTCTCAGCAGATAGGCAAGGGCTAATGAGAGGGGTTGGGCAATGATCAGTGCTGCTGATAGGATGTAATGGTGCTGGATGGGGGTCTGTCACCCTTGAAGCTTATTGAGAGGAATATGTATTCAGGTCATGTCCAGGATTCTGGGCCTTTCAGCATCTCACAATGGATGTTGCTCCATGCTGGGCAGCACCGGTACTCGCTGCGGTTGTCTGATGATATTAAACTCATTCTCTGCATGTGGGGCTCTGGACCTCTGTGGCCCATACGATATGGTCTGTCTTCATTATATGTTCTGTGGCTTACAGTACATTAGAAAACACAAAAATTAATTTACTCCCAAAAATTTAAGTGACAGCCGAATATATCTGCATATCATTGGTGTGCAGTGTTGTTTTAAAATGAAGAGGAAAAGTCCTTAAATTCTTAAAGGTGCCCTAGAATTAAAAATTGAATTTACCTTGGCATAGTTGAATAACAAGAGTTCAGTACATGGAAATGACATACCGTGAGTCTCAAACACCATCGTTTCCTCCTTCTTTTATAAATCTCATTTGTTTAAAAAACCTCAGAAGAACGGACGAATCTCAATATAACACCGACTGTTACGTAACAGACGGGATCATTAATATGTACGCCCCCAATATTTGCATATGCCAGCTCATGTTCAAGGCATTACACAAGGGCAGGACGTCTGGATGTGCACAGCTGAATCATCAGATTAGGTAAGCAAGCAAGGACAATAGCGAAAAATGGCAGATGGAGCAATAATAACTGACATGATCCATGATATTTTTAGTGATATTTGTAAATTGTCTTTCTAAATGTTTCGTTAGCATGTTGCTAATGTACTGTTAAATGTGGTTAAAGTTACCATCGTTTCTTACTGTATTCACGGAGACAAGACTGTTGTTATTTTCATTTTTTAAACACTTGCAGTCTATATAATTCATAAACACTTCATTCTTTATAAATCTCTCCAACAGTGTGTAATGTTAGCTTTGCTTTAGCCACGGAGTACCATCAAACTCATTCAGAATCAAATGTAAACATCCAAATAAATACCATACTTACTTACTTGTTTTTGCTGTTTAAGGCAGTCGCGAGCTCGGGGGCGGGGAGCATGAGAATTTAAAGGGGCCACAGCCTGAATCGGCTCATATTTAATGATGCCCCAAAATAGGTAGTTAAAAAAATGAATTAAAAAACATCTATGGGGTATTTTGAGCTGAAACTTCACAGACACATTCAGGGGACACCTTAGACGTATATTACATATTTTGAAAACACGTTCTACGGCACCTTTAAATACATCTCAAATGTATTTAAAAAATAAATTTTATTTGTGAACTAATGTTCAGCTTTTCTTTTTAACAGTCAGCTTATTTTCAGCAATCATCAAGCTTGTACACACTGGTCACAGACACAAACACGATGATGTACCTTTAATTTCCCAAACTGATTGCACACTAAAAACCCCCACAGTCATCATGTTTTCAGGCCATTTCAAGTTTGATTTTGACATGACAAAGCAGTGACATCTAAGTGGCTTAGTTGTTTACTTACTTTTTAAATTAGTCTTCCCATTAATGCCATCATTGCTTCATTTAGGCCGATTCGAGAACGTGCACAAAATCAAGAGGTGGGATTTATCACATGAACCATTCATATCCAATAATAACCGATCATATAAAAATCATAGCGGGATGGAGGCATTGCCTCCTCTCATGTGACTTTCTCCCATTCATTCTCAATTACTACTAAACCCAGCACATGCTTTAGGGCAGTGGTCTCAAACTGCCGGCCTGCAGGCCATTTACGGCCCGCCCACCCACTCTACCCGGCCCGCAACTGATCTAAAAAATAAAACATAATCCGGCCCGCTAAATTATTATTATTATTATTATTATTATTCTCTAGTTGCTACTTTTCTGATATGCAAAGAAAAAGTCACTGCTCTAAGGGGGCATTTACATATCGCATCACATAAGCGGCCGCGCCGCATTCTCCTTCTTTCCAATGCGCTTTCGCTCCAGTGGCGTCTGTTGTTGCTATGCAACCATGAGCCGCGCTCTCAACCGCGTCGCTTCTATTATGAGCGTGCTTGCCTAAATTACAGTAAAAGCACTCAAATTTAAGTCACTAGCGCCGATTTAAACCGCCGAAACGCGTACGATGCAACCATTAAACGTTACCGATGCTCAAAAGGCATCTTGGACAAATGCGCTGCCAGGTGTCTGTCAAGAAACAGAAGAGTGTACAAATGTATTCAGGGATTGTATTTATTCAGTACAGTGTTGTTCAGTGCAAGATTTTAATGTCATTTAAGCTAACATAAAGTAAGGGAAAATACTTCCACTAAATGTTAAAAAGTAATAATGTATGTAACAATGAAAGATTTTTATTTTTTGGCAAAATAAAGTTGATATATATATAGCTCCAGTTTTTTTTTGTTTGTTTGTTTATTTCTGACCCCTCCACGCCACAAGTGTTGCTGGTTTTGTTTCTAAATTACTGATTTTTTTATTCCATGCACCTTGTTGGATGTGAGAAGTCGCACCAGACTATTTCAATTAATAGTATTATATTAGTAATATTATATTAGTTTATAAGTAGTATTATATTAGTAATAGTATTATATAATTATATTACACTCTGTAACAATGAGAGAGACACTGCTGTTTACATTTAGTATGGTAAATAAGATATTTATAGTATAGGTATAAAAATATTTTAGTAGGCCTAATGAAATTTGAAGTAAATGAGAAATAATGCAAAAGAAAGTAAATTTTCTGAAATGTTGCGCTTTCTTCCGCTTGAAGGTTAATATGGCCCTCCGGTGTCAATCACAGAAACGGCCCCCCGCCAATTTGAGTTTGAGACCCCTGCTATAGGGGGTCTGTTATAAGTCATTGGGAGCAGGGGAGACGCGGACTCCCATTGTAACTTCACCTGCGGGTGTTGCTGTTGGACAGTGTTACTTTATGTAAACGAGTGACTTTTACACTTTTTAATGTCACATTTTGTAATATTTGCATCGATTTATTTTTGCAATATCAATTATTTCCTCATCCAGTTTTGTTTTGTTTTTTTGTTTTTGAGGAGACACTGCCACCTCCCTTGCCTCCTTGTAGGAAACACCCCTGCTGCATATACTTAGGGCTGCCCCCTAATATTCTAATATTCGACTAATTGTTAGTCGACTAGAAAAGGCTTAGTCAACCAAAGATTTTTGGTCATACGAATACTATATCATTCAAAACTGTAAATCTTGTCTACTTCTATTTGTGTAAACTCACAATAACAAGAAAACGTTGTGTATTTGTAAAATAAAGAAAACAAACACGCTTTCTGCCATCTCAGTCTCTGTGAACTTGAGTGTGTCAAAAAAATTAACCACATTTAAGTGTATACTTGCCTCACAGACATGAGAAATATAATTATAGAAAGCTTGAAATGTCAAGCAATTGCCAACCAATTCAAGTGGAAAACAAATATTCTCAGATAATGAAATTCGTATGAAACGTTCATATCATTGAGTCCACTACTGTGGAGATGACAAGTCAGCATCGTCGAAAACACAGTAAACATTATCAATAAATTATTAAAATGTTTAGACTGTCTCCTTGCCATTTTTTCATGACACATTCATATTCATCGCTGTGGCAAGCTTTACGCTTGCATTTGAGCACTGATTAGGCCATGTATTATATACAGGCAATTAAATACTCATTATTATGATTTATATGGCTTTTTAATATACATGTGCGATTAGTCGCTTAAATGAACGACTACTAGTCGACTAGAAAAATCTTTAGTTGAGGGTAGCCCTACATATAATGTGAACAGAGCCAAAAAATAATATTAAAAACAAAAATGAATTGTTTTTAAATGCTACAAGTGAATATAGGCATCACAACATAATGTACAGAATGAAAAATGGATATTTATTTTTAGATCTGCTAAAGGTTACATTTACCAATGTATAATTTACCAGGGATTAATTCACTTTCAAATAAAATTTTCCCGATAATTTACTCATCCCCATGTCATCCAAGATGTCCATGTCCATCTTTCTTCAGTCAAAAAGAAATTAAGGTTTTTGATGAAAACATTCCAGGATTATTCTACTTATAGTGGACTTCAATGGCCTCCAAATGGTTGAAGGTCAAAATTACAGTTTCAGTGCAGCTTCCAAGGGCTTTAAATGATACCAGACAAGGAATAAGGGTCTTATCTAGCGAAACGATTGGTCATTTTCACCTTCCCTATTCAACTTACGGAAAAAATGGAATAGGGAAGGCGTAGGACATACAGCGTAAGCTTTTAGAAGAATATGAAAGTGCGGTTTTGGTGGAACCGCTTGGAAGGCGAACATTTGTTTATATAAAGCATATACATATACATTTTTTTTTTTAAATGACTGATCGTTTCGCTAGATAAGACCCTTATTCCTCTTCTGGTATCATTTAAAGCCCTTGGAAGCTGCACTGAAACTGTCATTTTGACCTTCAACTGTTTGGAGTCCATTGAACTCCAGGAGCAGGAGGAGAATTATCCTGGAATGTTTTCATCAAAAACCTTAATTTCTTTTCGACTGAAGAAAGAAAGACATGAACATCTTGGATGACGTGGGGGTGAGTAAATTATCAGGAATTTTTTATTTGAAAGTGGACTAATCCTTTAAGATATTCAAATGTAAAAATAAAAAAAGAAGAAATAAGCATGCAAAATTAAATATACAGCATCAACTGATGCTAGTAAATTTTCTTATACAGATTTTCCCTCAAAAAGCACAGATGTGAATGTAAATCAACAATCTGGGCATGAGTTATGTCAAGCAAAAGTCATTACAGTGAGCATGTATGAAATCAGAATGATTCATCTGAATGGCTAATGATTCATCAGGTTCACACAGTGTCTTATATCTGATAATAGGATATTCATGAGCATCCTTTGAGCGATACAGTGCATTAGTAACATCCCTGTGACATTGAGGCTTGTGTTTCTCATTTGTATTCTATAGCTTTAAGATCCCTCTGTTCTTCCTCTGTGGCAATGATAAAGTGAACTCGGGAGTTTGCCTCTAGAGACACCTCTGTCGTTCCCATTCTTTTTCTTTATTCTAGTGTTGTGAAATATATTTTGTGTGTAACAGAAAAGTGTGTGAACTGTGCCTGTGCCACTCTTGGAGAGTGCACACACACATCTTTCAGAGCTTCTTGTTTGAGGGGGGATTGACGGCAGATTTTGGTTGGCCGATCTCCTGTAGTGGAAAAGAGCCACTAATGGTCCTGTTTTTGTTTGGAAGTCACAGGATGTTATGAAAGCAGTATTTTATCTCCTTAAACCCGAATTTGATGGCTTTAAAGCCAATTTAGTTCTTTCTCCTAAGATTGAGTTGCCCGTTAGAAAGAATGCACAAAGGATGAATTATCCAGAAAGGATTAAAAAAGAAATCATTGCATTGCCTTGAATGGGGATGTGTCTAAATGTCTTAATTGTGATTTTAAGAGATTCTCTCAGTGGATAATAACTTAAGAATCCTTAATGAGCCTCCTTTAAATGACAAGATGATGATAATGATTATGTTGATGGAGATTTTCATGTTTATT
This sequence comes from Chanodichthys erythropterus, assembly GCF_024489055.1. NCBI lineage: Eukaryota > Metazoa > Chordata > Actinopteri > Cypriniformes > Xenocyprididae > Chanodichthys > Chanodichthys erythropterus. The sequence goes on along the minus strand of NC_090224.1, from coordinate 7,418,226 downwards.
ATCCCTGTTGTTTTTTCATAAGCTAGACGTAAATGGTATAGGAGTCTTTATCTAAATGAATATCAATTTTTTTTATATTATACACATATGTTTCATACATTTTCTTACAAATGATGCTTAAATTAAATTTTAGTTTTTAAAAGAAACATGGAAGAGCCATATATACATCAGTACCAACTATAGTTTTAAACAAAAGGTGTTTTCGAATTTTAATTTCAACCATTTACCATTTATTGGCCATAACATGAAAATAATTGTCAGCTTATCAACTTGGGCAGAATTTTAATATTGGTTCAACCCAAGTTACTTTAATTGCATAGATTACTAAGCCACATGCTGAGAACAATGGAATGCTGTGATGAGAAATGTCACTCACATATAATAGAAATACAGAAATCTAATATTAAACTTCTGTCTGCCTTATACTGGGCAATATTTATTTAGATTTAATGATAAAAATAATATTAATTTATTTCCATCATTGGGTCTTTTTATTCCACATGTTTTTAATATGATCAATTGTAGATGCCCTAAGCTGGTTTGCTAACGATCTAACAGCTGGAATGCTCTTGGTGATTGGAAATCTGTAGCGTTGAACTTTACAGTTAATAATGTCATTTGTTTTCTTTCACTACCCATTTGATATCATCTGCCATCACACACCATCTGTGTTACTGTGCCATCAAATAAATAAATGTCTTTCAGCTGTTAATGCAGTCGATATATTTGGGCAGAGTTTTCAGAGAATATGCATGTGTCCAATTGGTCAAACTTCTAAAACATCCAATAAACAGTTTATCTCTAAAACTTGATCCCATGTGGTAAACAGAAGGAAAGTATTTCTCTTCCGAGAGCTGTTTACCACCAAGTACCACAGGGACATATTTCTGTCAGTTGTGGAGATGTAGTTTACTAGGCATAGAAAACTTTTACTTAGATGACTGACTGCAAAAGGAAAAAAAAGAAAAGAAAAAAAAGGCTTTTCTGTGTACAGTTGTCAGATACTGTCAAACTGTCTTAATTTCTCGCTTTGTCCCTTGCAAACAAACTCTCACAGCTGAAATGTGGCCTCACAAATATGTCCTTTATGACAGAAAGAAAGACGAATAAGTTCTTCAACCCCTAATCATATTCCGCTGATGCTTTGATGCACCTGCAGTTTCTTTCCAGCATGCCGGATGCAAGTCACAAGATGAATTTCAGGGCCATGTCAAAACATCAGCAGCCATTTTATATAAAGCTCCTAAAAGACACGCGATAAAGCACACTTCAGAGAGCAAGCTAAAATAAAAAGGCAAAAATTCCTTGCTAAATTAATTTCAAAAACATAATGTGAATATAACTTTGTGATTTCGAGATTTAGCTGGGGCAGCTAAGAGAATCTAAAATAAAAAAGCTAAAACAAATCAGCTAAAAAAAATCTTAAATAATAATAATAAATTCAAAAACTGCTATCAGTTATTTTTATTATATATAATACAATTATTTTAGATTTTTATAATATATTACATAATCTACCAAAATCATGTAAAAGATCAAAAATGTAAGATCACAACATAAAAATGTTTAATCTTTGGGTGAACTATCCCTTTAAGGGCTGCATCTGACACAAAATGTTTTGATTTACTGAAACCAACATGTTTCACTATGTGAAGAAAAAAAAAATCTGGCCATCATTAAAAGTCTGGTTGTACTGGCTGTACTCATGATTCCACAGCATCAGAGCCAAGCGCAACCATTACATTAAACAACTAATGGTGTTTCTCTTATGCTGCTCTGTAGCCTAAATGAAAAGCCCTGGCACCAGGCAATTAATTAGTCTTTAAATTATTAAGACCCACAGAACTCTGTCAACACTAACCCATTCTTAATCTCATTACTGCTACATTGTGGGCGAGAGGGTACGCCGAGTTCCCAGGTGATCAAAGGCTATTTACACAGACTGAAGATAAATGAGCTTGCCGTGTTTTCTACAGAAAATTAATTTATCATAACTGCTGATGGATAGGTTAGCAAGAGTAAACATCGCAAAATGTATTACTGTACTAATGTATCTCTGTTAGGAGGTTGCAAATATCAATTGCAATAGTTTATCCCTGGCTTCAATATCAAATTGAGCCCAAGTACCCATAAATTACTACTTTAGCCTTGAGCTTTTTAAAATAATATTCTTTTAGCTTTTTTCAACAAGCATTTGCCATCAAACATCAGGTAAAACAGTTGATTCTGAAACAGAAAAGTAATGCATCAGAAAATATGGTTTGCAAAAAAAATATGGCACATAATTATTATTCTTTTCACTATTTTCATGCACACATGTCATCCTGATTATGTGCTCAGTGATTGAGAATCCCATTGTGGTCCTTGAACACAGGTCATGCCATATGCAAGTGTGGATCTGGGGTCTATAAATCAGCCGGGCTTATTAACAGCTCAGTAAGTCAGTATTTTTTATTTGTCTGGCGTGTGCTAGACGTTAATCAAACCCCCTGATGAATTATATCCTCATGACCCGCTCCTGAAATGCTGCCAGCACCTGGCAGGACACAACTTAACTACTCTCTACCATGAGCCAACCGCTTATAATCTCTGAACAGTTCCATTAAAAATGTATGCGGTTGTTTTCAGCAATGCTATGACACCTGCCGGGACGATGACCTCCCGACGTTGTAGCTGATGCAGTTACTTGACCCTTTGTAGGAATATAATTGCCTCGGAGAGCTTTTCAACTGACAGCTCTTTTGTTCCATGACACCCACACACACACACACACACACACACCCTCCAGTTCCATCAGTTTACTGGTTGTTGTTTAGATCGCCTCATTCGCTTTCCATCCGCAACATCAAATTCCATTTGCACAGCTCTCCCTACAGCCTGCTCGAAGTCAGAACGATGTGGAGAGAGACTGCGGCAAAGGAAGAATTCATAAATCCTGTGCATTTGAAATGCAATTCGGAATAAAACTGCACAAGTTGCGTTTTGCTTTATGAAAGGACAAAAACCAAGCCTACACTAATTTAAGTTCAGTTTTGTGGCAAAACGTCTGGCCAAGATCGATCCACTTGGACAGGTGGAATGTCAGAACTCATGAAACAAAACTGAACAGAGTTTTGTTCATGGTTATCTAGTTAGTTTGAAATTAAATGTTTCAAACAAAATTCTTATGCCACAGGCTTAGCAAACTTTGGCAAATACAACAGTTTGCCTCAAGCGGACTTGGAAACAAATAATTAGGCAGCTCTCCGACATAACAGCCGCAAACAACAATGATCTAAATTCAAAAAGTTTAGAAAAGTGGGGATAAGTAACTAAATTGCCAAATTTGAAAGAATGAAATTTTATTGAAACTATACTTTAAAAAAAAAAAAAAAAAAAAAATTAATACTTTTGAGCTAGGATGCATTAAATTGATAAAAAGTGACAGTAAAGACATTTGTAACATATATAATATTTATATAACTTTCTATTTATTAAAGAATCCTGAAAAACATGTATCAGTTTCCACAATAATATTCTCTTCCTTTAACATTGATAACAATGTTTCTTTAGAGCCAAATCAACATATTAAAATGATTTCTGAAGGATCATGTGAAACTTAAAGCATTAGTTGACCCAAAAATGAAAATTCTGTCATAAATTACTCACCCTCAATATTGCAATTGACACAGCAGCCTCTTAAACATCTACAGACACTCTCGAGTCTCAGTTAAGCTCAATGTTAACTGTAATTAAAGCCTAAACAGGTCAAAGCCTACTTGTAAAATGTAAAATGAAGCAAACAAACAAACAGTGTCTTACTGACGTGATCTGACTGGAACTTTGTAGTTCATCCATGCTTTCTTAAAGGGTTAGTTCACCCATTACTCACCCTCATGTCGCTCTACACCCGTAAGACCTTCGCTCATCTTCAGAACACAAATTAAGATATTTTTGATAAAATCCGATGGCTCAGTGAGGCCTCCATTGACAGCAAGATAATTAACAGTTTCAGATGTCTAGAAAGCTACTAAAAACATATTTGAAACAGTACATGTGACTACAGTGGTTCAACCTTAATTTTATGAAGCGACGAGAATTTTTGTGCGCCAAAAAACAAAATAACGACTTTATTCAACAATATTTAGTGATGGCCAATTTCAAAACACTGCTTCATGAAGCTCACATGAACTGTTTTAAATGTGTTTTTAGTAGCTTTCTGGGGATCTGAAAGCGCTGTCAATGGAGGCCTCACTGAGCCATCAGATTTTATCAAAAAATATCTTAGTTTGTGTTCTGAAGATGAACAAAGGTCGTATGGATGTGGAACAACATGAGGGTGAGTAATTAATGACAGAATTTTCATTTTTTGGTGAACTAACCCTTTAAGGCTTTTAACATTTTTACTTTTAACATTAACAACATATTAAAATAGAGCACAATTGTAACAAAAACATTTAAAAAATCATACCTAACTCATGACTTTTGAACGGTAGTGTATAACAATAGAAAAAATCTGTACAAGTACAATAGGTTTCCTGTACCTTTAGTGTTCAGACCCTTAAAAACATTCAACCAATCAGATTAAAACTGTACGCTTCAGTCAATGCTTGCCATTTTTGTGTGCAATTTGCATCAGATGTTCAGTGAACAGACTTTGGGAGGTCTGTGTGTCATCTGAGGCTAATTTCAGTTTAACATGAAGCTATTATACTCCTATTGCATTGTGATGAAATCGTGTTGGATAGAGTAACTGGAATTTGGATAAATTTGATTAAGCAGCTAATCACAAATGTATATGGATTCAATTTCCTCTCTGCCAAAGCAGGGCACTCATCCAGAGCCTTCACACATGACACATACATAATAAGTTTGAAAGTGTTGACATCGATCACCTTGAAAAAGAGATGAAGTTCTATTAGCTGAGCGATGGATCGCAAAAGAACAGAAAAGACAGAAATGGGGAGAAGGACAGGTCTCATCGTGCTCATGCTGGGGGAGGCATTTTGGTAACATAAATTACACGCTTTCCTTCCTATGCCTCCTGCCACCCTGAAAGGATAAAACCATCCATTAATCTGTCATTACCTGTCGGGAAGCTGGCAGGCAGTGACAGCATCTGCCGTCACCCCCGCCCACCCTCTTTCAGGAGAGGCACCTGAGAAGTAGAAGCAGGGGTAGAGGTGGGCTTATCGGGGGCCAAGCTCTGGGTCTCTGGCTCTGGGGCTTAACCATTTGACACTGCTGGCAGATTACTCACATACAGCTTAGATCAGTAATAACATAATGCACAAATTTCATGCCTTTCAGCTGAATGTGGAGATGATGAGATTGTTTTTGGCTTATCTGTTTTTATTCCATTTTTTGGATAGTTCAATGCATTAGGCATTTGAATCCATGCAGGGTATTGACAGAAAGATGTTTGTACATTTTCTGTTGCAGAAGAAGCTTCCTACATTATTTTTAAACAAAAACATTATTGAAAAAATTCAGGTGCTGTCGGTTTGAATTTGTTAAGCATATGCAGATGCTATACAAGCTAAAAAAAAGTCACTAACAACCCCAATTCAGCACAAACACACCTAAATCTGGTAAAACAGGACTGTCTGCAACTTATTCAAATTTAATCACTATTAGAACAACAATAATTATTAAGTAATTAAGTAACCTGCTTCCGGAAAATACATCAGTCATACAGTGTGGTTTGTTACATGACAATCATGACACATCTTCATGGAAATAATAATATATAAAAATGCTAGGTGATCACTAACCCAAACCACCCCACTGGTCCACGATAGACACCTGCTTTCGAACACTCCCGTGTGTATCTGTGTAAGTGCTCGGTGAAGAGCATCACTGATGACTATTTACAATGTTTTTGAAGCGTTGATCACTGAAGCCAATCACAGACATATCTGATAAGCGCGTCAACACAATGGCCAATCCGAAGTGTTTTTAAGAATCCGCTCAACAGCGCTCAAAGCCTCATATTTTTAAAATTTCAGTACCAACCTGGTAGCGATGTCAGTACTTTTGATACGATAGTCGGTACCATGAAAACTCTAGTACTAATATATTGTGTATCCTCTAGTCACTATTATTTATTTTATACTGCAGAGATGGTGTACAGTTTTCGAAAAGAATGCCATATGGTGCATCCTCCAAAACCTGTAGCAGTAAAAAAAAAAAAAAAAAAACACCAGGAAATGTCAAATATGCACACATAAAAGCACTGCGAAAACAATGCATACAAACGGGCGCAGTTAATTTGTAACCCTGCATTGTTTCAGTTTAAAGCATCTAAACTGCTAGTCCACAGCACACAGCAGACCGGCTAACAAATGCCCAATGAAATATTTATATCCTCTTATGTAACATCAAGGTGTTCGGATATAAGGAATGAGAAAGAGTGTGACAATTCGTTAAATGGACTGAAATTTGCCAGGTTTCTTTGGCATTAACTACAAGGAATTGTCCATTTCTTCAGTTTTTGACACCCAAACAACAAAACCGTATTTTGGTTTTTGCCAAGAGATGTACTAGACCATATAGAGGAAAACATGACTATCCATGTGTACAAGCCACTTCACCCCCTCCTTACAGAGAAATCCAATCTAACATCTCATGTTATTTTATAGAGAGGTAGGCCTATTATTTTCACAGATAAAACCCCGGTGACAGAGCTATCCTTCACCGCTGATGATTGCAGCTTATTGCTGTGAATCAGTCCAGAAATATTTTCCTAACAGCTTTCCTCTTGGCACACTCTTCACCAGCCTGCGTTATTTTTAGTTACTCGAGTGAATCACTGGAATCAAAGGAGAGAACTGCCAAACAATGCAAAATTCATAAATTATTTGTTGCGCAGATTCAATACAAGGTGTCAATACAAGCCCTATGAATAGTATGTGATGCTTAATGTTCAATATCACAAATTTTTTTTTTTTTTTGACTTGTCTGTCCAAAAAAAAAAGAAAAAAAAAGAAAAAGAAAAATGTTTTTTCATAATTTTATGTACACTGCAGTTCAAAGGTTTTGGGCCAGTAAGATTTTTGTTGTTGTTTTTTCAAGAAATTAATGTTTTTATTCAGAAATGACTCCTTAAAATGATCAAAATGGACTTTTTACATTCTTACAAAAAATTATATTTCAAATAAATGCTGTTCTTTTGAACCGTCTTAGAATATTGAAAAAAAAAAAAAATCACTGTTTTCACTGAAATATTAAGCAGCACAACTGTTTTCAAAAATGATAATAATAAGAAATGTTTCTTGAGCATATTGGAATGATTTCTGAAGGATCATGTGACACTGAAGACTGGAGTACTGGCTTCTGAAATTTCAGCTTTAACATAACATGAATAAATTACATTTTAAAATATATTCAAATAGTCATTTTAAATGATAATAATATTTCTCGATATTACTTTGTATTATAATTTACATGAAATCCAGACCTTTAATCCAGACTTTAATTACATCACCTGTAAACAAACTGAAGTGATTTTAATGAATCTTCTCTCTCCCTTTAGACAGATTGCTCCAGTGACAGTGAGAGCGAGGACAACTTCATCGTCATCCCTCCTCGTGATCACCTAGGCCTTGCTATATTCTCCATGCTCTGTTGCTTCTGGCCTCTGGGCATTGCTGCTTTCTACTTTTCTCAGGGGGTAAGTGCAGAGCCCACCAACCAAATCCAGAGCCTAACCATTAAGCCTGCTAAAAATCTGCTATGACACAAGAGAAAGAAGAGATGAATTCTTGAACACTTTTTCATCTGTGCCCTCCAAACAAGCCTGTAGTCTCCTGAGAGAAAAGTGTTTGTGATCTCTATCAGTTCCCTTTAATAATACAGAACAGCTTCATTTTAAAACCCATAATACGAGCAAACAGCTCTGCTAACATGACTGCAAAAATGACCAGGCACTTCTCTAATCTAAATAGAGTAAACATGAAAGCACTGATCAGATGGGTGTGACTAGCAAGCACCTTGTGATGTGCTGTGATTTCAGTTCCAATTTCTCATCCAGCACAGAACACATCTATTTTCCTAGCTCAGAATGAGCCTTTTTATTCGTATCTATAGTTTAGTCTGTGGCAGACACGGGCAGAGTGAATTATTTTGTCAGGAGCTAAGTGAATTCTCCCAGAGTAATTATGATGATGGTGGTGTTGTTCAGAGAAGGTTCTCCAGAATGCAACTTCGGTGTGTGTGCGTGTGTGTGCGTGTGTGTGAATGTATGCGTGTGAGGAGGAGGATGGAAATGAGATCTGGTGAAAATACGAATGTTTTTGCCCTGTCTCCTTGCTGGGAATATTCCTCGGAGAACATCCTGAACGGATTTTCTCACCTTCCCCGCGGCATAGGGTTGAATGTTCATGAGGAGTGTCGCCAGCCATTTGCCTTACTCCTTCCTCTTAACATCCACCTCTGTCACACTCCTACAGACTGAGAAAATGACTTTGTCTTCATCTTATAACTAATTAAGCACTTTGAATTGTATAGGACTTTGAGGATAATAATATCAGTCTCAATATCAATATTAGTTATACAAAGGCCATGACACATACAGTAGCTGTTTACCATTCTATTCACAAGAAGCCTGTGGATGTAGAGCTGGGCGATATGACATGTATCTCAATATTCTTCAGCTTTTCAGTGGTATTCAGTCACAGATTTTATGTTCTTGCTCTAAAATTACTGAAAGACTTTAATTCAAAGGATCCATTATTCTCTACGAACTACATTACAATCAAAATGTAGTTAAAATTAATCAGTTTTTCATGTTTTATTTAAAAGCACCAATAAAACAATTCCATAGAAATAAAAGCAATATTTACCTTCATATGTTGTCCAAGTGCATTTTTGAGTGAGGAAACAAACACAACTGTATTAATCAATTAATTGAAACAGGCATCACAACAGTATAATGCACAGTAGAGTATGAAAAATGGATATTCACTTGAGATTTGCTTACATTTAACATTGTTATTAAATTATTAGTGTTTACTTAATTACAGAGGTGTAAAGAGTACCTGGAAATCATACTTAAGTACATGTACCTTACGGTAAAAATGACTCCATTACAAGTTACAAATGACCAATTTCAATACCATTTGAGTAAGTCTTAAGAGTATCTGATTTTAACACTACTTAAGTATTTTACTCATACTGAATGTAGGCTCAAAGATGCACTAGTCCTCAACACCCAATAAACATGCCAGTGGAAAAACAAGAAAGTTTATTTGTGAGGAGTAGGGTTGGGTATCGGTTGGGTTTTATCCGATACCAGTACCTACTCGGTATTTTTTAAACGGTTCCGGTGCTTAAACGGTTCTTGAACCGGTACTTAAGAAAACAAAACCACACACACTTTGTTAAAAAATAATACCCTTTTATTTACAGGGCCAAACTGGACACAATATTAACTTAAATCTTTAAACAAGTAACATGGTAATAATAAATAAACCAATATAAAATTAAAATTCACATTTACATAATATCACATAAAACAATATTGTATCAAACAAAATAATAATACTGGAGATTAATAGATTACAACCAGGGCAATCTAATCTCCATTTTCTCTTCCTAATGACCTGAACTGAACAGTGCAACAACTTAAATAATAGAATATAAACAAATAAAACACAAATATAGAACAAGATACTCACAACAGTATTGCACATTTAAAGAAGCTTTTGTGACTGGTGATGAGAACACTTTACATCAGTTTTTAACAATTCTTCTGCAGGAATATCACCATATTGGCCTTCTCTGGCAATATACGGCATCTTTCCTGACTTATAGCATGTCCAGCACAGGAGAAAACCCTCTCAGAGGGGGTTGATGAGGCCTTCATACACAAGTACACCTCTGATAGTTATGATCAACATTTTGTCTTTGCATATTATGACTTTTACTTTAAGCAGAGAAATATCTGACAATGAGCATGCAGAAAAATTTAACACAGTATAGCCTCATATAAAGTGTTGAACTTTGTTAAAACATTTTACACACGCTGTTGAATGGCAACGGTGTTTGCTATGCTAGCCTACTTGATATGCAAGATCTGCAGCTGGCATTAAATTACTGACTTACCCGTAGAGGAACGGCTGCTGTTATCATCATCTGCGTTGTCCATCGCCACACTGGCAGGGCTGGGACTCTCTTCAATTTGTCTGGCGGCGAGGCCAACACTAGTTGCTGATGTTGTTGACATGCTTGGCTCTGCGTCTAGTAGGTTGTCAAACACGGTGCTTTGTTCGGCTTTTAAGTACACTCTATGTGTCGCCATATGTTTCATTAAATTTGAAGTGTTACCTCCCTTGCATGATATTGCTTTATGGCATTTGTTGCATGTCGCAGAGTCTGCATTATTACACGTAAAATGCAGTCAAACCTTGGAGTGAACCTAATGATTAATGAACCTCTTCATTAATCCTCTCGCTATCAGTTCAACAAGTGTGCCGAGTAGCGGCACTGACGTCACGCAAGTTGACGCCGGAACACCAGGGGGCGGTAAAAAAAAAAATCAGCACCGAAATTTTCTTTCTTATTCGGTCTCGTTACTACCGTTTACGTCGGAACTGGTTCCCTATTGGCACCGCGTTTTGGTACCCAACCCTAGTGAGGAGAACAATCACATTTATTTAAGTCGAAATAAATCTGAACACCTCAATATTGCAATCGACACAGCAGCCTCTTAAACATCTACAGACACTCTCGAGTCTCAGTTAAGCTCAATGTTAACTGTAATTAAAGCCTAAACAGGTCAAAGCCTACTTGTAAAATGTAAAATGAAGCAAACAAACAAACAGTGTCTTACTGACGTGATCTGACTGGAACTTTGTAGTTCATCCATGCTTTCTTAAAGGGTTAGTTCACCCATTACTCACCCTCATGTCGCTCTACACCTGTAAGACCGTCGTTAATCTTCGGAACACAAATTAAGATATTTTTGATAAAGTCTGATGGCTCAATGAGGCATCCACTGACAGCAAGATGATTAACATAATTAAGATGCCCAGAAAGCTACTAATAACAAATAACGACGTTATTCAACAATACCTAGTGATGGCCGATTTCGGACTATCGCGTATCAAACTGCCAAAGTCACGTGATTTCAGTAAATGAGGCTTTGTTACATCATAAGTGTTTCGAAATTTCAATGGTTCACCACTGGGGAGCGTGACTTTGGCAGTTTGATACACGGTCCAAACCACTGATTCAAAACAAAAGATTCGTAAAGCTTCAAAAGAGCTTGTGTTCAAATGCTCCACTCTCTACAAAGATATAAACGCTGCTGTAAATTTATGAAGATTTAGCAGATGAAAGATGTAGCCATCTTTGATATTACTTTGGTCACTGTCGCTTTGGCTACTGGTAAGAGAATATGGGCTTGACTGCCGTTGCACATCCACACAGACATTATTCGAGACGCTACTGTAAGTTGCTGTACGGGACATTTCAAGACTCACTCCTGTAAGTAAATGCGCTTGTCAATCCTAAAAACTGACAGTGTGAATGTAGCCTGTGTTTTTCCACAATCTGGCACTTCGTCTTGTAATCCTCAGAGGAATCTCTATCATTTTGTTCCTGGAGTAATCCTGTGTTTGTGTCTGTTTCATATTTACTACTACATGACATACACAAATCGTTTGCCGGGGCTACAGAGGCAATGATGTAGAAATAGGCGTTGATCTTCTTCTGCAGAGGCTTCTGCTGAGTCTTTCGCCACACTATGATGTAATAATGTGACAAAATCTGAAAATAGTTGTTTTCTGAGCTTGGCTTCAATAAAAGGTGTTTTTAGACTAAAGAGAAAGTTTTGAATTCTGAAACTTACAGGATATTTTTAATAGTTCAATGACCGCTTATATGTCAAACAATCAAGAAAACATTGATTTCTCAATTCATGACCCCTTACAGGAAATGTTTGTATAAGAAGATATATCTTCAAATTAACAAAAAAAAACAAAACAAACCTGTTAACATGGCAACTCTGCTGGTGCACCAGCACTGGTGTGTCCAAACAACCCATTATTGACTGTCACAAAGCGTAGGAGTGAAAATCAATAGTGTTTTCCCTGAACAACGGGGTCAGATGCAGTGACAAAGAGAGCAAGAAGCCTCCCACAACGACAGCCATGTGTGACGGGCATCTCTTTCCACTTTCTCATAAGGATACTAAAATAGACACCAGATTCCAAAGGGTCATGACACAATCACATAAAGCGACTGTTCAAAGCATGTTTGCTTGCTTACACATAGCGGACACCACACTGTGGGGAAATAGAATGTTGTGCATAATAGAGTCGGTTGCACGTTCTATAAAAATTCACCCTGTTAAATTCATCCAGCCCTTGAGCCATGTTCTTGGTAAATGAGAATCATAGTAGGACTTAATTATTCATTTGAACTAGGAAATGGATTGATTAAACTATTACACATGGGGCTCTATAGGGCTCACTATTAAAGAAATTAAGGCAGTGTGATGTTCGCTTTTTCAGTCTAATAGCTCTCATCACAGCGTACTTCCAGCATGGGGCTGTATGGAAAGTGAAACATTAGACAAGGCCATTCATTGGCATTTCAAGTCACTTCTTTAAAATGCTCAGGGGGTAATAGTATAAGATTAGGTGTTTTTCTCTACAAAGCCACTGTGATATTTGTTGAGAGAATTGCAACAGCTGCATCATGAGCAAAATGTATTTTCTTAAGATCTATATGTATTTTCTTAATGCCTGTGTAATGCCGGCTACCGCTTTCCCTCGTATCTATGTTGCATGACTGAAACCTCATTGTGTTTTATAGGAAGGTTTACAAGGTGAGACCAACATGACAAATGACAAATTATTACAAAAACAATATAGAGTGTTCCCAGTCGAGAAAAAAAAACAGATCTTTAAAGAAATAAGTATATAAACTGTACAACTGCTGTGTGAATTGAGAATATTTGCTGAAGCTGTTCCTAACTTTTTTAAAGGAAATTTATAGTTGTTTAACACATGAAATGGTCACTCATCTAGGTAACACTATATAACAATTTTTTTTTAAATTTGTATTATTTTGATGCAAAATTTTTAAAAGATATTATACATGATTTTGAGACAAAACAAAAATAGAAAGAAAAATTTATGAATAGCAATTAAGGCTAGACAATATAGATCTTTTTTAGCCTTCAGATATTCTGAGACGCATTAAAAGGGTGATTATTTTTCAGTGGCAGTTTCCTTATCAGCATGGCATCACTATGAAAACAAATTTAGACTATAACCATCTTTACTCTATTCGTGGATCGTTTCTGATATTTTCCAAATGCATCGCAAATCGATTCTGAGTTTAGTTTTTAACAGCAGATGGTACTCTAGGCTATTTTTTTAACTGCATGCTCAAACGCTCATGAAGAAGACCGCTCATGCGTTCGGCTGAGTCTGACAATGTATTTGAACCTCAGGATGCTTTTATGATGTGAGATTAATGTAAACACCCTTGTAATTCACTTCAACCTTTTCAACGTTTATGAATGATTATTTTATAGAAGGTTCAACTGGTATGTAAGGATTTGTTTCTTCTATCTGCTGTTGAAACCTAAGCTCAGAATCGATTCGAGAGAGAATCGCGATACATACGGAAAATATCAGAATCGATCCAGAATCATTTCTCGATTTGCGATGCATCAATGTATTGTCCCACCCTTAACAGAGAGTACAGTTTATCGCACATTTAAATGTTGACTATTGACTTTCATGGACAAACATTTGAAACAAGACCAACTGACAGATTAAAAGGTGCTAATTCTTTCCTTCAAAAACAAAGACTATACAAAAGGCAGAAAAACAAAAACTTAAATGTCTTTCTTCATCTTTTATTTCCTGTCAGATAAACATGACTTTTTATGGCCTTCATCTTTTTAAATGTGAATTGAAGACTTTTCAATTCTTTTTAAGGATCTGCAGACACCATGCCCCCTGAACGTGTCCAGAATTTTATTTTCTGTTCTAGATGCATTCAGCACATCAGAAATGTGGCCATCCACATTTCTACCTAAAAGGTTGCTTGAATTTTTTATATATTTGAAAAGGTACCTTGTGACACCGCCCTGCAAAGTGGGTTGAATGGATTTTTAAAATGTCATGTGACTAAGGGTAAGATGACGATGTGCGTTAGAACATATCTTATATTCCATATAGCCCTCAGCATCATCAAGAAAGCACCATATAGTTCAATGTAATTTATCCTTGAATTGAAAACAGGTCAGTGTATCCATTGATCTTGTTCTTTCTCACCATTCCCTTTCTTTGTTCCAGACCAGCAAAGCCGTGACTAAGGGAGACTTCCCATTGGCTAGCATTGCATCTAGACGAGCCTTGTTCTTGGCCGCCCTCTCCATCACCATTGGGACGGGGGTCTACGTGGGCGTGGTGGTGGCCCTCATCGCGTATCTGTCCAAACCAGGCCACATTTAGCACAGTCATGAGAGGACTACAGAACTCCATGATACTACACAGCCGCCTCTGAACGTCTTTTTCCAAATGTCTCATTCTCATCCCTCCCCGTGGACTGCCTGTCCGCCCAAATCAGAGAAAGGGATGAACCAAAAGAGGATGAACCAGAAGAACTGGGGACATATCACCTCAGTCATAATATATAAATGTAAGCTTCACTGCGTCACACCACACTGGATAAAACTTAACTAAGTCTGAGAGCAGTTAAGGTGAAGAACATAAACTACAGACAAATAAGCAGTCCAATTAAACGAACCCGAAGGGAAGATATTCCCATAAAGACACCCGTAAGGATCAAAAGGGACTACGAGCCCTTGGATTTGTTTTTCCCTTTCCAACTGTGCTTCATTTGGAACCTGAAAGAGAAGAAGTCAAGCCACTCTCAGTGTTTCTCTCTCATTACTTAGTCCGGTAAACCCCATATGTGCGTGTGGCCCAATTACACCAGCACTGCTGAATACACCAACTGCAGTCTGTGAGCTCTGTTAAAAAGGATAGAATGTTGTCCACCCTATTTAGGAAAAATAACACAGCTTTGTATGTTATAATAAGCAAATGTGGAGTTCATACACAAACCTAAATGCTCATGATCATGATACAAAACTACAGGACAAAAAAATAGCCATCAAAGACGTTCCACCACTATGAAATTCATCTGTGAAATTCAGCACACCTTATACACAACCTCCATGTCGTTCCCACTACTTTAGGGCTCAATGCTTTGTACTGTAAATACTTTGTCTTTTGTTTTATCCAAAGTCAAAATCTAATTTTGACCCAACGAAGGCTGCAAGGTTTATGTGTCTGAAGAAGACACGGATGAAAAACAAGGAAAGCAAACATTTATTTTATATCGGTAAGGATTTGCTTGACTTTAACAAATTCTCTTTTACTCCCAGATGTCTGAACTGAATATAAATGAAACAACTGTACATGTGGATGATATGGCGATGTGTCCTCTTATCCCCCAAATGCATCACTTAATGTTCCTTATGATTGGAAAAATTCAGAGTTGGTAAAACTCAAGACAGATTTTTAAAAATGTACAATAAATACAATATACTTTCCTCAAATCCTAAAATGGATGTTTGAACAAAGAGGCAGGTTTTGTTTTCAGGTGAAAGGGCCTCAGATTGAATCGATTAATAATGTATTGGATGTCTGTAAGCTCACGGGCATGACAACGAACACACAGGGGATGTTGAGTTAAAGGTCGACTGGTCTATTTCAACAACAATGGAGCCTGAATCTGGTGTAGTCATCCACATAAGAACTTCAAAACATGAAGACAATGGGTTCCCCGCTGGCTAGGTAGTGATTCGAGGCTTGTTTTGAATTCCTATGATATAGAACTTGGAAGCTGGTAGGAATGAAATTGGCCTCATTTTGAAGTATATTAGCCAATTATGCATAACCTCCTAATTACTTCCCATGGTGATTTAAAATACTCAATAGTATTGAAGTATTCTAAGTTTTCACATTTGCAGTGTTACGCCTTTCAGGGGCCGGACTGACAAAACATTCCTAAGTATAAAAATCAGGTGCTATTTTCTTTTGTTAAAGGGATAGTTCACCCAAAAATGAAAATTCTGTCATCATTTACTCACCCTCAAGTTCCAAACCTGTATGAATTTCTTTCCTTTTCTGAACACAAAATAAATTATTATTAAGAATGCTGGTAACCAAACATTTGATGGACCCCCATGACTTCCATAGTTTTATTCCCCCCATACTATGGCAATCAATGGGATCCATCAACTGTAAATCATTGTAAGTAACTTCTCAAGGATAACCTCCAACCTCCAACCTCCATTACATAAGGCAACCTCATGAACATGATAGTACATTAAAGCACATTCTAATAAACTTCTTATGAACCTTCTTGACTTTTTACTCGAGTTCTGCCCCAAAACATAATAGCTGACATTATAACACTCAAAGGTTTCAGATGCTTTTTGAATTCTGCAGAAACTAATTCACAGGGACTTGAAGGTGTATGGAGAATGGTTCATTGTGAAAAGAGCAAACTGGTAAAGGTCATGCTATACAGCATGCTTTGTCTTCATGTTAAAGTGTGAGTACATGAGAAAGTACTGAGGAACAAGGAACAACTTTGACTTGGACTTCTGTTCTGAAGAAGCCTGGAGTTATGCATTATTGTTATAGTTATACTGATGAATGTGTAAAAAGTGTTACCAGATACAAATAATTGAAAATATATTATCTCAAATAAAAGTCAAAGAGAATAGGAATTTTTTTTTTACAAGAGGACAAGTTTCTATTGGTGTGGCGCTTTTGTTAAGGTTAGCAGATTTACTCATTGCCAGCATTGTAACAACATTTGTCAGAATGAATTTACTAAATCACCATGCTTTTATTAGACAAGAATGAGCTAAAATGAAAAACGAGGGTACGGTTGAAGATTTTACAGTTTATTCACTGTTCATATCTGTGCCATAGGAACTAATTACCCTTAATGCTCAGTATATGGCACCAAAATGAGATTTCACTCTGAAATTAAGCGCCTGATAATAAAAAATAAATTGTCATAGCAGAACTTTTGTAGGTTTTTATGCAAACACGCCACCCTACATTCACATACTTGAAATAGTATGTAGCAGAATGCACAACAGGGAAGAATGATGCCTGGATGGCTAAACACAAACCTCTGCTGCTTTCTCAGAGCCTATATGATGCACAGCACACACTCAAGACCCTGCTGGTTATGTTGCGGTCTTTAGCAAATGCATTTCCACTGCAACCAACAGAGCGTTGAAAGCCAACATGGGACACTTGCAGTCTCTCAGCGCAGGTCATGCATTAGTCATACCTGACATTTACGGTTCACAATTAGCTTCCCATAATGGCTTTTTCCGAGGAAGTGTCTAGTCTCCAGAGCATAGCTGGAAATAGCAAAACATAATTGTTTTTACAAATAACACTCTATGCTACTTTGCAGCCACTGAAGCTTGACCAAGCAAATCTTTGCTATTTTGAAGTGTAGCAAAAATAAAACTACAAACGAGGGTATAACACGAGCAAAAACTAAAATTGGCTGTAATGAAATTGGATTTCACTTTCCGTCAAGGTCTCAGCTGAAATTAACATGGTATCAAGCCGCTTTTCCTCATGTGTTTGCGTCATTAATTTCTAAATGAACAGTGTCAGTGTCTGCCCTCCCTTGATTGTGTATCAGCCTGGTCCTTTTTTTCCCCCATTTTGCATTTCCATAGTGACTAGTCCTTTTCTGACGTTCATTTTACGCCAGTGCTCGCAGTGTTTTGCTGTTAGTGTTTTGTTAATATTGTGATACTTGAGTTTTTTTCATTCATGATTAGAATGTGCTTGTGAGACAGTGACGATGTAAATACTGCAAATAAAAGACAAGATGCAGCGTTATAAAATAAATAATTTGACACAAAATGATCTTGTATCTATTACTGCAAACGTTGGATGTGTTTTCGACTCTTGGGAAAATATGATACACTGTGGTCCTCATGTGTGAATCTCTCTTGTCAGGAACAAAACGCTAGTCAGACTAAACAGACAGATGAGTCATTTTCGAGCATAGCAGAGGTGTGTGTATGGGGGTGTAATTGTGGAGCTTCACGCTTCCCCCACCCCCCTTATTATCCATATATCAACACCTACAAAATCCTTTAGAGGAAATAAAAGAGGAATGTTGATATATTTGATGTATCTGTAATTTGGTTTCATATATATTAGCTACTTAAATGCATTGGTAACAATTGTATGCAAAGACAACAAAGTCAGTCTGACACAAATCACTTGTGGTTTTGTAGGCAATACAGCAACATTCATTTACAAAGTTGGATGAATTGATTATTAAATGAATCGTCCGCTTCAAGAGCTGTATCATCTATAGACTACACGCAGGGACGCATTTCATTGTTTGATTACAAATGCAATCAGCCAAACAGGAGCCGTTACGACAAATGGGATTACTTTAGAGCATTCATGATAAGATGCTGCTGGAGCAAAACATTTTTTGAAGAAAGTCTTCAATACATTTTTATATATTACATTTATTATGTTGGAAGCGAAAGTGAAATCAGTGTCATTGATCTACATCATTAGTCCTCATACCTGATACGTCAGCTCTCACAACACTACACCAGATGTCTTTTGTTTCCCATTTACACCTGGTATTAATATCTATCTGCAACAGAGCTTGGCACAACACAGCTGACATGCACTCTCCACTATCTGGGACATCAAATCCATCTTCTGAAGAGGAACCGGAAATGAATTGCATTATTCTTGTTGTAGAAGATTTTTATCACTTATTGCTTCAGCAGCACGTGCAACAAAAAACAAAAGTAAATATATGCAAGATTAGTTGTAAGATGTTTGTTTGTTAGGCTACTGCTCATCTGCCTAAGTATGGGCATGTGTAACCATTGCGGCACAATATATTATATACATATATAACATACATTATATGATATATAACATACATTATATGATATATTATACAATATATTATATATTATATATATTATATATATTAACATATATATATATTAGGGGTGTGACGAGACAGGTATCTCACGAGACGAGACTCGAGACTGAGTTCATGAGACAAGACCAAACAAGATTTTTACACACTATTTTTAAAAAATCCTCAATGGCGAAATACATGACTAGAAAAAATATTCTGCAGGTGTATTTGAAATGTTTTAACTAATCATCTTGTAATGAATGTCATTTCAGTTCTACTTTCTGAGTATGAAATATCATATGCAGTAAAAGACAACAATAATCAAGCACTGTAAAAGGTTTTGCTACTAACTCAACTAACTTCTCTTCTGTATGATTTCAGTCTCTTCAGATCTTACTGTACATGATTTATGAGCTTCTACAACTTTTGACCTCCTAACTGAACTCCTTTCCACAAACTGATCATAGAAATAAAAACAGTATAAATAAAAATGTTAACACTTTACAATAAGGTCTCATTTATTAACATTAATGTATTAACCAACATCAATTAACAATGAGCAATATTTGCTACAGTATTTATTCATCTTTGTTTATGTTAATAAAAATAGTCATTCATTGTTAGTTCATGATAGTTCACGGTGCTAATGTTAACAAATGAAACCTTATTGTTTGTGCTTGATAAGATTAAGAGAAAACTGTTATTCGTTTTCATGGTAACACTTTACAATAAGTGCAACCATAATCACACTCTCTCAATATTCAAAGTGCAAATAAGACCACATTTTTCTTTGATACAGAGCTGAGAGATGGTTACAACTACACTGCCCAGCCTAAGATAGCTTTCATATTGAGAGATATCTGTATTCATCAGGGAGCCGCTTTCAAAATGCGGGGTATTGAAATCGCGTTTGAATGCGCGCTCCTGTTTACTTTCACTTTCAGCGATCGCGCGTAACTCTGTGAATATGGAGCGGCGGCGTCCATTATCCAACTGAATTAAATGTTTTTTATTTAAATACAAAGCAAAATGACAGTGGAGGTGTAATGTAAACGTAGCGGTGGCATATTCTTTCCTAATCATCCTAACACTCTGTCATGACAACATCACGAGACTACTTTTCGCCTCGACGAGAAATCTCGTCACAGTTTAGTCTCGCGAGATCTCGTGACACGAGAACTCGTCAAACCCCTAATATATATATATATATATATATATATATATATATATATATATATATATATATATACACACACAGTCAAAACAAAAGACATTTTTGATATATTTTTAGGGCAGGACACTATAGTTTATTTATGTAAGTGAGGATAGCAAAATAAAGTAAACTGTGACATATTTTTTTAAACTATAGAGAATAAACGTGTTAATGAATGAAATGTTCAAGGTTTGACTGTATATATACATACTACTTTATGATTTATAATATATTTTAGGTGGTAGGTGTGCTTTCACTGCTTGAGGAGAAAGCGGCAGCAGGTATAAGATGCAGTTCCTTTTTTAAGCAGATGGCTGAAATGTAGTTTAAAGTTAGTAGTGCATCTGTTAGCAAGTTACACTTCTACAATCTCTGCAATATAAGTATTTATATGTATGTTATATAAAAAAAATACATCCACCATTGAAACGCAATTATATCTCATGTCATTTATTTCCAAAAAGTATAAAGTACGATATTAAAGGGTTAGTTAAAAAATGAAAATTCTGTCATTTATTACTTACCCTCATGCCGTTCCAAAATTAAGATATTTTTGTTGAAATCCAATGGCTCCGTGAAGCCTCCATAGGGAGCAATGACATTTCCTCTCTCAAGATCCATAAAGGTACTAAAAACATATTTAAATCAGTTAATGTGAGTACAGTGTTTCAATATTAATGTTATAAAGTGACAAGGATATTTTTGGTGCGCCAAAAAAACCCAAAATAACGACTTATATAGTGATGGCCAATTTCAAAACACTCCTTCAGGAAGCTTCGGAGCATAATGAATCAGCATGTCGAATCAGCTGTTTGGAGTGCCCAAGTCACGTGATTTCAGCAGTTTGGTGGTTTGAATCATGATTCGATATGCTGATTCATTATGCTCCAATGCTTCCTGAAGCAGTGTTTTGAAATCGGCCATCACTATATAAGTCGTTATTTTGTTTTTTTTGGTGCACCAAAAATATTCTTGTCGCTTTATAATATTAATATTGAACCACTGTACTCACATTAACTGATTTAAATATGTTTTTATTCCATTAATGGATCTTGAGAGAGGAAATGTCATTGCTGGCTATGGAAGCCTCACTGAGTCATCGGATTTCAACAAAAATAACTTAATTTGTTTTCCGAAGATGAGCGAAGGTCTTATGGGTGTGGAATGAGTAATAAATGACAGAATTTAAATTTTTAGGTGAACCCTTTAATTGGTAAAAATTGGTAAAAATTGGTTCAAATGAAAATCGGTCCAGTCATTTCTGTCATTATTGGGGGGGGGAAATGCATAGCCTCTAACAAAAATGTGTGGTTATTTTTATTCTCCCCAATGCTTTTTAGTTTCACTAGCAAACATGAATAGATTGCAAGTTATTTCCGATTTCTCTGCAGAGTGTGCATATGCCACATTATGTGGTCAGATTTTTCATTTCAGCATTAGCTAATCCTTTAAAGGAAAACACCCACATCACATGCAGTGACTCGGTGAACATGATTTCACAAAGTATAACATGTTCCTGGATCAACATCCTTGTTGATCCTGGAGCAACATTCCAATCAACCATTCAGATTTGAGGGATAAGTTTACAGTTTATGTCAAGTTTAGGCTTACAACCAGGGTTAGGTGCTTCTACATGAGTGTTATTAACCTATCAATTTCCTCTGATTTTAGGGATAGGACAACATTTTTTAGACAGGAAAACTTTGGAACTTTGGGGTGTGTTTCGACCGCAGGAACCAGGGTCTAAATGAAGTTCCGGGTAAAAAATTCCCTCTCAGAAAGTACCTGCTCGCTAGGTAGTACTTTTTCAAAGTTCCAGAACTTTCGGGGGTGGGACATGGATGCTGAACATGCTGATTTGAGTTCACGCAGCATTTTATTTCAACCATCGTTTTTTAAAGTCTGTTGAGGTACGTGCAGTAAGAGTTGTTTGCTATTCGAATCAACAATGGAGTTTAAAAATATGACAGATGGACTGATGACCAGGTTCAGGCTTTATTTAGCTTATATGCAGAGGAGTCCAGTGGGAACTGGAAGGTTGCACGCAGCCCTATGTCACCGGACTATCTTCACGGTACTTTAGACTGCTATGGAAACGCAGACGGCAATAGGTCTGGGGGGAAAAAAGTTCCTGGGACAAATTGTTCCGGGTAATTTGGGTGGAAACACTGCAAAATATGTTGATCCAGGAACATGCCTTACTTGGCAAAATCAAGGCAACCCAGTGACTCAGATCATGTAAAAGCGCACACACCTAAGTTCAGTTAATACAAGTACTTGACTAAAATATGCATTCTTCTAAAAAAATGTTTGTGGTGAGATTAAAATAAGCAGCCACAAAAACCGTTCACAAGTGGTCACAGGAGATGCACTTGAGATGCATGTAAACACCCGGTGTAAATGGGTCATAACACACTTTTTTTACACTTTATTTTTCAAAATAGTAGAATAAATTTATGAACTGGATGTGTTAAAGATGAAGTCTGTCATTTTCCACAGGATTGTTTTCAGGTTTCCTGAACAAATCCCCATCTGCCAATGGTCAGACAAACATACTCCAGGCCCAAACGGTAGTTACAGCTATACACATTTTTAACCCACACTGTTATGAGGCATTCACAGCAGTCTATGAATGATGAATGGTACATTCCACGATGCCTTCAGATTTCAGGAAACAATTTAGTTTTCTGCCTTTGTACCGCCAGACTCTTACTTTTCTGCAGAGATTAGCATGCCGTCTAACATCTGTCTAATTATGTTCATATCTAAGTATCAATTTGCCTTTTCCCATTTTGCCAATTCGAACTCGCTACAACAGGAGGCTGCATGACAGGAATAGCTAATTGTGCCAAGAGAATATTGGACAGAGGTAAAAGGCAGATGGGTTTCAAAGCAGATCCGCCTCTCGAACAGCATTTTCTGAGACACCTTCAGGGCTCCTCCCAGCAATCTCACAAAGCGGCTGAAGTTGATGAGAAAATCTGAAACATGAGGAGTGTGGGTGCAGGAGAGTGTCTCTTCCACTCCCACTCAGGTCAATATGCTCCACAGTAGTTCATATCTGCTCAATATGAAACTATGCAAATCACTGTGCATATTTCCCTAAAGCACCAGTTTCAGTGTAATACCTCTTCTGATTATGTGCATATATTGGGATTGTTTCATTTCTTTGCATCAACATTTGTTTTTCAATTTCTATTTTGGGATAATAACTGCAAGTTTGGTTTTGCGCTTAAAGCGGGAACTGTTTCTCTGTTACGAGGCGCTGCACACATGCTATTCAGTCCTCATGAAATTATATTCAGAGACGGAGTATGGAAATTTGCGAGTGCCATTTTTATGGATGAAGCATGAACTGGTCAGGTAAACATTGCCAAACCTTGGGGAATGTGAAGAGACCCAGTCCCATAGGTAAGTGAATCCTCAGGGAGTGAGATGTCTGATGCTGACAGCTCTGCCTGGATGGCTGTTCTAGAAGTCTGTAATTCCATAGATTGCCCCTGTAACCCTAATCCATTAGAGTTCCCATAGTGCTCTAATGATGAGAGTGGCCCCTCAGGCACTCAGCCTCTGGAGCAGTATTAACTCCCGTGAGGTGATGGAACCACTCAGCTGACATGCACTGCTCTTCAAAAGTTTGGAAAGGCCCATCTCAGCATAAATCTTACTTCTTGATAAATGCATGAAAATAACTTGCAATTATGAAGATCAATAATGTTTCTTCATTACATAATGGCAATACATATAGTTTCATTTTTTGAAGATTATTGGGTCCACACACCTTAGATTAGTACACAATAGAAGAATTTAGAGTTAGTTTATAATTTCCTTTAGTACTTCCTTGCTGCAGAATGGTGATAAACGGATGGCAACTGGATTTACTGTTTTGCAGCTGGTGGTGGAGATCTTGGGGATGCACACACCTTGTCTTGGTAGTGATAAGTTATCACATAGTCTTGCACTCACACAGGTAATCAGGACTGAAGACATTGGAGATACGAGGGAGCAGAAACACACAGGAGGATCGCAGGAGAATTGTAGGAGATATGCTGGAGCTTTGGAATACAGGTAAGTAGTCCTTGCTCAAACGAGACCAGGCAACTGCTGTGTTTGAAATCGCTGCCTATACCCTAATTCACTATTCCCTACATTACCCCACTAATATAGTCCAAGGAGCGAATGAAAACGAGAGAGTGAATTCATACACTGAGTGCGCCGGAAGGGCTGCCGCTTTTACATAGTTTGTGCTTGTTGTTTAATAATCATTTGAAACTTAAACTGTCAGCTCCAGTAGTAAGATTAAAATATTTATCTTTAACTCTGTCTTGGGAACTATGTATAAACCTTGATTCATTTAATAATCACTTAAAAAATTAATTTATGCCAGTATGATGTTATGCTGTAGCCACATTGGTCCAGCTCAGTTTGGAAAATGGATGGGTGGATGATTCAGCTGCGGATGCCATCTTCTGGCGAGACCCAGAAATTAATTCGGCGTGTGACTCTCACAGTGCATTATGGGTATTGTCTAGCCATTGAGCGTGCATCAGTTGTACACTCATTATTGCATTCCATTGTGGGATTGAATGAGTTCACTCGATATCGTCCACTATGGTTTTGAACAAAACTACAAATGGCTGTCCCCTCAAATAGTCCCAATTTAAGGGTATAGGGGCAATTTCAGACACAGCCAATGTGTGTATCCGAGGTGTGTGTTTTTACCAGTGAGGTGATAAGGTGATGATCAATGACAGGTGCAAGTGATCAGTACTCTGGTGACAGTTTCGGTTGTGATTGGGTGACAGTGGAGCCTCCCGAAATTGAGTCTGTGCTACCTCAAAATATATTTGGGAGCATTTGTGTAAGTGCATATTATTCTTGGGGTGCAACATGGGGAACCGGCAAGGTTTTGCTCCAAATGATAGTATACCAGTATACCACCTGAGGACCGGCTTTCGGTCAATAGAGTGTTCAGTGTCAGAATGGGAAAAGTTGCAGAGTTATCGGAGTTTGAAGGACAAATTGTGATGGCATGACACCTGTAGGAGTAACCATCTGTAAGTTGTTCACGTGCTGCTGTAGTGAGTATGTATCAAAAGTGGTGCACGGATGGCCAAAAGACGTAGCCTCCCTGCAGGTGATGGTCTTTACCAACAGGATAATGTGCCATACCACACTGCCAAAATCGTCAAGGAGTGGTTTGAGGAACAGGGTGGTAAATTTCTGTTAATGCCTTGGCCTGACAAGAACCCATCAAACATTTGTGGTTTGTCTTGGAAAAGAGGGTTTTTCCAAATCATCTGGTGAATTTTTTTTTTTTTTATATCGCAATATATATCCTATAAAATAATGTATATATTACTATTTTTCCAATATTGTTCAGCCCTAAACACAATCACTTGTAATGTGGCATAATTGCTTATTACTTTTCACCAATAGGAGGCACTGATACCACACTGAACTGGCATACTCAGTGTTGGGTGTCAATTACACACAAAGTTTGGTGTCAATGTCAAATCTTTTCAGAGATGCAACCTCAGATGTAGTTTGGCAATATGGCATCAAATTTGTTTATGTGGTATCTATTGATGTCAAAACGACACAAAATCGATATGGTTTTGCCGGCAAAACTGGAATCTATGTTCTCGGAATGAAATAAGGAATGCATTAAGACAAGTTTCATTACAATACACATGCTGCACCGAATCTAAAGAGACCGATCTCGTGATTTTTTATCAAACTGTTATAAGCTAAGTTACAAGTAAAAAGAGCCATTTTTCATATCTGACCACTAGGTGGCACTGTGCTGAAACTGTGCAGGTATCCTCAGGTCATGGTTGTCACAACACAAGCCAAGTTTGGCCTGAATACGCTAAAGTATTGTGGAGATATAGCCTCACATCCATTTTTTAAAGCTCTTTGTCAAATTTATTTTCGCGTTATTCGAGAATGGTTTGACAAAAATTCAAAATGGACGAATAATGTATGACGGAAAATTCTAACGCATAAAGCTTGCCACAAGGCACAGGCAAAAGTAATGATTGTGAATGTGTCAGAAAAAAAAAAGCAAGGACACATTTTAAATATTTATTAATAAACTAGTGTTTGAGTCAGTGTCGGCTGCAAAGATGAAGTTGACAATGCTGCCTATAGTGAATGCACCAATAGAGAGAAATGCAACTTTCATATGGATTACACAAGCAGAGAGTATTTCTTTTTGATTTGAATTGGTTTGTTTAAAAGTAGACATTTCAAGCTTTCTATAGATATATTTCTCATGTCTATGAGGCAAGTAACCTATACACTGAGTTTTGGTTCATTTAACAATGGCACGTTTCAAATGATAAGCCATATTGGAGGTCGATGGATGATAGGCGAACATTTGGATTTTCTGCCCGACAGCCTACTGACTATGTCTAATAGCCTAATTAACACAAGGACCTTCCATTAATGATCTGTTTCTCACAAACTGCATGACTTCACCACAAGGTTGTTTTTTCTGCGAATAACCAACTAATAAAATTTTGACCTCTTCTAGTCGACTAATGAATAATGATTAGTCAACAATAAGGGGGCAGCCCTACTTTTTATGTCTATGGGCTGTCATAGACTCGAGCGGAAGAAGAAGAACACTATTTATGCAGATATTATGCAAAACCACACTTTGCTAACAGTGTTTCCAAACTTTCAAAGGCACTATATCGTGAAAAAATGCTGAAAGCTGAAAAATACTTGATAGAACTACAAATTATCTTTTTAAAAAGACTGCAACATACACAAATATATGTTTGAGTTTAAATTTACATTATATATAAATTCTATTGCAATGTATAGTAACAGTCATTTTGAACATGATTTCATAATTGCTTCTTGATTACATTGTTTAATTGACGACAACCTTCACAGTAGTAAATTAAACCTCCTACACTGTTGCATTTCATTAAAAAGGGAACATTTTTTAAAAAGCCAAACAACGATGATGACACAAAAATAACGCATGGAAGACGATGCAGAAAAGCAACATATTTTTGATCTCTTCCAGAGGTGAGTGGCTCTAAAAAGCCATCCTTGTCTCATTGTTTACACCGAAAGAGGAAAAAAAACAAAAAAATGACAATGTAGAAGCACTAGAAGCTTTTGTTCTCACACCTTTTTCCTTCAGCCTTTTCTTCACTCTGGTATGCACATTTCCTGAGAGAGACAGCCATGAAAGAGCCAGATTTATATCTCCTAAAGCTTCTACTGTGGCCCTGCTATATCTATGAGGATTTTGTATCGACTTTAAATCGTATGAAAAGGGAAGAGCTAAACTGGAAGAAAGAGAAAGTTACACCATGTATCTTGGTACACAAAAACATTTACAAGCTGACTGGAATGCAAAATGGCACCTTATGGAAAATGAAACACTGGCTTTTTCAGCCCATTCAAGTGACAATCTTTCCATGTCAATAATGCAGAAATCAGCTGAAATTAAATGCCTTTAACATCAATAATGTATTTTGAACAAAATCTAATAGCAACCAATAAATAAGTATCAACGTATGTACACCCTTCTTAATATATACCCTGAGTGCGCAATCTCATCGTGACTCAAACAACTAAACAATGAGTCATCTGGCTCATATGGACCAGCAAATATTGAACTGAGTTAAACAGACAGCTGCTCAGATCACAGCTCATTCTCAATGACAAAATCTTTCCTGATTTTATGGTTGGATTTGTCTTTCAGATATGAATAACAGTTCTGTCAAATCAACTCAAAATTCAACGGCATATGTAGAATAAATAAAAGATGAGTAAGATGAAATCTAAAGAGCACAGACAATATCTTACCCAAGAAATGTCAGGCTCGCTTTGGAACAATATAAAAATTCTGCATTGATGAAGCATCTGCCACACTCTGTCAATATCCACATCTACTGACAGAAATCAAAGCAAATGTTTGAGTATTTCCACAAGCTTCGGCACAGTGCAAGCACCAAAGATAAATAAGATTCCTCATTCACAGGAGTGCAATTTGAATGCTGATTCTTGGGTAACTGCCTAAAACAGAGCTAATATGTAGTAATTTCAAAACATGTTGCCATGGTGCAAAATAAATTATAATAATATCATTAAAATATATAAATTATATATAAATGATATAATTTAGAGAGAAAGTGAGAACTTGGGTATCCTGCATAGCTGGAGGTAGGTTTCAATAAAGACTGTTTTTGAAATAAAACAACTAAAGCAAAAACATGTAATTATTTGCCAACAAATCATTATTTAAGTCTGCGAATGGCAAGATATCAAAAAATAGGATTAGTATGATCCCTGCACACAAATTCTTTCCGTTCTGATGAACATGAAATAAACACTAGTAGCTCACAAAGCTCCATTTCCTCTCAGTCCTCAACCTAATAGCTTTCTCCAGGCCCAAAATCTTGTCGACGGGTAACATCACAGACTCTGGTCATTAAAAGCAGCACT
The DNA here is from genome assembly GCF_024489055.1 of Chanodichthys erythropterus. Classification (NCBI taxonomy): domain Eukaryota; kingdom Metazoa; phylum Chordata; class Actinopteri; order Cypriniformes; family Xenocyprididae; genus Chanodichthys; species Chanodichthys erythropterus. Next base: position 7,389,587 of record NC_090224.1, on the reverse strand, counting down.
CTCACCTGCGTCCTTTCCAGTGTCACAATTGCGAGGCAGCTTCCCAGACAGTCTAATGAGGCTATGCCTCTCTTTCTATTTTTTCTTGTAATGATATATCTATCTTTGGCCCTTTCAATCCGTCCATTTCATTATTTCTGTTATAACAACACCAATGTCCCCTTCAATACCAACTATATGAGGACAATATCTTTTTGCCTTTAAAGGGATAGTACACCCCAAAATGAAAATCTGTCATAATTTACTCACCTGTATGTCTTGCCTTTTTGACTTTTGAAAAAATGTGTTTTTGGGGCCCAATGTTGTTTTTGGACCCTCTTGACTTTAATTGTATGGACAAAAACATTTGTGTTCCACAAAAAAAAAAAAAAAAAAAGACAAGTTCGGAACAACATGATTGTTATTTTTGGGTAAACTGTCTTTCCTATTGGTATTTGACTTTGCTAAGCTTTTACATAATGGGATTGTTCATATTCTGAAAATCAATATAAATGTGAATCAGAGCATGGATGTAGTAGATGACTGGCACATGTAAGAGGTAATATGTTCTAACAGGATTAGCCATTAAATCTGGAAAACTTCTTGATAAACGCAAGTGGCGAGCGCACCTCTCCATAATTCAGCAAAGTAATTAACCTTCGAGAAGTGTCTGAACCAAACGAACGATATTAATTCCAGCTCAGAGAAAGAGATAGAGCAGTTGAGCTGTGACATTTTGCCACCAAAACCAACTGAAATAACAAGGTCTGAGAGGAACAAATCTTGGTTTGACAAGTGACAGTGAACTACCATTGTGACAGCAAAGTCCAATGGTATGGCGAGTTTTCTGGAAGCTTTCTTGACACCCCTGTAGAGAAGGCAGGTTTATGGCATGTCCACTAGCAACAATCAATCTCACCTGTAACTTCTCTTTCAAAGAGCCCAATATAGGAAACTGGTTAAAAATGATCAAACAATACAGACTGGAATCAAAAGACAGAAAATTTGGTGTCAACAGAGTCCATGATTGTGAAGTATTGATTCCACTCAAAGACTGAGGACAATCTAAAAGATAGAGGCAGTTTTTAGTGGGATGAATGACCATTGAGGTCTTACTTTTGTATTTGTCACTGGTTTTCTGATCTTTCTCAGTCCTACTAGCTCCAAATGTGACAATGGAAAGATGAAATGGCTCAGGTGGGGATTCAAAAAGGTCCTGTGAGGTATTCACAGTCTGATCAATTCTTAATTAGACGGCACCAGCCAGCTGTCAGGGTATTTATAGAAAAACACTTTCCCTTAGGTCAGAAGGTAATGGGTTGACAACAAGAGTTGCAGCAGAAGCAAGACTATTATATGCAAGTTATATGTAGTATAGTTATATGCAAGCTTGATAGTGAGATGAGTGTTTTGGAGGTTTCTTGTGCTTGAAGGCCTAAGAGGTCTGTCGTTCTTGGAGAAATCTATCTGCTGGCATTCTCATCTTGTAAATGGCATGTGACTAAAGGTGCGGTCACATTAGCAAAATCTCATGGGCAAAGAAGTTCCACTGTCTATTGTCAATAGTGTAGAGATATATGAATCTCAGCTCACACAGAAGTCACTTTCAAACCATACAGCTTTTTGTTGGTCAACGCAGCAAATCTGCGTGATCCGTGCCATGCCAATTTCTAAATCGCATGGATTTCTTTGAGATTTGGTGAACATCTATAAATGCGACCACGTCTTAATGCTGCATTCCATTTAACTTAAAAAAAAAAAAAAAAAAAAATATCGGGCAACATTAAAGTGTAAGCACAAAAAAATTTTTGCTACATTTTTTAATTGGATGCAGCGTTGTTACTCTAGAGCCACAGCAAAATTACATTATAGAAAAATTGATTGGCTGATGGGACGGATACAGTACAGTCTTAAACTAGCAACTAGCAACTATCCTGAGCTACATCCTGTTTTTGTATGTAAATTTATAACCTTGGTTCTTTAAAGATGAAGAGAGCCAGTGAATAAAAGTATATGAGCGATTATCATGCTGGTTTTGTTTTTGACCACGGCTGTATGACAAGGGTATGATGTAAAACAACTTTAAATGGTAACTAAATCAGGAAGCACAATGCGTTAAGCCTTCTTCAACTTTGAGTCTTTGTGCTATGAGGGAGAGAGTTGTAATTGGCTTTTATTTGTTCCTTCTCTTATCATTGTCTTGCTTTCATGGATAACTTCAGACTAATTAATCAGGCCATGAGAATGATGGAAACGGTCATTGTACCCTCTTCTCTTGTCTTTTTTCTATGAACGTCCCTTGCAGTGCTGACAAAGGCCTTTTGAAAGACACTCTGTTATGAGCAGATAAATTGTAGAGAAAAAAATGTGAATATTGAGTAAATATATCTTTAGTAAAGTGTGTTCATTTCCACAACCTCAATTACATTAATTTTTGTCTTGCACTGATTTTGTTTTTATATCTTCTCATCCAGGCCCCAAGCTGTCTAATTTTAAAACACATTTTCGAAGTGTTTGAATTCCTTATCACAAAATTAAAATAAATGAATAAATGAGGCTCACTTTGCACATCAAATCTGCATGTTTTATATGTAAATTATGTGAATTTAATTTCTCATATTGTGCAGTGCAAATACAAGGAAACAAAACATTGTGATGTGGCCTCTCTAACTCAAGAATTTTAAATTTGATTAGTACATAGAGTGATTAAAAACCATGCAACCCAATTAAATCGCCTTAAGAGATGAAATTTGCGCTCCTCAGTCAACCACTTTGTTAAGAAAACATCAAAGAAATATGCATGTTTGATTCAAATGTAATGACAAGGAATGTGTGTTCAGATGTTAAGTATCCTATATGACCAGAAGTATGTGGACGCCCTCTAAAAAACAGGCTTGGCTATGCCAGTAATTCCAGTGTACTTTAGTAAGTCAAGAACTTCAACGGCAAGAAATGTCCTTCTATTGAGTTGTCCTCACTCGATGCACAAAAACAAACATACAATACAACCAGTATAGTATGATTTGTGTACAAATTACTCTTTTAAACCAATTACATGTAGTGAATGAAAAACAGTACAGAATGATTCCTGAAACAAAAGACTCTTATGTGCTGGTTCAATTACTGAACAGTTCGAAAAATTACAGGTTTGAATAGGTCTAAAATACTCTTCTGTGTAAGTTACAGCATTAGCAGAGAGATAATTTCTTTGAGGTGTCCAAAATATACATTATGACTGAAATATACCCAACTGAATAAGGAAATCTGTATCAATACCCAGAAGGCATTCACATGCTTTCAGCCATAGTAGTGCATGTCATTTTTGCACAATGTACTAATATGTGAAATCCACTGCTGAGTGGGAGCAGTCTCGGCCATCAACAAGCTCCTCGGCGCACAGAGCACAACAGAAAGTTAGTGTGGCCACCCGTGCTCCCCCGCAGAGAGCTTGGGGACCGGGGCGGTCAACACAGCATGAGGACCTATGAGGGCAGCCCCCTCTGGAGAGGGTCGGGTATTAAAATATCTGGCACCCGTCCCTCTTCGGTGCCCTCAGGGGGCCATTCTGCTAACCCTGCAACCCAGTGTGCTTCAGGGCGCAGAGGTCTCCACCGACCCTCCGAGGAGGGCAATCTGTCAGGGTTCTACAGCCGTTACTTCATTGTTCCGAAGAAGGATGGAGGGTTGTGTCCGATCATAGATTTACGTGTGCTAAATCGATCCGTGCAAAAGCTCAAGTTCAAGATGCTAACACTCAGATTATCCCACAGATCAGGTCTGAGGACTGGTTTGTGGCGATAGACCTTAAAGACGCTTACTTTCATGTATCCATCCATCTTCAACACAGGAAGTTCCTCAGGTTTGCTTTTGGGGGCGAAGCTTACCAGTACAGGTTTCTTCCCTTCGGTCTAGCGTTATCACCCCGCACATTTATGAAGTGCGTGGATGCAGCTCTGGCTCCTCTGAGACTCCAGGGCATCCGTGTACTGAACTATATCGACGATTGGTTGATCATAGCTCAAACAGAACATTTGGCAGTTCAACATCGAGATGTTGTTCTGTCACACATGGAAAGGCTTGGGCTGAGGCTCAATGCCAAGAAAAGTGTGCTGGTTCCGGCTCAAATTACCAACTACTTAGGGGTAGTTTGGGACTCCACCACGATACAGGCACATCTGTCTCCTCCTCGTGTGAGTTCCATTCTCAGTGCCTTGAATGGGGTGAAACTAGGCCAGTCACTCACTGTCAAACAGTTTCAGAGACTGTTGGGTCTCATGGCAGCGGTGTCCAACGTGACCTTTTGGCCTGCTGCACATGGGACCCTTGCAGTGGTGGCTCAGGACCAAGGGGTTTTCTCCGAAGGGAAATCTATTTCGCACTGTGGTTCTCCCTATCACGTCCAGCACCATTGGATCTGGATGCCATGGTACAGACATGGCCAATGCTCCCGGGAGTTCTGGAGAAAGTACGCCAGGAAATGGTCAGCCTAATATTGGTAGCCCCGTACTGGCCAACCAAAATATGGTTCTCAGACTTAGTGTCTCTTCTAGACGGCTCCCCAATGGAGCTTCCCCTCAGGCAGGACCTTTTGTCTCAAGCAGGTGGCATGATACTTCATCCACGCCCAGAACTATGGAAACTGTGGGCCTGGCTTCTGAGGGGGCCAGGCTCATAGATTCTGGTCTCCCAACTGAGGTTGTGGAGACCATACTCCACTCCAGAGCTCCCTCCACGAGGAAGCTGTATGCATACAAATGGAAATTATTTTCTACTTGGTGTAGACAACGTAACGTGGACCCTGTCAACTCTTCTATTAGCCTAGTGCTTCAATTTCTCCAAGACAAGTTCTCGGATGGTTTATCCCCTTCAACCCTGAAGGTTTATGTTGCGGCCATTTATGTTTCGGCCATCATGATCCTCTGGGGGATTCCTCGGTAGGTCGAGACCCCCTTGTTATACGCTTCCTCTGTGGTAGCCTGAGGCTGAAGCCTTCTGTTCATACAAGAGCTCCGGCTTGGGACTTGGCCGTGGTGTTAGAAGGGCTAGCTTAGGCTCCCTTTGAACCATTAGGAGGTAGTTTCTGAGAAATTCCTCACTTTAAGGACCGTATTTCTACTAGCTATTTCATCTCTTAAAAGAATAGGAGATCTTCAAGCACTTTCAGTTGCTCCTTCATGTTTAGAATTTGCGTCTGGCATGGTCAAGGCTTTTCTTCACACTAGACCTGACAGAAGCTAGCATTCTTTGTTCTTGGTATGCTTTATAGTTTCCTGGTCCATGACGTCACCCTCTTCTGACGTCTCATCACATTATTGGTTAGATTCACGAGTGCTTCACGATGCAATCACGCAGAGGCGATCCCAATGCGTAATGATGCAGCGTCTCATTCCCTATTCAGGGAACCAGGGTTACATACGTAACCTGAGACGTTTTGTAGTCAGATAATATGAAATGGTGTCTGAAATGCTGCCCATTACGTCTACATACAGGGCTCGACATTAAGCCTTGTCATGTGCTTGTCCTTCGGACAAGTAAATCGGTCATTCACTTGTCTGAGTAAAACAGTTGCTTGTCTGGAGAAAATAGTATTTTTTATTTTTTTGGTGTAAATTTAAGTTTATTCTGAAGCAATATCCTTTCAGAATATTTCAGCTTTGACATATATAAATCTGCATATTTGTCATATTTACACTCAGTGCATTTTTTTTTACCTTGGGCAGTTTCCCCTCACCCAATCCTGTATGATTCATGTAAAATGTATGATTCATCTTTTATTTTTAAATTCTTAAATTTGCTCAATAAATTCAATTAGAATAAGACACTAAGGGTTGTTACCAATCAAATTAAATCATTTACAATAAAAAAAAAAAATACAACTGCATTAAATAATGTTATGGGATTGTTTTAAATATTTTTTGAAAATTCAAATAAGAAATGAGGGGAAAGTGATACTTTTAAAAATTAAACTAATCCTCCAGTAGGTGGCGGCAAGTAACCGTCTTAGTAAGTGAGTCATTGAGTCATTCATTCAAACGATTCATTCCAATGGTTGAGTCATTCAAGAATGAGGCAGTTGTTTATGAATGAGTCATTGCTTACATCTCTATGTGCATTCTATCTATCCTAAATAGTATGTCACATTAGTAATATTCAATACTATTTTGGGGTGGATAATATGCACATTGAGGTGCTTGACTCGTTTCAAAGTGCTTTGATTCGTTCAAAACGCTGAATCATTCAGTAGGCTAATGAAAACAAGGTTGTGCAAGCAACCTTGTAATCGCCAGTCCATTATACAGCCTATTATTATCCACTATCGATCGACACTTACACTAAATGTAATCAAATCTGTCATTCTTGCATTGTAGTGATTCTCAAGTTATTTTTTTTTTTATTGACGATTTAATCAGGCTACTTGTCCGTCCGGGCAAAAAAAATCCACTTATCCCGGACTAACTGCCAAACGTTAGTGTCGAGCTCTGACATGTTATAATCCTGATTTGTAATCGAGACGCTGTCTGACAAAATCACTATACACATAAGATAAAGACATTTGCTGTGATTTTGGCTGTACATGTAAAATGATCACTCAGAAAAGTTAGTTCATGCTTTCATGACGTCTCAACTAGATTTCTGTAATGCATTATTAGCTGGTTGTCCTGCTTCCTCAATAAATAAGCTACAATTAGTACAAAATGCAACTGTTAGAGTTCAAGAAAATATCATATAACACCAATTTTATCATCTCTACACTGGTTACCTATTAAGTTCTGTATCGATTATAAAGTATTGCTAATGACCTATAAGGCTCTAAATGGTTTAGCTCCTGTGTACTTAACTGATCTTCTATCGCCCTACAATCCTTCATGCTCTTTAAGATCACAAAACTCTGGACTTCTGGTTGTACCTAGGATATCTATGTCCACTAAAGGAGGGAGAGCGTTTTCACAATTGGCTCCGAAACTCTGGAATAGCCTTCCTGATAATGTTCGGGGCTCAGACTCACTCACCCAGTTTAAATCTAGATTAAAGACGCATCTGTTTAGCCAAGCATTCACATAATGCATCTCAGATCAGATCAGTTGCACATGACTATCTTTACTTAATGTTACGAACAGCAGCTACACTAATTATTCTCCATTTGCTTTTCTGTTTTGCCCGTCCCGAGGTGACTAGAGAGGACTTCAGCTTCAGTTTGGATCCAGCCTCTTAAGAAGACCTCAGATGACCAACACTTATGAAGAGACTGTGCCAACTCCTGCAAGGATTTCAGAAGACGCAATCATCTGGATCAACATGCACATTGCACAATTTCTATATCCTAATTATTGTTAATGTAATTCATTTTTCCAGGAGCTCATTGCTTCTACGTTCAGTTAAACTGCTAACAGTGATTGTAAATGAATTGCCTAAATTATTACATTATTTGCTAACTGCATTCTTTAAATTGTAATGTTGACATGCATTCTCTGTAAAGCTGCTTTGAAATAATATGTATCGTGAAGAGCGCTATACAAATAAATGTGAATTAAATTGAATCAGATTAGAAGCAATAGTATCTATTTTATTTGTTCTCTGACTGCGCACACCCTCAAAATGCCCTGCTCCTATCAGCCACTCACTGAACAGAACAGACGCAGAGAGAGGTGCGGCAGCGGCAGGAAAGCAAGATCTTGCGCTCGTGCGGCAGTACCGGTGGTCTCGAAAGATAGATAAGGTTTCAACAAGTCGCTATATTTGTCACAATGCGCTTTCTTGGAAAAAAGTTGTTAGGTTGGCAACACTGATGCAGCTTTCCGTCTCCAGGTCCAAGCCAGTAAACCGCTATCAAAAACGGTGTTACGGCAATTTTTCACCAGCCTGAGGCAATTACCAAACTGGTTCCACGTGTGTATCACACCAATGTACATATTTTACGACAGCAAATTAGTTATTAATTATGAAGGCTATATTCAAAATAAACTGGTAGTACTATTTTTCCTCAAAACTATGTAAAAAAATCTAATGCCTATAGGAATAAAATTTAATGCTTTTTAATGCCATTTAAGGCCTTAATTTTTGCAAAATCCATTTAATGTCTTTTAATGCTTTTTAATGCCCCGTGGATACCCTGACAACTAACATGACAAGTTCTGTAGGACTTTATTTTGTATGATACAGATATCTCAGTATATACTATAAATGGCTTGTGCTGCAACCAATATAACATGAAATATGTTACGCATGCATTATAATCACACACAAAAACAAATAAATCACAAAGGAATCTTCAGAAAAAGAAGAATTTAAGGGTTTTCTGCAAAGGGTGGCCTGGGATACAGTTCAAGTGAACTCTGGTATGGTTGCTGCTGATATGAACGCAATCGCACTAAATCACAGAAGCGAACAGTTAATGATGACATAACAATCAAAAGGTTCAAAAAAATGTTACCAAGCAACAAGCTGCTGCTTTGATGATGCAAACGCACCACGGCTCTGACTCAAATAATATAATGTGAACACACTCCAGTGGGGTCAGGGGGAGCACTCAAATTTGGATTCGGACCAGGAAAATCGAACCAAGTGTGTAAGAACCCTAAATGTCACCACAATTTAAAACTGTGAAGAACTTAAAAGTATTTAGCCCTGAAAAATAAGACATTTTAATTTCTTTGATCTGAGTGTATGGCAGTCTCTTAAATGAGGCCTCCTGCTTGCTGTCAAACTCTTAAGTGGATCTACGAGGGCCAACTATTATTTAAAAATTCCAGACAAAAGTTGTCATTATCACAGCATAAATCTCTCATTTGATGCAGTCGCAGCAGGCTTTGAGACATAATGACTGCTACTAGATTTACAGGCACTGCATGCTGCCATTGTAAAGTGGCTTAACTGCTGGCTGCTTTTATAGCCCCAGTGGTTTATTTTAGCAGGATGTTAAGGTAGCAAGAAAGGCACACAGGTCTAAAGCAATAACTCTAAGTTTATAGCAGTGGACCATGACCACACAACCTACCAAAAGTTAGGACAGGTCTTCCACAAATCCACCGAGGAAAGAAAAGGCCATTTCATTGTGCCCTCTACAGTATGTAGAATGTTGAATTCTCATATTCGTTTATAAAAAGCAGGGATGCTGACTAAAATAGAATAGCTAATAATCAAATAATACTTTGATAAAAAATTAAGAAAAGAAAAAAAAAACACATGAAGGGCAAAATCTCAAGAATGGATGCAACAATCTCAGACAGCTAAGGTAAGTTCATCTGCAAAACAATCTCTGCGAATTCTCTGAGAGAGCATCTGTGAGAACAAACCCATTTGTTTTGTTGTCTGAAATATCCAGGAGGTGATAACTTGCAACAGACTGCATGTGAAAGCAGCTCAGGTTTCCCTGAGCTTAAATTTAGTAAACACCAGAGTGACTAAACATGCAGCTTTTTACAGAGCTTTGCTTTCTCAATGTAAAGCATTGCTAGGAGTAGCAATGCTTGCAAGACCTCAGCAAAATGTCTGAATTTCTTGCTAGAAATAGCAGTATCCGTTTCCAGAGGGTATAGTGCAGCTCATGTGCCGACTGACAAATGGCACAAGCACATTACAAAAGAAAAGCGAATAAGGAGGACTCCAAATAACGTTTGCATGTTTGTTACATTAAGTTAATATACTTAATACGGCATGAGGCAAGAAGACTTACAGATGAACACTGCTTGATATCATGTACTTTAACAGGCTAATGCAGAGTTTGCAGTGAAAATTATTTTTGATTATGTTAAGCCCGCTAGTTTGTGTTAAGACATGATGTGCAATCTAGCTTCACATGACTGAGTAGTTTTCACCAACTGCATGCATGATTACTGTATGCAATGCATTTGTGTTAATAATTCAACAATCAATAGGCTTAAATCAATTAAAGTATTTAGAAATGCACCAATATTAAAATTCTGGTCAATACTGATAAGCAAATTATTATTTTCATGTTATGGCTGAAATTAAAATTCAATCTTTTTTTGTAAATAAATTAAAATTAAAACACTAAAACCTAAAATTGATAGAAGTGAATTTAGGCATCATCATTCTAATGTACAGTATGAAAAATGGATATTTATTCTGAAATTTGCTAAGGATTAGAATTAACAGTGTTATTGCATTATTAAGTTTAATAGATTAAGCATCGATTGTTGAATAATTGACTTATTCAACACAAATGCATTAAATAATCATACATTTTAAAGGTTCATTTTAAGTGAGTGTTAGATAACCGGAAGGGAATCTAAATGTAAAAATAAAGGAAATGACCATGCACAAATATCCGATAAATAAATATCTGATATAGACAAAAACTGACAAATTAAAAAAAAAAGGACAATTAATTGATCGATTAATAATACATTCCTGTGGTGCACAAATGGCTCTAAAACATTAATTACAGAAGTTAATCAAGAACGTCTCATAAAACAGGGGCTTGTTATGTGTAAATTCTGCGATATGCATAACAATTATTCTCTGTGTGATCAGACAGGAGAACTAATCAGGAAGGCCTGTCTAGCTTAATCTTTGAACTACCTCTCAACTGCTTCCAGAGTTCAGTGGTCTATGAAGCATGTGTTTCCCCAAATAATTAAGCAAAAAGGAATAAGGAAACAACAAACATATCAGTGAGAGTGATATCGATATAGACCCAGAATTGGTGATGTATCCAAAAATTTAACCTTATGTCTACAGGATACAGCATCTGGTGTTAAACCAGAAACATATAACAAAACTACATTTAGAGAACACGCTTCCACTATAAAACCTGGTGGGAAAAGATCCCAGGGGTCTCATTAGTTTGGGTTTATCGAGAGCTGAATATATCTGGGAAGGTCTGTGCTTTAGCCCACTTATCATTGAGTCTCACGAAAATTGAGGTCGAAGCCTGTGAGCTGCAAGAAAATGCTTTTTATTATACTGCTTATGAATGCTTCCCAATGCGAAAACTGTAACTGTTTACAATGGCAAATCCTTATGTCTTGAAATATGACTAAGCATGTGTGCATTTAGATGTTTTCTATAAAACATTTCCCTCTCAATTCACTCCCTTTTGTTCATCGGTGATTCCTGTGGCCAAACCTCAGGGGACAATTAGTGCTAGGCTAACATTAAAATGTAATTATCATAGCAATAAATTATGATTAACTGCAGGGCTGTCATATTCTCAATGGACCCGCTGCCATCTCAGAGTGGTGCTGGAGGTACACAGTCGTCCCTCAGGGGCTGCAGTCAGCAGTGCAGAGGGCACAAAAGCTTTGAACAGCATTCATTCATCCAACATCAGCCAAGCACTTCCTGTGTCCCACACCAAGTGATATAGAGTACGTTTATGGTTTGTGTCCGTGAGAAGGACTGCAAAGTTGTCCCCTGGGAGAATGGCAACAGTATGCCAATCTTTACTCTAGGGCTGCTTTTCAGATTATTTGCAATCTCAATTTACACAATCCAGCTTATCCAAGTTATTGTCTCTCAAATGTAAGAGTCAGCACTGAGTCAATTAAATTAGTTGTTTGTAAAACAAATCCCAAGCCATTTCGATGTGACATCTAGGGCTGCCACTAACGACCATTTTTGTATCGATTAATCTATCGACTAATTTATCGATTAATCGCTTAATCTAAATGATTAATTTTCCGCCAAAAATCAACAATTATTCTTAAGAACATTTTATTTAACTTGCAACTTTGGCATTCAGTAGTGTACCATAAAAAAGTATAAATTTGATAATCATATTCAGGACACTATCATTAAGGGCTGCAGCCAATTGTGGTGAGCAGTCCTTCTTTTGCAGGAATTCAGTCACATGGCTTTGCCTAAAACTGAGAGAAAAATAAATACAACTAAATTATATAAATGTAAAAATTCAGAGTGGAAAAAAAACATTCCTAATGTCCTTTTAACTTGGCAAACTCTTTTCATATTGTATATGAATAGTATTTATTAACTGTGTGAGCATTATGTATAAATTTGTATTTTTAAATGTTAGCCTACTCATTATGTAATGCTGTTATGTTGTTATACTGTCAAGCAATGAAATGTCCTTAAAACGGGCAGAAGTAAATGAATTAATTACAGTAGGATACATTACGCAGGCACAATCTAACGATTACAGTGGTTCTCAATTCCACTCCTCGCAACCCAACTTCTCTTACTTCCAAAAGAATTTAGGGCCGTTCACATGTCGCGTCTAAAAACGTTATGGTTGCTATGCAACCATGAACTGCAATGACGAGGAAGTATCAGCAAATGATTCATTGATCTAGCCCTCGCATTAGCTTTACTACTAGATATATATATGGAGATGAGAAATAAAAACCCGCCCTGTACAGCTGTTTGGCTGAGCTTTCGATGTTGTTACGGAAAGGGCAAAGCCGGTTGGTTCTTGTCACATGATATGTGGTGGCTCACTTCTATTATGAGCGCGCTACATTTGAAATAACGACCTTGCACATGCAAAAGACGTGATATGTGAACGGCTTTGACTTTTCCGGAGGCCCATCATCCAGAATAGCCCCTATTTGTTTCCACTTCAGATGTTCATGCTTCGACCTTGCGCTGCTATGTTATGCCAACGAAAGTGTACAAACCACCTTTTTATTATCAGCTAATCTGATTTAGACCCCTCTGGCCTTTGAAAACTTTTGCTAGCAAACTCGTCTGACATCGCACTCGACTCTGCTTCACCCACCATCTGTAGTCAAGTCCACCTTTGTCGAGTCCAAGACAAGTCCAAGTCTAGGACTAGTCGAGACCGAGTCCAAAGAGGTTTGAGTCCAAGTCAAGACAGAGTCCAAATGAGACAGTCAAGACAGAGCCAGAAAAAAAAGAATCCTCTTCAAGACCATGTACATAACTATTGATAATTTATGTGATGCGAGAGACAGCATATCTTCTAGTCTAAGATAATCATTTTGCATTATTTGTATGATCAAAAAGCATGTGCAGAGTAGCAACACTGTAGGATCAAATTTGGTCAGCAGCAAAGTATATGTCCCGTGCTAAGAAGTGAGCGATAGCAATAGCCCTGCTTGTAAGAAGAAGATAGAGAGCAGCTCTTGACAGTGTCTGTCATGTCTCCATGACACTCTCTATACGATCAGCAAAATTGTATTGTACAGTACTGGAAATTCCAACACAGTAAATAGCTATTCATCCATTTTACTTTCTGATTGTTTGGGTGCCCGATTGCTATTGGTCGCGTGGGTAATCATCACAGAGCGCAGCGGCAAAAGTTGCACTATTTTGAACTTTGATCGCGGTGTGCGTGCAAGCTGCACTCCGCTGCGTGTGCGTTTTGGTCGACGCAGTAACAAAATAAATGCTTTCATAACGCAGCACCCGCATGGGTGTGTGTCACTTCACTGTCGGAGAGAAGAGAGCAAGGACGCACGGCAGACGTTATTGCCTGTGCGGTGCCACTGGTAACAACGTATCGGCTCGGAATTGGAAAGAAGTGAGACAGTCCTGCTGGACTCGGTCGAGACCAACTAGAACCTTTGGCGAGACCACTGACCAAGTCCGAGACAACAGAAAAACGTCTCAAGACCAGACTCGAGTACTACAGCACTACTTGATGTCAAAAAAAAAAATCATTTTTTTTAAGTCAATTTGACGTCCACACACTGATGTCGAAAAAAAAACATAAAATTGACGTCGATTTTTAGACGTTTTTTTTTTCAAAAATGCTAATCAAACTGACATCAAAATGTTGACGTCCATTTGACATCCACACACTGATATTCTTTGGACCACCAAAATAACGACACAAAGCAATGCAATGAAAGAAAAATACAAAGTTCTGTCATGAAACTCTAAATGTGCAGGCTAATAGGTCCTTAACTCAACTGCTCATAATCACATCATTATAGGACACAGATGATTGGATCCTGCTGTATTAGTAGCCAATGAGCTTGCATTCTCAGTCTTCAAAATACATGAGTAGCATTTCCCTTAGCAGTGCAGCATGCTTTCAGAAACCCTCCACCTTCCCCAGCTCCACCTGTATAGATCTGCTATGGGTAATTCATGTATGCTATATTGTACAGCAGCAGCATGTCTTACTTGCTCATAGCAGCGTGTCAAGTAAGTATTAGCAGTAGCAAATCCCATACTTGCTCTGCAGCAGCAACAGCAATAAAAGCAGCAGCAGCATAGCAGATGTATTCCACCAAGACCAAACATATCAACATTGTCATACCCATTATCATGCCAAACACTCAGAGTTGTAGGGCTGCAGCTATCGATTCTTTTTGTAATCGATTAATCTAGCACTTAATCGATCGATTAATTGATTAATTGGATAATTTTTTTTAAACAACCAAAACAAATAATGCATAGTGAAAATGATGTGGCTGTAAAATGATCAAGCATTTGGCTTTTATTTCTAAAAAAAACAGTGGTATTGGTTCCAACTCCAACATTTGGCTCCAAAACTAAGCCTTTTTATTGCAATTTTTTACCCATTTAGTGTTTATAAGTGCCAGAGCCAACAATTATATAACAATACAGTTAAGTCAACTTACTGTAAAACATGTATAACATGTAAAACTATGGACACAAACTTAAATAATAAAGGCCATTTGGCCTTAGTTTTGTCGTCTTAATACAACATTACAAAAAAAGGATTGCACCTTCTGCAAATTACCCACCTGAGAACAAAAACACATGCCGTGTGTGAGGAAGAGTGACGCCCCAGTCAGACCAGTTGCTTCACTGCCGTTTGGTACGGCAGAAATAGCCTACATACAATCATTTTCAATAGAACACTGCAATTGGCTTGCATCACTTGCATTGCGGTGCATTTTAGGTGAAGCATCCGGTTGAAAAATCGCGTCACAACATCACGTCCCTGTGTATACAGTGAATGCATGCTGAAATTATTGTTGCGTGGCTACATAAAAAGTTTAAGCATATGTGATGCATTGCCGCGATTGGTCTGACTGGTGCGTGAGAGAGACGAGGGTGCATGCGTGTGTGTGTGAAGGGGTTCTTTTTTTTAGGCTATACTCTCTTACAATTGAACGTGAATATGTTTACTACTTAAAAACATCAAAGCTAAACATCATATCTATCTTTACTCTCCGCCATCGCGGCAACTAAATTCAAAATGTCACGTGCTATGGTGTGCTTCCTGAACATGAACAACGGTCTGTGTGAATCAGATCCCTGCGCATATAGTGCGCGTCATAGGAATTTAACGAGGCTTCGAGGCAGAGTTTTTGCCTCAATGAATTTTTGTAATCGAGTTAATCGAGTAACTCGATGAATCGTTTCAGCCCTACAGAGTTGTCATGACAGAACTTTTATTCAGCAAACTTCAAATCAATAATACAAATGTAAATAAAAACAAAAATGCACCTACTCTGATTGAGAACAAAGATCAATGACTGTCTGGCCCTCCTGGCGTCCCATATCCCCATATCTGTCGGGAGCTGATCGGAGATAGTTCTTTATGTATTTGATGATGTCAGCCTTAGACGATTCTGGATTTGACTGCTGTACAGCACCTGTATGGAGATGGAACAACTTGTATCACTCATTTTAAGACATTATAAACTACTGCATCAATTGCAAGATTTTCAGCCATCACTCATACTAACATACTGTAGCAATCCAGAAAATAATTAAAGCTCTCTAAACAAGCATGAATAACCACCTAGATCAGCAATTCTTCCAAGTAAGCCAGTCGCCACAATAAAAAACACACACGGAAATACACATCTGCTTAGTACAATATGCAATGCATTTAGCCACTGCCATTCTAATAATACAAAACTGTTAAGGTGTACAAGTTGCTTTATAAGGTGGGGTAAGTAGATTTTCAAAAACCCTGTTTGACATTGTTGATATCCATTCACTGATGTCCAATTGACATTGAAATGAACATCAAATTGACATCAAAAAATTTACATCAATTTGATGTCCACACACTGATGTCCAATTGATGTCGAAAAAAAACCCATCAAATTTCAAAAAATCAAATTTTTGACGTCAATTTTTTGACGTCAATTTGACATCCACACACTGATGTCAAGTCAAGTCACCTTTATTTATATAGTGCTTTTTACAATGCAGATTGTGTCAAAGCAGCTTTACATTGATAACTGGTACATAATTTGGCTGCACAGCAACTCTTAAAGAATAGTGTCAATGCAGGCAGATCAGAAGCACTGTTGAATAAATGTCAATAATACTATTGAATATCAAATGTCAAGTGTCCCCAACTAAGCAAGCCAAAGGCGACAGCGGCAAGGAACCCAAACTCCATCAGGTGACATCAGGTGGCAAACAAGTGGCAAATAGGTGTTAAAATTGAGAAAAAAAAAAAAACCTTGGGAGAAACCAGGCTTAGTCGGGGGGCCAGTTCTCCTCTGGCGAACAGTGCTTTGTTACGAATCAGGTTGCTATCATAAGTCTGATAGGATCGCAACAATCAAAGTATTTATTTCAGTGAGGCCTTCACAATGGATGATCCAGTTGACTCGATCTCTGCTGATACTTCAGGGCTGCGTTGTGGTCGTGTCCAGTTGAGGATCGTATTCATCACGCTGGTATGGACGGTCTGTTGAGGAACTGTGGCACTGGCTGTCGTGTTGATGATGTCTTCACAATGGATGATCTAGTTGACTCGATCTCTGCTGGTGTCCAATTGATGTAAAAAAAAAAAAAATCTAATTGACATCAATTTTTTAAGTAAATTTTCAGAAATGTTGCGCTTTCTTGTGCTTGAATGATAAAATGGCCCTCCTATGAGGTGTCAATCACAGAAACAGCCCCCAGCCAATTTGAGTTTGAGACCCCTGTGTAACCCAGGTTAGATGAAGAGAAATTGAAGGGAATTATTTTATTTATTCACAGTTATTAACATCATATTTCTCTTAATAAAAGTTGGAAAGAAGTGTTAAAGTTATTAAAAACATTTAAAAAATTAGCAAATTTATCCCATTTAGTAGATTAGTGACTAACCAATGAGAGCTCTTTGTCATCGTGCGCGCCCTGCGTGTCATCGAGCATGCGCAATGACAGAAGAGAGTTGATGAAGAAAAGACGTGATCTGATCTTCGTGATCAAACTTGATTAAATATAGATTAAAAAAAAACCTCTGAATATCGTACAAACATTTAAAATAATTTATTTTGAGGCATCCAGCATCTCAAGACGTTGATTGAACATTGTTGAGACGCATTTTACTCGTTCAAAGACGCCATTGCTGGTCACACGTGCATGTGATAGACACGCCTGTGTGAGAGAAAAAACTAACTTCGAGTTCACCGACACCATTGTAGGCCACACACGAGCGTGTGAGAGACACGCGCCTGTGAGCGAGTAAAATCAATTCGTAGAGGTAAATAACTACTGTAACATTTCTTGAAAAAAAATTAGATTTGTATGTTTATTATTTTTGTTTGATTATTTAAATCTTGAGCGTCATAGTGAACCGCATGGTTATTACTGTTCATTGCAGTTCACTGACGCCATTGTGGGTCACGTGTAAAGACACGCGCCTGTGTAAGAAAAAAAACTTGATTGAGAGGCCAGTCCCTTCCTTGTTTTTTCTATTTTTTTTCCTCCTCCTGTTTTTTCTTCTTCTTCATTCTATGGATTTGTGATACTCCGGTGATCTTCTGTGACATCCTGCAAACTTCACATTTGATGGCGAGCCAACCAAAATCTGCTACGGAGGAAAAAGGACGACACATCATAAAGAAGAGGACAATATCCTTTCTTTGAATTTTTCATTCTTGCTTGGAGAAAGCAAGTTGCTTTCAACCTAGAGAACTATTAGTATCCCTTCCTTGAGGGAATTTACTGAACAGAACGGGAAAAGAGAAAAAAAAACTGATCAGTACTACACAGAACATTGCACACTTGATAGTATACCAGTAACCCATCTGTTTTTTTTTTATTTTCTTTCTTTTTCTTTTCCTTCTTCTCTTTCTAATATTGAAGTGACCGGTCCGTGTATATTTTTGGGGTGAAAAGAGTGCACTCAAGGGAAATTTTCAAAGCCAATCTTTATTGTATATTGTTCATATGAAGTTGTAATTTACTTGCTTTTGTTCTTTGTAATTTTCAAATTATATTTCAAGATCAAATTATATTTCAAAAATCAAATTTAACTGTTGTCTGTCTGTTGTTTCTCACCACAACCCGCCACCTCCTTTACGATCCATACATTTTCTGATTAATTAATTTCAATCTTCTGATAAATTAAATTCAACTCAATCATTAAATTGTCAGCAATCCTTTAAAGGGTGCTACACCTGCCATAGGAGATAGGTTGAGATGGCGAACCAGTATCTGGTTGATTGATTACTTCAGACGTTTCATCGTTGGACTCGGGCTCGAATTGATATGGTAAAATCGATGCTATCTTTTCTGTCCATACATTGTATACAACGTCTTGCGAATTGATAGCTGTCAATCAGTTATAGCAATGGGCACACGGTGCACGCAGTAGACCAATCTCAAAGGAATGGGCCATCTGACCAATCAGAGCAGTGTAGGCTCACAGAAAGGAGGGGTTTAAAGAGACTGATTCTTTGAACTGTTTCTAAATGAATCGTTTACAAAACACTGAGAACTGAGATGAAAATAAATGTATATTATGAGAAAACAAATGTGTTTTTTGACCTTGCATGCATGTAAGCCTGTTGTAGCAGACTCCCAAAACAATATTAGGAACACTAAAAAAGGAATAATAGGGGCACTTTAAGCATTGTGATTCCACCCCCCTCTCCCCTCAAATGCACTTCATTCAAGCCCTTTCAGCTCCGTGCAGGTAACTCTCTTTCTCCAGACACGCGCCACATTACGGTGGGTGTCCATTGGCAGAGCACAGCGAGCGCTTTTAATTCATTCCAACAAATTAAATCTCTCCCGCCACCCCACCCCAATGTCATCATCTATCGCAATGTTTCTCTGTAGACATCATCCGAGGCCAATTTGGTAGACATTGTCTAACACTAGAACTGGATTAAATCCAATACGTAATGGACACGTGATTTCCAAACCAGGTTAAGGATTAGTATTTGTTGTAGCATTGTGTAGACAATCAGCACTTTGATTGACATCAATAATGAAATCTTTTGAATCAGATGTGGGGATTATGCTGAACTGCTTTGTGGAGGAGGGAGGGGGGGTTCCCACCCCACGGAACGCACACAGAACGCACTTATGGTGCTTTATGGTGCTGGTCCCCCAAAAATTCGAAACGCCCACCCACTTTGAGGGTCCTGGTCCAGACCCTGTTCTAGGGGACCCCCCCTAGAGGGACCAAGGTATAGCCTATTGATATACTATTGATACTTTCCCAGACTAGCAGGTCTGCCTGATAACTACCCATGTCCACAATGGCCTTTCCTGAGACAAGCAGTCCACCCTGACTTACTCCCAAAAGAAATTACTCTTGCTGAAATGTGCCATTCATCCAGAGAATCAGTTGCTGTGTCGCCTGCCAGTGCTGCCACCATTGAAACCCAACTCCACAGCTCCAAATGAAGATGTGAAAAGCCAATCTACGTTCCAGCAGGAGAGGGAAGTAATTTTCTCTTCCCGCCTCTCTATTGATCTCAGAATGGCTGATTCAGAGCCCTGCTGCTTTCTGGGCACAGGAAGTAGAGAGAAATGGCCTCACTGAGAGGAGGCAAACAATTGAAGAAAGACATTTTTGTCTTACCTTCATCGCACATTTAAAATCCCATAGAGGACAAACAAGCCACAATAGACACCATATCTTGAAGTATCCGTTGTATTACATGCTTCCCCTCACTGAGAGACCACCTCACTGGGCATCAGACTACATAATGAATGGCTTATTGTTTCAGAGTATATCCTTGGTATATCCCTTAGGCATGCCATGTACAAAAGCTTTTGCTGGTTCCACGAAGCATATGCATGAGTTTATACATCCTTAAGGAAAGTCATTTCTACTGCTATAGTAGTTTCTGACTTCTGTGCTAAACTCTTAAACACAATGCAGAGGAAAAAACTCAAGGCTGGAGCAACAGGTATACAAATTAAGTAGTCACTTTTTTTTTAAGTTTCAAAAGTACTTACTAACTTTCCTCCCAGAGATGACTGGAAGCACACAAACAGTCTTCACGTATCAGTGTGTAGCAGTAAATCTTCAATCAGTGCCTGGGGGAAACAGCACCTTACCTCAGTGACAGATGTGTTGCAGAATAACTTTGGTAAAATGAGGAGTAAACAGCCAATGGGCTGGTGCCACATTAGAGACGGATTATCAAGGTGCCAGGCTGCAGGGAAGTGAGAAACTGTTGATCCAGCCATAAGGGGTCAGTCTACATGCTTCCGAATAAAATCTAAAATCTTTATTTATTGCCACACAACCAGGGCTAGGAGAACTGGCTTCTGTTTATCACAGGGACAGCCTCTCTGGAACAACATAGGGTGAAGTGATTTGCTCAAAGGCACAAGGTTGATGGCTCACGGCGTGATTCTTGTGTTAATTGACCCAGCAATCTTCCGGATAGCAGCCTTGACAAACCTGTACAATGTGAGTAAATCACTCACATATGCAACCTAATTTAATGCTAGGCAACTAAAAATGTTTTTAATTAGCCAATGGCTAGTAAATTGTACGATTTCACTCACCTGTGATTGAGTTAGAGGCAAAAAATAAGTTTAGAGCAGATAAAATTCCATTGCCTGCTGAGCTTTACGCATGTTGCTAGGCTGAGAGTTCCCTCTGTTGCTTTCTCTCTCACACTCGCACTCAACGTCAGAGAGTCACGTAAAGAGAAGTACAAAAAAGACACAAAAGAGAACTCAAATTTTGTACTTGCTGTGTGAGAAGTTTTGTGTGCGCACACATTCGAAGCGCAACCCAGAAAGCAGAGTCTGACTGCACACGAATACTGAGTTATTCTCTTTCACGACTTCTTGCGCTTGAATAGATCATTTCGCACACAATTATGTCAAAATGTCTGTCTTGGCAAGTATCCTAGTAAACATAGTCAGTTATGTCTTAAGTGTGCATGAACATTCAAGACAGACAACGCATGTGTATCAGTATATTGGATCCATGCATTATATCTTAAAGTGACAACAGCCTAATATTCCTGCAGTTGTCTGTGTTTTTAATGTTAATCAAACAACAAAAGACTCACTGCTCTTGACTGGATAACTTTTGTAACTTTAATAAAGATTCATATATATTTAATTTATAAAGTGAAGACTCCACAGTGTTATTTTACATTTGAAAACTTTATTCAATTTCTGTACCTACTGTACTGTTAGATTCAATTTATTTAACTACTGTTAGATCTACCTGAAAAACCTGAAAAGCAATGTTTATTTCATTTGAATCTTTATTTTGTATTTATTTGTGCTATTTCTTATAGTTTGACTGTTTATTCATATTTTATTACAGACTGTTTACTTGTCTTTAGTAATGTTTTTCCATTGTTTTTGCATTCTATGTAAAAAGTCTGCTGAGTAAAATTAAAAATGTACTAGCCAATGGCAACTCAAGCTTCGGTGTGTCCATAGAGGGTTGCCTCTATGTCATTAATTACTCACCCTCATGTCGTTCCACACCCGTAAGACCTTCATTCATCTTCAGAACACAAATTAAGATATTTTTGATAAAATATTCTGCATCGGCAGCAATAACACTCCCTTTTTCAGCGCCCAGAAAGCTACTAAAAGCATTTTTAAAACAGTTCATGTGACTACAGTGGTTCAACTTCAATATTATAAAGCAACGAGAATTCTTTATAACAAAATATCGACTTTATTCCACAATATCTAGTGACGGGCGATTTCAAACATTCGAAGCTTCACAAATCTTTTGTTTCGAATCAGTGGTTCAGAGGATGTATCAAACTGCCAAAGTCACGTGAATTATTTAAGTTTCAAAACACTTATGATGTAACAAAGCCTCGTTTACTGAAATCATGTGATTTTGCAATGATATTACGCAGTGCCTGCTTGCACAGAGAGTGTGCCTCGCACACTCATGGAGATATTTGTGCCTGCTGCACCCATGGTAAGGCAGCAAAGTTCCTTGATTATTACGCCGCAATGAGAGTATTGTTCCTAGCCATATCGGCCTAGAAAATCGCAACTTTTCATTTTTCGTCGGTCTCAACGCACAATTAAACTACAGAAGAGTCAAGTTTTAAATAGGAGAAATATAAAAACTCTTTGGTCATTTTTCAGCGACATGCTAACGGTCTAATCGGATTCAATGAACTATGCTAAGCTATGCTAAAAGTGGTACTGACAGACCCGGAGATCTGCTGAATGGATTTGAAAACGGTAAAACTCAACTGTTTAACTCTAGGTAGGGATGTCCAGATCCGATCACATGATCGGAAATCGGGCCCGATCATGTGGTTTCAGACTCGATCGGAATCGGACATTACCTCCCGATCAGGACTCGGATATATATGTATTAGGGGTGCAACGGTTCTCCACTTACAGACCGCACTTGCACTGCGGTCCATCGCGAATGACGACGCATCTATTGGTTAATATGGTTTGTTTAAAATAGCAACGTGGAATACAGAGAGAGTTCAGATAATGTATGTTTCAGTCGATGGATGCACAAAACGTTACAACAACGATAATCAGAAAGCGTGGACAAAACAGTCACTCTTTGTAAACTGTTAACTGCGAGTGCCGTCTGCTCTCATGTCCAGTAATTTACGCCGTCATCACCCGGGTGTTGATACACGTTGCACACGTTGCTGTCTGTATTTAAACTAACTCTTTTAAGCCTTGCTGATTTAAACCTTAAAGAACAAGACGCGAAAGAGAACTCGCACGCGCTGTGAGAAGATTTGTGTGCGCTCATCCGAAGCGCGCACACGCTTATTCCAGTCAGCGCGCAAATACTGAGTTCTCTTTCAAGTCTTGCGCTTCGGCGGACAAATTCATACAAACATTATGTCAACATGCCCGTCCTAGCGAGTATCCTAGCAAACATAGTCGGTTATGTCTTAAGTGAACGTATATTAGTCGAGAAAGACAGCGCATGTGGAACAGTATATGTACTGGATCGTGCATGTCTTAAAGGGAAAACAACTATTCCTGCTGCCTGTATTTAATGTTAAATCAAACAACAAACAACAAAGAAATCACTCACTGCTCTTGACTGAATAGTTTTTGTAACTTCAATAATGATTAATCTTTATTTATTTTATACAGTAAAAATAATATGCAGTGATATTTTATATTTGATTACTATTTGAAAACCGAATACCTGAAAAACCTGAAAAGCATCCTGGATCTGTTTTTTCGCTCTTCTTTATTCTTTTTTATGTAGGCTATTAATATCGGATCGGCACTCGGTATGGGCAGATACTCAAAATCAAATGACTCAGACTCGGACTCGAGGGCAAAAAAACGTGATCGGGACATCCCTAACTCTAGGGGAGTCTATTTTCAAAAAAAGTGGAGTTTTTCTTTAAGAACCACTGCAATATGGTATGGTACTGATATTAATGTTCTCAAAAGTACCGACTGCAATACCACGTCACTACTGAAATTTTAAAAACATGACTCTTTGAGTGCTGTTGAGCGGATTCGTAAACACCTCTGATTAGCCTTTGCCAATATGCTCATCAGATATGTCTGTGATTGGCTACAATGATAAACGCATGGGAGCATTTGAAAGCACACGGAAGGGTTTAATTTTGAAAGCATTTTGAGACCAGGAGCATTTAAAAGCGGGCGTCTATCAGCAGACTCCTGCTTTCAAACGCTCTTGTGTGTATATGTGTAAGGGCTCGGTGAAGAGCGTCATTGATGTCTGTTTACAAAATGTTTTTGAAGCGTTGATCATTATAGCCAATCATAGACATATCTGATAAGCGCGTCAACAAAAACCATTCAGAGGTGTTTAGGAATTTGCTCAACATCGCTCAAAGCACCATATTTTTTAAATTTCAGTACCGACTTGGTATCGCAGTCGGTACTTTTGACAACACTAACTGACATTGTGCATACCTATTTTTTATCATGAAATAGCATGAAATAGCAGGAGGACTAATTCTGGAAAAACATATTCTTAGCACAAGCAAACAGCTTCAATCAAGTACCGTACTGAAGTACACATTTGACTCCACAGTACTCTGCCATCCCACTCACTCTCTATAAGAATAAAAGTGTGTTGAAGAGGGCCATTTGATCCATTAAATTATACATGATGCCCCCCATCGAGCCAGGCAAAGTTAAGGTTTGTACATCACTGCCTGAGGGTCCCTAAGATGTTCTGATGGAGGTGAGGAAAGGGGTTATTTTGCTGCCTGGGGAACTGCGAGATAGACTGGACTCATTTGCAGCTACCCTTCAACGAACACTGTAGACTGCATGCCAAGTGGAGCTGTGCATCGGAGGTGTCAATGTGAGCTCCCATATGGCGACAGGCCTCTCTCTACGCCTTTGTCCTCTGTCCTGCCTCACAAATTCAGAAACTCTCCCAACCTGCGCTAAAGGAGCAAGTGTCCAACAGTGAAGCATGACCAACTGTGAAATTGTAACAGCTCATATTGATCTGAGAGTTGAGTGTGACCCAAAGTTGTGCAGGGCTCAATGCTGACACTTAGTCTTTCATTCCGCTTTAATGGTGCCTTTGGTTTCTTGTTGAACCTGCACTTTTAAGTTAAAATGTTGAGTGCTAACAAATACATCTGTACTGTACTTGTGGATATTTAAACTTGATTGTTCCCAAAGTATAGTCTCACTGTAAGAGGTTACTGACAAAAATTAATCTTTTACTAAGTAAAATCTTTTAAACTCTGTTACTATTTGGGGGGGGCTTCAGCAACAATAACAGATAGGGACACAAATATGCATAATTAATAAAACCAGAATGATCAAACTAACTGACATGCAAGAATGCACAACATTTTCTTCAAAAGAAAAAGAAAAAAAGGAAATTATGACTACACCAGAACACTAAAAATTGCATTTGTACTGAAACAACTACACATGTAGGGCTTGGTTCACAGCAATAATCTATCAAATTGCCAATAGTAATAATGCACCTTGTCATTAAGCAAAACCATCTATAGGACACACTACAATGAAAATATTCCACAGTTTCTGTTTCACAGGCTTTGATCCTTTAAGAAGCTAAAGGCTCATTTAGATATCACTGTGACTGTTTTGCTGCACTGAGTATTTTTAAAGATACAGTTCTATATCCTCCCACATCCCCTGCTCCCTCAGGCTAGCAGCACATAGATAGAAGAGGTTGTAGAAGTTGATTAAAAAGGCGTAAACCCATGGAGAGTGGTGTGACTGCACTGTGACCCCTAGAGCTCAAACATGGCAAATTGAAAGCTGATAAACTCCAGCAGAGCCCCTCCACAATAACCAGCAATGGAAAAAAGAGGGTCAGCAGTTATGATGGTGCCTGAAAAGGAATTAACTCCAAGTCTGGGTGGGTGTATATCGAGGCATACGCATGAGATGCCACAGTTCACCTTACTCACCACTGAAAATTGATTCTGTTAAACCCAGATCCCAGTGGCCCTTTGACTGCCAGTTTTACAATCAGCAGAATGAGATCTGAAATATAAAAAATACTATTTCCTGAAATGACTTGCAAAGATAATGGGTGATAATTCACTTAAACTTATTTTAAATAGCCTCAGTTGAATCAGTCAGTACAAAAATTATGAATATAAAAATATAAAGCTATGGCATTAAAAACTTTAGAGAACTGATGACAGCATTACATGGCATTGCTTAGGTACCCTTTAACTGAAAAGCAAAGTGAGAGTTCAAATCAAAAGATTTAAAGGAGACCATATCTTTACAAGATTTCAAGGAGACCATGTAATTCCCTTGACAGAAAATACAAGCACACAGAGTGCCAACTAGTTTGGCAACAAACTGATTTAACATGCGGCTGTACACTATGAAATATGACAGGTGGAAAGGGAAGTGACAAGGTAATAATTCACCAAGGACATGAGGCAATCCTGTATTTACCTTATGCACACTGTATAAACAGTCTGGTTCTGTCCTAGTCCACTACACTGCATACTACACTGCATGCTAAAGGCAAAATATGACAGTGTCAAATGCATAATGTGAGGCTAACAAACAACTGAGACTTAAAAGGTTAGTTCACCCAAAAATGAAAATTATCCCATGATTTACTCACCCTCAAGCCATCCTATCTTCTTTCAGACAAATACAATTTTTTTTTTTTTTTTAAATATCATAGCTCTTCCAATCTTTATAATGGTGGTGAATGGGGGGCAAGATTTTGAAGCAAAAAAAAAATCCTTCATAAAAAGTACTCTAAATGGCTCCAGGGAGGTAACAAAAGCCTTCTGAAGTGAAGCGAATGGTTTTTGCTAAAAAACATTTTTTTAAAAAAAATCCATATATAAAACTTCATTAAGTATAAATAACCGGCTTCCGGCAGACTGACGTACGCATCGATTTGCGGAGGAAGAGTGAACTCTTGCAGTGGATAGAGCAAAACAAAACACCGGTCACGAATTAGAAGTCTAAAACGAGAAATTTTAAAGAGAAATGTCGGACAATTTTGATATAAGAATAGGAGCTTGAGTTTGTTGCACAGCCCTATTTGTTTAAATTGTGAGAAGTGTCTACGCTACTCCTACATCCTGCGTCATACATTGTGTCACAGGTTTCCTTGCGGCGCAAGTCGACTTGTGCAATATGCATATGGTCGTCTGCCAGAAGCTAGTTATTTTCGAGTATAAAGCTTTAATTCAGAAGGCCTTTATTAACTCTCTGGAGCCGTGTGGAGTACAATGGATGGATGCACCTTCTTTTGGCTTCAAAATTGGCCCCCCATTCACTGCCATTATATAGCTTGGAAGAGCCAGGATATTTTAAAATATATCTCCGATTGTATATGTCTGAAAGAAAAACGTCATATACACCTTGGATGGCTTGAGGGTGGGTAAATCATGGGGTAATTTTCATTTTTGGGTGGACTATCCCATCCTACAAACCCAATTCCAAAAAAGTTGTGACACTGTACAAATTGTGAATAAAAAAGGAATGCAATAATTTACAAATCTCATAAACTTATATTTTATTTACAATAGAATATAGATAACATATCAAATGTTGAAAGTGAGACATTTTGAAATGTCATGCCAAATATTGGCTCATTTTGGATTTCATGAGAGCTACACATTCCAAAAAAGTTGGGACAAGTAGCAATAAGAGGCTGGAAAAGTTAAATGTACACATAAGGAACAGCAGGAGGACCAATTTGCAACTTATTAGGTCAATTGGCAACATGATTGGGTATAAAGAGAGCCTCTCAGAGTGGCAGTGTCTCTCAGAAGTCAAGATGGGCAGAGGATCACCAATTCCCCCAATGCTGCGGCGAAAAATAGTGGAGCAATATCAGAAAGGAGTTTCTCAGAGAAAAATTGAAGTTATCATCATCTACAGTGCAATCTGGAACATTCTCTGTGCGTAAGGGTCAAGGCTGGAAAACCATACTGGATGCCCGTGATCTTCGGGCCCTTAGACGGCATCACATACACTGCATCACATACAGGAATGCTACTGTAATGGAAATCACAACATGGGCTCAGGAATACTTCCAGAAAACATTGTTGGTGAACACAATTCACAGTGCCATTTGACATTTCTGGCTAAAACTCTATAGGTCAAAAAAGAAGCCATATCTAAACATGATCCAGAAGCGCAGGCGTTTTCTCTGGGCCAAGGCTCATTTAAAATGGACTGTGGCAAAGTGGAAAACTGTTCTGTGGTTAGACGAATCAAAATTTGAAGTTCTTTTTGGAAAACTGGGACACCATGTCATCCGGACTAAAGAAGACAAGGACAACCCAAGTTGTTATCAGCGCTCAGTTCAGAAGCCTGCATCTCTGATGGTATGAGGTTGCATGAGTGTGTGTGGCATGGGCAGCTTACACATCTGGAAAGGCACCATCAATGCTGAAAGGTATATCCAAGTTCTAGAACAACATAAGCTCCCATCCAAACGTCGTCTCTTTCAGGGAAGACCTTGCATTTTCCAACATGACAATGCCAGACCACATACTGCATCAATTACAACATCATGGCTGCGTAGAAGAAGGATCCGGGTACTGAAATGGCCAGCCTGCAGTCCAGATCTTTCACCCATAGAAAACATTTGGCGCATCATAAAGAGGAAGATGCAACAAAGAAAACCTAAGACAGTTGAGCAACTAGAAGCATGCATTAGACAAGAATGAGACAACATTCCTATTCCTAAACTTGAGCAACTTGCCTCCTCAGTCCCCAGACATTTGCAGACTGTTATAAAAAGAAGAGGGGGTGCCACACAGTGGTAAACATGGCCTTGTCCCAACTTTTTTGAGATGTGTTGATGCCATGAAACTTAAAATCAACTTATTTTTCCCTTAAAATGATACATTTTCTCAGTTTAAACATTTGATATGTCATCTATGTTGTATTCTGAATAAAATATTGAAATTTGAAACTTCCACATCATTGCATTCTGTTTTTATTCACAATTTGTACAGTGTCCCAACTTTTTTGGAATCAGGTTTGTATAACTGATATGCATTTATAAAACAGTCTCACGTTTGCTGGGTCACGATGTCAGTAAAGCTACTTTGAGATCATTACTGTTTGAAAAGCTTGAGAAATAAGTCAACTGATGTGAGTGAATAATAGAGGTGAAAGGTGAATAATAGACTTCAGTCACAGCTAATTCACCTACTGTGGCCTTAATCATTACCATAGCTACCAGCTAAAAAACCTAATTTAACAGTCATTTGAAATCACCATTGGTGATTCCCACTTCCCAGTCAAGTCTGGTGCAGAAATGTAGTAGCATGTCACACCTAAGCCTACACAACATATGTTATATCATAAAGTATTTAAAGCTACAAGACTAACTAAACAGCACTTTAACGACTGTCATGTCTCAATAGTTTAATAGAAATGGACATTAATCAGGAATGTGACCACTGTAAAGTGTTCTTAAAGCCATTAAGAGCCATGTCATTTGAACACACACATTTTTATTTAATGTACTCCCTCCTTCCAGCCCCTCTTTAGATGGGAAAACACAAAAGATAAACATTCAGCGTATAAGAACAGGCTATTTATCTTTTTCAGTGCCCAAAAATGATGGTAATACATTATTCGTTTAAAGTAGGATTGTACTGGTTTACCTAAGTTTTGGCTCTTGGGGAGGTGAAGTTGTGCCAACATTGAGAATTTATCCAATTTAATGAATTTCTGCTCCATGAATTGATCATAAATTTCAGTGTTGTGTGAAATACCTGTCAGCGATACACTGACCCCTTTCCTAGCAAGTGCTTACCAGGTTTGCTTTCCTGCGGAATGAATCAATCTAAAAACAGTCAATTATAAATCAAAACCAGCAGATGCTGATAGGAAAACTGTCGAAAAGCTTGCACTGTAGAGTGCAAGTTTGCCTCAGTTACCTTCAGTTGAAAATGTTGCTCAAACAACACATGAACTCTCTGAAAACTTAAAATGAGCAAGGATCCCAAAAAGTGTTTGGTTTGGACCTCACATACCTTTGAAAACAATATTAACCATTTAAAGCCAAACTAAAGTGCTATAAACTACCTCAGATAGACAACAAGGTCACATTAAAAACCAGAAAGACAACACAAAACTCAAAGCACCACCACTAGACAGGGCGACCTTCACAAGCTAAGCAACATCAATGCAAATGCTACTGCCATGCTAACCAATGGGGAAAGACCTCTTGTTGAAACTAAAACTCGCAGTACAGTATAACACTAACAATGGAAGAGAAATAATCCAGCTTATATAAATACTCAAATACTCTTGTCTTGACTCTATTTGGCAAGGGCCAAGGCCAATTCCAAGTACGACGACGAAGGTGAGCTCCACATTTCTTCTGCAGTTGACGTAAATTACAATCTAGCTTGTGCAGAGAAATCTGTGAATGAGTTGAAAAAGAAATGGACATTGAAATGCACAGCAACAGAGATGCATTTTCCTGTCAAAAATGGAAAGAAGTCAAATTCTTTCCAAATTATTCTACTACAAGTGGTAACTAAATACTTTTTTTTTCACCTGGGAAATACATGTAATTTACTAGAGTTTTGGACATGTTAATTACTGCAGTATGTTTAAATTATTTAATTAATCTGAATGAATTATTTTTTTAAATTTTGAATTAATGATTAAATTACTCACTCATAGACACTTGTTTCATAACTGGATGAATAAGCGTTTAACAAATCTCTTGAATGAATGATTCAATGACAAATACATTTTTTAACAGTCACTTGTCGCCACCTACCATACTGCTGTAATGTAATTAATACAATCATTATTTGAAGCATCAAGTTACTTTCAAAACTTTTATCCCAGTGCTTCTGTGATAATATGAATATTTGTAAAGACAGAAATAATGATAATGTGTGGTTGAAAAGACTGTTTGTGAAGCTGTTTCATACCTATACATGACAACTGCTCACTCTGGCTCAGTGGCACTTAAATCTTTGTCATTTAAGAATAAGATTGTCTGTGTTTGAATCGAGATGGCGATCTTTTAATCGTGCAGTTCTAGGACACAGCAAAAAAACCTTAAAGGTGCCCTAGAATTAAAAATTGAATTTATCTTGGCATAGTTGAATAACAAGAGTTCAGTACATGGAAATGACATGCAGTGAGTCTCAAACTCCATTGCTTCCTCCTCCTTATATAAATCTAATTTGTTTAAAAGACCTCCGAAGAACAGGCGAATCTCAACATAACACCGACTGTTATGTAACAGTCTGGGTGTACGCCCCCAATATTTGCATATGCCAGCCCATGTTCCCAACATTATGAAAGGCATTACACAAGAGCAGCCAGTATTAAAGTCTGGATGTGCACAGCTGAATCATCAGACTAGGTAAGCAAGCAAGGACAATAGCGAAAAACGACAGATGGAGCAATAATAACTGACATGATCCATGATAACATGATATTTTTAGTAATATTTGTAAATTGTCTTTCTAAATGTTTCGTTAGCATGTTGCTAATGTACTGTTAAATGTGGTTAAAGTTACCATCGTTTATTACTGTATTCACGGAGATGAGAGCCGTCGCTATTTTCATTTTTAAACACTTGCAGTCTGTATAATGCACAAACACTTCTTCATTCTTTATAAATCTCTCCAACAGTGTGTGTAAAGTTAGCTTTAGCCACAGAGCACTATCAAACTCATTCAGAATCAAATGTAAACATCCAAATAAATACTATACTCACATGATCCGACGCATGCATGCAGTATGCATGACGAACACTTTGTAAAGATCCATTTTGAGGGTTATATTAGCTGTGTAAACTTTGTTTATGCACTGTTTAAGGCAAGCGTGACCTCCGGGGGCGGAGAGCGTGAGCATTTAAAGGGGCAGCATGAATCGCCGCATTTCTAATTATGCCCCAAAATAGGTAGTTAAAAAAATGTATTAAAAAAAATCTATGGGTATTTTGAGCTGAAACTTCACAGACACATTCAGGGACAAGACTTATATTACATCTTGTAAAAAAAACGTTCGATGGCACCTTTAAAATAATGGCATACATGGTGGCAAAATATTACTGATTGGTTTCATGTTTAACCTGTTTTTAACACATGTCAGCCAATTAGATTATAGGTCTTTTAAGTTCAGTTCCATCCTGCTTCAACACACCTCCTGCCTGCAAGTTTTGAGTCATCCTGAATACCTTGATTAAGCTGGTTCAGGCCTGTTTGATTCTGGTGCTAAACTCTGCAAGACAGCAGGATTGAAGGCCTCTGAGTTTTATCATTTTACCTACTGGCAAGTTAAAAACATAACATACTAACCCTAATGTCACAACAACAACAACAAAAATAGTTTAAGTTTGCAAGGCATTAAATTAATGTGCAGGTCGTGATAAAAAATATGTAAGATATAGCACTGGTTCAATACAGCAAGAGACAGTTCCATCAGCTGGCTCGAAACGCTCTCACTAATGGTCTCCTGGCTATCCTCATTCTTGCCCCCTGAAATGTATTTATAATAACTATGCATTTGCATTGCAGGTTTTTTTATACCCAGCTATGTTTTTTTTGCTATTGCTTAAACAAAACCACAATTATCCTTGGTCCTTCTCTTTCACCTCCTCTATAGCAGACAAAAGGCGATGGCTTGTGTCTGAGGATGTTTGCCTCTTAATCACAGAGGAGAAAGGCCATTAGGGAGGCACAGCGGTGAGCAGGATTCCACAATGGAAGTCATTTGGTCATTATCAGGGATGAGGTTAAATGAGAGAGTTGGGTTTACTAATGAGGTGGTCTTATTACAAGGAGAGACACGAGGCATTAGCATGCAATGGATGGAACTGAAATTTGCCAATCTCTCTCTTCTTTCTCATCCTTAATCTAACATTTTTCCTGCCAAGACAACCTGTAACCCCAAAGTAATCTCAAAGGTGTGCTGTTATATTTGCTGTCTGATGGAAAAATCTGTTTAACGCCATAAAACATTATATTTGTGATGTTTACAACCTTGCACAGAAGGCAAACAATTATTGCAATAGTAACTGAATGGTAAATTCATCTCCAGCGCTGTCTGTGTAGATTATTTCAGCACAAGTGCCTCTGAGTGGCATAAATGAAAGTTGACAGCAAATTGTCTGTCAAACGAGTTAATTAGACACCTTAGTGATGAAAAATAATGAGTGCAGAGATCAGTCAAATTTGTGCAAAAACTTTGTCAATGCTTCTGAAAATCTTTCAGGGAATCTGTGAGGGGTTTCTCACATATATGCATGTCACGCGTTGTGAGCAGTTCAATAAATTACTCAAAATGAGCAGGAGCAAAGCGCCATGTCTAATCTAGCAAAAGTGTGTACAATTAGTCAGAGCTGACTGATCACCTCACACAAATTAAACAATTGTATAACAAATAGGGCCTAGTTAACAAAATCTCCAGTCATTCTGTTTGAATGCAGTGACATAATATGATCAAATCATTCAAGTCCTTGATGATGAATAAAAGGGATATCCAAAAGAAAAGGTTATCTGCACCAGGAATATAAAGGGTCAATAACAAGGGTTCATGATCCATTCACCCACTTCTCATCTTTTACCACCATTTTAAAGGATTAGTTCACTTTCAAATAAAATTTTCCTGATAATTTACTCACCCCATGTCATCCAAGATTTTAAGGTTTTTGATGAAAACATTCCAGGATTATTCTCCTTATAATAGACTTCAATGGTCTCTCCAAATGGTTGAAGGTCAAAATTACAGTTTCAGAATACGAAAGTGCGGTTTTGGCGGAAGCACATAGAGGGCGATCATTTGTTTATATAAAGGATATACATTTACATTTTTTTTTTAAATGACAGATTGTTTCACTAGATAAGACCCTTATTCCTCGTCTGGTATTGTTTAAAGCCCTTTGAAGCTGCACTGAAACTGTAATTCTGACCTTCAACCGTTTGGAGAGACCACTAAAGTCCACTATAAGATGAATAATCCTGGAATGTTTTCATCAAAAACCTATATTTCTTTTCAACTGAAGAAAAAAAACATGAACATCTTGGATGACATGGGGGTGAGTAAATTATCAGGAAAATTTTATTTGAAAGTGAATTAATCCTTTAATGGCCTCACGTACTCCCAATTCCTGTCAGTGCAGTTTTGACTCTGGTTTTAGCTAAGCTACCAACTGTAACTGATAAAGGTACACTCATTATGATTTTTGTTTATGATTAGTCGGTGCCAGTGGACTATTTTTTTGTACTTTTATGTTTTGTACAACACTGTATAGTCATACAGTAACTTGCCATGAAACATTTAAATGAACAAAAATGACTGAGTGCACCATATAGCCTCTTCTGAAAGCACTTTACTAATCCACAATTTACTATAATTTAATGTCAATTCAAATACAGACTGTGAACATTAGAAAATAAAAAAATAGCCAAAATTATTATGCTTACCAATAATAAATGGCAAGTGTATACTTTGACAACAAACCAATTTAAACTCAGTTATTTGAATATGTTCAGGTCAGACAAAACATTGCACCTTTCAAGGGAAAAACAGGCATTAAATGCTAGGTAAATCTTAAAAATAAAACGAAAATGTACATTCACATATTAACATTTTGATCAATTTAAGGATCAAACTTCACTAAATTTCCTCAGGAATCAAAAAATAATAATTACCTTACTCTCTTATTAGGGAATGCGTCTCTTTCTGAACTTCATGCTACAGCATCATCCGATCCGTGCTCATTTTGTTTTGTTTTGTTTTTTTAATGCTTGAATAATTTACATAAGAACTTTGCCAACTTGCCAAGGTATCCGATCCGCGCTCATTTTTGCATGCGCACTGACGTAACCTGCAGGTGGCTGATGTCAAAATAAAAGTCTCACCAATGGCTCAAAAACAAATGCAAATCGTAATGTTAAATGTTAAATGATTATTTACACTAAATAACATCACCAAAAATAAATAAATAGTTGAAGCAATTTCTTTTATGAGCTGTTGCTCACATTTTCTAAATTTATTAAAGATTATATTAAGCTATACCGCAAAGTGTTACTTTGGAATGGGAATGCTTAAGGAATAGCGGCCAAAATTAATCATCTACTGTAATATTTTAAGAATCAACCATTGAAAAACCCATATATGTAAACCACTACACTGAATACTTCTAACTCTGAATGCAATTACTGACTAACCTCTTTTGATTTCACATCTAAAAACTGTATGTGGCATTAAAATGTGCATTTAGTGATTTAGAAGTAATAATGTTCATTTATAACAAACATGGGGAATTTCAGCAAGAGATTCAGCTAAAACAAACTATATGATGCTCCTAAAAAGCCCACCACTGCCATCTAGTGTATCTGTACATACTCTTCTTCTGGATTTCGGTCATGACGTGCAAAAACAGAAAAAAAGGTTCAGAAAACCGTAAAGAGGTTTACTGATAAAATCCTCTTAGTACAAATGAAACCATAAGGAGGAATAAAAAATTCCTAGATTTTGCTCTAACTCTTATGGATTATATAGATTCAGTCGTTTTGTGGATGCTCATGAATATCTGTTGTTCCTTTCATTTGTCCATTAAAAATGTGCAAATTCAAAACTTACTCACAGAGACATGTTTATTTCTGCAGATTTCTGGCATCTATAAACAGCTTGTGTATCCTGATCATTTCTGTATCTGTATCCTGGCCCACCTGTCAATTATTTTCATGCTACTGTGAGGTAAACACTTCTATGGTGCAGATATGGTAAAATCTCTGTCTGAGAAGTGCTCCAGAAACATAAGACAGACATCACAACTCTTTCTCTTTTATTTGCCATTTTTAAAAACCAATTACACCTTAAGAAAAATTTCTAACTCATATTTTGGAAAGTTGTACTCAAAATGCTGGTGCACTTTTTATTGGGCCAATATTGGGTTGAATTAAACAACAGAATTTGCCAAATGCTGTTGGAGTGAATGATCTGCCTGATCTGAAGTCAACGATTTGATTTTATTTTCAGAATCAAAATTTTATTTTGTGTTCAACTCTAACACAGATCTTTATTAAATTAACTCAACACTGGGTGGTAAAAGTTTCTGATACTTCATAAACACTCACCTGAAGAGAAAACAGTGGGCATAAACCAGATTTTATTGCACAGAGCAACTGGGCACATACACGAGGTGCTCAACATGATGAAATGAACAAAATTAGCAGTGTGCTCATCAAATTCAGCAAAATGATCCAAGGAGCACATTGTGAACTTGTGTAATTTTGTAGACAAGTTTAACCGAAAGTTACAGAACACCATAAATGTGAAGCTGAAAAATATCAGCTAGGTAGTTGAACATAATATCTTCAGAAAGCACTTAGTATCAACAGCATCAAGCCAGAGATTGTCAAATATTTACACCTTTAGCAGCAAGAAAAAAGTAAATGTGTGAACTGAAACATGGTCAAAAACAATGTGCAAAACAGCAACAATTCTGTAACATTCAATTGTGAGGAATCCATTTTAAATTGGCCACATAAAGTTTTCCCAAGCAGAGATCACATTCAATTGTCAGTATAAAAATATATATGTATAAAAAAAAAAAAGAAATAAAGAACACTCCAATGTAAGAATTAAAATATACATTTTTAACAAAAGTTCTCAACTGTAACTTAAAAAAAATAAAAAAAATAAAGTCCCTAAAAGAAATAAACGAAATAGACAAGAAAATAAAATGAACCTAATCAGAACTTAGAACTCATTTAAATTGTAAATATTTGGGGGGTGGGAGTCAAAAGAGAGCCATTTGAAAACCTGATAATGTCTTTGAACTGCCTTTTGCCTGGGGGCCAACAGCACTTACTGTAGGTGGACACAAAGACTGTCTGATTTCACACACACGCAAATGTCCTTGAGCTAGAACCAAGTGGTCAAATAAAGGAAAAGAACAAATAATTAAGATGCATGAACTGCAATTATGTGGGTGACTCAAAAACAAAAAACAAAAACAAAAAAACAGCCGAACTAAGAGAAACATTGCATTGTGAACTATAAAAATTAGTAGTGTCAGTTTTGGATGTAATTACTGGACTTTATAGTGGTGAAGAAAATAACAGCATTCAGCCATGAATTAATGGCACTCCATGATGCAGAGCCCTTTTCCACATGTAGTAGGTGGAACGAGGAGTAAGAGGAAAGTAGGACCGGAACTCTTTGAATGTGGGAAAGGACTTCTCTTCAAAACGTTGTTGCAAAAACAGCTTTGCTTGGGCCTTGAAATTGGCCAGTGCCACGACATCCATCACAAACATATGATCATTACTGGACTGGTCAGGCAAAGAGTATTCAGGCAGTGTGAATTCAGAGGGACTAACAGTCTGTCCATTCAGGCAATCGATGTTCCCATCAAAAGAAAACATTCCTGGAGTTTTAATCTTTTCAAAGACGTCTGGCGAGACAGCCAAGCTCTGGGATTCCACCGTCTCAGACATCATGATGGGATTCTTGGTATTCTTGTTCAAAGAATTTCTCCAGAGCCAATAGAAAGAGGAGGAAACTGAAGGGAACTTGAGTTTGAATTTAATGAAGGACATCTTTGACCTCCGGATGTGCATTTTGGCTTCTTCCCTTAACATTTTCCTCTGGTGGTATGCCAGCCTCAGGCCTCTTTGTTTGCGTCTGGAGATCTTCACCCTTGGTGACAGTTTCTGTCTGTCAAACTTAGCAGGGGACACTTGACTTCTGGGACTCTGGGTTTTATCAGCATCTGAGCTTTCCTCACTACTACCTGAGAGCTCTTTGAGAGGTGTGAACAGCATGGCTTCCCTCCTCCAGTTGTAGTATGTGGATCTGGAGATGCCTGGAAACCTTCTTTTGAAGATTCTGTAGGGGAACGAGGTGTTCGCAACGATACAGTTCTGCAAGCTCTTCTTCGCCTCCTGCATCAAGGCCACGTTTTGGGCCCGTTCTCCTTCAAGCTTCTCGCACTTGAAAGCCAACATGCTTGCAAAACTCCCTTGGCTGGGCTTCTTCTTGACTTCAGGTGAGGACCAGTAGTCCTGTTCAGTGCTATCTCTGGGACTCAGCTCGCCTGTGGAGCCACCTGAGATGCTGCAAGTAGACACAAGCTCTTGCTTCCAAGCGTAGTATGTGGATCTTGGAATTTCTGGGAAAAGCCCTTTAAATTGGCTGAGAGGAATCAGCTTCCCTTGCTTGTAGGATGTCAGGAAAAAGTGTTTGGCCTCGTACCTGGCCACCGATTTCTTGTGGTACTCGATGCTTTGCCTCTTCCAGCGGTAAAAGGTGCTCTTGGTGATATTGAACTTGTCTTTGAGGTTGGAGTATGACAGCTGGGCATCCTGATTCAGAAGCTCCAGGGAATTTACCATGGGCATTCGCTGCTCGCTGTTGGGACTCCCGATTTTGAGGTCGCTCGCATGAATCAAAGCTACAAAGTTGTGGGGTTTGAAAACAGAGCCTGCCTCCAAGTCGCCTGACCACATGATGTGAAGGGTCAAGGGCTCTGAGTTTTTTGACCATGTCCTTGGGCGAATGAGTCGATTGAAATAGGGCCGAATCTTTAAATTGTACATGGGATAAACCGAATAAATGTTGCACTGCAAGACAGACGCCAGCGCATACACGTGCCACATGTTCGCAAACGAGCCAGGGAAGCAGGAGGCCTTGACGTCGGCATCGAAGATGGCCTCCAGCACCTGAATCGGCAGATTGAGCATGTCCTGGGACTCCTCGGTGCAGAGCGAAAACCTAACTGCCTGCAGCATCACCTTCGAGTCGATCATACCGCACAGGTAGTATCGCTTCCAGAGAAGCATCTCCACCACAGTCCTGACCTGCAGCTCCAGACTCAGGCTCGTAGAGCCCACTAGAAGCATGCTAGCTGCATCAAACAGCATGTTTCCTTCTCCTTTGCAGACCAGAGGAAGCAAACCCGCCGGGGCGTCTGCCGGGTACAGCCTGTGAGCTACCGCGTCGATGCCAAGCCATGAGGAGATCTCAGAGCAGAGTGCCGTAGGAAGAGAGAAAGAGGCCAGAGCCTGTTCCACCTCCACAGCAACTTTAGTGAGGGCATCAAGACCCACGCACTCTGTGGCCTCCTGCAGCTCCCCCAAGACTGAGAGCACCACCTCTGTCCTCTGAATCATGCCTACACACAAAAAAAAATTAATAAAATAATAATAATAATAATAATAATAATAATAATAATAATAAACACAGGATGATAGGAAGAAAGAAGATCAGCATTAGCAGATCTATATCTTGAGGGGTTGCCAAAATGTGCATAATTTTTTTTTATAGACAGATGTAAAATATCTATAAAGAGATCTCTACTTCAGCATTGTGATGATAAAAATATATGACAGTTGTATAAAAAGTTTTTTAGATAATACAAATAGTAGTGACAATAACAGCAAGAACTATAATAATGCTGAATAATATGTAAAATTAATGTGCTCTTGTAAAGAGGTGGATGTGATGAGTTGTAATTTAACAAAATGTAATCGTTAACCCATTTTTGTGACCAAAATGTACTTTTCAGTTAGAACAGTTTAACATAATTACAGATGTATTTCACAGAGCGTTAACAACTATACAAGGAATTTAATGCGGTCTTAATCTTGTGAATATTTTGCATCATTGATTAATTCCAGTTTGCTCATAATAAAGTTGCTGAAGATCTAGAAAAAGAAGCATTGCATACAAAACATATATGCCCGGTTTGACAGACCAGGCTTAAGACTAGTCCCAGACTAAAATGCATGTTTGAGCTGCCTTAACTAAAAGCAACTTGCATTGACATATTTTAAAATATGTCAGTGCCATTGTTTTGTCTAAAGATGTTTTTTGTTTTTTTTGTTTATAAAAGCTACTTAGGGCCTGGTTTCACAGACAGGGCTTAGCCTAAGCCAGGATTAGGCCTTAGTTCAATTAGGATATAACATACACTAAAAGAAATAACATTACTGGTGTGCATCTTGTGACAAAACAATGGCACGGACATATTTTAAGATATCTCCATACAAGTTGCTTGTAGTTAAAACAGCTCAAACATGCATTTAATCTAGGACTATCTTAAATCATGTCTGTGAAACTTGGGGTATATGTCCTAATTGAACTAAGGCCTAATCCTAGTTTAAATTTAAACCCTGTCTGTGAAACCAGGCCATAGAGTCTATTATTAAGATTTCTTTGTATCATAAAAATCATGATCACAATACATGTAATAATATCAGGGGTCATAAACCCCCATTTTGAGTCAAATTATAAAATGGCAGACTTATTTTTATTATGTTAAGCGAAAAAAGTAAAAAGTAAATATGTATTTATTCTTGGTTTATGAATCCATTTTCCCCACAGCTTTCTGGTTAATTAAATATTAAACTGTTACTTTAACTTTCCATTAAGTCTAACTGATAATTTTTACTGTAGATTCAAACCTTTTTTTAAACAGACATGCAGTTTATTATTATAAATTGCACAGAGATTACGGAGAGATCAGTCACAGATACTTTGCAGATAATGAGGCAGAAGCCCAAACGCAACAGCGAAGAGTCTACGTCGTACAGGCGAAAAACACAATTTAGAATTTAGCACTTTCGTTACTTTTTAGCATGCACGGTTATTCATTAACGTTTTATTAGTTTCTTTTGAAAACGCCAATTAAGTGGACCTAACACAATTAAGTAATTGAGAAAATAAGATAAAATAGGCCTACGCTTGAGACAATAAAAGTTCACTAATATTTAAGACTGAATTATTCCGAACAAATGTAAACAGTATCGATCAGAGTAAACTGTTCAAACGGACAAAATTATCATCGCTTACCTTGTTTTTTAATGTTTCCCTCCCTTGAGGTTTAAATCAGTTTCGTGAAGCAGTCAGGAATGGCAAAACTTCTCACAACTCCAAGTTTAATCCATTGTGTGAGGTGGACAACGTGCTCATCATAGGTGACAACGAGCGCAATCTGAACCCAAGCAGTGGAAATTTCACATGATAAGGGAAGGACCTCCCTCCAGGAAATTGTCAATCACTATTGCGTTGCGTCCATCCATACACACACACACGCGCGGAGGACTTCTAACTGACACAATGGTTTTTATACTAATGTTTATTCCTATATCCTACATCTAAACATTACAAAACGCCGGTTAATAGTAGTAGACTTAAAGTAAAACAAAACTGTAGCTACTCATTTAGAAGCCTTATAAAGAGTGACGACCAACTTAAATATACTTTATATATTTCGACATAGTTCACGTCACGATATCTGTGAGGACATTTTCCAAATAATATTGCCCTCATTAGTATAGGCAAACCTGAGCACACACACAGACCTCAGCCAGGTAATTTCAATGTGAAGTGTAAACAAAGGCCAACTTATATAACTATATATAGGCTATATATCAGTATCACAGAAAGTGCTGCCCTTTAAACTATATAGTTTGCCAAGCAACGAGGAGAGTTTAATTATAATAAAAAAATACATGGATAATTGACTGTAATACGGTACAGCTTGCAAATGCAGTGTCACACATTTAACTGTATTAATTGTCACTTTAATCTGTACATGATTGTGACGGTTTAGAAAAGGCCTATACTTAAAATGAACCATTTCTCTACATAGAAGTTTGAATGGAAGTTTTGTTGCATAGTTCGGCTTTATATGTTTGCATTTTTATATTAGCTATAAAAATGAAAAGATTTGAAATGGACAACAAACTTTGAATAGGTTTTATAGTTTCCTTAGTAATTAGAGTTAAGCTTCACTGCACTTTTGGAGTTAGCCAATTATCATTGAGGAATGCTGGAAATTTCCATTTCCATAGCTCAAAGTGAACTCCCTCAGACAATGGCTTTGAAGTGTTTTCTTTCCATGCCAAAGCCTGGGGTCCAGTTTCAATTAGATGTAGATAGATTTTTCTGTATACCTGGGGATGTTTAGTGCAATGCTCTCTTTTAATGGATTAGAAAGACCTTGTTTTCCATTTTAACCCCTTGAATGCACCATACTCAGGGTTCTGTAAATTCAGCAGGTATGCAATTTTCTAAAAACCTTTTCCCTTTTAGTCATAGTGCTGCTTATGCTCCAGTTATCTCACTAAAAGACAAGTCAGACCAGCAGGCCGCACAAGGTCAAGCTCACAAATTTGTTGATTGGAGTTGTGCTGGAGCAGACAGTATGTGCAAATGGCAGAGAGAGCAAAGAGACAGATCCGGGAAGGTGCATATCTGCCTCTTGTTTCTTCAGGGTATCACTTTTAACACCTCTGCCTGTCCACCTTTTGCAGCCTTTCACAGAACCTTTTGTTTCCACGCACCCCCTCCACATCAGCTTGACCTCATCAACCCACCAACCCTACATCTCTCTCCCTGAATTTTTCCTATCCAGTCCATTTATTTTGAAGGGAGACAGCTTGGTTCCATGCTTAAAACAATGCGTAGGCGTGTTTTTTATTAATTCTTATGCCAAAAACTACATAATTGTTTGATTAATTCTCTTAAACAGCCAGTCAAAAAGTTGCAAGTCAATCAAACTTGAACTCTAAGTCAAGCATCACGCTGTTATAGTATATAATCTTGGTGATTCGGGCCTGTGAGGAGCTTTAATGTAAAAACTCACTTGATAAGTGTGATAACAGAAGTTCTTGCTGAAATGTTGATGAGCCGTTGTGTGCTACAACACCTCAAGTGTTCTCTTTCCATCCTGTGCTTAAAATGCAAATGGAGCAACATTGGGTCGGCTCCGGTAGTCTGCCACATGCTGAGGTTGTATGTATGTGCTGGGGTATGGGCCGTGCTTGTGTATGTTAGGGGGTTGAGGGGGGTCGTCAAAGATCTGTGGGACACAGACAAGGAGAGTCTTGCAACCTTTTGTTCTTGAGCTTGGCCGTGTGGACTCAGGCACAGTCAAGAGCAGGCCCTTGACACCTATTGGGTCATCTCAACATGGGTTCTGCTTTCGTGAAAGCACAGGCCGTCAGTCAGAGTTTGCTTCTAAACATTGTTTCAACTCATTAACTGCCAAATACAAACTAAAGGTACAGAGATAAGGAAACTCAAACAAACAAACAAACAAAATCTAAAAATTTAAATTCGCTCTGGCTATAAGAACATTTATTAATTTTTGTACATTTCAATGTGATTTTTTTATAAGATTCGTTGATTGTTTAATAAACTATTAACTGTTTTACTTATGAAAATGTATCTCACTGTTTTACTTACTGTATGAAAATGTATCAGCACTTTCTTTACTTTTTATCATAAACAGTTATGCTTTCACCCAAAAATGAAACTTCTGTCATCATTTACTCACCCTTAAGTTGTTCCAAACCTATGAATGTCTTTCTTCTGCTAAACACAAAAGAATATATTTTGATCCAGTCCATCAACTGCTTGGTTATTCATATTCTTCAAAATATCTTCTTTTGTGTTTAGCAGAAGAAAGAAATTCATAGGTTTGGAACAACTTGAGGGAAGAAGTTTCATTTTTGGGTGAACTATCCCTTTAAACAGTTTGTGAATGTTTTTATGTCACTCAAGAATGTTTTATGAAAGATTTTTTGTATTCTGGTTTCACAACCTTGGAAGCTAAATGGAATTGGATAACCGCTTTAGTCCTTATAGTATCTTGTTAATAACTTACATTAAAAAAGCAGTTTCAAAATTCACATTTAAGTTATGAACAGACTGTAGAATGTGAAAGAACCACAGACCCTTTTTTTTTACTTATAAAAAAAAGTTAACTTAAAAACCCCATAGGAATATTCGTAAGGAACCCAAAATGTTGCTCTTTTGGGTTGGCCTGCAATTTGGCATTATGATTGAACGGCTCTACTTGGAAGTATGACACACTGCTATTGTGTAAAGTTTCGTGGTTGTGTTTACAAGGCTGTAGCTTCAAGCAAACAGATTTATGGGTTATGTCCCATGGTGGCATATTTCTCTGTCTTCAGATTTGATACCACATATTCTGACTTGCAGCTATTGAAGCATTTAAGGATTTTTTCCATCAGTAAATCTGTCATACCACATACATGTATTGTGTTTCTATCTCCTGTTGAGTCTGTGCCACTTATTCTTATACCTTTTATTCCACTGATCTGTTTTTCAGTTCATTTTTAGTGTCCAAGCACATGAAGGCATTGGTTTCTGTTCCCAGTTTATTTTCTGACATCTAATTTTGTGAACATTTAATATCAGAAAGCATAAAACAGAATTAATTTGTATATTACACATTACATTTGTTGGATTGTGATTCAGAAATGTTGCAGAGAATGAGGCAGAATATAGTTTAATGAAGCAAATAAAGAAACGCTAAAAGAATAAAGAAACAAACAAATGGAAAAAAGATTGTAACAAAAGATTATTTTACACGCTATCTACACAAGCTATTATTTCTACACTTTAAAAAATGCTGGGTTAAAAACAACCCAAGTTGGGTTGAAAATGGACAAACCCAGCGATTGGGTTGTTTTAACCCAACTGTTGGGTTAAATGTTTGCCCAACCTTCTGGGTAGTTTTATTTAACCCAACTATTGTTTGAAAATGACTATATGGCTGACTTAAAATGAATCTAAAATGAAATTAAAATGTTCATTTATTAAACATCTTAATAAATGTTAATTTTCAAGATATTTTGGGTTCATTTTAAGTAAGCAATACTGTAATTTTTAAACAATAGTTGAGTTAAGTAAAACTACCCAGCAGGTTGGGCAAACATTTAACCCAACTGCAGGGTTAAAACAACCCAATTGCTGGGTTTGTCCATTTTCAACCCAACTTGGGTTGTTTTTAACCCAGCATTTTTTAGAGTGTACAGTTTCTGATAAAATTAAAATGCATTCATGGCAAGAATCATACAATATCAATATGTCTTCACAGACACATTTAGTTGTTCATTGGGAACACATCAGCCCTATTTGATATAATCTGAAGGGTTTGGGCTTTTTGTTTACATTTATTCATGTAGCAGACATGAAATCCATAAAAAGACATAAAATTGTGACTTGTGAGAACCTAAAA
This sequence comes from Chanodichthys erythropterus, assembly GCF_024489055.1. NCBI lineage: Eukaryota > Metazoa > Chordata > Actinopteri > Cypriniformes > Xenocyprididae > Chanodichthys > Chanodichthys erythropterus. The sequence goes on along the minus strand of NC_090224.1, from coordinate 7,345,063 downwards.
CACAGACAATGTCCTCATGGGATCATACATACAATGTCATGATATATGCACCATATTGCATTTGTCTAAATTTGTTAAATCTATGTTTTATCTACTCATGCTATTACTGACCTCATTAAACCAGAACAACAGCAAACAATACATACAAATTTAAGATTGCTGTTGAACACTGTACAGTATACATTTCTCAATCATAAATAAGACTCATGGAAATAATTAGAGGTAGGTGTTATTTTACTTAACTCTTTCTGTCATGACTGCTGCTAGACAAACCATTATTGTCCATGGAAGTACTGTAGCATCTGAAAAAGGGGGGAAAAAAGCATTGTAGATGTTTATCGACTTTAGATATCAAGAAAAAAATGTTTAGGATATTGGCATTTTGACAATATTTCTCTATGTTCCATTTATACATTTACAACTTCTAGAATTAAAACCTCTAACCTCTAGTGGCTAGAGCCACTAATTTTATCTGATCTGGTTAAACTGCAACAACAAGCAAAGACATATGACAAGAAAACATTAAACTGGTAGAAATATAATGTTAAACATATCCTATTAAAAATAAATACTGTTAAATATTCAAATCAATTTTATTTAGTTTTCTGTGGTAGTAGAAAGAGCACAAAGGAGCACAAATCATAAAAGTAATTCCTACAACTGCAATGTAGGTAAAATAAAAGTTGATAAATTTGAGCAAATAGTCTTAGCTTACCTTTATTAATAAACAAGTACATTCTGGCATCCTTTTCAATTTGGTCTCTAATGACACCTGAATATTGACAGCAGGTTTAATATCCTGATGAGCAGTTAGACATCAGACTCACTCTGTTTTTTCTCTCTGGCTAGATTGCATCTACCAAGGGTGACCAACTCGGCGACATTGCGTTCATTAGAAAGCCATGTAACCTTACTGCAGTTTGTCTGACCAGATTAAGGCATGGTAAGGACGCATATTCTCCAGTGAAGATGTCCTTTGTTTCTTCAAGCATATTAGCACCTTAATGTAAGTTTGAGATATAGCATTCATTATAGACTAGGTTCAGTTGCCTCCTGTGCACAGATTTTACCTGCTAAAGCAGTCTAGATTAATAATTGTTAAAATATATAATATTATGAAAAATAACCAAAGTCTTACTGCCATTTTCCTGTATTACCTACATTTAAAAAAAAAAAAAAAAAAAAAAAAAAAAAACTGAACAGCAATACAGGGCACAAGAGTACAGTTATTATTTCTTCTTTTAGTAACAGATTTCACTCTCAGTTCCTACAGTCTTATATACATTGTCTTTTGACATCACTTCCTCAGACTGTGCAATACGTTCGCCACAAAAGTGATCTTGTGACACTTAAATCAGAATAATTTATCTTGGACATTGATGATCGATGTTCAATAGTAAATTTATCTAGATTCTATAGTTGATTTTTTTTTTCCATATGATAATGTTTTCTTTAGGCCTCCTTACATTCTGTTTGTAAATTTTCTACTTCTTATTAGGCTATTATTTTATTATTTATTTCTGTTTCTGTGACTCTATAGGACTGTGGTTGCCATATAAACAAAAAAGCAACAAAGACGTTTGTATAATTTAAAGGGATAGTTCACCCAAACATTACATTTTTTTCATCATTTACACACCCTCATGTTGTTCCAAACATGTATGAGTTTCTTTCTTCTGTTGAAAACACACACACACACACACAAAAAAAAAAAAAAAAAAAAAAAAAAATCAGCTGTGAAAAACATGTTGAGAGGTGTCAAACAGACAGTAAGTAAAAACAAGAAGCTTGCATGTTGTACACAGTATGAGACACATCAACTTCTCTCCAAACATACTCAAATACCTACCTTCAGATATTCAGATATATTTTATCATCACAGTAACCAACAGCTATATTGTACCTTGTTTGACCAATCAATTAACCAACTATTGATTTCTAATATGTGGAGAGAAAAAACAAAATAAAACAATGTTACAGGTATAAAACAATATGGTATAAAATTATTCACATACTGATATTAATTTAGCATTCATTTAACAATCTCAGGTTTGTAGTTATTTCAGTCATAGTGCAGTGTAGCTGTTTGCCCAGCTGGTGGCATCCATGACTAATGTGTCAAAACAAAGGCACTCACTGTACAACAAAAGCATTCATTAACAAAACAAAATTCATAAACCATTCTAGACATCTGAAATGGGCAAAAAGTTTGTAAAATCTTTGACTAGTTTCTAAATAATAATAATAATAATAATAATGATAATAAATGACAATAATAATATAGGCGATTTAATATTTAAATATGAAAACAACTGTCCTGCGCCAGTGTTTCTAAAACAGCACAGAAAACTATTAATCGAATCGAGAAACGTGACAAAAAAAACTGAAATTTTTTAAAATGTCTATTTGTGTATAGTTGTTTAATGATTTATAAAGTTACTAAAATCACAAGAAATGGGTGGTTGACAGTAAGTTTCAAGCAGTGACAGAAAAAATAAAACAAAACAGAATTTCCCTACTTATTTTATAATTATTTATTAGCTAAATTATAAATGCAATACTGTTCAAAATTATTTGTGGCTAAATATGATACAGTTTCCCTTTAAATGGAACCATGTCCATGTTAGTTGTCAGATAACCAAACACGGTCAGGGGGATTCTGACAGGATGACGTTTAGCTGTGGGTAGCGACTTGTTAGTGCGCACTAGTAAGACCCACCTCCCTTCATTTTAGCTCTACAGCACACGGTACCTCACTGCATAAACACAGACGCTGTCTGTATGTCAGGTCTCATGTCATTCAGCAGATGAATCCCATCTCTGCACTGGTTTAGACAAGGGTTAAGCTGTAGCTACCGGTCATCTAGCGCTCTGGAAGCATCTCTGCATGGAATAAGGACCACACGCTGCTGTCATGCTGGAAACAGATCGCTATTGTGGATTTTTCAGACTGGAGGAATGATGAATAAATAAAAAAAACAGCGACGTGGATAATCGACAGGCGCTGTGTATTAAACCGTCAGCAGTTCTCTTGAATCAGCCGTCAATAACAAGCGTTCAAGACGGAAGGCATACAGGAGCACAGAGGGAGAATCCGCGCGAACATGAGGGAACGGGACTTTATGCCAAACATGGAACGGGGCAAACCGGCTACATACACAGGAGATAAAAAAGCTAAAATGGCAGCTAAAACCAATAAAAAGTGGGTGAGACTGGCTACTGTATTCGCATATGTTTTGTCAGTGTCTTTGGCTGCTATAATACTGGCAATTTATTACAGTTTGATTTGGAAACCGACGTCTGCCTCTGTGTCTGGACGGTCAGATGTGTTGGTGACGGCTGCAATTATGCCCATAAACACAAGCAATATCACAACAAGTGATGTACCAACAATTAACAAGATGAATAATACGCCACCTGTGAGCCTAAGATCAACACAGACTCCCACCTACGCCCACTCCACTTCTCCACAGGGACAACTGCAATGGGTTGACAACAAAGGTCATGAAGGCCTTCCAAATATCCCCACAACAAAAACAAAGAAAACTGACCAAACAGGAACAGTTGACTCAGTGCACATTCATGAAAAACCAGGACGTTTCAGTTCAGCAAAAGTTAGCTATGAGTCGAAAACTAGTATTCTAGTAGCAGGTGCATCAAGGGAACCTCCTTTGGCACATGGAGCCACATCTTCTACTAAACAAAACGCCTATGGCGGTTCTGGGTACGGCACCCCTGAGAATCAGCCAGATATTTGGGATTCAGCCTCTCCCACAACTGACCAAGCATCTTGGACAAGCTACAGTGCAAGACCTGACGTCTCGCCTTTGACAGAACATGGTCTAGAATTAATGGAGGGCTCGTCACCGTTGCAAGAGGAGTTGGTTACCAAGGACACAGAGAATGCAGCAATTGGAGTGTGACAACAGATTATTTGTGTGGCATGTAATTATATGACATTATCTGCGATGGCTGTGCAGTTAGAGAAATAACAACAGTGAACATCATACAGTTTCTATTAATTTTGTGTCTTCTTCAAGGACAGAAACTGTGTTGACCTACCTGCTTTGGAAAGCTCTTATAAAGGTTGTTACATTATAGAGTGCAACAGTCAGGTTCCAGAAGTAAAAATCCCATTTATTTTCTCCAAAGGGGAAATCATTTTGAATGGTAACTTATAAACCTTTATAGACAGACATACTGTGAGCTACAAGGCTGTTAATTAAAGGTGCCCTAGAATCAAAAATTGACTTTACCTTGGCATAGTTGAATAATAAGAGTTCAGTACATGGAAATGAGACACAGTGAGTCTCAAACACCATTGTTTCCTCCTTGTGTAAATCTCATTTGTTTAAAAGACCTCTGAAGAACAGGCGAATCTCAACATAATACTGACTGTTATGCAACAGTCGGGATCATTAATATGTATGACCCCAATATTTGCATATGCCAGCTCATGTTCAAGGCATTAGACAAGGGCAGCCAGTATTAAAGTCTGGATCTGTGCACAGCTGAATCATCAGACTAGGTAAGCAAGCAAGAACAATAGCGAAAAATGGCAGATGGAGCGATAATAACTGACATGATTCATGAATACATGATATTTTTAGTGATATTTGTAAATTGTCTTTAGAAATGTTTCGTTAGCATGTGGTTAAAATTACCACCTTTTCTTTCTCTGTATTCATGGAGACAAGAGCCGTCGCTATTTTCATTTTTAAACATGTGCAGTCTGTATAATTCATAAACACATCTTCATTCTTTATAAATCTCTCCAACAGTGTGTAATGTTAGCTTTAGCCACGAAGCACCATCAAACTCATTCAGAGTCAAATGTAAACATCCAAATAAATACTTTACTCACATGATCCAACGCATGCATGCAGTATGCATGACGAACATCTTTAAAGATCCATTTGAGGGTTACATTAGCTGTGTGAACTTTGTAAATGCACTGTATATTAGTCGAGAGCTCCGGGGGGCAGGGAGTGCGTGATTTAAAGGGGCCGTGCTGTAAAAATCAGTGCATAGTTAATGATGCCCCAAAATAGGCAGTTAAAAAAATTAAAAAAAAAAGTCTATGGGGTATTTTGAGCTGAAACTTCACAGACACATTCAGGGGACACCTTAGACTTATATTACATCTTGTAAAAACTGGTTCTAGGGCACCTTTAATGGCACATGCAGGTCGTACATTATATTTTTTTAAAAATCGTGTTTAAAAACTACATTACCCATGATTCTGAAGAGAAATCTCCAACAATCTGAGATTCCCGGCAAGCAAAAGAGCTCTTGAGCAATGTGCATTTTAAAACTACTTAAAGGGATAATTCACCCAAAAATGAAAATTCTGTCATCATTTACTCACCCTCAAGTTGTTCCAAACCTGTACGAATTTCTTTGTTCTGCTGAACACAAAGGAAGATATTTGGAAGAATGTCGGTAACCAAACAGATCTCGCCACCCATTGACTACCATAGTATTTATTTTTCCTGCTATGGTAGTCAATGGGGCGGGGGGGGCTTTCGTAAAAGCCATTAAGTACACATGCAGTCTTGTGATATTTTTGTCAGATTTTCGAAAAAAAAAAAAATGTTGTTGTTGTTTGTTGTTGCTTCAAATCAAAATTTGTAATGTTGTGATTCATCTCATACCTGGTTTGGTTCATGGCTTGTAACTCTTTAACAAAGACTTTAAAAAAAAAAATCCTATGGGAAAAATACATCCAGAACCAAGGCTGCTGAAAAAGTGGCCAGGCACTTCTGTACTCTATAATTCATTTGCAGGTATTCACAGCAATGCTGATATACAGAACAACAGAAGGATTATATTGCTTTTATACAACAGTATGAACAAGGCAATTAATAGTAACTTACATTCCAAGACAAGTCTAAGCATTAAATATTTGCATGTCATGAAGCAGCACAGACTAAACGCTGGTCATATGTGAGTGGAGCGGAGCAAACAACAGATATTTCCTAGCCCCACTCCACCACATTTACTTCAGGTTTTCCAAACAGACATTCCAAACATAAGTGAAGGTAAAAACCACAGTTCTGTTATACTAAATATGAAGTCTTGGAACACTGCTTAGCCAATCAAATTTGAGAACAAGAACTAACTGTTGTATAGTGGATTATAAATGATAATAATATAGCCTTTATATACAAAGAGCGATAGTATATGGTTCCTTTGGAACAACATGATGATGTTCTTTGGAACATCAGGAAAATGAGCCATTCACATCAACACTAGACACATATCCTTCAGTAGCGTTTAATTCATTGTGTAGTAATTGTGAGCAAGTTAAACACTGTTTAAAGCAAGTTAAAACACTTTGCCAATAGAGTTCAGGAGTGCTCAGGAATGGAATAACTATCTGAATGCAAAATACCTGACTAGTAGGAAGAATACACTGTGCAAACTCACCCATGTTGAAAAGTGTCTTTTATACATCGGCGTGGGTTGAACAAGATATATAAGAAGCAAAATATGATGTATGAATAAACAAATATTTTCCATTCAGTGCACTGAGTTATTAAACTACATTATAATGTGTCTATAACTTGTGAACTATAAACTGATTCATTGTCTCATAAACAAAACGGTCCTGCTTAAACACCAGATAACATTTATATATTAGTAACACTGTTTAAATGTAAAGCAGTTTTTTGAAGTGGAGTGAGGCCTTTGTTTTAAACTGGCACATATTTGGTAATTGTGCTCTTCCTTTAATTTTTTTTTTTATTATCTCTTAATTAGACTATTAGCTTATAATTATTTTATAACAATTTAGTTTATATTTATTTATTAATGTTAGCCAGATTTACAACTTTGAAATATTTCAGACATAAATTTGTTTTGAACCATTCCTTTTAAAGCAGCAGACACTCACATTGTCTTTAAAGATAGCAGCATGACACTCACAGTGACAGTAACCAGAAGTCTGCACAAGTGCCCAATGCTCAAAAATAACTAGAAGTTATTCCCATCTCTGAATCATCAATCTCTGAGAGAGAACGCAGGTAAACCAAACCCTACAGATGAGTCTCAGATAGTTATATACAGTTGCAAGAAAAAGTATGTGAACCACTCACAGAATCTGAAAATGTGAATAATTTTAACAAAACAAGGGAGATAATACAAAATGCATGTTATTTTTTATTTAGTACTGTCCAGAGTAAGATATTTTACATAAAAGATGTTTACATATAATCCATAAGACAAAAAATAGCTGAAATCATTAAAATAACCCCAAAAATTCTTCAGTTTTCCAGTGTCTTTTGCATATTTGAACCCTTTCCAGATTTTGAGATCCATCTTTTCACACTGAGGACAACTGAGGGACTCAAACACAACTATTAAAAAAGGTGGGGGGGGGTGAAGACTTGCATTTTGTATGATCTTTCTTATTTTGTTAAAATTATTCACATTTTCACAGATTTTGCAAATGGTTCACAAACTTTTTCTTGCAACTATGCTCATTGCTCAGTTTATAAATGAATGTCAAACAATACAAACAGGTTCATAGTAAGATGTCATATTGTAAATAGGGAATTCACGTTTGTTACGGGAAATGAATGGATCAAGGGACAGTGCATTAGGGACATGATGCATTTAATCATGCAGTAGAATGCTGTCTAAAGGGGATTGTTTGCTTAATTAACACTTTTACATCATATTCTTTCAGTTATTTGGCCTCAAACCAAACTATTCCAATAAAACAAATACCTAGCAACTATATTTGTCCTATTGGACAAGCCATACTAATTATATTGAAAATTGTATGAGTTTCTGCTGGTTTTAAAGTGACCTGAAGTATCCCTCACTGACACTATGTAGCCTCCAGCCATCAGTTCTCCATAGGGACTCACATTAAGTGTCAGCATTCAGGTCAACCAAGCAAATAGCAGATTGCCATTAGCTTTAGATGTGCAAAGAGTGTTTACGCTGTAGCAATATCAACTTAAAATGGCACCTCACTATTTTTTCACCCACTCTAAAAAATGCTGGATTGTTTCAACCCAAATTTGGGTCAAATATGAACAAACCCAACCACTAGGTTAAAAATTTCATTAGAAAATTAAACCCAATGGTTGGGTTTGTCCATTTTTTTTTTTTTTTTTTTTTTACCCAAATTTGGTTGAAACAGCCCAGCATTTTTAGAGTGCCTCTTGGCCTCATTTAAAACAAGGAACTAGGCATTCCCTGCATATATAAATATGGTCCTGTGGGTAACAAATGAAAACATAATGCTCTGTACACTAAACAAACTGAACCAACACTTTATCATGGTGTTTTTCTGACCATCTTCTTTGACAAAAATAAAAGTGGAGGATACCACTATTCATAAGTTAAATATCAAATGGTCTTTTAGTTTACTGTAAGCAGACCAGTTCACAGATTCACTATGCCATGCAACATTCAATATATGGCAGCCATGTGAACATTTTAAATACACCTTTCAATACTTGCTTGTATACACTGATGAGCCAAAACATAATGACCAGTCTCAGGTGAAGCAAATATTGTTGATCATCTCTTAACAAGCCCACATATTAAGGTCTGGGTAGATTAGATGCTAAGCAAACAATCAGTGTTCTCTGCTTATAGTTCAGAGTATCTCTGAAATGGCAAGGCTTGTGGATTGCTACCGGTCAGCAGTGGACAGAATTTACCAACAGTGGTCCAAGGAGGGACAAACCACAAACTGGTGATAGGGTGTTGGGTGCACAAGGCTCATTGATGCATAAGCCCTATGAAGGCTATCCCGTCTGGTCCAAGCAAACAGAAGGTCTACTGTGGCACAAGACACACAATTTTAATGATGGTTATGGGAGGAATGTGTAACAACACATAGTGCATTGCAATCTGCTGCGTATAAGGGTTGCTTAGCCACAGACCAACCGGAGTGCCTATGATGACCCCTGTACACCATTGAAAGGGCCTACAATGGGCATGCAAACATTAGAACTGGACCTGGGAGCAGGGGAAGAAGGTCACCTGGTCCGATGAGTCCTGCTTTCTTTTATTTAATGTGAATGGCTGTTTATGTGTGCGCTGCTTACCTGGGGAAGTGATGGCACTATGATGCACTGTGGGATGATGACAAGTTGATGGAGGGAGTGTGATGGGAAATGATCTGAAACCCTGGGTTCAGCCATTAATGTGGATATAAATTTGACATTTGCCACCTACACATTGTTGCAGACCAGCACTCCTTTATGACAACGGTGTTCCCTGGTGGAAATGGCCTCTTTCAGCAGGATAATGCACCCTGACACACTGCACACATTGTTCAGGAATGGTTTGAAAAACATCATGAAGAGTTCAAGGTGATGCCCTTGCCTCCAAATCCCCAGATCTCAATCCAATTGAGCATCAGTGAGATGTGCTGGACCAACAAATTCGATCCACAGTGACTCCACCTCGCAACCTACAGGACTTGAAGGATCTGCTGCTAACGTCTTGGTGCCAGATACCATAGGACACCTTCAGGGGTCTTAGGGAGTCCATGCCTCGTTGGGTCGGCAGCACATGGAGGACCAACAGCATATTAGACAGGTAGTCATAATGTTTTGGCTCATCTTTGTATTTAAAAGTGAAAAGTGTGACCACTAGGGGCAGTAAACAAGATCTACTGGAGAGCTTCTCAAACCTGTCCTGGGAACCCCCCAGCACATTTTGTATGAGCAAATTCTAATCGGAAGTGAGCATCCCTATGCTCTACTCACTCCGAAAGGCAGATCCCTTGAAGTGGGGACTTTGGAGGGAGTAGAGTACTTGTGTGTCATAATGAAGCAGTTTGGAATGCACTTGGTAAAGGGAGCAATAAGATAGAACGTAATTTCCTCATTAGCTTCACATGGAATGTTACCACAACAAAGCTAGGCAGCAACAAATATCTTATTGCTGCTGTTGATATGATATAAATAAACATTCATAATGAAGGGCCTGTATATAAAATAGAAACATTTTAAATTGAAATAATATAACAATATTACTTAGTTTTATTGTATTTTAGATCAAATAAATGAATCCTTGGTGAGCAAGAGACTTATTTCAAAAACATTACAAAATAATGCCAACCCCAAACCTTTGAACCGTCAGGTAGGCTAATTCTTCTGAGAGAGTTTCCATCTTCATTTACACACTCTTGTTAGGCATGTATAGTTTGTCAGGGTGACTCTGGATGGGGTGACAATGAAATCTCTGTGGCATCAATGATGTTAATCAGCGTCACTGTGAACAGTAGAGTGATTACACCTGCAGCATCATTCTGTCCGTCCTCTTCAAAGATTAAAATATTTTTAATCTCAAAGATTAAAATGATTTGTCCTTTGAGTCACTTTTTAAATTCTATTATGGTATATGTTCCATGCTTTTGTACTGTAAAAGTATTAGATCACTTGATTGGCCTGTCCTTACCTTTTGTGGATTAACTGAAGTTCCTGAGGATAATCTGTCTGCTGTCTATTGTTTCTATCTGACATTTCACTGGGGAGCCTCAAAGGACAAACCACACAAACACTGTGGGACATAGAAACACTAGGGGAGCAGGACAGGCACCCTCAGATGAAAGCATTTGCATATCACCCATAGGGCTAAAATGACTGACATATTTCACCTCAACATAATTAATATTAATAATAATAATTTGAATAACAGAAAAAGAAATGAGGGCAAAAGGTAGCAGAGAACTAATTTTTTGGGTTGGCTTTATCTCTCTACATGTATATATTTTTCAGAAACAAATACATCCACCTTGAAACACTTGGGAACTAGTGTCCCAATCTGACCTTAAATCATACGGAGATATATAGAGACAGAACTGCACGTCACATAATCAGGCTTTGCAGGATCCACCTGCATTTGGTGATCAAAAGTAATTGTGTTAACAATTTTTAGTCAAGGTTATTCACAAAGAGCAGAAAATGATTTGGTGACGCACATGTTTAATCTTATCAAAAACCATCAAGAGTCATCCTTGATTAAAGGCACAATATGTTTTTTTTTTTGCCGCTAGGGGTTGCTAAACTCTTCAAAACAGTAGAGGGTATGCACGTGACATCACCGTCAGCCATTATGACTGCGGTTACGCCCACTGAGTGGCAAAAAGAGTGAGTGGCAGCAGGTTAACAAGACTTCACAATGAGGTGGTGTGTGTGAGTCTTAAATAGTCCAGATAATGAGCTTCAGCTGTATGTGGCAATTGGTGATTGGTGTGGAATGTGTGCATGTGACTGGCAGGGAGGATTATGGGAATTGGAGTCCAGGAACTGACAGTAATCGTGACATAACGGGTGGGTGCCTTGGAGACCTGCTGGCGGGTCAGGAGTATTGGCCAGCCACGGTGGGTCAGGGGTGACTGGCAGCCACGGCAGGTAAGGTGCCTCGAGCAGCCACAGCGGGTCAGGTACCTCAGGCACCCATAGCAGGTCAGATGCCTCGGGCAGCCACGGTGGGTCAGGAGTCTCGGGCAGCATGGCGGGTTAGAGGTCGTGAATGGCCATGGCAGTACGGGAGCCTTGGGACGCCAAGGCAGGTCAGGAATGTCAGGCAGGCATGGCAGGTCAGAGTCCATAGGCAGCCATAGCGAGTCAGATTCCATAGGCGTCCATAGCAAGTCAGAGTCCATAGGTGGTAGTAAAGGATCAAAGTCCCCACCCACAAGTTCCCCACCCTCAGGTATATGGCCCCCCCCCCTCAAAAAAAAGTTCTTGGGGAATTCAATGGTGGTATGTAAAGAATTGTGGGCTGGTAAGTGCTGGAGGGTTGGAGCAGGTTCGGCAGCGGCAGGAGCTGGTTCCTGGGTAAGGAGCTTGGCTGGCACCGGCCGGGCGAGAAGCTCGGGTGGTGCCGGCAGGGCAAGTGGCTCGGGTGGCGCCGGCAGGGCAAGGAGATCGGATGGCGCCAGCAAGGCAAGGAGCTTGGGTGTGGAGTCTGGAGCTGAAGCGGCCAGCGGAAGCTTTGGAATGCCAGCAGCTCGTGCTAAGGTCAACGGTTGATCTTCCACACTGGACAGAAACCCTCTCCGATCTTGGACAGGTCTCGAGACGTGACGTAACTCTGGGCCATCAGTGGAGACGTGATGTGACTCTGGGCGATCAGCGGAGACGTGACGTGGCTCTGGGCAATCAGTGGAGACGTGACGTGGCTCTTGAAGATCAACTGTGACTTGACTTTGCTCAGGAAGATCAGCTGTGACTTGACTTTGTGTTGTTGTTGTGACCGCCATTTTGTGACTGTTCACTTCAGCGGCCGCCATTACATGATTCACCGTGGTGTCGCACCATGGTCTCCGCAACACCCACAGTAAAAAGTGAACCAACTGTGAGCAGGTCAAAGTCCAGAAATTCCACGAACGACCCTCGTGGACCATTAGTGAGTAAATATTCCTTTAGTGGTTCGTTTAATCCATAACCAAAGAAGTCAATGAGAGCACAGTCAGGTCAGATAAATAGGCAATATCCAGAAACTTCTGAATATGGTCCTCGTGTGTACAATTACCTTGCCGAAGGCGGACAAGACGTATTGCTGGGTCCATGCTGAGGCTGGAAACGCTCGTAGAAGCTGCTGGATCTTGGTATGGCGAAGTCTTATGTAATGCAGTGGGACTCAGGCAGGAATCCAATTGCAAGCTTTTATCATAAAAGAGCATGGTCGTACAGGCAGGGTCAAACAGGAGCAGACAGGTATAACAAGGGACAGGCAAAATCGTGGTCAGGATACAGGCAGTAGATCGGTGCAGGCAGATATCACTCACAGGTAACAATAAACAGTCCAAAGGCAGGTGGCAGCGAATAGTAAATGGGAAACAGACAGGATCGGTAACAGACAGGCAGACAGGATAATAACGCTCGGAATTGCAACACAGGTTAACAAGACTTCGCAATGAGGTGGTGTGTGTGTGAGTCATAAATAGTCCAGATAATGAGCTTCAGCTGTATGTGGCAATTGGTGATTGGTGTGGAATGTGTGCATGTGACTGGCAGGGAGGATTATGGGAATTGGAGTCCAGGAACTGACAGTAATCGTGACACCATGGTCCACGATGTTTGAACGAAACAACAGTGTGCCGCTAGACTTTACGCAGCTGTCTGCGTCTGTTGCCATGGTTACTATGCAGTACAAGGAAACCAGGGATAAAGCAGATATTACATCATTGACAGGCGACAAGGGACAAGGGAGGGACGGGCACTATTTAATATTATAAATTTCTCTGAATTTACAAATTCTTGGAAACATTTAGGATAATGTAAGTACACAGCTGAACAAAATATTTAACACTGTGCAAGTGTTTTTTGGATATTTTAATATAAAAAAAAATCATACATATTGTGCCTGATTTCATTTAACTACACTGCCAACATGTGCTATCTTTTTTTCCCCACATCATTACGGAATACATTTATAGCCCACATTTTTTTCCCCAGCAGCTGAGGTTCTTGGCATATCATGTCAGCCACATTTTTAACCAGCATGCAAATGTAAGGGACTTTGCGTTATGTCATAGACAGATGGGTCAGTTGTCATTTTGAAATATTTCAAGAATTGTTTATGTCCTTTTAAGGCATGAGGCTCTAAAAGCTACATCTCACACAGCACAGAAGCTATTTGTGAACATTCACAATGGAAAAAGGACAATTTAACTTATGTTCAGACATACAGTAGGCTATATTTTTATTTCATTTTATTTTATCTAAAGGCCATTGAGTCCATGACTTAGCCATTTGAGTCCAGTCACAGCTTTTCACTCTAAGATTCCTTACACAGTATTTTCAACTGCCTCTTGTGTGAAAGACAGATGGTGGGAGTAACAGATAAGGAGAAAGTGGAAAAAGCCAAATCAAAAGCGTGAATTTATTTTGGGGATTTCTAGCATTACATGCAAATAATAACAATAAAACAAAGTAATAAATAAATAAAATAAAAATGTGTTTTTCCTCAGGCTTTAGACATGACCTGGGTATCTATCTTAAATATAACCACACATGACACATTAGATTGTGGGTGGACTGGAATAATGAATCAGCAAGAAAATTAAAGATTACACAAGGTCAGCCCAGACCAAATGATCTTTGAACAAACCATAGTCAGGCGAACTCATCAGTTTTCAATCATAAGTCGCTCAGGAGAAAGACCTCTGTTAAATGCCTACCAAAATGGAAAAGATGCTAGAAGTGTCCTGTGGTTTATCTGAGCCTATAACACTCATCAAAGATTAATACTGCCAAGAAGGGTCCCAGCCAACGCCTGTGCTAAATGACAAGTAATGAAGCAACTACAAAAGGACCAGGTGGCTGGGAAGTGCTGTAAAGTGCACCTTCAAGAGGACCATGCCTGTAAACATATGACTGGAGTGGGTGGATGATGTGTTATGGAAAGACTCTCCATTACTGAAGTCGGCATGACCAGCTCCCATGAGGACCAGACACCCACAGTCGTGACAAACAGACCTGCCTTAAAAGGACATCATGAAAACCAGACTAAATCAGAGGGGCACGAGAGATGGGCACTGTGGGTCTGTGATCCAAGGCAGAACTCTGCTGTTTTGGAACATATAATTAGGGATAATGGAGAAGAAATTCAATTAGCTGGGTGTGACGGAAACAGTCTGCGGAATCACAGATAAGGACTTTTTTTTTTTTTTAGCAAAATAAATATGAAGGCTAGTTTAAGTTATTTCTGGTTTTAAACAATTCTAAATAAAGTTTTCTAAAGAAATTCTTCATCTGTGTAGGTATAAGGGTGGATATACTTTACGCAAGTACATGAATAAAAACCAGTAAGCATTTTAGATGCTTCTATCATTAAACCGAATATATTTTCTTAGCTAAAGTGTGATTTAGATGCTTCTGTCATTAAACCAGATGTATTTTCTTAGACAAGTTGCAATAAATATACTATACCTTACCTACTAACTTGCTCAGCAAGGTTGTCTTCAACCTGTTGCTCCGCCATGACAGTTTACCAGAGAAAATAACCGAAATGATAACATTCCCTCTATAGCGCCCCTTGCGGCAGGATCATTTTTATGCGTTTGCGTTCATGTACCAGTGATTAATATTACAGACACATTTATTTTTGTTTGGCGATAGAAAGATTATAGTACACCGATTCACTGAATCGTTTGCAGCGACAATCGGAAATAGTACAGTTTCTTTATGACAGAAAACAAACAGAACACTGAATGAGTTAGATCTATGAACAAAACAAAAATGTCTTCTATCGTTTTTCAATGAGGAAGCAGCTGTTAATTGCGCATGCAGCTTGTGAACGACTCAGTTTTTATTTCTGACAATATCAAAAAAGTGTCAAATATGGAAACACTTTTTTTAATGGAGGGCCTGTGCCCTAGTAGCCTACTGATGAAAGGCTAGAAATGCTCCTGAGCTGGCACTCATGTCATGAGGCAGCAGATAACCTGTTCATAATGTAAGTTACAAATGCATAGATAAGAATAAAACAGTGCCACCAAGTGGATAATAAAAGAATAATATGAAAACACATAAACAACAGCTGGCAGCCAGTGTGCTTTGTGCTTCCAGTAAACAAAAATGCTGAAGAAATACAAGCTGAGCTATATAGGGACAAAAGACAAAAATGTCTCTTAAATAAGAATTTCAAAGTAAGCCTATATAAGTTAATAAAAAAAAGTAACGCATATATACTTTGAATCTTTAAAATTTGTCTGATTATAGAAGAATTCCCATCTTTACTTTAATCAGGGGTCTTTATATCAAACACCTTCTGCCATCTTAGTCAGGTATTTCCCCAAAGAAAACGAAAAGTTCCTTTCCATGTTAAACTAATTTGGCTGGACAAATACAGAGTTTGTATGCGTCACAGTGAGCACCACAAGGCATCTAGAGATGGTTTCCAAAACCACAAGCTCATTGGCTGCAAAGGCAGTCAAGCTGTTAGGGGAACATATAGGGATTAAAAGGATTTTAACCAGACATAAACTCATTTTTAGAGCCTGTGATGGGGCCTATTTGGGCATTTACGTATTTAAATATAGCAAAATACAGGCTATGTATGGGGAGGAATGATTTTGTGCTGATATTTAGAGTTCGGCATAGAAGTGGCCTAATGACATTTAGGTATACAATCCAAAATGGGATGTCTAAGATGATACCAAAAAAGACTCTAAGATCATCTTCCCTATACCTGACCTGTTTCTCAGAGAGTGGTATATGTATAAAAAGCATCTCTAGAACTTCAGGCTAAATATTATGACAGAAATGTCACCATCTAGAGGTTAGTGATGGCACTACACTGGAAACAAACAAACACTGTTCATGTTCGTTCACTTTGGCCCATGTATTTGATTAGTTCACTATGTTTTTACTTTCCTACAGACCTACACAGATCTCTCCTTGTTCCAACTTTGGAGTTTAATTTCAAAATAAGAGTTGTGGCTTTCTGCTTTTCTTTTGGAAACACTTTTAGAGGGCACAGGTAGAATGATTGGTATCAGTGCTACTGTACATGAGAAATAATACATTTCATTGCCACAGCACTTGACTTGGCAATGCAGCCCAAAGAAATCAGCAAAGCAAGCCATCGCCACACAAAATGCATAAAAGTGATATGTAATCTGAAATGCATGTTGTATGTTCAGTTTGACAAATGAAGCTTGCATTTGTAAACAAAAACTTGCACCAATTTATGATTTGAACCATTTTAAAAGAACACAGTAGTAACTACTTTTTAAAATGTACTTATTTTTTTAATTATTATATGCTTGGCAGGGGGTTCATCTATGCAAGTGATTGCGTTTGATATGGCTGCTTAAATAAAGGGATAAAATATCCCGGATGGGTTTGGACTGAAGTGATCATTTGCATGGCAAATATTACACTGCCATTGTCCAACAGTCAGAAGGCTATTATAGTTCAGTAGTAGTCTGACTACAGAAAATATTTAATAAATGAATCATTGTCAAATTAAACAGTAAAGATAACCTATACAATATGTTTTGCATTCCCATTTGCTAAAATCGCTGAGAATTTAATGTAATTACATCACACAAATCGCCCATTTTTAAACTTTTATTTTTCTTTTTTAAATCCAAGAACATATGAAACACTGAAGGACATTTTTAAAATATGAACAAAAACAGTATTTGCATAAATTCCTTTGAAATTTTTCAACCACAACTTGTTTAGATCACAACACAACCCAAATACACTGCTGAAAAGCCAGTGCAAATGTTTGAGCTGTTTGTCTGTAAATTAATATTATTTGCTTGCTTTGGTCCTTAATAATAACTCTATTTGTTTGATAATCCCTCACAAATGTAACTACCGATGAAGAATACATGTGAGCTGCGTAAAACCCACTGTCTTGATATACTTTTACACAATCCATTAAGTCATTAAGTTGCGTTAGCTTGAATAGGCCAGTTTACTTCAATGTGGCAACTTATTTCAAACATAAGCGGAGCACCAACTGTCCAAAGTTTAGCCAGACTGCCTGCTCTTAATCCAATCATTCACAAGATTAATCTGTGATCACATCTCCAAAAATCATCTCTCTGGCCTGTATGAACACCATGTAATTAAACTTTAAAAACACAAAACCAAACCAACCTGGCTATTTCACAGGATATTTCAGACAAGATAACGATTGCCGAAGTGCTTGTTTATTAATTCAAACATGTAATAATTTACCCTACACCCTTGTGCAAGCATTATATGGCATTTCCACATACTTCACATCAAGCCACAATAATTCAACAAGGTGTGAAATATTTGAAATGTTAAAAACTTATAAGCCTATTTAAGCTTTAGCTGGACCCTAAACGAAATCACATAGCTTGATTGCTCTGAACAATAGTCACATAGTCCTTATTATAAACAGATACTGCAGCTTGTGTACAAACTGGGAGATTTTATAAATCCATTTATATGAATATTACATGAACATCTTTGGGATACTGAAATAACTACACACAATAAATGTTGTTTTACTCCATGAAACTCACATCAATTCTGCGAATGCACACTAAATTAGGGTTGAATTTACAACAGTTTGCATAGATTCCTGGGTTTTGTATGAGTGATGATTAAGCATGTACAACTAGCTGAAAGGCATCAACAAAAGTGTTTTTTCTTTGCTTTTTACAATATTTTTAGTGTTCTGGTGCAAGGAAAGAAAAGTGTCCACATACTATTAGCAATCTATTCTCCTTTATTATCTCTCCGCTTTAAAGGGATGCTTAGCCTAAAATGAAAATTCTGTCATCGCTTACTCTAGTGTTGTTCCAAACCTGTATGACTATCTTTCTTTTGCAGAACACAGAAGATATTCTGAACAATGTTTTAACGGTTTTCATCATCATCACAATGAAAGTCAGTGGAGTCCAAAACAAGATTAGACCCTGCTGACAAAGGCAGGCTGTAAAAAAAGATATTTTGAAAAGTGTCTGCTTATGTGATACCACAGAAGGAAGAAAGTCACATAGGTCAGGAACTAAATGACGACAGAATTCTCATTTGGCTAAACTATCTCTTTAAGGCAATTGAATATGGAGGATTACGACAGGTAACGACACCAGAGCTACTTGAAATAATGATGAAATGGTAGCTATTATGTGCTTGAATCTCTGAGAAAAAAAAGCACCACCAATAACAACAAAACAAAAAAACCCACCCCTTTGAGAAATGTTATCTTAAATACTAAAGTTGAAACGTTGGTAAACTTTAAACTTTAACGAGCCAATGTGCACCATCATTAAAGCTTCATGAACAGATATTATTTATTGGATGTAAAACTATTAGCCATGGGCCAGTTTCATAACTACAAACCTATATAGCAAACTCCACTGATAGTGTGATTTAGTCGATATCTAGACTTAACCAGTGTCTGGATATCCATCTCTAAGTAGAAGAAAATTAAAACAAAAGCTTGAGGCACTATATCCCACCAAAAACATTGAGCAACACATCAAGAATTTGCATACACATAGAAAGTGCAGTTGTAAAAGGTTACAATTGGTGTCTAAGTGCATAGATTTGTTCTCACATTTACAGTATGGCTTATTTCAAAGATTCAAAGATTGCAGAGAGAGGTCTCTCATTGTCTCTTGGTGTGCTTGGAGTTGTAGTGGCTCCGCATGTCTTTCCGGAGGCGGAACTTCTCTCCGCAAACGCCGCAGATGTACAGATGCACATCCATGTGCTTCTCCAGATGCTCGCCGCTTGGGAAAATCTGGAAACACACCTGGCAGATAGTCTCTCCGGCAGATAGGTGAGAGATCATGTGTCGCACATGATCGTGTTTAAGGAACGTACCCTGGTCGCACACGGGGCAGACGTACCGTGCCATTCCCTTGTGCATGTCAGTGTGCAATCGTAGCTGTCTTTCGCGCAGAAACTGTTTCCCGCAGGTCTGACATGTGAACTGCTTTTCCTTGGTGTGCACGGTGTAGTGCTCCCGTAGGTGACACCTTTGGTAAAAGCCTTTGCCGCAAATTGCACAGAAATGCTTGCGCCGATGGTCTGGCTCGCCGCCGTCGTCCAACAGGACGGGCCGGAAGGGCTCCTGTTCTGGACAAGACAACGTATGCTCCACTGCAAGACTTTCACTTTCAAATATTAACCCACAGAGTGGACAGCGAAAGCCAAGGTCGGCTCCTTCCAGCAAGCTTTCTTCCATAGCCTCGGCATCTTCAAGCAGAAGCGAATCCTCACCTGGGGAGTCCGTCTCGGCCCCTTGGGGTTCACCACAGCGCTCGGCGTGCTCCTGCAGCTGCCTGCCTTTAATGAGAACTTGGCCGCACCTTCCACAAGCGCAGATATGTCCCATGTGGTTGGATATGTAATGAGCAGACTGATCTTCCTCCGTCAACAGGGCTCCACACAACTCGCATGGAATGCACGCGCCATCTTGCTTTTCCTCTTTGATCCGGTTCATCTTTGGATCCATTTCCAACCCAGTGCTTTGGCCCTCCAAAGCATCCATGGCGGATACTCCAGCCTCTTCCTCGCTGTCAAACTTTATCTGGTCTGCAAGATTGTCTTTGTATGCCCTGGTACGAACTTTGCAGCTCCCTACGTTATGGTTCCCTACCTTCACAACTTTTATAGTTTCCAAATCATTCTCGGAATCATCGTCTCGTTCCACTTTAATGGTTATATTCCTGGAAAAGGCAGTTTCGCTGTCCATGCCAGTGGCGACGGACCTGATCACGGTCTCTGCATCTGGCTTGTGGTCTGGCCAGTCCTCTTCACCCTTGCAAACTGCTCTGTGTTCATCTGTACCCTCTGAGTTCGAACTCTCAGCTTTGCCAGAATCACCGTAACCCTCTTTGCCAACTTTGGGCGTCTGGAAAGCTTTGCGATTGGTGCATGTGAGGATGTGTTCGATGAGCAGCTTTTCACAGCTGAACACAAAGCCGCAATCGTCGCATGTGTATGTGCGTCCAAACCGAGGACGTTCTTTCATGGCAGAGCTTCGGCCTGAAGTTCTCTTCCTCAAGTCGCACGGCTGGTCTGCAACGGTCTCTGAGTGTGGCGGAGGGTGTGGTATGACCACATCTTCAGCAGGCCTGACAGTTGATATGTTAATGGTTTGACGAGCAGTTGTGGTTGAGGCTTTTGCTGTGCGTTCATTCTCAGAAGGGCTTGGCCGCTGCTGCTGCTCAAACATTCGAACGCCAAACATCATCTTGCCTCCAACCACGCTGGATGAGGACGAGGAACTAGACGACGAAGAGGACGACGCAGATGACGAAGGTGTCAGATTGGACGTTCGGATGTCTCTGAGGTCCTCGAGTGAGTCTGGGATGTAGTACATTTGTAGGTAGGCCATAGATGATTTCAGCTCCTCAAACTCATAGTGATCCACAACGATTCGGCCAAGGTACATGAGCTGCAGGATGAGATCGAAGCACTCTGCGCTGATCTGCATGTTGCTGAGATCAAACCGCGCAGTCCCCTGCTGATCCCGGATGAACATCATTCTGAAGTACGAGCTGCAGGCTGCCAGCACGGCCTTGTGAGCCCTGAAATAAATGTCCCCTATGGCAATACAGCAGTCACAGAGGAAACCCCATTCCCTTTGGTTGTTGAGCTGCTGCAGGACATGCTCACTGTGGCTTGGCCTTGCCATTACCCTGTGAACAATTATAAAGAAACACATAGTAAGACCCAAGTTTGAGGAATCATCTTCTTTTCCACAGGTGTGCAAAATAAATAGTTGATCTCACTGTGGATGTGCAATAATTTTGCAATGGAATGAAACATGGAGTTCAGGTGTCTCAAGATACGTTTTTAAAAGTTGAACTACTTTCAAATTGACATGTCATTCGGTCATAAAAATGCAACACTCATCACAGGACACCCCACAACAGAGAAAGACGAGAAAGACAACTTCCATGAGAGGGTTTTATTATCCAAATTTTCAAAGAGCTAAAGAACAGCTCACTTTTTTTTAAGCTTTTTAATGGTTTGGAAAGAAGTCTCTAATCAAAACTGTATATATATATATATATATAAATACAGTAAAAGTAATGAAAATTATGAAATATCTTTGCAATTTAAGATAACTGTTTTCTATTTAAATACATCTTAAAATGTAATTTATTCCTGTGACGGCAAAGCTTTTTGGCATCCATTATTCCAGTTTTCAGTGTCTTCAGTGATCCTCCTGAAATTATTCTAATATGCCGATTTGGTGCTTAAGAAACAGTTTTTTATTATTATAAATGTTGAAAAAAAGTGCTGCTTCATATTTTTTTTGTGGAAACCATGATATATTTCAGGATTCTTTGATTAATAGAATGTTCAAAGGAACAGAATTTATTTGAAATAGAAATCTATTATAACATTATAAATGTCTTTATTGTCACTTTGATCATTTTAATCCATTATATATTAATCCTTCCTTAATATAAGTATTAATTTTATCACTGACCCCAAACTTTTAAACAGTAGTGTATATAAGAAAAATCACTAGATAAAATAGTCAAACTCACTATTCAACTAGACACTTAGTATTGAACACCTAGTCGACCTTAGTCTCTCACACCTAGATGTAAAACTTAATAGCCATTTTAGCTATATGAAACAAATACAGTATTTGCACTGCATTGTAACCAAATGAGCCACTCGCCACGTAAAATTCCTTAAAAGGTGCAAACTTGGTCAATAAACTCAGATGATCTGACTTTAATAATTAATGGAATCTGCAGTATAATTAATTAGCTTCAAATTTAGCTCGTTTCCTCCGTTCAGCTCCATCATAAAGCCAACAGAGAGGTTTACATCCCGCCCCCGCGTTCTCATTGGCCTATTTCAGAGACAGAATCATGCGGGCGTTGTGGCTGTCAATCATACACCGCACTTAAAAGTAAAATCAAACTACTTGGACAACACACTAAAGATCTGACCATACGATTGCCCATAGTGACAACATTAAGTTTTAAAAAGATCTGTTATTCAAGAGACAGCAGAACAGAATATATCTGACCATTGTGGTAGGGAGATCTCTCACGCAAGCATGCAGTGCCACCCCCGCGCAGCTTCCCGCACATACGCTATGAGCTTCACATTACTGCAGCTCGTGTTTACACGCAAAACACACGGAAAATACTCACCGACGGTAATGGGCGCTAACTTGTAGCGAACGACAGAATTCGAGTTAAATCACAGAGTGAAGAAGTTCCACCTCTTTTGCCTTCGTCCAAGCGAAAACTTGGGACGAGAATAGCTAATCTCGAGGGCGAAGCCCCTTCTGTGCAGCGCGGATGAAAGAACTTCCGCACAGCCGCTCTGCGAGCTCTATCACCGCACTGAGATCCGGCCCCGCTCACGCAAATCCAGCCCGCCCCAGCACGCGCAGCACAGTGAAAATGCAACCAAACCATGTATGAAAATATGCTCTTCAGGACGAATGCGGTAACAAACGGAGTAGAAATAATGATTTAATATAGCTTATATTTTGCACTTTTTCAGCAAGAACTAGATAATTTAGTAGTAGTTTTATTATATAATGATTTTTTAATATATAAATAATACAAATATAATAGAAATCACTACCACCATGCCAACCATTTATGGGAATTGAATTTCTAACAAAAAGTTGGTATTTGATTATGATGGAAATGAGAAGCCACAGTCTGCAAAGCAGAAATATCTCTATTTTTGTACATCATTTTTTCACCACATTTTTAGGTAAGTAATAAGCATGTTATTGTGTAATATTTAAAATGTTATATAATTACAATTTTAAAAAATTAAAAATATTCAATTCAATATAAAATACATTCAATTAATTGACTGCTAGCTAACTTGTGTCATTGAGTCCAATAATTATCTAAAAAGTACACACACACTGTAATCATAAATACACACTGTGACAGGTACCAGAATCCATTTGTTCAGTTCTCTATTCTAGGATGTGTGATAGCCTAATGTTACATAATTTTGCAAAGACATATCATTTTTCGATTATTCAAGTTATTAGAAGTGTCCCTATTGTATATAGGCTATGTGTGTTGAACAAGTTAATGAGCGCCACAGATGGTCTTTCAGAATCTTTTGCAAAACTGGCTTTGCTCTCTCGTCCATGCAAGTTGTCAAATGTTTATAGCCTACTTTACGCATTTCGTTAAGCGAGTTTACCACACTAGGCTATAGCATTGTCTATAGTTACACTGCGTCTGAGTGATCTTTCGACATAAAAAAACAAAATCGTTACGAACGAGCATAGAATTACAAGCAAAGCGTCTGCTTTGTGTTTTCACTATGCCTGCGTCTGGATCAGCTAATGTACAGTACGGTCACGTGACGGATAACAAGCTAAGCCGTCAATCGCATAGGAAGAACCGCGAGACCATAAGAGAATTTTCCTGCTGCAACAAACACGAAATTATTAGCAGTTTCTCTCATATAGTTGGTAAGAATGCATTTTTTTGCAACCGTATTGGATGCATTATGTCTGTGCTGTGCTACATGCATGTTTTGTTGGCCAAGGTGCATGAAAACGTACACCGTTTCTTCGACAACACTTGATCGGTGTAGACCAGACGTGTAAAATTATTATGATTATGTCGCGGACAAATCTGCTGGGAGTCAGACTATGCACATTACAGAAGCAAGAACTGAATAGTTCCTACACGATATTTTGTGTATTCCATTCGTTCAGTCATGACATTTTCCTATGCGACGAACAATTGCTGTTTGTTAATGTCCTTTTGTGTATTGATATTAAGAATCACTGTCAGGTATTGTCTGGTCAGGTCTGCATGCAAAGATTTTAAAATGTTGCACTGTAACCATTAAATACAAGCCAGACGTTGCTGTTTCTCCGTAGGTATTTAGTAGAATTGATACAATGATTCAATATCATTCTTCGATTAAGTTATAGCATATATTCAGAAGAAAGTACCACTTCGGATGAAAATTATTCCTATAAAATCACCGAATAATACCTATAAATAATGTAAGAATGCAATTTACACATCACATGCGTTTCAATTTAAAAAAAAAAAAGCCAATCCTATCCAGATGTAAACATCTGGTATGTCTCAAAATTTGTTAAAATATTATGGCCATTTTGATCGATAGAGGTCGCCAGGTACTCAGTAAACTCAGGCTCTTCTGAGAGACTCCTTATTAGTTGGTTCTGGCACTAGCTGGTTCATCATGTTAAAAGGCATCTGACTGGGACAAGGAAAAATAAGTATGTCAGAGAAGATAAAAAAGAGAAATATAGTTTAAAAGTCCTTACACATGCAATCTTTGTATTTCTTATATGCATTTTTTCATATAAAATATACATATTTGCATTATATACATATAAAAAGTTTTCTTAAGGTTGCTGTATTGGACCTGAAAAAAAAAAAAAAAAACCAAACACCTTTTGATATTTTTTATTTTTTTTTAAATGTCAAAATGACATCTTTTATAAAGACATGAGACAGAAAAGAGATGTAAAATATGTTCATTATAGAAGAGGATGTTTTTTAATAACTCAGTAGGTACAGAAGATACCAAATTTATGTTGCTGGAAATGTTGACTAAATAAACTACACTGACAAATATAGGTAAATGCCATTATTACTAATACCAGCATAATATGCAGAACAGTAGGCTATTAAAGTTATGCATAGGAATTTATTTGGTTGAAATTTGTCTTCTACCTATGTATGTTCTATGTAACAGGTTGAGATGGACGTGTCTGGTCACAGTCTGTTCCTCCTGCAGCAGCTGAACGTCCAAAGGGAGTTTGGCTTTCTGTGTGACTGCACTGTTGCCATTGGCAATGTATACTTCAAGGCTCATCGTGCAGTCCTCGCTGCCTTCTCAAACTACTTCAAAATGATCTTTATCCACCAGTCCAGGTTAACTAAAGCTCTAAAACTACCACTTTTCGAAACAACCACCTGTTTAATTTATCTTGAAGTGTACCAACATAACAGTACTGAATTGAAGGGTCATCATGCTTACATACACTGATAATCAAATAAGAATGTGGAGGAAGTCGAGATAGCTTGATTGGTAAACATTAAAATTTGTTGCACATTAATAATAATATCAAATATAGACCAAATGACAATTATTAAACACAATTTGATGTAAATTAATAAATTGCTGATTGTGTTTTTAAAGGGTTAGGCATGTCGTTCCAAACCCGTAAGATCTTCGGAACACAAATTAAGATATTTTTGATGAAAATCGACAGCTCTCTGACTCCTCCATAGACAGCAAATTACTACTGTCAAGGCCCAGAAAGGTACTTAAGACATTGTTAAAATAGTCCATGTGACTACAGTGGTTCCAGGTTCTACGTCAAGATGTTCCTCACTGCAGAACACGAGATCCAGGGGGCGAGGTTGGATCCAGATCCAACTCCTCCCGCTTTACATATCCCTAAACCTACCCGTCTCCACCCCCTGGATCTAAACCTACCCATCTCCATCTCTTGGATCTGGATCCAACTCCTCCCACTTTACATATCCCTAAACCTACCAGTCTCCACCCTTCTGGATCTAAACCTACCCATCTCCATTCCCTGGATCTGGATCCAACTCCTCCCATTTTACATATCCCTAAACCTACCAGTCTCCACCCCCTGGATCTCGTTTTTCCGCAGTGAGGGGCTACCGTCTACGCCAGAACGCATGCGTCCTGCTTCTCACGTGAACAGCATCGGCCAATACCGAGCCGGCATTCTGACATAGAACCTGGAAGCGCTGAATGTGAACAGCATAGGAGAATGACAAAAGACAAGAAACTGTTGAATAAAATCGTTATTTTTGTTTTGTTTTTGCTCACAAAAAGTATTCTCGTCACTTCATAAAATTAAAGATGAACCACTGCAGTCATGTCGACAGTTTTAACAATGTCTCTAGTACCTTTCTGGTCCTTGACAGTGGTATAACATGAGGGTGAGTAATTAATAACATTTTTACTTTTGGGTGAACTAACCCTTTAATTGACTTTCCTGCTTTTTTCAGTGAGTGCATCAAGATCCAACCCACAGATATTCAACCAGATGTCTTCAGCTACCTGTTACACATCATGTACACAGGCATGGGTCCCAAACAACCTGTTGACCAGGGCAGACTTCAGGAAGGCATCAAGTTCCTCCATGCATACCAGCTTTGCCGTAAAACAGGCGAGGGTGGCCCTGATGCATCCTCCGACCCCATCCGTATGTCCAATCTATATGGCATCCAAATCTCTTCGCAACTGGCCAGTAAAGAGAACTCTGCCCTGAAGGCTGGTGGTTCACGGGACCCTGAGGACAGCTGCTCCAGCTCTAGGGCTGATCGCACACATGGCCGTTTAGCTCTCGCTGTAGGGCTGGAGGGCATCGGATCTGAGCGACAGCCTCAAAGCTTCCGTGCGGCGTCCTCGGTAGCCTCAGGGGATGACTCTGACATTTCGGCACGGATAAAACAGGAGCGGGTAGAGGAAGAAGAACAACAGGAAGGCGACAAGGAGCCTTGCTCTCTCTCCCCAGCCCAGGTGAGCCCATGTCAAGCCGGCTTATTCAAAGATGGCCCTCTAGCGCTTTTGTGCCCACGATGTGGTGAACGCTGTCTGTCACCCGAAGGCCTACAAGAGCACCTTTTTACCCATGCAGCCTGTGCCCTCGAGCCTAGCAGCCTGATGGAAGGCCCTTCAGAGGACAAAACTGGGGAGCACACGTCCCTAGAGGAGAGGCGGCCTCATAAGGAGCGCATAGACTCTGGTAGTCTGGAGGAGGCCCTGCGGCAGAGCCAGGCCCTGGCAGATGAGCTCGCTGTGGAACTCAGGCGAGGCGGCGGGACCGGACGAAGTGGCAGCCCATTGGCAGCCTTCACACGAAAGCGAAAGATGGCCTGCGCCGTCTGCAATCTTCGTTTCTCGCAGAAGAGCCAGCTGCAGGAGCACATGTTCGCCCATGTGGGCAAGCCACTGCGATACCATCGCTACAGCCGCTTCTGCGGACAGCTGCTCCATGGCTGCGAGGGTCAGCCAGATATTACCGCAGCCACAGGAGAGGAGGCAGCCAAGGACACTCAGGATAATGGGAGCTCCTGCTACTCACTGGACTCTGAGGTCTCTCAGGAGAGCGTGGACGCAGTGACTGTGGAATGACGTTGTGTTTGACATATATTCATGTGAACACACAATGTATGGTAAAGGAATATTCTGGGTTCAGTACAAGTTAAGCTCAGTCAACAGCATTTGTGTGGCATCATGTTGATGAACACAAAGATAAATTTCCACCTGTCCCTCCTTTACTAAAAATCTCGGTTTGAGTGAGACACTTTGGAAATGAATGGAGTCAATCTCTAAAAATTTTAAATATTCACTGTTTCAACAGTACAGCCACACAGCGTAAACAAATTAGGTGTTAACATGATAACTTACTAACCTTTTCTGTGTAAAGTTATAAAGGCCATTGTTTTAAAGTCGACAACAACAGGTGCACATGTTGACGAGCTCTTGTGTGGGGTTAAGAAATACCTGAAACCCTAGATAAAACATTTTTATTGGTGATAACTTCAGGACAGAAATAGAGCAGACACTGGAAAAGGATGACATTTTGTAGTGTGCATGTGTCGACCGTGTTTGTGCATGCTGTCAAATGGAGCATCCTTAGAAAGGCTATGTGTTCGGCTGTATGTGTACACTAAGCATTTGCTTCAAAACTTAAGTATACTTTGGGCTTAAAGCGTTAGTTCACCCAAAAATTAAAATTCTGTAATTAATTACTCACCCTCATGTCGTTCCACACCTGTAAGACCTTGTTGATCTTCGAAAGACAAATTAAGATATTTTTGATGAAATCCATTTCTCTGACCCCTCCATAGACAGCAATTTAACCATGACTTACAAGGCCCAGAAAGATAGTATAGAGTAGACTATTAAAATAGTCCATTGACAACACGGTTTTCAACCTTAATTTTATGAATGAACGAGAATACTTTTTGTGTTCAAAAACAGACTTTATTCTCAGACTTAAGTCATTCTCCTATGCTGTTTACATTGTAGACTCATTATTGGCCGGCTCTGCATCAGCATCACATGCATGCGTCGTGGTGCTCACATGAACAGAGTCAGGCAGTTCCGAGAAAGAAATTATTGAATAAAATCCTTATTTTCATATACATGTATATTCTCGTCGCTTCATAACATTAAGGTTGAACCACTGTCGTCACATGGACTATATTAACGATGTCTTTACTACCTTTCTGGGCCTTGAAAGTGGTAATAAAATTGCTGTCTATGGAGGGGTCCGAAAGCTCTCGGATTTCATCAAAAATATTTTAATTTGTGTTCCAAAGATGAACGAAGGTCTCCTGGGTTTGTAACGACATGAGGGTAAGTAATTAATGATAGATTTTTTTTTTTTTTTTGTGCAAAATGCCGTAAATGCTGTCATTTGATTTTGAACCCAACTAGTTTTGAACCCAGACTATTCCTTTATTGAATTTTGTTTTCTGAATTTTTGCACTTCTGTCCTGTCTCAAAAGTCCCTGTCATTGTTAAAACATAAAAGAATTTTGTTTAAAACTTAGTGTTGATGATTGTAGTGTTGATGTATAATGATGTTGCTGACTCTTGGATGACTGAACACTGGATCAATTATATATTCAAAGAAAGTATTAAATCGTCAAGCACATGCGCATGAAACTCAAATAGCACTATAAAGTGCCACATTTGTCAAATGACCGCAATCATAATATTTGTTTTTAGAGGCCAGATTAAGCTAATAATATGTGATTATTTATTGTTTATTTCTGGGTTGTGGCCTAATGAGTGAAATGTGCGAAGAGTCTAAATGATTTCCTCCCTAAATCGAATTTCCTACAAAACGGGTTCAGTGCCTTAGAATATTTTTTTGCCAAACAGCTCTGTAAAGAAAAGCACTTAATCTATTGCTCAGCCAGTTGAACCAAATCCAGTTGTTTTTCATTTTCAAGTTAACAGTGAACAGTGCCTATTTGTGCAAAGTTGTCCAAGACATCTACACAATCAGAATAATATTATCAAATGAATGTGAGCAACTGGTGCTTTTCTAAAAGCTTTTTGATATGTTGAAGGACTTTCATGATTATATTCTGTATGGAACACAGTTTGATAACAATCTTACTACATAAACTGGGACAGTGCATAACTAGCAAGATGGGACAATGCCACTTTAAATGTCTAACATAACACTTCTGGACAAAACAGCAATGGCACATAGTTTCCAGTCATGTTTCAAATGCTGAGACATGACAAAAATGTTTTATTTAGAATGATTGATCAACTTTAAGACATCACTGATGGTAGACATGGTTTCTTTGTGCTGTATTTGAACTGTCAAAGCACCACTTTTTGCAGTTATATTAATTGAGTACTCAAACTGAGGCTGGTGTACTGTGATGAGTATTTTATATCAGCAAAACTTACATTTGTGTTATTTGTGTGACTTGTGTAGTGCATTTAAACAGTCCCTTTTCAGTTTTATTCATCATCAGCACTCAGTGCCATTGTGTGATAATGTGTTTGGTTATTTACTTATTTTTTTAAATAAATGGCACATTGAATAAACTGATTTATAATGCATCTGCTTTGGTTGTATACTGACTTTAAAGGGACAGTTCACCCCAAAATGAAGATTCTGTCATCATTTACTCCTTAAATCCTTAAACCTTATCATTATAAACCTGCTGCATGACTTTATTCTACAACTTGGGACTTTTTTGGTCCTCATTGACTTTCATTGCATGGACAAAAACATTCTTCAAAATATCTTCTTTTGTGTTTCACAGAAATTCATACAGGTTCGCAACAACATGTTGTGAGTAAATGATGACAGAATTTTAATTTTTGGAAGAACTATCCCTGGAACTGACCATCTTGTAGTAACATCTTAGTGCCACAAGAGAGTAGCATGTAGTCACAAAAGCAAAAATCTTCCCTGCTGCCAATTCGGTGTAATCATTATCTTCAAGCATTACTCCCAGACTTGTCATGTACAGTATACAGTCCCTTAACATAACAACAACTTCACTGTACTCTAGGCTTCAGTCAGGGCCTCATTTAAATACGAATTGAGCAACCGTTACGCACACCTGGGTCCTTAGACCACTTATTTCCATAAAAACGTTGCATTAACTTTTACACAACATATCATAAGCATGTGGCTCATTGCCTACTTGGAATCATGTGTGAGATATCCATTGCTATAGAGACTAGACTGCAGTATCATAGGAAGTAATGCAGTATAAAAAATATGAACAATAGAAGGTAACATTAAGTGTACAAACGATCATGAAAATAGGTTAATCATGCAAGAACAAATTTACAGCATTAAAATCACACAATGAATACAAACTTTTCCACAATCTGACATCATTTTATCTTTACAAACATTACCAAGGTATTTATACAGGTGTCATCTTACACTTAATCGCATGAAATTCTTTTCCTCTTTTATGCATCTTATTTATACCATCTCAGAGAAATACAAAATCCATTCGCCGAATAAAGAATGTGAATATGTGAGGTTACGCGTGGTCCAAACTTATCTGATTGTGCTGCTGCTCGATTGTGAGCTGTTCCACAGCACCGCGGATGGCTGCTTGCACCATTGAAATTGCCGTCTGAATCAGTAAGGTCTCGTTACATCGGCCGTGGTCTAGTTCAGTAGACACATTTAGGTCAGAAGGATGTAGTGTGTTGTTTGATAGGCTGCTTATATTTAAATGTTGCCAGGACCCATTCATTGTAAGACCATCAAACTGTGGTGCCTCATTCATGCTCTCTTCCTCTGATGAATATGCATGCTCGATAGTAATCACTGGCCTGCATCTTACATCATTCTCTATAGACTCCTTATTTAAGACTAGCAGATCATGTGCTGATGATGTGCCCGGCAACTCAGAGTCGAAACTACAGCCACTGCAACATGATAGAGGAACATCAGAATCCAAAAGACCACTAGTTTGTAACACCTCGTCATCTTCTTTATTCATACTCACATCTCGGTCAGGACATATTTCCTGCTCCTTATCTATGTGGTCAGACTTTATGTTAATGCTCACATCTGCACTGAATGTAAATCTTTCTGGAATGCTTTCCGCTTGCATTTCTTGTTCTTCCTTTTGGTTCTCTTCTTTCTCGATACTGGGAATGTCCATAACAGCTGGAAGTGATTGATTCAGTTGATCAGCTAGTTCTATTTGTGTTGCACTGGGAGCACTACACTCAAACTGATCAATATGAGGTGCTTTCTTCCTTCTTGGAAAGATGCGGTAGATCTTTTTAAATGTCAAATCTTTCGGTGCCGTTATCTCCTGACAAACCACGCCTCCTTGCTCTTTACATCCTCTTCCTAGACAGACATTAGATGTGGCAGATCTCTTAGAAATGGGCCACACTGTGAAAAAAACTCTCTTTTTACTTTTTCCATTAGGAACATCCTTATTTTTTGCATTACTCAGTTTACTCTCACACACAGAGTTGGACATGTTGTGTTGAGCTTTGTTTTTGTTTTCTGTTCTGTCTGATTCCTTCTTCTTGCCACACCTGAGGAGTGAGGAAAATGTCCTCTTAATGGATGTTTTTGAAGTGCTTCTGGTTATTTTTATTTTACTTTCAATATTTTCATCTTTGCTTTCACTCTCCTCCAGTGTTAGAAGAATTCCTGAGGTATCTCTTGGAGCATCTGGCTGGGTTTCCCTCTCGTCTGAGGCTTTTTGAGGGGTGTGGTGGGTAATAAGTGAAGATTCATTGTCTTTGCCATCATTGTTTTCTTGATCAATATTCTCCACTGTGCCATCACAGGATTTAGCTTGTCTTTGCCTTCTCTGTGATTTACCTTCAAATTTATCCTTTGATTTGGACTTTCCCAACAAAAGTCTTGGTGGACCCGTCAGTTTTCTCTTCAAGCCCACCTTCTCCTGACAGTCTGGTAATTCTGTCTCTTCCACGGACATGGTTAATTAAACTGTACCAAAGTCAATAACAGTTCTCACTGGCAATTTTAGATCAATTACATAAGTGGGTGTTTTCTCCACTTACATACTGTCAGCTTAAAGATGTGGAGATGCTGCAAACAAACACAAAAACATTGTATTGCTTAAGTTAAAGGTTTTCTGTATTTCACTTGTTGGTTGAAACATACTTACTGACTTTTTTGTCTTTTTATATATCACACATTTAAAATATTCATCTTTAAGTATATATATATATATATATATATATATATATATATATATATATATATATATATATATAATTATTATAATTTTTTTATCATACTAAGAGACGACACACGGTGCAACGTTTACAGCACAAACAACAAACTCGCATACTGGGTGTGACTCCAATGAGAAGTCTCTTTATATGAAAACATCCTTTATAAGAATAACTCAACAGGCTAGGCGTTTTGCTAACAGGTTCTAACAATAAAAGTGAACTATAAAAATACAATTAATGGCAAATATCAACTTTAAATTATAGGCGACAGGAATAAATATATCTCAGTATAACGTCACAACTCGACGACGACTACTAAAAAACGTATTTTTGTTTGTAAGTTTGTGACAAATGACAAACGGTCATGACTTTTGCATCTAAATCTTTATGATGTCAAATAACGTTACACGTTAACTCATGCGAAGAACAGCAGGTTAGGCTAACTTGGGTTAAAAAGTGGTACAACAACGTACTCATTGATGAGAAGTTAAAACACCTACCTGTAAAGTGAAGAGCACGACATAAACTTGGCAGTGTTGTGGGGGGCGATGAGATTCAAAGAGCGTTTATAAATCCACTCGCAGCTCTGCCGCGCGCAGAGACTTGCGCCGACACTCAGCTCAGCATGTACGCTCCTATCTGTTTCCATAACGACCAGCTGATTGACGCTTTATGTGAGCGTGCCCGTCATCCATCCAATCAACACGGCGGAGGCTCTGCTAATATTAAGATATTATTGATATCCATCATAGCGACCACATACACAATTTCCAGGCACAATTACACAATTTTGTCATTTTTGTCCACATCTAAACGTCGAAAAAACACTAAACTGGCAATTTATTCAACTACGTAGTAGTCTACTTTTGGCCCTTGAAACACTTCTCATACCCTCATTAGTTTAATTTTTCTGTACTAACAATGTCATTGTTAGTGGACATATTTTAGCACGTTTTAATATCTGATAAAATGACAACTTCATTGGAAATGATAAATAAAATATTTTCTTCAGGTGATAATTGCCTTGTTTTATCTCACATCAAATGTTTTTATTTCATCTAGAGCATGATTAATTTTGTCCCCTTGGTAGCAAGTAGGCTAGCAAGTTTTGATAACTAAAAAATTGTTGGTCCTGATGAGTAGATTGTAATACTGAGGAACAGTTTTTGACATTTTTGAAAAAACCTAATATGAAAAGTGTTCACATAATATTGAAATGGTTTGTTTACACTTTTTAGATCTTTTAGATCAAAATTACACACACACACACACACATACATTATATATATAATTTTTATTCATGATTTTTGTTTAAACCCAATTTGTAGGTTAATCATGACAGTGGTTCATCTATGTGGGCTATACACTGATAAAAACAAGCAATATTCACTTTGCCAGTTCAATGACTACTGAACTTCAAATTATTACAAACAAAAATTTAATCTGGCAGTTAAATGAAACGTTCATGATGAGCAGATGGCACACAGAAATTAATTCTCATTTGGAGGCTCGCTTGATGTTTGCAAAAGATATATGAGCAAATATGACCTGTTATCTCATTTTCCAAGAGTCTTCTTTATAGTTTTGCCTGTAGCAGATATTTCCTTATGGTACCTTTTAGCTGGACAGCTTTTTTTTTTTTTATCATTCAGGCATGTTTTAAACTTTGTTCAGAGGACGGACTGCCTACTTCACTCAGGACATATATGGCACTTGATATCTTATTCACGAAATGTTATTTCAGGCTTAAAGCCTCCATTGCCAATGTTCAGTGACATGAGGTCCCAGAGGTCTGAGGGAAATATGCCCTTGAAAGCCTCACCAGAAAAGCAAAAAAACTTACAAAGTGCTTGACAAAGCTAGAACAGTATTTAGGCCTGGCAGAGTTCACTTGGGTTCACTAGAATGGGCTGCCTCATGATAAACCTGGTGGAAAAAATCCCAGACTAACCCCTGAATGAAACAGGCCAGATGCGCACTCAGTATCTCACTTAGCAAATATGGCTCTATTTTCATGGTGACAGACCCATATGACATTGAGCAGAATTTGCTAAAATATGATCATACCTTTTATTTTAGGATTTTCCTTCAGTATCTGGATACAAAGAAGTTTAACAGTTCATTGCATAAATGTAGGTTTTCCATGAAACTTATAACATTTTAAAACATAAAACAATAAAAACAAGTAGACAATAATTTGCTTAGACAATAAATAGCTTTAGATGAGCTAATTTATTATACAGTATCAACAATTAATGCAAGACAGAACATGCAGGGAAGAACTGTATGTATATAAACACACACACACACACACACACACATACACACATACACACACACACATGTTTGTTTTTGTGAATTGTGGGGACTTTCCATAGACTTCAATGCATTTTACACTGAACAAACTGTACATTCTATCCCCCTACCCTGCCCCTACCCCTAAACCTAACCCTCACAGGAAACTGTGAAAACTTTTACTTTTTCACAAAAACTCATTCTATATGATTTATAAACCCATTTACATTGTGGGGACCGCTGGCTGGTCCCCACGATGTAGGTGAACTCAGGTTTATATTACATCATGGGGACATTTGGTCCCCACAATGTAATATAAACAAAAGCACACACACACACACACACACACACACACACACACACACACACACACACACACACACACACACACACACACACACACACACACACACACACACACACACACACAGATAATGTTACAAAAGCTTTCCATTTCAAATATGTGCTGTTCTTTTGAATGTTTAATTTATCAGTGTTTTTCTAGCCACACAGCACCAGATAACTGTAAGGGACATATTGACAGTGATCATTGACTACTGGATGGCAGCAATGGCTTCTGGGTAAAATGTGTATTGAAGAAAGGTCTAAAAATAAACTGGACTAACAAGCTGGACAAATATACAATCATTTAATTATAGTTTACAATCAGGCTGTCAGCTTAGTATCTATAGCAACTGGGAACTTCATTAAAGGTCAAGCCAAGATTTTATTTGAGTCAGATAAGATAGCATATAATAAACGTATAGTCATGACAGCTATCTCATAGAATCAATGCATCACCTATAAAATCCAAAGGGAATTTCAATAATACTGGCAAACTTCAGCGTAAACATGCCGATAAGAAAAATAGTGACAGACAATTGGTTCTGTGCTGCTAAAGCTCAGTCATGGCTAAAAATATCTCATGGTTCAAGAAGCACAGCATAATAACTGTGAAATCTGGAGTGAATTAAAATACTGTACACAACAACATCATTTGTCAGTTTACAAAATTACAGATAATACAGTGACAATATATATTGCTAATTAGCTGTTCACATAGGACGTTTTTGACCATTTGGTGCTAGAATATGATGCCGTGATTTATCTGAAGAGTCTTTGTAGGTTTTAAAAATCATTAAGCCATGTAAAAAAGGAAAGAGTTTCTTTCTAGTTATTAAAAGTTTGATTGACCATTAATTAAACCAAATTCAGCTTTCCCACCTTAGCAAGTAACCATTCCTTTACTTGCTGTCATGGTAAAGGTTGTTGCCATGGAAACAGGGCCACATGGGATCATCCATTTCTGTATTTGTCTGTTGGAGAGTTTGAAGAAATTAGTCAATCTGGTGAATGAAGAAGACAAACCTAATAATACACCCCATTATGTTTTTTTTCCTGAGACAAAAACAAAAAACTAGCTCAAGCAATGAACAGAAAAAATAAAAACTGTCTGACAAGCAAAAGAAAACCATGCTGAGCCAAGTTAACCATAACTGGATATGGATATGGCTGCTACCCTTGTAATCTGTAATGAACATAAATGTTGGATAAGGTCACTTAGACCACCAGTGGGTTTTGTTGAACAGCTCATGTTCAG
Organism: Chanodichthys erythropterus; assembly: GCF_024489055.1. Taxonomy (NCBI): domain Eukaryota; kingdom Metazoa; phylum Chordata; class Actinopteri; order Cypriniformes; family Xenocyprididae; genus Chanodichthys; species Chanodichthys erythropterus. The sequence continues at coordinate 7,308,472 of NC_090224.1, read as the reverse complement.
CACAGGCATGCAGCCTAGCAACGTGTCTAGATAAAAATATCCACAACATGTGTGACAAAATATTCTCTCTTTCTTTTCTGCACTGTAGACTCACCCGATGAGCAACTGACTGAAGGGGACAGAAATGAGTCAATGACATCATCTGACTAGAGGTTAACCACCCTAGTGTTCATGTAATCTCATCATTTAATCTTCCATTAGTGTGTTCAGCCAGTTATCATAAAGGACACGGCTGACAACAACAATCACTTTACTTTTATGTTTTTAACCTTCAGGCATGGGAAGATAGTTTAATGTGACTGGGCTCATTTGATGTAGTTTTAATGTACACCACCAAGGTGTGAGAAATATAGCCTTTACATGCACTACCATTCAAATGTTTGGGATCAGTATCATTTTTTATGCGTCTTTGGTGTCACATGATCCTTCAGAAATCATTCTAATATGCTTATTTGGTGCCGAAGAAATATTTCTATTATAGTATATAATATTTATATTATCAAACATTTATACTACTTAATATTTTTATGAAACTGATAGAGCTGCACAATTCTGGATAAAATGAGAATCAAGATTTTTTGGTTTCAAATAGAGATCACGATTCTCCCATGATTCTGAATATACAACTAAACAAAATAACATGTAATTTACTAGAGGTTTTGAAAAAATATTAATTACTGGACTCTAATTTCTGGAAAAATGTTTAATTAATTTGAATGCATGAATTTGAATTGGTTTTGAATGAATTCTTTGACTCATTAATAAATACTTGTTTCATTGAATCAGTGTTTTTGAACGAATCTTTTGAATGAATGATTCAATGACAAATACATTTTTTAACAGTGGCGTAAGTTGTAACTGATACAACAGTTATTTGAAGTGCCAAGTTAGTTTCAAAACGTGGTTTTGATCGCTATGGTAGACATCAGTGTTTATATCCTAATGTTAAACTTTTATCTCATAATATCTTTTATCTTATTAATAAAATAAAATTGCGTGGGTGTTTGAATCGAGATCACTATCTTTTTATGATTAATCGTGCAGCTCTAGAAACTGATATACAAACCCGATTCCAAAAAAGTTGGGACACTGTACAAATTGTGAATAAAAACAGAATGCAATGATGTGGAAGTTTCAAATTTAAATATTTTATTCAGAATACAGCATACGTGACATATCAAATGTTTAAACTGAGAAAATGTATCATTTTAAGGGAAAAATAAGTTGATTTTAAATTTCATGGCATCAAAACATCTCAAAAAAGTTGGGACAAGGCCATGTTTACCACTGCGTGGCATGTCCTCTTCTTTTTATAACAGTCTGCAAAAATCTGGGGACTGAGGAGACAAGTTGCTCAAGTTTAGGAATAGGAATGTTGTCCCATTCTTGTCTAATACAGGCTTCTAGTTGCTCAACTGTCTGGAGATCTGGACTGCAGGCTGGCCATTTCAGTACCTGGATCCTTCTTCTACGCAGCCATGATGTTGTTATTGATGCAGTATGTGGTCTGGCATTGTCATGTTGGAAAATGCAAGGTCTTCCCTGAAAGAGACAACGTCTGGATGGGAGCATATGTTGTTCTAGAACTTGGATATACCTTTCAGCATTGATGGTGCCTTTCCAGATGTGTAAGCTGCCCATGCCACATGCACTCATGCAACCCCATACCATCAGAGATGCAGGCTTCTGAACTGAGCGCTGATAACAACTTGGGTTGTCCTTGTCTTCTTTAGTCCGGATGACATGGCGTCCCAGTTTTTCAAAAACAACTTCAAATTTTGATTCGTCTGACCACAGAACAGTTTTCCACTTTGCCACAGTCCATTTTAAATGAGCCTTGGCCCAGACAAAACGGCTGCGCTTCTGGATCATGTTTAGATATGGCTTCTTTTTTGACCTATAGAGTTTTAGCCAGAAATGTGAAATGGCACGTTGAATTGTGTTCACCAACAATGTTTTCTGGAAGTATTCCTGAGCCCATGTTGTGATTTCCATTACAGTAGCATTCCTGTATGTGATGCAGTGCCGTCTAAGAGCCCGAAGATCAATCCAGTATGGTTTTCCGGCCTTGACCCTTACGCACAGAGATTGTTCCAGATTCTCTGAATCTTTGGATGATATTATGCACTGTAGATGATGATAACTTCAAACTCTTTGCAATTTTTCTCTGAGAAACTCCTTTCTGATATTGCTCCACTATTTTTCGCCGCAGCATTGGGGGAATTGGTGATCCTCTGCCCATCTTGACTTCTGAGAGACACTGCCACTCTGAGAGGCTCTCTTTATACCCACTCATGTTGCCAATTGACCTAATAAGTTGCAAATTGGTCCTCCAGCTGTTCCTTATATGCACATTTAACTTTTCTTGCCTCTTATTGCTACCTGTCCCAACTTTTTTGGAATGTGTAGCTCTCATGAAATCCAAAATGTGCCAATATTTGGCATGACATTTCAAAATGTCTCACTTTCAACATTTGATATGTTATCTATATTCTATTGTGAATAAAATATAAGTTTATGAGATTTGTAAATTATTGCATTCCTTTTTTATTCACAATTTGTACAGTGTCACAACTTTTTTGGAATCGGGTTTGTAATTAGAAATTATTTTATAATTTTAGTATTAGTAATATACTTTATCTTTAAATCTACACTGCCCTACAAACGTTTGGAAACACCCCTGGCAAAGTGTGGTTTTGGGCATAAATCCTTATAATTTTATGGTGCAAATACATTAAAGTAACTTGACATTATCATTGAAGACCAGCAATAATAATTTTCATTTTGATTGCATAATAATGGAAATATTTACATGTCAGACATGCCCCTTTGCCAGCTGTGATGCCTGGTTACTGGTTTAAACTTGGCCCAGGTTTGTACAAGATGTTTGGGTCAGCACACCTTAATAGCTTCAACCAGCAGGGCGGGCGAGAGCCGTGAGGGAACAGCGCGAGGTGATACAAGTGATAATGAGCATCACCTGCGAGGTGTGCCGGCCTCGAGTCTCTAACGGAGGAGCTCCGGAGGCATAAAAGGAGGAGCGACGTCAGTGAAGGACAAGAGAGGACCAGGCCAGGACTTTATTTATGTTTTATTATGTTTGTGTGGCCGGCAGACATCCGCGAGGGTCTGCCGGCATTACTTTCCTTTTGTTCTTTGTTTATTTTTAATTAAAGTCAGACCTGCTGACCCCAAATTTTTGAACAGTAGTGTATATATGTGGTTCTAATATTACTGTGGATAGATAAAGGAGTATAAAGCTCACCAAGTCAGTCAGACAGCAGAGGAAACCTGCTCCAGCATTGGCCTTGATATCGGTTATGGGCAGTACAAAGTTGGTGGGCGCTCCCTTCATCATGGGGTCATTACTCAAGGACAGGTGTGTTTTGGCTATGCAAACTGGCAAATTCCCAAAGCCCTTTAAGAGAGATTAAAGAAAGAAGTCGAATAAAAGAGAATGTTACAGGAAGACAGGCATACATACATACTGTAGTGTATACTTATAGTGTATACTATATGTATACGTATAGTGTATATACTATACCGATATACTTCAAACACAATCAAAGAACAAAATAATGTGACGTCATTTCGAACAAAATCAGTGTATACTATAGTGTAGGGCCTATACACTATACCCAATATACTTCAAACACAATCAAAGAATGAACTGATGTGACGTCATTTCAATACCAGGCCAAAACAAAGTTTGTTTGTTTTGGGAGTTCAAAATGGCTTGCCAAAGCAAACTCTCAGGAAACATTCACACCAACTGCAAAACACCTTTGTACTACCATTGGTCCTTGACGATAATGTAATAGGAAGTGTGCGCTGAGGCTCCGCCTTATTTCACAAGGAACTCTTGTCTGGCCCTGTTTCCACCTGGTATTAAGATGCGTTTTGGTAGATCGGATCACAAGTGGATGAGGGAAACACACACCCGTTTCCACCTGGTATTTTAATACCAGGCCGGCCGAACGCTGTGAGTGCATGTTAGAAATCAGGAATGGTGAAAAACGTTGTGCTTGGTACATTTTTCGTCTTCAAACCAAACAAGACTTCAGCTGACAAAGTTTAAATCCCATCTGTCTAGCGCACGCTTACCTTATACATTAGGTCAGTAGGCGGAGTAGGCGGTCTTTAGTGGCTGTTCGGACACATTCGAACACATGATCGTTTCCACTACGAAAACAATCCAGTCGAATGCGTTTTCGATTACTGCCAGAAGTGGTTGAATGTGGACAAGCTCAAAATGTTTTACACCCCATTTACACCTGTATTTATCATCGTCCAAATGTGATCCGATCGACCAAAACGCATTTTAATTACAGATGGAAACAGGGACTCTGACTCATTTTTGTCTGTAGAGTGCATTGAGGTAAGATCTCCAAACACGAACACATTGGCGAACCGCTTTATAGTAGAAAATGAAGTTGTGCTTCTGATGAAATGAGGCACTGACACTGTTTTTCATGTTTGATACTGTAAAGTTGCTTGCTTTTAAGCAATCTATTTGCAGAGCTTGTGCTAACCATGTTACATGGCATAACCATGTTGTTATGATCAGATGCTTTTCTTATGCTTTCTATAAAAAAAATGCTGTTTTCTCATTTTTGTTGTGTTTATTTTGTTACTGAGAGGAAAGCGCGCAGCACATATTTACATATTCATCTAAACGACGCTCTCCGCAGTGGTTGGCGTCAGATGTTCGATAACAGTATATCACTGCTTGTGTATTTTTAACTTCGTTTTACACCTAAACTAATATATCGTGGCCTTAAGCCTAGAGCTTCTGGAAGCAGAATGAGTATGTGCTGAAGGACACATTGAAATTTCCCATAAGTCCAATAATTTCCCAGAGTAACAAGAATACCCCTTCTTTTTATACACAAAACACACACACAAATTCACAACAGTCAAACCCATTCCTTCAACAATCTGGTACACAACATTTTCCACTCAAAGTGTCCACAATATGTCATAAAATATGTTTTTTAAGCCTCTCATTAACTTACAACAGCTGCTTCTACTAATTACACATTAATTAACCTTAATACAGTTTGTTCTATAAGAAAGCAAATATATTTTTATATGAATTACTGCATGTATATGCAATTAAACAGCCTTAATGATAAAAGGAAGCTCACCTGTTTTGTATAAAGTGCAAGCTTTTCCTTTGCTTTTGGAGACAGCTCGATATCTTTCACACCATACATCTTCTGTGCCACAGTCCTTAACTTATCAGCAGCTGGAATCTGAAGAAGAAGAAGAAAAAAAACACATTTATCCTGTGTTTAATAATGCATTAGTTTGAGTAATGGATTTTGGCTTTATTCCACCAGTGGAATCTTTCTGTACTCAATACTCACAGGCTTCTTCTTTGCCTTAATTAGTGTAATGTGTGATGAACAGTTTTCATGCTGGTTATATTTAGGCCTTGTCAATTAAAAAGATTTCATTCATGATAAAGTCACTGGCTGGTAATGAAACAACTCTATATATAAAGTGTTAATTGATCTCAGAATATGTGTGGGAAAGTACAGCTCAAGCACCTTGGGTTATTAAAAAAATCCTGAGTAAAATTAAAATTGCTCCACAGTATACTAGTATAACCCTGACAGCAACATAGTGTCGGCCCAGATCCGGCCCACATCTGATTAGCATGTAATCCACATGTACCAGATTGTGGGCCAGATCTGGGCCACACTATGTTGCTGTCTGGGAAGGCATTTAATGATGCCGCTAACAGATATCCTTTCACTTCCTCTCCCACTTAATTAATGCAACTGATGCTTTTACACAAAGCAAAGTACATCGCTTTGGATAAAAGTTCTTGTTAAATGCATAAATGTAAATGTACCAGTTTAAATTTTACCTACTACACCACTACTTACCTGGGAGTCGTACAGGAACCTGAAACTTCCAGGTAGTTTTGCTGCTCTCTGAACAGCTTCGGCCAGAGCCAGCGCTCCAGCGCCCCCGTCAGACCAGTTAGTGCACTGTACTGCATCAAAGGCACCAGCCTGCCTCGCCTGGCCACACACCAGCTCCAGCTCAGCGTCAGTATCAGAGCTGTGCCAAATAAAATCAGAGCCCATATTCACACACATTCACTCAGAGTGGGAGAGCTGTGTGTGGTTCAGTTTGGCTCGTGAGCATACGATTAGTGTACAAAGGATAAAAACCTAAGAACTTTAGAGACTATTAAAATATAATTAGAGATATATTAGTGATAAAGGATAAAATGGTGCATATTGATAATAATGCATGAATAGTTGCAAAAAGCTAGATGAGAAAATACACAGACCACACTTTTTGTTGGCTGATGTTGTACCTGAATTTATTGACAGCTACGATCACTGGCAATCCAAATGCTTGTGCATTTTCCACCTGTCTCCTCAGGTGACAACAGCCTCTCTCCAGCTGCTCGAGGTTCTGCATTGGAGAAAATACCTCAAGTCATGTGGTATATAAATTCATCTACTCACATCTAGTCATACATGTAATTAATTAAATTTCCCCCTAATTTTCCTGCAGTAATACAGCCTGACTGACTGTACATTAAATGTTTTCACCACTTGCCAGTAACTTATAGGTTATTATAAACATATTTAAAATATTAAGACATTAAAATATGTCAGAAAGTGCAGGCTAAAAGATTGTACTACCTCCTGTGAATACTCTTTTGGAAGGGGCAAACCTGCTTGGACCTATAAACAACAAAGAATAGAAGCATAAAGACAATGGAGCTATTGCCTCTGTCACAAGCACAAGATTGATCATTTAATAAACAGTTGATGTGTTATTAGTTCAAGTGAATCCATACTGGAAATCCGTTTATAGATTTGTGGATCTGACTCACAGGGGGGGCACCGCCATGCATCTTCAAGGTACGAACCGTGGCCACCATCACTACCACATCTGGCTGCAGGCCCGAGTTGCGGCATTTAATGTTGAAGAACTTCTCCAAGCCAATGTCAGCACCATGACCAGACTCAGTAACTGAAAAGACAGGAAAGTAGCTTTAGATTTTATTTGTGTTTGCCATTTATAATCCAGTAACCTAGACCATGTGAATCAGAAGAAGTCTCTTATCCTCATTAGGGCTGCATTTATTTAATCAAAATTACAATAAAAACAAATACTATTACAATTTGAAAGAACTGTTTTCTAATTTGAAAAATATATTAAATTATAAAATGTACTTTATTATGGTGATGGCAAAGCTGAATTTTGAAGTCTTCAGTGTCACACGATCCTTCAGAATTCAGTCTAATATGATGATTTGGTGCTTAAGAAACATTTATTATTGTTATCGGTGTTGAAAAACATTGTGCTTTTTAAGATTTTTTGGTTTTTCAGGATTCTTTGATGAATAGAAATCTGTTCAGGCTATGTTCAAACTGTCAGTCCAAATCAAATTTGTGAATCCGATTGGAACCTGGTCTAAAATTATTGACTGTTCACATTGTGTATTGCAACTGTTCCAACTTGTGTGTCCATGCTGCTCTTTTGTTTTCCAGAATATCTGCATTGGTTTCTATGGTGATGATGTTGCGTTGGTAGGCATACACCAAAAACAACAACAACAGCAGCAACCCCAACTTGGAAGGATTTGGAATACAGATGTTGTCCTATTTACAACATGGAAATGTGTAGCCACTGCGCTAGACTATTGCGTCTTATGAGGAAGCGTCAGAAATTTAGGAGGCTGGTATGCTGGTCGTTTCAACATTCAAAACATGTCTCTGTTATATTGTCATTTTCTGCTTTGCAACAACATAACCTTGTTTCTGCAGTGACTTTCAGCATGTTTCCTATAACAAAGTCTGACATTTCCATTTTACAGGGCATGAGAAAGTCACATAAACCATGCAAAATCCGATCAGAGCAGTCAGACTGAAACGGATTTCCAGAAATGAATAGGATTTCAAATGAATGTAGCTCGAAACAGATTTATAAAAATCATATTTCATGTGATTTTTTGCTGTTCACACTTGCTAATTCTGATCAGATTTTAATCGGATATGCACAAAAATCGGATTTGGACTGACAGTCTGAATGGAGCCTTAATGTTTTGCTGTCGGTTTTTATCAATTTAATGTGTCCTTGTTGAAAAAAACCCTGAACTTTTGAACATAGTGTATTTGTGCAGTATTTTTTCTAAACTGAATGCACAGCATTTAATTACAGAAGATGATTAGGGCCAAGCAATAATAAAAAAAATAAAACCATCTCGAGATTAAAGTTGTTAAATTTTGAGAAAAAACTTGCTAAATTTCGAGAAAAAAGTCGAAATAAAATGTTGAGAATAATCTCGTTAAATTACGAGAAAAAAACTCGTTAAATTTCGAGAAAAAGGTCGAGATAAAATGTTGAGAATAAACTCATTAAATTACGAGAAAAAACTTGTTAAATTTCAAGAAAAAGGTCGAGATAAAATGTTGAGAATAAAGTCCTTAAATTATGAGAAAAAAAAAACTTGTTAAATTTCAAGAAAAAAGTCTAGATAAAATGTTGAGAATAAGTCATTAAATAACGAGAAAAAAAACTTGTTAAATTTCAAGAAAAAAGTCTAGTTAAAATGTTGAGAATAAACTCATTAAATTACGAGAAAAAACTTGTTAAATTTCAAGAAAAAGGTCGAGATAAAATGTTGAGAATAAAGTCATTAAATTACGAGAAAAAAAAACTTGTTCAATTTCAAGAAAAAAGTCGAGATAAAATGTTGAGAATAAACTCGTTAAATTACGAGAAAAAAAACTTGTTAAATTTCGAGAAAAAAGTCTAGATAAAATGTTGAGAATAAAGTCATTAAATTACGAGAAAAAAGTCGTTAAATTACGAGAAAAAATTCGTTAAATTATGAGAAAAATGTTAAATTTCGAGAAAAAAAGTTGAGATAAAATGTTGAGAATAAGCTCGTTAAATTATGAGAAAAAAGTCATTAAATTACGAGAACAAATTCGTTAAATTACGAATTTGTTCTCATAATTTAACAACTTTTATTCTTAACATTTTATTTAGACTTTTTTCTCAAAATTTAACAACTTTAATCTCGAGATGGTTTTATTTTTTTATTATTGCTTGGCCCTAATCCTCTTCCATATTTAATAGTAAAGGTGATAAGAAACTTTTTAATGAATCCTTTTTTTATAAAAAATAAAAAAATAAAAAAATAAGTGTATTTCTTCTTCACCTACAAATCCTTTGGATCCGACCATTTTTAAAGCGATTTTGTCTGCCAGAATGGAAGGACTGCCATGGGCAATGTCATCTAATGGGCTGGTGTGAAGAAACACCGGCGTACCCTAGAGAGAAAGACAGAGATGTGCTGAGACAGAATCTGAATGATTCTATGTTTAGTGATCCTAAAATATTTATTCTGAAAAATGACAGTGACATTTTCAGTGATCATGCAACACTTTACGTTATTAAATCTTACCTCTACAGTTTGCATCAAGACAGGTTTAAGGGCATCTTTCAATACCATGGCCAATGGACCACTGATATTCTGTGATAACAAAGTTGTGCACATTAGATCACACACATATACGGACACACACAAACACGTGAACACACATACTGACTAAATCCTCTGTGGTGACAGGATCTCCAGATTTGTTTGTAGCCACTACTATCTTGGCCAGCCTCTGCTGCATCTCCTCCTCACTGCTGCTGAGTGACAGTATAGCCATGATCTCATTTTCCAAAGAGCCAGAATCCTGAACAACACAGACACCCACTTAAAATTAACAAATCACCCAAAAAAAAAAAGAAAATTCACTGTACATTCCAGAATCATTATTTTAACATGATATTACAACATACAGCGCAATACTATCACATAATATGGACTGAATTACATAGTTAAGAAAGGCACTAGGTCAAATGTAGTGACAATGACATTGTGATACTGATACATACTGTTGTAGTTTCAGGGTCAATGTCCAATCGGACAAAACGTCTAATATCGGTCCCTGTGAAGGTCAAGGGGTCAGATTTCTCAATGCCCAGTTTCTACAGGTCATAAAGGACACAGTGACCATGTCATCATACTTCTGCCGTGGTTTTGAAATTAATATTTGACTGTAGACTGTGTTTTCTATGACTTACCTTCAGTCGGCTGAGCTGGGCTGGGGAGACAGACCTTTGACCTTCTCTGAGAGGAACCAATAAGTCAAACAAAGCCTATAAGATACAAGCATATGAGATCATACCAAATACAAGCCTTACAAACACATGAGTAAAAACACACACATATCAAACACAAACCTGACCTTCTCAGAAAGCTTGGTCTCATAGTGAGCATGTGCTTTAATAGTGTCCATCACCACTCTACTGGCAGCAGAGATGAGCTCATTCTGGCCTGAAGGCTGAAGGCTGACCTGGGATCAATGTGTTGGAAGTTATTCATGTTCCATTTGATTAAACAAGAGGAATAGGAACTACAAGAGGAACTCAAACATACCTCCTCTAATGGGATAATCTGAGAGTATCCACCTCCAACAGCAACCCCTGAGAACAAAAACATATCATTTGAACCACTTAAGCTATAAAAGCCTGTTTTTTTTGGTTTTGGTTAACACTTTATTTTAGTGTCATTGTTACATGTAGTTACTGTAGTAATAACTATAAATTATGCATAATTACATCCAATTAACCCTATACCAAACCCTCATCCTATCCCTTCTGTAGTAAGTACATGTAGTTAATTATTATTATTACTCAGTACTTAAATGTATGATTACACTGTAATACTGACAACAAAATTAATCATAACCTTTTTTTTTTTGTCTCAGCCTAAATTAAAACGGGTAATTTCGAGTTTTGTAAATAAAGTTTAAAATAAGAAATAAGCCACATTGTGAGATATTAAGTTGCATGGCAAGAAATTATGAGAAATCAATTCACAAATGTCTGAAATAAATGTGTAATTTTCAGATACAGAAGTAATAATGGTGACTTTTTATGTCATAATTCTAACTTTTAGTTTTATAATTTGTCAATTTCTGTCATTGTTGAATTTATATTTCATATTTCAACTTTGTATGACTGTCAACTTTTGTCATAATGACATAAATCAAAATTATAAGATAAGTCAACTGTTACATAAAAAGTCAAAATTATGTAATTATCATAATTATATTTTATAATTTCAACTTTTTTACTTTTTTTGTCATTATAACTTCATTCTCAAAATTTAAACTTTTTATCTCATGACATAGTATGTAGTCATTTTGATCTTTTGTCATAAAACTTTTTATCTTGTGATTTCAACTTTTGTTTCGATTTATGTCATAGTTATGACTTATTTCATAATTTCAACTTTTTATGTCATAATTATGACTTTTTAGTCTCATTTCAAATTTTATCACATTATGACAGTATGTATTCAAATTTTGACTTTTGTCATAATTCTAACTTTTTATCTCATAATTTCCACTTTTTTTTATCATTTCCATTTTTTATCTCTTTAACTTTATCTCACAATTATGATTTACCAAAGCATTATTTAAAAAAAAAAAAAACAGCAACAAAAAACAAACAAACAAACAAAAAGTTTGTCCCTCACCCATAGCACCAAAACAGGATCCTGGGGAAGGCTCTTGCACACAAGCAAAAGCATTGATATTCAGGAGGGCCCCTAAAGCCTGAGCCAGTCCGAGAGCGGTGGTGCGCTTTCCCTCACCCAATGGAGTAGAAGTAATTCTGGACACAGTAAAACTCACAGAATATATTGACTTTGAAAGCAATGAATTTAGTTTGTTAGGCGAATTGCTCAGAGACAGAGCTTAAGCTGGATGTGAATGCAGTGTGTGAACCAGGCTTAATGAAGTGTTATAAGAACCCATTTGGTGCTTGTGGAAATTCACTACACTATAAGATTATGCTAATGTACATAATTATATTTCAAAATACATCTTACCCAGTGACAACCACATATTTCCCATCAGGCTGTTTCTCCATGCGTTTCAGAACATCCAGTCGTATCTTAGCCCTGCTTCTGCCATATGGCTCCACTTCCTCAGAAAACAGGCCTACCTCTCTTGCAAGCTGAGCGACTGGTTTGCTTTGGCATGAACAGGAGATTGCAGCATCACCAGGAAATGCAATAGGCATCACATGGGTCAGCAAGAGTCACGATGCACTTCAGAGAATATGCTTAAATGAAACATCTTTATAACAGCAAGCAAGCCACGACAGTACCTCTGTTGAAGCTCTTGGGGTTTCTTCTTTGTGTACATTATGTTCCACTTCCCTGGAGTGTACGTCTGCAGAAACCGCTTTGCACTTTCAACTGTATTCTGTTCCAAATTCAAATGAGAATAACATAAGCATTTTAAAAGCAAATAATATCAGTTATTGGCTGATATTAGATTTTTTTTTTTAAATTTCTTAAATTTATTAGTTGATATTTAACTCAACAAGCTCATTTTTCCATATTTTTAAATTTAGATGACTTTTTCGTCATCAAATGCTAACTTAAAGTTCATCTTTAAAATTTTGCATTTGCATTTGTTCAAAAGGACACAAAGAACAAAAAAGTTTTTCAGAGGAACGCAAGCATTTTGCGAGCGAACACAAAGTTTCTCAGGGGAACACAAAAGCACTGACTTATAACTTTTCCTCCCATCTTTTATTTTTTTCCACCACCGTGTCCCTTAAGGGGCTCCGTAAGTATCAACTATGACCGATATAAACTTTTAATTTGTGACAAATTATATTGTTCAGCAGCTTGTTCAAGGAAAGCAGTTCAAACATTCCACTAATTTTAGCTTGTGTGCATGAAATAAACAAGACTCAAAGTGACAGTCTTTTTAGTGATTAAATATACACAGACTTTGCAAGTGCATTAAGTAAAACTACTCAGCTACAGTGGGTACAGAAAGTATTCAGACCCCCTTTAATTTTTCACTCTTTGTTATATTGCAGCCATTTGATAAAAAAATCATTTAAGTTCTTTTTTTTCCTCATTAATGTACACACAGCACCCCGTATTGACAGAAAAACACAGAATTGTTGACATTTTTGCAGATTTATTAAAAAAAACAAACTGAAATATCACATGGTCCTAAGTATTCAGACCCTTTGATGTGACACTCATATATTTAACTCAGGTGCTGTCAATTTCTTCTGATCATCCTTGAGATGGTTCTACACCTTCATTTGAGTCCAGCTGTGTTTGATTATACTGATTGGACTTCATTAGGAAAGCCACACACCTGTCTATATAAGACCTTGCAGCTCACAGTGCATGTCAGAGCAACTGAGAATCATGAGGTCAAAGGAACTGCCTGAAGAGCTCAGAGACAGAATTGTAGCAAGGCACAGATCTGGCCAAGGTTACAAAAAAATTTCTGCTGCACTTAAGGTTCCTAAGAGCACAATGGCCTCCATAATCCTTAAATGGAAGACGTTTGGGACAAACAGAACCCTTCCTAGAGCTGGCCGTCTGGCCAAACTGAGCTATTGGGGGAGAAGAGCCTTGGTGAGAGAGGTAAAGAAGAACCCAAAGATCACTGTGGCTGAGCTCCAGAGATGCAGTCGGGAGATGGGAGAAAGTTGTAGAAAGTCAACCATCACTGCAGTCCTCCACCAGTCCGGGCTTTATGGCAGAGTGGCCAGACGGAAGCCTCTCCTCAGTGCAAGACACATTAAAGCCTGCACGGAGTTTGCTAAGATGGTGAGAAATAAGATTCTCTGGTCTGATGAGACCAAGATAGAACTTTTTGGCCTTAATTCTAAGCGGTATGTGTGGAGAAAACCAGGCACTGCTCATCACCTGTCCAATACAGTCATGTTGTGGGGGTGTTTTTCAGCTGCAGGGACAGGACGACTAGTTGCAATCGAGGGAAAGATGAATGCGGCCAAGTACAGGGATATCCTGGACGAAAACCTTCTCCAGAGTGCTCAGGACCTCAGACTGGGCCGAAGGTTTACCTTCCAACAAGACAATGACCCTATAAGCACACAGCTAATATAACGAAGGACTGGCTTCACAACAACTCCGTGACTGTTCTTGAATGGCCCAGCCAGAGCCCTGACTTAAACCCAATTGAGCATCTCTGGAGAGACCTAAAAATGTCTGTCCACCAACGTTTACCATCCAACCTGACAGAACTGGACAGGATCTGCAAGGAGGAATGGCAGAGGATCCCCAAATCCAGGTGTGAAAAACTTGTTGCATCTTTCCCAAAAACACTCATGGCTGTATTAGATCAAAAGGGTGCTTATACTAAATACTGAGCAAAGGGTCTGAATACTTAGGACCATGTGATATTTCAGTTTTTCTTTTTTAATAAATCTGCAAAAATGTCAACAATTCTGTGTTTTTCTGTCAATATGGGGTGCTGTGTGTACATTAATGAGGAAAAAAAATTAAATTAAATGATTTTAGCAAATGGCTGCAATATAACAAAGAGTGAAAAATTTAAGGGGGTCTAAATACGTTCCGTACCCAGTGTAAATGCAGTAAATACTCTCTTCAAAAATCTCTTCAGTCTTTGCATTTGTTTGGGAAAATGCAGAGTAGGTCTGCATCTTACTGCTTCCATTTGTCTGTAATAATTGCAGTTCACTTTACAAACAAGTCAAACAAAGTCATTTGCTCCTGAAATGATACCTTCATCAGCATAGCTACAGTCATGGGTCCGACTCCACCAGGCACTGGGGTGATGTATCCAGCTCGCTCTTTAGCTGAGGGGTAGTGCACATCCCCCACCACTCGTTTCCCACTGGCTTTACTGCGGTCTGTGAGCGAATTAAAGGTAAACATGAGCTAAAACCAGCAGCTATTTAATATTCCAAACAAGTAGATACAGTCAAGCAGAGAGACCTGGTATATGATTGATACCACAGTCTATGACCACCGCCCCCTCCTTCACCCACTCTCCTTTCACCATCTCAGCTCTGCCAGCACCCACAACCAATATATCTGCTCTGCCCACCTAAAGAAAACAAGACACTGAAAGTTACTCCAGCACTCCATTCTTTTCACCAAACTGCACGCCAGGTCAAGGACTGTACTCAACAACGATAAAGCAAACAATACATTTTTTTTACAGAGTCATGAGCTCTTCTTTGTTGTAAAATCTAGATGAAGAATTGCTCATATTCAAAACTGTAATTGAAAAGGGATATAAATAGAGTGTGAGAGAAGCAGATGAAACCAGCCTGTTCAGCAAGGTTGAGGGTCTTTGAATGACAGGTGGTCACTGTGGCATGGTTCCATAAAAGCAGATCGTGCATTGGAGCTCCAACGATCTTACTGCGGCCGATCACGACAGCATTCTTTCCCATCACACTCACACCTGCACACATGAATCACACTTGCCAGTGATCTGCCTAGAAAGGCAGCACTTTCTGAAAATTTAAAAGCTCTTATCTTAATTGTCCTGCTTTATTTATAAAATTGTAAAGCAGCAACACATGTATTCTTTGTGGAGAAGGCAGAATGCACTGCAAAAAGTCAAGATGGTGGAGATATTGGTTGTACATAAAAAATGTGCACTACCGTTCAAAAGATTGAGGTAAGTATGTTTTGTTTTCAGAAATTAACAGTGAACATTTATAATGTTCTAAAATTTCTATTTCAAATAAATGCTGTTCATTTTGTACTTTCTATTTATAAAAAATCCTGAAAAAAATGTATCAGTTTCCACAAAAATATGAAGCAGCGGAACTGTTTTCAACATTGATACTAATAAGAAATGTTTCTTTAGCACCAAATCCAGCATATCTAAATGATTTCTGCAGGATCATGTGACACCAAAAACTGGAGTAATGATGCTGAAAATTGGAATAAATTACATTTCTAAATAAATATTAAAATAGAAAACGGCTATTTTAATTTGTAATAATAATTCATGACATTACTGTATTTACTGTATTTTCAATCAAGTAAATGCAGTGTTGTTGAGGATTAGACTTTTCTTTCAAAAACATTATAAACTTTTACTGAACCCAAACTTTTGAATAGTGGTGTTGTATTTCATTAAAGACAGCAAAAATATCTGTATAATTAAATCTAAATATTTTACTAATTATTTTTGGTGTAAATTTCTATGCTTGTTAGAGATGCTGTCCATGTAGGCAGTAGATAGTAAGGAAGCTCACTAGGTTTTGGATCACAGCTCCTTTCTGACTCACCTACAGTAGATGTGCAGAAAAAAAAAAAAAAAAAAAGAAAGATTGTTCTGGATCCTTCTTTCCTTTCTATATATATAGACTTCACACCTATCTAATGACACTGCACACTAATTGTGCTGTAGTATGAAGGCCCTTAGAAAAACATGCTTTGATTCTGATTGATGAGAGGCAGAGCTCATGGGTAGAGGTTCACAAGATTTCCACCCACCGGTCTGACTGATTAGCTCCATACAGCCATTAGGAGTGCATGGGATGAAACAGTCGCCCAGGTCTCCACGAGACAGCTTCCCCGCATTTATACTGGTCAAGCTGTGAGGAACACAAATCAAAAAAGACACAGAGTAACACTTTATTTTACAGTGCTTTAGTTACACATTACTACATGTACTTACTATAGTAATAACAGTAAATTATGCATAATTACAAGTAACTAACCCTAAACCAAACCCTAACCCTAACTGTAATGCTATAGTAAGTACATGTAGTTAAATAATAGTACTCAGTACTTATTTGAGTAATTACAATGTAACTACGGCACTGTAAAATAAAGTGTTCCACGATGTTCTGTGGAGGGTTTGTTTTTTAAATATGCCATGCATCAAGGAAGTTTTCCTGAAAATGTATCTCGAACAGGCATGAGTATTTGCTGAGCCAGCATTAAAAATACAGTATTTTACAGTGTGAGTTAAAAAAAAAAAAAGGTAAATGTACGATACCATTGTTGTAAGCTTGTATTATTGATTATTGAAACATAATCCTGACAAGCAGTTTTGAAGATTTCAGTCTTACTACATCACCTTTTCTCTATCACCAAGATATTAAATTGATTACCAGCAGTTTTCAGTCCAAAAAGCATACGGTAACACAAGCTTGAAGCTGATAAAACTATCATGAGGATGTGTAAATAGCCTGCAGGTGGATATTGCATATTTGTGCAAATTTTAGACTCAGTTGCCCCTCAAAACTACTTCTACTTAGATAATTCATCTAAAATCAGTGAAAAAAAAAAAAGTCCAATATTCACAGACATCTACAAAGAAGACCTTTGCTCTCTGACTTTGGGTGGAAAAACACAGATAAGAGAGCAAAATAGACCTGGAAACTAGAACTAGCAGTGGTTTGATGGATCAAACGATGGGAAAAAAGCGTGTAAAATTCAACAATCTGAGTGTGTGAGGAAAAACTCTCCAGTCTACCTGTCTATTCCAGTTAGTTTAATAAGAATAAAATCCACTATTTCTCCCATATTCTTGCTGTGCTCCACAAACATACATTTCAAGCATGTCAGTTTGACAGCTGCACTGAATCTTTCTTGGAAAAAAACAGACTACACCTACCCATCAACATCTTTCTCTGGGGCCACAGCATTGGTCACTTTCTCTGTGTTTATTGGGTTGATGGAGTCAAGAGGTAGTTGTACGATGAGACCATGAACCGCAGGGTTCTCATTCACTGCAAGTATTCTTTGTAGGACCTTAAGAAAATCAGTAGTATCAGCCTTCAGACTATATATGAAAGGAGAAAGGACAAAAATCTAGACGAGGCGAATCATGCATTTGTTATCGCTTGAGGCCTGTTTCTCTTACTTCGTCTTCTGTGGCTGTTTCAGGAAGCCTAATGTGGTTTGCATTGATTCCAATCTAGGTAAGAGAGAGAGACAGTGTCAGCGAGAGGTTTATGATAAAAATGATTTCAGTTTATTAAATCAGCTCACTGAACCTCAGCCGCTGCCTTGAGCTTCATGCTGATGTAGAGGTTTGAGTCATCTCTGTCCCCGACCTAAAACAAACCACAGACTACATGAGAGTGTGCAGAGGACAGGAAAAAATATAATTGATCTGAAATTAAAGTGTATAAATGATACATTGTTAGTTATTTTTACATCCCGAAAAACAGAATCAGCAAACAATTCGCTGATACTAACACAATACTGGTAACAATTTGACTAAATAATGCTTTATCTGAATGCCTAATATTGTAATATTTTAGTGAAAACTTTTTTTTTTTTCAGATTATGCTTAATATTCTATAGTAGATTTATATGAATATATAAATCTAATGAAAAATATGTAAATATAAAAAATGTCTAATATTTAAGTGTAACTATTTTGCATGTTAGTTTTAATTTTATATATATATATATATATATATATATATATATATATATATATATATATTACATTTTGATACTGTTTTAAATCTAGTTATTTGTATAGAGTGGTCAAATGCCTATCAAAACAGACCAAAAATATTTAAAAGAACACCAAAAGAACAAGCAGTGAGGTTATTATGAATCAAGACATGAGTCACACACCAAATCATTGTTATCTTATCCACGAGACCTTAAACTAACACACCTTTCTTTCACGTTGCACACTTTTGCATTTATCAACACATGACCATGAAGCCATAGGGAGATTATCTATTTTAACACAACACCCACAACCGTGAGAGAGAAGAAAATGGCACATTACCAAATGACCATCTGGAGTAGAGCGAGAGAAAAAGAAGAAAGATGAGTCAGAATATCAAGAGAGATGAAATTATACAGCTAGCTATCACCACAAGGTGTATTATACGGGCCAAAATAATGAGCAAGAGGTCCAGAATGACCTGTAGCACAACCAGGCCGGGCCTGAAGCCTGGGAACTGAGTCTTCATCTCTGCTACCTCCTTCTTCAGTCGCTCCTTCACCTGTCTAAATAAAGAGAAGATTTGCATTTGATCTACCTCCAGGGTCTTAAAAAGGGACAGTTACATTTATTGCTTATCAATTTATTGCTCAAATAATAAATTAAAATATATATTAATCAAAAGAACTTCATTAAAGGTGCCCTAGAACCAGTTTTTACAAGATAATATAAGTCTAAGGTGTCCCCTGAATGTGTCTGTGAAGTTTCAGCTCAAAATCCCCCATAGATGTTTTTAAATTATTTTTTTAACTGCCTATTTTGGGGCATCATTAACTATGCACCGATTCAGGCTGCGGCCCCTTTAAATCTCACGCTCCCTGCCCCCCGGAGCTCTCGACTATAATACAGTGCATTTACAAAGTTCACACAGCTAATGTAACCCTCAAATGGATCTTTAAAGATGTTCGTCACGCATAGTGCATGTATGCATCGGATCATGTGAGTACAGTATTTATTTGGATGTATTACATTTGATTCTGAATGAGTTTGATGGTGCTCCGTGGCTAAAGCTAACATTACACACTGTTGGAGAGATTTATAAAGAATGAAGTTGTGTTTATGAATTATACAGACTGCAAGTGTTTAATAAAGAAAATAGCGACGGCTCTTGTCTCCGTGAATACAGTAAGAAACGATGGTAACTTTAACCACATTTAACAGTACATTAGCAACATGCTAACGAAACATTTAGAAAGACAATTTACAAATATCACTAAAATTATCATGATATCATGGATCATGTCAGTTATTATTGCTCCATCTGCCATTTTTCGCTATTGTTCTTGCTTGCTTATCTAGTCTGATGATTCAGCTGTGCGCAGATCCAGACGTTAATACTGACTGCCCTTGTGTAATGCCTTGAACATGGGCTGGCATATGCAAATATTGGGGTCGTACATATTAATGATCCCGACTGTTACGTAACAGTCTGTGTTATGTTGAGATTCGCCTGTTCTTTGGAGGTGTTTTAAACAAATGAGATTTATATAAGAAGGAGGAAACAATGGTGTTTGAGACACACTGTATGTCATTTCCATGTACTGAACTTTATTCAACTATGCCAAGGTAAATTCAATTTTTGATTCTAGGGTACCTTTAAGTTGCAATCTTAAGAAGCTGAACTTCACCTAAATGTCTTCTTCACAAAGTGTATTAAGTAGAATTAAAATATAATCTACATTATCAACAAAAACTTTGCAATGTGAATTAAATTTTAAATGTTTTTGAAAGAAGTCTCTGATGCTCAATAAGGTTGCATTTATTTGATCAAAAATATAGCAAGAACATATTG
This sequence comes from Chanodichthys erythropterus, assembly GCF_024489055.1. Lineage (NCBI taxonomy): Eukaryota > Metazoa > Chordata > Actinopteri > Cypriniformes > Xenocyprididae > Chanodichthys > Chanodichthys erythropterus. The sequence goes on along the minus strand of NC_090224.1, from coordinate 7,288,336 downwards.
TAATATTGTTAAATATTAGCAGGCTACAATTTAAAGGTCACCTATTATGCAAAATTCACATTTACATGGTGTTTGAACATAAATGTGTGTTGGCAGTGTGTGTACACACTGTGGGTGGATTTTTTTAACCATGATAAAAAAATCCACCCACTCCTTTTTTTTTTTTTTTTTTTTTAATTTCCCATAAATCATAAGCAGTGTCTCAGAACAAACTGTTTGCAGATTCTGGGCAAAGTGACATCACTTTGTATAGGCCCCGCCCACGACTGCTGACGGACTCTGCCATATTTTAAGCTAAAACTTCACACACACACTCTGGGGACATCAGAGACTTATTTTAAATCTTGTAAAAAGGGGCATAATAAGTGCCCTTTAAAATATCTGTTTTCTATTTTAATCTATTTTAAAATGTAATTTATTCCTGTGATGGTAAATCATCATTATAGAGGCTTCAGTGTCACATGATCCTTCAGAAATCATTCTAATATGCTGATTTGGTGCTTAAAAAACATTTATCATCATCATTATTATCATCATCATCATCATCAGTGTTGTGATGCTTAATATTTTTGTAGAAACTGTGATAATTTTTTTTTTTTTTAGGATTCTTTGATGAATAGAAAGTTCAAGAACAAAATTTATTGAAATATAATTTTTACTATTTTTACTTAAATATAATTCTTTACTATCACATTTCAAGAATTTAGTGCACCCTTGCATTAAATCTTGCAAAATAAATTTTTACTGACCCCAAAACTGATTATATATAAATGATGTAAAATATATAATATATAAAATATAAAAATGATTATATATAAAAATGATTATATATATATATATATATATATATATATATATATATATATATATATATATATATATATATATATGCACCGCTCAATTTTATATAATATGTAACATTTATATCCAAAAAAAGGGTGTCTTTGGCCTGAAAAAGATCGAAGACTCCTGATCTACCTGATTCCTACATCTGAAGGGCCCCTCAAACACATTCAGACTTACTGCGAGGTCTTGTTTCCAGACACAATGGTTGCCATGGTGCACTGGCTGTCCCGGTACCTCAAAGCTCCTCGCCGGAGCACAGAGGCAGTGAGGGCAAACATGTCCAGCTGCTGAGCATAACACAGTGGCAAAGTTAGAAAACATTACAGAAAGAAAAAAAACACCTTAAAATCAAGCTGCATCGGTATTCTACAGATATCAACACCTGTCCTGTGTGAAAACGGAGTCTGCACACCCACTTCTCGCTCTCTGCTTTCTGCAAGCGTCTCCTCTGCTGTCACGGGAAACTGTGCAATGCGCAGCTCCCAAACCAGAGTGTTATCACTGGATCCAGCTGCGGCATTCCAGACTATTCCAGTATGAGTGGGGAAGTAAGCTGATAAAGGAGCCCTGTCAAGGCTGCAAAGCTTAGACAAGCTCAAAGAATCAATCACATGGTGTACGGAAAAAGCTTGCACAGGGCCAAAGAGGTTAAAATACAACTGCTGGACTGTAAAGGAAGTGGGCTGTTTCATAGCAAAGAGCCAGGCAGCCAATCAGGGATCCTCTGAGTTGGGAGAGGAGCATTCTTGGGACTCTGAGCTCTGTCTCCTCCTCTTCTTTCTTGCCTGTGAAAGAACTTCAGCATGTGATCTCCAAATCAGAGTCCCTCCTTCTCACGCCTCTGTAAGCAGCAGAAACTCTTGAAAACAGCTGTCAATCATAGTCTCTGGGAGGAGTCTAGTGCAGAGAAGTCTAAACACTGTTTACAGTTTGTGCTGCCTGCAAACTCACACAAGATTTAGTTTGTTTTAAGTCATTTTTGCCATGATGCTGAAAATAATATAGGTGATGTGTGTCTTAAACTTTCATTTTGTAAGTTTGAAATGTTACAGATTTCAATGGTAGTCTTTAAAAATGCACTTATGGCATAACCAAGGAAGGAATAAATTGATTTAAAACATGTGCATGATATCACGTATCTAAAATTCATTTTTCGATTAAAGAAAATGTAGACAAATACTTTGTTCGATTAAAGAAAATGTAGACAAAAGAATACTTCAGAATATCATGACACGTTTCTCTAGCTTTCTCAAAAAAGAAACGAAACGGTTTGTTGTTGTTAACTGTAGCGCCCTCTAGTGAGCAGCTGTTGCATAACAACTTTGAGGCGTTCTCTCTGTATCATTTTTTTTATTTTTTAGATTTTTAGACTCAATCATTTATTTAAGGTATTTTGACAGATTATCCTATCGTTTTGTTATTTTTTTATTTTATTTTATTTTTTTTTACAAGTGTGACATGCCTTCAAACTAAACAACTAACAAATATATCATATAATTTTTAAAATTATGACTGTTGCCCAGATGTGGTGCAATGTTTACGACAACCATTTTTTTAAAAAAAAATCTCTAATACATTAAAATCTGTTAATCATAAGTGGACAAGCTTATCGGCTAATGCTAATATAGTGTGTTATAACTTTTTCCCTGTCTGTTTTAATTTAAATTCAATTTAAGTATCTGACATAAATTGATCTTATACTGTATTTGTATGTATTTGGAAAGTAAAGGTAAAAAAAATCCACTGAAAATTTAATTTTGAGCTGTCTACTCAAATCATTAAAAATGTATCACATTTTCCACAACATAAGCAACGCAACTGTTTTTAACATTATAATACTAATGTTTCTTAAGCACCAAATCAGCATACAATGATTTCTGAAGGATCATGTGACATTGAAGATAGAATACATAAGAATACATAATACATACATAGAATACATAATGAAATAATGAATACATAATGAAAATTCAGCTAATATATTTTTAATAAAATTAGTTATTTTAAATGATAATGTCATACTATTTTTTTAATCCCCTCCCCCCCAAATATTGCCCCTTAATAACAATAATAAATCTCTCCAAAATGTCTATAACCACTAGGGGGCAATGTCGTGTTAGATTTCAGTGTAAGTGACCTCACAAACGAGACGAGTCAGGTTATCAACTCCAGATTATATGTAGGCCTGTCAGTGTTTGCTTTCAGTAAGATACCTCAAACATTTTAGTCTGGGTCTAGGCTTAAGCTTTGTCAGTGAAACCAGGCAATAGTGATAAAATATAACCAGATATAATTTTAAAAATAAAGCATATATGTTTTGAAATCTATAAATGCTGTTATATTCTTAACAGAAGATACACAGGTGTGTTGCCTCCTAAATAAAATATGTACTTTACTAAACATAGTTCAGTAGATGCTATACAGTCTTGTAAGCAGTTTTAATAAAACAGCAATGAAACACTGACAAACAAAACACTCATTCCCACAAATGAACAGTCTATCTGGCTATTCACCACGCAGATCCACCAGGCTCTCCAGAACACCATTAGTGTCCTATAAGCATTAAAATCATTAGGATTATTTCCTGCATAAAGGACATTAGAGTGCAATAGCTCTGGTCTGACTAATCTTGTTAGCTAAATAATACAAGACTGACTTCCTCCTGGTGCCAAGGAGAAAATCTGAAGAATGATTTTACATTTACACACATTGCCAGAAGTAGGTCCATTACATCATGCCACATGAGTCACTGAGACGCCACTGACCCAGAACTCCTGGACTGATGATCAAACCAGAGGCGGATATTGGACATAAAAATATTATTAATCCACTGCTAAATACAAACACAAGTTAATCCAAGTCCAGAGGTGTAGAACAAGCAGTAGGCTAATACCTACCAGTTGGTCTCAGAACTCATTGAAATGGTTTGTATTGATTTTGTACTCCTTATTTGTCTTCAAAACCCGCTGAACAGCCTGCTCAAATCCCTAAAGACTCACACAAGTTCTCTAGTAGTGGTATTATCAGTTTATAAAAGGAGGACAAAATATGTCTTGCAGCTACAAGTAACATACAGCTTCCTAAACCTGTTTCATCATTGGTCGTTCACACTGTCACTTGTATCACATTACATTTCTCAAACCTTGTTACATTTGCTCTTATTTAGGAAAAGCCTGTCTGACTGGCTCTGTGAGTTTTATACTTCTTTATCTGTCTGCAATCGTAAAGCTGCAGTCTGTTAAAGTTTTGCCTCTTTGTCGCCATCTCTGTTTGAAACCTGAAATTGCAGTTATTTACGGAATCATCATCTTTACGTGGGTTGTGCATCGGTATGGCTCCTCAGCGCAGATGAATCTAATGTTTGCGGTCAGTCACCACATCGGTGTGGGTTCTGTACTTCGGAATCACGTCATGGAAGTATGACCAAACTAATTTTCAACAGAAAATGTCATCTGAACAAGTAAGTAACATGTTTGCCACTTTTGATCTGACAAACTGAGAAAAAAGCATTATAATATTTTGTGATGCCAATGGTGATTAAATCTAACGATCACTTAGCTCAGATCATGCCAAACCATGCAAATTATTATTGTTATACTTTGTTCTCAAATCGTTAATGTTAACAACATCAGCATTGCATGACTATGTGTATTTAGTGTGTATTAGTGTTATCTGTAGATTTCAATTTCTGTAGCCACTCCACAGACCGAAGTCGTTTGCTTTTGACTACCGGTGAATCTCCAGTTATCACTGATGATTGTCATTTGATGACTGATGACCTTTCTGGATTACAATCCACCATCAAAATCAGTAGACGGGAATGCAGGGCACGCACCGCGGGTTGGCCAATTAATGTAGGCCTGTTACATTCTTTATTATTATTACTATTAGGTTATGCTTCTTTTATTATTAAATTAATATTATAATAAATTTACCCAGCAATAATTTCATAGCGCATTACCGCATAACTGACGTGCTGTGAGGATAATAAAAGGCTATAGCTATCTTTGAAAATTCTTTAAAAAACAACCTGTTTGACACAAAATACTTTTATTCTCCTTTGTTTCACTAGCCTATATGGCCACAAGAGAAATAATGGAACAAATTAAGACAGTTATATACAATTATTATCATATTATGTTGAAATAGGAAAGAATAGGAAGAGGAAGTGGTGGAGGAGGAGGAAGAAGAAGTGTTTCTTGAACAACAAATCAGCATGATTGTGTCAGAATGATTTCTGAAGACAGATCATGTGACACAAGACTGGAGAAGTTGTTGCTGAATATATATATATATATATATATATATATATATATATATATATATATATATATATATACAGGGCTTGACATTAACTTTTTTGCTCACCAGCCACTGTGGCTAGTGGTTTTCCAAAGTTACTAGCCACTCAGCATTTTCACTGGCCACAATTTTAATGTTGGTAAATTACATTTTATATGATTAAAGTTGACATTGTTATGCTTAAATTACTTTGTTTTGAGTCATTTTACTTGATTTAGAAGATTTAAAACCCTTTCAAACTTTTAAATGCAGATTAACCACCCAAATCAAGCCTACATTGTATATCAGCTAGTATAGCCTACATGTGGGCAAGAGCTGGACAATACAAGCACGGGCTAATATGAGAAATTTGATAAGTTATTTGTGTTAGGCTAGATAAAAGAACAAAGAAGCAAATTACAAAAACAATAGTAAATTAAAAATAATATTTTTTCAGAGACAGTAGGTGTATTTAACATATAGCATAGCCTACATTTATTTAACTTCTTTTGTTGTTTGATTAACATTAATGACAGACAGGTAGGCCTATTTAATTGGACTGCTGAATGCATGGACGTAACTGACGCATATTCAGTTATTACCCACCTGTTTACGTCCACTTAAGCCATAACCCACTGTATTCACGCGAGATACTCCACACGATGGACATTTATGGTGCGTTCAAGTCATGTCGGAAAGATCGTATTTACGAGCAGAACTGACATGAATGCCACCACAATGTCGTAAATACCAGTGGGAAGCTCGTAATTTTCTTTAAGCTCCGATCTGTACGAGTTGGGGGCGTGTCAGTCAGAAACATGGCGAAATACCACAATATTACAGGTATTTAGCAGTGAATTGTCAGGCTTTTCTATTTACAACAAAGTAAGCTGATTCCCAGCAAAAAATACAATAGCATCACATAAAAATGTAATATGCAACAATAAAGTTTACAACAGCTTCATAAATTAATTAAAAAAAATAAAAAAGCAACATACAACTAATGTACATTATTTGCTCTACATTTTCTAGAAGCAGAAGTGTTGTAATTTTGTGTAATTAATTTAGAGAAGGCACACCGCCATCATACTCCGACGAAAGTGACTTGAACGCACCTACCGTCGTACACACGATTTCCCACCTCGTAAATACGAACTTCCCAGGAAGACTTGAATGCACCGACATCTGTGTGCACGTGTATTTGACTATTCAGGCGCGAGGAAAACTGATCGCGCGCGCGACAGAGAGAGAGAGAGCGCGCACACGCGAGAGAGCGCTTCTGTTGTGTGTCATTCAGCGCAATTCCGCCTGTTCTTCCTTCAATAACTGCACGTAAATAACGAATTGTGTGATTGGATTGTAAATTAGTGTGTTTACTGTATTTTTGATCAAATAAATGCAGTCTTAGTGAGCATGAAACTCTTAAAACATAAAAAATTCTTACCAACCCCAAACTTTTGAATGGTAGTATATAATCATTATGTATAAATCATTATGCATTAATGGGAAATATATGTAATTATTTATAACTTTTTAAGTATCTAGTCTAGTATGTTATAGGCCTAATGTTGATTGTCTCCTAATGAACAACAAAGTTGAACTGAACAGATTTCTCACAAAGTTCTTGAAATTTTCAGCCCTTTTTGAGTTTGCATTATGTGCTTTTAGCTAATAATAATAATTATGAGTTTCCGCCTGGCCCTACATAGATGTATTCATTTAGCATTTTTCTCTATATAATTATACATCAAATGTTGACATGACTGACTGAGAAAAGCAGTCTTCCTGATGTACAACATTAAAGTAGAAAATTCTGATTTATTTAGAATGGGGCTCATTTTTTGGTTATGTAGAAAGGGACTTCCTTTGCCCATGTGATGATGGATATTGTCACAGTTTTGTGACACTCCTCCTCCACCACCTCTTCCTCCAGAGCCTGAAAATTCCCTCTTACACACACCTTTGCTGACAAGCTCAAACTTGCATATGATATGACACTAATAGTACTAAGATCTGTGTGGGTGTGTGTGGGCGGCTCGCTTGTTGAACAGATTGGCCCATATGAAAATGATGTCCTTATCAGGGTTGATGCATTCCCTGGAGAAACAGGAGCTAGCCAAAACAAACAGAGAGAAAGTAAAAGTGATTGGTACATCTTTTGAATAAATATATATTGTATTAATGTGATTCCAATGCTTGGAGACACATACTCACTGCAATATGCAAAGATGGTCCAATTATCTCTCCTTTTCTGAGTTCATTTGGCCTTTTGTAACATTTTTTTTTCTTTCCTCTAAAGTAATGGACTGGAAATCACAGAGTGCTCTATTTGCTCTCTGCTTTTACATTTTAATTCACTAAGGACAGAGCATTTTGTGACTCAGATTGCTAATAGGGGGGTGAAAGAAAATTTACTTTGTGCTTGTTTCTGGTGAAGTGAAAATCACATTAGTTCCTGAACAAGTGCGGACAGTCACCTCTGTCCCACTTATGTCATACAGCAACCTTAATCTTCATAAAACAGTGTAAGCAAGACATAGAGAGATAAATCAGCTATGGTGATCACCAGTGGAAATGAAGAGATGAGACATGGTGATTTAGGGGCAGCACTGTGTTTTTTCCTCCCTGGATGCCAGCCTGGACTGTCAAAATGCATGTAAAGGTAGGGTGGCACATCCCTAAATGGGTCATTGAACTGGGACAGTGTGGAATATTTGCAGAGTGAAAAAAAAAAAAAAGCTTTCAAGATCAACCTAAATGCAGATTCACATAAGTTAGATTTAGGCTTATGAGAGGCTTTATAGTTTTGAATGCAAACTGTTTGGTTGTTGTGGAACAAAATCAATGCTGTGCTTTTATTGCTGATCCTGCTGTGCTTACAAATTGCATGAATCAACAAACGTTTTCAGTTAACAAGATTTACAGTCAGTGCAACAGCATAAGTAAGAGTTATTGTACAGCAATAGCGGAAACAGGGTGATCAACAAGATAAACACTGCAACAACAGTAATATTAATTTTGAAGTCATCCAAGCTTATTTTCCCCACAATTGATAACTGAGACACAAGATGGTGCCAGTTGTATTGAGTTAAAGATGAATCATAAATGTATTGGATTATTTGCCTGGAGAAATTCTGTATTAAATCCATTTATCTGATAAAGGTGCGTTTTGTCAACTTTTCTCAGTGCAACAGCACTGAATAGCAAAGTCGGCATGAAACAGAAACTGCATGTGATCATCCTTACTTCCCTTTTGTGGCATATATACAAATGAATGGCTTCTCTAAGGAGAAAAAATATCAGGTGGTGCTTAAAGGGTTAGTTTACCCCAATTTTTATTTATTTTTATTTTTTTGTCATTGCCCACGTACACAACAGCTAAATTCGGTTGTCAGTTCACCTTTTAGTGCTTAATCTCGTTCTGTACACACAGTTCAGTAAAATACGGGAGTGACAACCGTATTCTACAACTGTATTAACTCCCGAAAAATACAGGTAGTGACAACCGCATTTACAGAAATTCTATGCAGTGTGTACGGAACCGAACTGAACAACTAGTTGAACTGAACAACTAATAACTCCATAAACCCGCTTGCTTATGAGACGAGCTTAAACAACAAGCTTATAATGAGTGACCATGGCAACACAGAATGAGTGGCGCGCGCTGTGTGAAACTATACAAGCATAAACAAAACACGACGCCTCCGTCGACTGTGTTAGTGTGTTTAGTTAAATTGCTGAAAATAAAGAGTGTTTTGTCACTTTAATATTACTTTGGTCACGATAACGGATACCAAACACGAGAGACGCCAGAACGTCACTATGGTTTCCAAGCTGTCAATCATCACATTTTCGAGTGAGTCGTGTTCCGTACACACATGTAACGATAATTTAGGGGATTCACTCCCGCATTTAAATGCGGTTGTCACTCCTGAAACTTACAGTGTGTACGTGGTCATTGAGTAGCTACTCTCCCTCATGTCGTTCCAAACCCGCAAGACCTTTATTCCGTTTGTTCTGTTCATCTTCGGAACACAAATTAAAATATTTTTGATGAAATCCGAGAGTTTTTTTTTTTTTTTTATCTCCCATAGTAAAGACATTAGGAGACTGACAGGGAAGAGGAAAGATTGTTGAATAGAACAGGCCTAAAGTCATTTTTGTTTTGTTTTTGCACACAAAAATATTCTCGTTGCTTCATAACATTAAGGTTGAACCACTGCACTTATGTTTAGCTACTATTTTAACAATGTCTTTACTACTTCTCTGGACCCTGAATGTGATAATTTCGTTGCTTTCTATGGGAGTTGTGTTTTGAAGATGAACGAAGGTCTTACGGGTGTGGAACGACAAGAGGGTGAGTACTTAATGACAGAAATTTCATTTTTGAGTGAACTATCCCTTTAATTTTGTCCATAGGAACTGTTGGATCGTTGCCACTTACAGTGTTTTCACGCCACATGAGTAAAAGGTTGCTGGACGGGTTATGTTATTGTCCTGCCCTCACACCAATGTACACCTAATCAGAGATGTTGCCAGTGGGAGGGGAAGATTATGAGGGCATATTGATTTTTCAAAAATAATTACATGTACATGAACAAATCATTTATTTGTAAACTGCAATATTCCATAAAAAAATAAGAAATGTTCATTTTGATTTCGTGGTCATTAAGTAATAGCCATTTAACTCCAATTTTGATTTTTAAAATAAACTGCCTGTCCAGCAGATGGCGCTAAAGTTAATTACATTAGCGAGGAAGAGCTGTGGAAGCTCTAGCAAGCTCCATAAAAAAAGAAAACGTTGAGCACCACAGGTTTCCATCAACAGGCTTTAATGCGACAATACAAAATGAGATATTGCACTAAAACTGTATAACCAAATATATACATCCAAAACAATGAAAATCTGAGCCTCAACCCCCTTTGAAGTGTAACAAGCTATTGGCTGACACTAAATGGGCTGAAAAACCTTTGAGGCCTGACTCACACTGTGTGTGAATAAATCACCCACTGAGCACAGCAAAACATGGGAATGTTCATTTTAGCGGACAGTACTGTGTATGTGTGTCTGCCGAATCATAATTTCTTTCAGATTTCACTACAGTCTGGTATAAACTGTAAATGAATGGGTAGAATTACACTGCTGCATTATTGATTTATGTAATCTTTGCAGGCAAAACCAACTAATTTGATCCCCTGCTTGAAAAAAATTGTTTCTTGATTTATTTGAGCTTTTTATACTCTTTTAAAATGAGAAAGTAGTATTGCTAAACTGCATTAAGAAAACAATAAGTAGCCTATAAGATGATGACAAAAATAAAATCTGATCATATAAAGCTACTTAATGTTATTTCACTTATAGAGTGACTGTTATGAGACAAATCAGTGGGGAATCATGGATTGGTAACGCATTACTGAATCACTTTATTAAATCACCTTTATTAGATACAGTCACAATTCTTCTATTAAACCAGAGAAACTTTATTTTTTCATTTTCTTCAAAAATATAAAAAGTAGAGGCTTCAAGAGTCACTGGGGAGATGGACAAAACCTGAAAGAATTGTCCAAAGCCTGTTTGAAGCCATTGCACTTTAAAACCTTAAAGGTCTCCGTGCCATTTTTAATGAGAGCTTCAGTTTGTGAGGAGTGGGATAAAAATCCCTGAATATATTTAGGACACTTATGCACCTCTCTGTCCATTTATTGGTGGGGGAAGGGGTAATGTGCTCTTTCCTTTCTTCTTTAATGACATCTTTTACTTGATAATCCCTTGATGCAGAAGAGCTTTTGAAACCGAGTGGAGAAGAGGGTCATGGGGTGGTCCTTTACCATTAGCACAGAATTAATTAATTGACAATCTAAGAAAAAAAAAAAAAAAAAAAACGGCTTGCTGTTCAGATCTTACCAAGTGAAGCGAGATGAATATGATGAGGTCTGATTTCCATCAGCTCAGTTTCCTTTTTTCTTTTTTTGCTTAGACAAATAGCACTCACTGTATGAGGGAGTGTCTCTGCGAAGTTAAGCAGAAGAGCATCGGATATGCAGGTCAGAAGTCAGGGCTATCCAGAGGCCAATAATGTAGAGTAGTAGAAAAAGACAAACAGTAAACACATAATGAACATCTGATGGGACAAAACAAACAATTTAGACTGATTCATTTATGCTAATGTCACATTTAAGACACACAAAACAAATTCTCAGTTTATAGGCAAAAAGATACAAAATTATGAATTCATGTAGCTGCAAATGCTGATAAATTCACTGTATTAAAGACAATGCAAAGACTGAAAGTACAATTTTAAATCACCCACTATCACACTTGGCTTATGACTCCAGACAAAATTAATGGAAAGTTATTGGCCAGTCGATGCACCATTACCAAACTTGCAAGTTATGCTCAAATCATGGTGGAAATAATGCCTACCAAGTGTTTCAGTTGGTCAAAAAGCTCTGTCGAGATTCCACCAGACCTCCAGTTCCACAATTCTTAATTTCATTGGGGTGTGACTTGGTAAAGGTTGTGAAAATCAAAAATTCACACTTTAGTGATGACTTGGTCTGATGTTCATATGAGCCAAATTTGCTGAAAAGTAGACAAGATTTTGGTATTTAAAATATTTGGTTATGATACTAACAGCAATTCTATGTAGTTTTTTCTTTAAATAAAATTGTGTTTGTACTGTATTTGAATACAAAGAATAATTTTTATAAACCAAGAAAAACTTACTATGGTGTCAGAGCAAAATCCCTTTACTTATCAGGCTATTTCACTATCCTTTTTAGCATTAGGCCTACCTGATAATATTATAGACAGACTGAAGCTTTTTTCATAAAGATTATCAAATTAGCCTTTACATGCAGTGTCTATATCAGATAATATGGCTATCAGAATCAAGCTTCCCATTTGAGAGTAAAAGCATGATAGCAGGTCTAGCTGCAATACCCCTGACTATCTCAAAGGGAAAAGAAAATGCCTATTTTTTTTTTAGATACCCTGCTACTGAATAAACAGGTATTTTTGCCCATAACAGAGACAAAATTACAGATAATATAACCAAATATCCTCTCACAGGCACTGGGCTACTAAAATGGATGAATCTTCTAAAACATGCATGAAGTTCTCACATCTATTCCAGTGCGATTATGAAGGATTCCCTACTAATGGACAGGCACTTTACTTTACCCCAGTATCCTCATCCGCAGTGATTGCAAAGGCGACTGACTATAAATGGATGTAATTCCTAATGATTCAGCTATCAAGTTCTCAATGCATTATGCAGGAATAAACAGTTCAGCAATTTTGGTCCCCTAAATTCTATGAATATATCCATATACAAAAAAGCAGATGAATGTTTTCTACACTAGCTTATTCCAATGCAGTTTCTATCCTGGAAGCAGGTTCATTTTAAGTTTAACTCTAAAAATAATGAACACCTCATGCAGCTCTCTGTATTTCTGAATTCTTGTAAATGTGTCAAGTAGCAACAGAGACAGCATTAAGTTCAAAGATTTAATCTATAACCTAGAGACGAAGAGTGACAATGTGAGCTCCAAACCCCAGTAATGGTTTTCCCCTTGAGCCTACGTACTGCAAAATTCAGGAACAGAGAATATTGAAAATAAGGACTATTCATATCCATAAGCATGAAAAGAAGATCACTGACACCATTGGAGGCTATCCTGAAGCACTGGCAAGACTGTTCTCATTTAATTGGATATGAATTGTTAATATCATTTTGGTGAAGGTGAGCTTGGGAGCAAAATGGTGAAAGGATTTCGTCAATATTGCATGGCAGGTCTCAAGAGGTTAAAAGAATGGAAAGAAACTCAATGAATTAGGGAACAAGTGACGGAGCCCTTCACAACCTATATGAAAGGGAGGACAGAGAACATATGGTCTGTTTTAGAGAAGTACCTGTATTCAACATTTTAAAAGGTGAACAATAGTAAGTGAATAATGCACAATAAATCATGCTTTAGGTGTTATGGGCTAGACATACTCATTAATAAAATAATAAAATGCCATAGGTGAACATGATAAAACGAGGATAAAACAACAGTTTTGCTCTAGGCAGAGTTACAATGCATGAAATCCACTAATTAGTACAGTGCTGAAATTAATTATTGCAAAGACAACAGGGCCTTAACATTTATAATTTAAAACTAGAACATTAAAAGGTCTCCATTTTAATATCTTGTCTGAGAAAATACAAATTTGCCTTAGATTGTTGTCAAAAGTATGATTTAGAATCAGTGGATTTACCCCATGCATCTAATTACCTGCATCTCACACATCTGGAATACTTGATACCGATTGGTCAATCGCTCAAAACACTGGAGCGATCTTGGCTTTAGTAATAGATCATTGTAGTAAAAATTATCTCAGACTTCAGAATTATTGTTACTGCAGTGTAAAAATTATTTTCATGGCTTTTCTTTTGTCAAATCGACTTTAATAAATAAAGGTGCAATGTGTAAATTTTAGGAGGATCTATTGACAGAAATGCAATATAACTACATAACTATGTTTTCAGTGGTAAAGACCTTACATAATGAACCATTATGTTTTTTATTACCTTAGCCATTTCTATCTCATACAGCACGGATCCCCTTACGCCAAGTCACCGTTATGCGCTGACATGTTTCTACAGCAGCCCTAAACAGACAAACACTCTACAGAGTGCGTTTAGTCACTATGTTGTTCTTTATCTAAATCGTACATGTTTTTAGAGGTAGCTTGCATTGTCAGTATGTTGAATATGCACAAAGTAGTAGTAGTAGTCTGGTTTATTACACAGGCTACTCTCTGCTCTCTCAGACGAAGACATGTCAGCCAGACGGCCACCGTAGCTTCTCCGAAAGGGAGGGGGTGCGAAGGGTGTGTCCATTAGTTGAAATTTACACACTGTACCTTTAATGTGGTTCAGATAACATATTTTGAGTTTCTTTTGATTAAACCAATCACCATCATTATATTAACAAAAAATTTTAAGGCAACCAGGTAACTTACTTTAAGTTAAACCAATAATTCTTTTTTACAGTGTGTATATTGTTCGTGTTGTTGCTATGCTGATTGTTTTGTACATTGTAATTGTACTTTTTTCTTAACAGAAGTTATAAGCCAATATATGTGTGAAATGATTTTAATCAATATTTCATGTCCACATATTTATTTTTAATTATTTGGCAAGTAGACATGTAATAAGCTGGATAAATGTACATTCAGTCAATCAGTCAGTCATTATTACAAAATATACTCCTGTTTAGTGTTTGAATCTACACAGTTTTGTTTATAACTACTGTAAATATATAGAAATATACTTTTTATGTATTAATGAGCTCTGATATATTATCAGACTTTCACACAAAAGTGCTTAATGCCATTGTTCACAAATAACAATAAAAGTGTTTTAATAGGGACATTAATTTCAACCTGAAGAACACGTTGATTATTTTTATACAAATTCACAGAAGACAAAGTGGTTGTTTGTGAAGGGTCCCTTGAAGGGAATTATTGACTGTTGTGATCCGCGTTGCACCAAATAGCACTGCTTGGGACTGCGGGTAAGAACAGCCTATGAAAACCTCGGTCCTTAGATTTCTGCACCTAATGAAGAATTCATGAATGTACCCATTGGAGCTGGACAGAAGTAACAACACACAATACTACTGCCATTTCAGAGACGGAGCACTTAACATTCTCAGTCTATTATCACACATGGGGTCTGATCTACTTTCTATCGTGCTCAAGTTCCTTATCTCTTATGGCTTTGACCTCACTGAATAATGCAGGTGGTTCTTAGTTATAAAGCAGAGGTGGACACATACTTTGACCCAGACGCTGTTATATTATATCAACATCTTCAGACCTGACGCTGTTTGTTTGTTCATGTGTATTTGTGATATCCCTGTTCTCTTTTTGATCTTTCCCCCTTTCTCATGTCATACCTTGGATAAAGACTGACAGAAATACTCGCTCTATTTCCATAATTCTTCCATTTGTGGGAGAACTACAGCTATTTGGTAGAAAATTGCTTTTAAAGGTGCCAGTACTGAAAGGGCAGCTCACAATTTTACTGTGATTCTATAATGGCCACTGCCACATACACTATGATACAGACACATCCACTAAGGTTTTCACAGTTTCATGTTCACTTACCCCTCTGTCTTCAAAATCAATACCTTGCCACTACATGACCTTGATATTTTGAGTTCCGTTTGCACCTTTTTCTCACAGCTCCTGGGAAGTCTTTTGGAGTCTGATAATGGTTATTATTTTATTATAGCAAATATTCAACTTCAAGGGCTACAGAAAAAACATATGGGTCAGTGACAAAGTGTCCAAATCTTTTTAAACTTTTCATTTAAACATATGTCAAGTTCTTAGAAATGTATTATTTGTGCTCATGGTGATTTCATATGCCTTTGAAATAACTGTTATATCTTTTCAATAAAAGTTTAGGTTACACTTTTATTTTGATGGTCCACTTTAGAAAGTTTAGAAGCAATTTTGAAACTGCATGTCAACTAACACTCAGAGGATTAGAAGACTATAGTAGACTGTTAGGTTAGGGTTCGGGTTCGTAGAATAAGCGGTCATGTACTTGACATGCATGCATTCAAGAAATTTAATTTATACATTTTCAATATCTATGCATTTTAACAAATTTAGTATAAAAAAAAAAACATCATGCCATTTATACTTCTTGCGCATATGCTGGCATTTAAAGTGTTAGTTCACCCAAAAATGAAAATTCTGTCATTAATTACTCATCCTAATATCATTCCACAACCGTAAGACCTTCATCTTCAGAACACATTTTAAGATATTTTTGATGAAATCTGAGAGGTATAAGGCCGTGTGTCCACCTAAGCGTTTTTTCCAGCTGCTAGCATATTTTTTCAATTGTTTTCAATGGGAACGCTGCGTTTTTTAAACGCCAGGAGCGTAACGAGTCACTGAGCGTCTTTTTCACGCTCAAGCGCTGAGAGCTGGGCGTTTTTTACTGGTCGCCTCGAGTTGAAGAATGTTCAACTTTGAGTAAAACGCTATGCTCATCACTGTCACTTTTTAGCCAGCCGTCCAATCAGAGTGGAGGAGGGGCGGGACAAATACAACTCCGACCAACTGTCACATTCTTGCTGTACAGCGACATCAACAAACAGAAACAAAATGGATGAGAAATTAATATTGCTGGTCTCCGAACATACATAGCAAGTAATTCCACATTGTGTGAATATTTTTAGCCTGAAACAAATTACCTGCAAAATCAGTTATAAGTAACAGTGACGCAGATATTCCGTATCATAGCAACAAAGCGTCTCTACGCTGCAGAAGCGCTCTCAAGCGCTCACAGACGGGCGTTTTAAGCAGAGCGCCTAGCGTTTTCAGCTGGCTAAAAACGCTCTGGTGGACACATGGCCTAAGACTTGTCCATAGATAGCAATATAATCACCACTTTCAACGTCCAGAAAGGTACTAAAGACATCGTTAAAACAGTAAATATGGCTACAGTGGTTCAAACTTAATTTTATAAAGCAACAGAAATAGTTTTTGTGTGCAAAAACAAAACAAAAATAACAACTTTATTCAACAATATCTTCTCTTCTGTGTCATTCTTATATACTGTTTACGTTCAGTGCTTCCAGGTTCTACGTCAGAATGGCGTAGTCAAAAAAACATGACAGATGTCCTAAGACACGAAAGGATCAGTTTGTGCCTCATTGAAGTATATGCGCGAGACATCACTTCCATTGTCAGAGCGCGATCAGACCTCACTAAGCAAGTGCTGAACGCAGTTGGACATAGTGGTGTTTTAAAGGTAAAAAATGATATAAATACTGTTCGGTTTCTCGCACAAACCGATCGTTTTGTGTCTTAGGACATCAATGTGTTTCATTTGCATTTGTCTGTGCATGTTTTTTTTACTTTTATAGATTTTGTTACCATTGACATGCATTATACGATTGACAGACTGCAACGGTTGGAGTTAAAAATCATAATTTGTGTTCTACTGAAGAAACAAAGTCACCTACATCTTTGATGCCCTGGGGGTAAGCAGATAAACATCAAATTTTCATTTTTGGGTGAACTATCCCTTTAAGGTTGAACCACTGCAGTCACATCGACTGTTTTAATAATGTCTTTAGTACCTATCTGGCCCTTGAAAGTGGTGATTATATTGCTGTCTATGGAAGAGTCAAATATCTTAATTTGTGTTTCGAAGATGAACAAAGGTCTTACGGGTGTGGAACGACATGAGTGTGGGTAATTAATGACAGATTTTTAATTTTTGGGTGAACTAACCCTTTAAAGTAATAAAATGCACACAATCAACCACACAGTAAGTGATGAGCAGTGATGAGTGGTCTGACACTAACGCTTGTAATGGCTAACATAGTTCACTCGTGTCCACATTAACCGTCTATTGACCCTTTGCCTTTGATTAAGCCCTCAAAAAAACATCCATCCTTGTGTAATTAGCGAGACGATATTGCTAAAAACTGAATATGTGGGTTACTGTACATTCATAATGAACCTATTAATATTTTTATGTTACAAAGTATGGTGACAAAGGAATCAATAAAAGATACATCTGCACACACATTGGCTGACAAATATCAGCTTGTAAATAATAGCAAGAGAGAACGAGTGTGAAGCACAAAAGAATAAACCAGACATGATCAGGTCAACAGAGGCTGTTTGAATGATCTATCTCTGCACACTCATGCAGTAACATGTATTTTCTGCAAATATCCAATTGTCATTACTCAAAAGCTCATTCACACTGGTCAATGGAAATATCACTTTCATAAAGCGTGCCCTTCTCATTTATTTCCATCTTTCTTGGATTCAGCTCATTTCACTGGACATTTCAAAGCATGTGCAACATAAAAACGGACACATAATCAATGTCCCTATGAAATCATGTGTTGGACATGGCATAGTGCACATCAATAGCTGCTCTGATAATGTATTACTCTTCGAGTAAGTAAAACATCATGGCTTTAAGAAAGACAATTCTGTGTATAGACATGGCATTTTACAATCCTCATCCCCTTTTCCCCTGGAAATTGAAGCAAACTACATAAACTCAAGGCATTTTCATTTCAGCCTGAAAAAACGTAGTGTTCGTCTAATTGTTGTCTGACTAACAGGCAGAAAATCTCTCCCGAATGTGAAAGTCTCACCGCCTGAGGCAGCTTCACACAGCTCGCATAGCACGCAAGTTATTTAGCCTCTGTCTCTGTTACTCTGTCAAGGCTGATAAACATTGAAAAATGAGGCAATGTTGGCACTTTTATGCCCATCCTCACTTTTCACGAAAGTGCGTGTGTGGTCTCTGATGACTGCAGGTACTTATGTCAGCTATATTTAGAGCTGCATATATACTGTAGACCGCAGACAACCAGAGCAGTCAATCTAAAGACAGATGTGAGAAAAATTCCACCAAGCATGTGTTTTTGATGAGAGTTGACTGTTGTTGTGCTGTGCAGACATTCGGTTGGATTATTGTTCTGGAGAGTCAAATTGGTCACATTGTTCTTGGATTGACAGGGCCCATCCAGGCAGATATGCTTTGACTTGTCTGCAAAACCTGCAAGAAATGTGTCTAAGATACAGGTAGCGTAGCCTCATATGATATAACATCTGGTTAAAATAAATAAATAAATAAAAATAAAATAGATATAATACATTTTAAAATCATTCAATCATAAAATAAATATAATAAATATTAACATTATAACATAAATTCATTATTAATAATAAAACTAAAGTACACTGCCCTCCAAAAGTGGGGTTTTGGACAATATTGGCATGAATCCTTTTTAATTTGTGATGATTTTCCACTGATAAGGGACAACACAAACTACGAAAACATATTTTATTATTACAAACAGTTTATACCTAGAAAAAACTTCTAATTGGTTCATTGTATTCTAAACTTAATTGACAATCAATTGTTGAAGCTGTTAAGGTGTGCTGACCCAAACATCTTGTACAAACCTGGGCCAAGTTTAAACCAGTAACCAGGCATCACAGCTGGCAAAGGGGCATGTCTGACATGTAAATATTGCCATTATTATGTAATCAAAATGAAAATTATTATTGCTGGTCTTCAATGATAATGTCAAGTTACTTTAATGCATTTCCACCAAAAAATTGTAAGGATTTATGCTGATATCGCCCAAAACCACACTTTGCCAGGGGGGTTTCCAAACGTTTGTAGAGATAAAGATAAAGTATATTACTAATACTAAAATTATAAAATAATTTCTAATTACAAACCCGATTCCAAAAAAGTTGTGACACTGTACAAATTGTGAAAAAAAAGGAATGCAATAATTTACAAATCTCATAAAATTATATTTTATTCACAATAGAATATAGATAACATATCAAATGTTGAAAGTGAGACATTTTGAAATGTCATGCCAAATATTGGCTCATTTTGGATTTCATGAGAGCTACACATTCCAAAAAAGTTGGGACAGGTAGCAATAAGAGGCCGGAAAAGTTAAATGTACATATAAGGAACAGCAGGAGGACCAATTTGCAACATGACTGGGTATAAAAAGAGCCTCTCAGAGTGGCAGTGTCTCTCAGAAGTCAAGATTGGCAGAGGATCACTAATTCCCCCAATGCTGTGGTGAAAAATTGTGGAGCAATATCAGAAAGGAGTTTCTCAGAGAAAAATTGCAAAGAGTTTGAAGTTATCATCATCTACAGTGCATAATATCATTCAAAGATTCAGAGAATCTGGAACAATCTCTGTGCGTAAGGGTCAAGGCCGGAAAACCATACTGGATGCCCGTGATCTTCGGGCCCTTAGACGGCACTGCATCACATACAGGAATGCCACTGTAATGGAAATCACAACATGGGCTCAGGAATACTTCCAGAAAACATTGTTGGTGAACACAATTCACCGTGCCATTTGATATTTCTGGCTAAAACTCTATAGGTCAAAAAAGAAGCCATATCTAAACATGATCCAGAAGCGCAGGCGTTTTCTCTGGGCCAAGGCTCATTTAAAATGGACTGTGGCAAAGTGGAAAACTGTTCTGTGGTCAGACGAATCAAAATTTGAAGTTCTTTTTGGAAAACTGGGACGCCATGTCATCCGGACTAAAGAGGACAAGGACAACCCAAGTTGTTATCAGCGCTAAGTTCAGAAGCCTGCATCTCTGATGGTATGGGGTTGCATGAGTGCGTGTGGCATGGGCAGCTTACACATCTGGAAAGGCACCATCAATGCTGAAAGGTATATCCAAGGATCCGGATACTGAAATGGCCATCCTGCAGTCCAGATCTTTCACCCATAGAAAACATTTGGCGCATCATAAAGAGGAAGATACAAAGACAAACAAAGAACAAACAAAGAAGACCTAAGACAGTTGAGCAACTAGAAGCCTGCATTAGACAAGAATGGGACAACATTCCTATTCCTAAACTTGAGCAACTTGTTTCCTCAGTCCCCAGACGTTTGCAGACTGTTATGCCATGAAATTTAAAATCAACTTATTCTTCCCTTAAAATGATACATTTTCTCAGTTTAAACATTTGATATTTCATATATGTTGTATTTTGAATAAAATATTGAAATTTGAAACTTCCACATCATTGCATTCTGTTTTTATTCAAAATTTGTACAGTGTTCCAACTTTTTTGGAATCAGGTTTGTAAAAAAAAATATTTGTTTGTTATATAATATAATATAAAGCTTTAATAAAAAAAAAAAAAAAAAGTTTTAATCAAATATTATTAAAAATATATATATATATTTTATCATTGTTGATGATGATGATGATGATGATGATGAAGATAATAATAAAACCTAAAACTAAAGTATATTTATTAAAGCTAAAGAATATTGCTAATATTAAAAAGAATAATTTAATAAAAAGTTTAATGCCAGTTCCTTAGAAGACTTATGAAGGGCTCACCCAAGACATTTTAACAATTTCTGGCGGAGGAGATGTGAGAGGTTTAATCTCAGCCTGTGTATGTATCCAATTCATTCACTGACATCAAATTTATGCTAAATACTGCTTTCATTCATCCATATAAATTATGAAATGTAAGGCCAATACACATTTTCTCCAACACGATACTAATGTCTCTTAGTGCCCGTTCTGTCAGTGATTTAGAGAAGCCGTCTGACATGCCTGAATATCCCGACACAGTCATGACTAATGAGCTCATGTGATGAGCACAATTACCAGTGTCAGAGCTCAGAAGCACACTGAACTGACTGACACTTTAAGGCTTTAAGCCCATGCTGAGATGAGCCCTGCCCTTTGGGGATGGGTCATTATAATACAGGCGGGACATAAAAAAGTAGGGTGGGGGGTCACCCTGTTTATAGCAGCTGAGGGAATAGCTGAACCTCTGAACCTATGATCAATTTTAATGAGGATATTAGTTAGTAGGTGGAGTCTCCTCCCTCAAACCTGCCATCCCTGCTGGAATATCCACCTTAAAAACATTGATAGCTGGTCTAAACTGGTTATTGGCTGGTCCAAGTAGCTAGTCTAAACTGGTCATTAGCTGATTATTAGTTGGTAGACCATGTTAGAACAGAAATAAAGCAACTGCTAGCTGATGATGATCCCAATTTAAGGTAGTCAAGCTATCTTTTAAAACATGGTGGCTTGGTTACCAGTCTAAACTGGTCATTGTGGTTACCCAGTCACCATGTTCTAAAACACAGTCTGACCAGTTGTTTGTTGCTGGTCCAAGGTGGTCTCCCAAGTAATGACAAACTTGTAGAAGCTAATAACCATCTTGGAGCACTTTATGACCACCATAGACTATCTAAAGACCAGTTTAGACTAGCTACAATGTTGTTCCAAAACACAACGCGCTGTGTAAAACAGGTTGTCTGTTTAGGGCTACTGTAGAAACATGCCGGTACAAAAGCGACTTTGATGTAGGGGACCCACAGTGTATGTAGATAGAAATGGCTCATTCTAAGGTAATAAAAAGATAACGGTTTATTATGTAAGGTCTTTATACACCACTGAAAACATAGTTATGTATATTATATTGCATTTCTGTCAATAGATCCTCCTAAAATTTACACATTGCACCTTTAAGAAAAAATTTTATTTAACATTTGTGGAGCAAAAGATTTTGTTTAAAAATAAATCATAAAAGTTATAAATGTATGGAGGTGGCAAGGTGGGCCTTTTACCCCACACACAGGGTGTGTAATTACATAATTATACAAATACTTTAGCTAAAGTAATATGTTTTGAATAATGTCTATGTTAATACTTGTTCAAAACAATCACTTTAGCAAAGTTTGTACTATTTTCTGTTTATTTTGATAAATAAAATAATTGATTTTTGTTCAATAAATATATACTGTCATTAAAACATGTTAATATAAAAATATAGAAACAAACTTATTTTAGATTTACAGTAGTAACAAAACTAAAAATGATTAACAAAATATATTTCGCTTCAAGATATATTTTGCTTCAATTTATAATTTGCTTCAAAGTAAATCTATAACATTTTAAAAACCATAAAATATTAGATTAAATTAGCACAGAATCAATTTTGTGTTATTGGTCGCAAAGGCGTCAAGGATCAGCCAAATTTCCACATGCATCTTGAAAAGCGGATGTTTTGGAAAGTGCTCTTTTTGTGCCATCTAGTGGTTTAGAGGAAAACAAAATCAAATGGGCCTTTTACCCCAGTGCGCCTTTAGCCCCGTTGTACCCTATCCTTATTTAGTCAATCATATTATTTAATAGTTTTATTTTACTAATCCAATTTCAAATAGTTTAGTATAAAAACAGCCACATATTGCCAGCTTAACACTTTCCATTTTCCCAATTTAGACAATGAACCATTTAATTCTCAAGGCTTATAACTAGATAAGATTGATTTTCACAGAAACACTGATTGACATACAATTTACTTACTTCAGTCATAAGTAATGAACCTCTTTGCCTCTCTGACCTTACTCTTCTTCTTCACCATTTAATTCTATCCATGGGGTGGTTGCATTCGGTAATTAGAGAAAATGGGGCTATTATTATCGTTACACCGTGATGAATAAGGACGAAGCATATGTATTCTCCTGCACTCTTTCTATCACTCCTGCTCTCATCTCGGAGCTGCAGGGATTAATGCCATGCTGTCGTTTGGTATTTGGACTGTGTCTGCGTTTACCTGACTAGCATGACGATGCATTGCTTACTAACATGGGGCTTTAGAAAGAGTTTAAGGGGCCAAACACTAAACAATTGCTTTTCACCACAGCTGATTCTCATAATATTCCTTATTTGACACAGATAATCACATTTGCTCACTTCAATGACAAAAACAATTACATATTTAAGTGCAAACCGCACTGATGCTCATGAATGTCTTAGGCTTCATGTTCAGTCTAAAAAAAACCCAGGAGAGCTGCTTATTCCCTTCTTTTCAATCCAATGTCATCTTTCATCATGTGTTCACTTGTAGTAGTGACAAAAAATTGCAAGCCATTCTCATTATTCATTCCTTTAAAGCGACCACACCACCATCCTGACAATCAAGACGCCCATAAACAGCTGCCCATGCATATATACATGCACAACTGTAGGAAAGGTACAACTAGGACCATTTCCTCGGGTGCACCAAACCCAGGATATGTTACTATACCCCTGGGCAATCAGCATTGCAAATGGTTGGGAGAGTGTCAACAATAGATAAAGGCCAATGCGCTGGTAGGGCCGGCAGATCAATATCTCCCCCATTGATTCACATGTTTGAGAATGCAAAACAGGTGGTAATCATGGGCGGCACCTATAAAGCTTGGTGAACAGCAAAATTAAAGGCCGTGGAAATGCTTGGTGAGGGGGTTGGGTTATTCAGATTTACGGAGGCTTTGTTCTGACGGAGTGATACTAATGTGCAAAGCTATCATGGGAATCTCTTTTGACCTGTAGAGGAGAGAGATACATACATATTAGTACAGAGGCACTCATTACTGACAGAGCTGCAGGGGGATGTGACTTTATCAATACCCTATCCCCGTTCATCAATGCGGCTTTGTCATATTTGTTTGCGGCTAATTTTAAACCGTTACAGAGCTGAGAGGTTCAGAGGAGAAAGGGCTATTGTAGTCACACAATTGAAGGCTGATTGTAAATCCACGGTTGCTGTGACTTGATTTTAATCAGAATTGTTACATTTTATGAGGGCTGAAAGGCTCCACATTTGGGTACATACATTTTTACCAAAGTACAGTCATGGCAAGTGAAAAGGCAAGATGAAAGAAAAAAAATATAAATTCAAATCCTGCATTATTTTCAGATTTTTAAGAAAATAATTATGAATTACTAAACTACACTTAAAGTTTTTTTAGCTGCTTGTTCACATTACTTAATTAAAATGAGCTAAACCAACACAATTGCTATACAATTTGTCCCAACATAATTTCATTTTCTTCGCTTCAATTTCAAATATATTTATATGGATCGAAGACAATGAAATTAAAGGTTTGAATTATAGTGGCATCTAGCGGTGAGGTTACGAATTGCAATATAGAGAAACTACGGTGGCCAACACAGGACAAAGATGTCGTCGTCTGAGACAGTCAAGCAAACACGCTCTATAGAGCAGTTTGTCCATTTAGGCCTACTGTAGAAACCGAATGAAATGCAGGCGCAAAATGGCGACTTAACATGTAAGGGGACCCGCGGTGTATGTAGATCGAAATGGCTCATTCTAAAATAATAAAAACATAACGGTTCAACAATAAGGTCTTTATACACCACTGAAAACATAGTTATGTTCATTATATTGCACTTCTGACAATAGATCCTCCTAAAATTTACACATTTTATCTTTAACTTAAATATATTTGAAATTGAAGTTTACTTAAAGGTGCCCTAGATTCAAAAATTGAATTTACCTTGGCATAGTTAAATAACAAGAGTTCAGTACATGGAAATGACATACAGTGAGTCTCAAACTCCATTGTTTCCTCCTTCTTATATAAATCTCATTTGTTTAAAAGACCTCAGAAGAACAGGCGAATTTTAACATAACACTGACTGTTACGTAACAGTCGGGGTGTACGCCCCCAATATTTGCATATGCCAGCTCATGTTCCCAACATTATGAAAGGCATTAGACAAGGGCAGGACGTCTGGATCTGTGCACAGCTGAATCATCAGACTAGGTAAGCAAGTAAGAACAATATCAAAAAATGGCAGATGGAACAATAATAACTGACATGATCCATGATAACATGATTTCCCTTTCAGTCGGTCACGTTCGACGTACGTCAGTAGTGACCGACGAATTGGGATATCGCTTAGAGAGCCCTATCATCTTCGTGTAAACTAAAACAAGCCAATGGAATTGGCGTGCGATATTTGCATAATGCGCACCGCCCCCGACAGGTGTATATAAATAGGAAGCAGATGCAATCGCACTCTGTCTTTCGCTTCGGAGCCATTCACTGGTGTCCTGTTTTAGAAGACTCCTTTCTTCGTTTGTTTTATTCTAAAACATTGCCTCAGAAGAGGATTTACAGCGAGCTTTCAGTGCTGGTGAAAGGGCACGTTCAGCGAGGTCGCGAGTCTCCGAGGAGCTGAGCTATAAGCTCGAAAACTGCTGTTTTCACAGCAACACAAAGAGCGTGTGCGTGTGTAGCGATTTGGGCCGGTTCCTCGGTGTGTCAGGGAGTGGTGTACCTGACACATCGCGTCGCTCCCTGGGTGCTTCAGCACGAGTGAGTTGACTTCCCCTTCTAAAAGAGCTTTACAGACGAACCCTGACAGTATGTCATTTCGTCTGTGCGTTAATGGGTGCGGTCGTTCCCTGGTCCCTGCTGATGGGCACAATCGTTGCATCTCGTGTTTGGGCATTCTGCACGCTGAAGCAGCTTTTGTGGATGGTTCATGTTCCCATTGCGGGAACATGACTATCGCGATGCTGAGGTCGAGACTCTCCTTCTTGAAGTCTCAGGAAGCGGGGGTCCCCTCTCCTATGCCGCGTACGACCGTTTTTTCCGGCCCCGGGAACCGGAATGACGGTACGGCGCTGTATAGGAAGGGTGACCGGAGGATTACGGTCAGGGCTTCCCCGCCGAGCGGAAACGCTCCTCGGGCCCCTGCCGCCTCATCAGCACCGCAACCCATCGTGCCACCGTTGGTTTCCGCTGGGCCCTCTACGGACTGTCCAGCCGTTACCTTTGGTGTGCCGGCGGCGGATCAGATGTCGATCGCTGCATCGGAAGGTGAGCCTGAGTCCTCGGGGGAGGATTCGGACGCGCTGCCGCCCGGGACGGTAGCGTTGCCCGAGTCGGATCCCGAGCTTACGGCTGTGCTCTCCCGGGCCGCCTTGTGCGTCGGGCTTGAGTGGAACCCTCCACCCTGTCCCGGCCCATCTCGGTTGGACGATTGGTACTTGGCGGGGGGTCACGCTGGTCAAATCCAGCGTCCCCCCCAATGCCTTTCTTCCCGGAAGTACACGATGAGGTGACCAGGTCTTGGCAAGCTCCGCTTGGGGCTCGTACAGGGCCTGGTCCCTCGTCCGCCTTCACCTCCCTGGACGGCGGGCTAGCCAGGGGGTACGCGAAGATCCCGCCAGTCGAGCGGTCTGTTGCGACGCAGTTGTGTCCAACGGCCGCTGGCTGGCGCGGTGAGCCGCGTCTCCCGTCCCAGGCCTGTGAATTCTCAGCCGGTCTGACTGAGAAAGCTTACAGTGCCTGTGGGCAGGCTGCCTCTGCCCTGCACGCGGTGGCCCTTTTGCAGGTCTATCAGGCAAAAGCGCTGTCGCAGATGCCCCAGGAAGGTCCTGACCAACAGCTGCTTGGGGAGCTGCGCGCTGCCACTGACCTTGCCCTCCGGGCAACGAAAGTGACAGCGCGTTCTGTTGGCCAGGCGATGTCTACTCTAGTAGCCCAGCAACGCCACCTCTGGCTGACCTTGGCAGACATGAGGGAGACCGACAAACATCGGTTCCTGGATTCCCCCGTGTCTCCGGTCAGCCTTTTCGGCGACGCGGTGGAGAGCTGTGCCCAACAGTCCTCCGCTGCACAGAAGCAGGCTGAGGCTATCAGACATGTCATGCCACGGCGGTCCGCTGCTGCCTCCACCCAGCCGCCCGTGGCTCAGCCTCAGCCCGCTCGTCGCCGAGGGCGCCCGCCTGCGTCTTCCTCCGCCCCTGCTAAGTTGGCAAAGCAGCAGCCTACACCAGCCAAACAGCAGGGTGCCGGGCGCGGACGCGGTGCCCAGCCCGTCTCTGCCAGCCAGGTGGCAAGCGGTCGGGGAAAACTCGGCCCTGAGACGGGCGACCTGGAGCGGAAGGTTCCTGCCCTTTGGGAGAGTATTCCATCTGCTCTCCCACCCCCGGAGGAGGGCCGGGGGGATTTTGTGGCGGCTGTCCATCTACCGCCGCTGGCTCTCCGGAGTCCAGCGGTACCCACTTTGCCACAAAAGGAGCAGTTTCCTCAAACTCCAGGTCACAACAGGGGGTGTCTGCCAGTGTGCCAGGCTCCGCCTCGCTGCTGTCAGCTCCCTCCCCATTCGCCAGCAGGTGGCAGTGTGATGGTGCAGACCGCGTCCCGTGCGCCGTCTCCCATGCACACTGCTGCCTCGCAGAGTCTGACCCCACTCCGGGCCGCCCCCAAGCTGTCCGGGTCGGGTCCCTCTCTGCCTTGCTGCCCCACCCCCGGTGCGTCTGTGGTGCCTTTGGTCCTGCTGGCTCAGTGTCTGGAAGCATGGAGCACGCTCCCCAGCCTGTCCAGTTGGCTCATTCGTACTATCAGACTCGGCTATGCGATTCAGTTCGCCCGGCGTCCCCCGGTCTTCAGGGCTGTCCACTTCACTCCGGTGTCGTTGGACAGTGCTCCTGTTCTCCGGGTGGAGATAGCTGTCCTCCTGGCGAAGGGCACAATCAAGCCGGTCCCTCCAGCCGATATGAAGTCGGGGTTTTACAGCCCCTACTTCATTGTACCGTAAAAGGGCGGTGGGCTACGGCCAATCCTGGACCGTCCCCAGGATTGGTTTGCAGCAATAGACCTGAAGGACGCATACTTTCATGTCTCGATTCTGCCTCGACACAGACCCTTCCTAGGTCGGTCTGCGTTCGAGGGTCGGGCATGTCAGTACAAAGTCCTACCCGACATGGTTGTAGCTCCCAACCGGTTGGGTCTTCAGGTCAACTGGGACAAGAGCAAACTCGCCCCCGGGTAGAGGATCTCTTGTTTCGGTCTCGAGCTAGACTCGGTCGCACGGACTGCGCGTCTCACCGAGGTGCGCGTCCAGTCGGTGTTGAACTGCCTGAGCTCGCTCAAGTGCAGGACAGCGGCTCCACTGAAAGATTGTCAGAGGCTCCTGGGGCATATGGCATCTGCAGCCGCGGTAACGCCGCTCGGATTGCTTCATATGAGACCGCTTCAACACTGGCTCCGCGGCTGGGTCCCGAGATGGGCGTGGCAGTGCGGCACGCTCCGTGTCCCCGTGACACCGAGCTGCCGTCGCACCCTTATCCGGTGGTTGGACCCTTCGTTCCTGTGGGCCGGAGTACCCCTCGAACGAGTGTCCAGGCACGCTGTGGTCTCCACAGATGTCTCTGCCACGGGATGGGGGGCCACGTACAACGGGCATGCAGTGACAGGTCTTTGGACGGGGCCTCAGCTGCATTGGCATACCAATTGCCTCGAGTTGCTAGCGGTTCGTCTTGCGCTGGCCCGCTTCAAGGAGCTGTTGTCAGGCAAGCACGTTCTAGTCCGCTCACTAAGCATTGCGGCCGTTGCGTACACCTACCGTCAAGGTGGTCTACGCTTCCGTCGCATGTTGCAACTCGCCCGCCATCTCTTGTTGTGGAGTCAGAAGGATCTGAGGTCCCTTCGGGCCACTCGTGTCTCAGGTGTGCTCAACCGTGCAGCCGACGAGCTGTCACGGCAGCATCTACTTGCGGGCGAGTGGCGGCTCCACCCCCAGGCGGTCCAGCTGATTTGGCAGCGTTTCGGCGAGGCCCAGGTAGTCCTGCTTGCCTCCCCGGAAACTGCCCTCCGCCAGTGGTTTTATTCCCTGACCGGCGGCACGCTCGGCACGGATGCCCTGGCACACAGCTGGCCCCCGGGTCTGCGCAAACATGCGTTTCCCCCAGTGAGCCTTCTCGCACAACTCATGTGCAAGGTCAGGGAGGACGGGGAGCAGGTTCTGTTAGTGGCTCCGTACTGGCCCACTCGGACCTGATTCTCAGACCTCATTCTCCTCGTGACAGCACCTCCCTGGCCGATTCCTCTGAGGAAGGACCCCCTGACTCAGAGACGGGGCACCCTGTGGCACCCGCGTCCCGATCTGTGGAACCTCCACGTGTGGTCCCTGGACGGGATGCGGAGGTTCTGAGTGATCTCCCGCAAGCGGTCGTAGACACCATCACTTCCGCTAGATCTCCTTCCACTAGGAATCTCTACGCGCTGAAGTGGAACCTGTTCGTCGAATGGTGCGCCTCTCGCCGAGAGGACCCCCGATCATGTTCGGTCGGATCCGTGCTTTCCTTTCTGCAAGATGGGTTGGAGCGAAGGCTGTCTCCCTCCACCCTCAAGGTGTATGTTGCCGCCATTGCCGCACATCACCATGCAGTTGAGGGTAAGTCCCTGGGGAAACACGATCTGATCGTCAGATTCCTGAGGGGGCCAGGAGACTGAATCCTCCTCGCCCTTCCTCCGTACCCTCTTGGGATTTGACCCTGGTTCTCACAGCTCTCCGGGGTCATCCCTTCGAACCTTTGCAATCAGTCGACCTGAAACTAATGTCTCTTAAGACGGTTCTTCTGGTTGCATTGGCTTCCCTGAAGAGGGTAGGGGATCTGCATGCATTTTCGGTCGACGAAACGTGCCTAGAATTCGGGCCCGGTGCTTCTCACGTCATCCTGAGACCCCGGCCTGGATACGTGCTCAAGGTTCCTACCACTCCCTTCAGAGATCAGGTAGTGAACCTGCAAGCGCTGCCCTCGGAGGAGGCAGACCCAGCCCTAGCTTTGCTCTGTCCCGTCCGCGCTCTGCGCGTTTACGTGGACAGAACGCGAAGCTTCAGGACCTCAGATCAGCTCTTCATCTGTTACGGAGGCCAGCAGAAGGGAAAGGCTGTCTCCAAGCAGAGGATGGCCCACTGGATAGTGGATGCCATCGCCTTGGCGTACGAATCCCAGGGCGTGCCTTGCCCGCTCGGGTTGAGAGCCCACTCCACCAGAGGGGTGGCCTCTTCCTGGGCGCTGGCTCATGGCGCCTCACTGACAGATATCTGTAGAGCTGCGGGCTGGGCGACACCTAACACGTTCGCTAGGTTTTATAGCCTACGTGTAGAGCCGGTATCCTCGCGTGTACTCACATCCACTAGTCGGTAGACGTGTTGTACCCACTCTAAGTGTCGGCTTGCAATGCCATTCCCGCCACTGGCCGGATACGTGCATACTTTCACTCCAGTCGTGTTCCCCGCTTGGTGAACCCTGTCGAGTTCCTCCGCCTCCCCCTTCGGCTCGGACATTGCGGAGTGTCTGATGCCAGGCCTACATCCGTCGCTGACGCTGTCTGTTGGCTGGGGCCCATATGTCGTGACCCCTCTACGTGAGCGGTCCCATATGTGTATTTTCCACGGTTTAAAACTCCCTACGGGCCGAGTCCGTGTCTTTCCCTTAGCAGAGCCAGCTCTGCTGTCACCTGTCAGATGAGTCTCCCCCTAACCAGGTGGAGCCATCCCAGGGACTCCATATGCGTACTGCCCCTCCGGGCCAGTCCATATGTGCATTCCCACGTAAACTCCTCCCCCATTGGGTAGGTAGTGGTTTCCGCAGCGTCCCTTACGGGTTCGCTTCCCCAGTGTGTCTAGTTTACTTAGTGGGTAGTGGTTAGACAGCAGTAGACTCTCTCGGTGTAAGCTCGCCCCCTTCACCGCCAGCCGGTGCTATGGGCGGCTGAGCTTGCGCTGGGCACTGGAAGGGGTTTCGTAACTGTGGCGCTTTAGTTGGGATCCCA
This sequence comes from Chanodichthys erythropterus, assembly GCF_024489055.1. Taxonomy (NCBI): domain Eukaryota; kingdom Metazoa; phylum Chordata; class Actinopteri; order Cypriniformes; family Xenocyprididae; genus Chanodichthys; species Chanodichthys erythropterus. Next base: position 7,257,212 of record NC_090224.1, on the reverse strand, counting down.
ATTCGTCGGTCACTACTGACGTACGTCGAACGTGACCGACTGAAAGGGAACGTCTCGGTTACGTATGTAACCCTCGTTCCCTGAAGGAGGGAACGGAGACGTACGTCCCGTCGCCACAGTTTCTGTACCCTCGCTGTAGTGCGGACACCAGTTGTCTCCTCAGCGAAAAACAGAGTGCGATTGCATCTGCTTCCTATTTATATACACCTGTCGGGGGCGGTGCGCATTATGCAAATATCGCACGCCAATTCCATTGGCTTGTTTTAGTTTACACGAAGATGATAGGGCTCTCTAAGCGATATCCCAATTCGTCGGTCACTACTGACGTACGTCTCCGTTCCCTCCTTCAGGGAACGAGGGTTACATACGTAACCGAGACGATTTTTAGTGATATTTGTAAATTGTCTTTCTAAATGTTTCGTTAGCATGTTGCTAATGTACTGTTAAATGTGGTTAAAGTTAGTTCTTACTGTATTCACAGAGACAAGAGCCGTCGCTATTTTCATTTTTAAACACTTGCAGTCTGTATAATTCATAAACACAACTTCATTCTTTATAAATCTCTCCAACAGTGTAGCATTAGCCATTAGCCACGGAGCACAGCCTCAAACTCATTCAGAATCAATGTAAACATCAAAATAAACACTGTACTTACGCTATTAGACACGCTTAACGACGAACACTTTGTAAAGATTCATTTTTTGAGGGTTATATTAGCTGTGTGAACTTTGTTTATGTTGTTTAAGGCAAGCGCGAGCTCTTGGGGCGTGGAGCACCAGATTTAAAGGGCCGCACACCCTGAATTGGCTCATTTCTAATTATGCCCCAAAATAGGCAGTTAAAAAAATGAATAAAAAAAAAATCTATGGGGTATTTTGAGCTGAAACTTCACAGACACATTCAGGGGACACCTTAAACTTATATTACATCTTTTTAAAAAAAGTTCTAGGGCACCTTTAAACCATTTGTGTTGGGACTACATGAATGATTTTTGTTACATTGACAGCTTGCACCTGTGAGACCTTGAGAAGGATCTTGGAAACTTTGTTGAAGTTACAACTTATGTCAAACAAAAAGATTAGAACCTAACTGCAGTGGGGAAAAACAGGAGTATTAAAGACTGAAGAGTTGATTGCCTCTTTGTATACTGATACGTCCGTACCCCCGATGCCTATCCCAGAGCTGAGGACAAGAAACCCGAAGCTGAAGACAAGAAGCCCAGAGCTGACTACACCACTGACTCAAAACGTGATTGTTGTATTTTATACTTTAATGATGAATTAGTATGAATTGAAGTATTTGCCTTTACATTTTTGTTTATTATAAAAAGAAAAGTAACCAATTAAAATAAATTTAATTGATTACAAAAACTGCCTGGGCTCTCAGGCTTTGATTTATAGTGTTGTAAGACTTCAAATAAGAACATACCACAGAGAAGTCTTCAGACCAAATTGTAAATAATTTAAAATGCTTATCATTTAGGCCAGACTCAACTTACTTTACCTAACATGAGAATAATAAATAAGGTTTAAGATCAAAGTATACACCGCAAAACAAAGGACACAAGGCTGCTTGGTCATAATTGCTGACTCAGCTGTATTTTGTTCTGACAAGTTAGTTGCTTGTGATCCATACAGTGATATAGAAGAATAATTCTATAGTCATAGCCAAAGGTGTTTAGAAAATCCTGAAGCCATGATCAATTATGATGTTTTAAAGCAGGCTTCTGTGGAGAGATGTGATGTAATGAGATCTTGGACCATTTAATAAGCATTGGCTTTCTTCACAAAAGCATGAGATTCTTTGCCTCCTGTTTACACAAATTCACAATGATCATGAATGGAATTTGTTGACTGGAGTCCTTCAAGGCCTTGAAGAATTTCAGTTATACTGTATGATTTTTAGAAGAATATAACTGAAATTCACAATTCATCGTGTTTTATATGCAACCACATCAACAAATTATAAGGCCTATAGTTTTTGTAATTCCATAATGCTTACCTTCCATTCGCATAAGATGATTCATTGTAATCACCCAAGGCCAGTCGCTTCACATTTGCTGGTGCTATTCGTCAATGATTGGGTGAAGGGAAGCAATTAGTGAGATTAATCAACCATATGGTGTTTCAAACATATGTTGAGCCGACATTCTGTTTACCGTTCCCCATTGATCACCTCTACAAATGCAGTGCATGAGTCCTATGACAGCCTGCAAGTGTGTTCTCATGAAGACAAAGCCAAGAACATAGCCAATAACAGAAAACGGGGCTTATAGGGTTTTGAGGGGCAGATGGAAAGTTAAGTCCTTTAGACAAAAAAATAGCTCACAGTCTGTGAGTCTTTTTTCTGTCAATTATTTTCACCTCTCCAGTGCAGTGGAAATTATGTATCATTTACAATAAACACACCTTACACAGGTGCATTGGGTTCAGGAAATTAGTGATGTCCGATTCTTTAACGAATCGTTCTTTTGAGCCAGTTCTCAGGAAGTAACCAGTTGAGCTGGTTCACTAATCGAACTAAACTGAACTTTAGTTCCAGGCTGATGATGCAAGACACGCAGCCGAAGTAGCACGTTGACTCAAAAAGACCAGAATGAGCCGGTTCAAGTCGAAGTTTGCCAAGGATTACAGAGGAGTCTGATGAGTGAGTTGACGATAATTTGCAAGCCTTATTAAGCCTTAAGGACCTGGAGCTCTGCATTTGTTTGTTGTGCAGATTCCCCTTTTCTACTTTCTTCGCTCATTGATATAACATTGACACTGAGTCAATGAAAAGAAAAGAAAAGAAATGCATATAGTGGCATCATTGCCTGATGACGTATAAGGGAACCGATGAGTTGTTTTTTTAACCAGTTCACTGAAACAAACTGTCCGAAAGAACCGGTTTGGATTAATCAGGAAGTAACCGGTTTGGATTAATCAGGAAGTATAACAAATGTACAGGGATAAACACAGAGAACATATGACATTACCACTGCAACAGGATTATTATCATTAAAGTGTAACTTCGCTAGTTTTCAACCTGCTTTGTTTTGTTACAATGTTGGTGGTTTGCAGGTGCTGGTCATATAATTAGAATATTATCAAAAAGTTGATTTATTTCACTAATTCCATTCAAAAAGTGAAACTTGTATATTATATTCATTCATTACACACAGACTGATATATTTCAAATGTTTATTTCTTTTAATTTTGATGATTATAACTGACAACTAAGGAAAATCCCAAATTCAGTATCTCAGAAAATTAAAATATTACTTAAGACCAATACAAAGAAAGGATTTTTAGAAATCTTGGCCAACTGAAAAGTATGAACATGAAAAGTATGAGCATGTACAGCACTCAATACTTAGTTGGGGCTCCTTTTGCCTGAATTTCTGCAGCAATGCGGCGTGGCATGGAGTCGATCAGTCTGTGGCACTGCTCAGGTGTTATGAGAGCCCAGGTTGCTCTGATAATGGCCTTCAGCTCTTCTGCATTGTTGGGTCTGGCATATCACATCTTCCTCTTCACAATACCCCATAGATTTTCTTTAGTTTGATGGCCAATTAAGAACAGGGATACCATGGTCCTTAAACCAGGTACTGGTAGCTTTGGCACTGTGTGCAGGTTCCAAGTCCTGTTGGAAAATGAAATCTGCATCTCCATAAAGTTGGTCAGCAGCAGGAAGCATGAAGTGCTCTAAAACTTCCTGGTATACGGCTGCGTTGACCTTGGACCTCAGAAAACGCAGTGGACCAACACCAGCAGATGACATGGCACCCCAAACCATCACTGACTGTGGGAACTTTACACTGGACTTCAAGCAACGTGGATTGTGTGCCTTTCCTCTCTTCCTCCAGACTCTGGGACCCTGATTTCCAAAGGAAATGCAAAATTTACTTTCATCAGAGAACATAACTTTGGACCACTCAGCAGCAGTCCAGTCCTTTTTGTCTTTAGCCCAGGTGAGATGCTTCTGACGCTGTCTGTTGTTCAAGAGTGGCTTGACACAAGGAATGCGACAGCTGAAACCCATGTCTTGCATACGTCTGTGCGTAGTGGTTCTTGAAGCACTGACTCCAGCTGCAGTCCACTCTTTGTGAATCTCCCCCACATTTTTGAATGGGTTTTATTTCACAATCCTCTCCAGGGTGCGGTTATCCCTATTGCTTGTACACTTTTTCTACCACATCTTTTCCTTCCCTTCGCCTCTCTATTAATGTGCTTGGACACAGAGCTCTTTGAACAGCCAGCCTCTTTTGCAATGACCTTTTGTGTCTTGCCCTCCTTGTGCAGGGTGTCCATGGTCGTCTTTTGGACAACTGTCAAGTCAGCAGTCTTTCCCATGATTGTGTAGCCTACAGAACTAGACTGAGAGACCATTTAAAGGCCTTTGAGTTAATTAGCTGATTAGAGTGTGGCACCAGGTGTCTTCAATATTGAACCTTTTCACAATATTCTAATTTTCTGAGATACTGAATTTGGGATTTTCCTTAGTCGTCCTTTATAATCATCAAAATTAAAAGAAATAAACATTTGAAATATATCAGTCTGTGTGTAATGAATGAATATAATATACAAGTTTCCCTTTTTGAATGGAATTAGTGAAATAAATCAACTTTTTGATGATATTCTAATTATATGACCAGCACCTGTATGAAAATGAACAATGTTTACTTGTTCTCTGTTACTGGGACAGAGGAATTCACGTATATTTGTTAGCAAAAGTCTGCCGGATGACATATTTTGACACTTTTGACAGCTCCTGGGATTTCGTGAAAACTACAGATTATACTTATGAATTTTTGTATGCAGACATGGACAGTCGGATCGAGAGAGGATTATTAAAAGAACAGTTATTGTAAGGGTAGTTTTATCACTGAAAAATTCTATTGTACTTAGTCTACTCTTTAAATAGTATTATGGTAAAAATTGGACACTATGGCAATAGCTTTCTTACCTGTACTCAACGGCGTCAGAGAAGGTCTTTTTGGGAGGTACGAGGGTCCGTGGCTCTACCATTGGAGAAAGTGGAATGGCCAACTTGAATCATGTGTGCCTTGATAACCAGTCACATTACAGCTTTTTTCATTCAGAATTGTGCAACAGTCAATCACTGTTTGCGGATCCCATAGAAATGAATGAGAAGTGCCATAAACTGAATCATACCTGTCATGCAATTGTCCATGACTTCTCATATAAAACAGCATTTTTTACGCTGTAAACCAAAACCAATGTTTAAGAGTACACGTTTAAGATTAGCCGAAAGGCTGTCGATTCATTAAACGATAAGCTGTTTTCCCACAAAAGCAGCTGATTCAGCATAGTGAAACCTCTCCTCAGTTGACATCCATTAAAAAAAAAAAATGGCCTCTGGTCTCCTTCCATGAATATCACAGCAATAGGCTATTTTTGCTAACCTTGGTTGGAGGCTTGTCTTAAAGTGGCTTTGATGGTTTTTGTTTCGGGGGGTGTTCGTAGTCATCCAATGTGAAATGTTGACCACAAACACGGAAGTTTTTCAGACTTTCTGTCACTGCATTCTCTTTGTATTTAAGATTCTTTGCAGCCTTTAGCCACTGCCTACAAGGCGCTGGATCCTTCACTGGAAAACGAAAGTAACTAATTCCCGGTAAACGTTTACTCTTTGAATTCTCGAGAACCATACAAGTCAATAGCATTATGACTAAAAGTTTGCTAAGAAGTATTTCCTACCAAAGCAAGGCGGTATTTGACTCTGGTAAGTGTACACATAGCAGACCAGTGGGAGTGGCCTTGGACAGTGACATGCTCAGTGCATTGTGGGTGTTGAAGTTTTCCTACTTATTGGGCAAAAAGGAAAGATTGTGTTTTCTATTCAGGCAGCACCGGTTTAATTTTTTTTTTTTTTTTTTTTTTTTTTTACCTTTCTACTGTATAAGCAGCTAAGTTTTATTGAAAATCCATTTTGCCAGCAATGTAGTACTTTAAGTTAAACTAAAATGATTAAAAACATTTTTGTTAGATATGGTGCCTTGACAACTAACTGAAATAAGTTTAAGCACTGAATTTACTAACTGAAAAAAAAAAAACTAAACTAAAACTGAACTAAAAGTTAATTTAACCTAAATATTAATATTAATATAAATAATATTTATTTATTTAAAAAGCACATGGCAAAATTACTAAACATTTAAACTAAAATTGAAAGGAAAATTAATAAATATAAATATAAATACTGATTCAGAATATTCATAATATTATACTATTATATTAGTAGATAAAAATACTAAAATAACAGTGCCTTGAGTACAATGTTTTGCTCATGAGACACCAAGCAGTGAAATTCAAAACTTGGAAATATTGTCTCTAACCCTAGTAAAATATTAAATTAATTGCTTTCAACAATCATATTAAAAGTTAAAGTAGAAATATGCAATTTCTGCATTACTAGCGTCATCACATGGAATTGCAAAATAATCATTTTAAAACAGGTTTCAATAGTGGATGGTAATTCACTAATATAAAATACTAAACACAAAATACAAAAATACATACTTACAAAATACATACAGCTTTTGACCACTACTGAAATACTAAAGTACTAGTAGATATATTTGGCTCTCTAATTAGTATTTTAGACATTTCATGTTGCTTTACTATTTTTGGCTCTAATTATACTATGTTCAAGACAACTGCATAAAAATAATTATGGGCTGTCATTAATCTCTCATTTTTGGACACACGTCCGTTGTGGCGGGACACAACAAAAGGGGAAGCAGTAATTGGCAAAGAAACAGTTGAGATAGTGGCAAACAGCCTCACGTTCTGTCTCTCTGGCTTTGTATGATGTGTGATTAAATCCCTCTTGTCTCTTCATATCCTCTCACTCACTCACTCACTATCACACACTTATACACATGGCCCCGTTCCATAGCAACACAAAATTGAATTAGATCTCCTGGACCCAATCTGAAAATGATTAAAGCTATCTCTGGAAGGCCGGAAATAACATTTTATTCTAACGCACCTGGCACAAGCTCATAATCTCTCTCTTGAATCACAGAGTGAGGAACTAACATTTCCCCCTCTACAGCTTTCAATATGTATGCTAAAGTTGTATTAATCCATTACAGGTTAATTTATTGTTTACACTTTTTACACATTTTTGTAGATTTTTCAAAGAGCGTTTGATTTAAAAAAATATATATATATTTTCCTTAATGTCAAAAATCCCCTTTCGTTAAATGACTTCAGAGTCTATCATGAGTTAAAAAAGATAAGAAAATTTGTTTTTTCAAGTGTCATATAGCAAAATACAGGGCTTTCTGTAATACTTGACTCTGATTTGTCCATCGCGAAATTAAGTAACTCGGTATAATATCCACCGTCCATGGCAACTCTTTGTGTCAGATCACTCAAGAGAGTCGATAGTAGGGGTGCACGATTATTGCCCGATACGAAAAATAAAGTTGAAATCACGCTTAAACATGATTCTTAGTGTGATTATGCAACACGATCACATGAAAATGCTTATAAATAGTACGAGTGTGTAATCTCGTAGAATATATACGCCAACATGAGTTATGTATATTTAATACGCCACAAAGTGCGTATCATATGCACGCGAAAAACTGCGTACCATAAGCACGCCAAAACTCATTTTGGCGTATATATTCTATGAGATTACACACTCGTACTATTTATACGCATTTTCGTGTGATCGGGCTCGATTATGAAATCGCAAAGGCTGCGACTGTTTTTTTTTTATGTGCAGCTTGTCAATGAAGTATGGCTCCAAATGCTAATCCATCTGATGCACTGCGAGTTTGAGTCTCTTATAATGTACATTTGAAAAAGCAACAAACATCTTTCCAAACATGAGAAGCATTTGTTAACATCTTGTCCAACAAAACACAACATTTAATAACATGTTTTTACTCCAAACTCACTTCATAACGACAGTTGAGCATCCTTCTGTGAGATGATGTGGCTTCTTACACAGAATAATGCAGTCGTGTGTTTATTAGTCATGTTTAATCAATCAAAGTGTTACAATCTTCTGTTTATTCAGCTACAGAGATAGTATGGTATTTCCTTTATCTACTTCTGCGGCAGGGCATATTTGGAGTTTCTGCACGAAAGCGCCCTCTGGCTTTCAGATGGAAAAGCATTTACTACTGATCACAGAGCCGTACAGCTCTGACAAGCTGCGCATAAAATAATCACAGCCTTTGCCAAATCACGTGTGATATATATATATATATATATATATATATATATATATATATATATATATATATATATATATATATATATCGCGCAGCCCTAGTCCGTTGTGTTATTCGAGAGACATAAAACTAGTGACAGTTCACACCATGGACACAAAAACTACTATGATAATTATAAAGTTTTAATAATCATTCCAATTCTATGAGAATATCGAAGTCCACACAACATCTATAACAATTACAACACAGAGTAACAATACTGTTGAAATCACTTTCAGAATATTTTCCAGCTGATGAACAATAAAAACCATCAACAGCCAATCTGAATCCATCTAGCTTTAAAGAGTTTGAGAATTTAAAGCGGCAGATGTTGTCTGTAGCATGTTATGATAAATTACATAAACACATTATCTATTAGTGTGGATGCTAAGTAGTTACCATTATAATGATCATTCTTTGTATGAACTATATCCTGGAAAGATGGAAGAAAGAAAGAATTCAAATGTTCAGCCATTTAGAACCTTTGAAGGATATAATACAAAATACTCCTTCCTTATATCCATGAAATATACATATATTAATAACAGAAATAGATTGAAAACTGTAGAGATGAAGAATGTTTCTTACTAACAGTGCACCTCTGGTGCCTAATTTAGCAGTCATCTCAGCTTTGAGGAAATACCCAATGTGACCATACACAAATATCAGGAAAAAAGGAGAAACAACCAGACTCAATTATCTTTTGAAGTGATATAGCCACTCCAGGGACTCCAGTCTAGTGTTAGAGCCTCTTAGCAAACTGTCTATATCAATATGACGCCCCTGTTTGTTTCCACTACAGTCTTCCATGAATAAAAATTACAGATTTTCATGGACTTCATGCATAATCTTTTATTGGTACTTTTTTCCTCTCTATGAATAACTGAAGCTCTGTACGTCCCCTTCCTGTTGTGCTTCTCTTTTCAAGCCTTCCTCATGTTTTAAATTGTATGCAGGGGCGAAACAGTGCCTCTCATCCTAGTGTGTATCTCATCCCAGAAGGGCATCAGGCATCCATATCATTACACCATGTATGAGACCACTTTTACATTGTATATTCTCACAATGATTCTCTGGTGCATAGACTGCAGAAGGATGCAAATCAAGGGTACAAAGTGTATCTGATTCTTGTCCTCAATGACATTGCTAAAGTGTAAAGGTTTTTTGAGGCAGTAGCTATACATTTATGAGGTCATTCAGGGTGCTAGGAACATAGACACAGAACAATACAACAATTTTCGGTCTTCATAGTTTCACCATTTCCTTCACTTTGAGTTCAAATGAGCTCATCCTGTACTAGATACCTTCTCTTTCTCCATTGTCTCTCTCATTTTCTCTTTATGTAGCTGCTGTGTGTTGACCAGTGGCCATGCTGTATTAATAGTGGCTGACATGGCTTCAGCCTCTTTCCCACAATGCTCTATTTCTGTCACAATTGCTGCTTTCATGCATAACATGATTCCTGCTAACTGATCTTCATTTTGGGATTCAGACTGCCGTTTCTTTCATACACTGCCACTTTTGTGCATAAACACACACACACACACACACACACACACACACACACAAAACAAATGAAGAGTTATTTTTGACCAGCAACATAATACAAAAAATTAAAAGTGCTGATGCCATTAGAGCTAATTTACTTTTGAAATTGATATTTGCTGCATTAACAGCTTAAATCTCTTCTGTTATTGCTGATAGCATTTTAATTAGTCACTATGTTTCAACTCGTTAAGCTCTGTAGATCAATGCTGACTCTTGTTTTGGACCATTTAAGTCTGCATTGCAGTATCAATGGTGCTGATCAGTTTTGCTGTGTTTGTTTTTCCTCCTTTGTTTAACTTGAGGTTTTATGCCTCCATACAATGTGTCAGGTAGAGTGAATTCAGGTAAATTGGGACATTTTTTGCCATTGAAATGACTGGGGGGAAAAAACATCACAATGATCTTGAATTAAATGTACAATATGTAATAACTTACATATGTAAGAAATATCCAGAAACCATTAGGCCAGTGTTATAAATTTTGTTCACTTGAGTACTTACAATATCCCAAATGTTTCCAACTATGCGTAATCGTGAGAAAATTGCAATTTTAACCAAGGCTCCGGAACGTGTGAGGAGTCGCCTGTCAATTGCTTCATACCCGCGTTAACCCTCAGTTTCTGGTTTCATTTTGTAGAAATTTATATATATATATATATATATATTTTTTTTGCGAGTAATTTAGCCTACCATGCTTTACAGTGCCTCAGAGAAAAACACTGTTTTGTCAAGCTAACATAGCATAATCAGATGCAACTTTATTTTTAGTAACAGTAATAGGCCTACAGCATTTTCTCCATCATACAATACGTTTTAAAATTAATTGCATGCCATTTATCAACACAAGCCATCCAGCATTTAATATAATATTCTTAAAACGATCTAGCTTACAGCAGCCACTGAGCGAATAACAATATAACATAATTTTCAACACATTCAAATGTATCTAATATGATAAACAGAGCTGCGTTACCTCATATTCATGACCGGAAAAGCGGAAGCAGCACCGGCGACTGTGGCATAATAAAAGTTCTGCTGCTCGTGAGGCGTGTGTTGTTGTACAATCGCTCCAGCGGCCTCGTTCAGCTCCCACAACACTCGGTCCTGCTCTACTTCATACTACAATAATGTTAATAATCGCATCCATGAACATGATTTCTTCTCGAGTCCTATCCCTAGTCTTTTGCACCGTCCGTTGATATGAGGTGAAGACTATGGCTGCGTCCGAAACCGCCTACTTCGCTACTATTTAGTAGGGGAAAAGTAGTAGGCAAGCGAACAAGTATGTCCAAAGCAAAAAGAGTAGGCGAAAATTACCTGGGTGACGTATTAATTCTCGCGAGATTCGGCCATGCGCCTACTTAAAGTGCGTCCGAAACCGCCTCCTTACCTACTATATAAAAGGAGGAGCAGTAGCAGTATATATAGCAGTAGGCGAGTGAATAAGTATGTCAGAAACATCAGCAATCATAAAAGAGTAGTCGAGAAGTTCCCGGATGATCTAACAGTTACTGCTTCCACCATGATTCTGAAGTGTTCCTCGCTGGATACTTTTCTATCCCAGGAGGCCACGGGAGAGGATACGTCATAATCGAAGAAGTATTGTCAAATGTGAGTATTGAAAACTAAAAACACGGTTCCTAGTGTTAAAGTCACATTTGTTGAACTACTGTAGAGGAAACTACTGAATGTGTAAAGTAAAAACAGGTTTCATTGTGTATAGATAACGGGGAGCTCTAGTAAACACATATATGACAGATGACATTGTGCTGCTAAAATGATTGCTTTTGTATTATGTTTGTGCATTTTTGTGAAATGTGAGATGTGAAATGTCCTCAGACTGGTGTGAGCACTGAGGATGGAGAGCCACAGCAGATCCTGGGAATGGTTCAGTGTCATGGATGAGACCCTTCATCACTCCTCCTGCCCTTACTCCCTCATCTGGACTGATGTTGATGTGATTTCTTCATCCTCAGTGAGTCCAGAGCCAGCGAGAGCATCTAGACAAAGACCAAAGGACATTGAGGATGTGATTTTGGTCAAGTTTGTTCTGCTGGTTTCTGTTCATACAATGAAGCTTCAAAAGCATCATCAAATAATGTCATGAAGCTTCTGGAAGTAGAAGTAGTCATTGACTGATATTGTATGAACAGAAACTAGCAGGAAAAACTTGACCAAAATCACCTTTTGTGTTCAGAAAGAAAAAAAAATTAACACAGGGATTGAACAGCGTGAAGGCGAGTGAATAATGACTGAATTTATATGTTTGGGTGAACTAACCCTTTATGCCCCCAAATAGAAACTGTATGAAATGTATGTATGCATGCATGCATATTATAGCAGTACCTTGAAAAAGTAAACTTTAAGAAATAAGCAGCTTTAATTAGCATTGGTGCCCAAGACACTAACAAAAAATAAAAAAAAAATCAAATTTACATTTATACTTCTAGCAGATGCTTTCATCCAAAGTGACTCACAGTGCTCTTATTACAGGAATGATCCCACTGGAGCAACCTGGAGTAAAGTGTTTTGATCAAGGACACACTGGTGGAGATGCTGTGGAGATTGAACCAGCAACCTTCTGCTTATCAGCTCAGTGGTTTAGCCCACTACACCACAAAAGTGAATTGTAATATGTTTTAATCTGTTTATTTAATCATGCTGATGGAGAGCACATGAATGTTTGCAGCAGACACAGCAGCAGCCAGATTGTCCTGCACATCTTGTTTCACTTTTGCTTCAAGGTTGTGTGGTTCAGAGGACCATCATCATGGCCTTCCTTATCCTCTGGATCAACATTGTCCTCATTGAGCAGAGCAGCAGTGAGGGACATGATGGATGAAGGTGTTCATCAGCTGTTTGGTCAAAATAAAGCTGCAGAATTGGCACAGCTGTGTGAGGTGGCAGCAGGACTGTAAATACGTGATTGTTAGATCAATATATTTGAATAAAGCTTTGTGTTGTTGACTTGTATATGCATTTATTTGTCGTTATTTTATTACTTCATGCATTCATTCATTGCTTGACTGTAAATTGAGATCACATCAGCTGTATTTGTCTAGTGTGTATTCATGCACAGCTGTCATACAAGCAAAATGTAATGTTTTTATTTATTTTACTAAAGAAGTAAAATGAAAAGTACTCTAAGTTTTGGTTTATGGTTAATGTTGTTGGGGTGGGCTAGCAAAGCAATTCATTCTGGGGTAATCTTAATTTTTAAGTAGTTTATACTTACATTTTTGGAGTATAAAATCAGTCTTCTCCAAAGGTGAGATCTTCGAGGTGAGATTTTCTTTGTGCAGACATTGCTAACACTCAGGAAAACCGAACTAGGTAGGGTTGTGGAGTTGCCGGTGCTGTGAGATGTTGGTGCACCTGTCACTTACATCTTTATTTTTAATGCAGGACCTATAATTACACACAAGATCAGGGAAAATACCATAGTGGTATCTTTAACAAGGAACAATAATAATGACCAAAAAAAAACCAAATATGTGTTTGTATACATTATAGTTTGAGATTATATACACACATAAAGCATGATAACGAGGTTAAATATTTTGAATACATCAATGGATAAAAGTATTTATTTTATTTATTTGTTTATTATTTATAGGCCTGAGGGATGAAACTAGAGCTAATTCAACAAGAAAAAGAGGAAAACAAAGGAGATTTATGACACTTTTGCTTGTGAATGAACATTTTTGTTTATAAAAGAAATAACAACATATTCACGCGAATTTGGGTTTTCGTAACAAAATATTAACTGTGGGTCACATTAGTAGTTAAATATAAGAACTTAAATTTACCAGAAATATATTAGTCGTACTACAATCACAAAATTACTGGGCAGCTCTTTCTTCAACAAGACCACAAAAACTTTAATCAATATAGTAGAGAAAAAGATATTTACAGATAGAAGAATTAAACCTGTCATTCATATCTTTTAAGGTGTTGCGCTTGTGATAATGTCGTAGGTCACATGATAACGTCAACATGGCGGATTATTTTCGGATCTCATTCATACTCAACGAGATTTGGCTGTTAAGCACCTACTCTTTTAGCGCTCATTAAGTACTTATTGAAATGAAGTACCTACTCATTGAGTAGGCAGTTTTGGAAGCAGCCTACATGTCCCAAGATTCCACACTCAAAATTGGCATCATCAAGCTATGCCTTTGTTTTGAATAGGCCTCTAGCGACATCTAACAGACAGAAATCCTACATACTGCACCTTTAACTCTATGTAATACAATGTGATATACTTAAGCTCTTACAATTTTCTATACCAACAGTAAATATTTCTGTAATTGATTAGAAGCCGATTAATTGGCACCGATAACCGATGGCTGGAACCATTGGTTCCCATTCAGTCGGTCACGTTCGACGTACGTCGGACAGACCGACGAATAGGAATCTCGCTAGAGAGGCCAATCTACTTCGAGTGTAACTAAACGAGCCAATGCACATTGGCATGCAATCATATGCATCAGCTGCTTGCCTCGCAGCGCGGGTATATAATGAGCAGCAGGTGCGTTGCATCTTCAGCTTTTCGCTTCGGAGCCAAACCTTCTCAACACTGAAGAAGATAGCTACTGAAACCACGAGTGTGAACGAGTCTGCTCTTCGAGACGTCTCTTGGTTGCGGTGCAGGCGGACAGCGCAGCAGCGGGGCCGATTCCTCCTTTGTTTTTCTTTGCCTTTTTTATTTGAGCAAAAGCTGTAATCAGCGTGAAGGCCGTTCTCACGGCTGGTGAAACGGTGCGCCTAGAGCGCTAAAAAGCTGTTATTACAGCTGGTAAGAGAGCGCCTTCAAGGAGAGTGCACACGACAGGCTGCACATTTCCCTGTCTGTGCTGCAGCGGCTTTTCCCCTGCGTGCTTCAGCACCTAAAAGAGTCAGTCCTTGAAAGAGCTTACACGAGTAGTTCGCGTCTTTTTAAAGATGTCGTTCTACTTGTGTGTTTCTGGATGCGGTCGTTACCTGGCGCCTCGGGATGGTCACCAGCGCTGTATCGCGTGCTTGGGCTTAAGGCACGCTGAGGCGGCGTTTGTGGACGAGTCATGTACCCATTGTGGGAAGATGACCGTCGCGGAGCTGCGGTCGAGACTCCACTTTCTGCAAAGGGGTGGAGTCCCGGTCCCGACGCCTCGTTCCAATCCTCCTCAGAGGGTTGCTTCGGGCGGCGGGGCTGGTGACTTGAGGATCACGGTGAGCGCGTTTCCTTCGGGGAACCAACCCCCTAGGAACCCTCACCCCTCTTGCGCTCCGCAGCCAGTAGAGCTGCCGGGGGAACGCGGTGGACCACCCCAGAGGTGTGTACCATCCGTATCCTTCGGAGCTCCCCAAGACGACCGGATGTCGATCGCTGCATCGGAGGGTGAGCCTGACGCTTCTGGGGATGACGATTCGGCGCAGCTGCCTCCCTCGGGAGTGACGACTGTGCCCGATTCAGACCCGGAAATGATGGCTATGCTTTCCCGGGCCGCCAACAGGGTCGGGCTCGTGTGGAACCCTCCACCGTGTCCCGAGCCCTCGAGGTTGGATGATTGGTATCTCGGGGTGGCAAGGGCTGGTTCTCAGCCCCCCACCCCAGTGCCTTTCTTCCCGGAGGTGCATGAAGAGCTCACTGGCACGTGGACGGCACCTTTTACTGCCCGAAGCCGTGTCGGTGGGTCCTCCTCCCTCACCACCCTTGATGGTGGAGCGGCTAAGGGTTATACGCGCATACCCCCTGTGGAACGGGCCGTTGTTATGCAACTGTGCCCTAACTCCACCTGGCGGGGGGAGCCGTCTCTCCCTTCCCGGGCCTGTAAGTACTCGTCGGATCTTACCGGCAAGGCTTATCAGGCCTGTGGGGAAGCCGCTTCCGCCTTACACGCTATGGCGTTGTTGTAGGTCCATCAGGCCAAGGCACTGAAGGACCTGCACGAGGGTGGTCACGATCCGCAAGTTCTACAAGAACTTCGTGCTGCGATGGACCTCGCGCTCCGAGCGACGAAGGTTACGGCGTGGTCAGTGGGTCGTGCGATGTCCACCATGGTGGTCCAGGAACGCCATCTCTGGCTGTGTCTTGCGGACATGAGGGATACCGACAAAGTCAGGTTTCTTAATTCCCCCGTGTCCCAGACCGGCCTCTTCGGCGACACGGTCGAGAACTTTGCCCAACAGTTCTCGGCTGTACAAAAGCAGTCAGAGGCGATCAGTCACATCCTGCCGAGGCGGTCAGCTGCTGCACCTCCACCGCCGGCGGCACCTCAGACTGCCCGTCGCCGAGGGCGCCCCCCTGCAGCCGCCCCCGCTCCGACGCCCCAGCAGCAGCAGCCTCCATCCAAGCGGCGTCGTGGAGCCGGTCGCGGGCGGGGTGCCCAGCCCGTCCAGCCACCCCCTAAGAAGAAGGGTGGCAAGGCCAAGTCCAAGCGGCCCTAGGACGGGCGACCCGGAGATGGACGGGACTGCTCTTCAGGAGGTGGTGACCGCACCGCTCCTTCCCCCGGAGGAGGGCCGGGTGGAGAATCTTTTGTTTCCCCTTTTTGTTCCGCCGCTGGCTCAACGGCCAGCGGTACCCAAATTTTCAATAAAAGAGCAGTTTCCTCTATCTCCGGGTCCGAAGAGGGCTCGGAGAGCAGTGGGAGGGCTAGAACCTCACCACTCTCATCCACCTCTTCTGTCGCCAGCGGACAGCAGCGAGCAGCAGGTAGGCAAAACCTCGACTGCTCCCTCTGTCCACCCGTGGAAGCAGGTAAGTGTTGCACAGCACACTGTGACCCCGCTTCGGGCCGCCTCACACAGAGAGCCTCCCGGGCCGCGTCCCTGCGTTCCACCTCGCTGCCCCGCGGCGGGTACGCCGGTGGTCCCCTTGGTGCCGCTTGCGCGGTCTCTGGGAGCCTGGCTAGCGCTCCCCAGTCCGTCTCGCTGGCTCCTTCGGACCATCAGGCTCGGCTATGCGATTCAGTTCGCCCGGCGCCCCCCCAAGTTCAGGGGCATCCTCTTCACTACAGTGAAAGATGCCGATGCCCCTGTTCTGCGTGCGGAGATCGCAGTCCTACTGGCGAAGGACGCGATAGAGCCGGTCCCTCCAGCCGATTTGAGGTCGGGGTTCTACAGCCCCTACTTCATTGTACCCAAGAAAAGCGGCGGGTTACGACCGATCTTGGACCTGCGAGTTTTGAATCGGAGCCTTCACAAGCTACCGTTCAAAATGTTCACGCAGAAACGCATTTTGAGTGCATCCGTCCCCGAGATTGGTTTGCAGCGATCGACCTGAAGGACGCGTACTTCCATGTTTCGATTCTTCCGCGACACAGGCCATTCCTGAGATTCGCGTTCGAAGGTCGAGCATATCAGTACAGAGTCCTACCCTTCGGGCTGGCCCTGTCTCCCCGCGTCTTCACGAAAGTCGTGGAGGGAGCCCTTGTTCCCATGAGAGAACAGGGTGTTCGCATTCTCAACTATCTAGACGACTGGCTTATCCTAGCACAGTCTCGGGATCAGTTGTGCGAACACAGGGATTTGGTGCTCAGTCACCTCAGCCAGTTGGGGCTTCGGGTCAACTGGGAAAAGAGCAAACTCGCCCCAGTGCAGAGGATCTCTTTTCTCGGTATGGAGTTGGATTCGGTCGAACAGATAGCACGCCTCACAGAGGAACGTGCTCGATCGGTGTTGAACTGCCTGAATACGTTCAATGGCAGGACAGCGGTCCCACTGAAGTTCTTTCAGAGGCTCCTGGGGCATATGGCGGCTGCAGCGGCTGTAACACCGCTCGGTCTGCTTCATATGAGACCGCTTCAGCACTGGCTTCACGGCCGAGTCCCGAGATGGGCGTGGCAACGCGGCACGTTCCGGGTGCCAATCACTCAGGAGTGCCGCCGAACCTTCAGTCCGTGGTCGGACCCTTTGTTTCTTCGGGCAGGAGTGCCCCTAGAACAAGTGTCCCGGCATGCTGTGGTTTTCACAGATGCTTCTGCCACCGGCTGGGGTGCCACGTACAACGGGCATGCAGTCTCAGGGGTTTGGACGGGACCCCATCTGCATTGGCACATCAATTGCCTCGAGTTGCTGGCAGTACGCCTTGCTCTGAGCCGCCTCAAAGGCCTGCTTCAGGGCAAGCATGTACTGGTCCGTACGGACAACACTGCGACCGTTGCGTACATCAACCGTCAAGGTGGTCTACGCTCCCGTCGCATGTCGCAACTCGCCCGCCATCTCCTCCTATGGAGTCGGAAGCATCTGAGGTCGCTTCGCGCCATTCATGTCCCCGGTGTGCTTAACCGTGTGGCCGACGAGCTATCACGAGCTGCGCTGCCCGGAGAGTGGCGACTCCACCCCCAGGTGGTTCAGCTGATCTGGAGAGAGTTCGGAGAGGCTCAGGTAGACCTGTTTGCCTCACCAGAAACCTCCCACTGCCAGTTGTTTTACTCTCTGACCGAGGGAACACTCGGGACAGATGCACTGGCTCACAGCTGGCCCCGGGGCCTGCGCAAATATGCGTTTCCCCCAGTGAGCCTACTTGCACAGACCCTGTGCAAAGTCAGGGAGGACGAGGAGCAGGTCTTGTTAGTTGCGCCTTACTGGCCCAACCGGACCTGGTTCCCAGAACTCTCACTCCTCGCGACAGCCCCTCCCTGGCCCATCCCTCTGAGGAAGGACCTCCTCTCTCAGAGACGGGGCACTCTTTGGCACCCGCGTCCAGACCTCTGGAAACTCCATGTCTGGTCCCTGGACGGGACGCGGAGGTTCTAGGTGACTTACCCCCTGAGGTACTTAACACCATCACTTCGGCACGTGCACTGTCTACGAGACGTGCTTACGCCTCGAAGTGGAACCTGTTCATCGAGTGGTGTTCTTCTCGTCGAGAAGACCCCCGAAGATGCTCGATCGGAGTCGTGCTTTCCTTCTTGCAGCAAGGGTTGGAGCATAGGCTGTCCCCCTCCACCCTCAAAGTCCATACTGCTGCCATATCCGCTTACCACGACCACATAGATGGCAAATCTGTTGGTCAGCACGACCTGGTCATCAGGTTCCTTAGGGGGGCGAGACGGTTAAATCCTCCTCGTCCCCCCTCCATACCCTCTTGGGACCTTACTCTGGTGCTCAGAGCACTCCAGATTGCTCCCTTTGAGCCTTTGCTGTCAGCAGACTTAAAGATTCTCTCTATGAAGACTTTGCTGCTGGTGGCATTGGCCTCCATCAAGAGGGTAGGGGACCTGCAGTCATTTTCGGTCGACGAATCGTGCCTAGAGTTCGGGCCGGGTGACAGCCACGTGGTACTGAGACCCCGGCCTGGCTACGTGCCCAAGGTTCCTACCACTCCCTTCAGGGACCAGGTAGTGAGCCTGCAAGCGCTGCCCTCGGAGGAGGCAGACCCAGCCCTGGCTTTGCTCTGTCCAGTTCGCGCCTTGCGACTGTACTTAGACAGAACTCGAAGCTTCAGGACCTCAGACCAGCTCTTTGTCTGTTACGGAGGCCAGCAGAAGGGAAAGGCTGTCTCCAAGCAGAGGATGGCCCACTGGATAGTGGATGCCATCGCCCTGGCTTACCAAGCTCAGGGCGTGCCCTGCCCGCTCAGGTTGCATGCCCACTCCACGAGAGGTGTGGCATCCTCCTGGGCGCTGGCTCGTGGCGCCTCGCTAACAGACATTTGTAGAGCTGCGGGCTGGGCGACACCTAACACGTTCGCTAGATACTATAGCCTTCGTGTCGAGCCGGTCTCCTCCCGTGTTCTCGCCTCAGGTCAGAGGCACGGAGAGGCCCCGGCTTAGTGTCGGCTTGCTGCGCTACATGCGCATTCTATTCTCCAGAGAGTCCCTACGGGCAGACCCTGTTGAGTCCTCCGGTTACCCTTCGGCAGCCGACGTGGCGGAGCGTCTGGCGCCAGGCCTATACTCCGTTGTATCCTTGAGAACCGGATTTAGGCTGGGTTCCATATGTGTGACCCTACGGGGATCCCATATGGCTTTTTCCACGGCTGCTCCTAAACGAAGCCTGTGTCTTTCCCTCTGGGAGAACCCATCTCTCATCGAGTGGAGTCACCCCAGTTCTTCCATATGTTGTACAACCTACAAGGTTAGTCCATATGTACTTATCCATATAACTCCTTCGGGGAAGGATATGGCTTCCGCAGCGTTCCTTATCGCATGTAAGGCTACGCTTTCCCAGCGTTATCCAATTGTCGCACTGAGTGGGTTTTGGGAACAACAGTGATCGACCCTCTCTGCGTGAGCCTGGTCCCACCGTCCTTAGGCAAGGGGGTTCAGGTGGCTCACGTCAGAGCGCTGGAAGAGGGCAGCTCCTGTGGCGCTTTGGTAGGGATTCCTATTCGTCGGTCTGTCCGACGTACGTCGAACGTGACCGACTGAATGGGAACGTCTCGGTTACATAGGTAACCCTCGTTCCCTGAAGGAGGGAACGGAGACGTACGTCCCGTCGCCACAGGCGTTGTCCTGCTGATGCCGCCGCCTGCTCGGTTCGGCTCCTCAGCGAAAACCTGAAGATGCAACGCACCTGCTGCTCATTATATACCAGCGCTGCGAGGCAAGCAGCTGATGCATATGATTGCATGCCAATGTGCATTGGCTCGTTTAGTTACACTCGAAGTAGATTGGCCTCTCTAGCGAGATTCCTATTCGTCGGTCTGTCCGACGTACGTCTCCGTTCCCTCCTTCAGGGAACGAGGGTTACCTATGTAACCGAGACGTTATCAGCAAAAAACCATATCAACGCTGCATCCGAAATCTATACTTCCTTACTGTATACTATGTGAAAAACAGTATGCCAAAATAGTTGTATGTCTTAATACATAGGCTGTGTCCGAAATTGCTGTGAATTTGGACATACTTCTTTAGTCACATAATGTTTTTCACCTACTATAGTAAGTATGCAATTTTGGATGCAGCCAGATTATTAAAAAAACAGTAAGCAAAAAGTCCCCGGATGACCTACTACTTCCAGCAAGATTCTGAAGTGCGCATTCGATGGACAGTTTACTATCTAATGAGGAAACGGGACAGAATTTATGATGGAGGTGAAGGGAAGCAACTGACGCTGGTAGGTCACATGCTAATGACAACATGGCGGATATAGTACGTCTGGATTACATTCAAACATTCATACTATATAGAACATACTTTTTTAACAGTAGCGAGGTAAGTTCAAATTTAGATGTAGTACCTACTCAGACAGTACACGATTTCGGACGCACCACGATAGTTTTTCTGTGTTATGTCCATTGCTGGAGCGGCTGAGAATACACCAAGAGAGTGGCATCTAGAGATGAAATAAAAACTATCACTGATGCCTCGTGGTGTTTGACAAATGTATTCCAGTGCTTTAACAAATGTATCTTAAAAAAGCAAACCATAGTTCATGCAATATGCCAAATGAATCCATTACCAACTTGTTCAGACATCCATAACGTGAAGTAATGATGGAGTTGATGCTGCAGATAATCCTAGAGTAATCTGGTACATATTGATTTAGCAAGCGCTTGATAAAAACACAATCAAGTGGGCGGCAGAGTGTGTTCTGCTTGGACAGATGTGATGGATGTCTTTCCGCCCTAATGACAGATCCCCTGCAGAAACATTAGGCTGATGCTTTTTCATCATTTCAATGCATTAATATTATTGATGTTATTTTCAGAACAAGTTTGCTAAATAAGCTGTAGATCAGGGGTGTCACTCATTTTACTGTAATTTGAAATTAAGTAATTTCATCGCATGAATATAATAATTATAAACACTGTGCACAAACTTGACTTCTTAAATAGTTTAAGAATTGGTATTGCTCATTACTTTGCCTTCAGGATACTCATAATGCTTAAAAAAACACCACATCACCAGAGAGTTTGATTGATGAAAAGTCGACTCCATATCTGCTCTCTCAAATGTGCTTATATAACCTGTAAAGATATAAATGCTAAGTAATTTTCAGTGAGAAAATGATAAGAGAAACCTCATCTATGAGGGCCAGATAGAAATGATCTGCACTGGATTATCTGCGCTGGAAACAGATATTGAAAAGGTTATGGATAAAAAGCTTGTTCTGGTGAAGGATATTAAATATTTAGCATTCTGAGCCTGGAAAACCTAAACTACTCCATAAAACAAAATGTTGTGTTATTGTTACCCAGAATGCTTCATCTTGGGTCTGGATTAATGGTTACAAATAAATGCAAAATTAAATAAATCACACAGTATGTTCATGTGTTTGTATGTGTGCTTGTGAATGTGAGTGTGAACACCGTATGGTGCAATTTTCCTGGACTATTCTCTTATGTCTATAGTTACATGTGAATATTGGCCCCCTGGTTCCCATTGAGGCAGGTGAGTAATGTTTTAACATTGGCAATGGACCGATCAACTTTATTGCAGCTGTAAGGTGCTTTGCATTTGTGGGCACTTAATGCTTGCAACATGAATAATGCAAACTGGTTATCATTTAAGTAAAACGTTGTGTGGGAGCACTTCAGATGATTCATGTACTGAAAGAACGTGCAGTCATGGCACAAGATCTGACTGCCTGATTAATTCTTAAGAGACTGAAAAGAAAGGGATTTCAATGATTTTTTTAGGTTGTATTGTAGTCTAATCTTCAACTTGCGGGATTACAATCACAAAATAGAGATGCTTTCTAATACAGATGCTTTAAATTAATGCATTTGTGTTGTAAAACTAAAGATTAATTAAAGGCTTGAAAGTGGGCATGACAGAGTTGTTCACGTGAAGTATAGTAATTGGCGCTCTGCTTTGATATCCGTATCCGCAAATTTGTTCAGTTTATATCTAAGTTGTTGAATCATTTTATCTTTATACAAATATTTACACGTTACAGGGTTAGTTCACCTAAAAATGAAAATAATGTAATGTATTACTCACCCTCATGCCGTTCCACACCTGTAAGACCTTCGTTAATCTTCGGAACACAAATTAAGATATTTTTGTTGAAATCCAATGGCGCAGTGAGGCCTGCATAGCCAGCAATGACATTTCCTCTATCGAGATCCATTAATGTACTAAAAACATATTTAAATCAGTTCATGTGAGCACATTGGTTCAATATTAATATTATAAAGTGACGAGAATATTTTTGGTGCACCAAAAATAATGACTTATATAGTGATGGCCGATTTCAAAACACTGCTTCATGAAGCTTCGGAGTGTTTTGAATCAGCGTGTCGAATCAGCGGTTTGGAGTGCCAAAGTCATGTGATTTTAGCAGTTTGGCGGTTTGACACGCGATCCGAATCATGACTCGATACGCTGATTCATAATGCCCCGAAGTTTCATGAAGCAGTGTTTTGAAATCGGCCATCAATATATGTTTGTTGTTATTTCGTTTTTTTGGTGCACCAAAAATATTCTCGTTGCTTTATAATATTAATATTGAACCACTGTACTCACATGAACCGATTTAAATATGTTTTTAACATTAATGGATGTTGAGAGAGAAATGTCATTGCTGGCTATGCAGGCCTCACGGAGCCATCGGATTTCAACAAAAATACCTTAATTTGTGTTCCGAAGATTAACGAAGGTCTTACGGGTGTGGAACAGCATGAGGGTGAGTAATAAATGACAATATTTTCATTTTTTAACCCTTTAAGAAATTTGCTAGGAAAAAAGCATGAGACATTTGACGTCGGAGGACATTTGTTTTTGTTTTTTTTTGCTATTAAGTCTAAGTCTATTTACTACTCTAAGGCAATAGAGAGCAACAATGACTTTCCAGGTTTATAATTTTCTCCATTGTGATTTAAAAAAAATCCTCACTAAAGCATTCTAAGCCATGAATCTAACCAAGCAGCTCCTTAAACATTACAAACTTTGAGGCAATAAAGAAAAAAAAAAAAGAAAAAAATCAACAACAACAACAGTACAAGACTTTTAAGACACACTGAACATTACATGAAACATTGCGAATTACGTAGTAGAAGAAAAAAGGTTGTACAATAAATTTTTTTTATAGACATTTATTACAAATAATTAAAATACGAAATATTTGAAGTTTTTAAAAAAATAGTCAAATATAAACAAATATGTACTGGTGCTGCAGGATACTTCTTCAGTTCTTTGTATTATATTATACATTACCCACAATGTTTTGACTTATGGCTTATATTGCAACATTTCGAGCTCTATGTAAGTCAATGAATGGTTTACATTATTGCTAAAAATCTATTTCTCTATGAAGAAAGTGAATGGGACTTTTATAACTATTATTGTATTCATTTATACTTATATAGTAAAATTACAAAATTTTAAAATTTGACTATTCAAAATTAATCTTTGTATCAATACCCGAATGATTTTTTCAGCATCCAAACAATTGAAGAAATGACTGGCACTGAATAAATAAAAAGAAAAATGGCAATGAATAAAAACAAACAAACATTGTTTTACCATATTTGGAAATTGTATGAAAGAATAGCATTGTACAAAAACATGTATGACTATATATGAATAAGCTTTGAGACTTGATATCGGCGTGTATATTTATGTATGACATAAAAGATTAAGCAAAGGCCACACTGTAAAAAAAAATCCCAGTAAAATTTACTGTAAAAAAACAGCAGCTGTGGTTGCCAGAACTTTACCGTAAAAAATACAGTATCAACGTAAAAAAAAATCTGTTAACTTTACGGTAAAATAACGTATTTCATTAACTGATATAATGTTAATTTACCAACCTAATGACTTACTAATATCTGTTTTGTACCTTTATAATACACTGACAGTCACCAAACACAGTGGTGACCATAGTCACATGATGAATCAAAGTTCATCACAAGCAGATTTTCCACAAGCTGAGAAGGACAACACTAACATATAGAAGGTGCACACAGTGTCATTCACACACACACACTAAACACCATCATGGTAACATGCATGAAATTTTAAAAATGCAATAAACATTAATTTAACAACATTAGATGTATCATAAAACCCTAATGTACATAACTGATTAGAAAAAAACTAAGAAGAAACAGAGTTATTTATAAATATATCAAATGTGAAGTGCCACGCAGGGAATTGTGGGAATGTCAATTTACGTTTTTTCACTGTAAATTTTACAATGAATTGTTATTTTTCACTTCCAAAAACTGTGAATTTAATGGTATTTTACCGTAAAATTACATTAAATGTACCGTGAGATCTATTACAGTTATTCACCGTATATAGTACGGAAACTTTCTGTAAACCAATTGACAGTTTTTCACCATAGCATTTTTACAGTCTTTTACTGTTAAAATCACGGTAATTTTTTACAGTGCAGTTTTCTCAATGTGACATGAGGGCCTTCCATCAGCAGAATGTTCTCAAAGAGGATTCCTTTGTGCAGGTGTCCACCCTTTGACAGCCCCTAAGACGAGTCAGTATAAATTACAAACAACTGAGTTTGGAGTGAATGCGTTGAAAGGTTGGGTTGATGCATGTGGAGTCTGGAACCGAGTTTGAATTATACATCTTGTTGAGCCTTAGTTGTTAATGTAAATGTTAGTAATAATCTACCTAATGGTCAAACGACTCTAAGTGGACTGTTTGGATTTAGTAATGTTGTTATTAACTGTTAAGGTTAGAAATAGATTTAATACAAGTGTGATGAGAAAGCATACTGTACACCATATCCAAGAGGACTGAATGAATGTATGATCAATATTAAACGCCTATGCGAACACCACTCAGAAATTTAATGGACAGGGTGTTTTGAACACACAATTGTATAACATCAAATTTTGTGATTGGATATCACAAAATTTGAGAAAAATAAATTAAATTTAAACTTAACATCAAATCTTTCTTAAATGTAACAAATAAACAATACATCATCTTTCACTTTCTATATTGACTAAATCATCATTTATTTATGTGCATGTGAAAATCATTTACGGCGACATCTCATTAAATAAAGAAGAAAAAACTCTTCAGAGAGAAAGGAAAGCAAGCCTACACTGAATCAATGACAATGATTGGAGTGGTTGGAGCAGCAGTGAGGTGTCCATCCTGCTGATCTAAGCACCGTCCACACTAGAACCATCAATCTCTGCAGCAGATTTGGTCGTAACTCCTCTATTCTAACTACCTGCTGTTCTGCCCCTGCTCAACACATCATCTAGGAGGTCACAAAATCGAGTCCCAAATTTCAAATCAAAAAGCTCAATCCATATTTAATCTGATTTATTCTTTTCATTATGAATAATTGAAATTCATTTAAAAAGGAGTGCAACTTTTTTGAGGCCTATGAACATAAACATTAGCCGAGGGATACAGGACATAACAGTCTCTACAGGCATAATGTGATTCACACTGTTACAGGACATGTTCTAACATGAAAAGTTTTGTTTTTCCTACTATGATTAGCTGAGAGAAAAGTTGGATGTTGAGCCAGGAACATGTCCTACTTGGGTAAATCAAAGTATACAAGCCAAGGGAAAAGAATATTAAGGATGCACCGATATTAAATTTCAATTCAATACCAGTAACTGTTTTCATGTTATTGTTGGTGACTGATAAATGGTCAACATTAAAAATTCTATACTAATGTGTCTAAATTTACTTCAGTAGTACAATAGTTTTGAGTTATCCTCACATTTGGCTCCTGAGTTTGGCATTTTGTACTCTTTTCTAACTCACAGTATGTGCGAGCTCTGGGGCCTATAAAGACAGTGTTCACAGCCTGCCAGCCTTTTTATTCTAAATGGCACTTGCTTGTTCAAGAACATCTATATATGCCCCGTAGCAAGAGGAGAACTTTATGAATGACGGGCTTTTCATCTGCATGCAGATTCATTGTGGGCTGCTTCTGTCTCATATAAACAAACGTGAATAATGTTATGGGAATGAAGTAGCAGAGTCTAATGGTATATTGCATCTGTTTTAAATTCTCAACAATGCTTTCCCCCATTCAGATCACTTACAATGCGTTTTAGCCATTTATGATTTGGCTTTTGCGGTGTCTGTAAATGTTAAAAGCCTTCCAGATGCGTATCGATTCAGGCTTGTTCAAATTTTACTAGCTATAACTGTCAGTGGCTCGGTTTCACTGGCAGTAACAGATTTCGATGCCTCTTTCTGGTGTGTCCAGATTTTCTCTTTACTCTCTCAAAGAGTGAAAAAGGATCACATAATAATAATAATAAAAACAAGAATATTTATAATTATAAAAAGACTAAAATCTGAGTGTGACAAATAGAGTGAAAATATACGCAACATAATAGCACCAAATTCTCAAATTTGTATGGAAGCCAGTTTCCCTATCATAGTAAAAAGAAAAAGGTAATTTTGAGAATTTAAACTATGATAAAGTCATATTGCAAGATATAGGCCCAGTTTCACAGACAGGGTTTAGGCTAAGCCAGGATTAGCTTTATTTCAATTAAGGTATTTAAGTAGCTTTTATAAACATACCCTAGAAAAAAACATTACTGGTGTGCATCTTGAGACAAAACAACGGCTCTTGACATTTTTTAAGATATGTCAGTGCAAGTTACTTTCAGTTAAAGCAGCTCAAACATGCATTTTAGTCTAGGACTAGCTTAATCCTTGACTGTGAAACTGGGGGATAAAGTCACACTGTGAGATATAAAGTTGTGGCAAAGTTGATCTAAAGTTTATAATTTATGTCCATATATTTGTGATATTCTAATTTCTGTGAAAAAAGAATGGATGTCTAAGTGCAATGACTTTGTATGAGTTTGGTTTTGTTTAAAAAGACAAAAAATAATCCATGCCAATTAGTGAAAACCTATTTCTAATACCTATTATTAAGGGAGATGTTCTCCTGGGTGAGATCATCTGTTAAAGAAGGAAAAATAAATAATAAGCATTTCAGAGGATCTCATCTATATGAGAGATATCTCTAATTGCCTGCTGAAAGACAAATATATTGAACTCAAATGATAAATGCCACTGCCAGTCCCTTTCAGGGAGGAGAGATAGTGATTTTTCCTGCTGAATGAGTTATTTCTCCACATGGTAATGGATCTTTTAGGTGGGAATAAAACAGCAGGCTTATATCTGTCATGTAGTGAAGATGTTTTGTGAACGTGAATGGGTTGAGACCGATTTTATGAACAATAGAATGCAGCTAAGCTGATTGGAGCTCTTTCTCTCGTCACGAGAGAGACATCGCTCCATTACTGAGTCAATGTGTATTAGTGTATATTTTCTAAAAAATAAAGGTAACACTGTAGTTTAGAGTCCAATACCCACTATTAACTTGTTGCTTATTTGCATGCATATTGCTAGGATATTGGCTGTTTATTAGTTCTTAAGAAGCACATAATAATGCCTTATTCTACATGACAATATTTTACACCCCTTAATCCTACCCAATTCTGACCCAATACCTAAACTTAACAACTACTTTACTTTTAATAAGCAGTATTTAGGAGTTTATTGAGACAAAAGTCATATTTAATAGTTAGTTAATAGTGAGAAATGGACCCTAAACTAAAGTGTGACCATAATAAAAAATAATAAAGAACATTTTTTATATAAAATATTACAATTTGCAGATTTTAGAACACATTTCCTTGGCTAATTGACCAATTCTCACCAGACTCCCTCCTAGGTTGTGCATGGAATAACCCTCATGTTTACAGATTGTTTGGAGCCGGAGGTTGTACTCCCTTGGGTAAAGTATGCACAACGTGTCACGTCTGCTCTAGCCCTCTGTGTGTCCCGGTGGACCCTACTTCAAGGACACAACTCCATCAGCCCTGTTCACAGAGACACCGGCAAAACACATTAGCATAATTGGGTGTGAAAATTGCAACACAAATGCTTGCATCTCCTCATGCTCCAACCCATGAACCAGGAATCTTACAGTAACTAGTGGAGTAAAGCACTCTTGAGGAGGAGCAGGATTGAAATGAAAATCTTCTATAAGATTCATAAGCAAGCCGTTCATAAGCAAGAGTGTGTATCTGTGTCTTCACTTTGTCAGTGCGTCTGCTAGTGTGCCATTCTGTGGCAAAGATCCGTAAACGGCAGGGAATCTGCAGTCCCAGCAGGAGGCTGTTGAGCTGAACAAACCCATGGTGTTATGACAGAATGAAATTAATGTGGACTCGCTTCTGTGGTCATTTACAAAAACGTCCTCATCCTGGAGATATATAAAGGGGAAAAATGGAAGATAATGATTTGATTTATCATTGATCATTTTGTAAATTATGTTTTACAAATGTTTATCGAACAATAACACCAAGCAAGGGATAGCTACACATTTCAATTATTAACAGTACAGAGAATTTCTTAATTTTTTGTTAGAAAGGAATTATAAAGCCAGTTCAGATTTTTTTTTTTTTTGTTATTTTTTACATAAAAGTACAGTAAAATGCTACAGTAAAAAAAAAAAAAAGGTTAAACAGGTCACTAGGTTAATGGTAAACATGCAAAAGAAGAAGAATTGTAAATGGCTTAAGGGGACCTATTATGCCCTTTTACAAGATGTAATATAAGTGTCAGGTGTCCCCAGAATATGTCTAAAGTTTCAGCTCAAAATACCACACAGATAATTTATTTTAGCATGTCCAATATGCCTCTATTTGGGTGTTTCAGCTTGATTTGTTCGAACCTGATTCGGACACAAACAGAGAAGTTACAACTTTTAGAATGCAACAACAGTTTCTGAATGGTTAGTTTCTGTAATTGTTGTGGAGTTAACTTTATTCAAGAGAATAAAGAGAATATATGCTGCATGGAGATAGAACAGGAAGTGCTCTGTTTTATAATAAAAATCTTCAGCCACATTAGCCGTACAACAAGCACATTCAGAAACGCGATTTGGAAACATTCACAAAATATGAAATGTGATACTTACTTGTTCTGGATATGAAGTTTGAGCAAGAACAGTATCAACCCATCTTTCAGAATCAACGTTTGTGCAAATACAGCGTTAAACTGACCCTCGTTTGCAAAAAAAAAACAAACAAAAAAAAACATACTTCACCTAATGTGCAGCTTACTCAGGGCAGGATCAATGCTAACAATGCAGATTGTCACTAGTCATGGACGGGGCATATTTTCAGATATTTTCTGATTTATGGGGATTATAAAAAATAAAAAAAAATTTAAAAAGTGGGTGGATTTTTACCATTATAAGCTAGTTGTTTAAACACACTGTGGACACACATCAGTGATCAAACTCCATGTAAAAGTGAATTTTGCATAATAGGTCCCCTTTAACATCTTATTAATTTTTACAGAAAAAGTAATTTTTTTAGTTTTTATAAGTAAAAATTACATAATTAACAGCAAATAAACAGTTAAAAAGGATATTATCAGAAATCTACTTTACATATTTTGGGGTTTTATCATACCATTTATACCAGGGATGGACAACTCCAGTCCTGGAGGGTCAGTGTCCAGCAGAGTTTAGCTCCAACCCTAATCAAACACACCTGAACCAGCTAATCAAGGTCTTTAGGATTAGTAGAAAGTTATAGGCAAGTGAGTTCTTATCACGGATGGAGATAAACTCTGCAGGACACTGGCCCTCCAGGACCGGAGTTGTCCATCCCTGATTTATACCATTTATCATAAGTTGTAAAACATACATTCTGTAATACTTGAAATATTGTCAGCGTATTATGGTGAATTTTGCCATCCCGAAATACCAGAAACACTGTCAGTATATTTTTTACAGTGAGTTTTACTGTGTACAAAAAACAATCCTCCTCAAGTAACATACAATGCTATATGTTTCAACAATAGAAGGTGAGAAAGAAGCCAGAACTTCATAATGTACCTTTAAATGACCATTGTGGAAGTCCTGATCATGTGCAACAATTTCATTCCATTCTTGAAATGAAGTACTTTGCAATTTAGCATTGTTATGAATTATCTCTCAAGTCCAGGACTCAATAATTAAACCCCATGAATACAAAAGCCAAAGTTATATTATATCATTGCAGTTAACTTAATAATGTACGTGAATTACAGAGTAAGTATATTCCATTAGATTCTTTCGTGCAACCAATGCAAATAATGTAAGCATCAATATGTCAATACCTGTTCTCCATTTAACAGGGTTAACACACTAATCCATCAGCTGGGAGCTTCTGTTGAAGTGTTTGTTACCACAGATTGTAAACTAGCTTTACTGGCATCTCTGATGAATGAAATCTTAAATGCAAACATGAAGTCTAATTATAGTTTAAATGGTTGAGTGTGATGTGTATTTCCTTGCTAATATCTAATTCAACTGCAGAATAAGGTAGCTAAACCGCAGAGTTTAGAGTGGGATTGGTCTCCAATTTCTTTTTACTGCAGCAAGGGGAAACTGCACACCCCATTACTCATGCAGTACTTCTACAAGACAGGGACATCAGCTCACATCACTCAGACTGTGGACGTAACACTCAGTAACGTTTCTAGTGGCAGGTCTCGCCATGGCCAATGGTTTAGAGAGTGAATATGATTCATTTCTCGCAACTTCTGAATCTGCCTCTTTCTTTCTCCTTGTTTCTATATATTCACTTTTCATTTGCAATTTTACATATCCTCTTATCATGCAGTTTTCTGAGATTTTATTATCCAGCCTGCATAATATCTAGGTGTCATTTCACTTTCTCTCTCCCTTCACTTTTCTTTCCATTTCAAGGACTGGCACTCATATTAATACTAACACACACACACACACACACACACACACACACACACACACACACACACACAAAACAGCGAATGTATATGATCTTCCCAACTCCACCTGAGTAGCTGAAGCCCTTTTTTGTCTTCAAAGAAATGTCTGAATCTGTACTTACTCTTGAACCATTTAGGGATAGATCGCCCTAAAACAAAAGTCATTTAGTCCTTCATCATGTTTTAAACTTACATGACTTTCTACAGAACATAAAAGGTGACATTTTTAAGAATGTACAGTACAGGTTCCTCTTTTCCAAGAAATTACAATAAATTTGGTCTGGAGCTTTTAAGCTTTAAAAAGGACACAAAAGTACCACAAACACATCATAAATTAGTACATATGAATTGTGTTCTTTATTTAAGCATATTCACTATAACTTATGTTTTGGCATTGCTCATTTCTAAGAGAATATCTATCTGTTAAGCCAATATGAAACTATTACACTGTTTCAGAATCAGGTGCTTAGGTGTAATTTTCTACACAATTCTGTAAAAACTCCAGAAGTCCTGTTAAATAAATTCAGTATTCCCCTCAGCTCAAACACAGCTGCACATGACAGGTTTACACAGCAACTGAATGTCAATATGTCCTAAACATACTTCTCCAAACACACTGCGATTATAAACGCAATGTAATATGTCTCCTGAGAGTGATATCGCCTGCCATTTCAAGTGTTCCCATAAAACTACTGATGCTACAACATAAACACAACATTGTAAAGCCTTAAGTGAATTTACAGCATGAACACACACCCTACCGTGCTCTACCAGGTGTTTAGCAATCAATCAAGATTACTGACACTGTTAAACAGTGTGACTGCTGGTATTGCAAATCTGTGGACTGCAATGCCTAATGAAAGTGGTTAAAAAGATCATCCAGGTTAAATTTAGTTTAAATATGAAAGATTTCTTACTTTTTTCTTGCACATGGTTCAAATAGTATATCATGCAAGCTGAGTCAGTGTATGAGAGTTTTCATATCATTGCCTGAGATTCATGAATATTCAAAGGCTGACTGCATATACATAGGCCTTGAAACTATTTTAAAGAGCACAGCTGCTAATTACTGCCTCTTAGCAAACAAAGATC
The DNA here is from genome assembly GCF_024489055.1 of Chanodichthys erythropterus. NCBI lineage: Eukaryota > Metazoa > Chordata > Actinopteri > Cypriniformes > Xenocyprididae > Chanodichthys > Chanodichthys erythropterus. Next base: position 7,224,696 of record NC_090224.1, on the reverse strand, counting down.
ACATCTTTTCCTCTTTCTCACACCTTCCAAATTTTAATTAAGCCAGTAATGTTTTCTACTTATACATTATTGTAAGAAAAACAGCTAATTGGATTCCGAAATAGAGCAGACAAACTCTTCTGTGATGCATTACAGTGTATTACATAAAGCAATAAAGCGAGATGGCTTTTCAATTTTACGTGACAGATTTGTGTGGATTTAAAATCTAAAAGTTAACTTTATGACAGTTAACAAAGAATAATCCCTCTTAAATAATTATTTAGCAATCATTTACTTCTCAAATCATGTTTGCTATGACTTCCTGACAAATTCCTTAAATTAATCATTTATTCTGTCTTTCAAGCAATGTGATTGTTTACTGCCTTTGTGTGCTAAAAAGATAAATGACCTTCAAAGGCATAAATAAATGCCATCTGAATACCAGAGACAAAACAATAATCTGGCATTTTAATATACAAACCTGATTCCAAAGAAGTTGGGACATTGTACAAATTGTGAATAAAAACAGAACGCAATGATATGGAAGTTTCAAATTTCAATACTTTATTCAGAATACAACATAGAATGACATATCAAATGTTTAAACTGAGAAAATGTATAATTTTAAGGAAAAAATAAGTTGATTTTAAATTTCATGGCATCAACACATCTCAAAAAAGTTGGGACAAGGCCATGTTTACAACTGTGTGGCATCCCCTCTTCTTTTTATAACAGTCTGCAAACGTCTGGGGACTGAGGAGACAAGTTGCTCAAGTTTAGGAATAGGAATGTTGTCCCATTCTTGTCTAATACAGGTTTCTAGTTGCTCAACTGTCTTAGGTCTTCTTTGTCGCATCTTCCTCTTTATGATGCGCCAAATGATTTCTACGGGTGAAAGATCTGGACTGCAGGCTGGCCATTTCAGTACCCGGATCCTTCTTCTAGGCAGCCATGATGTTGTAATTGATGCAGTATGTGGTCTGGCATTGTCATGTTGGAAAATGCAAGGTCTTCCCTGAAAGAGACGACGTCTGGATGGGAGCATATGTTGTTCTAGAACTTGGATATACCTTTCAGCATTGATGGTGCCTTTCCAGATGTGTAAGCTGCCCATGCCACACACACTCATGCAACCCCATACCATCAGAGATGCAGGCTTCTGAATCGAGCACTGATAACAACTTGGGTTGTCCTTGTCCTCTTTAGTCCGGATGACATGGCGTCCCAGTTTTCCAAAAAGAACTTCAAATTTTGATTCGTCTGGCCACAGAACAGTTTTCCACTTTGCCACAGTCCATTTTAAATGAGCCTTGGCCCAGAGAAAACGGCTGTGCTTCTGGATCATGTTTAGATATGGCTTCTTTTTTGACCTATAGAGTTTTAGCCGGCGACGGCGAATGTCAGGGTGGATTGTGTTCACCGACAATGTTTTCTGGAAGTATTCCTGAGCCCATGTTGTGGTTTCCATTACAGTTGCATTCCTGTAAGTGATGCAGTTCCGTCTAAGGGCCCGAAGATCACAGGCATCCAGTATGGTATTCCAGCTTTGACCCTTATGCACAGAGATTGTTCCAGATTCTCTGAATCTTTGGATGATATTATGCACTGTAGATGATGATAACTTCAAACTTTTTTTTTGATTTGATAACTTCAAATTTTTTATTGCTCCACTGTTTTTCGCCGCAGCATTGGGGGAATTGGTGATCCTTTATGGAATCGGGTTTGTAAAAGAAAAACAATAAATGAACGAGTTCCCCTGTTAGGTTCAAATCCAGGTTTTTAAACGGGATTTGCTGTTGTTTCCAGAGGCAGATCTCTCTGACATCCATACATATGAGATGCATTGTATTTGTGTGTGATGCTATTGCCTTGAATTATTTCCTGTTGCGAAATAAACTTTTTATCATCATTAATTTTAACTTTTATCCATTTCTTTTTGTAGTGTGTTATTGTCTGGTCAAAGAATCAGACTTATTTCTTGCCAAGTCTTACTTAAAGAAACATTCAAAATTATTTTGAGGTCAAGCACAGACTACAATGCAGTTTATCACAGGGGAGAGAATATTTTACCTGATTACATATTCTGTCATTTTGCATTTATAAACTGGAAATGATAGGGTCCTTCAGGAATTAAACTAATACAACTGAATAGACAGATAGTTCCAAGAGAAGTTATCCTAATTTACAACAGTGCATCTCAGGTCAGACTATTGCGATGGTTATTTCACACAGAGTCTTGTTCTGTTAAATGTGTTGGAATTGCAATTTTTTTTTGAATAGAGTAAATTTGGTGTGAGAAAGCCTGCTCATCCAAGCAATGAAAGACAGGATTATTACTGAATAAAACATTATTTTTGCAATTCTGTTTGGTGCCACTAGTGGTGTAGAAATTACACATGCCACCTTTAAGACAAAGAAAATATGAGAACAGCTACATGAGACTAGAAATGGTTTATTTAACAAGTTCTAGATCTACAAATAAAAAAATGGATTGATATCTGTTTTTTTATGTTAGTGTAAAAAAAGTTCAGACCCCAAAGTCCCTGTGGAGACCCCAAAGCCCCTGAGCGTACACCTCAAACGAAGACCGCACAAGGGTTAAATAAAGTGATCGTGTTACATTATATGAGGCCATACTGTCAGTGGCTGTAGTAATCGCACAAAGACAGAGGGAAAAAAAAAATAGTCTTTAATAAATCCAACAGGGAACACACAGGAGATCACAGGAACAGTTATAACAAACAACCACATAAACTAAAGACAACAACAAACAATGAACAGAAGTAACTAAGGACTTAAATACACACAGGGGCTAATCAAGATAACATGGAACAGTTGCATAACTCAAATCAGAAACCATGGCAACCAACAATGAATGAAAACTCAGGCAAGCAGGAACAGGGAAACCAAACTAAAGGGCTTTTTTTTCAGCCGATTCGACATGTTGGCTGCGTCCGAAAACCTAGGTAGCTGTCTTGATGCCTCGCTATCTTATAAGAGAATGACTTGTATGGCAGCGTTTGTGCATGAAGGTTCCTCACGAAATTGATTTGGGATAGACTTCTGAGGCAGTGTAACAGTTTAATGATCTAACGTTACAGCAATATAGCGCGAGCTTTGGTGAGAACTAAACAAATATTTAATTATAACAGTAGTAATTTCTCGATAGAAATGATATCAAAATTGAAATATGTTGATCAAAACCGTACATTTATACACAAACTGAGCAGCAAACGCAAACTTCGGACGCCATCTTTATTTTTCTAGCTCAACTGTCACAGAATGGAAAGCACAGGATTGAGGGATATCAAAGGCAGCTAAGGATACATCCATGCTTCCTTCAGAAATCGATCTGAGGAAGGTATCTCATGAGAGAGGAAGTGAAGCGAACATTGGATTCGGACGTGCCTTGATCCCTTCTTACCTTGAAATGTGTCCTCGGAAGGCAGCATTTCTCAGTTTTCGGACGCAGCCGTTGAATCGGCGTCGAAGCTCGTTGGTCCGTCGGGCCATCTGATCATTCTGATTGGCTGTTCAACTACTGCTACCTGCTGGTACGGAAAGGCATTTCATCTTACGTAGGTGCAGAACGGACATGCTACTTGGCCGTCGGCTGTCGAACGTCGGTTTGGTGTGTCAGGGCAACTTTGGACCCAGATGCTGCCAACGTGAGCCAACCCCGCAGTCTGTTTTCGTCGCCACTAGTTCGTTGGCGTCGGCTTGGTGTGTTCCTGCCTTTACATGTTTAGACTATCGACCTTATTTTTCAACGCAACGTGTTTTCTGTGAATGTGCGAGACTTCCGATTTATTAGCCGCTATAGGGAAATAACGAGAAGAATATCAAAGTGCAGTAAACTGTAAAAATAAGGTGGGCATGCACATTTGGTGCAAGTGCTTTGTAAAAGAATGCTGTACAAAGAAAAAAACTATTTAATTTTTAGCACATCATTATCATGTAAACATAACCTAAAACACAATGGAACTAAACTGACAAATGACAATAAAAAGTATAGTCTAAGCTATAAAAATTGAAGAGTAAAGTAAGTATATAAAATATAAAAAAAAAACTACATTGAAAATAAAACTCCTAAGAGTAAATACATGAACATATCCTCCTTTATTTCATTAACAGACATTTTTATTACCTCAGCAATCATAACAAACAATTTTGAACTGTTTCAGTAAATAGTCAATCTTCATAGTGATGTATACAGTTTACTGTCAGCGGAGACAGAGGAAACATAGCCGGATGGTGCAATGCAATTAGTATACTGCTCCAGCCAGCAGCAATCAACAGAACCTAACCTCATTACTGTCTATGGACTACACGATCTGTTTCACCGAGAGGTGAATTAATTACACCAAATTAACCTTGCCGGGAATACAAAACATCTTCAGTATGAAAATACACAGAATATTCAATATCAGTGTAAACGAATGAGAACCTTTGGAAATATACTGCATCCAAATGCGAGAACTGAAATTGACAGGCAAGAAATATTTTGCCTTTCCTGTGTAATGTCAAAGTTAAGAGAAAAAACATGTGAACAAAATAATTAAACATGCCAGAGCCTAGACAGATGCTGATTATCTCATAACACCATTATACTGGATTAATCAGTGGTAAATCATATTTACAGTGACTGGCTTTGAAGAGACTTGCATGAGAATAGATATTGGCATTTCTGTTTAACCCAGGGTCAGATTTTTTTCATACACACACTGCAATAGTTTATAAGAAAATGGCCTTGATTAGATTCTCCTATCCAATTACTCTTCATGTCATTATCATTACATCAGCCTGCTTTGGACTCAATATAAAACAGCTTACCTTCATGTGGTCTTTCTATTAGTATGAATTAAGCTTTTATACAAAAAAAAAAAAAAAAAACGCTACATCTTCACTAAACTGGTGTTTTAGTGAGAGCAGAGAGTCCATCTTTGAAACAGATGAAATTCACTTAACAACGGTTTAAAAATAAGTTATGTCTCTAATGAGGAATCATAGTTGAGACTAGTCCAGAACATAATAGGATTATAAGGTTTACAAGCTTTATAATGTCCAGAATATTGTAAAAACACAACCACAATTCATATTCAATGTTATCATCAAATAACGGCTCATTGTCTGGAATTAAATAGCATAATGAAACATGCCCCAGAATGATGATTAGTGCTAGTAACTTACACCAGCCATCACATTCTATTAACCTCTTCCTCTCCACAAACAGTCAGTGTGTCACCTCGATTTAACTCACTATCTGGAGCTAAACGACCAGTGTCATATTGACCACGACACATGCATTACTCCCCCTGAAACCTGAACGTTATCCAACCATGAAGTCACAGACTAAAGGAATTAAAGTCATTCAACCCTGAATGTAATGGAAATGCATGTGCCGATATCATATCATATATTTATACGGAATGTAATTACAGAAGAGCAAAGTAAATTGAAGCAAACAAATCAATTCTAGACTTCATTTAGAGTTTGCAGTTGCCTGACAGTAAATTTAACTTTATGGAGTTATGGACTGATACCTGACTTATATAAGAGGGAATGTGGCCATCATATGTTTTTCTAGGCTATTTTCTAGGTTCCTCTTTTGCCAAATGTGTGTATGCACAGTGCCAAAAAAATAATTTAGCACCAAGGATTTTTGAGATAAAAATGGAGCATTATTAGAAATTAGAGTCCCAAGAGTCCATAAAATGAGAGAAAAAAAAAAGTGAATTAAAATGAAACATATACACCTTAAATACAAGTCCCCAGACCATTTGATCATATCTTATGTATCTTTTTTATGATTTAAAAAAAAAAAAACATGTAAGACAAGTATAATTTAAGTTGCAAGTTTTGCACAAGTAAATTTCAGTGGGAAAAAATAAAAAGTGAAAACTAAAATCAAAACTTTGAATACTGAATAAGGTGAATAAATGACTAAATCTAATTTAAAAACTTTAAATTAAACACCAGCATCATAAAGTTATATCTCAATTTTACATATTAAATATTTATTCAAAATTGTCTATAAATATTACAGGGGTTGTCTCCTTTGGAATTAATAGCTACTTACTCCAAATAAAACAAACAATTCCAAGTACTATTTACTTTCAAATTGTGTACATTTGAACTTAGGCCCCGTTTACACTAGTGCATTTTTGTTTTAAAACGGTGTTTTAAAATGAAAACGATCCTTGTCTACACTGGCGTTTCCACAGCGTTTCAGAAACGATCTCCGTCTACACTACACGGCCAAAAACGCATGTCACATGACCATTCATGCACACTGGGCATGCGTGTACAAGTGTAAACAGTTGCCTCTTGCGCATGTAGGCAGCTGCAGTATTAAAAAAATGCAGTATTTAACTGCACAATGGCTGCTAAAAATTACAACAAAGCCAGCAAAGATTGCAGTTCAGTCTCCATGTTATTGTTTACACGGTCGTCAAGGATACACAGAGTGAACGTGGGCAGCCACGCTATCGTTTTCAATTTCGCAAATCTGGAGTTTTCAAACTAAAACGGGGTCCACAGCGTTTTCGAAAAGCTCAAAAACGCCAGTGTAGTTTAAACGACAGATGTAACCGTAGCAAAACTTATGCATTTTAAAACAAAAAACGCACTAATGTAAACGGGTCCTTAGTGTATTAAATCTTTGTTGCTGTTCTTCACAAACAAACTATTTTTCCGGTAATTGTATGATAACGTTTTTTTTTTTTAATTAATAAGAAATGTTTTGGTTATTATTATAATTATTATTTAAAAAAAAATACATTTACAGCACAAATTTCTTTGATCCTGTTCTACCTCAATTCAAATTCATGAATAAGTGGAATGTAGAAGGAATTCTCCATCCAATTCTGAATGGTGCCCAATCCAGGCCGCATTGCAAATTCAATTCAAACTGCACAAACATGTTTTTGCTGCAACATGCTTTCTTAAATATGTTCAGAAACAAGTATGAAAAAAGTCAGATCAATCCTCATACAGTACTTGTGGGCAGATATATGTTTCATTTATAATTCAAGCACTCCTAACTCTTTCATGCATCAAATGCGCCTCAGCTTCATATGAACCGACAGGGCATGAAGCGACTGAGATTGTGTGAGCTTGTATCGCCACACTCTCTGTTGTACAATCCAGTACCGGAGCTATGAGTTAAGCACTGCAGTTGTGGATGTGACTTCCAATGGCCCTGCTACTGCAAATACATACAGTACACGCTGCTGTGAGCAAGTAAGACATGCTCCTATTGTACAATATAGCATACATGAATTACCTGTAGCAGATCTATACAGGTGGAGCTGGGGAAGGTGGAGGGATTCTGAAACTGCTACAGCAAGTACTAACCAAGTATCTGAAGGTTGAGCAGCAAGCTCACTGGCTACTGATAGAGCAGGAACCCTATAGAGAATGATCTGATTGCAAGCAAATTGAGTTAAGAATCTATCTATCTTGTGCCATCTAGAGTTTCATGAAAGTTGTATTTAGAACAAACTTTTAAACTAGGTTATTTTCAGTAGCTGATTGTTTTCAGTTACTCGCACAATTTGTGCTAAGTGTCTTGGGATGCAGAAGAAAAGGTGAATGTAATGCACATTCCATTTATACATTTTTCTGTTTTGGTTTCAATGTCCAAATACTTTTTGGAATCACTCTTTGGGGCCACTGTATGTCAGAAGCTTATTAATTTCAGGCTCCAGCTCTCGATGGTTTCATACTGATAGACCTCAACTGTTTCATAAATTATTTCTCCCTTGGTCTTCAAACCGTTTGCTCATGCTACAGTTGGGCAGCACATGCAAGCCTCACTTAAGCTGTCTTGGCAATTGACAGGCCTGCCCTATGTGAGAACATGCTGTCTGAGAGACGTGGATAGCAGCCAGGATTGATCGGAGCTCAAGGCACTAGCTGAATCTTTCAGGGGATAGTGTGTATGAAAACTCTCTGCTTTTCTCTTCCCTCTTTTCATCAGCACCATCCTCCTTGCAGTGGATAATTGAGGTGCACGGGGAAGGAGACAGGGGAATCTATTTCAGCACAACATCAGGCGAAAAGGACGGTTGAATGGATAGCCAGCCGTGTCCTGAATGCAGAAGCCTTATGGCTTGGTGGAACATGGCGGGTAATGGTTGCCTTATCTTCTCAGTCACAGCTCCTTTGTGCCCGTTAGAGTGACTTCTGAGGCAATACAGACGCAAACAAAATGAGACTGGAGCTGTTTGGGTCACACTAGTAGGACAGAATCAATCCAGGTACAGCAGCATTTTCACATTGTTCAGGGTCCAGTTGCTTCGACTGACAATCTGAAGATTATAATAAATATTCTCGGCCGGATGTCAAGATTGGTAACAAGGAACTGGACTAAAGTTTCTTAGCACAAAACTAGCAAAGTAAGGTCAAATACCACTCACAGCTTCATTGCAAGATACACCCAGTGACCGAGTCATTTACCATGGATAATGATGACTTAAGAGGAGTCCTCAAATCAATACAGTGTCGAGACAGCCCGAGCGTGAAAGGGACTGAGTGACAGTACACCTATCAGAAGCCACAGCTGCTTCTTAAAGCTGTCATTTCTGATCATATATTTATTCACCCTCGTGCCATTTTGGGGTCCTGCCCCTTCAAAGTCAGCAACAGTGTACAGGTTCTAATCAAAAATAGCTTCTTGTCATTCAGAGCAGCACTCAGAACAGCAAACCTTTATTGATTTTCTTGCAGTGCCAGAAGGCAGCACCAAGTCTGCTGTCAGTCTAGTAATTTCTCATATTACAGTTTGTTTTTTTAAAAGGATCATGACATGGATTTTATTTTGACTTTAAAGGGTTAGTTCACCCCAAAATGAAAATTGTCATTAATTTTCGTTTAATGTCATTCATCTTAGGAACACAAATGAAGATCTTTTTGATGAAATCTGATAGCATTCAGTTATTCCATACGCTGTCTTTGCAACTTGATCTTTGATGCTTCAAAAAGTTCATAAAGAGGTCAGAACTAGTAACTAAAAACATTAAATTATATATATATATATATATATATATATATATATATATATATATATATATATATATACATATACAGTGTCATATAACCTAGATTGTAGCTATTTGATTGTAGCTATTTGGAGCCAATTTGCAGGGGTGTAAAAATTACTTTAGAAAGATGGCAACATCATTATTTTATTTTTACACAGAGATTGGTAGGTCTATTATATGCCATAGGTTTCATTATATGCCAACAGTGACAGTTCAAAAATAGCAAAAAGCACTTACTGTGTTTTTTGCCACAAGTTTGCATGCCTGTAACTCAAGAAGTATTATCTTAAAATCAGTTTAGATTCTGGTTTTTAAACTTTATTTACATTTTTAATCCTGCCCTTAATGGTTCAATCCCTGAGATATGGAGATCTTAAAGGAATAGTTCACCCAAAAATGAAAATTTGATGTTTATCTGCTTACCCCCAGAGCATCCAAGATGTAGAGGACTTTGTTTCTTCAGTAGAACAGAAATTATGATTTTTAACTCCAACCGTTGCAGTCTGTCAGTCATATAATGTGGGTCAATGGGAACTTCTTTTATAAGAGTAAATAAAACTTGATTAGACAAATCCAAATTAAACCCTGTGGCTCATGACGACACAATGATGTCCTAAGACACGAAACGATCGGTTTGTGTGAGAAACCGAAAAGTACTTATATCATTTTTTACCTCTAAAACACCACTATGTCCAACTGCATTCAACACTCGTTTAGTGAGGTCTAATCGCGCTCTGACGGCAACAGTTGGAGCTAAAAATCATAATTTGTGTTCTACTGAAGAAACAAAGTCACCTACATCTTGGATGCCCTGGGGGTAAGCAGATAAACATCAAATTTTCATTTTTGGGTGAACTATCCCTATATTGCTTTAAAACATATATCCATATATTCCTAAAAACTGTATTGCCCAGCCCTAGTGTGCATCCAAACAAAAGAGAATGACTCCCTGATGTCAACAATGCTTTTCTCAAGAATTATTTTTTTCTTCTTATTTGGCAGATGAACTTTCCAGCGGCAACAGAGTTTGAATTAAAGAATGCTATGGAAATAAAACTAACAATTAATCAGACCGTTTTATATTTAACCTTTTTTATATTTAACCTTTTTTATTTAACTTTTTTTGTCATTTTTTGTAAAGTTGTAAAATTATTCATATTTAAAAAATAAAAAAAAATGTAATTGTATTTGTAATTTTTTTTGTATATTAATTTGTTTGAATGGATTGTCATTTATGAGAGCCTTTTAAGTGAAAAGAATCCTTTAGACATTATTTTGTTATCTATCTATATATATATATATATATATATATATATATATATATATATATATATATATATATATATGTAGTCATTCATTAGCTGTATATCTGATGACTAGTCTATTCTTGGGCTGTGGTTAGGCGTCTATTAAATTTTCACTGACAGCCCAAATCCAGTCTTGTTTTAGCCTAGACCCAGATTCACTGTCTATTAGATATAAATATGTAGTCGTTCAATATAGTGGTCTAACTGATGACTAGTCTACTCTTGGGTTATGGTTAGACGTCTATTAGATTTTCACTGACAGCCCAAATTTTGCCTCGTTTTAGCCCAGACGTCACGCTGTGTTTTGACAGCTATTAGACGTCTTTTAGACATAAAATTGCTAGCTGGGTAGTTACTACATTTGAATTTGAACTTTGCAACCTTTAAAAAGTTTGTTATATATAGTATGAATAAAATTGAGACATACTGCTTTGTTGTTACTGTCAGATGACCTATCAGCGACTGCAATTTATAAATCCTCTCCCGTGGCCTCATGGAATAGTAAAGTCAGAGATTGTATTATTATAGGGAGATGAGAGGATCTGTATCTCTTACTGGCTAACTTAATCACGTGTGGCACCTCTCAGCCTATCATGTAATGGCCTCTGGTCTCCTTTCCTGCGTACTGGGAGTTTTTACCGCAGCATTAGCATTAGCATTAGCAATTACGCTTTTTTGGCTTGTCATCTAGCGTCAAAGTGTCCATCGAATGCACAATTCAGAATTTTGGCAAAAGTAGTACTTTTCCCCTACTGTTTTTCAAATACTATAGGTTCAGAGATACTACACTGTTGGTGTACTGTTTTTGCATACATTATAGTATTTGATTAATATGGACAAAAAGCGAAACATCTGGTCTTCGTGTGTATATTGAAGTCGATGGAATGGAAAAGTGTAAATACAAACCAAGTATCAATTGGGAGACAAATGTAAAGTTGTATTGTTAATTCTTTTGAGTAAGTTATGGATTTGTCAACAAATTGAGTAGCACCAATGGACACCAGATATATTATCTTTGTGTGCTATTAAATTGTTATAAGGAATTCAAGAAATACAATATGAATTGCCTGATAGAAGGTATAGACTGTATAGGCCATTGTAATCTGCTGTTCTGAAGGTTTTGATACTAGGCGGCCAATCCTTTCTGTAGGTAAAAGAAAGAAAAAGAAAAGCAGTTTAGTGATGCACTCCAATTAGCAAAAGAGGTCATGACATTACTAAGGAGGTCAACAACAGAAAAAAAAAATACATTAAGGAACATGCCACTTTCCACATTGTCCTCAATCGCTTTCCTGTCACAATTTAGCCTTCATTTCCATCTGCCATGTCTTATAAATATAACATGCTTTCGAGGTCTTTGAACAGAAACCAAGAGTTCTTTCTGGAAGCAGGAACACACAGACCCCCTGCAGAGAAAGTTCAATTGAACTTTGGAATGGAAGAGACATTGGACAGCTTCTTAAACCATAAAACCCTTCTTTTTTTTCTACTCACGCCCGGGTTTAGGAGGCTGTGATGCTCTAGACCCTTGGATGGTGACAGGCCCAGACTGCTTAGATCCAGGGCTCTGTTTGATATCTGAGGCAGAAGTCTGTCTACACAATTGACTCCAGGCACAGACATTGGGCCTTGATTTTACAAAGCGGTTACTGCTGTATTTTTGCAATATTTTAAAGGTGCACTCAGTAGTTTTAAACATAAAAAAATTAATAGAATAAAACATAACATAATATGATCCAATCTTCTAGAAAATGTATTTCATTTTACACAGAGCAGGTCAAGGCAAGTCCAAGTAATAAGTCCAGAGGAGCCAGTAAAACATAATCAAAGCATTTGGTACTGAAAAAGAGTGAAGGAAAACTGAATAAAAAAAAGAGGATATAATACAGGGGAAAGATGAAAAGCAAACGAGATGAACTTGGGACATTCAGCATTCAGATTTGACCTTGTTCTGTCTCAGATGGAGCCACATTTTCCACCTTGAGGATCCTAAGAGCCATTTGAGGGATTTTCTCCCTCTGTGTCTGTCCAAGCATGTTTATTCCTTGAGGACCCCAGTGGGCTTCAATGTGAGAGCAGCTTTTTCCATTCCAATACGAAAGACATTATCATGGTAAATGGGCTGGAACAAGAAATGGCTCAATGTGGGAATCGTCTGCAGATTTAAAACCGCAAACTCAAAAGCCTATCCTCATTTTACAGCAAAGTATGGAGAAAAAAAGAGAACAAATGCATGCACATTTATATTACTTAATAGTTATCAGCTTAGTTATTAGAAAGGGGACTTTCCAGAATGCTAATTTTGGTGGTTTTGTTCCACTTTTAAGTTAATGTAAGAAAATGCTGAAATGATTATAATAATCTATTACCACTAGACCTTGATTTTATGAAAAGGACAAAGAGCAACGAATGCAGTTACAAACTAATTAATGCCACAAATTAAGACCAAATCATTAAGGCAATCAGTGGACCTCCAAGTTCATTCAAGCTCAAATCAAATAATAATTACAGGCATGTTTAATTAAAGCAATATTCCAACCCAATCACACAAAAGCAGCTATAAATATGTCCTTACAAGTTTACAATCACAAGGTGGCTTACTGTGCTTCTTTTTTCAAAAGATTTTCAGCGACCCAAGCTTTTTAATCAAACTGGTACCATGTCCAGTGCTTATCAGAGTACTGTGTTTTTTTTTTACGACTGCGTGATTTACACACACTCCTGACATGGGCTAGACTCAAACAGCATCCATATTGAAATCCATATTTGAAATGGTACAAATATAGCACAAGACAGGCCTCTAAAGTACACACAAAGGTCAGGGGTCAACAGGCAGGGGAATTGGATGTGGATTAGCAAAACTGACAGGAGATAAGAAAAAGTGCTCTCAGGCTGGGGATGCCGGAGGTCTGATGTGGTACATTATACTTGAGCACAGACGCACAGGTATGCTCATCAAGCCGGTGCATGTGCACGCATTCACATTCTGTCTTGATTCTAACACAGGTGTTGGTGCGGCTGAAATGCAGCTCTTTGTTTCAATTTAGACTACATAATAAAAGAAAAATAAAATAAGGATCTCTGTAAATTATTTATCTCAGAGTGATTCCCAAACAGGGGTATGTGTACACCTGGGGGAAAACATATTATTAAACTGAAAAATAATTCAAATAGCTATTTATCATTTAAGACACACACACACACACACACACACACACACACACACATATTATATATATATATATATATATATATATATATATATACAGTATCAGGGCTGTCAATGTTAACGTGTTAACGCATGCGATGAATTCAAAATCCTTAACGCGCTAAAATAATTTAACGCATTTAACGCAAAAAAATACATAATTTACGTTAGATGATCATAATTAAGTTAGATGATCTTAAAGTCCATGCTAAAATCCATTATATCAGAGATGGCAGAGAGAATTATTGATTTCAGTGTCTGTTGCACTTTAAAACACGAACTCTCTGTCATATTCTGCTATTATATCTGAAGAGCGCGAGCACTCCTGCATCGCGCTGTTCCTGTCTGAACGGAACGTCAAAACATCCCGCCGCTGTATGGCCAGATGATATGAAAACTATGTTTCTCGGCTGGATAAAGCAAACCAGCTTCTTGTCATGGAAGTTTTGATGGATGAGAATTGCAAGCAAAGTAAAGAGCGGTGACGTACAGGAGTCGTACATTAAGCACGCGTGAGTCTGTTATATTGATGGGCAAACAAATCATGTATGAACATTTCAGTACACTTACATTGTTTTCTCACACATTCAGGATAATGTTTGGATTTGTCCTGCTGTGTACTTTAGTATATATGCAGGTCAAGGCGGTTGGTTTAGGTTTTTTTTTTGTTTGTTTTTTTTGGCATCTCCATGTAGTCCTGTTCGGTATCACAACTTGACTTGTCTAAAATGTAAACAAGCTCTTTGCTGTTGCACATTCTATACACTGATTTTTATTTTTATTTTTTTGATGGGTGCTTTGGTGTACATAAATTATATGAAATCATATCATTTGGTTATTTTTTGTAAAGACATCTAAATTTACCTTAAAAAAACCTGAAAAATAGAGTTTTGTGAAAATCACATATCATTCTGATGGTTTACTTTGCTGGATATAGGCAATGATGGCAAAATGGACGTGTTAAACAAGATAAATGGTGTATGCTTAATTCCACGATAACTGTGCGATTTATCATGATTAAGGGTGAGCAAGTAAAAAATAATAATCTATTGACAGCCCTAATATATATACATAAACAATTATCGGAGTGTTTGGCATGGTAATGGATATGAGAACGTTGATATGTTTGATCTTGGCAGAATAGATATTCTATGCTGTAGATGCTGCTGCTTTACAATATAACGTACATGAATTACCCATAGCAGATCTATACAGGTGGAGCTGGGGAAGGTGGAGGGTTTCTGAAAGCGTGCTGCACTGCTACGGCAAATGCAACTCATGTATTTGAAGGTTGAGCATGCAAGCTCATTGGCTACTTATACAGCAGGAACCAATCAGCTGTGCCCTATAGATAATGATTTGATTACAAGCAGGTTGAGTTAAAGGACTTATTAGCCTGCGCCATCTAGAGTTTCATGACAGATATATATATATATATATATATATATATATATATATGGGTTTGTGACATATATATATATATATATATATATATATATATATATATATATATATATATATATATATATATAAATGCTGTTCTTTTAAACTTTTATTTTCATCACAGAATATTGAAAAAATAAGGTTTCCACAATGCTTGCCGCGGTTGCCTGCATTTGCATTAAAGCAACATGAGCTCTTATTGCCATATGCAGATATGCTGAACACTTCCTTCAGATCTTGACCTGAACGAACTGTGCCATTAAAGCAGTTGACAGATAATTTACACAAACATTTTGGCAGTGGTCATATGAGAAAGTTTAATTAAGATTAAACTTAAAGGGAATCTGCACAAATACTCCGTTTGAGGAAGTGAAAACAAAATAGATCGCTCCAGGCTGTCTTCAGAGCAGAGGCTAATTTGCACTGAAATGAGTCAATAAACCCATTTCATCTAAGCTGGCAAGACACACCAAACAGTAAAAATGATAAATAGTCTCCTTTCCTGAGATGTGAAAATATCTATTTCAAACTGTAAAGGTACACTGTTAAAAATAAATGTAAATTTACAGGTAATGGTCTGTATTTTTTTACAGATTTTTCCCGTTTTGTCATTATACACTGAAATGCATGTTGTTTTACAGATATTTCCTGTAATTTAATTTTCCACTATTAAATTTACAGGGAATTGCATGTATTTTAGTATTGCAGTAAATTTCTGTTTTTTAAAATAAATGTTCTATATTTTTACAGAAAAATTTGTAAATTTACATAAAATGTTGATTAATATTTTACAGATTTTTTCTGTAAAAATAGAAAAAAGGGAAAAAATGTATAACTACAGAAATCAACAGTCATTCAACATGTTTTTTCTTCCTCCATTTTAGATAATGTGTTGGTGAAAGTTAGTTTTTAAAGGTTCAATTATAGTATTGGTACATATGTGTGTAGGCCTTCTATATATTATGCATTGTTTATTTTACTAATATTTTAACCTCAACTTGCACATTATGCTTATTTTGAAACTGCTGATTGGCCTTGACTTATTCTCCTCTAAATTTCCTGAACACTATTTTCTATATGTACATTTTATGTTTTTCCAAATCGAGCTGCAAATGCGTAGCTTCGTGTGTGTGTGTGTGTGTGTGTGCGCGCGCGCGTGACGCAGATTCAAATTTGCCGCCGATTACTTTTCCGTTAGTCCCGCCCACAACAGTTCCAGGTCGGATTTTACAGTCTATGGTCGGAGCCGTACAGTGATGGAAGGGCGAGCGCCGCGGTTAATTTGAATTTATTTCAGGCTATGCTTGTGGGTCGTGAGATTAACAGTAGTGTAAAGCAATCGTAAAGAGCAGTCTGACTGGGCAGGAGAATTTATTTGAACACATCCGTCTATCCATTCTTCGGAACAGTGTGAGGAAAAACGAAAAAATAACATCCTTTCAGCGAGAAGACCACAGCGGACATCATACCAACCGATCACTGGTAAGAGGTAAGAGTTAAATTTGATATTTTATATCGTGTGGCTACACATTTATATTGTTTATAGTTTTGAAAAAGCTAATGTTAGTATTTCTAAACGGTGTTCAGACACATAACTTAAGGTAACTGCCGTTGAAAGCAAAACTGCAGCAGGTATCTTTCAATTTTCCATCTGTTTTAAACCAAGAAAGATTAGTTATTCATAAAGTCCAATCAAGTGTTTATGTCTTCGTTCAGATGTGGTAGTATTTCAATCTGCAGCCTGCCCTGTAACGTTACAACTCATACTACAGGCAAAATGAAAGCAGATGAGAGTACAATATGAACAACATTATAAATTAAATATTCTGAGCGCATCTGCTTGCAAACACGAGTAGTATGCATATATTAGTGTTATAATAAATACTAATAATAGAAAAAAATATTACATGACCTGAGTAAATTGTCAATACCTAATCATAAGATACATTGGATAGTTGGATATAAAAATTCCAGATCAAAGAAGGTTGAGGCTTTGCATTGTCTCAGTAAAACATATGCTGGCATGTTTGAATTAATGTAATAGCCAACTAATTTTTATTTCTTTATGATTTCAGGTCATGTGGAAAGACTGGAGATCTACAGCAGCATTGCAGTCCAGGTGTGGAAAGATTACTATTCTTATACAACAAATTCTTTGTTTACATCTTTTCATTCTGCTGTTCTGAACAGTATTTTTTGTTGTAATTGTAACTAGAATCATTCAGAAACATGGCCTTTCCTATCACTGCTATCCTGACACACATATCTACTTTTCATTCCAGCCAGATGATCAACCAGTAGCTACTCGCATCTCAGCCTGCTTGATGGAAATTTTCGACTTTCACCTGGATGACCTTTACCTTCAACTCCACCTTGCTAAGACAGAAGTGCTCATGGTTTCAGCCACCCATCCTTTGTGTTATAATCAATCAGTTATACTTCACAGACTACAGTGCTGGAACTGCCCGATCTTGCAGATTTGCCCAGTACAACATTGGGAAGACCAGGCAATTCCTATCGGAAAATGCTACACAACAGAACAACAACTGGCTCTGCAAGCCTGTACCTAACGTATACGCCCTCCAGAAGCTTGCGCTCTGAAAGTGAACAGCATCTTGTGGTGCCATCCCAAAGGGGCACAAACCCACATTACCTTTACCTGGACCGTTCCCTGCTGGTGGAATAACCTGACTAACTCAAACCATTTTCAAGAGATTGCTAAAGATGCATTTTTTTGTGTGTGAACAATTGTCCTGATAATACTATCTGTTTAATTGGAGAAAAAAAAAAAAAAAGTCTAGACTAACTGGAAGTTGTCATTTTACTTGTTGCATCCATTCCCAGGTGAAAAAAAGTACATTTCTATAATATACTTAAAGTGCTCTTTTTTCATCCACTAATTTTGTACTTAATGTACTAAAAATTAATTTTTAGTACTTCTTAAGATCATCTTAAGAACATCTAAGTGAACTCAACTGTGCTATTTTGAGACACCATTAAATATGAACTAAAATGTGCTTTTAATATACTATCTGTATTTAAAAATATATTTAATTACCACTTGTAGTACACTATGGATTCAAATGTACTATAAGTGGTAGCTAAATACATATTTTTTAAATACAGAGATAGTATATTAAAAGCACATTTTAGTTTATATTCATACTGTCAAAATAGCACAGTCAAGTACACTTAGATGTTCTTAAGATTATCTTAAGTACTAAAGATGATTTTTTAGTATATTAAAAAACAAAATTAGTGCACGAAAATAGAGCACTTGAAGTATATTACAGAAATGTACTTTTTTTTCACCTGGGTTGTACTCCTTGTAGTCACTTTGGATAAAATGTAATCATGTGTATAAAATAACAGCAATATTACAGTATAAAAGTATACAGAAATTGTCTTTTAATGTAGATGTTCTATATACTAAGCTTGTATTTCCTATAATTTAAGTAAGTTGACATACAATGTCTTACATACAATGACTAATCCCGTGCATGTTCCTTTGATTAAATGTATTCCGTACTATATTTTGTTTAACAGAAATTGGTCATAAAGGTTTTTATTTTTATGTGTTTCTAAGTAATTAATTTATAGACTGATTGAAGTTGTGAGTGGTTCTGTGAAAATAAAAATTAATACTGTAAAATGCAAACATTTGTTTTTGAATTTATGTGCTAATTGCATTTTTATAAATAATTTTTTAGTTATTGTACATGGAAAAATCTATATTTTAAAAGTAAATAACTGTAGATTGACACAGCAGCTTGATAAAAGAACTCATAAAAACCTTAAATTTGCAGAGATTAACCTGAAAGTTAGTTGTTTTCTATGTAATCTGACAGAATTTATCAGTTTTTCCACGGTTTAATAAATTATTATCAACAGTAATATACTGTAATTTGATGAATTTTGACTGTAAAGTCTGTTCTGTATTTTTAGTTTCTGCATGTAATTTTGTGAAATGGTTATTTGCTGTAATTTAATGGCATTTCTCTGGAAACTCTGCTGCCAGACTTTTTACCATTTTTTTACAGGATTTTTTTTTACAGTGTATAAACAGCTTTCTATGATCTATATGCATGTCATCTACCTTTCAGACTGTGACATTTTTTGAGTATATTGTTTGTACAATATTGTTCTATTGCAAGGTGCATTTTACCCAGTATAGCTGGCATTCCAAAAGGTCTGTTCTTTCACAAAGTGATGTACATGTACAAAGAAGGAAAATATCCAAGCCCAGTCTACACCGCAACTAAAAATGAATTTTAAAACTATTACCGCAGGCTAGGAAAGGCTATATTCTCAAATGGGAGTCACAGCAACCGTTGCCATGCATTTGATAGGCACATGCTGCCTCTGATGGGATTAATGCAATAGGCGTGACAGGCGGCACAACAAGGAGCAATTAACCCCACTACTATTCACCCTTACATTTCAATGTGCCAGTAAAAGAAAGATACCTCACCCTGTCACCGCTATGTGCCAATCAAACTGTATTCACCAATGCATACTCACAGTTTGTACTGTCACTGCAGGAAATAAGCCATGTTCATTGCAAATGACTTCCCATTGCTTGGTTCAGTGCTTCAGCTCCCCAGTCAAGGTGTCAAGACAAACTCAATCATAATAGCAGCCAATGCTTTGAGAACGAGCATTCTTGCTGTCCAAAAGATAAATGCATGTTCAGGCATGAGCAGGAAATAAGCAACATTAAACAAAACACAAAGCACATAAAAAAAAACAAAAAAACATAAAACAATGGTTATTGCTTGTGGAAATCACATTTCTTCACAGTACATAAAACAGCAGAATTAGTTGAGCTGAAATCAGAATAAACTATGAGTTTGTTGTTTGTACATTAGCTTTTTCATTATTCAATGCAATAATACCAGTTTCACATAAATGCACACTGATATTTGGCTAATGTGGTGTTGGTGTGGTTTTATATCACCATTGTCCTGCTCATTTTATAAGTATATTATAATTAAGTAATATTTGTGCATTCTGTAATGCTTTTCAAAATGTTTTCCCATTTATGGTAGTTCAAGAAGTAGCATTGTGACAGAGGATGGAATTGAAATACCACGTCTCCACCTCCATTTTGTCCGTTTCTGTTGCGCATATTCAGAGGGTGACGGAGAACTCAATCACATTCAGAGCCTGGGGGTTGGACTGTCTGCTTTTGAACCTGCCTTCCCCCATCCATGTATGTAATGAACAGAGGGAAGCAGAATCCGAAAGAGATGCATAGAAGGTACTCACTGTAGGAGACCAACAACTGGGGGATGTGTTGAAGTTTAGGAATGACGGGTGATCAAATTCTCCGGAGCTTTCTGAGGGAACAGATTCTGTGTGTTCCTAGTCAGCAAATTTGACAGGGTCACTTGGTGACTCTCAGTGACACATTATGACATAAATGACTAGATGTCTTCAGAGAGACTGATTAAACCATCTCGATCCGTTTGATGAGACCATCTGCTGAGGAGAACAGGATAGAGCAGGTGGAATAACCCGCCAATGGAATTACTCATAAAGGGAATTTACCCCATTGGCCTTTAAAGCTCTCAGGTCTCTTCTGCGTGGCTAATGTTATTCTGTAGACTCACATTGCTCGAGAGCCTAAATTAATCTCTAAAGCCAGTATACCATCATTTATAGTGCTAAAAACCTGACGGAGCTCAATCTGTGGTATGATTAAATTCTCAAATTTGTTTTGGCTCCAGCCATCTGTCTAGGAGCATCTCTTCACCGGGCCTCTTGTGACCAATGACAATTTAACAAGTCCACAGTGAACGATTGCTTTAATGTCATTACTTTGCATAGTCTCTTCTCCTGCACATATGAAATGATCAGGGGATGTGATCTTTTTCATCTGGTTGATAACTTGTACAGTTTTATGGACATATTATACACTACCATTCAAAAGTCTGAGTTCGGTAAGATTACAGTAGCACAACCGAACTCTCTTATGCTCGCCAAGGCTGCATTTATTTGATTAAAAATACAGTGTTTTAGTTTTAAATGTCACGTGATAATCTTTTACACACGTGAAAAACACAAAAGAGAATTTCTAAAATTTCTCACAGCCGGCCGCGTTCTTTGAGATACACGAATGTCCTCAAAGACAGTCTTGGCACCTTGAACAACGGCACCGCACACCAATTTTCAAGTCAATCAGACTTAGGGTTGCGTAGTTATACCCATTTTTAATTTTTTTTCCATGCTATAGCATCACCAAGTGGCCAGTTGCTGCATCTTTTTCAACAACAACAGAATGAGCTCTTACATATGTGTAAGAACGTATCGAAATTTCAACTGTTTTTGATAATTATTGACAGTCAGACTCCAGGGAATCTTGCTGCACTGGTTTGGTTCTGATCGGGTCAAAAACCTATAGGACTATTTCGCAACAGTAGGATTTTCAAAAATTCCAAAATATGCTAGGGTTCCAAAAATCAGTCACTTTCTTGAGCTAAGGATTCCAACGATATAAAACACTTGAGCCGTTTATGAGTAATAAGCGATTTCATACTTTTCACCACTGTAGCGCCCCCGTCAGGCCTATCGGGGCGAGCCTTGGTGACATTGTAGACGGTGTGAGTAGCCTACTACCAGCCCTCAATGTCTCTACAACTTTCAAGTCTCTACGACTTACGGTTTGGAGAATGCTGATCCTTGGAAATTTTAGCTTGAACCCCTAATTTCACTAATATTGTGAATTATTGACATTTAAAATACATTTTAAAATATGCTGAAATAGAAAACAGATACTTAAATTTTGAGCATCATTACTCCAGTCTTCATTGTCACGTGATCTTTCAGACATCATTCTAATATGCTGAATTAGTGCTCATGAAACTTTATTATTATCAACATTTTTATTATTATCAGTGTTTAAAACAGTAGCTTTACTATCATCCTGCCATTGTGTCTTTCCTTTGTTTTAAAAATCCGTTCAAGTGTTTACATGTACTATTGAACAGATTAGAACAGGTTTAAACCACCCATTACAATCTGAATGAAATTTCAGTTGGATTTGGCCAATTCTTTCCGATTGATGTGGTTAAATGTGATTTTTTTATTGGACTGTGCTACTAGTTCAATTAAAACGGATTATCATGGTCCATGTAAACGCAGTGGCTGCTTAATATTTTCAGGATTCTTTGATGAATGGACAGTTCAATAGAACAGCATTTATTTGAAACAGAAAATCCTTGGAAAAAAGTCTTTACTGTGACATTTGATCAATTTTATGATATTATATTATATGAATTATATGAAAGTATTAATTTCTTACTAAAACTTACATGCCTCAATCGTTTGAATGGTGTACCTCTGGTAGTGTATAACCTGGTAAAATGCAACATATATATGGAAGCACAGATACTTTTAAAGACTTATTATGGAATAAATTTAATTTTCCTGTGCAAAATATTTTAATGTGACTTTTAATCTGGACTTTATAACAGAAAAAACTTAATGTTCTTTAGAAAATACTTATAAACAAATCTCTAGACAAATGAAATAGCCACACTGCACAAAGAATTATAAAGATGAGACATTCTTTTTATTCATAATTTTATGTTAATGCAAACTTAAGAGTCTATACATGATTTTTAAAAAGGATAAAAAACTGTACAATATAAAGCAGGAACACTGATAAAATGTCATAGACATTGAAAAAGTCTAAACGCTTGGCAAATTTGTTAAACATAAACTATTAGTAGAAATCACAGACTAACATATAAAACAAAGAGAAATATTAAATAAATTTTACAAAGACCAAATAAAAGATGTCATGCAGCAACTTGGAAAAAGTCTTTTTTTCCCTCTCTTTTAAATAAAGAATCATTCAACAACAGCAACAAAAAGAACTTTGTAAAAAAATAGCCACAAATTCTACTTAAAAACTTTTGCAAATTCAAATAATCTCTTTTAATTGTTTCTTTATGAGAAACAGCAGTCACACTTCTCTGCAGAGACACTTTAAGAATTAACATGACAAAAAAAAAAAAAAAAAAAAAAAAAAAAAAAAATCAGAGGCTGAAGATAAATCACTGGACACAGTGAGGAGGAGGTCCTGTGCTGTGAAGTTGTCAACAGATGATAGCCGTTTGTATATTCAAATATTTTGAAGTTCATCTTCAGCGAAGAAAGGCAAAATCTTTTGAAGTTCAGGTAGATACAGTGGATTTGTTTACCACGTTAAAAGAAACCAGCTTAACGCTGGATGTTGCATGATCAGAGAAGAACAGACACATGCATAAATTACAGTATGACGCATACAGCACACACTGTAATTACAAAGTACAAACTCACTTCGGTTTGATGTCCTGAGAAGTGTTTGAGACGAGCTCTAATTTCTGATCTGCCACCGTCTGCAACAATCAGTAGAACCGGATCCAGGGAAAATGGTCTGAGCGCCAATCATTATGCAGAGCAACTGTAACTAAATGAGATAGACGACAATGTCACAGCTTCAACATCTTTATCCAATCGAGTGACATCACATCTGTCAGGGGCAAGCACATTTTTCTTTATGATGCTGAAGAAACACTGCATGTTAAAATCAAACAGTTGTAACTGTGGTAATTTAGATATCAGAAAAGGCAATAGTACGGGGAGTTTTTCTCAACTTTTTTATGTTTATTACCTAAAATTATATTTTTACACACGTTAGCTTTTATAAATACACTATACACTGCACTGCAATGCAAAATACTTTGTTTTTCAAAGTGTACTTGGGAAAGTTGGTCTCAATACTAGCACCAATCAAAAAACAAAGATAGTTCTTGGGATTTTTTGGTTTAAGGCACTTCCTGGTAACGTTAATGAAGATCTCAGGACACAGTCTTGCTGTTATTCTATTCTATCTCAGGGAGTTTCTAACTATGCTTGTTCAATACACCTTCACTTGTTGCATTGCTCAAAGCAGGACAGTCTCAATCCCAGAAAAAAAAATCATATTCTTCACACAACTCGCAGCTAAATAATGCCTTGTTTTGTTGTCTCTTAGACCTCCATTTCTTGTTGTCCACTTTGTCCTGGAATCGCGGGCACTGCAATATCGAAGCAGGTCTCCATCATTACACGAGACTTGCATAGGTTGACACAAAACTCCAGGTCTCCTGTGGCCTGAGCCAGAGCCTCCAGGTAGGCCTGCGACTCCTGGTCCAGATCAGGGTCCACATCAACTTATGGAAAAAAAGGTGAAAAATGTTAACACATTTGTTATTTTGAAACTTTCAGTTTATTAACTAAGTTTGTCAATTTAACATGCTAATTATACTGCTAACATATACTGTTACACATGCGCTGTCTTTCTCGAATAATATAGGTTCACTTAAGACATAACCGATGTTTGCTAGGATACTCGCCAAGACGGGCATGCTGACATAATTTTTGTATGATTTGTCCGCTGAAGCGCAATTCAATTCTCAGCGCGAGAACTCAGTATTTGCACGCTGACTGAAATAAGCGTGTGCGCGCTTCGGATGAGGCACACAAATCTTCTCACAGCGCGTGCGAGTTCTCTTTCGCATCTTGTTCTTGAAGGTTTAAATCAGCAAGGCTTAAAGGTGCTAAAGAGGATGTTTTGTTTTATACATTTTTGCAATATTACTTGAAACTGTCTTTACTAACTCATAAAAGACTTTATTAGGTGCACTGAAAGGAATAATATTAATATACATCATCTGTGCACGAGGTAGGGCCTTAAAAACATCAGCCAATCGTTTACACGATCATCGCGTAAGCGATTGGCCCTCTGGCTTGTCAATCACTGCCATGACGTTCCTTGTGTGAGACTTACGCGGCTGCGCGCTCCAGTAACTTTCCACACTCTACAGGCGCCGCATGCAATGTTTTTGTCAGGAGACAGGAGTAACAACTGCAGATTATGAGTTACCTGCGGTGAGTCCATAATGAATCCACTAACACAACACAGCGAATGCTGGTAGTAAACACTCGTGTTCCAATACGAGTGTTTTACAAGTTTTGGGAGGCGTTCCTTTCGAAGGAGGGGGGTTGTTCTTATGCATGCGCTCATTTAAAAAACTCAGTAACAGTCTTTGGTTTCTCAGTCGACGAAAAGATCCTTTTTAGCACCTTTAAATGAGTTTAGTTTAAACACAGATAGCAACGTGTGCTGTTCAGGTCTCACCTGCGCTCCTGCCCTATGAACACCCGGGTGATGACGGCGTAAATGACTGGACATTAGAGCAGACGGCACTCGCAGTTAACAGTTTACAAAGAGTGACTGTTTTGTCCACGCATTCTGATTATCGTTGTTGTAAAGTTTTGCGCATCCATCGACTGAAACATACATTATCTGAACTCTGTCTGTCTGTTTCCCACGTTGCTTTTTTAAACAAACCATATTAACCAATAGATGCGTCGTCATTCAAGATGGACTGCGGTGCAAGTGCGTACCGAACCGTAAGTGGAGAACCGTAAGGTTCGATTTTTTACCGAGAACCGTTGCACCCCTAATAGATACCATCAAACATCTCTAAAATAAATAGACAATTATTGTACGACACAATAAGGATGCGACTATGCACCTCCACTGACACACCTAGATTGACAGTTTTATCACTCAAGACATAAACAAAAATCTATGCAGGTGATGGTTGGTTGATGTGGGAGATGGGCTTGCAGAAACGGTCTTCATTTTACTGGGCTCTGAAGAGGAGCTGATTTATACAGCATGACAGCCCCAATCATAGCTTTACCCAAGACAGCAGTCACAGATGAATAGTAAACATCACCTGGCCAGTGGGCAGGTAGTGATTGCAGAAGAGAAAAATAATACCTTATTGATTCAAGAACACACAGAGACACGCATATACACTCGCTCTCTCGATGCGCCTGCCATTTTCTCAACATTATTCTTTTATGTCCTGTGATTTCTGTTTACAAATGTGTGTCTTCTAGCCAAGCAGAGACAGATACTTTGCAGTATCAAGGTTCTTGTATTGGTACTTTATAATAGTTGTTATTCTTTTTTATAACTGAAACTGAGGGATGAATACAGAATAAAACAAAGAGAGAGAATCAGCACAGCTTTGTTTTTTGCTGCAGGCAATGTTCCTTTTCATTCTCAGTAGAGTAAACAATATTAATAACATGATTCAGATTTGATACTGAAAGCTTTTGAATTTGTTTGAGAAAGTCCTGAAATGCAATAATAAATCATTTGCTGAATAGTGTGCTGTGGTGTATCTGGTCATTGTTAAAGGGTTAGTTCACCGAAAAATGAAAATTCTGTCATTTATTACTTACCCTCATGCCGTTCTACACCCGTATGACCTTCGCTAATCTTCAGAACACAAATTAAGATATTTTAGTTGAAATCCGATGGCTCCGTGAGGCCTGCATAGGGAGCAATGGACACTTCCTCTCTCAAGATCCATAAAGGTACTAAAAACATATTTAAATCGGTTTATGTTCGTTCAGTGGTTCAATATTAATATTATAAAGTAATGAGAATATTTTTGGTGTGCCAAAAAAACAAAATAACGACTTATTTAGTGATGGCCGATTTCAAAACACTGCTTCAGGAAGATTCGGATCATAATTGAATCAGTGTATCGAATCATGATTCGGATCGCACTGCTGAAATCATGTGACTTTGGCGCTCCGATCAGCAGATTTGACACACTGATTCATTTGTGCTCCGATGCTTCCTAAAGCAGCGTTTTAAATCGGCCATCACTAAATAAGTCGTTATTTTGTTTTTTTGGCGCACCAAAAATATTTTCGTCGCTTTATAATATTAATATTGAACCACTGAACGAACATGAACTGATTTAAATATGTTTTTAGTACCTTTATGGATCTTGAGAGAGGAAGTGTCATTGCTCCCTATGGAGGCCTCACGGAGCCATCGGATTTCAACTAAAATATCTTAATTTGTGTTCCGAAGATTAAGGAAGGTCTAATGGGTGTAGAACGGCATGAGGGTAAGTAATAAATGACAGAATTTTCATTTTTTAACTTTACTGCATTTAACCTTCAGGTTAAAGGGTTAGTTCACCCAGAGTTCGTTCTTACAGCTAACACTGTGTCCAACAGCTTGAGGCTGTCTAGTTCAGGGTTGCCAGGTGTTCGCAACAAAACCCGGCCAAACGCTACTCAAAACTAGCCCCGTTTCAGGGGGTCCCCTGGTAAAAATTGTGTTATGGAAGGTAAAATCCGCTTTTTGATGGGGTTCCCCTGGTAAAATTCACATTTAGGTGTGAAATATCATGTTATTTGGGATTGGTTCAACCTGCAGACAGTGTTAATGTAGCCCAATTCCATGGGAAAACCGCAGACTTGGCAACACTGGTCTAGTTTCATCATCAGATGTCACGCCCACAGACCGTTGGCTGAACAAAATTGGAAACACTTCAATTGGAGTTTTGTAGTCATCTGTGTCACGTTTTTAACAGTCCACCTTGAAACAAGCCCGCATGGAACTGTGACAATGAATGCTTATCAGGATCAACTGAACGCTGTATTTTCAAAAGTATGTCTAGGATGTCACGTTCACAGCTTAGACTCTTTAAAATAAGTCCAAGAGTTGGTCTAGGGACAACAACATTACATTTCCTAAACATGACATTGAACAAAGCAAACTGTGATTGGTTGCTTGACATGTCAGTCAGCCTCTGGACGGTCCTTGGACAATGAAAGCTGCTATGGAGTCCTAACCTTCTGTAGTTAGTCTGAAGGTCTTGCTATGTGAGACTAGAGGTTGTCTACACTACACTTCTTCATGTCAGAAGTAGCACGAGTGCTTGGCGTACATCAGAAATAGAACAGGGCTTCAGTTTACTATCAGGGATTTGTTGTGTCGAGTCATGCTGCTCACGTCTGGTGTAGACATGTGTTAAGCATTGAAGGCAGCAACAGCAAATGAGAATTACAACTACAAAAACCTCAACAAATTATTTTACAGTTTAGGTTAATGGCGAATATTCTGGAAAGCCAATGTCATCCATTCTTGCCATACATTTAGGCACCAATTCAATTTAGGCAAATGCTCAAGACATTTCTGTAAATGCACCATTGCCTCAGAATTTTCTTGCAAATCCACTGCCACTAAATTCAAACACTAAAAGTCATAAAGGGAGCCATTCGTCTACATCACATTACTGGGAAACACATGTTGTTTAAGATGCATGGTAAAATTAATTATCCTTGATTCATGCTAGAGCATCACTGTAAAAATGCCAAAAGAAAGTCCTTTTGGATAAAAGCATGTGAAATTGAAGTGTTGCTCATGTAAACCACACCACTAATTTAGTCAAACAAAAGTGTAACAAAATAAACAAAATGTACACACTTTTTTGTACACACATTTTTTGTGATAATTGACATCAGTATTGAACAGCACACATACTGTATGCCATGGTAATACTTGACCATCTTCAGTGTTACATAAATCAGGGGGTTTCAAACTGGGGTCAAAACAGGCATAAGTCAGGCATCAAAGTTAACTTGTTAACTTCAGATATTAAAATGCTTAACAATTTTAATTAAATCATAATTATTATTTTAAAGACAGAAATAATTTGAATAATTGCACATTTTATTCTATTAACAGTCATAGTTTTAACAATAAGTGGATAGAAAAAAGACATGCTACCAGCTTAATACAAAGTAAATATTCTCCAGATAACATTTTAATAATGAACTTTTTTTAGTGCAGTCATAACATAACATAAAATTAAATTATTTAATTTTAAAAACAACATGTAATTTATATCATGCATCAATGGGTCTTTATAAATAAAATATGTTTGCCATAATACCTTAAGAAGGGGGTCTCTCATAAAATCCCTGACACATACAATAATAATACAATTGGGAACTTACATTCTCCCATCCATTTGCTGGGGTCCAGCATGAGACGAATCTTGGCATCCTCCAACTCCTTTTTTAGCTTCTCGTGCTTGGCTCTTAACTCTCTGATCTGCTGCTGCCTCTTCTCCAGCATCCTAAGACGGGCGTTGAAGTACTGCAAACCCTGCAAGTGTGGGACAGAAGCGTGAGTTGTGCACAGTGAACCACAAACCTCTTATACCCATTTCAAGCACCTGCTAGACTCCTCAGGGCTGATTTAAAGTGCCGTGGCTTAAGCTGAATTGATTTAATCCTCCTGCTAACCTGTACAGAGGATTTAGGTCCTCAGCGCTTTGGTCAGATTAATTAGGGCCAAGCTGCAAATAAAATTAGTATCCAGGTTAAACACTCACTGGTCTTTTAGAGGACTAAAAAGTGAGATCAAGTTCAAGAGGAACTGGTTACTGAAAGGTTGAATTACAGGATAGGTTCCTCCTGTCATGTGCATTCTGTCATTGACAGGTGACCAGAAAACAAATGAAGAAAAAAATATATGTTTTGTGAACTACAGATGAAAAAAAAAAAACTTATTCAAGCTGTTGTTACTACTGTATGCCCAAGGCCTAAAACTAACTTTCTGCCACATCTTCTAATGGCCGGTGACTTGTACCAGCCATAAATATTTTTTACAGGCCATGAAACAGTTTTTGCAAAAACAGGCAGTTATCAAAACTGCATAGTCTTCATACTTATTTTTTAATCCTTTTTAATGTTACAAAAGTTATTCAGACAAGAGCAGTGAGAGAATCTTTCTTTGTCCTTTGTTGTTTGAATAACTTTAATAACACAGACAGTAGCAGGCATATTAGGCTGCTGTCACTTCAACAGTAAATGCACGGATCTATGGCTACGTTCACACTGTCAGTCCAAATCCGATTATTTGTGTATCTGATTGGAATCTGACTGGAATCTAAAATTATTGACGTTTCACTAAATCTGATCAGATTTCAAATGGATATGCACAAAAATCGGATTTGGACTGACAGTCTGAACGTAGCCTAATACACATACTGTACACATGTGTTTACTTTGTCAACTGTTTACATTCACTTAAGACATAACAGACTATGTTTACTAGGATACTCTTTATTTTTTTTTACATAATCCCCTCAAGTGCAAGAAGATGTGAAAGAGAGCTCAGTTTAGTATTCACGCACTGTCTGAGATGCGGCTTTCTGGGCGCGTGGTTTGGTTGTGTGCGCACGCGCTTGAATATTTCAATTCTCAAGGCTTTAACTTTCGTGACGATGCAGCACTGGCCAACTGTCCCAAGAGTCATTCAGGTTTGTTCACATTCATGCATTGTTAGAATTCATAAAAATGTTACCGGCCAACTGGCGTTTCATATACTCACCAGTGCCGATTTCTACTCGAATTTGGAATTTCACGAAACATAAATAAACCTAGAAGTTATACAACCTCCTACACACACACATACATACAGATCTGCATAAAACAAGACGGTGAACAGCCTAATTCCTCATGAGCAAACTGCCAGACTCTAATATGCGAGCTGAGATCATTTTTTCTTAATTGAAAATAAATCAGAGCGCCATTCGACTGAGTTAATATCTTTTCCTCTCGTCTTGTCCACACAATTGACTGTGTGATCAGGGTTAGAAACTCACAGAGAAATGGTTAATGACCCATGGACACGCTGTGTGGAGTGGGCCATAAAGACCGATCAGGCGGGCCACAGATTGTGGAGCCACACCTCATTCATCATGACCCATCCCCATTGCTCTCTCTCCTTCTATCTCTCTCACCATCTCTTCCTCTTTCTGAAAAGACCTTTACTAATCTTTCCACTTCTTTCTGCTGTACGACACCAGTCATCCTGGTCTAACTAAAGCTATCAGTGCAATCTAAAATCAATTAGCCAGCATAAGTAATTGTCACAGAGATAAGCTTCATTCCTGACAACTGCACTTGTCACAGGATGTGAGAGAATTCAGAGCTAATGCTCTGATGCTTTTGAGTTTAGCATAAATGAAAAACTGATATTACTCAATCATACTGGGACTGTGCCACATGCTGAACTCTAAAGTGAAAGGAATGATGAAAATCAATTGTAGTTTTGTTTTAGAAAGAATAAATATTAATTTAAAAAGTCAGATAAAGGGGGAAATATCTACTCTACTTCTATTATAATATATTAGCTAACACTTATAAATTATTTTTTTAAATATTTTTTTTTAACCAATGCCTTGGCAATGCATGACATAAAACATACTCAGTTTATTTTTCATTTCTCTAGACTTTTGGTATATACTTCAGAATTGAACCAGAATGAGATTGAATTCATTGGAGGGTACAAGGCACAGCAAACAATATAGAATGCATACAAATAGCATCTTACCTCTGCCAACCCTTCTTTGCGTCTCTGAAGGCGTTCTACATCATCAATCTCGTACACTTTGATCTCAAAGGGCTCCTTCATAGTACCCCCCAGTGGGGGTAGATCAACCCACTGGCCTGCTGAACCAACCTTCCTGCCCAGAGAAGAGGTGTCTGGCAGAGGAGCAGGAATCAGACGCCGTCGCTGGAGGCCTGGAAGGGTCACACAAGGCAATGCTCTTCATGTGGGCCGCAAATGAACAGCAAACTTTGTGGGCATGCTTTTAGAAATGTTTATATCAGACTGTATAATACACATCAAAGCGGAGAATTTGAACCCAACTGTCCTATCATACTGGATGAATGTAATGTAAAAGTCATTCTGTCAAATCATTTGAAACCATTTTGAAGTTGAAAATATTAACCAATATTTGTGGTTCTCTATCAAATGTATATGTATGTATAGTTAATTAACAGATACATTAAACATCTTAAGCATAGAAACAGTCAATTGCAGAGGCTCTCCAATCTAACTTTTGAAGGCCATCAAATAAATTAATCTTAAATTGATCACCATAAATAATGTCCAGAGTGTCTTGAAAGTAAAACCTACCATTAGATCTCTTTTTGGGAGATTTTGAGGCCTTTGTTCGACTGGATGTGGATACTCCACTCTCACTCATGGAATCATGGGCAGAAGATGCACTGCCTGTAGTTTCACTGTCCCTGATCATGCTCTCATAGCCACTGCTGCCTCCACTGTGATAAAAAAGTGCAGTGCGCCCCATGGCAGGGGGCAGTTCACCACTAAGTACACTGCTGTTGTCACTACCGTGGCCACTACTGTAGCGCTGTGGACGGCGAGGAGCAGTGATTTTGCTGTATGGAGAGGGTAAACAAGCTGCCAGTGGCATCTCGCTGGAAGTTCGGTCATCATTGTTGCCATCTGCTTGGTCAGAGCCCCTGAGGTTTTTCTTGGAGCTACCAACTGCTAATTCACTGACCCGACTGTTGGCTGCACGAATCGCTTGCTTTGTGCCCATAATAGTGCCTCTTCCTTGTTTAGCATTGGAGCCTGTGACAGAGCGAGTTGGGGGTTTTCCAGTTGGAGGTAGACTGGTGTTCCGAGCAGCTGAGGCGGCAAGGAACTTGGTGGAGGAGCTAAGGGCCTTTGAACCAGTACTCAACAAGGACTTTCCTTTGTTGCCATTCCCAACAATGGCTCTAGGAGTTATACTGGCCTTTATCTGTCCAAGCTTACAAATTCCACTAGTAGATGGAGGAGAAGTGGCGGTTGGTGTAGATATGGAACAGGGAGTCCCAAGTTTTGGCACCATTTTAGTAGATTTGCCAGTGCTACTGATACTGACATTACTGTTCTCCCTCAAGGTTACTGGTTTGGAACCCATTGAGGTTAAGCTCTCACACCTTTCAAGGGACATAAGACTACCAAAATGCCTTCCATTGTCTCCTTTAGCACTATGTGATCTGAGACTAGAAGCTGTCTTCAGGCTAGATGACTTAAAGCTAAAGGATTCCCCCCTAACTCGAACATCAAAGTCCTCCTCAGAAACCGATGCTTTGGAGGAAGACAATCTTGTTCCATCATTACCCACAGACTTTAAGGCACTAGGAGACAACAAAATTCGTGTTTTCTGGTCAAGGCTTGACTTTCGAACAGGTGGAGCAGGGGGTGACATGCTTCCAGACTTAGGAAGCATACTACCCTTCTGTCCATTAGCTCTCTTTCCTAAGGACGAGAATTTCAGGCTACAAGTTGTGTGCAAGGCATCATTACCCCATTTCATCTCAGAGGAGCTATGGGGCACTGAGACCATGCCGAGAGTGGTGGCCCCTCGCCTGAGCTGAGGCATCTTGCTTAGGTCTTTCTTAAAACTGGCCTTCTCACAACCATCTACAACCCTTTGAGATGTGGATGACACATGCATTTTGGGAGGGCGAGGTACACTGTTGCTATTCCCGCTTGTCTTTCTAAATGGAATCCCACTTGTGCCATTTTTTGGTGGTTTACTAACAGAGCTAAACTCAGAATTCCTGGCTGATGTTAGCCCACTACTAGTGTGGGTCAACTGTTCATCTATTCTGCTACCTTGGCGTTGTAGCTCATGGCTGTAGCTATTGCTAGAAGATGCAATTTGGGTGCTTTTCCTAGGGAGTGTAGAAAGATATGAGATCTGGGCAGACTGTGAAGTCATGAGTCTATTAGATTTGATTGACTTTGGACCACCGAGGGATGCTTTGGTACTGTCATGAGAAAGAGGGCACTTAGAAATGGACAATTTGTCAATGGTTGCAGAATCATAGTCTTGTTCTGAAAAGCAAACTCCACTGTCACCCAATGGACTATTTGTTCTTTGCGGGGAGAAAGACTCAACTTGTAAACCACCAGGTAAATCCATCATGGAGCTGCTGACCGGTCCCTTGCGCACTCCCTTTGATGAGAGGGTCCTTTCAGTCTCATCACTACTTGGGGTACAAATATTTGTCTTGCAAGACCAGGAGCTGATTGAAGAGTGTGCAGTGGCATGTCCATCTGTAAATTCCTCTTGTGACTTGGAAGCAGCACCTTGGTTCAGCTGAGAACTGTTCATCTGGCATGTGTAAGCATCAAACTCATCGTTGATGCTGCTGATAATGCTAACAGGCCGTGAGTGAGATGCCAGGGCCTGCAAAGAGCAGTCACTATTGAAGCTAATGATGCTGGAGGGTCTTCCATTGTCTGGAACCAGACCAGCAGGCAGCTCTTCAACCACTGTAAACACCAGCTCATCCTCTCCATTGAGCTCCACCGGCTGCTGCAGTGTAACTGTAGTCCTTAAAACATCCCTATCAAGGCACCTGTTTCTCAGAGTAGCACGTAGGTGGCTCACCTCCATAGGACTTCTACTGAGGCTATGGAATCTGTCAGTAATTGAGGAGTCATTTCGTTCTCCCTGTCTTAGGGCTTGCTGGCTCATACCCACTGGAGGTGTCCGTGTGGCTAAGCCACACTCTGTTTTAAGAACTGAGGTCTTTGTGATATTCTGTGAGGAAGAGGGTTTTTGTACAAGCCCTCTACTAAAGACTTTCTCCCTCACAACAGGCTCTGAATCTTGCCTTAAAATTGTGTTAATTTCAGATACGGCCCCATGTTGCAGGTCTGGAAGCTTTTGAAGAGAGGACTTGGCGGTCCTGGATGATACAGAAGCACCTTCTGACATTTTGTCCACTCCACTTTTTGAGGCCGTCTGTTGGCCTTTCCCTTCACTGGTGAAAACAGATGTACTCTCACTGCCATCAATACACTCAAGCCGTTCTTGTAACTCTGCAAAGGTGTTGCATTTGAGGTGGTCCCCATCAGATTTAGGTCCCTCTTTTACACGCTTCTTGTTTAGGGAGGGAATGATAGGAACAAATGCTGGAGGGCCTTCATTGTCGCTGAGTTCACGGTCTGAGATAGGGGCCCCACCAGGCCCCACATAGATCACTGTATCACATGAGTGCTCACTGCTGGAGGAGTAATCAGGGTCACTGGATAACACTGAAGGGTGGTCTGGGTCAAGAGCCACAGTTCGAGGATGGAAGGGTCTTCGTCTGATGTGTCCCTCTTCACAGGAGCTCTCCCCTCCAGAGGAACTTGATGCATACTGAACAGAATAAAACCAATAACCACACTGACATCAATATACTGTCTCTTTGCAGATAGCTCATTCATAGCATGCAATCATTTCAGAGAGGCATCCCTTTATGAAACAGCCTGTCAATATCAACAAAGGTTAAAAGTGCACATCAAAGGAGAAGCTACAATTGTTGCCAATACTATGCACAAGTTAGGCAGGGAAAGGATTTTTTTTTTATCTATAAAATATTAATATATTCTGTCAAAACAGCTTAATTATGGTGAAAATTGCCTGTGTGATGGGAAAGGTTACATGCTGTTCTCCCTTTGGAGCAAAAGCATTGATTACATTTGTTGATTACATGACATAGGTCAATGAGAAATTTTGCAGTTAAATTATCACTTTATCATTTGTTCCTCTGACAAAAACCAAATCATTATTTAAATTGTGGATGGTTCTGATGAATAAAAGCCAAAAAGTAATTTAAGAAAACAACAGTCATGATCTATTCTAGAATGTATACAGACAATAACAAAATTCTGACAAAAATAAATACTTTTTTTGTTTTCATTATAATAAAGTCAAAAGAAACTATTAATTTAAACATAGTTATATATTGTTTTCACAATAAAAATTGGTCCAAAACTAAGAATAACGTTTAGTGCAGTACTTGCTGTCTTATAAAGTTACCTTAGTAACACAAATCAGTGCTTTGTAAAGTTGTTTTTAAAAAAGACCATGAATACACAAGCATACATAAATGATCCATATATCAGTTTGAATTACATACCTTGGACTTCTTCTTTCTCATGCGGTGAATACGGGAGGCAAGCTGCACAGTGGTAAGAGATTCGGCATAATTGGCTGGCGAGTCAGAGATGTGGGCGATCATGGTGGTTCTACAGTTGATGTTGCCCAGCGATTCCCTCAGCAGCATGGTAAGCTTGCTGTCTCTGAATTATACATCAAAAAATCTTCTCGTTAGCCAAAAAGGAAGCTAGGCCTTACAACGTTCTGCCTCTCTCCCGCTAAGACCACTGAGAGGCTGTCTTAAAATAGAGGATTATGAATCATACTTGAATAAAAGAAATCCCTCCTTTTGATGCTCACTTTCTAGTGACCTGATTTGGAGTGTTTTTATTTTAATCTGTTGTGGAGGATGTCATTTTCTGAAGCCACATTTAAAAGAAAAAGATTTCTGCTTGTGCCACTGTATTTACTATCCCACCTTCCGATAAGTATTTCTTCAATTTCTTTCAGCATAAATCTGTTACTCCCTAACCCACATTCCTATCAATACATCCCACCTCAGTGCAATTCACACTGGCTGCCTTCTCTCTCTGCAAAGCTGGCTAATTGGCTTCATTGATCTGAGGAGGGTGAGAATGAAACCCCTGCAGATGCAGATCAGGAGGACTCAGTGGGTGATCGGTGACATATTACTACCATTAACAGAGATCTATCATCTCCCAGTATTGGTCTGTATTGATTAATTGAACCAAAAAACTCATACCTGTATGGCACATGCTTAGCTCCATTGGCCAAAGCTAGGATGACATTTCCAAGGGCACCCAATGACAGACACTGGCCTCTCCCTCCATCTCGCGTTTGGCTCAGATCAGACTCGCAACTGCCTAAGTCCAGAAGGTGTAGACGGCTACGATTTCCAGACACTGCAAAGTTATACACAGCCTGTTAAAAAAACTTGACTTCTAATGTCCCTGTAAAAAAACTCATTAACATCCCATTTAAACACATAGTTTGACCGTTTACAGGGCACATGTCTATATTCCAAGTCCCTAAACATTCCAGAAATATATAAAAAGTGTAGACATCCATGACAAAAACATGTACAGTAAAGCTCCATTTTACAAAGAGTTCTGTCCTGTTTAAAAAAGTAATGCTTAGTTTCTAGCACCATCAGCAGTACCATCAGCAGTACCAAAATAACCATTGTTTGGACAAACAGATGTTGCTACTGTATGTCTGGCCACTCAAATAAACAAAGTGTAACTGTTAAAAAACCAACCTGTGAATGGTTAGTTGTCTCTGTGCATTAAGCTGAGAAAGGAGAAAGTGTTTTGTTATCAAAAAGGCCACCGGTCACATTGTTGCAGGGGACCTTATGAAATGAAGGTTGGATATAACATCTCTGTTAAGTGGTGATTCAATATTCTTGGCAGTCCATCAAACAGCAAGCAATAAAAGTAAGTACAGCTAGTTAGATTACAGTCCCATGTAGGTCACTAGACTAAAATTCATTCAGGATCATTACAGGAGATGCATTTATTTCACACTGAGATCGAGGCCATTAACCTCACGTCGGCAGGATTTACAAAGCCAGCGCTCAGAACTGAAAGCCTCTGTGGAGCAGGAATGCAAACGAGCTTCTCATTTCATGCTGGGCTCTATAAACACCTCTGCAGAAGAGACTCCAGCCTCATTACATATTAAAATCTATTCTGGCTAGTGTCAATGGCCAGCACCCAGCCCGCATTGCAGTGACGGGAGTGCAATACTAATGATCATGCTAATGTTGAGATACTGATTTGACAGGATGGTTACGCCCAGTATGAAAATGTGCTAACCCTTCTTGTTAGCATTCTCATAGAACCTTTATCAACGGGACTAAATTGAGGTAACAGATACTCTCTGTGAACATGGAGAGCATGATAATGGAGTCAGGTATCGGCCGCCCTGTGTAACAGTCTTCCCAAAATACTAATGATGCATAAAGACATATGATATGAAATCTTGGATAGTGATAAGAGGGTAAAACTTAATTTGTGAGGTTGAGCTAAATTACTTTTAAAAGCATTTTAAGGCCTAGATATAATGGTATGGCTGTTTAAAAATAACTTTTAGCATTTCTTGTCAACATAAAAAGTAAATAATATTGTGCTCTTAAAGGGTTAGTTCACCCAAAAATGAAAACAATGTCATTTATTACTCACCCTCATGTTGTTCCACACCCGTAAAACCTTCATTAATCTTTGGAACGCAAATTAAGATATTTTAGGTGAAATCCGATGGCTCCGTGAGGCCTGTATAGGGAGCAATGACATTTTTCAAAACACTGCTTCAGGAAGCTTCGGAGCGTTATGATTCTTCTGTGCCGAATCATGATTCAGATTGCGTGTCAAACCGCCAAACTGCTGAAATCACATGACTTTGGTGCTTTGAATCGCTGATTCGACAAGCTGATTCATTATGCTCCGAAGCTTCCTGAAGCAGTGTTTTGAAATCAGCCATCACTATATGTCATAATTTTTTTTCATTTTTTTTGGGCGCACCAAAAATATTCTCATCGCTTTATAATATTGATATTGAACCACTGTACTCACATGAACTGATTTAAATATGTTTTTCCTATATTAATGGATCTTGAGAGAGGAAATGTCATTGCTGGCTATGGAGGCCTAACTGAGCCATCGGATTTCAACAAAAATATCTCAATTTGCGTTCTGAAGATTAAAGAAGGTCTTTCAGGTGTGGAACGGCATGAGGGTAAGTTATAAATGACAGAATTTTCATTATTTGGGTGAACTAACCATTTAAATAGCTTACTTATGGTTTTCCTAAATAAAATGTACACATAGCTGCGAAAATGAACACAGTGAGCCATACTTCCTGATTTGGTGCTCTTCTCCATACGGTACTGAGAAATATGTAGGGTGAAGAGCATGTGAGAATTCCAGCGGTCCTCTTCCTTACAGTCAGATCTGCTGGTGCTACGTGCTGCCAGAGCTGCATCCAAGAAAAAAGCCGCCCTCTCTGCAGAGTACGCCCGTAACTCGCTCTGGTTCTGCAGCTGGACATATTTTAAAGAGAGAGTGAGACAGAGATAAAGAAAGAAAGACAGAAACAATTTGTCAGTTAACCGGATACTGTTCAAATGTTTGATTCAGAAATGATATACTGTACACTATATTGATCAAAAGTGACAGTACAAATAAAGTGGATTCGGACATGCCCTAAGTGCACCTGCGCCATGCGCTTAGATTGTTAAAATAGGGCCCCATAACGTGGCACCTAATTATGTTACATTTAAATTTTTTTTAATCACACCCATGACCTTGGCACTGCTAGCACCATACTCTATTATTTGAGCTACAGGAACATTATGTAGACCTACACATACTAAAAGAAACTCTAATGCACCTGGGATCCACAGACTGGGTCCTCTCTCAGGGAAATTCCTGCTCCCTGACTGTCCTGGGAAGTCCCTTTGGAAAAGTCAGCCAACAGGTCTCTCAGCACCTCCTCCCTACCACAGATTTCCACAGCGGACACACGGATGGAGAATCGTGTGCCGGCCTTCTCTTTCCTTTCCTCGATGAGCTTGAAGAGCCAAGATATAGCACATGGTGCCACACCTAAGCTCTGTGCTGAGCTATCCCTGCCGATCATGGTGTAGCTTTTGCCTGTGAGGTAAAGGTGAATTATGGTGAGCTGGCATTGTTGATGAAAGATGTAACCAAACATTCAGATTGTGGGA
The DNA here is from genome assembly GCF_024489055.1 of Chanodichthys erythropterus. Classification (NCBI taxonomy): domain Eukaryota; kingdom Metazoa; phylum Chordata; class Actinopteri; order Cypriniformes; family Xenocyprididae; genus Chanodichthys; species Chanodichthys erythropterus. The sequence continues at coordinate 7,185,364 of NC_090224.1, read as the reverse complement.
CTGAAGGTAAAATATTAGTTTTTACTAAAAGTGATAAATACTACACTATATCATGTTTTAATTCTCTTTATATGGTTCTTAGATAAAAAAGTAATAAAATAAGTGAGCAGCATTGGAAAACACTGTGACACTGTCACTTGATTAACTTAGCTTGACTTAACTACATAATGATATAAGAGCAGGCCTATAATACGATTTGTGTTAAAATTAGCACTGTGCATGTAAAATGCCCCTGAGCTAATAAAATTAACCTAACAGGATGTTAGTCATGAGAGAATATACCACACTAAAGCAGAGCAAATGAGCAGCCAAGCTAACTATGGGGGATTGAAGCAGCACGGTGGGAGGCAGACATTCTCTCACAGTCAGGGGCTGAACAACAAAAAACTGAGCGCTTTTCAAACACAAAGTGTAAAACGAGGGCACTTTGTGTTCAACAAACTGCTATTACTGCTCAAACACATATGCCCTTTCCGCGTTTTCTCTGCCTCCTTGCTAGGCAATTTCAAGTGCAGCCAAAACATTAGTGTATTTCGCATCACTTTGCCTTTCGCCTCATGTGAGTAATGGCTACTCTATCTGAAAATGGATTCTGAACAATGCATTATCTGTCAAAGCATGAGGAGTTGTGACAGAGGGAGGTGGGCTATAATAACAATTAAGTTAAAGGAAAAGTTCACTTCAGAATTCAAATTGTCATCCAAGATGTTCATGTCTTTCTTTCTTCAGTCGAAAAGAAATTAAGGTTTTTGAGGAAAACATTCTTCTTATAGTGGACTTAGACAGCTACCAACTGGTTGAAATTGCAGTTTCAAAGAAACTTCAAAGAGCTCTACACGATCCCAGATGAGGAACAAGGGTCTTATCTAGCGAAACGATCATTCGTTTTCTAAAAAAATAAAATAAAAATTATATAGTTTTTAACCACAAATGTTCATCTTGCACTGCTCTGCAATGCGCCACGCATTACGTAATCATGTTGGAAAGGTCACAAGGGACGTAGGTGGAAGTACTGAGTAAGTGTTTACAAAACAAATGTGCAAAGACAAACAACCGTTACAAAAAAAGGTAAAACAACGATTTTGGATGATTTTGAAGTTGGAGGAGAAAACGAGTTTTATGCCCTACTTCCGCCCACGTCACGCTTGACCTTTCCAACATCGCAGAGCAGTGCAAGATGAGAATTTGTGGTTAAAAAGTATATAAATGTTTATTTTTTTTAGAAAATGACCGATCGTTTAGCTAAATAAGACCCTTATTCCTCAGCTGGGATCGTGTAGAGCCCTTTGAAGCTGTATTTAATCTGCAATCAGTTGGTAGCCACTGAGGTCCTCTATATGGAGAAAAAACCTGGAATGTTTTCCTCAGAAACCTTAATTTCTTTTCGCCTGAAGAAAGAAAGACATAAACATACTGGATGACATGGGGATGAGTAAATTATCAGGAAATTTGAATTCTGAAGTTTACTAATCCCTTAATTACTGTAAAAAGTGGATACTAGGTTGAATCGATGTTTACTAACCGAGGTTGGCTTGACCAAAACAGAAGATGCAGCCATCTGCCCCGTTGACCACAGATTGGATAACCTCTGCCACTGTCCCTGAGCACACCTCCGCCTGAGGATACACACAAAGATTTAAACATCAAATCAAACAGTTCTATTAGTTTTACATATTTATAATTCATACAGACAGAATGACAGACAAAATAAGACAGGTAGAATGACAGACAGACAGATAGGCAGACAGAACAATAGATCGAATGACAGACAGACAAAAAGAGACGGAGAGAACAACAAACAGAACAATAGAACTATAAATGGATGGATTGATTAACAGCCAGCAAAATGACAGAATTACAGATAAGACAGACAGACAACCAGAATGATAGAGAATGATTCCCCTTGTAACATCTTGCTTGTCCTTGCCAACTTTCCAAACAGATGAAGAATACAGACACAGATGAAGATTTTAAACCTTGGAATTATGTGTGTGTATTTTGCAGCTTGAGGAAAGCTTTGACAGTGTTGTTGTAAGAACAACCTCTGATGTGCGCTCGCTCAAAGCCTCTTTTGTTCTGAACAATGTGGGGTAGTCATTGATCATCAGACCTGATGTTTCTAGGACAGGAAACCCAAAGACTCCAAACTCCCAAAGAGTTCAGGAGGAAGCAGAGAAAAGAGCTCTGTTATCTTTTCCTCTGAGATTCCTTCAGGCACTGTGGGCTCAGAACGATAACCCCAACTCACCAACCAAACCTTTTATCTCCCTCACAAACCAAGTGAAACTGAATATCTCCCTTACGAATGGCTTTGATCTCAGCATGGATGTCCTGCCTGTTTGACATCAATTCTATGTAGATTTTTGCTCAAAATGAAATTATAAGTACTGACAGGAAAATGGGGACATCTCTTTGGTATAACTTGCAAAATGCTTGCTTTTATTACTCTGATTGCCCAAAATTGACGCATTTATACCCTTACTGTACCTGTGAAGCATCTTGAGTGAAGACGGCATCAAAGGTAAACATCTTTGGGGCGGTGGCAGAGGTGGAGCGTGTGCAGGTGGGCGGCTCACAAAAGGTCAGCTGTTTCTTATGGGCGTCTACTTTGAGAAAGGACATGGATTCTGAGGTGTCTCGCGATCCTTTGGCAGGGCATATCCGCACCATTACTTTCACCTGCAAAGCACACAATTACATTCAAATTATAATTATATTATTACATAATTTTTTTTTTGTGACAAACGCCTTTTGAATTGGCAGCTATTCCACTATAATTGCACCCTCCTACCAGCTAATTCTCACAATTATTGAGTGGTTTGTTGCAAGAATAATGTCTTTCAGTTTTCTGGCCAAGGACTCCCCTCATACTGGCAACTTGGAAAGCATGTAATCAGCGGAAGATGAATGCTGAGATTCCCAAAGCCCTTCTGTTCTCAGAAAGGAACATCCTGCTGTAAAGTGTGGCTGCATGGATTCACAAAACAGACCTGCCCTGTTTTGACCAGACACTTCAAATCAAAATGAAACTGATCATCCAAGCATAAATATTAAGGAACACAACTGTTTTCAACATTGGTGATAATAAGAAATGTTTCTTGAGCACCAAATCAACATACAATGATTTCCATAGGATCATGTGACACTGAAAACTGGAGTAATGGCTGCTGAAAATTCAGCTTTGTCCTCACAGGAATAAATTACAGTTTAAACTTAAAATAGAAATCTGGGAATTAAAATTGTAATAATATTTCACAAAAGTACTGTTTTTATTGTGTTTTTAATACAATACCCTAACAGTTTGAACATTAGTGTACTTTATAAGCATTCAGAAGTCACCTGGAACATGGCACAAAGAACTTGATCAAAAGTGTCCTTCAAAATCATATGACTAAAGCTCCTCACATCGATAGCAATGTGGTAAATAGGGATACTTTAATGCATCAGTTTTATTTTCAATCTAAGATCAATGCTTCTGGTTATTACTGTATAAGAAGTGTATTATCTTCCTTATTAAATCAAAAACTAATTTAAGTTCAACTTCATTTAGGGGCCATAAATCGAAAGCTATGTGTCTGATAAAGTAACATGAACTATCTATAATCACTATGAGACACATGATAGACTTAACACAATAAGGTTCCAGACGGTAGAGTTAGTGAAACTTGCATGCAACATCCATCCATTTTTTACGGTCTTAAACACAAGCAAATGAATGATAACAAAATGAAACGACACATCCCGTATGACTGAGGCAGAGCAGTTTATTACTACACCTACTCAGTGAAGCAATAATGTACTTGACTGTTAGTGTTTAACGCCTTATTTTTATAGCTCTGCCACTAGGGACACTTTTAGAGTAGACAGCAACAAACAGCCCCTGAAGTTTACAGTCCTCCACTGAGATAAAGTATTCAATTGGCAGACAATATAGTTCTCTGTTGCCTGATCAGACTCTCTATGTTCCTTATTCATAGTGACGTTTGGCATTAAAGACTGTTAGCTTTCTCTTCCAAGAAATAGATAGAAAATCAACATTCTTTTAAAATCACTTAGTATTCTAGGCAAGATAAACCTAAAAGACCAAATTAAAATATAAAATACTTTTACAACTATAAAGTACTTTTACAATTTAGGGTTGTTAAAAAGTGCTAGTCTAGAAGTATAATTTTTATTTAGCACACATGAGGATCCAGGTCCAATTCTGACATAAAAAAAAATAAATAAAATAAAATAAAATAAAATAAAATAAAATAAAATAAAATAAAATAAAATAAAATAAAATAAAATAAAATAAAATAAAATAAAATAAAATATATATATATATATATATATAAAAAAAAAAAAAAACGCAATTGCAACTGAACACAACCGTAAGACCTTTGTTAATCTTCGGAACACAAATTAAGATATTTTAGTTGAAATCTGATGGCTCAGTGAGGCCTCCATAGGGAGCAATGGAACTTCCTCTCTCAAAATCCATAAAGGTACTAAAAACATATTTAAATCAGTTCATGTGAGTACAGTGGTTCAATATTAATATTATAAAGCGACGAGAATATTTTTGGTGCGCCAAAAAAAAAGCAAATTAGTGACTTATTTAGTGATGGCCGATTTTAAAACACTACTTCAGGAAGATTTGGAGCACAAATGAATCAGTGTATCGAATCTGCTGTTCGGAGCACCAAAGTCACGTGATTTCAGCCACTGGCAGTTTGACATGCGATCTGAATCATGATTTGATACACTTATTCCTTTATGCTCCGATGCTTCATGAAGCAGTGTTTTGAAATCGGCCATCACTAAATAAGTCGTTATTTTGTTTTTTTTGGCGCACCAAAAATATTCTTGTAGCTTTATAGACCCCTTAAAGTTTGTAAACATTGCAACGTTTCCTGGTGGGCGGGGCTTAGCTGGAGGCAAAAAGAGGAGCTGGACGCAATGTTGACAAGCGTAAGCTAGCTTTTTTTAGGAGGGATTTATTAAACATGGATGCACAAGAAGCTTCAGAACTGTCCGAATATGTACAGTCACTGACTCTGCGGGACCGTGACAGCTATTTTTGTAAATTAACTTAAGTTTTGGATATTTCCTAGACAACATATGAATTACTTTCGGGTGGTTAGGGGAATTTAAGGCTTGTTGTCTAATGTAAATTAACGCTGCGCTAACTATGATTATGGCTAGCAATGTGGATTATTTTAAGAGACCATTCAAAGGATGGCACACACATCTATCGCTGTATGTTTGTTTAACATTTAAGCCAGCTAGTGCGCTGAAGATTGGTGAATTTTCACCTATACAACAGAAACTCGCTGATTTGTACTAGATAAAACCAATACACCATTACATATGCATCGATTATTTTACCTGATATGAAGTGTGCACTGCAAAGTGTGCAATGCATGAGCATTATTTATGATAGTCTCCGTCCATTTTGTACGCCGTATTGCATTCAACCACAATTTGTCTCCTTGATTTCTATGAAGGAATGTCTGCTGGGATTTGAAAAAAACTTTGTTTTTAACCAAAAGTGCTGTTCCTTCTATTCTGGCAGCCAAAAACACAACAAGATGACATTTTAAAGTCAAAACCTCAAACTTTTAGCGCGGCTGCTATGAGTTCTTCTTATGTTTTGCCTCCAGCTAGAGCGGTGACGTCACAATGACGTAGGCGATTAAGGGGTCTATAATATTAATACTGAGCCACTGTACTCACATGAACTGATTTAAATATGTTTTTAGTACCTTTATGGATCTTGCAATAAAAATATAAAAATGGCAAATCAAACAATTCCCTTGAGTGCAAAAGCACCATTTGTCAATCAGTCAATTCCACACAGATTAACTTCCATTAGCGCTGCCTTCCCACAATCACCTGTTCCTCTCTACCTGCCATCTTCTAAGCACTTTGACATTTCCTTCCTCCAAAAAGAAAAAAAAAGAGAGTGTTCATACCCATTTCCTGCACAAGTGCATCAAAATCAGTAGGCAACGCACTTAAACTCAGTGGGGCTTATTAGCAATCATTTCACTGTCTTTTTCTTGATAAACCTCATTAAATACTTGCAGCTGCCTGCCTTTGGTGTGACTTTAAAAAACTTTTAATGCCTGTTGTAGCACATTTTCTAATGCTGTGTTTGCACAACACAATCAGAAGGGAATGAAAATGCTTTATTTACATATGGTCTTCCAACTGCAATGGATATGATTGATGTAATAAGCTTCTCTTGAGATTTTGAAGACTAAGTCAGGTGACCTCACTGTTTTTAATGAGCGAATCATCTCCCTGCAGACATGACACCATAATAAACCTGCACCACCTGCTGGTGTTTATGAGTCAGCAGTCTATTATAGTATCTAATGCTAAGAACACACATTATCTTCTTACTTTCCCACAGAGAAGTCATCTTAAACCAGACTCTAATGGGTCCCATCTCTCTGAATTTATTTAGAGTGCATCACCTGTGCTGGAGGAGGGTCATACATGGGTCAATGCAATCTTCCTTGGCTTTTAGACCTCCAGGGGGTGTTAAGGAAAGGAATGAGTTTGTTACCCAAAATAGCGGCAACATGCTGAGATGTTCTTGATGCTCTATAGAGTCCCATAAGGGAATATATATGGAACTGTCAGTTACATGGCAAGATACAGCAGTATATGTAAAAATGTTTCAGAGAAGTGAAAGGGCATGACCTCAGCTCATTATGGTTAGCAGGTTAATATTAAGCAGATTCTCTTTATACAAAGTGACTTAAAGTACACTAATTGCAGTAACAGTCCCCCTGGTGCGACCTGGGATTAAGTGCTTTGCCTAATGGGAAGCAGTGTGCTTTAGCATGACAGTAAACATAGTAACTGTCCAGACACTGAGAATTATGGCATTTTATAGGCGAAACAAATGGTCAACTCATCCCTGTATTGCCTGTAAGACTACATGAGGGAGATGTAGGAATTCACAATATATTAACACCATAACGATTATTGGCCTATATTAGAATTTTTTTTAATTTAATTGGTGTTGGTTGATATTTAATACCGTTTTTACATTTAGATTACGTTTGCTGTCATCTAATGCTGTCATCTAACATCACTTAAAGTTAATCCTTATTTAAAAACACTGTTAAAAGTAATCTTAAGCAAATCTCCAAAATTAATACGGATTTTCATTCTGTACATTAAAATTGTGGGTATATTAAAGTTGTGAAGTCTAAAATTCACATGTAGAATTTCAAACAATTTCTTTTTAGTTTTTAGTGTTTTATATGGAACCCCGCACATGATGTGTGCACGATTTACTATTTCATTCCCTCGATTTATAAATCATGTGCATGATTTTTAAAACGAGAGAACGAAATAGTAAATCGTGCACACAATTTAGTAAATCAAGGGGACGAATTAGTAAATCGTGCGCATGTATAGTCTACTATTTTTTTTTCCTGCATATCATGTCCGGGGCTCGGCTCCATAGTTTTATCTTTCATAAATTGTATAGAAATTTACCATTTATCGGTTGTCAGCCATAATAATTATCGGCTTATCATATCAGACAGAATTTGAATACTGTGCATCCCTAAAGGAGATGTAATATTAGTTATATATAAAGTTCTGTCATTAAACTCTAGATGGCGCTAGGCATGTGACGGTATCAAATTTTCAGGGTTCAGAAACCCTCCACCTTCCCCAGCTCAACCTGTATAGATCTGCTAGGGTAATTCATCTGCGCTATATTGCACAGCAGCAGCATCTCATACTGTACTTGCTCACAGCAGCGTGCCGTGTATGTTTTGTCAGTAGCAAGTCCCGTCCTTGCTCTGCAGCAGCAGCAAAAATCAACAGCAGCAGCAATAAAAGCAACAGTAGCAGCATAGCAGATCTATTTCGCCAAGACCAAACATACAGCATTGTCATACCCATTACCATGCCAAACACTCTGAGAGTTGTCATGACAGTAAGCAGACAGGAAGCGAAGTGGGAGAGAGAGAGAGAGAGAGAGAGAGAGAGAGAGAGAGAGGGGGGGGGGGGGGGCAGGATCAGGCGCTATATATATCGGCGTGCTGCCTACGAGACTATTGGCACTGACCGCAAACATACAAGTTTTGATACTAAACTTCAGCATTGATACTAAACAACCAACATGGGGCAGCAGGGATGTCAGTTTGCTAATTTTATCCCTGCCATCTTAAAACAGTGTTATTTTTTATGATCCCAAATAGCAAACAACAACATCGGATTTGTCGATTGTTTTTCATATACTTATAGGGAATCCTCAAACACAATAATCCAGATGACAAAAAGTAATGCTCACAAGTCTGGTGTTCAAATAATCCAAGAATGAGACCCAGAAATGGCCAGTGGGTCAGCATAAGCATTTCTATGCTCAGACTGTCCAGCATTAACAAACAACCCTATTCTGAGAGAGAAATATGTCTTTTATCCAAATGCCCCCTGATGTCATTCTCTGACCCTTCTGTTTTCATACATTGCTTTTCCCACTCCCACGGCCTGTCAGTCACTTGCAGCGAAGAATGCTGTCTGGCATTCCGAAGGAGCTTCTTGGAATACCAACAGCCTGGGAAATCAGGACAACTGGGCCAACCCATGCTGTCACACACAGTCTGCTTTGATGGTAACCCGAGAACTAGCCAAATTGATAAACCCACTGAGAATTCTTGAGCAGAGGGCAACCAGAGGTTTACACATGATGTCAGTTTATTAATAAAAAAGAAAAATAGTTCCTGTAATTATGAAGTGTAAGTTGTCATGGCTTATTATTCACTTTTGAGATTACAATAATTTTCACAAAATGTTAGGCTTGGATCATGTTTTATAAATCAAAAAGCTTTTGAAGAACTGGTAAAGGTGAAAGAAGACTTTATTGTACCTTTCCCATCCCGGGGCTGTCCTTAGCCTTTGACCCTGCCCTGAGGAGACATGGGGGTACAGGTGGGGGCGAGAGCTGCAGGGCAGCGCTGAAGCCATCAGTGTAGAAGAACGGCTCTTCTGGATCAGGTGGGGAGGGAGGAAGCGGCTGAGGCTTCTTTCGTTTGGAGAGGTTCAGCTTCTGGGCAGCCCTGTGAAAGATCAGCAAACAAAAAGTTAGGTCAAGGAGTCATGTCCAGAAGGCACTTCCTGCATTACACCTGCATTGCTATACGACTACATATCTGTCCTCCAAAGATTTGAGATGAACATATTTTCAATGGATGAGTTCACGTCTGTGACAAACCAGCAGCAAAAGAATATGATTACGAGCAACTACATTTATACACAATAAATTAAAGGCTGCATTAATTTGATCTAAATATACTAAAATCAATAATACTGTAAAATTATTACAATTTAAATGTGTTTTTTAAATTTATAAATTATATAGTAATTTATTCCTGTGATGGCAAAGCTAAATTTTCCACAGTCATTACTCTAGTCTTCAGTGTTACATTATCCTTTAGAAATCATTCTGATTTACTGATCTGGCACACAAGAAATATTTACTATTATTATTATCGATTTTAAAAACAGTTGTGCTGCTTAATTTATTATTATTATTATTATTATTATTTTGGTGGAAACATGCATTTTTTTCAGGGTTCTTTATTCTTGAAAAATATCATTTATTTTAAATAAAAAGCTTTTGTAACTATGTAAAAAAAAATTACAGTAAATTTTTATTCAATTTAATTCACTGAATAAAAGTATTGATATCTTCAAAGAAAATAAATAAATAAATAAAATAAAAAACAAATCTTACTGACCCTTACAGTGTCCTCCACTAATATTGGCACCCTTGGTAAATATGAGCATATCCTTTTGATCTTTCATTCAAAAAATTCACAAAATTGTAACCTTTCATTGAAGTAAAACAATTGAAAGTGTGTGTGTGTCATTTTCTCCAATGATCGTTGGTTGCAATTATTGGCACCCCTAAAAATTCTTATAAAATATCTCTGAAGTATATTCCCATTCATATTTAATTTTTTTTAGTACACCAGGGTGACTAGGAGTATGAAATTGTCCAGCCATGACTTCCTGTTCCACAGGAGTACAAATATGTGTAAACACAAAGGCCAAATCCCCTTAATTATTCATCACAATGAGAAAAACCAAAGAATATAGTTCTGATGTAAACCAAAAGATTGTTGAGCTTCATAAAATAGAAAGTGGCTGTAGGAAAATAGCTAAAGCATTGAAAATCCCAATTTCCACTAACAGGGCAATAATTAAGATGTTCCAATCAACTAAAGATATTACAAATCTGCCTGGAAGAAGATGTGTGTCTAAATTATCCTAATGTGAAGTGAGGAGGAAAGTTTGAGTGGCCAAAGACTCTCCAAGGATCACAGCTGGAGAATTGCCGAGAGTCTAGCAGAGTCTTGAGTCTCAGAAAGCCTAAAAAAAAAAAGATGATCAAACAGCACCTACATCACCACAAGTTGTTCAGGAGGGTTTCAAGAAAAATCCTCTGCTCTCATCCAGAAACAAACTCCAGCATTCAGTTGTCAGACACGACTGGAACTTCAAATGGGACTGGCTTCTATGGTCAGATGAAACTAAAAAAAAAAAAAAGAGCTTTTTGGCAGCAAACCCACCAGATGGGTTTGGTGCAAACAGGGATAAAAAGTACCCCATGCCCACAGTTAAATATAATGCTGGATCTTTAATGTTGTGGGCCTATTTTGTTACTGAAGGTCCTGGACATCTTGTTCAGATACATGGTATCATGGATTCTAGCAAATACCAACAGATAAAAAAATCAAAACCTGACCGCTTCTGCTAGAAATCTTATAATGGGCTGTGGTTCAATCTTCAGTGAGGACAATGATCCAAAACAAATATCAAAATCAAAACAAAAATGTGTCACTGAGCACAAAATGAAGCTTCTGCCATGGCCAACCCAGTTCCCTGACATGAACTCTATAGAAAATGAGTGGGATGAACTCTGATTTCTTCTCAGGTGTTCTCCAAACTCATCAGGCATTATAGAAGACGATTCAGTGCTGTTATCTTGGGAAAAGGACATTGCAATAATTGGGTGCCAATAATTGTGGCCAACGTGAACTAGAGAAAAACATTTATTTCATAATGAGATTTTCCCCCCACTTTCAATTGTTTTCCTTCACTGAAAGGTTACAATTTTGTGATTTTTTTTTTAAATAAAAGATCAAAAAAACTCATACAGTTAATGGTTTATAAAGACAATGTCATAATTAGCTACATAGTCAAAAGGGAGACCCCTGGTTTGGCTTTCCAATTAAGTAAAATCTTAATGTTATACCAATGGCTTCCAACAGTTTGTGGAGTGCCCTTTTCCATATGAAATGTTTGAACACCTTTGAGATGAATTGGAACAGTGAGTCGAATGGCAGTGTCTGACCTCACGGTGTAAAAACCTGCATCCATGTTCCAAAATCTAGTGGAAAGCCTTCCCAGAGGAGCAGAACCTTTTAAGAAGTACACGATAATGAAAAATAAGTGTTCAACAAGCACATATTGTTGTGGTGTTAGGCTGTCCACATGCTTTTGGCCATACAAATGTTGTAATTGTAAAAAGGTGCAGGCTACCTAAAGCTCTGTGTGTTATTCAGCTCACATTCAGGTCTCTATGCCTGTTAGCATGAGGCTGAAGGGCTTGAGTAGAAAAGATTGAGCTCATTAAATGCCTCACTCTTCCTCACATCCTTTCTCTCTCTCCCTCCAACTCCTTCAGCACAGCCTCTTCAGGGGTGAAAAATCACAGCGAACACTGTGTAATTACAGTCTCCATGAAGGACACAAGAGGAGGCCCCCACAGGAAATGTGTATGTGCTATGCATTAAAAGGTGTGAGTGAACGTGTGTGCAAACACACACAAATTACAGAAAGAAATTATCACTGAGCATCATCACCATGTGTATGTTTAAATAGGGAAACACTATTAAATTAGAATTTTTGGCTAAATTGAGAAAATTTAACGCCAATAAGTATGTCTTACCAGCCTCTCCATATATAAATAAAATTATTACTAATATAGAAATTAACAATTTTTTTTATTAATAACACTGCAAAATAAATCATAATATAACAACATAATATGTGACCCTGGACCACAAAACCAGGCATAAGTCGCATGGGTATATTTACAGCATTAGCCAACAATACATTGTATTTTTTTTTTTTTTTTTTTTTTTGCTTTTGTGCTAAAAATCATTAGGATATTAAGTAAAGATCATGTTCCATGAAGACATTTTGAACATTTTCTACCATAAATATTTTTTTTGTGAGTGGATATGCATTGTTAAGGACTTCATTTGGACAACTTTAAAGGCGGTTTTCTCAATATTTAGATTTTTTTGCACTCTTAGATTCCAGATTTTCAAATAGTTGTATCTTGGCCAAATATTGTCCTATTCTAACAACGGCATAAAAAAGTGCAGCTACTGAATATTTCATATAATTGCTAAACATTTATAAAAGCATATATTCGTATGACATACTAGCTTATTTATTGAGCTTTCAGATGATGTATAAATCTCAATTTTTTAAAAAGAATGACCCTTATGACTGTTTTTATGGTCCAGGGTCACATATATTATAAATTATAACAAATATAATATGTATTACAAATATAATATGTTCTGAATGGCCAGTGGGATAAATAAACAAACAAGCAAAACAAACAAACAATATAAAGTAACCAGCAAGGCATTTTACTTTCTCACCAAAGCCATTTTTATTCTCATTTGGCACTTGTCGAGTGTTAATTTTGGACCCTGGAGTGTGAATGAGACAGAGAGACTGAGAATGAAAAAAGAGAGCTTGTAATAGGGGGCATAAGAGGTTGGAAAAAAATACTTGAGTGAGAGGAGGAGGGTTTTATTAAAATTAAACCTATGGAGACAAAGCCTTTTTTTTGCCCCCTCCTCCTCCACACACCTCACCTTTTCACACACACATACAGCGCATCCTCTAACATAAAGAGGAAACCCACGCCCACATGTAGGGCAGAGAGCCGCATTCACAGCGTCTGGCTGCACGACAAATGCTTTACAAGCTTCTTATGAAGCACAACACAGTCACACATACAAAAGATTGAGATATCAGTCAGGAGGGAACAGAGGTGAGTGACCAGAGTGGGAGAAAAGCAGCATGGTAGAGTGAGCTCCGATACGCTAGGCTGGGCTTTTTCCAGATGCACCCACCTGTTAAATCTCCCTTCCCTGCCCTGCAGTGAGCAGTCTCTCTCTCGATTTGCTATTACTGCAGGTGATGTTTTAGGGTTGCAGCTGAGAGCAAACCAATGCACTGTGGTTACTAAAGCACTTTTACAACCTTAATGATGCATACTTAGGTGTTGAACAATGAAGCAGCACATTAGAGGTATAGTTCACTCAAAAATACAATTTCTATCATAATTTACTCATCCTCGTGTCATTTCAGTATTTCTTTCTTTTATAGAATCAAACACAACTTTGAAAAATATCTCAGTGTTGTTTTGGCAATACAGTGAAAATCAGTTAGGTTCAGTGTTGTTTTGGTATGGACAAAATCAACTTAAATATTCTTAAAAAATATATTATTTTGTGTTTTTCAAAAGACAGAAGGGCATACGGGTTTAAAAAGACTTGAGGGTGAATAAATATGGACAGAATTTACATTTTATTGGACAAAACCCTGGGAATCAAACCCACATTCTTGGGCTGCAAACACCAGTTAAACTGCACATACCCTACAGAAAAACAAATGTAATGGTAAATGAGCAACTCAAAAGAGTCCACTATACTTACAGTTCTCTCCAATCCATTATCTCAGTTCAGAGGTCATATCAGCACAGCAGTGAGAAAAGCAGCTTTTTAACTTGTTCATTCCAGACCCCGGTAAGAGCACTCCACGGCTCCCGGCACGTGTGAGAGCAAGGCGGGGCGGGTGCGGAAGGCGTGCTGGAGATGGGGGACTAGAGGTGTCTGCTGGAGGACGGGGCGATGTGATTACTGTCACTGTCATCAGGGGTCCACTTCATGCAAATTCCCAGACGAGGAAGTGGATACAGGTGCGGCAAGATGCGAGAGGCAAGAAGCAGATGTCAGAAACGCTCATGATGACCCCCAAAAGTTTTCTGCGGCACGGACGGGTAAGTAGCGCTCCTGCAGTGAAGCATTTTCCGCCACGCTGTACTTCCACGGAGCACGTCACCAACGGTTGACTTCTCAAAGTTTAGCTCTTCCGTTCACCTGTCGGAAACTGATGTGTTTGTAACCCAAAACTGCAATCAACTTTTCATGTTTCTTTTCCACTTCCCTCCAAGGTAGCCCTCACTTCACCTCTGCATCGAGGCTGGGCGGGGGCACATCATCCCTCTCTCCTGCGTTCCTTTCCTCCGCTCTTTGCGTTCCTCTCTGCCACTAGCCCATTGACGGAACTCCCAGGGAAGACAGAGGAAAAGGCAAATCCCCTGGGATGAGGGGAAAAAAAAGTCGATTCCTGCTTCTGCTGTTGCTGGGAAACCCTGGCAGAAGTCCAACGGTCCTCTCCGTCTACTCTCCGCGTCTCTCCCTCAATCTGGTGAGTCGCTCTCACCTTCTCCCTCTCGCTTTGCTGCACTCGCTCTCTCCCTCTCCTCTCCTCAGCCCAGCCCCCTTTCCATTCCCCTCCCAGACACAGTGTCAGTACACAGCTGCTGTGCAAAGCGCCACTGATAGGCAGCATGCTCCACACACACTTGTCTGCGCACGCACACACACATTCTCTCTTTCAATCACACGAACACACTTCGCTGACGTGCAAAGCATGCACTTTCACACACACTGGCATGAATACTTCATGAGTGCTGAGGAGCCCCCTTTCCTCATTCTGCTGGACTTCAAAGAGACTGAGTTAGTGTGTGTGGAACAGAAGCAAGGAAACAGTATAATAAGTGTCTTCCTGCTCTTACACATGTCAATCTGTTTCCTATTATTAACATAACAAAAAGAGAGCAAAGATGAAGATGAAACTTATTACAGATGATATTCTGACAACTGTGTGAAAATCTATCTAATTTGTACTTCTACATTTGTTTTTGCCATACAGTGAAAGCAAAACAACGTTGAACCCCTTTGACTTTCATTGTATGGACAAACAAAACAAAACACTGAAGAAGAAATAAAATCATACTGATTTGGAATGAAATGAGGGTGACTGAATTGTCGTTTTTGAGTGAACTGTTCCTTTTAGGATGGTGATTAGCAGAATACAAATAAGGTCTGGTTAGATGAATGGATGGCAGCACTGGTAGATAAATCAATGGCGCAAGATAAAACAAACAGGTGTGCTGCGAGATGTTAATGAGGACATTAGCCCGCAAGCGAAGCTACAGACCTCCACTGCTTCACTAATAGTCAGAAAACAATGCTGTTAACTATTAACTATGCAGACCCAGCCTTTAGGTGCTTGGGGAAAACAAGAGTGCCAATTAACATGTAATATTTATGTGTGTGTGTGTGTGTGTGTGTGTGTTTGGGATGATGAATTGGTGAATGAGGTGGAATGAAAGAAGAGAGATGTTCTGTTCCAGCAGAAAGTATGACATATAGCCTTGCAGGACTTTGTCCAATAGTAGATTCACCTGCTCTGAGTCGCCATTCCCTCAACAATATGTAATATGGCCATCGGTCAAGCTGACAATGCAATAAACTCAGATAACTCTGTGTTTGCAGGTGGGTGAGAGTTTGTTTCAGTGTCTCTCCAAACTCGAATCTTTCCAAAAAAGTATTGGTCTTTTCAGTTTTTGAGTTTTAAAAAGGATTCAAATTCTAGCGTTTTTGTCTTTTTGTGACAAAATGTTTAAATGCCAACTGTTTTTAGCATGATATATGTTTGGCAATGGTTCTTTTAACCCTTAAAGATGGAGTGTGTAGCTTTTCAATTTCTTTAAACAACCATGTAGGAAGACGCATCATGGCTATATTCCAGGATGACAATGTCAAGACAGGGTTAAAATTGTGAAAGAATGGTTCAGAGAGCATGAAGAATCATTTTCACACATTAATTGGCACCTCTGAGTCCAGACCTTAACCTCATTGAAAGTCTTTGGGATGTGCTGGAGTAGACTTTACAGAGTGCTCACCTCTTGCATTGTCAATACAAGATCTTGGCCAAAAATCGATGCACCTCTCGATGGAAATAACATCACAACATCTATTTCCATTGAGAGGTGCATCATTTTTTTGGCCAAGATCTTGTATTGACAATGCAAGAGGTGAGCTCTCTGTAATGTCTCCTCCAGCACATCCCAAAAACTTACAATGAGTTTAAGGTCAGTGCCAATTCATGTGTGAAAATGATTCTTCATGCTCCCTCCCAACAATTCTTTCACAATTTGAGCCTGATGAATCCTGGAATATGGCCATGATACATCTTAATACATGGTTGTTTGAGAAATAAAAAGCTACACACTCCATCTTTAAGGGTTAAAAGAACCGTTGCCAAACATAACAGGCTAGAAAAATAATAATCACTGTAATAATAATCCAGTCATAGATTCTTAAAGGGATAGTTCACCCAAAAATGAAAATTTGATGTTTATCTGCTTACCCCAAGCGCATCCAAGATGTAGGTGACTTTGTTTCTTCAGTAGAACACAAATGATGATTTTTAACTCCAACTGTTGCTGTCTGTCAGTCAAGTAATGGGAACTCGAACAATAAGAGTCGAAAAAATGTGCATAGAAAAATCCAAATTAAACCCTGCGGCTCATGATGACACATTGTTGTCCTAAAACACGAAACGATCAGTTTGTGTGAGAAACCGAACAGTATTTAAATCATTTTTTACCTACACTATGTCCAACTGCTTTCAGCATTCGCTTAGTGAGGTCTGATCGCGCTCTGACAATGTCAGTGATGTCTAGCACTCATTAAAGTATATGTGCAAGACATCACTGCCATTGTCAGAGCACGATCAGACCTCACCAAGTGAATGCTGAACACAGTTGGACATTGTGGTGTATTAGAGGTAAGAAATGATACAAATACTGTTCGGTTTCTCGCACAAACCGATCATTTTGTGTCTTAAGACATCAATTTGTCGTCACGAGCCACAGGGTTTAATTTGGATTTGTCTGTGCATGTTTTTCTTGACTCTGTTCGAGTTCCTATTCACTCGCATTATTTGACTGACAGATGGCAACGGCTGGAGTTAAAAATCATCATCGACTTTTTTTTGGCCGGGCAGTGTATATTTAAAAGGCAAAAAAAAAAAAAAAAAAGATTAACCCTTCAAAAATCATTTGAATATACTAATTTGGTGTTCAAGAATAATTTCTTATTGTTATCAGTGTTAAAAACAGTTGTGCTGCTTAATATTAACTGACTTTTGAACAATAGTGTACATGCATTCAAATTGTAAATAAGGTAAATTTTGATTTCATGCTGACAAGTTGCATCTTGCCCACTGTAGTCTCGTCATTGCAAGCAAGAGCCAACTTTGCAGCTTGGTCATTAGCTGAGACAGACTTTAGATTACTAAAGGACAATTTGCCACCAACCTCTCTAATCCCCTTACAACCTATATCTTGAAGCTCATTATGTGACTAGACGTATAACACATCCTTAATTCCCCCACTTCATTCCTCTCACTTATTTTCTTTGCTTCAGTCTCCTTGAATCATTCAACTGTTCAAGAAAATCCTAAGCAAACCATAGCAGCAGATCAATCTAAAACTGAAAAATCAGGTGTCCTCACCTGTGTCATGCAATCAGAGATTTCTGCAGCTGAAAAAGAAGAATAGGCAAGAAGTCTTTGACCCAAAACCCTCAATATGGCAGTATCAAACTTTTTGCTATGAGTTATATATCAAATATCAAATTCTGTTGTGAAACTCTAGATGACACAGGCCGGGTCCTTAACACAACCTGATGATATTTACATCATTAACTACATGTTAATGATGTAAATATTACATCTTACTACATCTTACATGCTCGCAGCACCACATTGGTGTATGTACTGGCTGTAGCAAGTACCTGTACTTGCTCTGCAGCAGCAGCAATAATCTACAATATCACCAATAATCAACAGCAGCAGCAGCAGTGTAGCAGATCTATTCCACCAAGACCAAATACATTAACATTGTCATATCCACTACCATGTTAAAAATCTTCAGAGAGTTGTCATGATAGAAATATGTTTGACAAATTTCCACACTGAATCAATATAAGGCAAGTCGACATTGGAAAGAAATTTTAAATAACTTTGAGAATTTGTCTAGTTGTCTCTATATGGACTCAAAAGCTGCTGTTAAACTGAAGATTACTGCTGAAGACCTCTAGCAAAGTTGACCAGAGCTGACCCGTCGAGGTATGGACTCCACTAGACCCCTGAAGACGTGCGGTGGTATCTGGCACCAAGATGTTAGCAGCAGATCCTTTAAGTCCTGTAAGTTGCGAGGTAGGGCCTCCATGGATCGGACTTGTTTGCTCAGTACATCCCATAGATGCTTGATTGGATTGAGGTCTAGGGAATTTGGAGGCCAAGTCAACACCTCAAACTATTCCTGAACCATTTTTGCTTTGTGGCAGGGCGCATTATCCTACTGAAAGAGGCCACAGCCACCAGGGAAACCACCGTTTCCATGAAAGGGTGTACATGGTCTGCAACAATGCTTAGGTAGGTGGTACGTGTCAAAGTAACCTCCACATGGATGGCAGGACCCAAGGATTCCCAGCAGAACATTGCCCAAAGCATCACACTGCCTCTGCTGGCTTGACTACTTTCCATAGTGCATCCTGGTGCCATGTGTTCCCCAGGTAAGTGATGCAGACACACCCGGCCATCCACGTGATGTAAAAGAAATCAGACCAGGCCACCTTCTTCTATTGCTCCGTGGTCCAGTTCTGATGCTCACATGCCCACTGTTGGCGCTTTCTGCAGTGGTAAGAGGTAAGCAAGGGCACCCTGACTGGTCTGCGGCTATGCAGCCCCACATGCAACAAAATGCGATGCACTGTGTATTCTGACACCTTTCTATCAGAACCAGCATTAACTTCTTGAGCAATTTGAGCTACAGTAGCTCGTCTGTTGGATCAGACCACACGGACCAGCCTTCGCTCGCCACATGCATCAGTGAGCCTTGGCCGCCCATGACCCTGTTGCTGGTTCACCGCTGTTCTTTCCTTGGACCACTTTTCATAGATACTGACCACTGCAGACCAGGAACACCCCAGAAGAGCTGCAGTTTTGGAGATGCTCTGACCCAGTCGTCTAGCCCACTAGCTTATGCTTGCCCATTTTTCCTACTTCTAACACATCAACTTTTAAAGATAAAATGTTCACATGATGCCTAATACATCCCACCCACTAACAGGTGCCATGATGAAGAGATAATCAATGTTATTCATTTCACCTGTCAGTGGTCATAATGTTTTACCTAATCGGTGTATAACGTGATTTTGATTTAAAATGCATTAGTAAATGTTGATAAAAATGAATATGAACAAAGATTAATAAATGCTGTACACTATAAGTTAATGTTACCTAGTGTTAGCAAATGAGACCTTATTAAAGTGTTGCCAAACATACTACAAAACAGACAAAAATAAATTAAAATTAAAAATAAAAATAATTTAAATAAATAAATAAAACACAAAAACAAGCATGCACATGGTATCTCTAAGTCTTCGTGTCCTACAATGTACAATATGTTGGTGGCATTGTTATTTAACATAATTCTGCACAGTGTTTGGTATTACCTCACAATGCATATGTGACTGAACAAGGCTAATCCGCTATGCTGTTTCTTTCCTTTAAATCTCAGCGAATATACTCAATCTCTTAAATTATGAATACGAAGTCCTCCTCTTTAGTCCTGGCATGCAGGGTTTCTTTCATTTCGACTATATTCCCTTGGTTAGAATCAGCATGAAGCCACTGATTCATATATGACACACCATTGAGAGGCTTCAATGCCTATGGCTAGAAAAAGATCAGCTTAAAGGGCACTGGGGCTCAATAATTGCTGTGAAATCTAAATGGTGTACCCAAAACACCACGACATCACTCAACACCTTCTACATCTTCCCGACACCTGTGTTACCTGCTGAGCCGCCATGCTCTCACTCGTTCAGCTCTTTGTCTTAATGTTGTATGGCAGCTGCTTTGAGCTCCCGTCATTATTGACTTCTGTTTCATGAATTGTGCACTGCGACCTTGCCCTGAGGTACACGAGAGCCTTTGTCATGTAGTGCCAGGGGGCATTACCTCCACAAATTATGAGGCAGCTCTTTAACAGCATGCTAGCACATCTGAGTTTGTTGCCGACTATTAGCACGCACTCATTTTGATTCAGCCTGGCAGAACATATTCTGATTCTGTTTGCTGGCAGAGGATGAAAACAATAAAAAGATAAAGTAGAAGCCACTAGGAGCCGATTCCAATCAAACATTCACGTTCAATATTGTGGCTAACAACAGGTTGAGCAGATATCAGGAGCTACCGGGGCTCAGCTGCTTCAAGGACATGGCAGCTCTACTGATCGAAACCCTGAATCCCCCCGTTTCCCCCTTAGACATAATATGGAGAAGGGGGAGTTCAGTCAGTGGGGTGGAGGCACAGCCCCTTTTCATTTTCAAAGGAATACTGCCCGACTGGAAAACATCAAATAGTCCAGCTCAGAGACTCAAGGATCGACTCTGTCAATATCTGCCTGCCATGTGTTCTTTATTGTTTTTCCTCCCTCTTTTTCTACCCTTTTGAATGACAATGAATAGCTACTGTATGCATGAAAAAACCTCTTGAAAGGAGGTCAAAATGCAAAAAAGAGGTGGTTAAAAATGAAAAGCAGGTAATCTCCAGTGATCTTATTAGCATTCATCTATAATGGCATGGGGTGTGAAATGAGAGAGGCAGGTTTAAGGGGATGCCTCAAAATCATTAGAGGACATAAAAAGTGTGAATTACAAAGAGTGAGACAAAAAATAAATAAATAATTTTTAAATTTAAAAACCTGAATAAGGCCAGACTGTTTTTTTTTTTTTTTTTTTAAGGAATAGATCACTGAAAAAAGGATAATTTACTCCCCCTTATGTTGACTTTCTTCTGTGAAACACAAAAAGACATTAATTTTTTTTTTTTTTTTCCATTTAATTAAAGTTTTTTGGACCCATTTACTTACATTGTGTGAACACAGAAGAAAGAAAGACATTCAGGTTTGGAACAACAAGAGGGTAAATTACAGTCAAACCAAAAATTATTCAGACAGTTTTGATATTTTTGATATATTTTTACTAGTGGGTGCAGGACACTATAGTTCATTTATGTAAGTGAGGATAGCAAAATAAAGTAAACTGTGACATATTATACCCAAAAGTTCTTCATACAGTGGACTACCAGTAAAATTGATAAAAATTTGGAACCAAAAATTATTCACACACCTGATCATGTTTTCCATCCACATAAACTAAATCAGAATCGATTCACCATGTGATTTCAAATTGGCTCCATCAAAACAAAATAACTTTTATATGGTTGGAGTCTTATGTGAGTTACATGATTTTAAACACATTTTTTCAAAAGTACTATTCATTTCATGTGTCAAACGTTTTTTATGAGGAAAAATTACAGGAAGTGTCCCTTTAAAGGGATACTCCACCGTTTTTTCATATTAAACTA
This sequence comes from Chanodichthys erythropterus, assembly GCF_024489055.1. Taxonomy (NCBI): domain Eukaryota; kingdom Metazoa; phylum Chordata; class Actinopteri; order Cypriniformes; family Xenocyprididae; genus Chanodichthys; species Chanodichthys erythropterus. The sequence goes on along the minus strand of NC_090224.1, from coordinate 7,163,746 downwards.
GGTTATTCCCTTAACTAAGACGAGTTGATACATACCTCTCTCGTCTCAGTGCGTGCACTAAATCGTTCTGTCTTGCGGCGAAACTTTGTTAGCACTTAGCTTAGCCCAGTTCATTCAATAGGGGCCAAGCAGAGAAGCTACCAAACACCTCCACGTTTTCCCAATTTAAATACAGTTACTCGAGTAGTGTAACTCGACCTAGGACGGTGAAACAAAACAAAACGTTGCGCTTTTCTAAGCGTGTAAAATGGATAACTATATTGTATGGCGGAATACCATAGCAAGTGCTCGGGAGTAATATCTTCACTCGTGAAAAGTCCTCTCACCGACCTCTCACGAGTGAAGATATTACTGCGCCAAGTCAAAGTGCTCCCGAGCACTTGCTATGGTATTCCGCCATACATTTTACACGCTTAGAAAAGCGCAACGTTTTGTTTTGTGTCACCGTCCTAAGTCGAGATACACTACTCGAGTAACTGTATTTAAATGGAAAAACGTGGAGGTGTTTGGTAGCTTCTCTGCTTGGCCCCTATTGAATGAACTGGGCTAAGCTAAGTGCTAACAAAGTTTCGCCACAAGACAGAGCGATTTAGTGCACGCACTGAGACGAGAGAGGTATGTATCAACTCGTCTTAGTTAAGGGAATAACCTAGTTTAATATGAAAAAACGGTGGAGTATCCCTTAAATACTCTACTTGGTGAAGTACAGGAAAGTTTTGGCTGGTAATAATTCATAGCATTTTCTTTATGATTCTTGAAATACTTTCCCCTCCAATACTGTTTTGCCCTTTAAAAGCTGACCTGGGAAAAAAAGCTTTGCTGCACTTGTGTAAGCAATTCATTGTCTTTCTTTTCCTTTTTCTCTCACTTTCACAGTCTGTGTTGAGATGTTTCCACTTTTGCTCAATCTGAAGTTTTTATGTCTCTCTCTCTCTCTCTCTCGCCATCTCTCTCTCCATCTCTGTCAGCTGTTTTCTGAGTGTCATTGTTCCACACACTCGCAGACTGATGTTTAATTACCACATGCCTTTACATACAAATAAACACACATGCGCGCACACACACACACACCTGTGTGAGTACAGCGCTGTCAGGCAGCGTTGGTGCTCAAAGCACCTGAGAATATTCTCTCTGTAAATAGCATTTTAAACAGACTTCATGTCATGAGCTACTTACTGCGCTAGAACGAGGGTTGAGGAAGGAGTGAGGGAGCAAGGCAAAACAAGGCTGGAGAAACAAGGATGACAGGGAGTGATTGTAGAGAGAATTGAGCGAATGAGAAACAAAAATAGAGTGATGGGTGGAAATAGAGAGAGAATACAAGCTCTTTCTCATCAGACTTTTAAAATTACTTATTCAGCTCCATCTCTCTGCAAACAAACTGGGTCATGGACTGAAACTTTGGCCCAGAATAATCACCACAGTCAGCCAGACCGAGGACATGGCTGTATGCCATGAAAACAACAACAAAACACACTCAACCTGAGGAACAAAAGCTGCCACATAACCTGCATACTGATACACACATATACAATATGTCCTCATCAGTAACATGAAGAGAGACAAGAATGAGATGAATTCATAAAAGTAATGCTAAATGTTAACTATGCTAAATGCTAATAATAAAGTACAACTAAGCATATCATCAATCATCATTAGGGTTGTAAATTAAATAGGCTTATCAGTCTTTAAAATGAAGGTGAAAACTCTTCCCATACCTTTTGGCTATTAATGTCAAAGGCCACAATATTAAATTATTTTAGTGCTAATTCATGTCACTTGGAAGAAGCTAGCCAAATTAGCCAAAACTATGCATAAAAAAAATGAAAGAAAACATGAAAAATGTGCTATTTATTAAGTTGGCTTGAAAAAGCCAACTTACTGTAACGCTATTTAAACTTATTATTATTCTTCTGAGACCAACTCTATCTCCTCCTAGAGCAGGGATGGACAACTCCGGTCCTGGAGGGCCAGTGTCCAGCAGAGTTTAGCTCCAACCCTGATCAAACACACCTGAACCAGCTAATCAAGGTCTTTAGGATTAGTAGAAAGTTTTTGTTAGAGTTTTTATCAGGGATGGAGATAAACTCTGCAGGACACTGGCCCTCCAGGACCAGAGTTGTCCATCCCTGTCCTAGAGCTTTAACTCTATAGACCTTTTCAGCGCTGCGCTCGTTGTCTTTTGACTTCCGGCTTGTATTTCCACAGCGATCTTATGTATTTATGAATGAACTGCTCATTTTAAAATCTTCCCGGTCTACTGCATTTGTTAAGACATCTGCTTTAAACATTACAATGCTCATGATAACTTTCATTAACTCTACAACACGTAAATCCACTTCACCAGCGATGCCATAGAAATATACAGGGCTACCGCGAAAACGGAAGTTCAAAGACAATATTCTAAAGATGGCGGCGCGCATGTTTCTCTGGAAAATAAGGTCTATAAACTCCAAACTCGGGTCAGACCTTCAGACTGTTGTTAACTTAGTTGCTATATCTTTTTTAACTGATCCGACTTGGAAACTTGGAAAAATCCCATCGACTTTCATTGAACTTGGCTGATCTGAACATTCCGTCCAACTGTCAAAATTCAAATTCAAACACACATACTCAATTAAACTGCCATTCCTATTTCTGAGCCATTTAAACTCTTTCAAACTCATTTAATCTATCTATCAAACTAAATCTATCTATCAAACTAAATCTATCTATCAAACTAAATCTATCTATCAAACTATCTATCTATCTATTATCTATCAACACCCTAGCAAGCACCCAGAGTACCCTAGCAACTGCATAGCAACACCCTAGCAACCACCCCGAGTACCCTAGCAACCGCATAGCAACACCTTAGCGACCACTCTGAATACCCTAGCAACCGCGTAGAAACACCTTAGCAACCGCGTAGCAACACCTTAGCAACCACCCGAGTAGCCGAGCAACTGCATAGCAACACCCTAGCAACCACGCAGAATACATTAGCAACTGCATAACAACACCTTAGCAACCACCCAGAGTACAATTGCAACCATGTAGCAAAACCTTAGCAACCACCCCAAGTACCCTAGCAACCGTATAACAACACCCTAGCAACCACCCAGAATACCCTAGCAAACCGTATAGCAACACCCTAGCAACCACACAGAATACCTTAGCAACCGCATAGAAACACCTTAGCAACCACCCCGAGTACCTTAGCAACCGCATAGCAACACCTTAGCAACCACCCTGAGTACCCTAGCAACCACATAACTATCAAAACTACTTAACTAAAACTTTCAAACTGAGAACTTTTAAAACCATTTCAAACTTTCTGGGCCGTTTTTTTCAAGCCAACTTAAAGTTTGTCTTGACAAACTTTTTTATCTAGTTTTTTTATATTTATGAAAAGTTCAAAGTAAAGTTAATAAATATTAATATTTAATATTAATATAAATAAAAAGTGTGTAGTCCACATAATAATAAACACAATAGATAACACAATCAATATAAAACAAATACTCTTACTGTATATGCAAGACATGTTATTCTCATGATATACTGCAATCACTGTGCATTTTTGTACACCAAGTAACTCCGTTTGTTGAGGGAAAAGTTGAGCTTAGACAGCTGATGAAAAAAATATTCTTTTGAAATATTATGCAAAAGGTGCAATTTGATTGGACTAACCACATTTACACATTATTTGCAGCATTATACACAAAATGGTTTCGATTTCATGATAACTGTGAAAAATAAAAATTAAAATAGACTTTTTGAAAGGTTATTGAAAGTTCACTTGGCTCAGAAAAACAAAAACAAGATAAGCATAATGCAAAGTGATAAACAAAACAGAGAATAAGAAGCGTGCAGACTAGTAGTAAACAATGTCAGTTCATACTACAGACGCTTTGTATTTATACTGCTATGCAGCAGTAAATCTCGTTACATTGGATTTTGTGTTGAAGCTTCAATGCTCCGTCACAACAAATTTACATATAAGCTTTAGGTTTAGGAAGTTTTGCAGGCTATAACTTTTCCTAACCATGATAAGCTGACACATATAAAGTGCATATAGTATCACACACATGAGAGAGCTAGGTTATTGTCAAACCTAAAAGCTTTTGTTAAAAGCAGGTTACAGAACTTGTTAAAAGCAGAAATGCGTGTTCAGCCACATCAGTTACATGATGCATTCCCAACCCCTGCATTCATTACAAGCACTGTCATTCAGTGCAAACAGGTGTCGTCTCTGTTGTTCCCTGACGATTATGCATTTCAGCACAGCAGTCAGCAGGACAATAATGCGGTGCATGACTCCAGCAGATAATACACACTCAGCGTGCCGATGAAAGCCCATGGAAAAGCACATGAGAGAGCCCCTCAGTCACAAAGCGACATCAAAGCCGGGGAGAGACGGTCCCCATCTACGGGGATGGAGAAGCCACTCTGCTTTTATCTGTAAATCTTTAAAGGCGAGATTACAGCTGGCCTTCAGTCGTAAAAACCCACTTGTTCCTGGTACTTGCTTTTTGCACACCTCTGCACAATTCAGCAGCATCATGCATGTTGCGAAGTATATCACACACAATAAATGACACATATATGTTTGCCATAAAACATATCACTGATCTGCTTTATCCAGTAGTGATCCTAAAGGTCACAGGGCTGTTGATTGCAGGAGATAAGTGTAAAAATCCCTCCATCACAAAAGCTGAGTGTTTACCTCTTTACTTAAGGTTATGCTGTGCTATATCAGAAAATAAAAGCAACCTTATACCTGAAACCTCTGAGGCAAATCTGTGAGTGAGAAAGTGTGCGTGAGTCTATATCTGTTCTTACACTCCCTCTGGCGTGTTTACTAGACTGACACTTTCAAACAGATGAGAGGAAGGGAATCTGTCACAACAACCATCCTTGATCTGTATCTGTAAGGGAAACAACTGGGGTTAAAGGTCACTGAAGCTGCAGTATGCCTCTCCAGTGGGCTGTCTTGCTGCAGTGTGAACCTTGATTCGCACAGACACAAAGCTTGGATGGCTATTGGGAGCGCACTAGGAATTTGGCATGCTCTATATGGGTCATTCTCAAAAAATGTTGACTGTCAGACTAAATGAGTAACTTGAAAATTAATACATTACATGGGAAATTTTGAACATTTAAACAGCATTTTCTTACTATGAATTTTTTAATTATAATTTTTTTTATTTTTAAAGTTCAACATTTTTAACACCAATGACATGAAATCCATGGACAAACATTCTTTTAATTTATGAATAATACTAATGATAGATGATAGACTAATGAAGGCACCTGACAAATTAAAATATATTTAAATGTGCAAAACAAAATGAAAGTCAAATCCTAAATTTATGAACGAATAGTTTAGGGAAACGTTTGTCTAAGGGAAAAGAGTCATTTGTCTTCATACACATGACAGAACACGGAACAAACAAAACAAGTATATTTAAACATGGACACAACAGCAATCCATCTCCTCCTCCTCCTCCTCCCAGAACAAAGGCCATATTTAGAAAATTTGTTTTGGACACTCAAGCACAGAGGATCCATTTTCATAGCCTGCTAGCCAGAACCTAGCCAGGCGCCACCCATGTCCGAGCAGCAGCCAGAGCCCTCCGTGAACATCGAGACCCCAGAAGCTGATGTTGTCCCGGAGTTCGAATCAGTCAAGGTGTGTAAACCGGCAGCAACATCGGCCATTGAGGGCATATTAGTGGAGCTCATGGGGAGCGGGAGAGAGGAGCCCCTACCCCTATCCCACCACTGAGGTAAATTTGCCACTGGTCTCTGAATATTTGGAGGAATGTTTGGAAGAGGTTTTCCACCCTAAGATCTCCTGCGTCTCCTGTGTGGCCACCCAGCCTCCCTCTCCCGCCCCCTCCTCCAAAGTCTACCAGTTCTCCAGACCTGCCTTTGCTGGTTTCTGTCAGCCCCTCAGAGTTTCCTCAGCTGACTCCTTCATGTGCTGATGATCCAGTTCAGGTCTTCCAAAGCTTCCTTAGCAACGTCTCGGTCAGAGGATCCCCTGTCTCTGCCTCTAGTCATCGGGCCCCGGATTCCACCTCAGCCCTCTGACACAGCAGTTTCACCTTCGCGCAACGCTCCCTCAGCTCCACCACGGACTGTCATCCCTAAGGGTCCGCCGGGCTCCCTCGTCCTTCTGACCTCATCTCATTCCATCATCGCTCTGGCTCCACCTCGGACTTCCAGGTCAGTGGCTTTGCCTTGATCCTCCACCCCTCTGGCTTCACCGGGCTCCTCCTTCCCTCCGGTTCGGCCGGTCTCCGCCCTGGTCTGCCAAGCCCATGCCTGTGCTTCAGTCACACCCACCTACGGCTCCACCTTGTCCCTCCGGACTTTCAGCATCACCCTGGCTCTTTGGCTCTTTCTCACGGTCTCTGCTTCAGTCAGTTGTCCCCCTGGTTTCATCTGTACACCCCAGGTCTACATCAAGGCTCCTCCCTCCATCAGCTCCACCATGGACTGTTATCTCTGTTTTTGTTTTGTTTTGCCCCTCTCTAGCTCCACATCCTCCAGGAGCCCCTCCCTCCTTTGTACTCTTTTGTGGCGCAAGTATGCGCCTTTGGGGATGAGGAGCTACAGTCAGGGTTATGCACTGTCTAGTTAACTTCTGAGTTTTTATTCAGTCCTCATTGTTTTCTGTTTGCCTGCTTCTCTTTGCCTTGTTTGTTACCATAGTCATTAACGGAGTTATCCAGGTGGGATGCGTTATGTTAACAATCTCTGTGTGTATTTAAGCCCTCAGTTTTCTTAGTTCAGTGTTCTGTGCTGTCTAATTCATGTGATTGCGTTTCCCTGGTTTTGATTTATTAAAGACTATATTATTGAGTCATTCGTCTTCGTTAGCTATTTTACTGCAGCTACGCATGACACATTTTGAGAACGACCCATTTAAAGGAGTATAGTCATGTAAACTTACTGGTTGATCTGAGCTGATCCCATCCTGTCATTCCTCCCCAAAATGGCAACAGAATTTTTTTCCTCCAAGCAGTCTTTCCCATATCGGTTTTTTTTTTTTACTTCATCTCAACATTCATGACACAACACCCACATTTACAGTTTTTTGTGTGTACATTTAATTTTTCTCATCTATGATCCCATTCTGTTGTCAGTACAAACAATTGGTGAGCTAATAATTAGAAAAAGAGAATATATAAATATTCTGATTCAGTTTTAACAAAACATGCCTTCAATAAATAAAAAAGCAAAAGGGGTTCCTAAATTATATGTTTCTGATCACCTCTCTACCTCCTTTCTCATTATTATTTCGTCTTTTCTGCCTCTCTTTCTTTTACAACTGTGCAACCATGGCAACTTGCTTTTAAAGACACTGTGCAAGGTGTGAGCTCCAGGTGGAAGTCAAGGCCAGGGAGAGGACACAAGTTCTACCCCTGACAGTTGAGCTGCTCTGACTCGTATAATTGAGGAAAGGATGAAAACATTTTGCCATGAATATGCATATTTTGCCACAGGCAGTCTAAGCAATATTCAAAATGTCTATTTGTCAGTCATGCCTAATTTGCATAATGGCACATTCTTTCTTTCACTGGATTTTGGACTGACTAAGTATACTCACAAATCACTGCCAAAAGCTTCCCTTATGACCCACCTTATTTATCAACCACTGTGTGCACTGGCCATCAAAAAGACAGACATGCTTTTGCTGACAGTGCATACTAATTCACTAGATTTGGGTCAACTCAAATGGAAAAGATTAGCAGTAATCTCTAATGATGTGCACAGAAGCACAGGTCATACAGTGATCAGTGTCTAAAATCAATGGCATGACTAACTTAATGGCCAAGGCAAACCCCCTGGGGTGATGTCTGTCAGTCATTTACAGAAGGTGGTACTGAAGGTGGCGAGCAAGAGATGAGGAGCGCTGCTGTCAATAGGCTAATTGTATGCAGTGTCACATAGCTATTAGTGTCTCACACCTCTAAGCATCTCATTCTTTTCCCAGACATTTGGCCATGAAAACAAATTCCTGTTTGTGTTTATTAGGTGAGCCATTGTCGCTTGTTCCTTTGTCTTTTTTGTTGACCGAAATAATGATGACAAATAGAGAGACAGTATTCTGAATATCTGTCTCTTTATTCATGCTCCCCTGTGCACCTAAGAAAGTGCCTCCATTTTTTTGTTAGTATATTTATGTATATTTAGTGGGGACTGAGAGCACATTTGAAATCTGGGAATATAAAATCTAATTTAAACACAATTTTAACACATTTAAAAACCCAAAAAAGTTATGAAGATTTTTGTCTGCACTAATCCAATAAAAAAATGTAAAGACATTGACTATGAGAAGTTTTTTGTATATACGGTCAGATATTCCTGCTTCAGTTGAAGTACAAGATTCTCTTTGGATCATTTAAAGAATTTAATTGAAAATTAGAAATTGAAATTAAAAATGTAAATTTCTCAAATCAACTTTCCAAAAGGTTTCTAAATTGTAATTTAAAAATTCTACTAAAATAGGAAAAAAAAAAAAACACTTTTGGACCTCTTTCCAGAGAGAGTTAAATGCACACATCCTCTAAATGTTACACTAAACCATCAAGAACAATTTTTGGCAAATAATTTGTCTGCTACATCGCGGTTAACTATTATCCCTGCCGATACATGGACAATCCAGCTCTGAGACCCCTGCCATTTGGATTTTGCACTCTTTCTGACTGTTAAGCCTGATTGATCAATGACATTTCAACATTAGGTTGGAAAACTCTCAACATCGCTGCAGTCTCCACCAGTGCTGAGAAAGCATTGCTGTGACGCAACTGCCAGAGGCAATGGAGGATTCTGGGTCCTTGTGAGCAAGGGCCTGAAGAGGTGCTATGGGACTACGACATTGAAACTGGGATCCACTGAGCACGATTCGCTGAATTGATGGCTGTGCACTGAGTAAAACACATCCCCAACAGGCTTTTAGGCTTACCTGAGGAAGAATGAGGCTGCTGAGCTGGTTTGAGGTGCTGGTGGGATGGCTGGCTGGTCATGGTGGGTTGGTTTATGTCCTGATGGAGAAACCAAGGGTACAGCACTGGCCTGACTGGACCTGGAGGCTAGAGTTGCCAAACTGTCCTTCTCCATGGTAGGACTCTGTTGGGAAATAAATCACTATTAGAATGATAAAACAGTGTAGTAAATGTTCCTTTAAAGTCAGCATAAAAAACAGAAGTTGCATTTAGACTTTTCTTCTTTATTGTGACGTATATCTGAGTGAAACTTAATTGTAATGTTGCTGTGATCTCATGTGCATGAAGGTTGTCCCGTCCTCGTGCCAGTAACACATCATCAAAGAAGAAAAGAGATGTCGGTGCAAGAGAAAGGGGAAGTTATTTTGATTAAAGACTTTGAGTGCACATGAATTTAAGGGGTGGTTGATTATGATTTCACTTTTTTAACTTTAGTTATTGTGTGATGTTACTGTTAGAGCAGAAAAAACACCTGCAAAGTTACGAAGCTCAAAGTTTATTGCAAAGGGAGATATTTTATTTTAAAGAATTCTCTGTTTAAGGACTACCACAAACGGCTGGTAGGGACTACAATGAGTTTCATCCCGGCTTATTGACATCACTAACCCTAAAATAAACATAAACCCTGCCCCCAGGAACACCCAACAAAGGGGGCTAGGCCATGTTGGGCTGCTTTAGAGAAGAGGAAGAGTTGTTGTAGTACAGTGTTGTTGCCATGCCATCATTTTACGTCGGACTGCTTCACAAACTAGAGTCAATTTAACTCTGGATTTGCACAAAAGATTAACATGGCGACACATGCTAGTCGATGAGTTGAATCAACTCCACAGCAACTACATAAATTTATCCACTAACCATTCAGAAACGTCCAGATGCATTGTATAAGTTGTAACTTCTTCCTGAGTCTCTCCATAAATGTAAGGCTGAACACCGCTACTGACAAGATTCTCCAGCTTTTTTGTTGTTGAGCAACCAAAGTGTGAGCTGTTAAAGCTCCGCCCTCTTCTGGAAAGCTAGCTGGGAGCAGCAGCTCATTTGCATTTAAAGGGACACACAAAAACGGCATGTTTTTGCTCACACCCAAATAGGGGCAGATTTGGCAAGCTATAATAAATTATCTGTGGGGTATTTTGAGCTGAAACTTCATAGACACACTCTGGGGACACCAGAAACTTATGTTACATGTTGTAAAGGGGGCATTATAGGTCCCCTTAAAAAAAGTGAAGTGCACAAATAAATAATTTCTAATAAATACTGCAATATTCCATAAAAATAATAAGAAATGTTCATTTTGATTTCATGGTGACTTTAAAGGGATAGTTTACACGAAAATAAAAATTATAATTTTCTCACCCTCATGTCATTTCCAACCTGTATGCACAAAAAAAAAATGTACACAAAAAACAAGAACTTTTTTCCAAAAGATCTTCTTTTATGTTCCACAGAATAAAATCATACAGGTAAATGACAAACAGACTCTTCATTTTTGGGTGAACTATGACTAGGTATGAGATAAGGATGTGGAGTATGAGAACAGTGATGATCAAAGCAAATGAACCATCATAAGCATGTTTCTGTGGGACAAACATGAGATGGGTGGAGTTATGGAGCAGGCCGCAGTAGAATAAAGCATCAGATTTGCTCCTCAAAAACATTTTGACAACTTTTCCGACAATTTGAACAAGTAACTGTTTTACATACACCCTGAATATTTTGGTTTGTTCCAAAATGAAGCTAATCTCACACAGTTCTAGTGTGATATATGACATCGCTGAAAATTTGTTTTGAAATTATATTTTTCCAATGATGACAAAAAAAAAAAAAAAAAAAATTACTTATAATCCTTTTATCACCCTGTAGATTAAATGTGTCATTACTCTGGTTTACACCGGATAAACACTACAGTCATGGCATGATTGTGTCTGGAGGAGAGTAGGTTGCTGAAGGGTGTGCTTTTTCTCTACACTCAGTCTTTGGCTAACAGGATTACAAAATACATTCCATAATATCACAAGCACAGCTTGCAGTAAAGTAATGAAATCCTGTGGGATACTTAGCAAATACTGGTGTCAAAAAGACAAGGACTACTCATACACAAGTAATATGAAAGCAGCCAAGCAGCCCATGAACTATACATGGGGCCATTTCTCAGTGATACTAATAAATATAGCAAAACCATATTCTCTTTATAACTGCTATAACACCCATCTTCTGAGCTTTATGGGTATCATTTTTATTTAAAACAGTGGTGTTGGCTGGAAACCAGCAAAGTTCACAAAGTTCACTGAAGAAAAACACTAGAAATCTGTGCTCATGAGCAAAGCACTCCAGAAAATGTTCTTAAGGAGTTTAATAAGTAGCTCCAGATCAAATGCACCTGTACAGTGTACAGTAAAAATTTACATTAGGTCTGGATTTGAGTTCCCAGGCATGATAAATTAAAAACTGCAGCACTAGTCTAACAAATTTTAAACTCTCATGATGAACCAATGAGTTTCTAAATTATTTCTTTGGTCATGTGTTATTTTGCCTAGGGAACTGAAGAGGGCCAGGACTGGTGTCCTCTCAAATAATTATAATAATAATTAGGTGCATGATGCCCCTGGAACTAACACAGATCTGGCAGCTAGCACAACATCCTAAAATAACTTAATCTTAGCATCCTCCATATGTATATGCATTTGTGATGCAAGTTTTAATTAGAATTTTCCAACTACAAGAAAAGACACGAGTAGAACATGACAGCACACGCATATACACATGTACTCTTGAATAGAAGTGGGAAAAATTGAGGAAATGAGAAGGCATGAGTAGGTACAACCGAATCTGGGAAAACTGGAGTAGCTGTGATCTGCTGACAGCTTGATGTTGAGATAACGAGCACAGAAAAATCTCTAGCACACGCGTGCAGGGTCTTCTGCTCCAGAGAGACTCATCTCAAACACCCACCATGGCTGTGTGCTAATCTACCTACCTTCACTCCAGCCGTAATTACAGTCTCATGTCAGGATCCACAATTAGAACCCAGAAGGATGCTTCGTTCACCTTCGGAACACAATTTAAAATATTTAAGATGTTTTTGATGAAATCCGATGGCTCAGTGAGGCCTCTCTTGCCAGCAATGTCAGTAAAGACATTTATAATGATACAAAAGATTCCTATTTTAAATAAATGCTGTCCTTTCAAACTTTCTGTTAATCAAAAAATCCTGAAAAAACTGTTTTCAACATTGATAATAATAAGAAATGTTTCTTGAGCACAACATTAGCATATTAGAATAATTTCTGAAGTGCATTCCGGGAAGAAGGAAAATAGGAATGAACCACAAAACCATTGTTGACAGTGCAAGCCTATTTGAACTCCAAAAATCAAGCATCAATTCAACTGACTTTCTTTGCTTGTTGGTTCGATTTCAGAGTAGGCCTATATCATTTATATATATATATATATATATATATATATATATATATATATATATATATATATATATATATATATATATATAGAATAATAAAATTCTTAGGTTATTTCAGCATTATTTATTTACGCTCGCCTTTAGAATAACTTTAACAGTGTCTGGATAATTGTTCAGATACTAGAGCCAGTGGAAAAAAGGAGACTCATCCATCAAATCAACAACAAATCTGCATTTAGTATAACAGCCATGACAATCCATTTCAGTTTATGTCAAATTAAGTTAAACTGCATAATGACCTTCCCCTGTAGTCAACATTTCAATACAGACCTTTTTACTGTCCAATATTGTTTTTGTTTTTTTTCTTGCTCTTGCTCTCTCTCACACACACACACAGACTCACAAGTGTGTGTTAGATGGGCACAGCTGTGTTCCAATAAAACCCAGCAGCAGATGGAGCACAGTGACAGCAAAGAGGTCACATTGGACTTTAACTTTGACATTTATAGAGCATTCACTAGCACAAGTGGTGACAGGAGAGAGCAGCCCCTCTGAAACGCTATTAATTATCAGGTTATATTAAATGTTGTCAGACAACAGTAATCTGCTAGCCACGAAAACAATTTATAAAACCTTCAACCCTGCTATCAAATCAAATATACCCAGATCACATTACTATTAAAAATCACTGTAAGTAATGAGTGATTCTCCACTGCAGGATAGGAAAGGAAATTAAATTGTTAAATTTGGTCTGCTGTTTTTGAGTGCTGCAGAGGAGGCCCTTAACGTCCTTCACAGGATGAGCCCACTGCCAAGTTAAAACGGGGCAGCATGTGCAGTCTAGCAGACAACCATCCCAGATGGATGTCAGGTGGCATTTTTTCACCCCAGGTGAGACTGCAGTCCCATCTGTTGACAATTTGCACTTTTGGCTTCCTCCACACATTCAAATAAAGCTTGTATGGGGCTCCTCAAGGCCTTATAAGAGCCCGGCTGCCAGAGGAGGCCCATTAGTGGGCTGCGGGTGGCACTTAGGCCTGAGGACAAGCTGATGAGGCCCGTCCTACACTACAAAAACACACGGCCAGGATGCCTCTGGCTCCCTCCAGGCTGATATTATACTAAGTGGAATGTATGGATAAAAGATATGACTGTCCACCCGTTTCCTGAGACAGCTTTGCGTTTTGCCAAAGGTTTATTATAGTTCTTTACAGTGCTGAAATATACAAAACAAAACATGCAAAAATGACAAAACACTTTGTCAAAGATGGCTGCATTGAAATTCAAGGCACAAAGTCTTTGTCTACAAGGGTGGAAACATTCTCAAGAGTGCTAACAGCCTTGTGTTTCTGTGTGGTTTGGATGTGCTGTGACTTTCAAGGTCTAATTGCTTTTCATACCCTGTGAGATGAGAGGGAAGACAGCATCCATTGTGTTCCTTTGACACAGGGCCAGTCGGCCTTTCTTTACCACAATATTCTGTATTATGCAGAGGTGTTACAGGAGGACTACCAAATGCACATTTGTTGGCATCAGAAAGAAAACATACAAGTGATTCATTCCAACAAACATGATGGAGGGGAGCCCATTTTCCACCAAGAATTGTTATACTCACAGCTCATGAACAATATTTTTGATTTATTTTTTTCTATTTTTGAAACAATATTTATATCTAGGATTAGTTCCAATCATTTTAATCATGACTGGATATAAAAACATGAAGGACTTCAGGGGGTTGTAACATTGCTAAGCTTGATATAGTTGCATGCATCCATAACTTATAAAAATTTATGATGCAGAAATGTATAAAGCTCAGGGGAACACAAACCACCACAACAGTGACTATAGGCAACACACCATTTCACACTAAAAATATTATAAATAAAATAATAATATAAAATAAAACATTTTCAGGCTGTAATTTGCTAATTACACAGTCGCACGGGATTATAGACGTATTGATTGCTATGGTATGATTTGGTATGATGTAAATCTTAACCTATGATCACAAATACTAAACAATATTGAGAAACTGACCGGTCAGATTCTATGTTTACTATGCAAGCAAGGTCACTCATACAATCAACACTTTATGACTTGAATGCTGCATTTCCATGGAAACCTCGACATTTCAAGTTATCATTGACAAGAAAAGGATGTGAACGATCACATCTGCGTCCTTTTGACATAACTCTCACACATGTTGCCGTCCTTCATAAAGTGCATAAAACTAGGGGTAACTCGCATTCACAGTGCTTAAGTTTTTTAATCTTATTCATCTCTCTAAGCATCAGCCATGACAAATGGCTCATCTGTGACAATGGGGTCACAGCGAGCCATCCAAATGCCCATCAAATTGCATTCCATATCAAGATGACTTAATGCTCAATCTCCTGACGGGAAGGTCAAGTAGAACCAATCTGGCTAATGCTAAGAATCTGGCTAATGCTAAGTCACTCAGCACACAAACAAATCGAGGATGAAATATTAAAAGAGTTTCATTTGGACCTTTTAATAAGGATAAAGTATTTAAATTTGTGGATGTGGACTAAATGTGACTTTCTGATGTGCCACACATATTTTTACAGCATGCGAAATCAATTACGATTTCCATGATAATTTTGAACCAACTCATAGTAAAGCAATTCATATGCTGAAAAACATCTAATAATATATAATGTTTGCCATTTTAACATTCTGTTTGATTAAGTCAACTTAAACCAGAACACTACCATATGATTGAGACACACATTATCAAAAAGTTGACATCTTATTCTCTTTGAGAAGGGTACTTGAGTCCTGTCTTAACAGCCAGATCCTCGGCCCTGAACTGTACATGGGCTCCATAATGGCATAAATATAGTCACATAAACCCTGCGATGAGGGATTCTTTTATATAAGCTAATACTCTGCTCAAGGTCAAACCATAAACCAAATCACTAGGCCATAATCACAAAGATATTTGCAATGCAACCATGATGTGCTCAGAAACAGTCCCCACAGTGGCCTTGGAGTAGAAATGGACACAAGGACCACCAGAGACGATCTCGTTTGAACAAATTTTGGGAAGTAACAAAAAAAAAAATTAAATAACATGCCTGAAATTTTCATGAATTCTGAAAAAATATCAATTTCCACAAAAATATTAAGCAGCACAACTGTTTTCAATATTAATATTAATACAATAAGTGTTTTTGAGTACCAAATCAGCTATTAGAATGATTTCTAAAGGATCATGTGACACTGAAGACTGGAGTAATGACTGCTGAAAATGTTTGCTTTGCCATCACAGGTTAAAATTACATTTTAAAATACATAATTTCACAATATTACTGTTTTCACAGTATTTTTTGGGAAAAAAATTTGTTCAGCTTAGTCAAAACAACAAACAAAAGGACAGGCTGCTACAAGAAAATGGATCTCTACAGGAAATGGAAAAGCAGATTTCTACAGGTGGCGCTGGGGAGGAGGCGGCTTTCTCAGAACAGAAGCTTTCATAATTGCACAACATGGTGATTTCAGGCTATATATGGTAACATGCATTTGGAAGTACTTCTGATTGGCTGGTGCCACGGCACTGAAAGAACCAATCAGCGTTCGGTTAGAATTTCATGCCTGAACTACGTATTTCTGCAAATCAAACAAGACTAGAGGGCTTATTGAATATTAATTAAATCATTGATGCCACATAATTAATATTCATGAGAGTAGATCATTGGTTTTAAAATTGTGTCTTCAGATTATTTCTACACTCCTGATCATGAAGAGGTGGAACCAGCACTTTTTTTCAGTAAATTTAGCCTCAATAGTAGAATAATCAGTTTGTACAGCTTCATGAATAATAACATAGCTTCACAACTAGCCATCCAATAGCTACTCTTACCAGTGACCGAAGATGTTCTGATGTGCTTGTCACACGCCACACTCCCTCCAGGTAGTGTTGTGCATGTAGAGGAAGTGGTGTGACAGTGGCCAAACAGGTTCGTTTGCCACCCACTCTCGCTGCTCCGTCTTGATTCCAGCCCATTCCCTGTGGTTTTTCCCTGGACATCGAACCACAAGGATGTCTGGTGAGGTTTTGACTGCTATGTGTGGGCCATTCCCAGGAAGCATGGGGTGAGGTGGCACTGTGGGATGCCACACGTGGTGGCAGCAGGCCAGAAAGGGGTCCGGGCTGCAGGTCAGGCATGTCCTCGAACGCCAGCCCCAGGGCAGAGCGCAGTGCCAGGCACCTCAGGTAGTGATGGGGGGTTCCACACACTTCACAGCTGCTCTGGGATTCCCAACCCCGAAGAGGCCATTCCAGAGTCTGGAGCTTGTCAAGAAGGAACGCTGCAAAGCTCGGGTCCTGCAAGGAAATTCAGCAACATGACAAGTTATTACAGCACAGCTGCTAAAAACATCTTGGTTTTGTTCATGCTGCATTCTGGTTAAATTAACAGGCTAATTGTATTTTCTGAGCTTGTGCATTAATATTCTCTATTCACAAAGCAAAAGCTGGGCTTACAGGGTTAGTTCACCCAAAAATGAAAATTATTTAATTTATTACTCACCCTCATGTCGTTTCACACCCATAAGACCTATGTTTAGCTTCGGAACACAAATTAAGATATTTTTGATTAAATCTGATGGCTCAGTGAGGCCTTCAGCAATGACATTACCTTTTTTAATGCCCAGAAAGCTACTAAAAACATATTTAAAACAGTTCATGTTACTACAGTGTTTCAACCTTAATATTATAAAGCGATGAGAATACTTTTTGTGCTATAAAAATAACAAAATAGCAACTTTATTCCACAATATCTAGTGAAGGGCGATTTCAAAACATTGCTTCATGAAGCTTCGAATCTTTACGAATCAGTGGTTCAGAGTGCTTAAATCACATGATTTCAGTAAACGAGGTTTGGTTACGTAACTGTAGCTGTGTCCGAAACCACTCACTCGTTCACTTATTCACTAATCCCTATATAGTGTATGGCATTTGAGTGCACTATATCTGTATGGAGTGAATGAAATGAAGTAAGTGAATTTGGACGCTGACGTATACACTGTGCGTCGGAGATATATATATCAGATACGGCTCGACACGCGATAAAACTATTTTATCCTACATGTTATTTAGATTATAAAACAATGATAATAACGATAATCATAATGACTTCATTTTGTAATCATACATGGCCTCTGTGCCAGCTTTGTAGTTTAATCGATTGTATAATTTTTTTTATCATGCTTAATGTGTTCATAATCATTTAATACTATAAAATACTGCAAACAAAAATAAACACATTAACAAGTGTACATAATTTCAAGTATTTATCCTTTTTAATAAAGTTGTTAGAAACTCTCACGCTCACAGTTTACGTGGTCTTTGAGCGCCCTCAGGCGACCGCTATGATTTGAATACGCTACATTAACTATTTTTTTTAAATCATCCGCTAAATTATCATCTTTTAAAGTTTAATGAGTTAACAGTGCCACAAATTATTAAAACACATTGCTGTTAGTAAAACACAATAAATTGATTTAATGCCTACATCATATTTTAATAATAAAAATAATATTTTTATTAATATAATTTCATTTTTTTTATTCATCTATATAATAATGTCCCCCTACATTTTAGTAGGTTTTATTCAAGTAGTGATTTTTTTTTAAAAATCACTCAGAATTCGGACACCACTACAAAATGGCCGACACCCGATATAGTGGACTATATGGTGGATAGGGAGCAGTTTCAGACACAGCTTGTGTTTTGAAACTTCAATAGTTCACGTGACTTTGGCAGTTTGATTCGTGCTCTGAATCACTGATTCAAAATAAATGATTCATAAAGATTCAAAGCTTAATGAAGCAGTGCTTTGAAATCGCCCATCACTAGATCTTGTGGAATAAAGTCACAATTTTGTTATGTTTGGCGCACAAAAAATGTTCTCGTTGCTTTATAATATTAAGGCTGAACAACTATTGTCACATAAACTGGTTTAAAAATGTTTTAGTAGCTTTCTGGGCATTGAAAAAGGAAGTGTTATTGCTGTCTATGCAGGCCTCACTGAGCCATCGGATTTGATCAAAAATATCTTTATTTGTGTTCTGAAGATCAACGAAGGCCTTATGCGTGTGGAACGACATGAGGGTGAGTAATTAATGACAGAATTTTAATTTTTGGGTGAACAAACCCTTTAATTCATAGTTGATTAGCTCGTCAATCACATGGAACACATGCTGTACAAACTTTCAAATAAGAACCAGTGGCAGTAACAAAGCCCACATGAATGCATATACTACAATAACAATCATTTAACCTTCTCTGAACGATGTAAATGTTTCATGAGCAAAAAAAAAAAAAAAAAAAAAGCATTTCCATTCTTTTTTTTATAAAATAAAAACTGAACTATGAACCAACAATAGGTTAAAAGTTACCCAAATACTTTTTGTGGCCACTATAAAAAATATTTAGATGAAAATATATAAATTAAGGTAAACTTTTGGTGAACTTTGTCAAATAAATGTCACTTCTAACAGCTGCTCCTTTTAAAAACCATAAAATCAAAGCTCTCTCTCCACACAACATTGTGTGTAGCTTGATTTAAGGATTGTAATAATAAGCTTATGCTGCCAACACCATAAGTGTATATTTTGTGGGAGTGAAATGGAGGTCAGGGGACAAAGCCCCGACCTCAGCACAACACTATACCATGATTGAGTGCTTTTGTCTGGGACTGGAGGACTTCTACAGCAGGTTTATTCACTAAGGGGGGAAACCATACGGCATTGGCATGTCAGATGCCTGCAATCTGCTTCAGTCGGCATGCAGGCATCTCCTCCAACCTGTTAGAGCTGCCTGTGGGCATTAGACTTTACATTTATTCATTTAACAGAATCGACTTACATCTTTACAAGGAAGTCCTAAGCCTAGTCCAGAAAACTGATAATATTATGATCATGACTGAGAGTACAGAAAATGATACTGAATGAAAGTGAATTAGTTGGGACTGAATAGAACAGAATAAAATAGTTCAAATTTGACATAATAAAGCAAAAAGCATGAAATAATATGAATAATACGAATAAATAAATTGCATTAATAGTAAATTCACTGAAATGCATTAATCTAATATAAAATTTCATTAAAAAATAAAATTAAAGAATGCAAATATTTAAATAGTTCTACAGATTTTGGATGTTTGTACTCTGCTTCTCTATTAGAAACATGAAGAATCTAGTAATTAAAGGGTTTTGGAGCAGTTCAGCCAACATGTGTCCTCAGAAGCCTTCATGTGTGTACATTTAAACACTGCGAATCGTAAAAATGCAAAATGACAGCTGCAGAATGCAAAATGACCAGATGACACGAATGCAAGCACAACATGGCGTGTGTTAGTGAGTCCATCCACCCACTCAACAGACACAAGCTGCACTTGTTAAGTGCTAGTCACACAGTGCTATTGGAGAGGACCTTCCTTTGTATAGAGATTTAAAGCCAGGCTGCCGTCTGCATCCTTTATTGTGTCTGTGGCTTCTGGTGTCCTCCTAGGCAAACACGCAGTGGTTATTCACGAGTCAGTGCCTTACTATGAGCCCGTGCCCTCTGAGCCCCACCCCACATGTGCTCGCGGTGGCCACTGCATTCTGATAGATGGGACAAAAGGGTGAGGGTGAGCAGGCACACTTTGTGATGACAACAACATTAAAGATATGTACCTATCCACTTGGAGTAAGAATTACCAGAGGCCCCACAATGGCTTATTTGAACAATTCTTAAGCCACGATATGATATTATTGCAATTTCCCTGCAATATCAACACAGGGGAACCAGGAATGCAATTTCAATTGAGGAGGGCCCACAGCAACAACCTGGGGCCCCAGATACCCCATGGCCCTGATGCTAAGTATCGCAATAACATGTATTGCAATATATTGAAATTTATTACCTTTTTCAACTGCAAATATCGACAAAGATTTACTTCTCAGTCTGTTCATTTCACATTTTTCCTATCCATCTCCTCCATCACGTCCTTCGTCAATATTTTCCTTTATCATAGTGCCCCTATTATGCTATTTTAAAGGTTCCTAATGATCTCCTACAATAAGTTTACATGCATCCAAGGTCAAAAAACACTTTAATTTTCTAATAACAAACGTTGCACACATTTCTCAAAAGAGTGTGAAAATGTTTTTTTTTTAAAGATTCAGTCCCTGTAAACCTCTCCTTTCTGCGAGCCTGCTCTGATTGGTCAGTCTTGCGATTGGTCTACCACTTACAGTGTGTGTCAGAAACTAATTATTACAATTATTGCCTATTACCATATCTGAATTTCAACTCCAAAGGCTTCGTCAGTGCTTTATACACAGTGATATCACGAATTATGGCGTCATTTTTTCCCATATCAATTCCAGTGTGAGTCCTCATCCTTTTGAAGCCAAAGTGGATTTGCAGCATTGAAAAGAGCATCTTCTCAACATGTCGACAACACAAACCAAACTCTTCCAGGCCTCAGCTACAACTACACGGTGTTTTAGGAAAGTTCAAAGTAGACGCCATATGCAGGCAGCACATTTTACGCTCCTTTTCAGATATGAAAACTAATAAATCATATTTATATTATTGTTTTAGGAACACATACATTTTCTATTTACAGAAACAGCATAAAAATTGGACGCTAGATGGCGCTATGGGGTTATTTTTGTTGTGTAATAGCCTACACAATAACGCAAGAAAACTTTGCTTTCAACAGAGTATAACCGGGATCACCGACCATATATAACAGTATGTAACAGCGAGAATGAGCTTCCTTTACACACAGCTCTAAGAGAGAACGAGACAGAAATGTAGTAGCGAAGATTTACTCAAGCTGTTTGTGAAATTACAGTCTGAAAGAAATATTTCAAATTATTATTATTATTATATCCAGTGTTGGGGAAGCTACTCTGAAACTGTAGTTTGACAAGCTACAAGCTACTCTTGAATTAAAGTAGTTAAACTACAGTCAAGCTACCCTTTTGAAAAAGTAGTTAGCTACACTACAAGTTACTATCAAAAAGTAGCTAGCTACATTGAAACTACTTTTTTTTTTTTTTTTTTTTTTTTTTTTTTATGACATACCATATTACAAATAACTGGATAACTGTTAATGAAGAATGTTTAAGTAAGATGTTTGGGGTTTAAACAAAGCAATGCACTACAATTATGATTTCAAAGCATAGTGTTTTATTTTGTAAACTATATTAAAAAAAAATACAATACTCAAATAAAAATGCAGGATTCACGCTCAAAATTGCTACCATAACCATAACACGGGACAAAAATGTGTAATAATAAAAATAAGCATAAATGCAGACTCGAAAAGTATTAGAATTTTTGTATCAATATTTTTGAAATTCTATTCCAATTATTTGTAAAATGACTTAACTTCTTAAATGTCTCTACGCAATTCGTGCTTCTCGCGTGAACATTCCGAGCAACCCATTTTATTAGATCAGCGCACAAGCTATGTTGTTGTTTTCTGTTCAGTTGATGGATGCTTTGCCAATGCAATGACTCAAAACACAGCGTTAGTGATCTTATGTTCATTATAAAACTGGCGGGACAGATTAGGCTATGGCGGGTCACCACTGCAATAATATAGTTTGCATACATTTGATATAGACTGCAATAAAGCAGAATAATCCATTTAAAAAGGCTATTATTCACCTGTATGTGCTTTAAGTCTTCATCACAGACAAACAGCGTTTTAATCATGTTTATAACCTTTAATAATCAATTTGTGCAGTGTGAACCAACTCCTGTCCTTTAAATAATCATCAGGCGATCTCTTCTCGATGAACTGCTGACAAACTTATAAAGCCACAAGATGCACCACTATAACTACTATAACTACTCTCCAACACTGAATATATGCCACTAAAATTATGCACAACACTCGCAACCCCAAGCCAAAATCAAGTCAAAATCAGTAATCTTAATTAATACAATATCGCTACATAAAATATCACTATATTATGTTGTATAGATTATTTTCCCCACCATCCACCAACAGTGACTTTCTTTTTAAACCTTATAAGGCACAATGGAAAGAGTGAAATGGATCTACAACTGCACCTGTGATAAATCTGAAATACTAGTTGGTAGGCATTACTGGTGATGGAATTACATTCCCTGTTCACAAAAATAAATAAATAAATAAAGGCGTAGCTTAAACAAAGAAGAGTGTGGCATACTGACATGCAGTTAAATAAATGATAGGATCACAGAGGCTGTCGACTATGATGCCGTGCTAGATATGAGGCTAAGAGAGAACTGAGGCCTTCCTTCGAAGTCTTCATCCATGCTCCACAGAGGAGAAAATTGCTGGTGAATTGCAATTTTCTGTTCTGTTAGGTAACAGACAGATGATGGAGGTACTGAAGGAAAAAGAGAAGAGGAACAGGAAATAGAAGGAAGGCAGGCAAGGAATAAGTAAGGACTGTCACAAAAGGTTGGGAAAAATCCAGTGTGCATGACAGAACACAAGAAGAGGGCACACACGAGTGACTGGAATAACAGAATGCAGGAAGTTTGAGAAGATTTATATTATGAAAAGTTCTGAACACAGTCAAATGGGCCGTTCATAAACAGAACACTCTTAAGTTTAAAAATGTAGAATAGAAAAGAACACTGAATGTACCTTCTTTTAAATGGATGCACAAATAAAATGAAATAAAATAAAATATATTCTTCTGCCAAGAAACTTCCCGCATTCATACACAACATGTGTTTACAGGTGTGTTTTATCTGCATTTTACAGCAGCTTTGAAAAGGGCTCAATCAATCAGAATTGTGAATCTCAAAAATTCATATCTTAATAGTGCAGTCTTAAAAATGTGATGCTCATCATGTAAAAGACACTTAAAAAGCATTGAGGTGATTTAGTCAAAGACATCCATAAATGTAATCCATTCAACAGCTGTGTCAGACCCTGTTTTTTGACCAACTGCCAAGTCACACACACATTTTGGGGGGATACCATATAGTAGGCAGTGAATGATACATATATGCTGGATAAATTGGATTTGGATGTGTCTTGAGGTCTCCAGCATTCTTAATCTTTGGGAAACAGCCACAGTCTCAACAGAAAACAAAAACAAAACATATAAAACAGATATTGCAGCTTCTCAACAGAACCATGTGGTAAATTTTACAGCTTCAGCAAAACAGACAAAAATTTAAACAACACAAGATCTTTATACTTTTACCCTGAATCCAAGAATCCAATCCTTGTTTACCTGTTACCTTGTTTACTTTTTTTTTTTTTTTTTTGAATAATCACAATATGAAGACAAATTTTTAAATTACCTGCTTTTCCCCTCAGTAATCCGATAATAATGGCTGATAAAACGTGACTGGTCCTGTCTCTTGACTACTACAGGTTCTCGTAATCTCTCAAGCCATGGATTCTGGTATGCAGTCAGACCACAACTGACTGAACTCAGAGACAATTCTATACTTACTTGCAAAGCAGTGTTGTAAATCACTCCACACACACACACACACACACACACAATTGTGATATATCCTCATAAGCAGCAACAGACGGAGTGCTTTGTATGCTGGAGGTCAGGGGGAGACTGGATCCTCCTCTATCAGAAGTCTAGAAATGAGCAGCTTATTTCAGAAATGCCAAAAATACCTGATGTTAAACTTCAAAATGATAAGATACTAAGACATTAAAGACAAGAGAAGATATTCAAAATGTCATGCAAAATTATTTCAACAAAATGCCCGGTTAAAACGTCAGTTTTGAGAGGGGAATATATTGGGCTCTGCTAACATGGTGCACAAATGCAGCATGAATGCAGTCTGGTGTTTTGTGTGAGGTGGAAAGGGAGAAAAATGGGAATAATGTACAGTACAAAAATGAAAACAAATAGAAAAATTAAGAAAATTAATTTCTAAACCACAAATATTTCTAAAGTAAACTGTCCAACAGTGACACTAGAGGATACCAGGGGATTATTACAACAAAAAGAAGGTTACCAGTAATAACAAAAGATAAAAAGAGCAAGTACTATTATTCATGATGAAACTTGATGAGACTATATCAAGTAGTAAAAAAATAACTTGACAGCTATGATATAATTTTTCTTATCCAGGCCAAAAAAAATCAAATGTAAGCAGATAAACCAGCTAAAGTTAGTAGTGTTGATGTAAAATAAAGTATAAGACAGAGTTCAAAAAGTGCATCCCCTCTCCTTGGTCTCAACCTAATTTACCATCTACAAGTCAGTTTCATCCACACAAGGGCTGCCCCCAGACAACCCTCATGAATTCGCCTCTTTGCATATTCATGCTACCAGCAATCTTCTCATCAAAACACATCTCTTCCCAATGAAACCTGTTCCATCCCTCAGTGGAAGTGTACATCATTAAACAAAACTCATTATAAAACTATGTATGTGTCACGAAATACTTTCAAATAAGAGACTCTAATGAGTAATGCAAATTAATCCTGTCCACAACATTAGTTAGTTCACCCAAAAATGAAAATTGTGTCATTAATTACTCACCCTTGTGTTTTTCCAAACCCGTAAGACTTTCGTTCATCTTCGAAACACAAATAAAGATATTTTTAATGAAATCTCTGAGCTTTCTGTGCATCCATTGCACTTTGAACCTGGAAGTCTAATTCGTTGCTGGTTCCTTCGAGATTTTCCTACGGGGTTTTTTCGATTTATGTGTAAAATAAAGCCTGTGGTAAACATAACTTGATTATTATTTGACGTTTTGTTCTACAACATAAATTACACATGACACACCCATAGCAAAAATGCGCATTAAGAAGCAGTTATGTTCATTTTTGAAAATGTACGTTTTTAATTATTAACTACAAAAGCTTGGGGTGTGAGTGTGTGCAGTGTACGTTGTAGAACAAAACATCAAAGTATCGTCAAGTTATGTTTACTACAGGTTTTATTTTATTAAACAAATATGGGGGTTAAATTCAAAACCCCATAGGAAAATCTCAAAGGAACCAGCGACAAATTAGAAAATTCTGTCATTTATTACTTACCCTCATGCCGTTTCACACCCTTAAGACCTTCGTTCATCTTCGGAACACAAATTAAGATATTTTACTTGAAGTCCGATGGCTCCGTGAAGCCTCCATAGGAAGCAATGTCACTTCCTCTCTCAAGATCCATAAAGGTACTAAAAACATATTTAAATCGGTTCATGTGAGTACAGTGGTTCAATATTAATATTATAAAGTGATGAGAATATTTTTGGAGTGCCAAAAATAACAAAATAACGATTTATTTAATGATGGCCGATTTCAAAACAATGCTTCAGGAAGCAACAGAGCACAGTGAATCAGTGTGTCGAATCTGCTGTTCTGAGCGCCAAAGTCACGTGATTTCAGCCGTTGGCAGTTTGAAACCTGTTTGAAACGCGATCCGAATCATGATTCGACACACTGATTCACTTGTGCTCCGATGCTTCATGAAGCATCGTTTTAAAATCGGCCATCACTAAATAAGTCGTTATTTTGTTATTTTTGGCGCTCCAAAAATATTCTCGTCGCTTTATAATATTAATATTGAACCACTGTGCTCACATGAACCGATTTAATTTATTATTATCAATTATTTTTGGGTGAACTAACCCTTTAACGTACTTAGATTACAATATCACATTAACGGTATGAGTAAAAAAATAAATTAAACATTAAAACAATAACACAGTAAGCTGCATAATTTATTCAGGCCCTTTCAGAACTCCAGACTGCGCCTAAAACCAAAAATATTAATTTGCGAGTGATATTTTTGCTGAGACTGCCAGGATCCCTCACGAAATCTATTGCAGATTCTCATTAAGGCTTACTCTGCTTATGTCTTCAGAGTATAGTTTGTCTCATTGACAGTGAAAGCATTTAAAAACTTCCTTCCCAGTCAGTCATCAGTCTCTGATTGGTCATACGGCACCAATGATACCAAAGATAATGGCGTTGACGGCGCAGGCATAATTGACTATGAGATGCAGGGAGAAATTGTAATGATGGCACTTAATAGAGCAATTATCCCACATTAGGATAACATCTCGCCCAATAAGCTCCCATTAACATGAGCAAGCGCAGAGTTGATGACAGCATTTGATTACATGTGGGTGGGCCTATATTATACAGTACATTTAAGTGACCGTCTATAGAAATACCCTTTTTTTTATGACTCCCAAAACATTTCCACCAACCTTGTTTGTCTAATTTACATTTAGAAAACTAATTTCATAGAGATTGGTAAACAAACAGGTTATAGCAGATAGACAAATTACAGCATGCTACATGAGTAATTGGTTGCAATTATAGTCTCCCTGGTGGGTAGAATTTATGCCAAAGATTTTTCTTAATTAGTATAACATTGTCACTCACAAATGTTTTCCTGACAATATTAAGAAAATTACTGCAATGTTCATAAATGACTTGTGTGTCATTAAGAAGGGAAAGGGAATAACACGCCTGCAACTTTGTTAAGAGCAAAGTTCACCGTACAGCCCACAGATATTGTCAAACGATGTATGTGACAGAATACCAGAGTGGGGATTTAGTTCTGTAAAGGAGGATAAGGGAATGAAGCAGTAATAAAAAAAAAAGAAAAAAAAGAAAAAGAAAAGCCACTCTTCCACCACAGTGACTTAGCAAAGACTTGTTTATCCTGGGTTTCTCTTGCAATCCAAGTCATCCGTATCAAAGCCGAGTTCCTGTCAATGTAATGAGAATGTTACGTAACTGAGATGACACACACATACATCATTGATGCATTCAAAGGAATGCTTCCTCCATGAAGATTATTGCATAATGTGCTGGTGGATATACACACAGGTAAAATGAGAATGTAAGAAAATCATAAAGATTAGGTAAGAGCTGCCAAATCAAATCTAAAAGCTCTGTTTTAGAGCCATTGGTGCCACTTTGATTGTTTCAAACAAACCGAAATTGAAACAGAAAGATTTGTTTCACCCTGGTTGAGCTCTGTGGTCAAACAAAGAGACTTTAGAGGGCTTAATTAACATTACATACAATCCTTCCAGCAGTGATTATGGAGCAAGTATGTCATCCCTTATTGAAAAATGTAGCACTCTCATAAGAATCATTAGTGTCCCACTGATGCATATCAGCCAAGCCAATTAGCCAGATGATTAATACAATCATTCAGCGGAATGAGTCATAATAAATGAATGGAATAAATGAATTTTTCAGATGGTGCTGAAATAATTTCATACTTTGAACATAAATATTATCCTACTCCCATATGCCTGTTTCTAACTATTTGTATCTGCTAGCCAAAAGAGAAGCTGAGTTTTTTGTGTGGAAAATGTTATTATAGGGATGAGCAGATATCTGCACTTTGAAACCTTACAGAGATTAAAGTGGGAATTTATCAGCAGTAGTTTTAAGTGTGCTTTTGGACAAAACGATGGCTAAAAAGATATTGTTGACCTGGCTTCCTCTTAAGTGACACACAGAGCACAATGTCAGAATATACTGTCTGCAATGTTCTCTTAGAATTTATTACTTTCACATGCTAGAATGATGATATATCTCTATAGTCACAAAGATGATTGGGAAATGACTTTGCATTAGTCAGTCATAATATTGTAAGTCACTCTTTGATGGATATTTCAAGTTACTTAATCTACATTCCTTCACAGAAAATCTTCTCCAGACTTCTATATTTAGTTTTTCTGTTCAGTTCTATGGGCAATCCACTTCTGCCACTGAAGATAAGTGAAGATAACTGGTCAAATTTAATTTTGTCAAAGTGCTCCAAGTGTAGACAAAATGTGACTGGAATTTTCATGATTAATTTTAAAAGCAAATTTAAACTGTCTTTCCTTTTGTTTTTATCAATCATGTGCCGAACATATACATTCTGTGTAATCAACATGCAATTTAGCTTTAGTTGTGATGTCCAAGTTTTAGTATAGTTTTGATATATTTATCAGTCTTCACTGGAAATACAGAACTTACAGACAGGAATAGTCAAAATGAGCTGAAGCAAAAAAAGACACTTGCAAGTTTGTTAAAAAATAAAAAGCTGTTCTTCTTCTGTAATATTATCACAGCAGACACATATCTGTCTGACACATAGCGATTGAGCATTCAAATCTGCTCTGGGTCATTCCAAAAATGATTGAATGAGTATTCCACAACAGCAGGAGATACAATTCAATGTTCCATGTCAACAAGGCAGTCAAAGTTCCTATTTTAGGTACCTCACCACAGGTTTTGTCTTTTATGAACATGTTTTTGAGCCAAGAAGGTCAAAGCTGAACATGCCAGGCCCCCAGTCAACAGAGATCAAATGAACGATTCCACTCCTCCCTGTGTCCGCCTGTAGTTTCCTGTTTTTACAGGGAATGGACAGTGATGGCACCTCCTTTTAAAGAAAACAGTTATGGCTAAATATTTTTTCCTTTTTAAAGCTCTGCTGTTGTGTCCTCTCACACATTGCCTCCGTTTTTCATCAGGCCGCCAGCTGAGTTTCCTCTCTAAGGCTCTCACATGATCTGTATGCATTCTGTTGGACGCACATTTAAATGTATCCATCTTCGAGAAAAGTAACTTCTAATCACCAAGTGTAAGTATGAGAAACTACTTTACGCACATCTTTGCTACATTAACAATAATGCAGCAGACCACCTATAAAACTGATGTTTAGAGAAAGCTGTTTAGAAATGTCAATGCGATAATAAACGTCAAGCATTCAGTTATTTTATATGCTACAGGTAAATGTCACACTAGCCCCAGTCAAATAAAACTGACAAGCTGCAAGCTGAATTCATACATTAAAAGATTCTTGCAGGTGCAGTAAAAGTGGCAAAATACTTGACCACAGGAAGTGGAACTGACCTCAACATTAGAGAAGCAATTAGACTAGTGGTTCTTAATCAGGGGAAAGAGGCCCACTAGGGGGCCTCAGTAAGATCCACAGAATGATGTAAAATTATTTAAAGTCCCCCTGTAGTCAATAATTTTACCACTTAAAACTCATCTTTGATCACCCAAATTATATATTTAAACTATTTTTAAAAAATCTTAATGCCTTAAAATAGGTTTAAAGTAACTCTACACCCTTGCCTCATTTAATATACATGGATCAATGAATATGATAATTAGCTCCGCCTCCACTCACTCACACAAGCTCAGACGAGATCCACTCGGTCAACTTACTGTTAAACGCTGCACAGTATCGCTTTTTACAACGTCGGACACATGACGGTAATTAATATGATTAGTGTTTTTATTGACTACGTTATCAAGCAGCTAATAATGTGTTGCTAATGTTACACAAACTATGTTTTCTAATAACAGTAGATATACTGTTAAAATGAATTTGGACACTAGGTTGAAATACTCTGCTAAGACCACTGTGTAAACTTGAAGATTCATAGATAAAATAACATTGAAATCAGCTGCTGGTTAAAATGGCTGAAGTGACATTTTGGGAAAAGTGTTTAGCAATTTTTGGTTTGTTTTGTTTTTGCTGCAGATGTTGCTTGGTTTGATGTTTGTATCCAATGAAATTCATACATTTACTTGACATTTTATTTGACTTCATAGTTAAAGGGTTAGTTCACCCAAAAATGAAAATTCTGTCATTAATTACTCACCCTCATGTTGTTCTAAACCCATAATACCTTCATTCATGGAAGCCTGGAAACGCTGAACGAAAACAGTGTATGAGAGTGTGTTTTTTAACACTAAAATATACTGTGTGCACATATACAAGATATCAATCTGGAAATCAATACACCAGATTTTCAATGCATGATTTTTTCCTCGAACAGAAAAGTCGTATGAAGTCTGTGAAACTTTTTAATTATTCCAGACATCTTCCTTTTGATGACATTCTGACTTTGTACTATAAGCTTAAATTCAGTCTCAGGTGCGAGAATACAGCTATCTCCTTAACACAGCTGCTATGCGTCTCCCAAAACACCAAAATCTCCCAATCCAATCTCAGAGCCATCACTAATGACAACTAATCTGAAAGTGTGACCGCCAGGCAGGCTGTGGCTGAAAGGAGATAAGGCAGTTGAAAGTAAGACATAGACAACCTGGTAGCATGAAGTGACAACAAGGACAAACGACTGATGGAAGTGACTTAATCAAAGACAAGTTAACACACCCAAAGCGGTAATCACGAGTTCAAAGTAGCCAAAATAACACCAGGAAACTTGTCCTGTGTCTGCTTCACTGGACAGCTTGTATCCCTGCTCTGCTACAGCACTGGCATCCAGAGCTCATGAGAAGAGAGCCGTAACCCTGCAGCTTTATTGCTCCGGTGGCTTTTGAAAATGAGTGTGGTGAGGGTTATAAAGCCAGTGAGAACTTAAATATTTCTGCTTTGACAAGGCTTATGGGGCCTCTTTGGGCAAACTGGTGCATAAAACTGTGGTAGTATGGTACGGAAGCATTCTCTTGGGCATGCTTTAACACTGAAGTTACACTGCAAAACTGTGAATGGATAGTGTCTAAGCTACTTCCTGCTTTGTGCTAAGATTTTACGATATTTGTCAATGAAGAGAAGCCTATTTTTTTTTTTTTTTTTTTTTTTTGTGACTTGGGCTTTCAGTGTGACTTATATGATGCACTTATCTCAGTGCCAAACGATGAAAGTTGATTGAAGTTCAGGCTCAGCGACAGAACTGAATTACTGCTACCAAACCACTGCATTGATCTGTTTCACAGCTCACTTAGCCTGTTATTTAATCTATTTCAGTGTGCTTCTATCAGCTTACCTGTCCCATATACTCGAGCTGATCCTGCCACATTGTCAGACCCTTATTGCCTCAGGTTAATGACAGACTCTAAAGGATGCAGTGACAAAACCTATATCTCTTCCTTCCACTGTCTTTCTTAAGCTGGATTTGTCCCTGTTTTGTTCATGTCTTCTCAGCAATGATTCTTTCTGGTCTCTTTTAACCATAGGACTTCCTCTTTTTCTCAAGGTGTACTCACACTAGACTTCCTGGTCCATTCAGTTACGTTATACGCATATATGGAACTGACCTGAAAATTCATCTAGGAAAAAAAATGTTCAATAGAGAATCTAAACATCACAGATTGACGTTTAGATTGCTATTTACACTAGCTCTGCACACCAATGTCTAGCTGAGCCTCTCAAATTTTTAAAAAGATACACAGGATTTAATATTTTCAGTGGCGCAGCAGTCGCGAGTAAAGCTCAAAGACGTGGCTTTTAACGTGATCTACGCGGGTTCAAATCCAGATTTTGCCGAGCTTGCATTTATTTTCAATAAAAATGAAAATGTTCTAAAAGTAAACTGCGAACAAGTGTTTATTAATATTAAAAATATTTATTGGGTAGGATAAGGGGAAGGTGTAGGGAGGGTTTTTATTCTCCCAATAAGGCAGCATCCATTTAATAATTTTAATAAATATAATCATTTGAAGTGTTTGGTTCCAAAACGTGATAAACGCCATTTAAAAAAAAAAATTGAGTTTCCACCAGTCGGTATTGAAAAGTCATTTATTAATTTTGCCCTCCATAAATATCCGTCATGTTATTCTGTCATGTTTTCTCCCTTTCTTTCCAAAACGCGACAAACGCCAGTCTCCCTTCTCTGCAGAACGCGATATATTCGCTCTCAACCAATCACAGCGCACCATTCTACACACTGTAAACATTGAAGGCTTTTTTAAAAGCTGTTTTTAATACCAATGTACTCTGCAAATGTGTTTATTTAACCTTGCTGTGGTGCCAGATACTCTTTAATCGGTAATGACAAATAATTTATAACATTAACAAGATGACTTTTTGAATTCATTTTGGGAGTGACGGCTGAATGTCTTTTTAGTAAAATGCCTGTATATATATGATAAATATTGGCAAAGTTTAGACTCTGTCATATATGTGAATCAACTTACTCTGTTGTGTATTTTCAATTTGAAAAATAACTTTTATATTGATGGATTAATTGCATTTTGAAAAAAAAAAAAAAATGTCATGGATTTATTGCATTTTGAGTTTTTATAATAAAATTTTTAAAATCAAAATGTAGATTTGAATTTTTAATGTTTTTATAACCAAAGATGCTATGTGAAAGTTTGAAACAGAAAATAGTGGTTTTCATCTTGCCACTTTCTTGGTAAAGAAAACACATTTTTACTCAAATTAATCAAAATGGAGTTATTGCGATTTGGAACCAAACTCTTCATTTGCACTCTTTGATGTTAATGTACAAAAATACTGAGGTGCAAATAGTATTTGCCAATATAAAGCATAGATAGCATCTAATATTATTGCAAAGAACTGATACTTTTACATGGTGTAAATATAATCTATCGCTATTTTCACCTAGTGTAAATAACATATCGCTAAGAAAATTGTCACTTAGTGTAAATAGAATATATTGCTATTTTCACTAAGTGTAAATAGAATCTACAGCTATTTGCACTTAGTGTAAGTACTATATATTGCTATTTGCACTTAGCCACTGCCTATCCCTTAATCCTACCCAATACTTAAACTTAACAACCACCTTACTAACTATTAATAAGCAGTGATTAGGAGTTTATTGAGGCAAAAGTCATAGTTAATATTTAGTTAATAGTGAGAATTGGACCCTATTTTAATGTGATATTTTAAATTATTTTATGGCATCTTGAGGCCCATTAGAAGTTTGCTAAGGCCCTGTGGTTGAGAACCACTGCATTAGAGCCTGATGACATATCCTGCTGCTGTTGTTCTGCCGATATTTGTGCTGTCCGAAGTTATTTAGCATTTTCAAAGCCTAGTGAGACTGCAGCGAACTGCATCTTCGCTGTGTTGAACACACTGAATCTGCACCCACAGATTTGCAGATTTCAATAGAAAAAAATTATAAACATTCAAAAATCTCTAAATATTCCATAGCATTTAGGTTTGGTTTAATCCATATTTTGGCTAATTTGATTATGTTTTCAGCTGTCAATAAAATTGTATTATTATTGTATTGTTGTAGTATTTTCTAGAATATTTTGTCATGTTTAAATCCATCCCACATAATACCACAAATATGTTCCAAAAATACTGCCAGATGTGCCGATTATGTGATATTTTTGTCCTGTGAGGTGGAATGACAACTGTTGGTGGAACACTGGGGATCTATTAACATGCAGCTCCTCTCATTTGGAGTCTCTCACACACAGGTGCTGGTTTGTAGGGTTTCCGAACGTAGTGCAATCCCCTGATTAGCTCCTGGCTCTCCTCCATAGCCTGGGTGGTTTATAACCCACTCTTCACACATGTTCCCACTCACACATTCTTCAGTCATCATGTGTTAGCCGTGAATGAGCACTCTGGAGTGATTAATGCGAATGCAGCATTGATCTGAGGTCTGCACTCAGCTGCAGGAGTGTAGCCACTCTTTACCTGCAGAACGACTCACCCTGCCTCTGTGACTCCAGAGAGAATCAAAGGTCACTCTCATTAGTTTGGACTCACCGGAGACAAAACTCTATGGTGGCCAGATAAGCATACAAAAGTGCCATGGTGGCCAAATATGCTAACAATTCATTAATGTGATTAATGGACATGCAATGTTAAAAAAGAGTCTGTATTATACTATCTGTAAATATTAGGGTTATCAATTATATATTTGACAAACTTTTTTTTTGTTAAGGCCATTAACATTTTGTTTTAATATGTTCTGTATGATTTATGAAAAGTGATCACAGAACCTCAAGTTTTCTGAAGGATCATGTGACACTGAAGACTGGATAATGGCTGCTGAAATTGATCATCAAATCATCATCAGAATAAATTACATTTTAAAATATATTAAAACAGAAAACAGTTATTATATAATATATAATATTTCAGCATTTGACTGTTTTTACTGTATTTTTGATCAAATAAATGCAGCCTTGGTGAGCATTAAAACAATCTTACAGACCACAAACTTTTGAACAGTACTGTATAACCATTTGCTCAAAACTGAAACAGCCTTTACTTTGATACACACACACACACACATTTTGATGAATACACAATCAATCAGCTGCTTTAGATGCTATAAAAGAAAAATATTTTTGTGCATTCACTAGGTGGACACACAGGTAGGCATGCAGACAGACAATATGACTAAGCATTAGCAAATGCAAGAAAGCCTTGTGATTCTTATTCTATCCATCCGTTGTTATGACAACCACATCCCATCAGTGTGATGGATTGATCGGTGATGGACAAGCTGTGACCCCTCAGGGCATGACATAATCAGCACAGGATGGAAGGGGGAGAGTGACAGAGACGAGCACGGTGATGATATGTCATCTGGCCACAAACGTTCTGAAGATTACCTATTCACTAGAGTAAATCACACCTTTTCCAAGTCCAGATTTTGGAAGGAGAAATAACAGGAAGGAAATGGGCCTAAATAATGAACTGCTTCTGTGATGCAGATGAGGCTTTGACTGCATGGCAGATTACATGAAAGCTGTTGCGCATTCATTTTGAGTGAAAGGAAAGACTGTGATCCTCAGAAACAGCTTCAGGCTTAGTCTTTTGCCCTCCACTATGTATTGCAGTTGGAAAACTAAAAAGAGCATTTGCCGTGCCAAAAGGTCACCTGCTAGGAAGCCAAGGACAAGATGGCTGCAAGAATAATCTCATAGAGGGAGGGAGGGTACAGGTATAGGTTCAGTAAAAAAAAGAAGCTATAATCCCCTTGGGAAAATACCCTACTTGCTTTCCCCAATACACTGCGGTCATGCCTGGCAGACTGACTGCTGAGGCAGCAGGGACATGTACAGGTTTAAATTTTCATCACATGGACCAGCACATCATTCCATCCCAGTTTATTTCTTTGAGATTGCTTCGCCCCCTCCAGTGAGACCACCGTGGGCCCCTTCTGAGACTTTCCCAGTCAATTTACGGTGAGGTGATTTTCCTTCGGACGATCCAGGCTGATTGCAGTAATCATCGTTTTTTTACCTATAATGCACTGCTTGGTAAGTAGTCTCTCAGTACATTCAGTAAATATTGTCAGAGCTGGATGTTCCTTTGTTCATATCAGCGCTGAACACAGGGGGGCAGTCAGACGCTTACTGTGTCATCCAAAGCTCACAGCTAGGAAAATGTTCTTGGGTGATTATATCAGTAAATGTAAAAGCACAACATGCTGGGAGCCTTAAGTTATTTACTCTGGCATTTTAGGGGATATTCAAAGAGCCAGCACTTAGAAATGTCCCAATATGCCTCAAGACCGATTGAAGGAAGTCACTGAAGTGGATGATGACAGTAAATTGAGAAAACACTATATGTAAAATAGTATTATCACTTGGAATAGCAGAAACCTAAGCAGATAGATGGAAGAATATCTTTGCATAAAGCTGGTTAAAGGGAGAAAACAAGTCATTCGTTTTACAGAAATCATGTGTTTCTTCAGCTTTCAAAATTACATTATTGAAGTCTCTAATGATAAAAACGGCCACAAGGAAAGTATTGTGCCAAAATGAAAACCAAAACCGCACAGCAGACTTAATAATGCGGTGGTTAGTCTTACCAATAAATACTTCATATCACATGCTTAAAAGGATAGTTCACCCAAAAATGAAAATTATCCCATGATTTACTAAGCCTCAAGCCATCCTTAACATTGTCATGGCACTAGCCCTGACACAGAAATTTTAATGTGACTTTAAGTCATGTGACCTCAAATATTGGAAATGGGTGATGGCCTGGAGTAATTCAGACTTTTTTGCCAATACGAGAAACATTATAACATTTTTAATAGCTTTCAGAACATGTTAAAAATTGTGCTCACTATATTTCAACCTAAATGTCACATTTCTATAGCTTAAACTGGCCATGCATCAAAAAAATATAGATTTTAGATATACATTTTAAATATTTTTCAAATAAAAAATATAAACAAAAATATATTGCTAATATAGATTTTTAAATGTATTCAGATAATGTAGATCATATTCAAAAATGAAAATTTTGTCAAGTTGTTCTAAACCTGAATGTTCTTTCTTCTGATGAAAATAAAGGAAGATATTTTGAAGAATGTTGGTAACCAAAGAGTTGCTGATGCCCATTGACTTCCATAGTATAGAAAAAAGAAAAAAAAAGTTATTGAAGTCAATGGGGACAAGCAACTCTTTGGTTAACAATATTCTTCAACATATCTTCTTTTGTGTTCAGCACAACAAAGAAATGAATTCAAAACAACTGGAGTGTTAGTAAATGATGACAGAATTTCAATTTTAGGTTGAACTATCCCTTTAATTCATGGGGTAACCCACTTTTATGCGATCAAAATTATCTGAAATTGAGATAAATCTCTCCATTATACGATCCAATTTGTTTTCCATTGATGCGTCAGAATGGATTTAGATTGCCATTACACTTTTTAATTTAAACTTTTTCGGAGAGATACGACTCCATGAGGCAAACTTACGGAGTCTGGTATTGACCGCATCATTGTGTTCTAAAAGTGGCCTGGGATTCTTTCATCTTGCTTTTGTTGAACACTCAGCCTTCGAAGGAGTATCTTACAGCTTAATCTGACTGTCTGGACCCAGACTTGATTGTCTGAGCCGACAAACAATTTAGCTCTGTCTGAGACGGCCAAGAAGAAAATGTCCTTGCACATTTTACAGCTTTACCACATCTTATCTGTAGGCTTGTAATTAGAGTCTAAGAAAGCAACTATTTGTCCATGCTTCAAGTAAATAGAAGCTTGAATAGTCTTCCTAATACATTTCATGTAGCAAGATTAAATTGTAGCTTGAGTTTCTTTGCCTTTGAGTGAATCCTTCATAAAACTGAATCAAACTAGACAGTATTGTAATGCTCAAGATTCTTTTAGATTAATTTAAGGAGTGATGGTCTGGTCTTGGTCATGACTCAGTCTCGCCCTGCCTTAGTCTTGGTCTTGTATTGGTCTCAACCCCTGAAAGTCTTGGTCTTATATTGGTCTCAACCCCTCAAAGTCTTGGTCTTGTATTGGTCTCAACCCCTCAAAGTCTTGGTCTTGTGTTGGTCTCAACCCCTCAAAGTCTTGGTCTTGTGTTGGTCTCAACCCCTCAAAGTCTTGGTCTTGTATTGGTCTCAACCCCTCAAAGTCTTGGTCTTATATTGGTCTCAACCCCTCAAAGTCTTGGTCTTGTGTTGGTCTCAACAGCTCAAATTATTGGTCTTGCATTGGTGTCAACCCCTCAAAGTCTTGGTCTTGTATTGGTCTCAACCCCTCAAAGTCTTGGTCTTGTATTGGTCTCAACCCCTCAAAGTCTTGGTCTTATATTGGTCTCAACCCCTCAAAGTCTTGGTCTTGTGTTGGTCTCAACCCCTCAAAGTCTTGGTCTTGTATTGGTCTCAACCCCTCAAAGTCTTGGTCTTGTGTTGGTCTCAACCCTTCAAAGTCTTGGTCTTGTGTTGGTCTCAACCCCTCAAAGTCTTGGTCTTGTATTGGTCTCAACCCCTCAAAGTCTTGGTCTTGTGTTGGTCTCAACCCCTCAAAGTCTTGGTCTTGTATTGGTCTCAACCTCTCAAAGTCTTGGTCTTGTGTTGGTCTCAACCCCTCAAAGTCTTGGTCTTGTGTTGGTCTCTCTCAATCCCTCAAAGTCTTGGTCTTGTGTTGGTCTCAACCCCTCAAAGTCTTGGTCTTGTATTGGTCTCAACCCCTCAAAGTCTTGGTCTTGTATTGGTCTCAGCCTCTCAAAGTCTTGGTCTTGTGTTGGTCTCAACCCCTCTAAGTCTTGGTCTTGTGTTGGTCTCAACCCCTCAAAGTCTTGGTCTTGTGTTGGTCTCAACCCCTCAAAGTCTTGGTCTTGTATTGGTCTCAACCCCTCAAAGTCTTGGTCTTGTGTTGGTCTCAACCCCTCAAAGTCTTGGTCTTGTGTTGGTCTCAACCCCTCAAAGTCTTGGTCTTGTGTTGGTCTCAACCCCTCAAAGTCTTGGTCTTGTGTTGGTCTCAACCCCTCAAAGTCTTGGTCTTGTATTGGTCTCAACCTCTCAAAGTCTTGGTCTTGTGTTGGTCTCAACCCCTCAAAGTCTTGGTCTTGTGTTGGTCTCAACCCCTCAAAGTCTTGGTCTTGTGTTGGTCTCAACCCCTCAAAGTCTTGGTCTTGTGTTGGTCTCAACCCCTCAAAGTCTTGGTCTTGTGTTGGTCTCAACCCCTCAAAGTCTTGGTCTTGTGTTGGTCTCAACCCCTCAAAGTCTTGGTCTTGTATTGGTCTCATATATGTACTTTTGATATGCAAAATAATTGACCAATCAAATCATATTTTTAGGGGATCTGTATCCATATACATTTTAACTATATCTAAAATAAATACCTCTAAAATTACCTCAGATTTGCTGACTCAGTGATATACAGTATTGGGATGGAATTGTTATGTTCCAGTGCAAAGGGAGGGAATGGAAAGAAACCACTTTTTTGTGAGCCAAATAGCAGAGCAGGAGTTTCCCAAAACAAGTTGGTGAATGACTATCCCCAAAACAAACCTTGAAATCTGTGGTGATTGAAAGGGGAGTGAGTGAATTATACAGTTCAGCTTTATGGACCAGCAATGCTGCATTATGGTACTGCCTAACAGTGTTAGCTAAATAAGTATTTTTTTTTATTTAATCTATATTTCCATCATAAAGAAGCAACAAATATTCTTTCCAAAGGAGAAGAAAATCTGAAAATGTGCTGGCCTGCTTTTAAACTTTTCATCCCTGTGGCTGGTCTAACATAAATATGTTTTAAAAATGTGTTGCTAATGTTATTTCTGAATGTTCCAAAGTCCAGTTTTTTAAATGTTTTTAAAAGTTTTTTACAAGCTCTTTTTTTCTTGGTTATGTGAACATTAAGGGAACATTCCATTCTATCATTTTGCAAACATTGTTGGAATGTAACTTGTGAATGTTCTCTAAACATTCTGAAACAAGTAGCCTAGTATCATATAAAATCATTAGACGAACATCCAACTAAAACGTTTCAGAAAAAAATTAACGTTCATTGAATGATGTATAAAGAATGTTTTCGTGCAAACTTTTTGATAACATTTTTAAAGATCAGATAACTTTTAGGCCGTGTGTCCACCAAAGAGGCTAGCGTAGCCTACTTTTCCAATTGCTTTCAATGGGAGCACCGGGAGCGTAACGAGTGTTTTTACTGGTTGCCTCAAGTTTAAGAATGTACAGTACAACTTTGAGTAAAACGCTGCGCTCATCACTGTCACTTTTTAGAAGGCCGTCCAATCAGAGTGGAGGGGGGGGGGGTATAGACAAAAACAACACAGACCAACTATCACAACATTCTTGCTGTACAACAACATCAACAAGCAGAGAACGGACAAAATGGATGAGAAATGAATATTGCTGGTCTCCGAACATAGGGTTAGGGTTAGCAAGTACTCTACACTGTGTCGACATTTTTAGTCTGAAACAAATTATCTGCGAAATCACTTACAAGTAACAGTGCCGCGAATATTCAAGTAGGGCTCAGTGGACATCCAACCCACATCCAAGTGTGACGTCAGAAGTCACGCCCGTGCCCATGTCACCTCGTGACTCTCCACTAAACCTCTTCGCTAGAAATCCCGCCCTGCAGGTAATTTCATTGGTTACCGGGACGGGCAGGTTTAGGGATCAGTGTTGGGTGTAAGCAATCAGTACTGTGATTGACATGACCAATAAAATCTTAAAAATCGGCTGCAGTGCCTGGCTTCTGACGTCACACTTGGATATGGGCCAGGTTGGATGTCCACCGCAAGCTGCAGCGAGAAGCTTCTCTCATAGCGACCTAACGTCTCAACTGAAAAAAGAAAAAAAAAAATGCTACACTGCTGAAGTGCTCTCAAGCACTCCACAGCTAGGCATTTTCAGCATAGCGCCTAGCTATGCTAAAGCTGGCTAAAAACACTTTGGTGGACACACAGCCTTAACGAATGTTCTATTAATGTTACTGGAATGTTTGTTCATAACTTTGAGAGAACATTGCCAGAACATTCTGCCAAATGTTTGCCAAAGTTCTGAGAACATTCCTTGTTAGCTGGACAAATCTTCAAAAACAGGAGGTCCGGCTCTTTATATGCCAAGTCAACGTGAAGGAATGCACAGCCTCTGGCCATTTGAGGAAATGTATTACCATGCCAACAGGATCACACTTTCATTGAGTAGTAAAATTTAGGTGGCTTTAACTTCCTTTCCAGATGCTATCACTTCTACACCTCCTTTTACATGCATTGTTCCTAAGAACAATAGCAACCAAGTGCTGCTGTATACAAGCATAGAAACAAGACAATATACATAAACACTCATAAATAATGATGTCACTGCATAATAAATATAAGCAATAACACAGGAAACAAGTGGGTCAAATCTAAATGACTGTAAGTCAATGACGATGTTTAATCTCCAAACTTTACCAGTCACAAAGGGACTGGAGATTTTCATTAAAAGTTATGCTTCGGCCATAAACCTAGCTTACTTTCAGTTTAGTTTGAGCTGATTCTTTAGTGAAACACTAAGTTGGGCCGCAATGTTCTCTTTATGCACTGCCAGAACAGTTAATATCATCAGAGCGCTCATCACCAATGATAGGCATGACTGCTTGCATTCATCTCAGCAGTTCTTCTCTTGAATATAGCCACTCGAAGTGTGTCATCACT
The DNA here is from genome assembly GCF_024489055.1 of Chanodichthys erythropterus. Taxonomy (NCBI): domain Eukaryota; kingdom Metazoa; phylum Chordata; class Actinopteri; order Cypriniformes; family Xenocyprididae; genus Chanodichthys; species Chanodichthys erythropterus. The sequence continues at coordinate 7,122,689 of NC_090224.1, read as the reverse complement.
CAAGATTAATGGGACCATAAAATCCTGCTGAGCTGGACAGTTCCACTGGTCATTGAAATTTTTTTTTACCTGCAATATATCTCACTATCATCTAAAATAATCATTGAGGACAGTGGAGATGCTGGTGGCTGTGTCAAATACATGCAACGCATTCGTCTTTTTTTTGTCTAGGAGCATTTTAGATGCATGGTGGGCTAAAGAGGCAGATGAGTCAAAATACTCTGTCTTTCTTTGTCTTACAATTTCATCTTCATAGGATCAGTATTATCCTCAATGACAGCGATATGTCCCAAGGTGTTTATGTCAAATGGTGTTTTAATAAAATTCATACGCATATTGTAAATTTTAGATGGACCAGCCAATGGTGCATATTAGAGAATGGATTAATAAATGATGTTTTTTTGAAAATGTAAAAAGTTTTCTGTGATGGGTAGGTGTAGTGTAGGGGGATAGAATGGACAGTTTGTACAGTATAAAAACCATTATGCCTATGGAATGTCCTCACTTTGATAGCAAAACAAACCTGTGTGTGTATGTGGGGGGTGGGGGTTATATGTCAGCGTTTTTGTGACATATCAGGACACAAATTTGTATAATGACATGGGTATGACATAGGTATTTCAAGGAGAGGGTGACTTATGAGAACATTACCCCATGTACCCATTTTTCAAAAGGCTTATAAATAATACAGAATGAGTTTCTTTGAGAAAGTAAAAATGTGCACAGTTTCTTGTGTTGGGTAGGCTTAGGTGAAGGGTTGGTGTAGGGCGATAGAAAATATGGTTTGTACATTATAAAAACCATAACGCTTATGAAATGTCCTCACAATTCACAAAAATAAACCTGTGTGTGTTTGTGTGTGTGTCAAAAACTGGAACTATCCCTTTTAAGGTTTTTGAACTCTCCTACATTCCTTAATCTGACTGCAGTGGGAATTGTTAGAACTTTTATTGCCTTTAATTACAGTTTAGTCTGCAAAGATTAAAACAATTATTTCTACACCACTATCACTGTCTTCATGGTGTAACAGGCCCTGAGATGAATTGATTTAATGGTTTAGTTGAATGCACAAACCTTCAGAGTTCCTGGCTTGGCCAGCTCACGCGCCTGCCTGTTCAGTTGGTTCGCAATGATTTGACATCGCTGACACAGGCTTTCCCTCCCGTGCTTGTTCTCGGAATAACTTAACTCCGTCATGGACACTGAACCAGCACCCTCCGGGTTTGGCCGGCTGCCGCATTGCACTTCTTCTGCCGAATGAAGCCTTTTCCTAGGATTGAGTGCTGGACTCTGCCCTGATTCACTGCTTGCTGATACCTCAACCACCTTATGTGAGAAAAAAGCAGAAGAGAGATGAACTGAACTGAGAGGTTGAAAATGAGGTTGCTGGAATAAACTGTAGTAGACTGTTAAAAACAGAAACAAAATAATGTACGACTCATATGGACCTCACAAAAACAACAACAACAACATTGTCCTGCTGATTAAACCAGCTCTAAATATTTTGCTGGTCTTAGGTTTGAGATGATTTCCCAGCCTGGCTAAGCTTAGCATCTCTAATTAGGTTGACCAACTAGCAGTTAGACGAAAGTTAATCAGACTTACTTTTCCGATTCAAATCCAATCTTATTTAACTGGCTTTAAAAAAGTTAGGACCAGTCTTGAAGAAAAATAGATGACTACATTTTAAGACTAGTCTATGCAGAATTGGCCACTGGTCATCAGATAGTCTATCTGTTCTCCCAACCAGATGAAAAGTCTTCCTAAACCAGCCAAAAGCCCAGCTAAGACCACCAAACCAAGTATTCCTTTAGTTTACACATTTTCCCCCAGTAGGATAAACAGTATGAAGAAGTATACTTCATTAATCAATATCAAATGCTAAGACACAACAAAGTTAATAAAACCATTAAAAATAATCTGAAAAGTTTCATCATGCTATATCTCACCGTGAACCTCCTGAAATCTGGTCTGCGTCCTTCGCCTTGAACCCAATAATGAGAACGCATGTTTCTGGATTTAAATGTCCCCGCGTGTCAGACAGAGTCTGGTGTGCTCCGACTCACTGAGAGATTCGTAAACTATCCATTTCATGGATGTTAACTCTAACTTATAACTCAAAAGTTTAGTTTTTCTAAAGTTTAGGTTGTCCAGTCTTGCTTGTTAGCGCGCTTCTCAATCCCATGTTGACGATAAATTAATTTAAATCAGGGATCAGTTAGACTGATATTGAGTCACTGAGGGGCGGAGCAGAATCGCAGCTCACACCGCGCGCTCCTGAATCTGATTCGCATTGAAGGCGCTGCGTTCTCTTGTGAGTAGGGGGAGAATGTATCCTTTTTTAATTCGGTTGGCGTATGCAGTATATAACCCACTCGCTGCATTTTATTTTCAATGTATCATATTGCACGCCGAGACCCACTTTCTCATCGACTGCCAGAAATTCCATAGCTGAGCGAAATACTTCAGAAAAATAATTCCTAATTTTCCTAAACTGTCAGAAACTCGGGTGTTAATGGGACAATCATGAGAACCTGTCACGAATATGTGGTTCATTATCTCACGAGTTTATTCACTGTCTGTACAAGAGACGTCATAATGTCTTTATTTCATTAATATGTACATATATTGGAAATATTATTACCAATACTGCCACTACACACAATTGTTTTTCATTAGGCTATATTTTGTTCTCTTTTCTGTCACAGTTTATTTTGGTGTATAATATGCACTGTATGTAAAACAAGCTTGCTAATTTAGTACTTTGAGAGAGAGAGCTAAAGGGGGAGAGAGGCGCACTATAACGTTGTGTGTAATTTCAGTGAGGTAGTCAACTATTTGACTTTAGCGCCATCACATGGCCATCATCTGCAATTGCATGTCCATAAAACAATCGATTATGGAAGTTTTTTTCTTGTTGAAGGTGAAGCTTATATAAACATATTTTACTCCTCGAAAATGCGTGAACTGGTGAAGATATGTATTTTAGACTGCACTGTGACCAGCACACTTCAATAGCTGTTAAAACGTGTCTGTGAGATGCAAAATATGATATGATAAAATAGTGGGATTTGCTGTGGTTACAGTAGACACACATTTCTGGGTCTTTTCGGGGGAGCTGTTCATGGTTCTGAAATAGTCTTGATCCTTTTGCATCTGTTCGTATGACAGTTAAACTAAGCATCTTGACTCAAATGTGATATTTGACAGCTATATGAAGTTAACAAAACATGCAAACGGACAAGGAGTTATTACCTTCTGTTTTCTCTTCAGATAATGACTGGTCAATCCAAATATTATATCGGTATCCAAAAGGAGAGTGTCAAGTTCCACGGCTGATTCCTTCTGCTGTATATTCCCTGAATCTTGTTCTGAATCACGTAAAGCCATGGGAACCTCTTGTTTTCATTTGGGTCTTACAGCCAATTTCTAATTACCAAACCGCGACGCTTAATAAAACCATTTGACAGGTACCAGAATAAGACCAAAGACTTGTGACTTTTTAAATGGAAATGATGTCTTTCAGATGCTTCAGCGAATGTTTGACCATTTCCATCCTTTGCTCGTGCTTACTCCAGACGCGCGCGCACACCTGGTAGTCCAAACAAAACTAAACGTGAACCATGTGGATCAATTCAAAGCTGCGCCTGTGTCTCCGCCTCTCTCCCTCCTTCTCCATCCTCAAATGAGTTGTATGAATTATTGTCACTTCTCATCCCACTACTTCACCTGTTACCATTATTTTATTTAATTCATAATCCAGCCTATAGCCTTTTTTCTTATGGCATTGCAATGGTCTTATACATCATATCTTACTTTAGTGTACAATATCTTTGGCAGGTTAACACACTGCACTGAGTAATTATTTACTATTTGCATAAATAATGTCTGACCTTTGCAGGCCTTTATTTCATACTTCCCTGCAATGAGCAAAACAATTAAGTACCACCAGTCTGATTGGTTAAAATTTACATTGTATGGGATTATTGGGGTCCGATCTTTATAATCCACATTGAATTGATTTGTATCGTGTCCAGTGGTCCCTGGAGTAACACAGACATGTCCTGCATCCTAAACACATCTTCCCAGGGGAACTCCTCAGCTGTTTTCACGCCTGTGTAATCTGGCCATGTTCCCATAATGGAAACATCATCTCCACCTCTGAAGAATATCTGCTCGAAAGTCTTAAAGTCGTTTGTGAACATCTCATCCGTATAATTCAACAAACCTGAGTAGGCTAAATTATGCAGAACTCTAGAAATTTTCCTTTAAAATGTAAGACATTTTTAAAACAATGCTTAAAAATAATAATAATAAAAAGGTGAAATCATTGGAGTACTCAAAATTATTCACATTTAAATTTATTCAATTTTATTCTATTGATTAATGTCTTTTATTCATTTATTTTATGAAATTTTCCTTTTATGAATATTTTCTTTATGAATTCGTCTTTGATAGCTATGTATTCATTTAATCATAAATAATCGTTATATTCCTTATGTTGCATGATTATTCTTTTAGATGTTGATTTCTTATTTTGAATTTCCTTAAAAGGGATGAATAAAGTATTTATTATTATTATTATTCCTTTAATCATTTACATATATTCTACCATATACTCTGATATGTTTGATTATTCTCAAATGTAATATCTTTTGTGTCGCTTCGGTGCTGTAATGTTGAGGGGTTTATCCTGTTGACCGGGTGTGTTTTCCATCAGAATTGATTAAGGTGATGTACCTTGGGATCAAAATATGTCTGTTTCCATCTCAGCAGACACGGAATAAACTAAGATCTGCGATATTCTCTTAAAGGTGCTAAACCACAAATGCTTATTAAGTTATTCCATGTGCCTTACAAGGGCCATGGTGACCCAATAAGACCTGCTAGGGTACATTTTGTCTTGAGTGCATCCTTAAATGGTTGTAAGAGAAGTACTAAGAACTTCAATACTTTCCCTAGCCCCTTTCTGTATATGCACAGCATAATAAATGTTTAGTTTCAGAAAACTCAGGGCTTCTTCTACTGCTGCTTTTCCACATTTTCCTCTCCTTGTAGTTTGCAAATATCTTACTTCTTTTAGGCCTTTCTTACTCTATACTCTGATCTTCAAAAACTTCATCTGTTAGATACAATATTAGCCTATAGATATTAATACTTATAGATTTATTTTTCTATCTAATCTTGAAACATATTACAAGCTATTAAAATGTCAATACTTACTTTACATTTTAATAAAATGTGTTATTTCCTAATCAGATATGATTTCTGACATAATCATTGCTTGTCTGCATCTGCATCAATTATGAAAAGTATGTTCAAATCTTTGGTTTAACGCGTAAAGCCCTAACGCGTTAAACCAAACTATTGTTAAAGGGTAAAACAAAACAAAACAAAACTTACCGCAAACTTACCACCCAATAAAATTAGATGAGCTGTTTCAAAAATATCAATAATATTAAATTAGTCCAAGGACTAATAAGTAGCCTAGTTAATAATTGATAAAAAAAAAAAAAAAAAGTTGATAAGTGTACGTTACCAAAGGCAAACACTCAAGCTGTCCAGTGTTTGTAACAAAAAGAGTAGTTAAAGGTTTCATTTTGAATTACGTTTATTATTATAAAACAAAATACAACACATTATGTAAATCCATACAATCAGGTATTTCACACAGAGCAATGACAGAGAGAGAGAGAGAGAGGCCAACAACGAAGTCATCATCACCGTGATTTCAACAAACCTGATTTTAACAAAGTAACAGAGTCGAGTCAACGGTGAAATTTTCCTTCGTCTGATCAAGTGGTCCTGAACATTTCACAATTTTCAAAAGAACTGTTGAACTGTTGAGAACCACTCGGCCAAAGAGGAAGCCACAGGTTACCGAGGAAAATCAGTGTAGAGTGAACGCCATAGATCCGAGATCTTCGAAACCTGCTTGAAAAAAAAACAAACATTTGAAACCGATGTGCTCTGTTTTAAAGAGATCTTTTTCGCACCGACGAACTGCACATCTCTTTCCGAACGCACGGTGTTTTTATAGAGAGCAAAAGGATGGGGTCACTCAGGGCGGCGTGGAATGCGATGATCCTGCCGGTTGGACTCGTCAGAGAGGTTCCTATCGTGCGTGGGTTAGTTCTCCCTAAACCTGCCTGCTAGACCGGTTATGAGCACACCTTTCCTTATGAGAAAACCCAACTTTTTGCAGTTTTCGAGTTTACTTAAACAACTGAATTCTTCAATTTACTGATCTTTACTCATAAATAAATTATTTACTTAATTTACTTAAAGGGTTAGTTCACCCAAAAATTAAAATTCTGTTATTTATTATTCACCCTCATGCCGTTTCACACCCATAAGGCCTTCCTTAATCTTTGGAACACAAATTAAGATATTTTAGTTGAAATCCGATGGCTCCGTGAGGCCTGCATAGGGAGTAATGACATTTCCTCTATCAAGATCCATAAAGGTACTTTATTTAAATCAGTTCATGTGAGTACAGTAGTTCAATATTAATATTATAAAGCGACGAGAATATTTTTGGTGTGCCAAAAAAAAAAAAAAAAAAAATGACTTATTTAGTGATGGCCGATTTTAAAACACTGCTTCAGGAAGCATTGGAGCACAAATGAATCAGTGCATTGAATCTCCTGTTCGGAGCGCCAAAGTCACGTGATTTCAGCCGTTTGGCAGTTTGACGCACGATCCGAATCATGATTCGATACACTGATTCATTTATGATCCGATGCTTCCTGAAGCAGTGTTTTGAAATCGGCCATCACTAAATAAGTCATTATTTATTTATTTCTTTTGGCGCACCAAAAATATTCTTGTCGCTTTATAATATTAATATTGAACCGCTGTTCTCATATGAACCGATTTAAATATGTTTTTAGTACCTTTATGGATCTTGAGAGAGGAAATGTCATTGCACCCTATGAAGGCCTCACGGAGCCATCGGATTTCAACTAAAATATCTAATTTGTGTTCCAAAGATGAACGAAGGTCTTACAGGTGTGGAACGGCATGAGGGTAAGTAATAAATGACAGAATTTTCATTTTTGGGTGAACTAACCCTTTAATGATGAGTGAGATTTAAAAAAAGCATAGGTCTACATCGTACAGGCATGTCTTCATTTTGTGCTCAGCGACTCATTTTTGTGTTGATTTTGATGTTTGTTTTGGATCATTTTCCTGATGGAAGATCCAACCATGGCCCATTATAAGATTTCTAGTAGAGGCTTTCAAGTGTTGATTTTTTTTATCTGTTGGTATTTGATAGAATCATGATGCCATGTCTCTGAACAAGATGTCCAGGACCTCTAACAGAATTTTTTTTATTCCTGTGCGCACCAAACCCATCTTGTGGGTTTGTTGCCAAAAAGCTCTCCTAAACAACTTGTGGTGACGTAGCTGCCATCTGATTTCTTACTTCTTCTTCTTGTTTTTTTTTTGATGATGATTTCTGACCCCAAGACTCAACTAAGACTAACCTTGGAGAGTCTTTGGCCACTCAAACTCTCCTCCTCTCTCCTCCTCACCTTGCATGAAGACAAAATAGACACATCCTCTTCCAGGCAGATTCATAACATTTTCCGTTGATTGAAACATTAATTGTTGCCCTTATGGTGGAAATGAGAATTTTCAATGCTTTAGCTATTTTCTTGCAGCCACTTTCTATTTTGTGAAGCTCAACAATCTTTTGCTGCACATCAGAACTATATTCTTTGTTTTTACTCTTTGTGATGGATGATTAAGTGAATTTAGTCATAATAAGTCATAGCTGGATAATTTAATTTTACTAGTCACCCTGGTCCCCTTCATATTTGTAAATATGAAGGGGAATATATTCCAGAGATATTTTACTCACAAGAATTTATACCAATAATTGTGGCCAATGTATAGAGAAAAACATTTATTTCATAATGTGACCCCCCCATTGTGGGGACCAAATTTTACATTTGGTCCCCACAATGTACACTCTAAAAATGCTGGGTTGTTTCAACCCAAGTTTGGGTCAAAAATGGACAAATCCAACCATTGGGTTAAATTTTTAAATGCATTTTTTAACCCAGGGGTTGGGTTTGCCCATATTTGACCCAAATTTGGGATGAAACAACCCAGCATTTTTTAGAGTGTAATATAAACAAACACACACACACACACACACACACACACACACACACACACACACACACACACACACATTCGCTATAGTTTACATTAATGAAAGGTTAGATTTTTGTGATTTTTTTTTTATTTAATTTTATTTTTTTACTAAAGTTCAAAAGGATGAAAAATGCAGATTTATTTTCACAGCACTACTTTGATCATATATTTACCAAGGGTGCCAATAATTCTGACCATGACTGTATATATCCTAATAGATAATGTGTAACCTATTAAGAATTAAAATGTTTGGCATTGTATTTTTACACAATACCCAAATAATATAAAACTGACTTATTAAATATATTTAAAAAAAAAAACTTGTTTTGACAATGTATTAGTTCATCTTCTTGCTTAAAATTATGATTAAATAGTATGATTAAAATAGTATATACGTAACTCAGAGAACACCGATCTATTCATTTTGAGAATATAATATTGTAGTAATAATTACATTTAAAATAGCATTGGAACACATTGAAATTTGCTTGACAAATGCATATCACATCATATTGTGAATAAGAGAGAAAAAATTCAATGTTCTGCCTATTGAGACACATGAATAGACTTAAAATTAAAAATAACCATAATGTTAAAGACTTTAAGACGTTACTGTATTCTTTAAGAAAGGATTCGCTCTGAATTTAGAAAGACACATGAATGCCATTCTACAGGATATACTTGTAAAGATGCCATCTTGTATCATGCGAGGTCTAATCAGAGGCTGTTGCCGACACGGCAGACCTGTTCTTTGAGGTCACAGTGAAACTAGCCTAACTGCAGCATTCCTCTGCGTTCAGAAAAAAAAGGATGTGATGGAGGGCCATATGGCATGAGAGGGCATTTAAATCATACTAAAATGTTTCAACAATACAGTTATAAATACATATAATTCACAATCTGAAATATGAGTAAATATGAATAAACATGGAGTTCTATGAAGCTAAGTGCAAAATCACAATGACATCTTAATTAAATATTAACCAAAGTCTTAGAAGAAATTGACTCAAATAATAATAATAATATAAAAATCTATAATCTATCAAATCTGTACCTAAAAACTGAAGCTCACAGTGATGTAACAGAAAAAAAGGTTAATTGGGGTTCAATATGAAAACCCTGTAGGGTTCTTGAATTTTAAAGAACCCTTATATGACAAAAAGGTTCCATTTAAGGAGAAAAGTCTTAAATTATTGCATAATATTTTCATGTTTAATGGGTTATTTCGATTTTTCTAGTATGTTTACAAATGGTTTAATTCATAACATGTAATTAAAATAAAAAAATAAATAATTAAAACTAAATCCATAATGAATCCCATGATGAGACCCCTAAATTGTTATTTGAAGCACCTGACAGATCCATTTAAGGTTATCTTTTTTCTAAGAGCATGTGTTGGCTAAACTTGCTTGTGCAGTAAAGCTAGTTCCGGTGGTAGCATCAGACCACATCTCTTTGTTTATTTGTTTTTTGAAGGCTCAAGGAGAGAGAGAGTTGTTTGCAGACCCAAGTATTTACCTACATATACCTACGGTCTAGTATTTACCTATATACCTGTAGTATATAATGTGTGATATTTTCTGTCTCTTATATAAGGTACAAATAGTCCAATGAAACTTGTCTCCAGTAGCCGTAGCCCACCACGGGAGTGTCTGGTCAGACCCAGGCTTACCTGCTAAAACATTTTTTTTTTTTTGCCAAGCATTGATTTTGTTTTGAACAGGTTTCAAACAGCCAAATGATGTTATAAGTTGTACGATACAATCAGAACACAGAGAAGAAAATTTGTTGTTTTCTTGGGCTTCTAAGCAACCATTATAATAACAGGAAACAACAAAATGGTAAAAACTGTTCACAGATTACACACATGCTACATCTATGAAGTCATCACTGGGCCCGTAGAAAAATGGGAGGGAGATAAGTGGAATGTTGTCTGTACTGAACTGAACAATCGTTCCTCCACATTCTTCTTCTGTGAGAGGATCTGTGACATTTTTAGCCTTTGTGACAGATCTGTATCAAAACAGCTCTTTCATGTGGAATCTACCGACAACCCATGTTCTTTGAAAACTGTCATCCTCACATTATCATTGTTGCGAGTTTTTCAGAGCTTGGGATGTGCAAAAAAAAAAAAAAAACATATGCATTGCTAAGAAATAGAATATGCGTACCTTTCTTTATAAAGTGTTTTGTTGTAATATGATTTATTTTATTTGAAAACGGCACATAATGTTCATGTTAGGAAATGGTCTGTCAAGTTTTTAATATTTTATAAAAAGCAGTTTCATTGTGAAAATTTTAATGCCATCCATTGTTAAAATGTTGGACAGTATAACCAAACATGGCCAGTATTAAAATTCTATTCAGTTTTGTCCTAAAAGCTAAACTGATTTGTTTGAAATGCTTAAACTTAATTTACACATCACAACATTTACCATGTAAAGTATGAAAAAATAGATATTCATTTTAATATTTGCTAAAGATTACACTTAAATTATTGCTGTTTTTAAAGTGAGTGTTAGATGAAGGAAAGGTATAATCAAATAATCTAAATGTACAAACTGTACAAACCCAATTTCCTACACAATATTCATATTTCTTTTGTATTTCTGCAGTAATTATGACAAAGCTGCATGTTTTACAACTTTGTTATTAACATAAACTAGGAGTGTTGATATATTAATTAACTAAAATTCATTTTATGATTCCAGAAATTTCAAGAACTGTATGTTCAAAAGAAAAAGAGATGGGGAAAAATATGATTCTGTTTACATCATGTTTTTCAGCATTTAAATTAAGTTAGATTATTTTAATATGTTAGTAATAATATTTATATTAATTGTATTCATAGTAATATATTCATTTAAATCATTTAAGTCATCCTCCGCCCCCCTAGGAAGTTTGCTGAGGGCCCCTAGAGGGTTGGAACCTTATCCTTAATGACATAGAATAGTGCCAATTAATTGTGTATCCCTGTGATTTCAACATATGAGGAGACTGTACTTTTAACACAGAGAAACTCAGTCTGGGAAATATGCAGCCATATTTTAATACTTCTCTAATTGATCTGCAAAAGTCAAAGATTGTCCATAAATTAACCAAGAGGCCGTTAACACAACACCATTTTCAACTAAAAATGGAAAACTTGGATGTTCATTTACACGACAATAGCGTTTTGGGGTCGCATCGCGGTGCCACTGCGTTCCCATAGGCTTTTCATATTAGCTACGTAATGCAGAAAGTATTCCTTCCTTTTTTACTTGCAAATGAAAAATACGTTTTTACAATATCATAATGCCTATTAGGATAAAAATGTTGTTTCCACTTCTAAATCGTTTAGGTGTCTGCTAAATGAATAAATGTAATTGTAAGTGTAAAATAAAGCAGTTTGTGTTATTTTTGAGATGTGTCAATTGGGCAGTTTTGAATGAGCAAAATCTGTGTACCTTTAGCTGTACGTGTAGCAATTTTATTTTTCAGCCACTTGGTGGAGATAGAGACAATGAAACTGCAAATCCATACACATGATGAATGGCGGGTTGCACTGGCACATGCCTAGAAGCCAGCACAGCTTTACATAATAATCAGTATGAAAGAAAAAAAAAATGGTATTGCTGATTATTATTTAAGATGTTTGAGCTTTATAACATAAACAGGTGCCTAATAATCAGCAAGGATAACAATTCCTGTTGCATTTAAAAACAGTAGGCTACCACAAATTTTTTCACATTTTTTTTAAATAAGTAATAACATAAGGGACCAGCAATAATAAGAGAGAAGCAATCAAGTATTTTGACAATATAGTGTGTGTTGGCAAAAATAAAAATACTGTATAAAAGTGAGGATAAACTCTGGTCCTTTAGGTAAGAAAATAAAGCCAGCATAAAGAGCCATTATTCCATATTATTTCTGATTCTATTCCCATGTACAGTAAAGGCAGTATAGTTTCTATTTGAATCAGACTTTACATTTTACATCTGAGTGAACTTGTGAAGCTGTGACATCTGCTCAAAGAGAGGGACCGCATTTACGCTTAACTGAGTCTCATAAATCTACAGCTGCCTTCTCATGAGAATGAGATACAACACAATATCTCACAGGCAGTGTCTTCATATGTCCTATAATGTAAAAAATAAGAGTGTATATGAACGTGATGGAAACAATTTAACTCTGGAATCAGCCTTGCGTTCCATGACCATTTATTTAAATATGAACAAAGTTTGTAAAGATTCTAATAACTAAGATTCATATCTAATGTTTGATAGAGGTTTATAAAAAATGTTTATCTAGAGGGCTTAATTCTGCTCTCAGAAACTAGCTCATGCAGTGTAAATGGACTATATGAGATTTGTTTGATTAAATCATGGCGTTCCTGTTGTACATATAAGAACTCCTCTGTAAAGGATGACCTAGCAGCAGCTCCTTTTCTTGAACTAGACTGTCCAGCAGCTCCTGCTGTCGGTGGTTATGGTAAACCTTCAGGAAGGATAGCACTGTAAGACCCAGCCAGCATAACCAGGTCGACCACAGGCCAAACTGTGGGAAAAGGAACATATTAGCATATTTATATATTAATATCACATACTGTGGATATTTTGAAATACATACTGCAAAACCTCAGCTTGTGAATGTAGATTTTATGCTACTTGTGGATGAATTTTTACCTGTGCAATGGCAAACTGGTCATAAAAGGAGGAGTTGTCAACACCGAGCTCTAAATCTGTGTCTTGCAGATCCTCACAACTGCCAAAGAGAAATTAAACAAATTTAAACCATAAGTAATATAAAAAGTGACAATATTTTGGAACTATTTACAACAACAGCATTGTCGATATATATATATATATATATATATATATATATATATATATATATATATATATATATATATATATATAGTATATACAGTACAGTCCAAAAGTTTGGAACCACTAAGATTTTTAATGTTTTTAAAAGAAGTTTCGTCTGCTCTCCAAGGCTACATTTATTTAATTAAAAATACAGTTTAAAAAACAGTAATATTTTGAAATATTATTACAATTGAAAATAACTGTGTACTATTTAAATATATTTGACAAAGTAATTTATTCCTGTGATGCAAAGCTGAATTTTCAGCATCGTTACCCCAGTCTTCAGTGTCACATGATCCTTCAGAAATCATTCTAATATGCTGATCTGCTGCTCAATAAACATTTATGATTATTTTCAATGTTGAAAACAGTTGTGTACTTTCAGGATTCCTTGATGAATAGAAAGTTCAAAAGAACAGCATTTATCTGAAATACAAAGCTTCTGTAGCATTATACACTACCGTTGAAAAGTTTGGGGTCAGTAAGAATTTTTATTTTTTGGAAAAGAAATTAAAGAAATGAATACTTTTATTCAGCAAGGATGCATTAAATCAATCAAAAGTGGCAGTAAAGACATTTATAATGTTACAAAAGATTAGATTTCAGATAAACACTGTTCTTTTGAACTTTCTATTCATCAAATCATCCTGAAAAAAATATTGTACACACATATTTTGTACAACTGTACACATTAAATGTTTCTTAAACAGCAGATCAGCATATTAAAATGATTTCTGAAGGATCATGTGACACTGAAGACTGGAGTAATGATGCTGAAAATTCAGTTTTGCCATCACAGGAATAAATTACTTTGTGAAATATATTCAAATAGAAAACAGTTATTTTAAATTGTAATAATATTTCACAATATTACTGTTTTTACTGTATTTTTTAATTAAATAAATGTAGCCTTGGTGAGCAGACAAAACTTCTTTTAAAAACATTAAAAATCTTAGTGGTTCCAAACTTTTGGACTGTACTAATATATATATATATATATATATATATAATGCTTGTGTTATTCTAGCTCATTTAAAATGGTTAAAAACAGTTTACCTGCTGGGCATGGCCCCATTTTCAGTGATAGCATCACACCATCCACTGAAGCCAACACTGGAAATAGTACCGGCCACAAACACTACAAAAACCACCAAGAGGGACAGGAGAAGATTCAAGAAGGCATGAAAAAGAGAGCTGGAAAGAGATGTAAGGACAGAAAAGTACATAATTTACTGCTTGAAACGTTGGCGTCATTTAATAATCAATATGATGTAAATGAATAAGCAGTTGCCTACTCGTCGTGGCCTTTGCAGAGGAAGAAAAAGGTCCGCCACGCCTGTACAGCAGAGAGGATGAGAGACACGATGCCCACGAAAGTGATGAAGCGGCAGGACGACTCTGGTCCCCATTCTTCAACTATAAAGCGCTGTTTCCCCATCGTCATGTTCTCATTTTGCCACATTCCCTCAGTAAACAGCAGGCATTTCCCCTGAAAGTCATCGCCGTTTTCAGAGAGCGGCACGACGGCAATAAAACCGAAAAGAAATGCTAAAAAATAAAGGATGCACTGGCCAAAGAGAAAATTATCGACGGCCATCGTTCCGGCGTCGACTGCATTCTGCTATTGCGCATGACGGTGAATGTTGAACTATGTCGGCATCTTGTTATTGGACGACTATGTCACCACTGCATGCATTGCACCTGATTGAGGATTTTGGGCTTTTTGATTGCAGTGTTCGCATCTTTGCCTGAACTATTTTAAACATTAAATTATTAACAAACAATGTTTAGATATGTAAGATGTCGAACGCTGTATAATGCAGAAATTGTGTAATATTTAGTTCAGCACTGGACATCTTCACTTATTGAACAAAATTCCTTTTTTCTAATTGTAGTATTCTAGTTTATTGTATAAAAAGGAAATCTGAAATTTTATTTTACACATTTTATAGACATTCTGTTAAAGTTATGGGATCATAAACAATACCTGTTGTCAGATGTGTTTAGCATCATTCTTAAAGGTGCAATATGTAAGATTTTTGCAGTAAAATATCCAAAAAATCACTAGGCCAGTATTATATATTTTGCTCACTTGAGTACTTACAATATCCCAAATGTTTCCAACTATTTGTAAATCCTGAGAAAATTGCCATTTTAACCAAGGCTCCGGGACATGTGAGGAGTCGCCTGTCAATTACATCATACTCGTGTTATCCTCGGTTTCCGGTTTTATTTTGTAAAAAAACACCAAAGACGCTTTAATATATTACATGTTTTAGGCAAGGAAACAACTGTTTGGTTACGTTTATACACACAAAATCTTTCACAATTTCTTCTATCTAGAAATTTGGCAAATAGTCCTAGAGCTGAAACATGACAAACCAGGGCCCAGATCAGGACGCAGACAAACTGGCTAAACCGACCTTCTGCTAGCCGCCTCACGTCACAGAACTCAAATAATTCACAGCACATAGAAACTCTTTCACCTAGATATTATCACATAGAGACTGTGTCTGTACCTCGAACTAGTAAATACAAAAAACTTCCGAAACCTTTTAAGGGTAAAAATTTAATTGATGTTCAAAAAATGAAAATCACAGATAAATCAGATAAACAAATGATAAAGCTTGGGTTACTGAATATTAGATCTATTTCTTCAAAAGCACTTATTGTAAATGAAATTATCACAGACAATAAACTAGACTTGCTGTGTTTGACAGAAACCTGGCTAAAACCAGACGATTACATTACTTTAAATGAATCTAGTCCTCAAGGTTATGATTATCGACACAATCCTCGACAGAAAGGCAAAGGGGGAGGTGTTGCTGTAATTTATAGTAATATATTCAGAATCACTCAAAAGAATTTCAAATATAATTCCTTTGAAGTGATGGTGCTTTATGTAACATTATGTAAGTTGACATTTGTGCTGGCTACTGTATACAGGCCACCAGGGCACCATACTGACTTTATCAAAGAATTTGCTGATTTCCTATCAGAGTTAGTACTGGCTGCGGATAAAGTCCTTGTTGTTGGTAATTTTAATATCCATGTAGATAATAATAAAGACGCATTTGGATTGGCATTTGCAGACATTTTAAACTCTATTGGAGTTAGACAACACGTGTCAGGACCCACTCATTGTCGTAATCATACCCTAGATCTAATACTGTCGCATGGAATTGATATTGATGCTGTTGAAATTCTACAGCAGAGCGATGATATATCAGATCATTATCTAGTCTCGTGTATAATACAATTAGCCAAGGCTGCAAAACCACCACCCAGCCATAAATATTGTAGAACCATCACGTCTACCACTAAAGATTGCTTTATAAATAATCTCCCCGAGCAGTTTCATCACCTTAGTATACCTGACAACTTAGAAGAACTCGATGCTGCAACAGAAACTACTGGCTCTCTCTTTTCCAGCACATTAGATGCAGTTGCTCCTTTACGTCTAAAGAAGATTAAGGAAACTAATCCAACGCCGTGGTATGATGAGCACACTCGGGCTCTAAAACGAGCTGTTAGAAAAGCTGAACGTAGTTGGAAGAAAACAAAACTAGAAGTTTTTCGCCTTTCGTGGAAAGAAAAAATGATTGAGTACAGAACGGCTATAAGAAATGCTAGATCTACTTATTTTTCAAATCTCTTAATAGAAAACAAACATAATCCTAGGTATTTATTTGACACAGTGGCTAAATTAACTAGAAACAGAGATTCAACTGCTGACGTTTCCATAGAGCACAGCAGTAATGACTTTATGAACTTCTTTACTTGCAAGATTGATAATATTAGAGAGAAAATTAAAACCATGCAACCGTCTACAGTTTCGCTTCAGACAGTGCACTGTAGTGTCCCTGAGGTAAAACTAGAATAATTCGCCACTATAGGAGAGGAAGAATTATCTAAACTTATCAAATCATCAAAATCAACAACATGTATGTTAGACCCAATGCCGACTAAACTACTGAAAGAAATGCTTCCAGAGGTCGTAGGTCCACTTCTTGATATAATTAATTCATCCTTAACACTAGGATACGTGCCAAAAACCTTTAAGCAGGCTATTATTAAACCTCTTATTAAAAAACCTCAACTAGATCCGAGAGATTTAGTAAATTACAGGCCAATCTCGAATCTACCTTTTCTGTCAAAGATACTAGAAAAGGCAGTTTCAACACAACTGTGTTCCTTTTTAGAAAGAAATGGAATCTGTGAGGATTTCCAGTCAGGATTTAGACCAAACCATAGTACTGAGACTGCTCTCGTTAGAATTACAAACGATCTACTCTTATCATCCGATCGTGGCTGTATTTCTCTATTAGTGTTATTAGATCTCAGTGCTGCTTTTGACACTATCGATCACAACATTCTTCTAAAAAGACTTGAAAACTATATTGCCATTAGTGGAATTGCTTTGGCATGGTTCAAATCGTACTTATCTGACTGTTATCAGTCTGTAGTAGTTAATGAAGAGATGTCGTATCGATCACAGGTTAAATATGGAGTACCACAAGGCTCAGTACTAGGACCGTTGCTTTTCACTCTGTACATGCTGCCCTTAGGAGAGATAATTAGGAAGCATGGTGTTAGTTTTCACTGCTACGCTGACGATACTCAGCTCTATATGTCCTCGCGCCCTGACGAAACCTACAAATTCACAAAACTAACAGAATGCATAGCTGACATTAAAAACTGGATGACAAGAAATTTCTTATTATTAAATTCAGAAAAAACTGATATCCTAATCTTTGGACCAAAAACTTCCTCACGAAAAAACCTTGAATACTCCCTAACACTTGACAGGTGCTCCATTAAATCTTCGTCCTCAGTTAGGAACCTGGGTGTGCTCTTTGATACCAATCATTCATTTGAAAGTCATGTTTCTAGTATCTGTAAAACCGCCTTCTTCCATCTAAAAAATATATCTAAATTACGGCATATGCTCTCAATGACAAATGCGGAACAGTTGGTTCATGCATTCATGACCTCAAGACTAGATTATTGTAACGCTGTCATGAATCCTGTCAAGTTCCGGACTACAGTTCCCATCATCCTCTTTGCCAGTCATCATCAGTCACATGCACACACTCCTGTCCAATCACCAGTTGCCACATACACCTGCAGCACATTACACGGACTATAAAAGACTCATACACACACCACCTCACTGCTAGGTCTTGTTTTCCCAAGTGTTGCATTTCCAAGCGTTACTTCCTGTCTGCCTGTCCTGTGTTACAGTTCCTGCCTGTTTCCTGTTTGTTGACCCGTTGCTGCCTGTCCTGACCATCGCCTGCACCTTGACTACGATTCTGCCTGTTCCTGGTTGCTCCCGTTTGCTCCCGTTTGACCCTGCCTGTATGACAACGCTCACTGTAAATAAAGCTTTGCATTTGGATCCCTACCTGAGTCCCGCCTTCGTTACAAACGCTCTACTGGGTGGTTGTTCTGCTCGGCTTTTAAACAAACTACAGTTGGTCCAAAATGCGGCAGCTAGAGTTCTTACTAGAACCAGAAAGTATGACCATATTAGCCCAGTTCTGTCAACATTACATTGGCTCCCTATTAAACATCGTATAGATTTTAAAATCTTGCTACTTACTTATAAAGCTCTAAATGGTTTAGCTCCCCAGTACCTAAGTGAGCTCTTAATGCATTATAGTCCTTCACGTTTATTGTGATCTCAGAATTCAGGCCAGTTGATAATACCCAGAATATCAAAATCAACTGAAGGCGGCAGATCCTTTTCCTATTTAGCACCTAAACTCTGGAACAATCTTCCTAGCATTGTTCGGGAAGCAGACACACTCTGTCAGTTTAAATCTAGACTAAAAACACATCTCTTTGCTCTTGCATACACATAACACATTATCAATACATTAAAATTTTTCAAATCCGTTAAAGGATTGTTACGCTGCAATATTTAGGTCGGCCGGAACTGAGAACATTTCCTATAACACTAGATATACCTGTACATCAGAATAAGAATGGCATCTCCGTTAATATCTGTCTCTCTGCTTATCCTGAGGTTTGCCGGGTGCTGGATTCAGGCCGTATCCAGATCAGATGGAGAACCTGTGTCTGGACCTGACTACAACGTAGCCCAGGAGACAATGGGCCTACAGACCCAGTTCTGGCTGCATCTATTGCCAATTCAGATTTTTAATCCCCGTATCCGCTTACATATATTTATATATAATCTATTTTTAATCTCTATAATAAAAATGTATAATTCATATTTTGATCTCCATATCCATTTACATATATTATATATATCTTCCAAGGGGTTTTTTCCCTCCTAGGACTTTTTTCCCAGTGCTAGCACGCTGGGTTTTTCTCCTAGGGATTTTTTTCCACCCCTGGGAGTCAGCCGACATTGGCTTAATGTAGCACCATCTTGTATATGTTACATATTACCACGCTTGGTTGTACAGCTTATTTTTAACCACTTCCCTTTTTCTGTGCTTCTAATATGTAAAGCTGCTTTGAACAATTACCAATTGTAAAAGCGCTATATAAATAAATTTGACTTGATTTGACTTGACAAAGCTAATTATTGTTATATAGCTCAACACGTTTAGTCTTATTGTTTAAATCTCATTTTCTTGATTTTTTTTTTTTGCGAGTACCATGCTTTACCATGCCTCAGAGAAAAACACTACTTTGTCAAGTAGCTAACATAGCATAATCAAATGCAGCTTTATTTTTAGTAACAGTAGACTAATACAGCATTTTCTCCATCATACGATCCACTTTAAAATGAATGCCATTTATCAACACAAGCCATCCAGCATTTAATATGATATTCTAAGATCTTTCTTACTGCAGTGTCTCAAACAAATGTCTCACAGCAGCCACCGAGCGAACACACAGAGTAACGTTATAACATCATTTTCAACACACTCAAATGTATCTAATATGATAAACAGAGCTGCATTACCTCATACTCATGACCAGAAAAGCGGAAGCAGCATCGGCGACTGTGACTGTGACACGCCGTCTGTTGAGGTGGAGACCAAATGTCCCAAGATTCCGTGCTCAAACTTGGCGTCATCAAGCTACGCCTTTGTTTTGAATAGGCCTCTAGCGGACAAAAGTTTTACATCTTTAAAGGTTAAGTTCACCCAAGAATGAAAATTCTGTCATTTATTACTTACCCTCATACCGTTCCACACCCGTAAGACCTTCGTTAATCTTCGGAACACAAATTAAGATTTGTGTTCCCAAGACGTGAGGCCTCCATAGGGACCAATGACACTTCCTCTCTCAAGATCCATAAAGGTACTAAAAACATATTGTTCATGTGAGTACAGTGGTTCAATATTGATATTATAAAACGACAAGAATATTTTTGGAGCGCCAAAAAAAAACCAAAATAACTTATTTAGTGATGGCCGATTTCAAAACACTGCTTCAGAAAGCATCGGAGCATGTGAATCAGTGTTTCGAATCTGCTGTTCGGAGTGCCTAAGTCACGTGATTTCAGCCGTTGGCAGTTTAACACGCGATCTGAATCATGATTCGACACACTGATTAATTTGTGCTCCAAATCTTCCTGAAGCAGTGTTTTGAAATCGGCCATCATTAAATAAGTCTTAATTTTGTTTTGTTTTTTGGTGCACCAAAAATTTTCTCGTTGCTTATTATTATATTAATATTGTACCACTGTACTCACATGAACTGATTTAAATCTGTTTTTAGTACCTTTATGGATCTTGAGAGAAGAAGTGTCATTGCTCCCTATGGAGGCCTCACGGAGCTATCGGATTTCAACTAAAATATCTTAATTTGTGTTCCGAAGATTAACAAAGGTTTTATGGGTGTGGAACGGCATGAGGGTAAGTAATAAATGACAGAATTTTCATTTTTGGGTGAACTAACCCTTTAAGCGTTGACTTCATTTTATCTCTGAACTGACCAACACAAATCTTCCCAATCTTCTACATAACCATTGCTATGTCAAAACAAATTTGTCAAGTATACTGACAAATACCAGTTTGAAAATATGTAAACATAGTATACCAGTTTGAGGAATGCAAGATTTCTCCCTCAAATCTAAACATTTTAGGGAGTTTGTCCTTGAACTGACCCGTGTTTTTGGTTGGTGGACTACATATATTATTAATTTTTATTTAAAGCATGGGGGCGTGGAAGCACTGATGTTATTCACTTGGGATTGGCCCAGATGGCTTGGAGGTGTTCTGCTAAATCCTAGGGATAAATGGATTAGGTGGAGGTCAAAGTGAGTCTGGACGGAAGTCACTCTAAACACGCTTCTCACCTCTTCTGTAGTCCCTCGCCAGAAATATGCAAAAAAGGAATATGACAGCACCTACAATCAAGATCCATGGATTACAAGCCCATATCCGACTATGTGAGATCTGAGCAGGTAGGTTACGTGGTATTAAGAGGTATGGGGATGTGGAAATACAACTGACAAAGATATTAGAGAAAAATCGCGCCTAGAATAATAGCTAAAGTTCTTCTGCAACAGCTAATGTAATGATCTACCTACCTATCTATATATATCTATATATAATGTCTGTGCATTAATCTTTTACATTTTCATCTTGATTTCAGTACCTGCTCTGTTATGCAGCTAAGACCGTCATCCAGGAGTGTAAAAATACTTCATCTAAGCTGCTTATGTGGCCGTCTTGGCCTTCTCTCCCAGTTTACTTGCCTCCTCCCTGTGGAACATGTTCCCTGTTCTCTCCATTTACCCAGTACGTTATATCGATGTGAATAAAATGAGCTTCACACATGGACCTAAAAATGTACTGCTGAGACGGTAAAAGTAACACTTTCCATTGGCAATGGCAGTCTTAAAAGTGACATTTACGAAGACAAACAGAGACAAACTGGCCCAGGTTTTATGGGTGCTGAATTGGGTGTCTGTGGTCACGGGAGTCACACTTTTCAGCCTGGGCCTGTTCTTAAAGGTGGAGATCGAGAAGAGGCGAGAGCTGATGTCAAAAGAGGTCGACTCGGTGCCAAACATGCTTATCTGTGTTGGCTTGACTGCCTGTACAATCAACTTCCTGGGGGGCAAGATTTGCTATGACTGCGTGGACACTACCAAGTTTCTGCGGTGGAAGCTGCTGATGCTGCCTTACATCATATGTACCTTTTTCTTTACATTCTGCATCCTCCTGGGCGCCCTGATGTGCTATAGCATGCGCAACGATCTAGAAGAGTCACTGTTTTTAGGCTTGCGTGACGCCATGCGCTACTATAAGGACACGGACACGCCGGGTCGCTGCTACATTAAGCGCACAATGGACATGCTACAGATGCAGTTTCAGTGCTGCGGAAATGGAGGTTATCGGGACTGGTTTCACATTCAGTGGATCAGTAACCGCTTCCTGGATATGACCAATAGCGAAGTGGTGGAGTAAGTTCATTTTCACCCACACTTGCACTTTCATGTTAAGTGGTTAAAGGCATTGTTCACTCAATAATGAAAACTCTGTCATAATTCACTTTTACGCCATTCCAAATCTGTAAAACTTTCTTCTGCAGAACACAAAATTTAAAAGGATAGTTTACCCAAAAATTAACATTTTGTCATCATTTACTCAAGTAGTTCCAAACCTGTATGAATTTCTTTGTTCTGCTGAACACAAAGAATGATGTTTGGAACATTGACTAGCATAGTAGGAAAAATAAATGTGTTCCAAAGAAGAAAAAAAATCATACAGGTTTGAAATAACATGTGGGTGTGTAAATGATGACATACATTGCTCAGTGTAAATGAGTACACCCCCTTTGAAAAGACAATATCTCAATTAACACAAAAACAATTCTTTGGAGCAAAGCTAAATTTTAGACTACAAATGTCTAATTTTACACGAATTCAACCACAGGTGAGTCTAATTATTCATTACACAGGTGTCCGGCAGACAGTTGACTATTAAAGGGTGTTAAAACCCCTTCCCATTTTATGCTGCCAGTAATGGCACCACATGGAAGAGAAATATCACAAGACCTGAGAAAGAAAGTAATTTCTTTACACCAGAAAGGGGAAGGCTACAAGAAGATCAGCAAAGTTTTACTTAGCAGTCAGAATACTGTTGCAAAAGTTGTACAAAAATGTTAAAAAAGATGGAACTGCAACCATCTCACAGAGACATCCAGGTCATCCATGAAAGTTAACACCTCGACAGGAGGGTCTTCTGATGAGAAGGGTTGAAGAAAATCGGCATGCAAGTTCACTGCAGTTATCTAAAGAAGTAGAAAGCCAAACTGGGGTGACTATTTCCCATGACACAATACGATGTCCACTGCATTGGAATGGCATGCATGGGTGCTGTCCATGAAAGAAGCCTTTTCTAAAGCCCAGGCGCAAAAAAGCCCACCTAGAGTTTACCAGAGCCCATGCTGACAAAGATGAAGACTACTGGGACTCTCCAGCATCCAGTCCCTAAAAGAGGTCATTCATGAAGAATGGAAAAAGACAGATGTTGCAAAATGTCGCCAACTTGTTTATTGCATGCCTAGAAGACTTGGTGATGTCATTAAAAATCATGGAGGACAAGCAAAGTACTAGATGTAATAGTTTTTGTTGTGGGGTGTACTCACTTTTGCATCACCCTAATTTGAGTAAAACTGAAAAATGTGTAATCTAAGTTATATTATTAACCTTACTTTCATGTTATAAGTTAAACAGATGTTATATTAAACTTAGTCTTGTCAACATTTTGGAAATTGTTTTCGTGTTCATTGAGATATTGTTTAAAATGTTACTTTTCAAAGGGGGTGTACTCATTTACGCTGAGCACTGTACGTATCCCTTTAGCATAGATGATGCAGAAAGTTGAGGATTATATGCATTTTAATGCATATTAATATTTTAGATCAATGTATCATCCTTCATCATCATAATTAAGCCTCCATACATTATTTAAAGCACTCTTCTCTTCTTTAGGCGGCTACGGAGTAACGTGGAAGGGAAGTATTTGATCAACGGGGTGCCGTTCAGTTGCTGTGGTCTGCATTCTCCTCGGCCCTGCATCCAGCATCACATCACCAACAGCTCAGCGCACTATAATTATGACTACCACAAGGAGGAGCTGAACCTGAACCGGAGGGGTTGCAGACAAGCTCTGCTGGAGCACTACACACAGATAATGCAGTCCATTGGCTTAATCGTTCTCATCATCTGGCTTTTTGAGGTGTGTGATATTGATCTGACTAAATTAAAGTCCGTATTCTGCAGTATATATACACTACTGGGTAAAAGGTTGGAATAATTGATTTTGAATGATTAAACTACAATAAAAAATACAGTACAAACAGTAATATTGTAAAATATTATTACAATTTAAAAGAACTGTTTTCTATTTTAATATATTTTACAGTATAATGTAGTTTAATCTTGTGATGGCAAAGCTGAATTTTCTGCAGCAATTACTCCAGTCTTCAGTGTCACATGACAATGGAGCTGCTTATTTTTTTTGTGGAAAGTGTGATAACACTACTACCATTCAAAAGTTTTGGAATTAGAAATTAATACTTTTATTCAGCAAGGACACAATAAATTGATCAAAAGTGAGAATAAAGACATTTATAAATGTTACAAAATAAAAAGTTTCAAATAAATATTGTGACACTAAAAGTAATGGCTGCTGAAAATTCAGCTTTGCCATCATAGGAATAAAAACTTATTTAGTGAATTAGTGATCAAATGAGCAAGAGACTTCTTTCAAATATGTTAAAAAAAAAAAAAATATATATATATATATATATATTACAAAACATTATGACCACTGCCTAATAAACCGGGAGGCATTGACTCCACAAGAGCCCTGAAGGTTTGCTGTGGTATCTGTGGTAGATTTTAGCAGCAGATCCTTCAAGTCCTGTGGGTTGTAAGGTGGAGCTGCCATGGATCAAACTTTTTGGTCCAGCACATCACACTCATTTGGATTGAAATATGGGGAATTTGGAGGCCAGCTCAGCACCTTGAACTCTTCATGATGCTCCTCAAACTATTCCAGAACAATATGTGCAGTGTTGCAGGGTGTATTATTCTGCTGAAAGAGGCCATTTCCACCAGGGAACACCATTGTCATGAATGGGTGTACCTGGTCTGCCATGTTTAGGTAGGTGGCACGTATCAAATTTCATCCACATGAATGGGTGGAAGAATCACACTCCGTCGACTAGCTTGTTGTCATCCCACAATACATCCTGGTGCCATCACTTCCCCAGGTAAATGGCACACACCACGTGAAAACAGGGACTCATCGGACCAGGCGAACTTCTTCCACTGCACCAAGGTCTAGTTTGGATGCTTTCTTAGACTTCATAGGCACTCTGATTGGTCTGTGGCTATGCAGCCCCATATGTAGCAGAGTGCAAAACACTGTGTGTTGTTACAAATTCCTCCCGTAACTATCATTAAAATTGTGTGACTTGTGCCACAGTAGACCTTCTGTTGGCACGGACCAGCCCAACACCGTATTGCCAGATTGTGGTTTGTCCCTCCTTGGACCACTGTTGGTAAATTCTCACCACTGACTGGGAGCAACCCACAAGCCTTGCCATTTCAGAGATACTCTGACCCAGTCGCCTTGCCTTAACAATTTGACCCTTGTCAAAGTCACTCATATCTTTATTCCTGCTTATTTCTCCTGCATTCATGCTTTTTTCAATATGGGTTGGTCACTTGTAGTCTCCTCATTTTCTTGAATCTTTTCTACCTTCCTCTAGGTGTCTGTGCTGACAGGAGTGCGTTATCTTCAGACAGCCATGGAGAATGTGCTGAGGTGTGGGGACCCGGACTCTGAGTCTGATGGCTGGCTTCTGGAGAACAGCATTGCAGACACTGCGCGTTATAACTTCAACATCATCAAGAACCTGGGCAAGTGCTACCAGGTAGATGATGACCCCAACATAGATGTACCAAGAACCAGCCAGCAAGCACAAGAGAACGTGCCCTTAAAGCAAATCCCTGTTGCCAGGTAGTACAAGAGACATTGGATATTGAGACTTACCCAGCCATTCAACAATGGCAGCCTTGGAGAAGCCTTTACTTGATTCACACAAAGACAAAAAAAATTGAAGAATGAACTAGAAAAAGAAAAAAATCATGTTGAATGCTGAAAAGGTGATCTCAGGTAAAAGGCACTTCATTGCAATGTAATCCTTGTGCCATACAAAGTGAAAAGTATGAAATATGAAATGTATTTTAAAATGCTGGGGAACAGGATTGATTTGAATGACAACAGCCAATCAGTCTCAATAATCAATCAATCAATCACTTTATGTATAATTGCATTTGCAGTTGTAAAAGTGGAATAATTCCTGTGACTGATGATTTACAAAGTAAATTGGGATAAATATGTTGGTGTAACACTGGTAAACATGGCTGTTAACAAAGATGGCAATGGAAGACAAGCTTCCCTGTGCCTCTTCCCTGTAATGAAGATTATTTGGTCCATTCTAATATCATCTTAATGATAAGCACATTTCAAGTTAATCTGAAAAGGGTTCAAGTATAGGCCTTTGTTCCATTACTAAGGAAGTATTACCATCCATAAAGTATAAAATGCCTTTTGGGATCCATCAAGGATCTTTTTCTTTTGCTCACTTTGCTTTATTTGTTTCACTGTAGGTCTATTCAGTACACTATTACAACTAGTCAATCATTCATATATTACTTTGTATACTTACTGGGCCTGCTTCAATAGGGTATTAACAGTGGCTTTTGTATGCATTCCTGCAGCACTGATGTTTTATATAAGTCTCACTGTTTGCAATGAATTAAACCCATGGTGTGTACAATCTTATAATTGTGACTTTATTTCTCACAATTGCTACTTTATTTCTTATATTTGCTGTTGATTCAGATCAAATTAAACTTAAGCTATCTTGCATTATGCAGAAATAAAGACAGAAATCACTTAAAGCCATCTTTTCAAACTAAAGTCTTAATTATAATAAAGTTAAAATTGTGCGATTTTAACATAACGTAGGGTAGGCTAAAGTTGCCAATATGTTTACTCCTTGATAAAACGCTGTTAGGGGGCACAAAAGGGTGCCTGTAAAAAGGTGGAAACCCAGGGGCCTAGTAGGACTATCACTTGTAAATTGAGCTTTGCCATCAGATTTTAAAAAATATTTCCTTTTTCATTACATTTCAGATGTGAATACAAAAAAGTGACAATGCCTGTCTACCGCATTACAAGTTTGCTCTTGTTATGTTTGATAATCCCTTCAAGGCAAGCCAAAGGATGCCTGACTCTCGGGCACAAGTACTACTCCAAACCAAATCCCTTGAACTAAAGAGATTTCTCTGCACTTATCTTTCAGTCCATCACCGAGCTAAGCATCCGATTAACAGCGTACTATCCATCTTGGACAACTCTTCTGCTGAAGCTAGCTAGCATGTACGAATAGTATTGTCACGTACATGTTACTTTTCTCAGCGCTGGTAAGGTAAACCGTATTGACCAATCACAGTCATTGTGAATGCACGACAATGTATGCTGCGTTCACGCCACCTCGTATTTACCGAAATCTTGAGATGACAATACGTGACGTTATATTCGGAGTTGTTCAAGTCCTTGGGCTTTGGATTATGCGTTTCCATGGCACCACTATCAACGCCTGCCTATGAATCTACAGCGGTCAGGTGGTACACCGGCTACGTGGTACATCTGGGAGCTTTCAGAAAACTCCCAGTTTACAAGCTGTAATTACGAGCTCTACGAGGACGTGAACCATTGACTGTAAAAGACGTGAACGCTTTTTACAAGCTAGAATCTCGTAACTACAGGAATTACGAGGCCGCGTGAACGCACCTTTATTTCAAACATGAGTGCAAAGGTAGATTTCCATTTGTTGCTCAGATATAAAACCTTGAAATTAATATATTTACTTTTTCGTATGCTTCAAGTAAGACAAAATCCAAAATGCAGACAACACAAAAGACAACGCAGCCAATCGGCTTTAAAGACCCTTTTCCCGTTTGGCTATTTTACATCTGTTTACATATGTTACAGTAAATGGTGAAACCATAGATAGACTGTAAATAAATAAATAAAATAAAATATTGAGGAGGAATATTGAGGTTTTAGTTTTAATTCTCGTGAACACCTAACGATTATATATACGTTACAATGGTATTCAAATTTATCATATTTATTTTATACTGGAATACATTCGTTGTTATTATTATTATTACATTTTGATGTTACCACTCCATTGTTCAAATAACTAAAAAAAAATCACACAAAGCAAAAATAAATTTCACTGGTTACGAAAATTAAGTAGGCAAAATAATCATTTTTGTTTGTTTTATAAATCTCATCATGTGCGATGAATGTGGGACATGCGTAAACTACGTACGTCATCAAGAATGCGCAAAGGGCGGATGTTGCGTAAACTTCGTACGTTCGGTTTGTTATTGATGGCGACATCATGCGAACCGTTAGTTTAGTCGATTTATTTTCTGTGTTTGCAGTGAATAATTTTAAAACAGACCTGTCTGCAGTTATTTAACAAGGATATTAGGCACTGACGTCGAATCAAAAATTTGTAAGTATTTTGGCCTCCACCGTATTTTGCCATATTTCTAGAGTGTATGATTGCATCTCTGTTGAATACAATATAATGAATTCAAACACTGTACTGAGTTGTTTAACGTTATGTTTAATAACAATGTTGTTGTATGTTAGCGCAGTATGTAACTTATGTGAAAGAACCCTTAAAGTAACTGCGCTGTCAACACCTTGTAATCATCACGACTTCAAATGTTCACATCTTTATATCCTAATTTAAGCAATGCTGTTTTGTTTAGCTATTGTTTTGGCTGTGATGAGAATGGCAGTGAATTGGCAGATTACAGATTATGACAGATTACTCTTCTACGAACATTTGATAAACGTCGGCATGTTTGTCAGCCTTTAAAAGTAAGATACATCTGCCATTTGGTTCTACAAACCACAAAAACATCTTAGTATCGTTACTTAAGATTTTTACAATGAAAAAGGCCGTGTTATTGTCATTAAAACTGCAGAGCTTTGATAATAAAACTAAGCATTTAAATATATC
Source organism: Chanodichthys erythropterus (assembly GCF_024489055.1). Classification (NCBI taxonomy): domain Eukaryota; kingdom Metazoa; phylum Chordata; class Actinopteri; order Cypriniformes; family Xenocyprididae; genus Chanodichthys; species Chanodichthys erythropterus. The sequence goes on along the minus strand of NC_090224.1, from coordinate 7,093,611 downwards.
ACTGAGGCATACCGTTGGGAGATATAGAGTGACAATTTATTTTTATCTAATATCTAATTGATTTGCATAAGTTATGAGAATTTTCACTTTCATATAACAACATCTGCACCAAATTGCATATCTTTGCTCCGTTTGGGCCTCTAAATAAAAGTTTTTTTCCAATATTTCCTATTCTCACTCAAAATTTGATACATCACAAGCCTGATGTATCAAATATGATACAAAATATATATGCAAACCTTTTTTAGATTTGCTTTTAATTTTTGTCTATTATTTCATGGTTTTACAGGGTTAATTGTATGAGATCTATATAATGGAGCTATTTTTGGTTCATAATGATAAATGAAATGCCTGTTTTTCACCAGAGCATCATGAAGATGGACACCTTCTCCCTCTTGGTCAGAGCAGCTCTCCTTGCTTTGTCGGTTCTTGGGCAAACCACAGATGTCGAAGAGCTTGCCCGAATGAATGCCGACTTTGCTACCCGGCTTTACAGTAAGATTGCCAGCGCAAATGATGACAATGTAGCTGTCTCAACCCTCGGGGCTACCTTAGCGTTAGCCACATTAGCATCCGGAGCTGGTGGTGCTTCTCGCACCGAGCTGCTACAGGGTATAGGTGTGGCCTTCATGGAGAAAGAAGGAGAGCTGGAAAGAATTCAGACCCTACTCCAGCAACTGAGGGTGACGACTGCTCAAATCCAGGCCACTGGCCTCTTTATGAAGCAGGACATCAAGGCAGATGAAAACTTCAGCAACCAGGTTAAGCAGTTTTATGATGCAGATGTTCAAAATGTGAATTATGCCAATGGACAGCTGGCCAAAGGGAGTATCGATAGTTATGTAAGAACCAAAACAGGGGAAAAAGTCAAAGACGTGGTGGAGAATGTAGATCCACAAAGCGTGGTGATGTTAATCAGTGCAACGTTTTTCACAGGTAAGAGAAAAACAAATGATTAATGTCATAATTTACATTTCATCTTAATATTTCAAGTAGTTATATATTGGTTATATATTGCCTTCTGCCAAGAAAAATAGTCCATTACAATGTACAAAACAATCAGCTTGTTATAAATGCCTATTCAACAATTCCAGAGAGCAGTGCAATAGAGTGCCCCAGGGATGACGGGTTTTTGTAGGCAAAACCCGGAAGCGAGTTAGCATTTTAGGACTTCCGGTTCCAACGCCGTAAAGTCTATGGGTTTTTTGAATGGGTTTTTGCTAAATCGCCTGAAATAAGGTCTGTGGTTAACAAAGCCTCTAAATACTTTCACGTTTTGACATAAAATATGCCTATGACATAAAACACACCAGTTATAACCCGCTTGTGATTTTTTAAACTTTTACTGTGTCTTAAAATCGGCGGTTGCTAACAAATTGCTAAAAGGGACTACATCCTTTGGCGAGGACTTTAGACATCATCATGACAAACAGGACATTTGGACTGCATTTCTCATGGAAAAGTGGATAAGTATTCATACACAGCGCAGATCATAATCAGTGAGCATGTTTTTAAATAGAGTTGTTTTCTAAATAAAGTTTGGGGAAGCTTGGTGGTGACCTCTATGGTGGTGACGACGTTGATCCGCGACCATGGTGTGCTGTAGTCTGTTTATAGCCTACTGTTAGCCTTTTATATCTGACGACTTTATTTAGGCTTCAAAATCTATAAATGTTGTGTTAACTTGTAAAGATTATCTTGATAGTCAAAACGTGTAAGTGTCATAACCCTTTGTTAAACACAGAGCTTATTTTCTGCGATTTTTCCAAAAGTCTATGGGAAAAATGAATAGGCTTTCAGTCGAGGGAACCCCTGCGCCGCTAACTTCCGGGTTGGCCTACAAAAACGCGTCATCTCTGGGGCACTCTATAAGCTTTGAAAGAGTGACTGTAAAAAGATATTCTTTCGATCTTTAACAGGTTATTGGCTGCAACCCTTCAATGCTACCTTCACCCAAGAAGAGCGTTTCTATGTGAACAAGTATAAGATTGTGCAAGTACCCATGATGCTCCGTTCAGGAAAATTCTACCTGGCCTATGACCCCACATTAAAGGTTGGCATACTGAAACTGCCATGTGAGGATGGCATTGCCATGCTTGTCCTTCTTCCAGATGAAGATGTGGACTACACCTATGTTGACGAATCCATGACTGGTGAAGTGTTCCGCGGATGGGTTGCTAAGCTGAAAAAGACGTGAGTCAGTCTCTCACATTTTCGCAAATCAATGTGTTTTTTTTAAATGACTCAAATCTCCATCAAACTCATGCTGAGCAGCCAAAGTGAGCAATCATATGACATGCTCAACGCAGTTTATAGTTACCCTGTAGAAACATGCAAATTCAAGACACATTTCTTTTTTATTTTTCATTGAAAAGATGAGATTTATTTCTCTCTTCAGGAAGCTGGAGATTCAGTTGCCCAGATTTTCACTGAAGCAGTCCAACTCACTAAGTACAAGTCTGCCCAGTCTGGGCATTAAAGAGATCTTTGGGAGTACTGCAGATCTCTCTGGAATCAGCAGCGATGAAGGCCTGAAACTGTCAGAGGTTTGAGATCTTTCTAACAATACAAGGAGACTGTTTAAAACTTTATGTCAGTTCATTTTTCATGGAACCATGATTTTAACTAGTATTGAAATAACCAGGAGGGTGGATGTGTATGCATACATACACTCCTGTTCAAAAGTATGGGGTTAGTAAGATTTTTAAAATGTTTTTGAAAAAAGTGTCTAATTTGATTTAAAAAAAAATAAATAAATAAATAAAAGTATAAAAATAATATTGTGAAATGTTACAATTTAAAATAACTATTTTCTATTGGAATTTATAAAACAATTAGTTCCTGTCCTTGATTCTGATTGGTCAATAGATGTTTTATTCACGATAAAACATGGCTATGACCGCTTCACTACACAATACCCTTAGCAACCACTCTTAGCAACGTAAACTGTATGTTCTCAATTGATATTGTTCATTAAAGCTTACTGTATTATGTAGAAGAGTGTTGTGAGAAAAGATAGAGCGAGCGAGTATATTACCTGCATTCAGATTTAACATTTTCCTTCAGGTCAGTCCTATGTTTATAATAAAACATCTGTTTAAATGTCCGATATATTATCTTGTCCTTTTAACAGTTAAGGGGTTTTCCCGTAACTGACAGCGCTAGTCAAAGCTTTTGTTAATTGCGTCTTGTTCCGTGTTCACAACAATTCAGTCTTTTCAATTTAAAAGTCTTCGCTACTGACTGACACACTCATAAAGACAGTCTTTGCCACCATCTAATGGCGTAATAATGTAACTTCTGTTGCTGTTCATGGTCAGGGACTAATTTCTCAGCAGAAGGAAGGCTTTTAGAAAGAGTTTACTTCATGAAAGTTGCATTGTTACATATTTTTTTGGCATTAATATTTGTATTGTGTGGTAACCGTTTTATAAAAGCAATAAGGTGCACGTCGTGCCTAACAACGCCCTTCAGCAGTGACTTATTCATGATACAGCTCAGCCTCTCATACCTTAATTGCTTACATATTTTAAAAACTTATTGACCCAAACTTTTTAAATGTTATATATAATAAAATTCTTTGACATTTATGTATTATATAATTTAATTCTGTTTATTTCTTAAAAAAAGCATGTACTGTGCATATTAGTTATATGGAATGGTAGTAAAAGAAGTGATATACCAGCATGCATTAACCAGTGGTGCTTGCATTGCTTCCAGGTGGTACAGAAGGTCACCTTGGAAGTGGATGAGACCGGAGGCTCAGTGGCCGATGCCTCCATCAATCTCTTTACGACCCCTCTTCCTCCCAGGCTCACTTTCAACCGACCCTTCATTTTCGTTGTTTACCATGAGGCCACAAAATCCATCCTCTACATAGGGCGTGTTGTCGACCCAACTAAGAACTAAATATGTATAAAGAAACTACTAATGGTGTACTTGCATGTTAATGTATGAGTAGAAGCTACACTCTATCGAATCCTCACCATTTGTTTTGCTTGAATAACCAACTTATAATTTAAAATTAATCTGTGTACTATAACAGAGTAGTGCTTTTTATGTTTTAAAACCAAAATACCAGTATAATATAGATACAATACAATGTCTGCTAAGAAAATAACTGTAAATGTATAGTGTTTTCACAAATGGTTGATTTGGGAGATTTATTGATGGTGTGATGGAGTGTTACCCACACAGTATAATGCTACATGTGACAAGAAACTTGTGCTTCTGGAGATATGCTTTGTCAGTATCGGCATAGTATTTGTATTAACACTTCAACAGGCTGTTCAAATGCAACTCATTAAAGCACGTCATATTCAACATGAATTTTATTCATTGGGTACTAAGATGTTGGCGTTAATCAATCAGGTGCTGGGCAGCACCAGGCACAATCTCATTGGTGGGATGGGATGGAGAGTTCCAAAACTCTTCAATCATAAAAATACATAGTGCTTCTTTTTCTCTTAGCCACTTCAAAAATATAAAACAGAGAATTTGCAAAGCATGCTATAATACAAGAAACAAAATAATGAGGCAGTAAATTAAATACATTCAATTACTCCCCAACTCTCGGTTTTTCATGTTATGATGTATGGTGTGAGTTTTTGTGTGAAATAAGGCAGAGATGGATCAATGCAGACCTTATTTGATGCCCCAGCACATCTTAAGCCGTTTCTGGTATAGAAGAGAATGGACACATCAAAATGGAGGGACACTGCTGCTGCTGCAGAATGAAAAGTCTTATAGAAAGGGGCTTTAAGTCAGAAGGCAAAGTGGTAATCACTCTCTCCCAGACTGCATTCCAAATGAATTCGACTTCCGCTGTCTGTCAGACAAGAACAGAAAAACAACATCAAAGAGGTTAAGCTCACATTGGCTGAAACATTCCAGTTTATAATCATAAAATACTCAACGATTTCACCAACGATGTCATATGATTAATAAAAGATTATAAGATGATGTTCAAAAAATACAGGATGACACTTCTATTCGAAGTCTCTATCTGATAAGTCTATTCAGGAAAAACGTACACAGAAAGCTTCCTAGACTGTGTGTCTTTATTCCCGTTACTCCGGTGATCCACAGAGCTGCTCGTGTTGCTGCGGATCAGGACGGGCATGGAGGAGGATGATGGGGTGGAGGAGATTGAAGAAGCAACATTGAAGTGGTGCGGTCGAAGGTTATCGTCTGGAAAACAAACAAGAACTGGTAAATGACAGAAATTTGAAGGCAAGGAGCAAATGGTGTTAAAAAGTATGAAATTCTATTAGTTACCATTTAATGGTAGCATAGGACTCTTTCCCGATACAGGGCAACTTCCTGAATCCTTCACTTTTCTGAAGAGAAAATTGTGAATATAAAAGCAATTTGTACCACAGTGAAACTACTGGTGATGGGTCAATTCATGATAAAATTTCAAAACCCAGACAGAGCTCAGCTGGTGTAATCCACTGCATCAACACAAGAGTGATGACACGATTATTTTACGTACAAGGTTTTGTCTGGGTTTGTCATCTTGGGTGTCGTAGGATGGCCGCTGAGGGAACGACTGCGAGCTAGTTTGGCCCTTCGCATCTCCTTACCTGAAAACATTATTGATGTTATCAGTGTTGGGAAAATAGGCACCTACCAATTCTGACTTTCAGAAAATATTTAAATTTTGATGTCATTTGTAATGTTAAATAAAAATTATAATGAAAAGAATAACAACATAAAATAATTATTGCAGTGGTTTCCTGTAGGTTCATGTACACTACCGTTCAAAAGTTTGGGGTCGGTAATATTTTTTTAATGTTTTTTTTTTTTTAATAAAAGAAGTCTCTTATGCTCACCAAGGCTGCTTTGATCATCAGTAATACAGTAGAAACAGTAATATATTGAAATATTATTACAATTTAAAAATAACTGCCTTGTATTTTAATATTTTAAAATATAATTTATTCCTGTGATAGCAAAGCAAAATTTTCAGTTGCCATTACTCCAGTCTTCAGGGTCACATGATTATTCAGAAATTATTTTAACATGCTGATTTAGTGCTCAAGAAATATTTCTTATCAATGTTTGAAAACTGTTGTACTATTGTACAAATTTTCAGGATTCTTTGATAAAGCCCTGAAGGCATTTTTAAAGTTGCTGTTCTGAGTGACAAAAACAAAGTGTGCTCAAGGGAAACTTTACATATCTTTCTTATTTGACATGCAATAACTCAGGAAGGAAATAAGGTAGGAGGACAGTTATTTTTTGGTGAAGTTCCCCTACATGTGAGCTGCATTTTGATCAAATTTTGCATAAAGTAATCAAAAGTTATAGCATTTGGAACAAAGGTAGTTGTTTAGTCCTTGTCACCCAAAAGGCATTTTTAAAATTGTTGTTCCTTCGTTAGGAATATCTTGTGATCGACACAATGGATTATGTTGATTTTGGACATTTGAGAATCTGCTGTAAATAATGTTGTGCCATTTTCCACAGTCAGAGCATGTTTCATTAAGTTATGAGTGAAAACGTGACATAAATGCCACATCCGTATATTATTTACATATGGATCTGGGGGATTAATCAAATTAATCTGCATTGATCATGCATTGTAAAGTTCAGATTCTAAGCTTGACAGCTCAAATTACACCTATTTTGTGCTGATCAAGGCAGTAGTTTTGAAAAATATGATTATTAATTTTTTTGTAGCGAGGTGGTGCCCGCCACTTTTACACGTTTTAGAGGGACTACTCAGCACTCGTTAAGAGTTGATCAAAATGGTTATATGCACTAAAATCTGAGTTTCTAAGCTTTAACAATACTTATTTTGGGTTATTCCTGTCAGTGGTTGCTTAGTAATTTGATTATGAATTTTTCCTTCGGGTTTAAGGGGTTTGTTTTAAAATCTAGAAAGTTTATAAGAACAGTATTTATCTGTAATTTTTTTAATATTATTTTGTAATATAAACATATAAACATCTATAACTAACTTTTTAATGCATCAGTGCTGAACAGAAGCATTCATTGCTTTTAAAAAATCTTACTGACCCCAAACTTTTGAAAATAGTGTATATGATAAAACAAATGTTTTTGCTATTTATTTTCATAACGCCATTAACATTATTGTACATCAGAGGAGGATGCTAACCAGTAGAATTGGATGTTGCTCCTAATGTAGATGCTGACATTCCTTTACTACCAGACATGCCTGACTTGCTGTCTCGTTCTGCATTACAAACAAAAAAGTGAGTATTCATAAATTTACATTAGTATGCTAGAAAAAACATCCAATGTTTAAAAGAGAAGATGCCACTCACGTTTCTTCTCAGACTGTTTATCTCCAGTTAGTTTGGCCTCACTCTGCTGTCTTTCTAGCAGTTCCTGTGTGTTACAAAACCACAAAAACAACACTTAAAATTTCATTTTTGTCTTGTTTATTCTAAAGTAAAATATACATGACTTCCCATATTTACATGGGCTTTTCAGGCCAGATCAGCTAAGAGTTAAAGGGTTAGTTCACCCAAAAATGAATTCTAAACTGTCATTAATTGCTCACCCTCATGATGTTCCACACCCATAAAACCTTCGTTCATCTTCGGAACACAAATTAAGATATTTTTGATGAAATCCGGGAGATTTTTTTTCTCCCCTATAGAAAGCAATATAAGTACTACTGTCAAGATCCAGAAAGGTAGTAAAGACATTTTTAAAATAGTGAACAAGACTAGTGGTTCAACCTGAATGTTATGAAGCGACGAGAACACTTTTTGTGCGCAAAAACAAAATAAAAATAATGACTTTATTCAACAATATCTTCTCTTCTGTGTCATTCTCACACACTGTTTACATTCAGCACTTCCAGGTTCTGCATCAGAAAGCCAGATCATTATTGGCCGGCTCCTGCATCAGCAGCACACGCATGTGTCGCGCTGCTCATGAGTACATACTGAGTCAGAGTTCAGACGCAAAACCTGGAAGTGTTCATAAGTCACTTCATAACAATAAGGTTGAACCACTGCAGTCACGTTGACTACTTTAACAATGTTTTTACTACATTTCTGGACATGTGGTAATTACATTGCTTTCTATGGGGGATAAAAAACCCTCCTAATTTGTGTTCCAAAGATGAACGAAAGTCTTACGGTTGTGGAACGACATGAGGGCGAGTAATTAATGACAGACATTTCATTTTTGGGTGAACTAACCTTTTAAAGTTTCTTCAAAGGGTGAACTAACCCTTTTAAGAAACCATAACTAGCATAACTTGTCTTCATAAAAGGATCAAAAAAGGGTATATCTCTCACCATTTCAAGTAAAAGAGTCTCCTCCTTCTCCTTTTTTTGGTCCAAGAGCTCTCTTTCATGCCTTTTATGATACTATAAATATGAAGAGTTATTTCAACACTCGTTTTCAAAACAAGACTGCTGTGGTGTATAAAAAATGTCAGAACAATTTAATGGTAAGGGTTAAAGTCACAGATCTTTCATACCGGCTCTGTAATGTCCATTTTGTCCAGCTCCAAAACTGTCTGAGAAAACATAATACAGTTTAAAAAAATGTAATTACTTCTAATTAATGAAATGATATTTAATATATGAAAAAGTCTTAACAAAAGACTAAAGGTGCAGTCACATTTACTATTATTCAGTAAATTTTTCACTCGGAATAAACACAATCTAAAATTTCGAGTGCAAAAGATTTTGTGGCGGATTCAAGTTGATCAAATGAATTTGCCACATTGACCAACAGAAAGCTGTTTGGTTTGAAAGTGACTTCTCAGTGAGCTGTGCTTCATATGTCGCTACACTATTGACAATAAACAACAGATCTTTATTGCTAAATTTTGCCGACACTTTGCTAATGTGACCGCTGCTCCTTATTAATGAGAGCCTCACCTTACGCAAAGTTACCACTACATCTTTATCCTTCTCGCGGCACAACAGTTTCCGCACACAGAACTCCAGCTGCTGAAGTAGATGTTTGTCTGTTGGTCTGATGGTGGATCTCAGTTTGGGCAACATATAACAGAGTTTGTACCTGCCAGAAAGTTTATTTTTTGTTGAATAAAAGAAAACAATAAGCAGTAATACTTTAAAGTTAAGCAATTAAAATTCATGGCACAGTGAAAAAGGACACAATAACAAATGCAAAAAAATAAAAAGTGAGCTGTTCACCTGACGTTGGCCACGGGGTCACTGACCAACTCAAGCGCTGGAATAAGGAAATGTTTGCAAAAATACGACTTGGAGAAGAGGTCTATTGTAATCTCACACAGGTCCAGATAGCGAAGCCTGTTCCAGTAGCTTCTACCTTGAGCAAGCTCTTAAGTTCAGAAGAAAAAACAGTCCTGACCAACTACAATTACTGAATCTCTTTCACAGAAATAAGCAGATCTTGCAATTTTATTTTTTTTACCTTGCTTTATTTTGCTGATTATCTCTTGACGCTGTTCCTGTTTGCGGTTATAGCGCAAGAACACACATAATGTCCTGACAGCTTCTCGCTGGACTGGCAGAACATTCTAGAACAGTGTAAACAAAAGCACAAATGAAACACAATTACAATTGACAGGATGTACAGTCAGGAGTGTGTGTGTAGGAAGTTTACAGTTGTAGTGATGATGTTGAACATTCTCTGAAAGAAGCGGAAGTAGATCTGGTCTCCAGAGATGACACGGGGCAGACAGGAGTAACACTGTAGGAGTTTCTCATGACCCCGCCAGTGCAGCGAAGATGCCGCTTTCTGTTCCGCTGCCACCAAGGCAGGCACCAAGTCCGGTATGTTTACCTGCTGTAAGGGCGAGACATACACTACTGTTTTAAAAAGTTTAGGGTCAGTAAGATGTTTTAAGAAATTAGTACTTTTATAAATGCTGTTCCTTTTAACTTTCTATTCATCATCAAAGAATCCTGAAAAAGTATCAGTTTCCACAAAAACATTACACAGCACAACTATTTTTAACATTGATAATAGTAAGAAATATTTCTTGAGCACCAAATCAGCATATTATAATGGTTTCTGAAGGATCATGTGACACAGAAGACTGGAGTGATAGTAAATAAATAAATATATTAAAGTAGCTAAACAGCTATTATCCATAGTAATAATGTTTCATAATATTACAGTTTTACTGTATTTTGAATCTAATAAATGCAGCCATGGTGAGAATAAGAGACTTAATTAAAAAAAAAAAAATCTGACCAAACCAAAACTTTTAAATGGTAGTTTAAAGCTACAATATGAAAATTTTTCACCGCTAGAGATCACCTATTCAAAACAAAGGCGTATCTTGATGACGCCTAGTTTGAGCACAGATTCTTGGGAGATTTCGTCTTCGTCTCACAGTCAGTGGAAAGGAATCGGGATGGGACTCGAGCAGAAATCATGTTCATGGATGAGATTATTAACTTTACTGTAGTATGAAGCAGAGCAGGACGAATGGAGCTGGAGCGATTACTAATGAGAGACGAACACGACACGCCTTGTGAGCAGTGGCTCTGCTTATTCCGGTCAAGCGTATGAAGTAACACAGCACTGTTTATCATATTAGATACATTTGTTTGTATTGAAAATTGTTATAACGTTACTCTGTGCTTTCACTCGGTGGCTGCTATGAGAAACTTGTTGCACACTGCAGTGAGCTAGATCGATTTTAGAATATCATTAATAAATGCTGGGCAGCTTGTGTTGATAAATGGCATGCAATTAATTTTAAAACGTATTGTATGATGGAGAAAATGCTGTATTACTTAGCTCCTTGCCAAAATAGTTTTTCTCTGAGGCATGGTAAAAGCATGGTACTCACCGAAAAATAGATTTAAACAGTAAATGTGCTGAGCTATATAACAATAATTCATTTTCTGTCCATATATGTAACAAAAACAGTTGTTCCCTTGACTAATAAAACATGTAATATATTAAAGCGTCTTTGGTGTTTCCATTCCATAATTTCTACAAAATAAAACTGGAAACCGAGGGTAATGCAGATATAACGACATTGACAGGCGTCTCCTGGACGTCCCGTATCCTTGGTTAAAATCGCGATTTTCTGTAGAAATATATAAAATATATAACACTGGCCTAGTGGTTTTTTAAATATTTTACTGCAAAAATGTATATATTGTGCCTTTAAAACAAAGAGTCGCCACTTTATATCAGGTAGAGACATCTTATTTCTTCATTCAAATGTATGTTTCATGAGTAACGATTCATTTTAAGACACGCCATAGCTGCCCACGCACCCTGTAATTATTGACGAGACGTTGGAAAAAAAGAGTGAAGGAAAGCAAGAGAAAGAGATGTAGAATGAATGGGGTGAGAAAGAGCAAAAAGACCTTCACAAATCCCTGAATAATTTTAGCAGCTGATCATGCTGTCTTTGAAGTGGAATGAACTTGAAAACGAGTGGCACTGAATTGTGTGTGGTAATGGTGATTTGCCATTTTGCTGTTAGCTCAAAAGAAAAAAATAACTTACTTAAAAAAGAACATGTAATATAATAATAATTATTTATTATTATTATTATTATTATTATAACTTATTTGTTACGGGTGGCTGGTAGAGAGATGAGGCAGATACGGATTTCCACGATAATAGAGACTTTACTTCAAACAATGGCAATGAACAACAGACAGACACCTTAACAAAACAGAGAACGGACGAGGAGTGAAGGGAGTGAGTGCAATATAAAGGGAGTGCTAACAATAGAGTCCAGGTGCAGGTGATGAGTGATGATGAGGAACTGACGAGGGAAGTGAGTGCAGGTGTGGAGAACAGGAGGATTCTGGGAAATGGAGTCCAGGGAAACAAGGGATCTGTAACAGTACCTCCCCCTCCCGGTAGGCGCGTCCTCGCGCCGTAGATGTAACAACCGGGAGGGGGGCGGGCGCCCTGGAGACCTCAAACCGGAGCAGGGGAAGGAGTAAACTGGAGTGGAGGTCTCCAGGGCAGGTCCAAAAACCATGGCGGGTCAGGAGCCGTGGGCAGCCATGGGGGGTCAGGAGCCGTGGGCAGCCATGGCGGGTCAGGAGCCGTGGGCAGCCATGGCGGGTCAGGTGCAGCGGGCAGCCATGGCGGGTCAGGTGCAGCGGGCAGACATGCAGCGGGCATACATGGCGGGTCAGGTGCAGCGGGCAGCCATGGCGGGTCAGGTGCAGCGGGCAGCCATGGCGGGTCAGGTGCAGCGGGCAGCCATGGCGGGTCAGGAGCCGAAGCCTTCGAGGCGTTGAGCCCAGGCGTCGCTGAAGGACTGGCGGGTGATGGCGGAACCGAAGGCTCCGCCGACCGAAGCGCAGCCGGGGCTCCAGAAGGCCGCAGTGAAAGCAGAAGGACAGCCAACAAAACGAACACCGGGGGGAGTGAGGAGGCCAACTGAATCCGAGGGACGGAGTGACGGAGCGGAGACGGAGGAGTGAAGTCCAGAGGGGAGGGCAGGCTGATGAATGACCAAGGTGTGAGTGGAGGCAGGATGGAGACTGGTGAAGCTGGAGGACTGATGGGCAACGGTGGAGCAGAGGGAGGTTGGAGCCGGGGTGAAGGTAATCGCCCAGAGGTCCGAGGTGGAGATCTGGGCGAGGGGGCTTGAGGTGGAGGTGCAGTATAGACATGACTTGGAGGAGGCGGGAGAGGGAGGCAGGGAGGGAAAACAGTCTTTGGGCTGGAGAGTTCAATCACAGAGACCATACTAGGAGCGGCTGGCTCGGCGGCGGCGGCTGGAGCGGCAGGCTCGGCGGCGGCGGCTGGAGCGGCTGGAGCGGCGGCGGCGGCTGGAGCGGCAGGCTCGGCGGCGGCGGCTGGAGCTGAGGGCTCGGCGGCGGCGGCTGGAGCTGAGGGCTCGTAGGCGGCGGAGACTGGAGAATTTTGCTCGGCGTCGGAGACTGGAGAACTTTGCTCGGCGTCGGAGACTGGAGAACTTTGCTCGGCGTCGGAGACTGGAGAACTTTGCTCGGCGGCGGAGACTGGAGAACTTTGCTCGGCGGCGGAGATTGGAGAACTTTGCTCGGCGGCGGAGACTGGAGAACTTTGCTCGGCGGCGGAGACTGGAGAACTTTGCTCGGCGGCGGAGACTGGAGAACTTTGCTCGGCGGCGGAGACTGGAGAACTTTGCTCGGCGGCGGAGACTGGAGATCTTTGCTCGGCGGCGGAGACTGGAGAACTTTGCTCGGCGGCGGAGACTGGAGAACTTTGCTCGGCGGCGGAGACTGGAGAACTTGGCTCGGCGGCGGAGACTGGAGAACTTGGCTCGGCGGCGGAGACTGGAGAACTTGGCTCGGCGGCGGAGACTGGAGAACTTGGCTCGGAGGCGGAGACTGGAGAACTTGGCTCGGAGGCGGAGACTGGAGAACTTGGCTCGGAGGAGACTGGAGAACTTGGCTCGGAGGAGACTGGAGAACTTGGCTCGGAGGAGACTGGAGAACTTGGCTCGGAGGAGACTGGGGTTGAGGGCCATTTCATCCCCTCAAATACAATTAAAATCCCCACAGGCACTGGAGTTGGCTCTGTGGGGACTGGAGCTGGCTCTGGAGACACTGGAGCGGGCTCTGGAGACACTGGAGCGGGCTCTGGAGATACTGGAGCGGGCTCTGGAGATACTGGAGCGGGCTCTGGAGATACTGGAGCGGGCTCTGGAGACACTGGAGCGGGCTCTGGAGACACTGGAGCGGGCTCTGGAGACACTGGAGCGGGCTCTGGAGACACTGGAGCGGGCTCTGGAGACACTGGAGCGGGCTCTGGAGACACTGGAGCGGGCTCTGGAGACACTGGAGCGGGCTCTGGAGATACTGGAGCGGGCTCTGGAGATACTGGAGCGGGCTCTGGAGATACTGGAGCGGGCTCTGGAGACATTGGGGCCGCTTTCTTCCTCCTCCTCCGCTTACTGGGCCCAGTAGCGGAATATGGGTCCAGCCTGGGGCAGGCAGGGAGTTCGCTGGAGCGGTGTGCGGAGGAAGCCGGAGGTTGACTAACTGGCCCGGCCAACCGTGTTTCTGGATGGACCGGACGACAACACTGATCCTGAACCTCTTTCACTAAGAATTTGGAGCCATTCAACCACAAAATTAAATTGATAGTTTCGCTTAAGGAGAAACAAAAAACAGGTTCATCAAAACGGATAGTGTCGTCATCCAATCCATCCAAAAACAGGGAGATCAACTGAGCGTCGGGCCAGTTAGACAAGTAAGCAAGCTCAACGAACTCCTCCACATACCTCTCCAGCGAACGTCCTACCTGCAGGAGCCCGATAATGCGTTCGCTGGCTGTTAGGGTGAGAGGCGATGGAGGAGCTGGATCCAGGGAGCTGGGGAAAGTCTCCATTTCTTTTTTTTTTTTTTTTTCGTGGAAAATCCGGTCGGTTTAGGTCCGTTCTTCTGTTACGGGTGGCTGGTAGAGAGATGAGGCAGATACGGATTTCCACGATAATAGAGACTTTACTTCAAACAATGGCAATGAACAACAGACAGACACCTTAACAAAACAGAGAACGGACGAGGAGTGAAGGGAGTGAGTGCAATATAAAGGGAGTGCTAACAATAGAGTCCAGGTGCAGGTGATGAGTGATGATGAGGAACTGACGAGGGAAGTGAGTGCAGGTGTGGAGAACAGGAGGATTCTGGGAAATGGAGTCCAGGGAAACAAGGGATCTGTAACATTATTATTTTAGATTTATTTTTGGCATTTTTGTCATGACAGGATGTGAAGTGGGAGAAGGATTTTTTTTTTTAAATAAAATAATAAATAAGTATTTTTTTTGTTTGTTTATTTTTAAAAAATGTTTTATTAATTTATCACTGCTAGAACCATAAACATTGGAGGTCAGGCTAAGAATTAAAAAAAAAAAAAATCATACAAAAGATAATGCTACCTAAAAGCATCAAAAAGTAAAGCACATTTAGCTGGTACCTTGCTCTCAGGTCCTGCTCCCTCCCCTCTTGAAGTGGCCAGCTCTAAAGTCTCCTGAAGATTGTTCAACAGAGCATCCAGTACCTGCAGATTCAAAAGCATTGAGCTAATGCTAATCTAAGACATTCAGATCAACAAAGCCTTTTCATCATCAGATGTTTCAGAAACACATTTCTAGCAACCCCATGAAGCGATACTAAAATTAGACATAAGCTGGCTGATCACTGACTATAATAGTCTATAATGTTCGGTTTCCATCATCATTAATCATGAAATCACTACTGTATGTCTGATGGCTCAGAGAGCTTGCACTATAGTGGATGCTAATGCAGTGTGTGACTAACACAGCTCAGAGAATCATGACAGAATAAACAATACCACACTCCTAGCCTCGGCTAGGGAGGTGCAATGAATTCATTCATCCTACACAGTTGCATGCAACCTCCGCAAAGGCTCACACACTTGTGTACGCGCCCCAAACACACACACACACACACACACACACACACACATACAGGCATTGTACGTCTGGTGCATATCGTGAATTTTTGGTAGTCAGGTGTGTAACTTTCGACGCTAAAGTCATTTTCAAATATCAAACCATTCAAAGGAGCAAAATCAAAACATTGCTCTATTTGTTTGAGCAGTCAATGGTTTGACCAAATGTAGACAGGGGAAGTGTTTGGGAAACCTTTAATTATTTTTGCAATTCCATTTAGTGACGCTAGTGGTGCAGAAATGACACACTTCACCTTTAAAGTCTACAAGTACTTCATTTTTGTTAATACGTTACAAAGATAACAATCTTCTTCACATAATCCATTTCTTTACTAACTAAAGGGCATCCAAATAAAGAGGTTACATAAGCACAGTTGGCCTTGCGAGAAGGAGGTTTTGAATGGTCAGATGGCTATTTGTTCATGTGAACTCAGCAGTCTGTAGAGAAACACTCTGAATGAGAAAAAGGTCCTGAGAAAGATCAAATCTTTCTGTGAAGAAAGTTGCCACGTCTTGCACAGCATAGTGTGCCAAGGAAATAACTGTGCTGACTGAAGCTGTCACAGACAGCTGAAAGCTTTTTAAATAAACAAACACACACATACACACAAACCTTTTTTCAGGACTCACCTCTAATGAATCATCCTGCAGCAAAGTGATTAGCTCTTTGTGTACGTAATGCACATTTGGGCCTAGCAATTTGACCACCTAATGCAGAGGAATTAGAGAAGATGGTACTGTTCATTCTGAACAGAGGCATTGCTACCTGTCAAAATGTGAGTCTTACTGTGTACCGTGACAAAAATGAGAGAAAATCTGTACCTCATGGAAACCACCAGCTGCCGTCCTTCGTACTGAAATCTCAGGATCATGACAGAGACTTGAGAAGGTACGATATAATTCAGACAGGAAGTGGTTTGGATCTGCAAATAACACTATGGCCTGCAAATAAACAAAGAAGAGTCCAGTCACACAACATGTTCATGATTTATCCAAGAAAGTAACCTTTAAAAATGACAGTAAAGTCTTTTACATTGTTACAAAAATATTTAAAATAAATGCTGTTATTTTAAACATGTTGTTTATCAAAGAATCCTTTAAAAAAAGTATCACGGTTTACCTAAAAATATTAGGCAGGACAACTGTTTTCAAAATTTATAATAATAATAATAAGAAATGTTTCTTGAGAACCTAATCTGCATATCAGAATAATTGGAATGTGATACTGAAGAATGGAGTAATGGCTGCTGAAAATTCATATTTTCCATTGTAGGAATAAATTGGTAACAATGTTTTATAAATTGTAATAATATTTCACAATACTGCTGTATTTTTTATCAAATAAATACAGTCTTGGTGAGAAAAACATTTTTAAAAAATCTGACCAACCCCAAACTTTGGAACAATAGTGTAGTTCAGACAAAAAATAAAAATTACTAGCCATTCTTTTTCAAAATATTTAAAGTGAATCAGAACTGGGCCTGTCAAGCACCAAAATGATAATAGAAACACCATAAAAGTATTATAAAAAGTCATACAAATTAATTTGTCATTTAATGAAAATCTTGATATTAGCACATTCATGAAAGTTAAAGGATTAGTTCAATTTTCTGATAATTTACTTGTGTAGAGCCCTTTGAAGCTGCACTGAAACTGCAATTTGGACCTTCCACACAGTGAACCCCACTGAAGTCCAATATATGGAGAAAAATCCTGGAATGTTTTCATCAAAAACCTTAATTTCTTTTTGACTGAAGAAAGAAAGACATGAACATCTTGGATGACATGGGGGTGAGTAAATTATCAAGAAATTTTAATTCTGAAGTGAACTAATCCTTTATCGGCATACATGATGATTGGTGATCAAATTGTTCTTTTAAGTTGAATTCAGTGAATCAATGAGTCAGTGATCCAGTTGCAGCCCACTAGAAGGAAACATCATCACTGAATAACTTATAAATAATGTACAAGTCATAAAGACCACTCTTAAAAGCTCAATTAAGTAAATGATGACCCAATTTTCATTTTTGGGTGAACTGGTCCTTTAATGATAACCTCTCTGAAAAATGAATCATTTAAAATGGGTTTCACTTTCAGTCACCTTCATCTCAGACTGCAAACTTATTCTGAGTGACTGCTGCTATATATAACCACACTAACAACAAAGGAGAACTTCAGACATTGATGGCGGAGCAGTCGGAGGTCTAATTTCCACAAATGAGCTATTGAGCTATTCCAGAAGTATTTGCCTCCACTGACAGACGTTAAAAATAGATGATTGTGACTGAAAATTTTGCTTGGTCAAGGCAAAGGCTTTCAAATATTCTGTTTAATATCCTTAGTCCTTAGAACTTTTAAAAAGCACTGATTAATACTTACAATAAACTAAAGGACATCTCCTAGATTGAATATTTGAAGGATTAAATGGGAAAAAAAGAGCTCATTGCCAAAACCACCCGTATTCTGAATTAACGTGTTTACATGCTGGATAAAGAAAAGCTTTGACTGGATTATCTACAGTAGGTTTTCTACAGATTGGTATGATTTGAGTGCCTACATGACATTTTAAAAATACAATTTATTGCTTTAGCCTGACAGAAATCTAACTTTTAAAGTGCATACTTGGTGTAATGATTTAAAAGCACCACAGAGCAACAGTGTTTACACTCTTAAAATGGCTCTGCAAATATACTTGGGACAGTACAAAGTACTTTAAACACAGTTAAGCTTTGAAGACTTCAGACCAAAACATTTATGGATGTAAAGCAGGGAAACTCACAGGAAAGTTGTAGGCACAATTCCTGCGCACTAGGGCATATTTGTTCTCTAGCTCCAGTGGGTAGGGCTGGCTCTCACAATGTCCATTTTCATGCTGCAGTCCCAGGCAGCACAGCTTCTTATAAAACTCCAGAAACCAGAGATGCTGCTCATCAGTAAAAGACTCTGTTCAAGCAAAAGGTACAAAAATCCATGACATGACTGTAATCCTAAAATATTTCAGAAAGACATAAAAAGGAAAATGGCACTGACCTGAGAGCCCATGACAAAGCTTTCCATACTGGAAGGACAAGGAGGCCAGAACTGCCTCATCCCCTTTGAAGCATTTTTCACAGAATGCCTTCACCAAGGGAAATATGACACAAGTCCTGTCATCTGTGAAAGAGGGTGACAGAAAAGAAGGGAGGGTGAGATGTTGACAGAGAAAGAGTGTGAGACATGTTTCAACACAAAAGAGCCCCTTGCCAGTATCTGAATCTGATGTCCCAGCACGCAAAACAAAGAGCTTAAGATATGAAAATAGAAAGTAGCTGTGTCTGATGATATGAGCAGGTACACAGCATGTGTTTCAAACAGTACTCTGTGAAGCAACAGGAAGTGCAAATGCTTTCATCCAAGTGTGACACCTCTCTGTTTCTCTGTAATTTAACTGTATTTCAGATTATCTGACTTCCACAGCAGAAAAGCTGATATTAACATTGGTAATATCCTTTAAAAATTAGCTTCATTTTTGTTAGTTTAAAGGGTTAGTTCACCCAAAAATGAAAATTCTGTCATTAATTACTCACCCTCATGTCATTCCAAACCCGTAAGATCTTTGTTCATCTTGTTCAAAACACAATTTAGGATATTTTTGATGAAATCCAAGAGGTGTCTGAACCATACATTGGCAGCAACATCATTGCATCTTTTAAGGCCCAGAAAGGTAGCAAATACATTGTTAAAATAGTCCACGTGTGGTTCAACCTTAATTTTATAAAGTGATAAGAATACTTTTTGTGCCAAAAACAAAACAAGAATAACAATTTTATTCAACAATTTCATCCTTGAAAGGTGCAATGAAATTGCTGTCTATGTGTGGTGCAGACACCTCTCAGATTTGATCAAAAATATCTTGTTCCGAAGATGAACAAAGCACTTACGACATGAAGGTGAGTAAAAAATGACAGCATTTTCATTTTTGGGTGAACTAATGCTTTAATATATTCAAACAAACAATAAATCAACAAAATATTTATCCACATGAAGAATACATTTTTATTAAAATACCAATTCAAGAACTGACATGAATAGTCATTTTTGTTTTTTGTTTTTTTAAAGATTTATTTTTGGTGTTTTTGCCTTTATTATGATAGGACAGTAAACAGACAGGAGTCCGTTTTGTTTTAATAAAACAACTAACATAAGGATCAAACTAATTCAAGAAGGGCTGCGAGTGGCTTACCACTGTCAAACATCTCTAAGAGGTTGATGATGGTGTCAAAAGCTGCAAGTCTCACAGTACTGGCTTCGTCTTGGGCCAGCTCAACCAGTTCAGGGAGCACTTCAGCCTTAGTGTGGTCCAGTCTGGGTCAAAGCAAATACAGATAAGCTTATCATACTGATAATGTTCATTTTGATGAAAACAAACACATAAATGTTTACCACAGGCGTTACTTTTATCAGAACAAATCAATGAAGCTTGCACAAGACCTTAGACTTCTTCCTCAACTTTATTGTAACAAAAAATGCTTAAGTTTAAGCATCAGTCTGTCACAGTGCATCCCTATGTTTAAATGTCAGTGAAAATGTCTCACATTTGGAAGAAGCAGCAAAAGTAATAAAAAGTTGTTAATAAAATGGAAGAAACTGAAGAATTTATCTAACTTCTAACTAAAATCAGATACACTATACATTATACTAACATGATACAATATACTGTTTTTTTTCTGCACAGTGTTCTATCTAGTGTCTGTGAATCAATTTCAGGACTTTTCCATACAGGAGTAAGCCATTCAGACTAAGCAACATTAGATATTCAAATAACGAAATGTCTCTCTGCTTTATATCTTTTTACCCAATTCCCTTGGTGATGTTCTCCAGCTGGCGACACATGCAGGCGCGCACCTCATACTCTACGTCCTGGCACAACGACCTGATCAGTGGCAAAAGGTCCTTCTTCACTCTGCAGAGAGAAGCCACAGTAGACATTTTATGTCAGCAAACAAGCAATAAAACTCTGGTTTTACAGTCAGGGCTTAGATTAAGCCAGGACTAGGCCTTAGTTTAATTAGGAAATTTAAGTAGCTTTTATAAATGTGCCTTATACTGATGTGCATCTTGAGACAAAACAATGATACTGACACATTTTAAGATATGTCAGTTGCTTTCAGTTAAAACAGCTCAAACATGCATTTTAGTCTGGGACTAGGTTTAAGCCTGGTCTGTGAAACCAACTTTTCAACTTAAGCATCAATTAAACTTCACTTTAAGATGAAAATAATTCTATATTAGGAATTTCATAAGTTTGTTCCTGTCCTCTTATTTGATCAGGTCAAGTGTTGAACTGTAGTACTCACATTGATGACTCGAACTTGCCAACAACTTTTCCTAAAATGCGACAGCTGGCCAGACGAGCCGGGACAGACTGGGAGAGCTGATGTTTTGACAATAGAGGACTCAGAATCTGTGCAGACAACCAAACAAAGCAAACTTCTTTTTAATTCTCACTAACAGCTGATTCTTAAGACATATCCTATAGGTTTAGAAACAACAGGCAGGAGAAATAAATAATACAGCCATTGTTACCTCTTGTCTGATAGTTTCCTTTGGTAAAGCATCGATTGCTGACAGCAACGTCTCCAACCAAGCATTGCTGACCACTATTAAAAATAAAGATAAAGTATCTATCAGTGTCCATGATGTGCAGAAATGTGCATATTTCACTCTGGCATATCCTACCATTCAAAAGTTTGGGGTCAGTAAGATTTTTTTCAGGCTTTTAATTTAATGCATTCTTGTTGAATAAAAGTATTAATTTCTTTCAACAACAACAACAAATATTACTGACCCAATTTTTTAATGGTAGTGTATGTTCAATCATCTTCCAATCAAAAGACTTCAAATTATAAGGACTCAAATTATAAGCATTCAAGCAGTCATTTCAAAGAGGCTGAAAAAAAAGTTGGGAAAGAAATTTACTGTATATACTTTCTACAGGAGCTTTACAAATTTTCTTTAAAGAATGGCAACCTGTGTCCCTGTGGTCAAGATTTAGGAGAACTATCTGCAAGATTGAGTGGGTGTGTGTCTGGATGAGGACAATGTCATCTTGGAGGACGGTCAGGAAAGATCCTGCTGCGGCAAGCTGCATATCCGCCCCAGCTACATGAAGCACTTCCTGTTGCAGGTAGAAGAAAGAGTTCTGTATGATCATTCACAAACATCACATATCAAGACGTCATAGAAGGATATCAAGACCAAAAAGCAGTAAAAGAAACATGGTTTGGCCTACCCTGACTTTTGGCACCACCCTGCGGAAGGTCTCTGCTGGGTTCTGACGTACCAGGTTTGGCAGGTTGATGATCACACTGGCCCGTTGGACATCCTCACCAGAACTGAACAACATAGAAATATGGCTGACAATATAAATAACAACAAGTGAACCTAAATCTACCGGCTATGTCACATACCAAAATAAAAGATAAAATGGTTGTTGTTCTGCTGTATAAGTTATTTTCTGATCCTAAGTCAGTCATGTACAGTGCGAGATGTTATTCAGGTGTGAGATTCCACAGTCTTGATGCTCAAGTGCGAGAACCAATGAGGTTCATTCTCGTATTACACAGCATGTTCGGTCTTCCACAAGGACCAATGAGGTTTGTTCTTGTGCGTCATGCAGGTTCGGTTGAGCTTCTGTTTATATTCACTGATCAACATTTATGTGTGAACAAAAGCCTACACTAAACCTGTTCATCATATAAAGCAATCAACTTTCTTCAGAAAATTTTGACTAAACCACTCAATTCACATGGATTAGTTTTACGGTCTCTTTATGAACTTTTTGAAGCATTATAGTGGTAGATAGAGGAACAGAGATGGCTCAGGCTTCATTTAAAATATCTCCATTTGTGTTGTGAAGATGAATGAAAGTCTTGGATCAATTGAATCTCCTTAAATCCTTGTCCACACAAACTTTTTGCAATGTTTTTGTTCCAAAAATCTACAAGATATTTTCCCCTTTGGAAAAATAGGTAACTATGGTAACCAAGAATTGTTTTTTCTTTACAGGGCCTCATTGCTGACTTCATAAATAGGGAAATTAGCGAACATTTGATTTTATTTATATGACAATGATTCAATCCCAATCTTCAGATGCAGGGTGAAGACTCTGCCTTTTCTAGGATACTTGGATTAATTAACAAAACAACTTATGTTGGCTTTTTTTCAGTAGTTTTATTGTACATGTATACAATATATGTATATGTATAATATTGAATATGAGCTTTCTTTGGTCTAGTTCACACATACTTGCATTTCTTTAGGAAGCACTTCTTTCCTACTGTAGCAGATGATGCTCTGAGTTGCATGCTTGCCATCTGTTGATCACAATGGTCTCTCATTTGAAACCAAAGCACTTTTTGTATGTTGCTCTGCATCAGAGTGTCTGCTAAATGCCTTCTATGTAAATGCTTTAAATGCCATTGAACTACCGCTGTGCCCAGCATTGATGCTGCACTGAGTGATAAAAAAGATTTTTCCTTGTAGGTCCATTATCTTGTCTCTAGGAGACAGATGGTTTCCTTATCACCTCAATATCTTTATGAGAGCCTTTGTCTATATGTCTAGTCTGCATTCACAAACAATAACCAGCCACTATGAAGAGCTTCTTTAAAGGTTCTTAAACAGAGTTGACAAAATCTCTTTAAAGAACTTCAAAGGTGCACAAAATCATTTTACCAACTTATGACCTAGTTTTAGACCTAGACATGAATACTTTGAAATGATGTACAGTCACATGGGATGAATACTCCAGCCACATCAGTAGCTTTAAAATAAATAAAATAAAATAAATAAGACATGTTATTCTACATAAGGCAGGTCACCCCCTCATAGTGGCCATTATCTTGATATCACATGACCAAGGTATTCTAACAATCCATATTACGCTAATAAACTTTTGCACCAATACATGTCAGTAAGTCCAAGAACATTTGGTTGATTAGGAAGACAATGCTGGTGAAGGAAATGCTCACATGCTCTGATTATTTATAGAACCATTGTGCTGTAGTTGTTTCTACCATTGAAGCAGAACCCTCTGAAGCTTAATGCAGCTGAACCTCCCAGGCATCCTGCTCTCTCTGAACACTCTCATGTCTATCAGTCTCTCATGTGTGCTGTTGTTCTAAATAATGAACTATAAACAGGTATTCATTACTTTTTCAGGGATAGGTTGTCCTCCTGTGTCCTTTGTTGGCAGAGGGTTATTTAATAACCAAGAAACAGCATGACCTGCTGCCAAGTTTGTCTAAAAAGAGAGTAATGTGGTCATGCTTTGTGCACTTATTGAATATGGTCAACAATGTGCAGCACCTTAGCAATGCCTGTGTTTATACACTAAAAGACACAGGTACCATGCAGAGAGAAATGCAGCTGGCATCTATAGGAGGATGAAAGAGATAACCAGCTAAAGACCAGGTGCTGAATGGTTTGGAAACACAATCCCACTGCCGTGAGCCTTAAGTCTTTGTTTGCTCCGACCAGGTCCTAGCTGGAAAGTGGTCAGAAAGTAAAAAGAGCTACGCTCGCATTTGTAATTAGATTTCCCTGGTGAGTGAACGATATCCAATGGCCCTAACCCAGAAGAACATTTGATTGCATTCCGAAGTTGCTTTTTCAGAGCTCAAGAGAGTTAATTGAGATCTCTGATATGTTTCTTCTAAAATAAATAGAAAAAAATAAATAATTGTTAACATACTCAATGGAGCCATAAACTGCCTCCATCACTGCCCTTCTCAGCCAGTCCACCAGCCCAGCTTCTGCTGGAGGTTTGTAGCCCTTTTCCATCTCCTGGAATGCCATGCTGTGACGTCGATCCGCAGGTCAAACAACCACCATCAGCGCCTGAACCTGATCCTGTGGCTCCACCTCGGCTTCTGATCACCTCGCTCTGTCTCAGCTCATCAACCTGTTGGCTCCTCTTTGGCACCTCCTACCTTCGGCTCCACCAGACATCCTCTGCCTTTCGACTCAACCAGGTTCCATCATCCCACCGGCTGGCAGGCATAATGCTCACATGTTCAGTTAGTTTCTGTTTCATGGACTTTCAGTTTGTTGTCATCAGACACATGTGTTTCTTTGTCTTAGTTTCCCTCCAGTCATCAGTTCTCATGGACACTCATCAAATAATCACACCTGTTTATTATCATCCCATTATCACTGTGTATTTAAATTGAAAGGTTTCATCTTTCAGTGGTTGGTCGATGTTTGCGTGTTGTATGTTTACCCCTGATTCACATATTTCACACTATTAAACCTTCTGTCTGTTACTGTGTTTATTGTATTATTAAAATCACTTCGTATTGGATCCTGTGTACCTTCGTCTTCATATTCTTCGTCTTGTGACAGGATAATTTGATATAGGAAGAATTTGGTGAGGAATGTATGAATTCTTATTGAAATCTATGACTGCTGATCATAGACTTTGGCAAATCTGAATTCCTAGAGGAGGCAAATGTGAGATTACATTGGTACATTTTCAAGGAGAAAATCTGAAAGGTAAAAGACTCCAAAAATGTTTCAATTTGCTATCCATTTAATCTCAGTTGAATAATCTCATTCACAATCTTATGGTGGGTTATTTGACAAAATATTTTTTAGA
This sequence comes from Chanodichthys erythropterus, assembly GCF_024489055.1. Classification (NCBI taxonomy): domain Eukaryota; kingdom Metazoa; phylum Chordata; class Actinopteri; order Cypriniformes; family Xenocyprididae; genus Chanodichthys; species Chanodichthys erythropterus. Next base: position 7,068,605 of record NC_090224.1, on the reverse strand, counting down.
AAGGCCTATTTTGAAAACACTTTACCTTGTGTTTAGAAACTATGAAAAGAGAACTGTGAAACAACTCACATCAAACCCTAGCTGAGCTCAAGTGTGTCTAGAGATTCAACACATAGTTGGGAGAGAGCAAAAATGCTTGAGAAGACAACACAGTGGCAAAAAGTGACACATTGTTTGATTTCTCCCCCTCCAAAAGAAATGAGTCGGCAGTTGATTGTTGAGCCAGCAGGACTGTAATGAAACCTAAACAAAGCCCACTTAGCAATTAGTTTACAACTGGCAGCCTCTCTAATCCTTCCAACCCCAGCAGGGCCAATGATGATGCTGGGAAGAAAGTGAAGAGCACAGGCTATCTGCAGTCTGTCTGTGAACAAACATTTCATTCCCTACATTTCCAAAGTGACACTTTCTTTTCAATTATACACATCCTTCTTCATTACATAATGCTCTTGAAGGAATATCAATGTTTTTAAGATTGACCAATTCATGTACACTTACATACACACACAAAAAAAAAATGCTATTTTTAATGACCGCCAATGTAGACAATGCTTTTTAGAACCTAACTGTGTAGTTCTACCAGCAGTGCAAACAGGACCATGCTAACCAAATCTTTGGAGCATACAATGACCTAAGAGACTCCTTTAAAGAAACATGTCCTGACATAAACAACAAAAATCTTGTCCCAAAAACCTGCAGCCTCATCAGTATGACTCTCAGAAAGAGCATTTAATGCTACTCCTGACATCAGCACATCAGAAAAAAACTCTCACTGTTTACCTATTACTCAAACTGTCACTGAAATACACAATTCCAGAGTTTTATAGTCTCTCATATTGTTGTAGCATAGAGTAGTATATTTGTGAATTACGCCCAATGATATGCAAAATTCAACTACATACAGTATCAGGAATCACTGTTAAAGGAACTAAAATAACATTTTTCCAAATGTACATCTTGTAAATGATAACAAGTTCACCTTTAGTTTAGAAGTTCTGCTGAAAAAATTCCCCATGCAGATTTCAATCGTGTTCAAGTTGGTCATGCAAATTCGTAGCACTGATCAACAGACAGCTGAGAAAGTGTGTTCTGTGTGACAGTGGACAATGGATTTTCTTATCTGCAAAAATTCACTGAAATACTGCTAATGTGACTGCTCCTTAATGCTTAAAAATGTACTTTGATAAAAAAAAATAAAAAAAATAAAATAACATAACCTACTGAAGTTACATAAATAGCATTTAACCTGACAGTATGCAAGGAATTTAAAACATAAAAGCATTGTGTACAGTGATATTAATAACAATATAATGACATTAGGCCTCATGTCAGCCTGACAGCTGACTCAGAAGTTACTTGATATCAAGGTGGATTATTCAAGCTTTTAAATTCAGAACAATTACATTGTTGTCAAAGAAGACAAACAACTAGACACTATTAATTGAGTTAAGTCCATCAAGAGCTGTACTGATACACTGAAATATGATATCAGTTTATACAATACAAAATAAATATCCTAAAGTGTGCAAAATGCTAAAAATGCCTCAAAATGCCAACACGTTTGTGTAACCATAATCTATGAGGTGTCTGCACATCAGAAACACCTCTTCTTTTAAACATTCATCCATTTCTTAACAAGCCCTCTCTTTCCTGTCATCTTACAGATGCTCTGGCAGCCTGCTTTTACGTGCCAAATGACAGCGAACAGGGGCAATTAAATTGTTCTCAGAACTAGTTTGCTACCCGAGGGAGTCGGGCTGTGGACAGACTCTGGCATTTAATTAGCGCAGGCAAGGAGCAATATAGAGTTTTATAGGTTAAAGAGGGACAATATCAGACCTTCCAAAAGAAGGAAGTGTCGGAGTTTTGGGTCAAAAAGCATAACATGAAAGAGTTTTGGATATTTGGTCCAAGCGTTTTCATCTCAGCATAGAATGAAGGCATACATACATCATGTAACCACATTACAGGTCAACTACTGTAATGTTGTTCTAGTACCAAGAAACCAACATATAATGTATATCATGAACTGGGGAACATAGCTGGATAAACTGGATAGAGGCAGTTGGACTTTGACCTAGAAGTTGACTCCATAAATCACGTCAAAAACAATGGTGTTCTAACTAGACTGCTGAAGTGAAAATATGTCTATAACTATATACTAACTGAGCATGCATGTAGCTCACACAATAAAGCATGGTGATAGCAACATCAAGGTCATGTGTTTAATTCCCAGGGAATTAGGACTGATAAATCTACTCGCTTTAGATAAGAATGATTGCATAAATGCAAATGAACAAAAATATCAATATCAAGATGAATATATATTTTCGAGGACCTCTAAACATGATATATAAACCTCTTTTAAAATACGATGTGCCTGTAGTCCCCTTTTGTATTAGTTTGTGTTCTCTTAATAGGGGCTTTCGCACCAGAGGAACCTTTCATAGTTCCTAGAACTACTGGCTAAAGTTTCCGGATTTTGCTGTGTTTGCACCGCAGGAACTAGGAATGATTTTAGTTCTAGGAACTCCTATTGGGGGAACTAAATTAGCTCCTACTTCAGAGTAGGGTCTAAACCAGCACTATAGGAACTATCAGTGAAGTAAGTGTTCCTTGATTGGTCAAATGCATGTCAAACATGTCAAGCATGTCTTCTCGAACATGGAAAACAGGGTTGTGTTCTTTTCTCTGCCTCGATGATATGTAATACTGAAAGTTGTCAGATTTCATCTCTTAGCACCACTTTTTTGCTGTTTCAGTCGTATACATTAAGCGTTTACATTACATCTCCGTTATCATGAAACCCACTACACACAACAAACACAACTTCGATCACGGCATCCTCCATCTAACCGGTTTTCAGCTTTTGTAAACGCCGTGCTTAAAGGAGCCATATAATTGAAAATTGAATTTACCTTGGCATAGTTGAATAACAAGAGTTCAGTAATAAATAACAAGGCATAGTTGAATAACAAGAGTTCTCATTTGTTTAAAAGACATAACACCGACTGTGACGCAACAGTCAGGATCATATTATATATATATATATATGCCCCCAATATTTGCATATACCAGGCCATGTTCAAGGCATTAGACAAGCCAGTATTAACGTCTGGATATGTGCACAGCTGAATCATCAGACATTGTGCAGGTAAGCAAGGACAATAGCAAAAAATGGCAGATGGAGCAATAATAACTGACATGATCCATGATATCATGATATTTTTTAGTGATATTTGTAAAATGTCTTTCTAAATGTTTAGTTAGCATGTTGCTAATGTACTGTTAAATGTGGTTAAAGTTACCATCGTTTCTTACTGTATTCACGGAGACAAGAGCCGTCGCTATTTTCATTTTTACACACTTGCAGTCTGTATAATTCATAAACACAACTTCATTCTTTATAAATCTCTCCAACAGTGTGTAATGTTAGCTTTAGCCCCATTAGCCATGGAGCACTATCAAACTCATTCAGAATCAAATGTAAACATCCAAATAAATACTATACTTACATAATCGCGTACGCTGCATGACAAAAACTTTGTAAAGATCCATTTTGAGGGTTATATTAGCTGTGTGAACATTGTTTATGCAATGTATTACAGAGTCGCGAGCTTGGGGGTGCGGAGCGCGAGAATTTAAAGGGGAAGCAAGCTGAATTGGTGCATATTTAATTATGCCCCAAAATAGGCAGTTAAAAAGGGGTATTTTGAGCTGAAACTTCACAGACACATTCAGGGGACACCTTTGACTTATATTACATCTTGTGAAAAAGCGTTCTAGGGCACCTTTAAAGACGCCACTGTCGGCCACTTCAGAGTTCCTATTCCCGGTGCAAATGCAACTAGGAACATGGCCCGGGGGAGAAATTAGTTCTCGGCGAACTATCCTAGTGGCTAGTTCCTATTACTATTTGGTGCAAAAGCCCCTAATGCTGATAATATAAGAGCAACACAAACAGACAAATACAATCAGGCCATTAAATTTGTCTCCTCTGATATAATATTTGCAGCATTTTGTAAACAGCAATATTCTTAAAATTGTCTTGACTAAAACTTCACAAGACAAAGTTTGATCAAGCATGTGCATTTGCTAACTATAAATTCATAAAATTGTAAGATCTAGATGTGCCAAGATTCTGGGGAAATCTGATCAAATTTTAACTCCGTCTCCCCAGTAATCAGCACCAGATCCATTCAACTTTAATGATCAGATAACACCATATCACTGCTAAACCTGCATCTGAGCGACAGTAACATGGAAACTTAAGAGTGGTGACTCCCTAAAGTCCTTCGAGATGAGCTAGCTCTGCCTAGATATCAATGAGAGACCATTCAAGGGATCCATTATTCATAAGACTAGTACAGCGGCGATGACACCACCTGCCCTGACCCACTGAGCTGGATGTTCTGTGCCAGTCAGCAAGCATTGAGAAGTTGTTGTGCGGTCGGCTTACCAAAGATAAACATTTGGCTAAACAGTTGTAGCCAACAATGCTGGCATGGGTAAAGAGTTTCCAACCAAGTGTCAAGTGGAAAGAAAGAGCACTGAGCACAACTGATTTAGACAATCTAGGATGCAGAGACTTGACTAATGATGCAAAACATGATATAGTGAATAAAATGGTCATGCTCCCTTCCTAAGCATGAGATTTTTTGACTTGAGAGGTTGCAAGTTTGAATCTTTCTCAAGTAATTATCTTTTTTTAAATAAATAAAAATTGTAACTAATTGTCAGTAAATGTATATCAGTCAGTAATAATAGTGACATACTTGGTTAAAATCACTGTATCAGAGACCAATGACTGAGACTAGGAGGATAGATGAAAAAACTTTAAAGTTCGTATGAAAATAAAATTCGCAATAATTGTATTGTGAACAATTAACCCGTGTATGTGTTTAATCATTTTAATTAAACCCCTCGTCTTTCATACAAACAAGAATGCATTCAGATCTGCCTCAATCCAATCAATATTGATAAATAATTGATAATCTTTTTACTCGGATGTACATCACAATATGAAAGAAATTATCTGGCGCTTCTTCCGGTACATCACAACTTTAAAACATTTCGAATGATGTAAAATGGTTAAGTAAAAGTGTAATCGCAAATGTTTAGGGGTGCTGACTCCTGAGATAATCTAACAATGCTAGGAACGTTAGCAATTTCAAAACAACCACACCTAGCCCGAAAAAAATAATGGAAAAGATTTATTATAGTACCAGTGCCACAAATGGGTCATATTTTACCTGAGAAGGTAGACTGCTCGCTCTATGTCATTCAGATCTTCATCCACAGTGAGCTTGTCAATCTCTTCTGCAGTCTGCAAATTGGGGAAGCAAGATGACAACTTTAAAACCTGGTCTTGCTATCTGCACTCAACCAAACAGTACTCTAATAAAGAAGGAAACAAAAGTTATTAGCATAAAATGTTGAGCGTCTCCAAATCAAAGTCGAAAATTCACAAAAGTAGTGCATCTTAAAAAAAGAATGGCCAGTAATTGGGCAAGATTCCATTACAGATGACTCAGCCAAATATGTGAGGAGGCTGCAGGGAGGCAGGATGCGAGGCAAGAGGGACTGCGTGGGAAGAGATAGTGTGGGGGACGGGAGCCATGTGTAGGAGCCTAGTCTATTACTTTAGGGCTCACATAGCCACGATGCTTTTCTTTGGAACCTCCCCATTAAAAAAAGATAAGGCACAGAAAACACCCGCCCCCTCTGTAGGCGTTGCATTATTCCCGCATACGTGATGCTGAGAGATGAGAGAGTATCCTTGCTTAACTTCACTGCTGCCAGGTACATGATTGCACAACACGACGTTCACACAATTGCTACCGCTGTACATGAAGGAATTCGAGGTAGTAATGTGAATAACGTTATGATTTTAAGTGGAAATCCTCTAATCCGCAGTGGTGAGGCGCGAGAACGAGGAGGCGAAGCAGTGATGCGGACAGCTGACAGAAACTGCGTCACTCAGCAGACTGAAGTGGGCAACCCCCGTCCTTCCCTAAGGATGCTAGTACAGTTACTACTTCAAATAAAGATAATAGATTGCATGACGCGATAATGTCGAAAGGTCGTGGCGCGCGCAACAAAATAAGCGACAACGTCAAAAAGCGTGAATGTTTTCCCTGAAGAAATCATCTGTAGCGCACTCTTAGACATAAGTGTTGAATCATTAAATTATCACAGTATTGTATGGTAAGCAGCCAATGAATACGATACGAAACAAACAGTTTAGTCATTTATTGACAGATGAAAATGGCATACATACCTTCAGGCTCCTGCGTATGGGTCTCTCGATGAAAGTAAGGTCCTGCAGGTCATCTATCTCTCCAAACAAACTGGACTGACTCGGTGTCATTTTCCTGACAAACATCTGTCCTAAGTGTCTTCGTCAATGTGTCAGACGCGGATGTCAAAGTGCTGTCATTATTGTGGTTCCTTGACAGTAAATGACTGATGTCTTTGATGAAGAGAGGATGGTCCTCCCACGACAATCCGTTCCACTGGTTTCAAAGCTTGATCTATCACTAATTTATTTGCGTGGTGTTCAATTGTTTGTGCAGTTTCTACACGCGCTTTCAGCTGACGCGCGTGCGCTGACGGCACATTGTAAGGGATTCCTGCGATAAAAGTGTTGCTAACTTTCCGAGAAAAAGATGGATTTTGTGTGCGTTTCCCCACTGGAGCAGCTCGAGATGTCGAGTGCTTGTGTGGTCAGCGCGTGCTGGTGATCAATAATAAAATCCTTCCCCCGCTGATGGGAAAACAATTCAGATATGGCTGTTGTCATATGAAGAAGAGGTCCCTGATGTTCCTGGTGGGTGCTAAATGTAAGATAGCACTTACATCAGCAGATAGCGTGAACTACATTTGCAGTTTAACCAGGTCGCACATACCTGTTCACCTGCCTCGGTTGACGTTAGCTCGCTAATGATAGGTACGACAACAAAGTTGAAGAAAAAAAGGCCTGTCGAAAAAGCTCCTCTCCAGAAAAGCCGTGCTTTTAGCTTATTTCATACCCATCTCAAGTAATCCTCTGTAAATCTAGCTCAAATGGTAAAAGGATCATTTCATAAAAGCTACGTCTTTTATATTGTGGATGTGCTAGCAAGCAGGAATATTCAAACCACGCAAACGCACTGCACCAACTAAACAGGTTTCCATGGAGACAGCATGCCACAGCAGCTCTGAGCGGTTGGAACGTCAGAGCGTTGAGTCGAAGTTCGTCATCGAAAATGGATTCAGAACAGCACAACTATCGAATGGTTTTGACCGTCGTGTTGTAATTGATTACGTTCACTTACGGCATAATATTCTAAATATGGTTAATTCCGGGTAAACCTTCGGCTTAGAAGTGTGACGTTTTACTCATTGTGTAAACTTGTTAACCAGTGCCTAGCACAGTAATTCAGGCAAACACATAGAACACAGTGTGGTTACTTGGGCACTGCATTTTTTTAACCACACTAAAACATTGCAAAAGTGAAAACTACATTAATACTATGTCTAAATGACCACATTTACACAGTAAAAATGAAAAAGAAAAGTAAAGTTGCCACCCTTTTTTACTTTGCATTTTTACATTTTATTTAAAGCTGGCAAATGAAAATTGCCACATTTACCTTGTCAACAACTGCAGATATTGCAGTCATTAAAGTCACCATGAAAGCCCTCATAATCTTTAATTAACTTGCCTCTCTCTTGCATCAACATTTCTCTTTACTGGTGCAAGGGTCACTCACGTGAGATCACAGCAATAACAAATCTCAACAATCCAATCAATTCCCAATGCACAAAATCATGTCCTGCCCTATGTTGCTCTTTTTTCTTGTTCGAGAAGCTTTTTTACTCATATATTCATCACAGTAGGGAAGAAAAGACTATTGCAACTTCCGTTTCAACTGCAGTCTAGTCCATTTTGCAGTACAGCTGTTAAACTGCAGGTGTATTATAAAAAATTAATTGCAGCATTTGACTGAACTATAGACAGAATGTATCGATATAAACTTGTATGTCTTTCAACTATAAAATGTAGTGTCCTAAATTGCAGTTGCACTACACTGAACTTATTTGCACTGCAGCAAATGCAGTTAAATTATGGGATAGTCATATCGGAACTGCAACTGTTACACTATACAATGGACTTCAAGTACGCTTTATTGAAATGGTTGTACTGTATACAACAGTAGTAAATCATTTTAGCAATTTTTTTTATTGTGTATAGCACAGCATCATATTACTATACAAAAGTACACATTTAACCATATGGCTTAAAGTAATGCAATGTCATTGCAATTCATTTTTGTAAAGGATAAATATTTTGCTGTCAGGCTCATCAGACTCAGTATTGTTTATGTATTGCTGTAAAACAGCCATAATTGGGCTCTTCCAAGTGATGATACAAATTAATTGGCACAAGTTCTAAGTGGTAAAGTGTCAGTCTTCAGCATCCAAAATTGAGTCAGTGAAATGTCTACTGAATTATCATTAACTCTGTGTTGTAGAACTCATGCAAGAGTCTGGATATTTCACAGACCTATTTATAAGCACATGTTGCTACAAGCACATGTAAAGGAACTAAATGTTCCTTTGACCTACAGAAACCTTCACTATCTTTTTTATATCCCTCTTGGATAACAGTTCATATCAGGTCAGCTGGAAAGGTTAAATCTCCCTACCACTGGGATCTCAAAGAATCCATGCATCCCCATGACTTAAGTTTCTCATATCACTGCTAGACTGACAAGTCAACTGTTCATACTCCTCTCAACATGTGCTGTCTCCGATATCTGAATGTCTCTCTGAATATATCAAATTAAATGTCCAGTCATGACTTCATATGATATGTCTGAGGGTCTCTTATTTCTAGTAAAGGAAAGTCCTCACTGACTTAAGTGACCTCACTGATTCAGTGCCTCGAATTCGTCCAACATTAATAAAATATTACTATAAATGAAAAATCCATGGCAAATTTTATTATACTGCATAATCTATATTGTAAAAATTGTAAATGTGGAGTTGTTGTTACCTTGAGCTATTTCTACCGGAATTACTTTAGTCGGTTGATTCTCTCAGGTTGATTTTGCCTTTTTAAATATATTTTGCCTTCACTAAACCAATGTATTTAGTTTAGTTATGTATGAAAAAGCTTACTTATTATGAGAGGAGTTCTGTAATGATTTGTATTGCTAAGTTTTGTTAATGATCAGAATAATGAGTGCGAATAAAAAAAAAAAATCTTAATCTCATAGGTAAAAATTTAGGCGTTTGACATATTTTAACCACATGGTGGTGCCAATGTATTGATTTCATACATTAGAAACCAGTGGGAGTCTGTACAATTAAAGGGATAATCCCAAAAATGAAAATTCTGTCATCATTTACTCGCCCTCATGTTGTTCCAAACCTGTATAAATTTCTTTGTTCTGCTGAACACAAAAGAAGGATGAATGTAATCAAGCAGTATTTATTTTCCCTACTATGGTAGTCAATGGGGGCGAAATCTGTTTGGTTACAAACATTCTTCCAAATATCTTCCTTTCTGTAGAGCAGAACAAAGAAGTTCATACAGGTTTGGAACAACTTAATGGTGAGTAAATGATGACAAAATTTTCATTTTTTGGGTGAACTATCCCTTTAAATTCATGCATTGGAGCTTAAATTGTAACATGTTTACAACAACAAGCTGATGTAGTTTATTTCAATAATTTCTAAATTCAAAGCAGTCATCTTATTTTGAATGAATAAATTAATTATTGAAATAAATTATTAATAAATAATATAAATTTGCCTATAACACATTAAACTAATACTGAATGTGTTAACCTTACAGCTCTAGTGTGTTAAAGGATAAAACTTTGAGCATAGATAGTCATATAACCAAAAGCACTTGCATACATACAGGCCACGTTCACACAGCAGCAGAATACGGTTGTCAGTGCTGTATTTGAGTCCTTAAAGGGATAGTTCACCCAAAAATTATTATCCCTTTAATACGGTTACATTCACACACAGAACGGTTATTTACGGGAGTGATAACTGCATTCTATAACCGAACTCAGATCCGTACATTATCAGGACTCACAACCTCATTTTCGGAATATTCGGGCTGTGTGAACGGAACCGTACTGGACAACTAGTTGTGTCACGTCATACAGTGCAAGAGAGACGATCTGCTAAGGTGTTTTGTGTGTGGTTTCGCTTTTAGTAATGTACTGTGACAGAGATGTGAGCTGTGTGTCATCTGAAGGTGTTAGATCCAATCACTGTTCTCCACTGGAGCGGCTCTCGTCAGTTTTGTGTTTCTATTCCAAATTCAAATGCAGTGTCGTGCCTGTGCATCGGTTAAAGGTGCTAAAGAGGATGTTTTGTTTTATACATTTTTGCAATATTACTTGAAACTGTCTTTACTAACTGATAAAAGACTATTTATTAGGTGAACTGAAAGGAATAATAATAATATACATCATCTGTGCACGAGGTAGGGCCTTAAAAACATCAGCCAATCGTTTACACGATCATCTCATAAACGATTGGCCCTCTGGCTTGTCAATCACTGCCATGATGTTTCTTGTGTGAGACGTATGCGGCTGCGCGCTCCGGTAACTTTCCACACTCTACAGGCGCAGCATGCAATGTTTTTGTCAGGAGACAGGAGTAACATCTGCAGATTATGAGTTACCTGCGGTGAGTCCATAATGAATCCACTAACACGACACAGCGAATGCCGGTGGTAAACACTCGTGTTCCAATACTCGTGCACGAGTTTTGGGAGGCGTTCCCTCGAAATGAGCTGTGAAGGAGGGGGGTTGTTCTTACGCATGCGCTCATTTCAAAAACTAACAGTCTTTGGTTTCTCAGTCGACGAAAAGATCCTCTTTAGCACCTTTAAGGACTCCGCGTGTTTACATGCTGCTGTCGGTGAATTAAGTTTTGATGGATGAACTTGGGGTTCTACGGAGCCCCTAAAGGGATGTGGTGGAAGGAAATTTTAAGTGCTGGTGGAAAAAAAATTTAGGATGGGAGGAATTATTTTTTTCAAATCTTTTGCGTTCCCTCGCAAAACTTTTGCATTCCCCCGAGAAACTTTGCGTTCGCCCGCAAAACTTTTGCGTTCCCACGCAAAGTTATAATCGTTCCCTTGCTGTGAGCTCGGACAAACACTTCATCTTTAACCCTTTCGCACGTAAGTTTCAAATATTCTGGCTGACCCCCCAGCGTGAGTTTTTTTAAGGCGACTGTTATTTAGAACGTATCACTTTATGGTTTCCATGGTGACGCGTCATTGCTTGTTATGTGACACACCGCAGCACTGTGAATGATGATCTGCTTTCATTAAATTTTTCCTTTTTATTCAAAGTATTCACAAAATTGTTAACTATAGCATGAAATATCTAATATTCCGATTGCCAAATATGTGCAAGTGGATGTGTTTTGCTGTTTAAACACCTTTATACCGATCACGTTAGTTGAGCCATATGAGCGATGGGCGCCGCCATGTTAGTTTGCACCGCGCAGAGAATCGGATTTGTTGGATTTACAACACGTGAATTTATCCACTTCTCCCGAAATACATGAAAGTAAGTGTGCCGGTGAACTGGGGAAGCATAGAGTAAGCATTTAAGTTACTTTCACAATGTGTATCTGATATGAATTAAATGTGTTGTCAAGTTATAATGGAAAGGGTTGTTATTTCCGCTTCATTGTGTATTTTACAAACTCTAAATATATTGTTTTGTTAGTACTCATGTGTATTTAAATGTCTGAAACCTGAAATGAACATTATTTTGTTGAAAACACTGAATATATGTGATATATGAAAAGCGCTGCGCGCGTCCGTCTCTGGTTTAGCGCCAGTTAAAGCGCGCACGCACATTTGAATTTTGCAGTTGATCTCGTAATGCACTGAACGTTCTAATCACACCGGTGTGATCGTACGCTCCTGGGGCCAGCCAAGACTGATCACACCGGTGTGATCGTACGCGTCAAGTCAAGTCACCTTCATTTATATAGCGCTTTTTACAATGCAGATTGTGTCAAAGCAGCTTTACATTGATAATTGGTATATAATTTTTCCTTTTAAAGAATAGTGTCAATGCAGGCAGATCAAAAGCACTGTTGAATAAATGTCAAGGATACTGAATGTCAAATTAAATTAGGGCTGCACGATTAATCGTATTTTATCACGATAACGATATCTGCTTCTCTCGATTGATTTTAAATAATCGTCATGCTATTGGCCCGCTCTATGAAAATGAACATAATTTGGAAATATTGGAAGTAATATTAGGAATTTCACTGTTTTATCTTTTGAAGTTCCTAAAGGTTTTACCAGTTTTCATAATGTTGATCAGCTAGAAATGATTTTTCTTTGCTTTACGATTTTGCCAGGCAATTTGAATCTGGTTTGTCTTATTGCAAACAAATTGTGTTGCTTTAAAATCTAATGTGATACATATTACAAAGCTCTCACCAAAACCATGTTTTGTATTGATTTACCATCTAACAAAGTTATCATAGTTGGTTAAATTTAAGTCTTTGTGCAGGCCTTTTGGGTGAAGTGTAGGTTGGTAAAGAACTTGCAAAATAGCCATAGTTACATTACTCTTTTGATAGAATAAACATGATTAATAATCGTGATTATAATTTTTAGGAAACTGTGGCACTGGCATCATCGTGTTGATGATGTCTTCACAATGGATGATCTAGTCGACTCGGTCTCTGCTGATACAGGGCTGCGTTGTGGTTGTGTCAAGACACCGGTCCTCGGTCTCATCTGGAAACGGCCCCGAATCCAGTTGACTACGGTAATCCTCGGGATAAACAGAAAGACTAATATTAGCGTAGATGCCATTCTTTTTCTGATGTAACAAGTACATCTGGTGTTATAGGAAGTGTTCCCGGTTCCGGCTGAACTAATTTATGCAGCCTAATAATCCTTTAACGGATTTGAAAAAATAAATATATAATGTTTTATGTGTATGCCAGGTTAAAGAGATGCGTTTTTAGTCTAGATTTAAACTGACAGAGTGTGTCTGCATCCCAAACAATGCTAGGAAGGTTGTTCCACAGTTTAGGTGCCAAATAGGAGAAGGATCTACAGTACCACCTGCAGTTGATTTCGATATTCTAGGTATTATCAGCTGGCCTGAATTCTGAGATCGCAATAAACGTGAAGGACTATAATGCATTAAGAGGTCGCTTAGGTACTGGGGGGCTAAACCATTTAGTGCTTTGTAAGTAATTAACAAGATTTTAAAATCTATACGATGTTTAACAGGAAGCCAATGCACTGATGACAGAACTGGGCTAATATGGTCATACTTCTTAGTTCTAGTAAGGACTCTAGCTGCTGCATTTTGTACGAGCTGTAGTTTATTTATCAAGCGGGAGGAACAACCACCCAGTAGAGCGTTACAGTAATCTAACCTTGAGGTCATGAACCATGCGTTCATGCAACTAACTGTTCTGCATTCTTCATTGAGAGCATATGTCGTAGTTTAGATATATTTTTAAGATGGAAAAAAGCAGTTTTACAGATGCTAGTAACATGGCCTTCAAATGAAAGATTGGTATCAAAGAGCACACCCAGGTTCCTAGCTGACGATGAAGACTTAACAGAGCAGCCATCAATTGTTAGACAGTATTCTAGGTTATTACGTGAAGAAGTTTTTGGTCCAAAAAGTAGAATCTCAGTTTTTTCTGAATTTAGTAGTAGGAAATTACTGGTCATCCAATTTTTTATATCAGCTATACATTCTGTTAATTTTGTGGATTGGTAAGTTTCGTCAGGGCGCAAAGAAATATAGAGCTGAGTATCATCAGCATAACAATGAAAACTAACGCCATGCTTCCTAATGATATCTCCCAAGGGTAGCATGTACAGAGTGAAAAGCAACGGTCCTAGTACTGAGCCTTGCGGTACTCCATATTTAACTTGTGATCGATATGATATCTCATCGTTTACTACTACAAACTGATAACGGTCAGATAAGTATGATTTGAACCATGCCAATTCAGTTCCACTAATGCCAACATAGTTTTCTATTTAAGGGAATATTGTGATCGATAGTTCCAAAAGCAGCACCAAGATCCAGTAACACTAATAGAGAGATACAACCACGATCTGATGATAAGAGCAAATCATTAGTAACTCTAATGAGAGCAGTCTCAGTACTATGGTACGGTCTAAATCCTGACTGGAAATCCTCACAGATATTATTTCTTTCTAAAAAGGAACATAGTTGCGATGAAACTGCCTTTTCTAGTATTTTTGACAGAAAAGTAAGATTTGAGATCGGCCTGTAATTGACTAATTCTTTAGGATCTAGTTGTGGTTTTTTAATAAGAGGTTTAATAATAGCCAGCTTAAAATTTTTTGGTATGTATCCTAATGACAAAGATGAATTAACAATATTAAGAAGGGGATCTATGATATCTCTTTCAATAGCTTAGTTGGTATAGGGTCTAACATACATGTTGTTGATTTTGATGATTTAACAAGTTTAGACAATTCTTCCTCTCTTAAAGCAGTAAATGAAATGAATTTTTCCTCAGGGACACTACAATGCAATGTCTGACACGGTACTGTAGTAGACGGTTGCATGGTTATAATTTTCTCTCTAATATTATCAATCTTGCAAGTAAAGAAGTTCATAAAAACGTTACTGCTGTGATCTTTGGGAACATCAGAAGTTGAAGCATTATTTCTTGTTAATTTAGCCACTGTATCAAATAAATACCTAGTTTTGAAAAATAGGCAGATCTGGCAGTTTTTAAGGCCTTTCTGTACTCAATCATTTTCTCTCTCCACGAAATGTGAAATACTTCTAGTTTGGTTTTCTTCCAGCTACGCTCCATTTTTCTGGCTGCAGCTTTTAGGGCCCAAGTCTGCTCACTGTACCATGGCATTGGATTAAATTCCTTAATCTTTTTTAAACGCAAAGGAGCGACTGAATCTAATGTGCTGGAAAAGACAGAGGCAATTTCTGTTTCTGTTTCTGTTGCAACATCGAGGTTTTCTAAGCTGTCTGGTATGCTAAGGCGATGAAACTGATCAGAAAGGTTATTTATAAAGCGATCTTTAGTGGTAGAAGTGATGGTTCTACCATATTTATGGCAGGGAGGCAGTTTAGCCTCTTTAACTAAATGTAGTATACACAAGATAATGATCTGAGATGTCGTCACTCTGCTGCAGAATTTCAACGGCGTCAATATCGATTCCATGTGACAATATTAGATCTAAAGTATGATTACGACAATGTGTGGGTCCTGACACGTGTTGTCTAACACCAATAGAATTTAGAATGTCCGTAAATGCCAATCCCAATGAGTCTTTTTTATTATCTATATGGATATTAAAATCACCAACAATAAGGACTTTAACTGCAGCTAGTACTAATTCTGATAGAAAATCAGCAAATTCTTTAATAAAGTCTATATGGTGTCCTGGTGGCCTGTATACAGTAGCCAACACAAATGTCAACTTACATAATGTTAAGTAAAGCACCATCACTTGGAAGGAATTATATTTGAAAGACTTTTGACTAATACTGTATTACAGCAACACCTCCCCCTTTTCCTTTCTGTCAAGGATTGTGTCGATAATCATAATCTTGAGGGCTAGACTCATTTAAAGTAATGTAATCGTCTGGTTTTAGCCAGGTTTTTGTCAAACACAGCACATCTAGATTATTGTCTGTGATAATATCATTTACAATAAGTGCTTTTGAAGAAAGTGATCTAATATTTAACAATCCAAGCTTTATCATTTGTTTAGAATTATTATCTCGATTTTTTATTTGTTGAACATCAATTAAATTTTTTCCATTAAATGGGTTTGGAAGTTTTTTGTTTTTATTAATTCGGGGTACAGACACAGTCTCTATGTGATAATATCTAGGTGTAAGAGTTTCTATGTGTTGGGATTTATTTATTTTCTGTAACGTGAGGCAGCTAGCAGACAGTCGGTTTAGCCAGTCTGTCTGCTTCCTGACCTGGGCCGTAGTTTGTCATGTTTCAGCTCTAAGACTATGTGCCATATTACTAGAGAGAGGAGCAGCACCATCCCGGGAGGGGTTAATACCATCTCTTTTCAACAGGTCAGGTCTGCCCCAAAAACTTTTCCAATTATCTATGAAACCTATATTATTCTGCGGACACCACTTAGACAGCCAGCCATTGAGTGATGATAATCTGCTAACTATCTCATCACTCTGACAAACAGGAAGGGGACCAGAGCATATTACTTCTCCTGACATTGTACTTGCGAGTTCACACACCTCTTTAATGTTAATTTTAGTGATCTCCGACTGGCGAAGTCGAACATCATTTGTGCCGACGTGAATAATAATTTTAGAGTATTTACGATTAGCATTAGCCAGCACTTTTAAATTTGCTTTGATGTCAGGTGCTCTGGCTCCCGGCAAACATGTGACTATGGTGGCTGGTGTCTCTATTTTCACGTTCCGTGTAATAGAATCGCCAATTACTAGGGCACTTCAAAGGGTTAATGTCCCGCTGGATGGCAGTAGTGTTTCAGTCAGCTCCATACATTAATAATAACTTAATAACTTCACTGTAACACACTGTACTGTCACCAAATTTAGTTCATACATCACTGCTCTCCTGCTGGTTAGGTACTACAACACTTAGTTTGATAAGAAAAAAAAATGCTTAAATAAAATAAAACTTTTATGATTATTAAATAAAATCAATAACTTCACTGTTATTAGTAAAAATATTAAATAAATTGAAAGGCCATCAAATCCAGTAAGCAATTATCATGAAAAAGCTGTTGTATGTATGTAAGCTGTGTACCAACATCATTTGTGTAAAGAAGCTAAAGTTTATGTGCTACTTGCCAAACTAAGTGTTGTAGTACCTAACCAGCAGGAAAGCAGTGATGCATGAACTAAATTTGGTGACAGTACAGTGTATTACAGTGAAGTTATTGAGTATTTTTCATAATATAAAATGAGCAAAAGGGTTTTGCACTTTTCAGACGTCCCTTCAGACATGTATCTCCGCCGCCTCCACCAATTTATTATAAAGCATATTTGAGGAAAATTGGGTTGTTGTAGCTTGTTGTCTAGGTTGCTATGATTGGAAGTAGCTGCATTTGTGTTTTAACAACGTTTAGCTCACAAGTTATTGATCTGGGAAGCTCGAATCTGTGAATATTTACTGTACTGAACTGCTTGACATAAGAACTGACTGCATTTCTTTATATTTGAGTCCAACAAGTTCAAACTCTAAGAGCTGCGCATTATTCGTGTGCATTATTAACATATGTTATTAACTGAAACACTACTGCCAGCCAGCGGACATCAGACATTAAAGATGAAGTGTTTGTCCGAGCTCACAGCAAGGGAACGATTTTAACTTTGTGGGGGAACGTAAACATCTTTGTGAGGGAAGGCAAAGTTTCTCGGGGGAACGCAAAAGTTTTGCGAGGGAACGCAAAAGATTTGAAAAGAAAAATTCCTCCCATCCAAAATTTTTTTTCCACCAGCACTTAAAATTTCCTTCCTTCCTAATTATTTTTCCACCACCACGTCCCTTTAGGGGCTCCGTACGGTTCCAATGGTATCTTGTCACATCAAAATACTTTGACATGACATTATAATACTTTTCAGTTTTATGGACATCGCCATCTTTAATATTACGTTGGTCACTGTCGTTATGGTTACTATAAGAGAATATGGACTTGACTCGTTGCACGTTCATACAGGCAGTGTTCAGGCGCTACTGTAAGTTGCTGTGTGAATGAGACATTTCAAGTCTCACACCTGTAAGTAAATGCGGTTGTCAATCCCAAAAACTGACAGTGTGAACATGGCCACAGACTATTCCTTGCTGCTTAAATTGTCATCAATATAACTTTGAATTCCACCAATATAAAGACAGAATTGCATGTTTGGATCAAACGATGATCATAAGTATGGTTTATTATCATCATATCTACCTTCAGATTTCATTATTACTTGCACTGTTTTAAGCTCCAAACCCTTCGTTGCCACACCACTACAGATGCCACTACCAAAACACATGAGTCATGTAATAGGACAGGAGGTGAGTGTCCATCTGAGATGTTTACAGAGTCACAGAGAGGTTTCCAGCACATGAAAGCATTCAGAGACAGCTGTATCTGAAAATAGGGTCACTCAATCATAGAGAACATAATGATTTAACTATAAAGAAATGTGACTGTAGATTTGCAATGCATGTAGAAATTTGTATAGTGGTCATCATAGGACACAATGTAAATCTTTACAGCAGATTATTATAGAGAGTATGATGTTCAAATACAATGTACAAATAAAAACAGCTATTATTTCACAGAAGCACATTTATATATAATCATTCACATTATATTCCTTTCTGAATAAACCCTGTTCTGCAAGGTTTACACATGGATTATCATTTATAGCAAATGTTTAGAAATTCAGGGTTAAATGTTGCTTTCTAGTTTAGGGGAAAGGTGATTTTACCAGTTTCAAAACCAAAGTAGAGCAATCCAATACTAGTTCTGCTGTTCTTCCTGTTTTTTGGCCCATGTGCAAAAAAGATCATGTCACATCTAGGCAGACAAGCTATAATGAATCACATGCAAGCCAGGCAGATATATTTATAAGATTATCAGTTTGTTTACATCGTGACGTAGAATCAGACTCTTCATAAAGCATGCAAGAGCAGCTGTCAAACAGAGGAAGGAGCAGAACGACATGCACACATTCAACCTAATAATTATCGATATCCTGCAGAACGGTAGGTGGATTTTTTAATAGCAATGAATTATAATGTTGATGTTAGGAATTATGAAACCTAAGAACTAAGGGAACTGGTGTGCAGTTGAAAAATAGATTTTATTTATTTATTTATTTATTTATTTATTTATTTATTTATGTTAATAACCTTGTATTTTAATTAATTTTGAAGCTAATTTTTCTTGACAGTTTGTGTGATGGATTACGCCTACAGTATTTTTTCTGTCAAAATTTCTGAGCATTTTACTATCACAGGTGCAAAATGGCAGTAGCCAGAGCAACAATGGCTGCTTCAAGGACAACAAATGAAGACCTAGAGGACTATAGTGCTTATGGACACATGTCTGAACAACAGCTGCTCCAGTTAGCTATTGAGCGAAGTCTAGCAGATACAAATTTAACCCCATGGCAGAATCGACAACTGCATACCCACACAGAGCCAGCTGGCCCTACACAAAGACCACAATTCATCCCTAACTCGGCAAACCCCCCAGAGTGATTTTTTTTCCTCTTGTTATGCACAACTATGCTTTAAGTAAACAATCGCATACAAAAATCACTTTTACATCTCTAAATAATGAAACTTTGTTGATGTCCTTCTTTCAGTGAGAATAAGTGTGCCAAAATCAACAGAGATTTTCAAGATCATTACTTCAGTAAGGACAAAGACAAGGTGATTGCCTGGACAAGGTACAATGGACATCTGCAGGTCACAGTGGAGCCTGTGAAGTGAGTGGCAGGAAAGATCTCATTCAAGTGTGTGTGTACTGTTGGTTCCGATTAGCAGCAACCTATTACTGATATTAAGACCAACAGCACAAGTGTAATACTACTTTTTGATAATAAGGTTGGTCAATAGCTGTGTTTTACTCATGATAATGACTGCTTCACCCAATGGTTCTGTGTATCACTACACAATACCCTTAGCAACCACTCTTAGCAACATAAACTTTATGTTCTCAATTGATATTGTTCATTTAAGCTTACAGTATTATGTAGAAGAGTGTTGTGAAAAAGAGATTGAGTGAGCGAGTTTATTACCTGCATTCAGATTTAGCATTTTCCTTCAGGTCAGTCCTATGTTCATAATAAAAAATCTGTCTGATGTATTATCTTGTCCTTTTAACAGTTAAGGGGTTTTCCTTGACTGACAGCACTAAAGCATTGTTCAGTTGCGTCTTGTTCCGTGTTCACAACAATTCTTTGTCTTTTCAATGTAAAAGTCTTCACTACTGACTGACACACATAAAGACAGTCTTTGCTGCAATCTAATGGCGTAATAATGTAACTTCTGTTGCTGTTCACGGTCAGGGACTATTTTTTTCTGGAAGAAGGAAGGCTTTTAGTGAAAGTTTACTTCATGAAAGTTGCATTGATACATATTTTTGGCTTTAATATTTGTATTGTGTGGTAACCGTTTTATAATAGGAATAAGGTACTCAAGGCTAGTGATGTGTGGTGAATAAGTCATGGCTGAAGGGCGTTGTTAGACACAAAGTGGAAGCGGACTTATTCACGATGCAGCACAGCCTCAGTACTTTATTGCATACTTACTACATTACAGTTAGCAGTTAAAATGCATTTCCGAATTAATCGCACATCATATTGTTTACTTCATGAATGAATCAATGTTTTTGAATGAATTGTTTGAATGGCTCACTCCGTTATGCCAACTACTGGCATAACGGTGTAACTTACAATGGCGAAAAGCGCTATCGTGCTCATAGATTGAACTGTCCTATTCTTAAGATTCTCTTATTTGTTCTTTCAGTGACATAGACCCTTTTCTCACAGCCATTTGGAGAGGAGATGCAAAGGTTCTAAGAAACATCATTCATTTCAAATCTAAAAATCTTGATGAACCCAATAAAGAAGGTTGGATACCGCTTCATGAGACTGCATACTATGGCCATCTTGAGTGCCTTAAAATTTTGCTCAGAGGTGATGAATAAATCAATTCCGAATTATGTCCA
Source organism: Chanodichthys erythropterus (assembly GCF_024489055.1). Lineage (NCBI taxonomy): Eukaryota > Metazoa > Chordata > Actinopteri > Cypriniformes > Xenocyprididae > Chanodichthys > Chanodichthys erythropterus. The sequence continues at coordinate 7,047,853 of NC_090224.1, read as the reverse complement.
ATCCAAAATCGCATTCACAAAAATCACAGTTGTATCCCATCTCTCCCACAGCCAAGCCAGATACAATCAACAAACGAACACACAGAAGTCAGACACCGCTCCTTCTGGCTGTGGGTCGCAAAAATGTTTCTTGTGTGAAGCATCTCTTGGAGCAAGGAGCTGATCCTAACCTTGCAAATAACCAATGGGAGACACCGCTGCATAAAGGTAAGCATATTTTAGCATGATATCTCTCAACAACTGCACAAATGATCAGAAAGAGGTCTAAACCATCACTGTTGATTTATACAGCATGCGAGAAACCTAATGAAGATATTGTGGAGCTTCTTTTGAAATCTGGAGCTTCACCAATCAGAGCCTGTATTCAAGGTGGGACTCCACTACATGAAGCAGTGAGGAACAAAAACTTAGAGATCTGTAAGATGTTAGTACAAGCAGGGGCAAAGCTGTGTGCCAAAAATATTTATGGCATTGACAGTCTGTTTACGGCTGCTCAGTGTGATGCTGTTGATGTGCTTAACTACCTAATATTGAAAGGTAAGAATTTTTGTAAGGTAAGACAAGAGAAAAAAAAAAAATCTATTTCTTACTTTAATCTAGTAGCATTAACCTAGTTACCTATTCTTTAGGAGGTAATATTAATACCCAGGCAAATGACAATGCATCTGCATTGTTTGAGGCTTCTAAGAATGGTCATCATGAAGTTGTTGAGATCCTCTTGGCGAAAAGAGCTGATGTTAACAAAGCCGACAAAACAGGATTACTTCCTATTCATGTTGCAGCAAAGAATGGTCATGAGAGGTTAGTAGGCCTATAGTATATAACAGTTCATTCCATACTTATATTACACAGCTCTTGAGATTACTTGAACATGATTGGTTCTGATTGAAAGCTGCGATTCTCTGATTGGTGGAGCTTTCTTTGCAGAATCATGGGTAATGTAGTTTTTCACCAGGAATTCCACTGTTAATTATATATATATATATATATATATATATATATATATATATATATATATATATATATATATATATATTCTCTTCTTAAACCTGACTGTTGCAAAAAGGTTGTGAAATGTCCTTCATTCTTATAACAGTGGTCTATAGAAGTATAATTTGCAGGCCAGGGTTATCATCAAAGCTATATATATATGATTCATCTTTGGACACACCACACTCACTTTTCACATCGAGGGAGTAGGATTTGATGACGTCATCAGAGTTCGCCATGCCTTGGCTTTTGGTGATTTGACGCCACTGCACTCATCGGTAATTCGCTCTACTTTCATGTCTCTCTTATCACGCCACAAACAAACGTAACTGCCAATACCGGGCATCTCAGCTATTGAAAATTACCTTGAAGAATTTCAGTTTTAATATTACTGTGATATTGCAGTGTTTTCTTTGTTGCTGGGATGATTGCTGTGTACATTGTAAGGGACTATTTTTTCTTAGGGGAAGCTCTATGATAATATAGCCTATAGTTAAAATTATAAAATGATTTTGAATCATTATTTCATATTTATTATTTTATATTCAAAGTGTTTATTTATTTGTCAAATAGCCATGTCATAAATGGGATAATGTACATTTAGGCAATCATTATGACAAAATAAACCCCTTACATATGTGACCCTATCGGTTTTCTTTTAGGTTTTTATACAATTTCAAGGACTGATTTATTCATGAAGAAATAAACATCTCTCTCATCTTCCTCAGCATTGTTGCCATGCTAATCCCTAGAACTAACATGGTCAAAGTGAAATACTCCGGCATCAGTCCTCTTCATTTTGCTGCAGAACGTAACAGAGATGATGTCCTAGAAACGTTGATTGAGGCTGGATATGACGTCAATTCCATGCTGTCAAATGATTGGTCAAAAATGCATGAAGATCGCCGAAGCACAGCTCTGTACTCAGCTGTGGCAAACAGGAACGTCGAGGCAGTTACTATGCTGTTAGAGGCAGGTGCTGACCCCAACCTCGATATTTTCAACCCCCTGCTAGTGGCTGTGAGGAAAGGAAGTATGGAAATTGTGTCCTTGCTGATAAAGCATGGTGCTAATGTCAATGCCCTGCTGCCAACTCATCCCACCAGCTTCCCAGCGGTTTTGGTTTTCTGTGTGAAGTACATGTTGATGTTGAAGTATCTGCTGGACAATGGCTGTGATGCATTATCATGTTTTAACTGTCCATATGGCAGCAATCCTCATCCCCCCATAAAATTAAGACGAAATGGACGAGAAACAATATATTATTTAAATGATGAACCATCAGAACACTGTGTACAGGTAAAGAATTTTCTAGGAGATGATTTAACTGTGTTTAAAGAAAAAAAAAAAAAGTCTCTTTGTTTTCCAGTGAAAAACATTTTGAATAAAACTGTCTGTAAGTTTTGTATAATTGTTTATTTTATAAAATAAAATATAGTAAATAAAATCTATAATTTAATATTATTATATTTATATTGTCAATTCATTTGCATACTCTTACTATTTTCTGTAAAATTAAATTATTATTGATTTATTTACAGTTTTGTGAGATCATCTCTACTCCCTCAGTCAGCGAATGTGTGGGACCCATCATAGACACATTACTTAACTATGTGGGTCATGTTAAACTCTGCTCTAGGATAACTGAGCACCTAGACAGCTGCAAAGATTGGGCGCGTATTAAAGAGAAATCTGGTGAGAAATTTTCTAATCTCTTCATTTGCAGAACCTAAAATTATTAATTGAATTCAGTTTCAAATAAATGGAACAAAAATTTAAAACTAAAAACCTCTCTATTTCAGTTCTTCCTTGCACACTGATGCATCTGAGCAGACTCAAGATTCGTCAGCAAATGGGAATCCACAGACTGAGGCAAATCAATGCTCTTCCTCTACCAGGGAGACTACTCAAGTTTTTGAGTTATGAACAAGAAGCATTTGAGGATATCTCGTAGGGGTGTAACAGTATACAGAGGTCACGGTTCGGTACGTACCTTGGTTTTGGGGTCACGGTTTGGTACGATTTTGGTACAATAGAAAAAAATGGTCAAACTTTAGTTTTAGGGTCCAATTCTCCCTAAAACTAACTATTAACCATGACTTTTACCTCAAACAGCAAATTACTGCTTATTAGTTGGTTAAGTTTAGGTATGGGGTAGGTTTAAAGGATGTACAAAAAGGTCATGCAGAATAAGGCATTAATATGTGCTTTATAAGTACTAATAAACAGCAAATATACTAGTAATATTCATGCTAATAAGCAACTACACAATAGTGAGAATTGGTGTTAAAGTGTTACCAGAAAAAGCAACAAATCCACAATGCAGGTTTCTTTTCATTTATTTTAAACAGACAGTAGTCAAATGACAGTTTGTTCCAGTGGCATTTAGTCTCTCTGATATAGTTGGTACAGTACAGTCTTCTAGTGTACTAAGCAGTAAACAGAATGCACTCTTGCATAGCATATGTCATATTTTATGCAGGGCTGATAAAAACAGGCAGAAGGTATTTGGTCACAATCAGCTACAAAACTGAAAAGCACCTCTTGTTATAAAAGTACAAAATAAATAGAATAATGGAAAATAAAACTTGTGCATTTGGAGTGTTACAATTTGCTATAAACTATATTAAAACATTCTATAAAAATGAAATTTAAACATTCAAAGCTTAAGCCCAACCCTTCTAAACTTAATAATTTCTGCGTTCTGCTCCGTTTCACGCACAGTTGAGTGTACAAGCTTATCAAAGTATACTGTTTTGTCCTTGAGCGCAGAATGACTCATTAGTAGCATCTAGAGGACTTGTTTTCAAACTGTCTTTCGTGTATGCCTGTTCTTTTTTGCTCTTTTTCCTGTTGTGGCAGTTAGCAAAAAGCATTGCATTACCTCTCATGCCCCCTTCTGAGTGTGGATTGCCTGTGACTGGCTGTATTCGGCGTGTGATTGGATGAATACATGTACTGTTACACCCCTAATATCCTGTGATGAACATCATGCCTATTTTAAGTTTACAGAACATGCTGAATGGAATTATTTTGTTACAGACATAGGGTAATTGCAGATTAAAAAGCTTGAAATTTGTCATCAGAATAGACATCATTTAGCATAATTTCTGTTTGAACAGAATTCTCAATACATGTTTGTACATGAAAATAGAATAATATTTAAATGTAGTGTCAGTATATGACGGGCTGGGTTTATAGCAATTTGTAATATAATGCATAACATAATTTACTTGCACACTTAGACTTTATATAATGTAACTATAAGTTGATGTTTCTGGTTTTTAATCTGCCGTAAACACAATGAAATATTATGTGATGCTTTCTTATTCTGCTTTAAGATCATGAAGATGTACTGTACACAGTGTAGTTATTGTACATTTAATTTGTAAATTACTTAACATTGATGTAACATGTCATATTATAGAGCTTTGTGTAACTCACCAGTATTCCTGTAAGTTTGTGGTGTTCCTTTTCAATATCGTTCCCTCGACGTCGCGTCAGACTGATGCTATGGGAAAACAGCATTGCATTGCAATTGCCAATGGCATTCAAGCACACAAATTTGAGATGGAATTGCTCCCTACATAAGGCGGCACCTAATGACATTTCCTCTGAGTCTTACTCCTGCACAACGCAAGTCAGAAGCCTATCTAACACCGTCAAGTCATTGTTTCAAGAGGATGACACTTCTTCACCGCTCCCTATTCAGCATTCTGGTGAGAACCCGGAGAACTTCAAACAAAAGAAGATTTGCTTCCTATCTGCTTCTGTAAGGGACAGTACCAATGTTCCCTCTAAGCTGTACACGTGCAAGGCTACGCACTTCTTATGTCACATTCTTATGTAAAGAAAATTCAGTGAACAGGATGATTTTATTTTATTTATACTATAGAAAACAATTGCAGCAGAAGTATTGTGAATGGTCAAATGCATTTTTGAAAGTCTTGTGGCCCAATCAGCAGTTTTTTGTCAAGTGAGTTTTTTTTTTTTTTTTTAGTAAATAACATGGCTGTGAAAGAATAAGACCATTATTAGGAGGTGAAAAAAGTATGTCACTTGAAGGCTTCTCACCTCTGCACTGTCAGAAAAAAGGTATGGCACTTGTCACTGGGGCAGTACCCTAAGGTACAAAAGTCAAAATGGTACTAATATGCACTTTTAAAGTAATAATATGTACATTTAAGGCACTGATATGTACCATTTAGGGGTAAGTAAGGTTAGGGGTAAGTAAGGCAATTGCATTCACGGTGACCCGAATTTGATTCCTGTCTTGAGGTCCTTTGCCGATCCTGCCCCCCTCTATCTGCCCAGTGCTTTCCTGTCTGCTCTCTACTGTCCTCTCTGAATAAAGGCACAAAAATTAGGTTAGGCCCATAAATATAACTTATAACAAAAATATGAGCAAGGAAAGCCATTTGATTGTATTCTAGTAAAAGAGAAATAATTACACTGCTCAGGCAAGAGTTAGAACCAGCAAATGCATTTTAACAGGTTTCATAGAAAGGGAATGAGTGCCAAATCAATTGCTGTTGGAATAATGGTTGTGGACCAAATAGCTCAATACAAGAGTCAACGAAAGTACAATGTGAAATAAAACATCATCATATTTTAAAGAAGAGTGCCTTGATTAAGTGGAGGTGAATTGAATGGAGACAAAGAGTGCTACATTAATTTTATTATAACTTACACAAATAGCGAATTATCTAGACTACCTGGCCAATAAATGACTGTGCTATTGAATTTAAATTACTGTATTGATGAAATTGTAGAACAAAGTGTTACTAGGACTGTAATGCTTGCACAGCCATCCACTGCACTTCACAACACAGACACCTCAGAGGTTGGGTACCAGAGAATGTTTTCCGACTTTGAGGAGTTGGGTAGAAAACACAGTCATGTCACACAAACATCTTCCAAACAGTACTAACCCTGTATATTCCAGCATTCCAAGGCAGGAATTCAGCAGCCACAACACTTATTTTGTAAGTTATTTTGTACCTGACACCTTGGTCTCCATCAGAGACAACGCAATGTTGCAACATCAAGAATTCAAGATCCACAGGGGACAAATAGGAGACAGTGTGCCTGGCGTCTCAGCAACCTGTCCAAGCAAATAGATGAAGGCATTAAGGAAGGCTACACTGAAAGCGAGATAATCCGAGGGGTATTCTGCATAATTAAACCTGGAAATTTTAAAGATATGGTAATAAACAAGGATGACATGACTGTTGCAGAATTGAAAAGTTTTCTCCAGTCTCATCTAGGTGAAAGCAGCAGTACTGAACTTTTCCAGGAACTTATGAGTGCCAAGCAGCATGAACATGAGACATCACAGCAGTTCATGTACCGCATGTTGGGCCTAAAGCAGAAGGAATTGTTCTGTTCTAGACAGGTAAATGCGGACATCAGATATGACAACTACACAGCTCAGAATGTGTTTCTCCATACTGTTTCACAAGGCATCAGTCTAAAGCACAGTGATGTTCGGAGAGAGTTGAGACCTCTCTTCTCTGACCACAATGTTTCTGATGAAACCCTGCTGAGCTATATAATAAAAATCACAAGTGATGAAATCAACCTCAAAGACATCAGCAAATACAGAAACCACCCCAACAGTCCATGAATCACTTTCAACAGCCCACTTTCGACGTTCAGCATCCAACACCATTCCCACCATCTGCCATGCCACTGTACAAGCTGAACACGCAGATGCAGTCTCAGACCTAGTATCAACCACAACATCAATACAGGTCAAGATCCCAACCATAATCCTCTTCATGTAGACTTCTTTTTCAAAGACAGTGACAATCACAATGCCAAGACTGCACAGAGAAAACTGTGACCAGTTGCAGCTATTGTTTAATATGCAGTGCAGAGGGACACCGAGCAATTAAACTGCCTTAGGAAACCAAGAGTTCAGGGAAAAGGGTTGATCACTGCAAGAGGGAAAACCAGTGATCAAAGTAAAACAGCAATCGCAGTATGAAATGTCACAATCCACAATATCACTTCTCCATACTTACCAAACCAGTACAGCCAAATGAGAGTTGCTCAGCTTGTATGAGGAAAAGTGTCTGCTGAAATGTAATCTTATCTATATTTTATTAGACACAGGAACCCAGGTGAGCATTATGGACTTGTACTTACCTGTCACAAAATGTATTTAAATCACACAAAGCTTCATCCACTCACAGAGATTATTGACCCACAGGAACTGGACGTCAGAGATGGGAAAAAAAGGACCTTTCCATGGTTGGGTGGAGATCACTCTTAACCTTCTAGGGAATGAGGACCCTAGACTGGGTATGTTCCTGTTCTGGTAAGCAGACCAGTTCCAGGCTGTAATGTTGTCCAAGAGATTCTAAGAAGTGGGAAAAGTCAAACTCAAGCCTTGTTCACCCAAATTAAACTCCTCAGCACAGCAATGGAGACTGAATGTGATAAGGCCAATGCTTTTGACAATCTCATTCAGTACCAGAAAACTTAAAATGAGCTAGATTTGGATGCCCAGACCTGGTTCCCATGAGAAGGGGCTTCTTGGTGAAACTATGGCTCTATGGGGAATGTATCCGGCATGTCCGGGTGTCTGAAGCATCTAAAGTCTAAACATGACAATGAACTTGACATTTGCAGACAGCAGCCTATGATGTCACCACTGATGTGACCGTGAGTATAAAAGGGAACCTATGAAAAACATCATCCACTTTTTGTCTCAAGGAGATGTGCAGAAGTCAAGTCACCTTTATTTATATAGCACTTTTTACAATGTAGATTGTGTCAAAGCAGCTTTACATTGATAACTGGTACATAATTTTGGCTGCACAGCAGCTTTTAAAGAATAGTGTCAATGCAGGCAGATCAAATCACTGTTGAATATCAAATGCCAAGTCAAATGTCAAGTGCCTGAAGCATGGCAGAGGGATGCAGCATCTTGTTCCCCTTCTCAGGGAACCATGGTTACATGCATAACCTGAGATGTTTCCTTTCGAATGGGAAGTTGTACTATGTCCCCTAAAGGGCGCTATGAGGAACGAACTACCCACACCGCCATGCTGAAGGGACGAGTGCCATAGTGGCTGAAAAAAGTCAAAGACTCAAAGGAGTTCCCATCCCTAAGGTACACACCAATGTCGCGTTTGATTCCCTGTGGCCAGAGCCCAAGCTACAAGGCCCCTTACAGGCAAGCTCAAGAGCTTGGTATCTAAAGCAGTGGTTCCCAAATTTTAGAGTGGAGTACCCCCTGAGGCATTTACCATCCTTCTGCGTACCCCTTCTCTTCCATGTAGACTGCAACTTTTCCATTAAGGGACAATATTTGCCAAATAAATTGACTTTCCAGTGCATTTATTATATTTATAAATAACTTTACAACATTTTTAATGTTTTAAATAAAAAAAGTTCAAGTTCATTGAATCAATTACTTTCAAGAACGATTTTCTTCTAAGCAACAGATTCGTTCATGAAACACCACTGTGTCTGTTGTAATTCTGCTGTGGCTTTCGTTGGAACTATTATTTAGTTACAAAATAGACTAAATACTGACAATACTGTGAAGAACATCTCTTAATATTTCCCGTGTGTTTGTTGAACTGTTCTATAAAATCAATGTTACATTTGCAAACATGTGGATTGGATTTGCATTCTTGCTCGTATAATATTATCAACATTAAAAACAAGAACTCACAAAAGGTTTTTTTGTATCAATAGTTTAAATCTTAAATTGATCTCTATATGCACCTTCTGTGCCAGGGCATTTGGTAAGTGCTAAATCTACAGGTACATTGTCAAGAACGGCAGTGATGTAGCATGATCTGCTAAGGCAGCAGACTCTGACATAACCTATAAGCACCCATATGCACGCTGCTTATGTGGAAATGGATTTAGTAAGTTTGACCACAAAAGATGTGGTATTTTGATTGGATGTCATGTATTTTCAGCATTGTGCCATACATGCTTGGTTTTAATGTTATTTTAAGCTATTAAGAATTAAATGAACAAAAAATCTCAGAATTTTGTTCGCGTACCACCTCTGTCACGTCACATACCCCCAGGGGTACGCGTACCCCAGTTAAGGAACCACTGATCTAAGGGAATATCTTCATATACCCTTTTTCCACCAAGGCAGTTTGAGTGCTGGTTCGGAGCCAGAGCCTACTTTCAAATCAGTTCTTTGTCTTTCGACACACAAAGCAACAGCTCTGCCCTTTCAAAGTCTGAGCACACTCCATGAGGAGTATTGCATCCTCTTGGGCACTACCCAATGGCACCACTCTAGAAGACATCTTCAGAGTGGCAGGCTGGGCAACACCTAATATGTTTGCGAGATTTTACAATCTCTGGGTTGAGCCAGTTTCGTCCTGTGTGTCCGGTAAGAGTAGGTAAATTGTGGACAACTGGTCGGGTGCTCCACTTGTACACTATGCCTCTGTTCCTCTCCTGAGGCGATAATGTATGCTTTTTGTCGACATGAGTTCCTGAGTCTGGCAATCCCTGTATGTATCTTACCTTTTGGCACCCTGCAGCAGTTGAATTCAGCAGAGGAATTCAACGCCAGGCCCAGTACTTGTGATGCATACCTTCACGGGTGTAAATAAATGTGATGAATTCTCCATATACTAACCTTACCTTCAGGTAGGATGTGGTCTCTGTAGTGTTCTTTCTCCTATATGGGAGGAAGAGTGCTTCCTCAGTGCTCTGGTCTGCATTAGCTGTAGATTTTTTTCCCTAAAAAAGAACAGAAGTGGTCAAGAAAGTCTGACTGAGGCAACCTATTCTCACTGTAAGTACTGTCCTTCAGTCCCGAGCAATATGAAGGACTATACAGCTTATGTGGGGTGCTGGGTAGGTTAAGATGTTACAAGTGCACTTGTTACCTAGCACACAGTGGTTTGCAGACATATGCATTGCCAAAACCTTGTAACTCATTTCAGCAGTTGTGGCATTTTACATAGAGACCCCTAGTGTCAGCATTCGACACCACATCAAAGTGACTGACAGATAGAGAACATCTCTTTACTATTGTAACCTCTGTTCTCTGATGGAGGCAACGAGACGAGGTGTCCCTCCTGTCACAACGCTGTCCCTCCTGTCACAAACCTGAATGAGTGGATGCATGCCAGCTCCTTTTAAACCCGTATGTCCAGGGCGAGGCGCACATGGAAATTCCACTTGCTAATTCTCATTGTATCAGAGGTGTTTGGGGCTTCCAGGTGCAACACCTAGTGTCAGCATTCGAGACCATGTCTCATTCCCTTCATCAAGGAACAGAAGTTACAACAGTAACCAAGAAATTTCTGGCCCATGGAAGACCTTATAATGAAACAAGGGGACACAAATGCAAAAGTGCAAATTTGCAGACTAACCAAGTGGATGTCACTCAATCTTCTTGCTTATTTGATAATTGTTGTCAAATTATTCATCCATTATCCAAAATGGCAACTATAAAGGGCTAATAGTTACATTAGCCCAAACAAAACATATAATGTGAGTTCATAACCTTGATTATATGTCTACTTGACATTAACTTAACAGCTTTACCTATAAATAAGAAATAAGGTATTCACACAATGCTATTCAATGTCCTGTTTGTCTCGTAGCCTTGACACACTTGTAACCTAACACAGCAAAAACAGCCTAACAATTTAACCCAGTTAGACACCAAAGGCTTCACTAAACGAAGCCATTTTATGAAGTTAAGTTCAAGCATTATTTACAGCTACATCATACAGTTTTAAATTACTAAGAAAAAAAATAGTTTTATTACCTTTATAAATTCACTTCAATCAAGAAAATCTTATACTGGGTATTTTCAGATAATATATTTCTGGAAGCACATTTCTGTTGTAGTCAGTGTACTAGACTTTTTCATACTCTGCTGTAGGTCTGTTACTTCTCAAGAACAGTATTAGCTAAGAGGTTGATAATCTTGGCATACAACATATCACGTGTCCTCTCCATAACTTACTCTAAACAGTCGGTGTGGGGTGACAGTCAAAGGCCTCTCTCAGAGAGCTAAACAAGTCCCAGTGCAAGCGTCGAGTGTACCACTAGACACTGGGGAAAACAACAACAAAAAAACCTTTCTGTTTGGAAATCTGACTGAGTTAAGGAAGGGAAAACCTTTTTAAGGGGGTAAGTAGCTTATTTTTTGTTGTTTTGGATTGTGTTAGTGTTTTGAATGAAAAATTTACAATGGTGCATTAATATTGTACAAAATGTCTATGCAGCAGTGCTACTGAGACGCTCTTAATTTGATTAAAATGATCTGATTTTTGTTTGTTTTTTTACCATAATATTTAATGCACATTAACCTGGTATTTACAACATTTGTAATTGTACAGAGATGAGAACGGATGGATATATTACCTTAAAAGATTTAGTTTACCCAAAAATGAAAATTCTGTCATCATTTGCTCACCCTTATGTGATTCCAAACCCGCATGACTTTGTTCGTCTATAAAAGATGATATTTTGAGAAATCTATAACTTTTTTTCATACAAAACGGAAGTCAAAACTATTTGTTTACCAAAATTCTTTAAAAAAAACAAACAAATATATATAAAGTCATACAGGTTTAACCCTCTGGTTCATTTATCTCATTTTAGTTTTGAAAAGTTTTGAATTTTTAAAAATCGTTACTTCATCAGAATGGTACTAAACTGTGCATTTTGTGACTGTGTGACCACAAATATAAAATAAAATAAAATAAAATATTACGGCCAGAAATAAATGGGAACCGCTTTAGGAAATGAATAGGATATTGTATTTCTTCCACTGGGAAAAAATATCATAATTATTCCATAAATATTTATTCCATAAATATTTTACTGAAAACAATAACCAGAGGGTTAAACAACTTGAGGGGGAGTAATGATGATAGAATTTTCATTTTTGGGTGAACTCTCCTTTCAAGGTTAAAGGTGCCCTAGAATGCTTTTTCACAAGATGTAATATAAGTATAAGGTGTCCCCTGAATGTGTCTGTGAAGTTACAGCTCAAAATACCCCATAGATTTTTTTTAATTCATTTTTTTAACTTCCTATTTTTGGACGTAATTAAATATGTGCTGATTCAGCTCACTTTCCCTTTAAATGCTCATGCTCCCTGCCCCCAAGCTCGCGATACAATGCATTGCATAAACAAAGTTCACACAGCTAATATAACCCTCAAAATGGATCTTTACAAAGTGTTCGTTATGCAGCATACCCGATTTATTTGTACCATATTTATAGTATTTATTTGGATGTTTACATTTGATTCTGAATGAGTTTGATAGTAGCTAGGCTGCGGCTAACGGAGCTAGAGCTAACATTACACACTGTTGGATAGATTTATAAATAATGAAGTTGTGTTTATGAATTATACAGACTGCAAATATTTAGTAATGAAAATAATGACATGGCTCTGATCTTCGTGAATACAGCAAGAAATGATGGTAACTTTAACCACATTTAACAGTACATTAGCAACATGCTAACGAAACATTTCGAAAGACAGTTTACAAATATCACTAAAAATATCATGATATCATGGATCATGTCAGTTATTATTGCCCCATCTGCCATTTTTCGCTATTGTCCTTGGTTTGCTTACCTGCACAATGTCTGATGATTCAGCTGTGCACAGCTCCAGATGTTAATACTGGCTTGTCTAATGCATTGAACATGGGCTGGCATATGCAAAATTTGGGGGCGTACATATTAATGATCCTGACTGTTGCGTAACATATGTATATGTAAGTTCACCGTGACCAACTACCCTTCAGTTATTACATGCAATCACACTTTAAAGAGGCATAAAAAATACAAATAAAAAAGTAGGTTTTAAAATAAAATGTATATTTAAATTTTTAGAATATATGACATTCGTTTTAAAACCACTGAAAGTGTATCATGTCTTACACACACGTTGGGTTTTCATGTTTTGTAGGGACATTTCATAGGCATAATGATTTTTATACTGTACAAACTGTATATTATCTCCCCTAACCCTAACCCTACCCCTAAACATACCCATAAAAGAAAAGGTTCTGAATTTGTACATTTTAGAAAAAAATATAATTTAGTTTGAAATATAAGCTGTTTTTCTAAAGTGCTGGGAAAAAAAGAAAGTCCCCACAAGGTCAAAAATTTCTGGTATTGCCATCGTTGTCCCCACAATGTATGGATTACCAGGACTACACACACACAGCCAGAGATGTGTATAAATAAATTAAAATGTATTTAAAATAAAAATACTAAATAAAAAAATTGTAGTTTAAGTGTATCAATGCATAAAATACATGAAAATGTGTTTAAAATAAAAATACAAAATAACAAGTGTAGTTTAAGTGTATCAATACATAAAATACATGTGAAATTGGCCATTCATTGAATTATCACCATTAGGGCTCAAATCTATCTGGACCTATTCTGATTGCAAAGAGAATTTTGTTGTATACAACTACTTGGAAAACTTTGTTTTTATTTCAGCACCTCTTACCTTCCCCTGCCCAGTAGGAAACAAGAATTTGCAAACAAACAAAAAATAAAATAAAATAAACCTTTAAAAAATTGTCCCCACAAGGTCAAAGACTGGTATTGCCATCCTTGTCCCCACAATGTAGGGTCTGGTCCGCTGGTCCTGGTGGCCGAGACGGAGCCATAGCGAAGTGTAACCAGGGTACCGGAAGGCTGAAGTGGCGCCAAAGAGACTAAGGATTGAGGTGGAGCCAGAGGGAGGGCGGAGCCATACTGAGCCATGGGGTGGAGAGACGGAGCGCAGCAGGCGGCTCGCAAGTCCATGGCACAGGCTAGGCGAGGTGGAGCCGGGGTAATGAATGAGCCCAGTGGAGCTGTAAGTCCGATGGTCCCAGATGGAGCCAATGGAGGGAGGAACCAAGGTGGAGGAGTCTGGATGACAGACTGAGGTGGAGTGACAGGATAAGCAGATGGATACCACTGTCCAGGAGGAGCTGGATACCGGAAGGCCCAGGGTGGATCCATGCCAAAGAGGGGAGGTTGAGGAGGACCCAAGGGGCTGATGGGAGAGAGCGGTAACTGGGCAGAGAAACTGGCTGAAGTTTGAAGAGGAGGTGGAAGACGGAGGCTGGGAGGGATCATAGGAGATGCAAGAGACTTGAAGCGGTGACAGGAAAGACAAGGTAACATCTTCTTCAAACAAATGAAATAGTTTAGAGGCCAGCGGCAGCTCACCCTCAGTGGTGGGAGTGTGGGCGGGGCTCCATTCCATCCCCTCAAACTCCACAAGGACTCCCACGATGACGGACTATGTTGCCGGCTCACACACTTGGTCAGACATCTTGCGAGGCTCAGGCTCAGGGGCGATGGCTTGCCCCACCCTATTCTCAGCAGGAGGGTGGCAGGCTGGACTATGGGTGTGGAGTGGGGCTGGTGATGTCCTCCTCACCCTGGAAGATGGTAAGTGGCAATCCATTACATACCTGCACCCACTCCACAAATGCACCAAAATTATCCCAGAATCGTCCATAGTGACGGGAGAAAAAAAATGCAGCAAAACATTCTTCTATTTTAGGTCTGGTCTTCTGTCATGTGTGGCTGTATAAGTAATGCATGAAGATGAAGAACTCAGTGACGAAGTCTTTAATTCAATAATCCACAGAGTACAGGGTAGAAAATGGGGGACACACATTCACCACACAAAGACAAGACCAGACAAAGAACTGAATAAAAAAGGTGTAGTCTATAGGTGTACTATAGGTGTAAAAAGGTGTACTCATATGTATATATACACATAGACTAAATGAGATAATTATCTGAATGACAGGTGAACAAAATAATTTATCAAGGGAACACACTAGAAAACTAGGGCTGCGTTCCACTCCACTTTTAGACACACACTCAAAAACTTCCCTAAGCACTTCCCCTCGGGGGAATCCCTATTATCACTGTCTAATATTGTAAAAGGGCAACTGCACATTATCCATCTTGAATGTGTTCCTGGAAACAACCCCAGCTGCCTCTGGGGTGTCAAAGACATGCTCACTGTTATGTGTTATGCGCAGACGGGCTGGATAGATCATGCCAAAGTGTATAACCTTCTTGTACAGACTTGATTTCACTCTGTTGAAGGCTGCACGCTTCCTGGTGACTCCCGCACTGAAGTCTTCATAGATCTTTATGATATGAGCTTGATAAGATATCTCTTTGTGTTCCTTGGCCGAACGTAGTACAGTGTCTTTATCCAAAACCTGTTCTCCTACTCAGTAATCCTACCGCTGTGGTCAGTGAGAGCAGCCTCCATCTCCGAAATAGTGGTGGTGTGTGAGGCCAAAGTGCTGTGGATGCTCTCCAAAGATGTTTGTAAAGGGGATAAAGAAGAGTTAAGTAAAATTGTGAATTCGTCCGACAAACTTCGCCTCGACTTCTCGAGCTCTGACACGAGCGGTATTAGCTCAGCACCCTGAACACCAAAAGGCACTGTATCCCGTGCAAATTATAAGAAAAGACAGCTGCAATAAGTAATAATTAAGCAAAAAAGTCAGAGCACAGAGACCACGTGACCTCTCACTACATCGTTAAACCGGAAGTCCATCCTCAGTTGGATCCCTGCCACGATTTTGAAATGCGTTCCACTTTGTGAAGTGGACGAGGGAAGTTTATATGGACAGACCCTCGCTCCCTCGATTTTGCCCGAGGGAGCTAGTCTACTTCATATGTACACTTCAGGCAGCTCCATATACCACAATGCAATATGATTGTGATGTCACTGCATATCAAGTTTAATTTACCCCACCATAAACAACTATTTTTTTTTAAATATCTAAAACAACCCAAACACACCTATATATATATATATATATATATATAGAATGCTGCATTAAAAAGTTTTGTAAGAAAAAAAAAAATTAAATAATAAAAACTCCATAGCAGGTTCCAAGTGATCAAGGGCTTAGGACGTTCCCTTTCAGCCCATTGCAAGAGTTCTGCCAGTAGTGGGTACTCATGCAACGTTAAGCAATGACGTACATCCAAGTCAACGAGACTAAAGCCGAGTTCAGACTGCACGATTTTCAAAGTAGTCGGGTCACTGTTCTTTTCACACTGTATGACTATCTTGGCCAGCATTCAATCGCTGCTGTGTTCAAACTGCACGATGGATCAGCGATAGAAGGTTTCACACTGCATGATTTTACATTAGGAAGAATCGCCGACAACTCTGTCTGGCACGCAAAGTACATTTCACAGCCAAACACACGCGAGATGTGACAAGCAAACAACGCGATATCACGCGTGCAAGACCGGAGTTATTGTTATTATTAAAAAAAGCAAGAAGCTTGCAATACGAATTGCCCGTGCGCTGATTTGCAGCGAAAACAAGAAAAAGAAAAGAAGAATATGGAGGAGGAAATGGTTGGGGAGACTGTGGATTGTGTGTTCTGCAGCGAGAGTTGGAGGTAAATAAATAACTTTTCAATGTTCTGTTGTTGCGGATGGTCAAGCAAATGTTTGTGCTTTGTTTCTGTTTGATATAATTGTAATGTTTATCTGAAACTAAGCCATGCTTGCTGATATTGTGGTCTATAACTCCTCCCCGAACTCCCCGCTGCTCTGTATCTTGCTCTCTCATTGGCTGTCAGTCATTGCTGATGTAGTTTTCAGTCAGAACACTTTTCACACAGAAGGATTTTGAATCGCCGACAGATCCAGATATTTAGCATGCCAAATATCTCACGGGCGTCGGTGACTCGTCAGCGATTCTCTCAGATCGCGTCTTTGCTCATTCACACTGTGATTTCGGGCATTTGTCGGCGTTTTCTCAAAACCTGTCGGCAAGCCAAAATCGGGGCTAAAATCGTGCAGTCTGAACTCGGCTTAAGGGAAGTTAGCAAGGGAAGGGAATAGTCACACAGACAAATGGAACTAAAACACAATGAAACTAAACTAAGACAGAGTATACGTGTTACATCAGTTGAAATGTATCAAAATAAATTCAAAATATTGTGTGGACAAATTTAAATACACATACAGTATTTTGTATTGTATATGTGAAATTGGCCATTCAGTGTATTATTATTCTTAGTGCTAAAATCTGTCTGGACCTATTCTGAAAGCAAAGAACATTTTGCTTTTTCATTTCACCACCTCTTACCTTCTCCTGCCCAGTAGGGAAAAAAAAAAAAAAAAAACCCAAACACCACTTTTTCCCCATCACCATCATTCATAAAAATTATTCAGTAACTCAAAAACAATGTGTGTTTCAGACACCTATTGATTCGATATTGACCACTGATATTTCAAAAAGGCATTGTACCAAATAGCAGCCATTTCTATAATTATTGCAATCTATTACTCGAGGTAAACACTACTAAATAAAACTGTGGGAACTTTTCCTGCTATCTAGCAAGGAGAAGGGATGGGTGATATGACCAAAATCTATCACAATACAAGTAATTTTCACAATAACAATATATATCATAACATAGACTTTTTTTTAGTAACAAGGAGGTTATGATACCAAAATTGTAGATACCAGTGAAATTTCACTATTCTCAATACCAGTTTTGAGTTTTTCAGGTAGGTCTACCTAACACAAGAAATACCACAGAAATGAAAGTGATCAAATATATGAAATGTATGAAATAAATACACAGATATTTATTAAAGCTACAAAAGTGATTAAGTCAAGAGCAGTGAATAATTTTCTTTCTCTTTTGTAGTTTGATTAACATTGATAACAGACAGCAGCAGGTATATTAGCCTGCTGCCACCTCAAGAGCCGGAAGGCGCATCCTCGTGCTGTAAAAAGTCCAGCAGGAGAGGGAGGGTGGGAGCCCAGGAGGCTGATGAAGGGCTTGAGAACGGAGTGGCCAAGGTGGTTTAGGTGGGACAGGAAGCCTCCTGGGCAGTACCGGCAATGCAGGAAGCCAGGGTGGAGCCGGCAGTTCAGGGGGACCAGGGCAGCGCCAGCAGTTCATGGGCCCAGGGAGCATCAGCCTTCATGGCCTCGACAAGGAAGCCAGGCTTGGCCACTATGGCCAGGGACATAAAATTTCTCAGGGTGAGCTATGTGAATGGGAGCAAACTTTGGAGTGGGTTTGTGGGCTGGAGCCATCACTGGACTCTGGTGTGTTTGTGGGCTGAAGTGGACTCTGGAGGAGACTCTGGAGTTGGCTCATGGGCTGGAGCCATCACTGGACTCTGGTGTGTTCATGGGCTGAAGTGGACTCTGGAGGAGACTCTGGAGTGGGCTCATGGGTTGGAGCCATCACTGGACTCTCGTCAGGGGCTGGAGCCGATCTGTGTGTGGCCCACACACACACAAATGCTATTGCCATTAGGGGCACTGCCATGCTCTCTGGGCAAAGCTCTGGGGCTGAGGCGTCTGACACTGTAGAGGCTGGCGATATGATGGATTTCTTCTTCCTCTGCATCCTCCATTGGGCTGGCGTTAAACTGAGTGTGGAGATTTGAGCAGACTCTGGAGTGGACTCTGGAGCGGTGGGAGTGGGGCTGGAATCCTCCGCTGAGCAGATGGTGTTGCTAGCTCTATGGCTTTCTAGCACATACTCCACAAACTTGGTGAAACTCCCCTGAGGACCCACATAGGCGTGCCTTCGTTGCTTCATTCAGGCTGGTCAGGTAGAAAGTACACAGTGATCGGTCTGGAAAGTTAACATGAGGGTGTGGGCCTTGAGGAACTGCTGTTCCTGGTCAAGGCATAATAATTGGACAGCTGATAGATCCATCTTCAGTTTTGGTTTAGCTTTCTGTCACGAGTATTGGCTGTACTAGAGTGCACGATGAAGGAGATATATTCAGGACACTTTTAATAGAATAATCAAAAAAATAAACAAGAGAAACTACAAGACACTTGACGTAAGCAAAGCTAGACAATGAACAGACAGAAACGGAGGGCTATAGAGGAGCTGATGAGATAATTGACAAGATACACCTAAAATGAGGAGCCTAATCAATTAGTTACCATGGACAAAAACAGGTAGAGAACAAAAGAAAACTGAACTAGTTAACATACTAGAAGAACAACTAAGAAACTCAGGCATGAACAGAAAAACATATCAAGCACGTGACACTGATACACATTCTATTCTCCCAAATGTTTACTTTTACTCAAGACATAAACTTAATGTTTATATGAATACTCAGATTTTTACATATTTTTTACCATTTAGCACACAGAAAGCTGCCTGCCAGTGTGTGAATCCTGAATAAGAGTTATACCAGAAAGACTCGGGAGGCAAGATAACATAACAATGAAATTTATTAACAAGCAGTAAGCTACAGAATAAGATAAAGTTCTTTGGCGTAGGCCCCGTCTGTACCACACATCCAAAGGGTTGTAGGCTCAGCATATCCTGCTCGGAATTAAGGCAGGGGTGTAGCCGAACCCCACGGGGTATGGACAGGGACCATCCGGGTGGTGGTGGGAAGGGTGGAGGTGGAGATTTGCGTCAGCATCTGCGAACTCAGATAAGTGTAAGTACCGATGCTTTGTACCCAAGTGTTCGATAATGATTGGTTAGATCTGATCTAATGGATGACGTAACATTAGAGTCTTCGTGGCAGAACTTATGCTAGAGCTTTCATTTCTTTTTTTGTGGCATTTCACACTTTTAATAACTCTTTTTTCTATCAAGACATCCCACACTTTATTACTCATTGGTCCATGTCTCTTTATCGCTGTAATGTGTTAAAGGTCCCGTTTTTCGTGTTTTTTGAAGTTTTGATTGTGTTTATAGTGTGCAATATAGCATGTGTTCATGTTTCGCGTATTTTTCACATAATTTACTTATCTGTATACCGCTGTTTCCACTGTCATAAAAACGGGCTGATGACTTCCTTGTTCTATGAAGTCCCTCCTTCAGAAATACGTAACGAGTTCTGATTGTGCCAGCGGTTCCTGTGTTGTGATTCGACAGCAGCTTAGCGCTCCTTGCCCGGAAATGTCACGCCTCTTACCATAACGTGTGCTGCACATAGTTTTACATGTGGATTATTGTGGTGTTGTGCCGAATGAAAACAAAAGACAATAATTCCCGAGAGACTGAACTCTTTAATCTCCACAAGCAGCGACAGAAAATGTACAACGTTAGCACTCACTCAGAAGAGTACCTCATACGGAAAACAGCCATATACATAAACATAGTCCCCTCTTGTGGCCATTATGTGCACTGCAGTCCAACATTAACTATTGCAGTAAGGATACCACAATTATAATTTTCGGGAACCGAGTTAAACATAAATTGTAACCATTGATCTCTAAGTACAGCGTCCCTGGGAAGGCCAAACAAAGGTGATTGGACTGCGGGATGAAAATAACACCATTTCGACGACATGGCGACAAACACACTCTACAAACGCAACTCTTGCTCTTCTCTGTGGGAGCGCAACAAGACCACGCCCCCTTTTTTGTGTATTCCTGTGGGCGGAGGTTAGTCAAAAAACTGTTTTAGTGACGTCATTAAAGAAGGAAGTAGAGGGATGTAGTCCAAACTGGCCGTTCGATGTAGGCGACTTCTGTTAAATAAAATATCTCGCTTGGCATTGAACTTTGAGCTTTAAAATTTTACAGATTTTATTTATACTCTAACAACAACATTACACACTAACTAAAGTTTGAAACATGGGATCATGAAGAACGGGACCTTTAATAATTGCTGCCAATTAATAGCGGTATGTATATAAACAATATATAAATATAGGATATAGAAAAACTTAAATCGATTCACATTTTTATATCATTGCCACAATATATATTGTCATATCACTCAGTCCTAGCAAGCAGTGATGCTTAAACACATTTGACTAGCTACAGTAGTTGATAAAACCAACAACTGAGTAACTATCAAAACTGACTGGCTAATGCTATTTTTCCTCTTGCCACTGCTCTTTTATTCATTCATGTTAACTAAAGGCAAATCTTAATGATGTTCCTATGTAAACTTAATAAACAAATCTACTATGACATCCTCACCTTATCTTATTCCTGCCTATATATAATACATAGCCTAATAATCAGCACTCAAGTGCACACATAAAGCTTGCCACAGCACATCGGCAAAAGTAATGATTATGAATGTGTCATGAAAAAAACAGCAAGGAGACTGTGTAAACATTTTAATAATTTATTGATAATATTTTCTGTGTTTTCGGCTGCAGAGATTAAGTCGGTGATGCTGACTCGTCATCTCCGCAGTAGTGGATGTGTCTACATGCATGTTTTAGATTACATAATCTGAGAATATTTGTTTTCCACTTGGGTTGGTTGGCAATCACTTGACATTTTAAGATTTCTATACATATATATACATATACACACGCACACACACACACACACACATATATATATATATCAGTGGCGTGCAGTGGTGCTCTGAAATGAGGAGGCACATTTTTTTTTTATGAATCATTGTAAATTCATGTGCATTACTCTTAAAGTTGACAAATCTTCCTTGTTAAATGAACATTACTTTACAGTACATCAAAAAAAAAAGAAAAAAAAAGAAACCAAATACAACTCTACTTTGTAATTTTACATTAACAATGTAATGTTCTATTTATCAAAACCAAGTCAATCTCATCAAGCATCAAGTGTTTTAAGCATTTCTACATTCATTCCAAAATAATAACTAAAGTCAATAAAAATTTAAACAATATATTTTATTTGTTTATTGCGGTTTTTCTTTTTAATTGTCAACCTAGAATATTTTGGATCATCAGTCATGCTCCATTAACACCGTCTGTCACAGACACGAATTGCATTTTTAATTTCACCAAGCTGATTGCACTAAAAAACCCCGCAGTAATCATGCTTTCAGTCCATTTCAAGTTTGATTTTGACGTAACAAAGCAGTGATATCTAACTGCGGTGATCTGTTTACTTACTTTTCCATTAGTCTTCCGATTGACGCCATCATTTGTTCAGTCAAACCTACGTGCGGAACGCGCACGTCAACGAGAGGTGGGATTTATCGCGCAAACCAATCATATCCAATCATAACCAATTACATCCAATCATAGCGCGATGGAGACATTGCCTCCTCTCACGTGACTTTCCCCCATTCATTCTCAATTACCCCCCACAAAACCCACCGCACGCCGGGGTTCTGATGATTTTCTATAGATTCCTATGAGAGGAAAGGGAGGCATGACTCCTCTGTGTAACTTTACCTGCGGGTGTCGCTGTTGGGCAGTGTTCCTTAAGAAATACGCGTGACTTGCGCTATTTTTAATGACATAATTTGTAATATTTGTGTTGTTTTATATGTAATATGGATTATTTTCTCATCCTATTTTTTGAGGAGGCACTGCCTCCCTTGCCTACTCGGAGGAAACGCCCCTGATATATATATATATATATACAGAGACCGAGACCACACAAAGCTCATCCTGTTGGTTTTCTTTATTTTACAAAGGCACAACATTTTTTGTTATTGTGAGTTTACACAAATAAAAGTACAGTTTTGAATTATGTATTACTCTTATCTGTATGACCAAAATGACAGAGTATTTTAAGTTGTTTGCACTGTTCTCAGGGAAAAATGCAAGTGATCTTGCCAGAGCCTCCATGTCTTGCAGGAAGCACTCTAATACTTCAGGGTCCTTGTGGTTATTACAGTATGTCGGGCAGGAAATCCAAACGTTCTCCAATTATCAATCAACCTCAAATATGGCTCATATGTAAGTAGTAGCAACTTTACATGCACTGTAAAAAGTAATACGCTATATCTACTAATTTTGGCAACAGAGTACAAGCAATGTTATTAATTAAATTCAACAAATAGAATTGAGTTAGAATTAATCAAATTAATTCCTTAAATGACAACCATTTAAAACAAGTAAAATTTAAACAAAAATATCTGAATAACAGACAGCGTCAAAGATGAAATAAGAACTCTTTATTTTTTATTGCCAACATTGAAGAAAGCTGATGATAACAAGTAGAATCACTGAAGGAAAGAGAAACACAAGAATTAACAGAGGTTTAGATATTGATTTTATTGAAAATGTTTGGTCACTATTATGGTTATCAGTGTTTCATTTAGTTGGGCAGTTTGACTCTGCTTTTTATGTCAGTTTGTGGTTTTGGTAAAGGTGTTTGCTAACTTTACACATTTTAAATGGTTGACCTTCAAGGAATCTAACTCTATTCTTATATGTTGACTTTAATTAATAATATTGCTTGTAATCTGTTTCTACAATTTTATTGAGTAGATATAGTGTATTACTTTTTACAGTGCATGTAAAGTTGCTACCGCTTACATATAAGCCATATTTGAGGTTGATTGATAATTGGTGAACGTCTGGATTTCCTGCCAGACATACTGTAATTACCACAAGGACCCACCATTAACAGTCTGTCCCTCACGGACTGTGTTTTTTTTCTGCAACTACCCGACTACTACAATTTTTGTTCCACTAAGCCTCTTTAAGTTGAATAAAGATTAGTTGAATATTAGGAGGCAGCCATAATATTTATTAATTTTATTAACATTTGTTAGTAAAAAGTCGAATTCTGTCATGACAACTCTCAGAGTGTTTGGCATGGTAATGGCAAATATGACAATGCTGATATGTTTGTCTTGGTGAATTAAATCTGCTATGCTGCTGCTGCTGCTGTTATTGCTGCTGCTGTTGATTATTGCTGCTACAGAGCAAATACAGGACTTTCTATTGCCAATACAAACATGACATGCTACTGTGAGCAAGTAAGACATGCTGCTGCTGTACAATATATCATGCATGGATTATTTGTATAGCAGATCTATACATGTGGAGCTTGGAAAGGTGAATGGTCTCTGAAAGCACGCTCCAACTGCTACAGAAAATTCTGACCAATAAGCTTAATGCGATAGTCTGTGTTGACGGTGTGTAGCTGCAACATCGTCAACGTCAACGCGTCAATGCAGCATGAGCCGAATGAGAGTCGCAGCACAGATAAGCAGCATTAGTCAGATTTCATTCATTACGAGAGTGAGGAGCTGACTGACAAGATTTTTGCAATATATAGGGTTTAAATCCAATGCTAATAGGGAACCTGCAATGGATTATTTCTGTTTTTCTAGTTGTTGTGTTTTTCATTAAGAATAATAACCCACCATTCAATCAATTGCCGCCCCTCCAATTGGCGCTAATTTGAAAGCGAAAGTAAAATGCCCACGACTGCATGGGCATTCATAACGGCGAGTGTCTAGTTCATTCCTATGAAAGCTCAACTTGTATGAAATATGGAATTAGCAAAGTCATGTACTTGCATAGTGGATGTTATTGAGTGAACTCATTCAATCCAACAATGCAATACAATAATGAGTGTACAACCGATGCACGTTCATCCATAGATGTATATGCGCTCAACAACTAGAGAATACCCATAATTCACTGTGAGAGTAGAATGCCGAATGAATTCCTGTGTCTGACCAGAAAATGGCACCTGCAGCTGAATCATCCATCCAGTCATTTTCCAAACTGCTGATCCAATGTAGCTACAGTGTAATATCATATAAATTCAGTTTTCTTTGATTATTACATTGTTTAATTAAGGTGACAAAGCATGCGAGAGCCAATAGCTGTGTCCCAATTCAGAGGATGCATCCCTTTAAGGACTCGAACTTCAAAGGCCACGCCTTCGAAGTCCGTGAAGGTCTGCCCGAGTGTTGTTAAATGGGATCGTCTAGCTTACGAAGGACTGTTCTTTTCACCTAGCAACTTTGACAGCCATTGATGGACGCCAGTAACATTTGTACTGGACTTTTTATATTCAACTATCTAAAAACAAAACAGAGTTCAAAACCTGTTCACCTTGGTGTATTTATGTACATAATAAAAAGCATAAACTATATAAAATTGGTAATATATAAACTATATAAGATATAAGTCAACATTTGAACTGCTTTATATATTTTTTAAATTTTTTCATTTGTATCATTACATAGGCTACATTAGATTATTTGAGTAAGTTGAAACACAATACTTTTAAATGAAAGTTTAATCCGGCAATTTCTCTCAAAAAATCCTGTTGTCACTGCCTCTCAATGAATTCTATGGCAGGGTAGGACGTGAATGATCCATCTGTTGTGACCTTCATTGCCCGCAAAACGAAGAACACATTTCAAGGACACATTTGTGAGCCTTCGAATTGGGACAGCCTTTGTTGCACCGTGATGCAATCTGCCTTCCATTGCAGCCTTCGAATTATGCAACCTCTGAATTTAGACTCAGCTAATGAGCAATTGATATAACTCTCCCTGAGGCGGCAAATTTTGAATTTTGAATTAGTGCTGGATTTGACTATTATGATTGCTACTGAAGACAAAGATCATTGAATAAGTTTGCGTCTGATTCTCACACAAAGCAATCACATGGTTTCAGAAGATTTGGATTACAGTGCACAAATTAAATGTGGTGTATTTTATGGTCATTTTAGCCACAGCAAATTCATAAAATTCATTATATGTCCAACGGCAAACAAAATAAATATTGCATGACGTTGCATTAATGGTTAAATTATTACAGAAATTTTATTCATTTTAGGATTTTAAAGTGAAGTCTTTGAGATATTGAAAAGAAATATTATCATTTCAAATGAAGTAAATCAGTCATCTGCCTTAAACCGCACTTAATTATTCTGTTATTCAATTATGCATTTAATCATGAATTACTCAGTACGTTTGCTAAAATGTCTCAAAAAATAATCTTGGAATCCTTTAAAAAAATATTTAAATTTAAAATGTGGTCTGATTCCGGCCAGCCTGTTTGCCGTCATCCATGTGTCGTCATTGCCAGACATGGCTCAGCTTTGGCTGACAGGACGCATGCCACTGCCAACAGGAACAGTGCCAGCTTAAGGCCACATTCAGGCCAAGACTGTTTGCTATGTGGGTGGATGATCTACTTACCTCTAGCCTACTAATATGTTGACGATGAAAGTATCCCACATTAGCATAAATTGCTGTTCGTAAGATAGTATATAAGGCCAAAATCTAATTCTGCCAGACATGCAGCTCCTCGCGTATACTTTCATATTGTAATTAAAGTGAATACATTTTGTTTGCATATTGAATAATAAATGTTCACATTGCATGATCAACTCATTAGCCAACACATGACTCATCTCACTCAACTCAATTAAGCAAGATACAACAGTGTTTTTATTCTTGACGCAACATCTGCTAGCATGCTGTTGCTGTAAATAATATTTGCTAACATTGCAATCTGAATTTGCTATAGGCTTCATGCTGCTGCTGAGCAGTGAGCTCATTGGCTACTGCACTGATGCAGCAGGAACCAATCAGCTGTGCCCTACAGAGAAATGCTGTAGAAGTATTGTTCATTGTTAATGTTAACAAATTAACCTTATTGTAAAAATCATTGCAAAAAAAAAAAAAAAAAAAAAATCTAAAATCTGACAGCTTTAAATCATTTAGTTGTATCTCCTAATCAAGAAAGCACATGAAATTTGCAATTAGTCCAGTTTTATTACATAATGAATGTTTTGGTTGTCTTAGGATCCATCATGGCAGCCGCCCATGTGTCCATGCCAGGTACCAGAGGAACCAACCTGGAATTTGCTGACTACAGTCTCTATAGCAACCTGTCCGATGATGAGCTCATGCAGCTGGCAATCGAGCGGAGCCTTGCTGATGGCCAGAGCTCTGGGCCGAGGTCAGAAAACTCTAACAATCCCGCTGCTCTGAACATGCCAACAGTACCACGCCAAGCTCCACCAACGCATCGTCCCCAGCAGCAACTAGAACCAGCTGCGTGTCCTGCCAATCCACCCAGGTACAGTGTGACGTATTTCATTCAAGTTGAAATGAGGTACCATCATAAATCAACTCTCACTGCAAGTATAAAAATAACCAGTGCTTAGTAAACCTTACTCACACTGACCTTTAATGAGTAGGGGTAAGTGGGGCATAGACTAACACGGGGTTAGTAGTAACACACATGGTTTAAGTACTTCCACATATGCTAGCATGATGAAACTTTGTGTATTTAATAGTTACCATATCGACAATAAATAGAGAAAACATTGCGCAAAAATTCAGAAATCTTTGGGAGATATTACTGAACATATAACAATAGCAAAAGTAAATTTCTTAAGTTATTTTTTCATGTATATTTTTTGTATTTATTTAAAATTAGACAAATCTGATATTATTTTAATCTCCAATCTGTTATTTAGTAGTTTAGATAGCAGAAGATACTAACCAGGTTTAAATTCCAGTTGCGCAGATAGGGTACGTTGTAACACTGCATTACAATGTGCCTCGCTATTAGAACTATGCTTTTCTATACAGTTACTGATGTAATTGGCATAACTAACTTATAAATTTCTGTTGAGGAAAAAAAAAGGTGGACAAAGACACAGAGGAAGAACATGAACAGTTAGAAAATATTAGTTAATTCATCCAAAAAGAACATTTCTGTCATTAATTACTCACCCTCATGTTGTTCCACACCTGTAAGACCTTCGTTCATCTTCAGAACACAAATTAAGATATTTTTTGATGAAATCCGAGAGGTATATGACTTGTCCATAGACAGCAATATAATCAACACTTTAAAGGTCCAGTAAGGTACTAAAGACATTGTTAAAACAGTCGATGTGACTGCAGTGGTTCAACCTTAATTTTATAAAGCGACGAGAATATTTTTTTGTTTGCAAAAACAAAACAAAAATAACAACTTTATTCAACAATCTCTTCTCTTCCCTGTCATTATCTTTTTGCAGTTGACACAGTAAACACAGTGTTTATGTCCGAATGCCGGCCAATGTTTATGTCCGAATGCCGACTCAGCATTGGCCAAAGCTGCACACGTGAGCAGTATGAGTCATGCATGTGATGTAACACATTCGGCATTTGGACATAGAACCTGGAAGCATTGGACGTAAACAACGTATGAGAATGACACAGAAGAGAAGATATTGTTGAATAAAGTCACTATTTTTGTTTTGTTTTTGCGCACAAAATGTATTCTTGTCACTTAATAAAACTGCAGTCACATTGACTGTTTTAACGACATCTTTAGTACCTTTCTGGATGTTGAATTGGTGATTATATTACTGTCTATGGATGAGTCACACCTCTCGGATTTCATCAAAAATATCTTATTTTGTGTTCCGAAGATGAATGAAGGTCTTACAGGTCTGGAACGACATGAGGGTGAGTAATTAATGACAGAATTTTTATTTTTGGGTGAACTAACCCTTTAAAGGGTACATAACACATACAGCTAAACAAATGTATTAAACGCACAATACACCATCGCATTATCCCTGGATCTCTTTTGAATCACTATAATGAATATAGCATATAGTGAATGATGAATAATGAATTTATGAATTCAGTACGTTTGTGTTGTTTACATTAAATGCATTTAGGTGCCTATTGCCAACAAAACAGACATTTGATGCAGTTTTACTCACCACCTGTGGTTCCGACTCATGACCAGGATCATTATCGCTGAGACCGCTCCATCTTTCAGTTTCAAATGATCTGTAAATCCAGCGTTGAACTGGGCCTTGTTTATAAAACCATAAGCACCGATCCTGAGGGCTTGAGCAGCCACTGAAAAACACAAGATATTCTCGTTTCATTCATTCATTCATTTTAACCAATACTAAATTTATTGCCACTATCAGACACATCCTTTTTTGATAGTTAATTTAAGGTGGTTTCTATGGTTATTTTAATGACAAATATTGAGAGCGCATCAATGTAAAGTGTGAGCACAAATCTCTCAGATCCACTTAACGCTGGGTTCTTTTGGAAGCAAGGTTATCTTTCCCTCACAACCAAAAACACTTCTTTGACATTGGTGATTTTGTGGTCTAAAAACAAAGTGACAAATCTTTCTCGAGCAAGTCCTGTGCTGGGCTGCGGATGACTTCCGTAAAGCCGAGCGAAGCGCGTTGATGGGTGTGCTCTTGCTCTCTCGCTCTTTATTACATAATAAAGGGCCATACTCGAAAAAATTGTCCAAAACCTGTGAGAAATCTGAAGAGTATTTTTGGCACAGAAATACTTTGTCATACATCCAACTCGTTTTTTGAAATTTGACCATGTTTAGCATGAGAATCCATCTCTTTAATAGTTTAAATGAATGCTTGAAATAGCATTGGATCCCCCCCTTAATGTGGGAAAAAAAAAAAAAAACTCTGAACCCTAAGTAGATTTACACAAACTGAGAAAGTCAAAAAGCGTTAGGCTGTGCCCTGTCCTCCCCTACATAAGCTAACAGAAT
Organism: Chanodichthys erythropterus; assembly: GCF_024489055.1. Classification (NCBI taxonomy): domain Eukaryota; kingdom Metazoa; phylum Chordata; class Actinopteri; order Cypriniformes; family Xenocyprididae; genus Chanodichthys; species Chanodichthys erythropterus. The sequence continues at coordinate 7,018,633 of NC_090224.1, read as the reverse complement.
ATCTGCACAGTTTTTCACCATGTACATTTTCAAATTGGCATCAAGCTAAACTTTTTCTTTAAATATATACAGCTATGGAAAAAATTAAGAGACCACTCCAAGTTCAGAAATCAATGTTAAGTGGTCTTAATTTTTTCCATAGCTGTATATTTCAGTATGTGATTTATGCAATACAGGAACTTAACAACAAGGCTACATTTAAATGTAAAACAGAGAGACATAAGATCAAAACATACCCATTAATATGTTGCTTCATGAAATTTCTAGGCATGTTTTGATGATGCAGCTCTTGGGGAGGGTCACAATATCACTTACAAAAGCCTGTTGCATCTTCTCCGATGGCTGACACAACTGCTTCACACCTGTTCTTCTTCATTCGAAGGCCAACTTTATAAAGTTTACATGCCACCATGCATAAAAATAGACACTATCCTTTGCTGTGCCCCAAAACACTTGTTAGGATCCAACTCTAGGCTTCCAGTTGTGTATTTTGGTTTAATTTCAAAGATAACATGTAGGTAATTTAATTTGAAATTATGAAATTAATTAGAATTCTAAAAAGTTATGCAATAGGTAGCATTAAATTAACCCATCTGAATGCATTTTTTTTTCTCCAAAAGAGAAAATACACAGGGTGTGTGTTCGGTGGGTCACTTTGTGACTGGTTCTGGCAAGCGAATGGTGGCGTATCGAAGATATGATGGGACTATGCAAGTCGTACCTGAGCCTGAAGAGTGAGTGATCACCTAATTACTGTACCCACATGACAGTATGATCTCATTATAACGTTTGTAAGAAAAATGTGATTCTTTGTACGCTTTCATAGAAGCTGAACAAATATAGCCTATACTAGGGCCTTTATTAGGTACACTTTATTAGGTAACTGCTCGTTAATGCAAATATCTAATCAGCTAATCACATGGCAGCAACTCAGTGCATTTAGGCATGTGGACATGGTCGAGATGATCTGCAGAATGGGAAAGAAAGGTGATTTAAGTGACTTTGAACATGGCGTGGTTGTTGGTGCCAGACGGGCTGGTCTGAGTATATTAGAAACTGCTGACCTACTGGGATTTTCACTCTAGGGTTTACAGAGAATGGTCAGAAAAAGAGAAAACATCCAGTGAGCGGCAGTTCTGTGGGCGAAAATGCCTTGTTGATGCCAGAGGCCAGACTGATTCGAGCTGATAGAAAGGCATCAGTAACTAAAAAAAAAAAAACACTAAAAAAAAACACATCATACCTTGAAGCAGATGGGTTTCAGCAGCAGCAGAAGACATTTTATATATATATATATATATATATATATATATATATATATATAATATTTATGACGTAAGATTTTACATTTCTAGAGTTATGCACACGTAAATATTTATAGTTTTTAACTTTTATGTTGTGATCAGAATGTCCAAATTGTGTGTTTCAGTGTACAGTATATCAAAATGTACACTATCGTTCAAAAGTGTGGGGTCAGTATGATTTTTATTATTTTTGAAAGAAGTCTCTTATGCTCACTGAGGCTGCATTTATTTGATCAAACAAAGTAGGGAATTCAGGGACACGTTTTGCCATTGAAAAGACTTGGAAAAAGTGTCCCAATCAACCTGATAAATATTATTACAATGTAAGGGTGCGTTCACACTTAGTTCGGTTCGTTTGGTTCATTTGGTCCGGACCAAAGAAGAAAAAAAAAAACATTTAGTCCTGGTCCGATTAGCGTTCAGATTGACAATTTTATCACCGAACCAAAAGATACCGAAACCTTAAGGCATAGCATAGGGATACATTCACAACGTGATTGGTCGGATTTTATGACGTATTGCCTATTTTGAGACGGAACTTACCGAACATCCAAAACAATGCTGTTTGCTGAGGTTTAAATGCGCTGCTTGTGTGTGCGTAGCCTGCATGTGATGGTATTTTGGCCATCTGGGAACTCGTGAAGAGCTTATAAAATGTGTAAAGTAGTCAAAACAGCGACGGGAATCCATCCGTCACAAATAAGCGATCTGCTGTGAGGAAACGCGCGTCTGACGCCTGTGAAGGGCAAACTCGCGACTATGACAAGAAAAACCGACATGCGTGAGGATTCTGTCCTTGTTAGGGTCTCGGCTTCCTGTTTTTGGTTCGTTACATGTCTTTGGTCCGTGTTGCGTTCATATATCATTCGAACTGCACCAGAGTTCGTTTGGAAGCGGACCGAGACCAATCTTTTCAGCGGTCTCGGTCCGCTTGTTTGGTGCGCACCAGGGTTCGGATGGCAGCGTTCACATATGTTCAAATGAACCGCACTAACCGAGCAATCGCACCAGGGTTCGTTTTAATCGAACCAAACATGACAAGTGTGAACGCACCCTAAAATAACTGTTTTCAATCTTAATATATTTTAAAATGTGATTTATTCCTCTGATGGCATATAGCTGAATTTTCAGCAGTCATTACTCCAGTCTTCAGTGTCACATGATCCTTCAGAAATCATTCTAATTTGCTGATTGCTCATATAATGCTCATATAACATTTCTTATTTTTTTATCAATGTTGAAAACAGTAATATTTTTGTGGAAACTGGGATTCATTTTTTCAGGATTCTTTTATGAATAAAAAGTTCTATAGAACATAATTTATTAGAAATGGAAAAAAACCTTTACTGACTCCAAACTTGTAAACGGCATAATTAATGAGATCAGGCTGCACATGGAACATTTGATACATAAATCTTAATATTTACATAAGCAAGAGCCATAATGAATATCACCTCACCTGCAACACTTCATGCATCAAAATAAAAGTTGTGTCTTCTCTAGGGAGCTTGCGCCTATTGTTAAGGCCATTTTGGATGGTGATGTAGGAACAGTGAGACTACTGGTTAAGCAACCTGGTTGCAATGTTCTTGCACCAAATAAAGATGGATGGATTCCTTTGCATGAGGCGGCATATTATGGACAAGATCAATGCATTAAAATTCTCCTGAGAGGTAGAGTGCACTCATTTGAAAATTACTCAATGTAACTTTTTGTTAGCTGAGCTCTAACAGATTTTTCTGGCTTTCATCATGAACACTATTCTCACAGCTCAACCCGGAATGGTTAACCAGCGCACTTTGAAAGGGAAGACTGCTTTAATGTTCGCTGTGTCCAGAGATCACCTTGCATGTGTGGAGAGTCTTCTGGAGAATGGGGCTGATCCTGATATTTCCAATATGGACAGGGAGACTCCCCTTTACAAAGGTATCCATCCATGCATGCATGCATCCATCCATCCATCCATCATTCTATGCATCCATCCATCATCCATCATTCCATGCATCCACCCATCCATCCAAATTTCATGTTTTTTCCTGCCCAAAACATTCAGATTATCTTAAAGTTGATATATATACATTTTTTTTTTTTTTTAAAAGTTAATTGAATTCTTGTTCATTCTGGTTCCTTACATTCAGATGACTTTTACTTAAAAGCCTGGCTTATAAGCACAGATCCACAAAAAGATCCTTTTTTTCCCATTTAATATGACCTTCAGTGCTGTGATGGAAATTGTATAATTTCTATACATATCTGTAGCTTGTGAGAAGGAGAACCCAGCAATGGTTGCCATGTTACTGAATTATGGCGCCTCTGTGAATAAGAACTGTATTCAAGGCTGGACCGCTCTCCATGAGAGTGTGTGCAGGAACAATGTGGAAATCTGTGAGATGCTGGTGAAAGCTGGAGCCAAAGTCAACATGCCCAACATGTACGGAATTACTCCTATCTTTGTCGCCGCCCAAAGTGGAAAAGTGGATGCACTTCGCCTGCTTTTAAAAAATGGTAATATCTTTCACTGTTTGTCATTTTCCTTTCAGTTGCTTTGTGATGTAATGCATCTCAAATGTAATGCATCTTACCTCAATCAGGTGCAGATCTCAACAGCCAGGCCGCAGATGGAGCCACAGCGCTGTATGAAGCCTGTAAAAATGGTCATGATGAAATTGTAGAGTTCCTTCTATCTCAAAATGCAGACGCCAACAAGCCGGGCAAAACAGGACTGATGCCAATCCATATTGCTGCCCAGCGTGGCAATGATTGGTATGAATTAAGAATTCACTTAATAAGGAATTAGTACAAATGAATGAATTTGCTTTGGGAGGAATGTTCTCAGGTCACAGTTTATCTAAACTTATCTATTTGTATGCGAAGGCCATTGGTTCTTAAGAGTTTAGGTTTAGTACATCTCATGATCTTGCATTAATTTTCAGCAAAGACCTCGGGCGTACCCTCAAAAATACCAGGGAAACTAAGTAAGTCTCAATGGGTTCTTTACAGCAATGCTGTGGCAAAAGGGTGCTAATCCTGTAACCTAAAAGCTGTAAACTCAAGCTAACTCAAGTAGGAACAAATGGTTTTATTTGCAAAATACCATTTAGATAAGTGCTCTTTCTTCTGACATGCATGTCATGTCTTGTTAACTCTTCTAGTTTATTGTGTGTAGGTCTTTTTCTCGCCTAACAGTTAAACTAATCATCCCATAGCATAATTCATGAGAGCATGAGATGTTTAGGGATGGGAATCGTAAAGAATTTAATGATCCTGCGTTCTGGTTCCTCTTAACTATTTAAATTCCTTAAATATTTTAGTATTTTTTAGGAATAATTAATTGAAAAAAGAAATACATTTTACTGTCAAATGTTTATATAGTTTTCACATAATAAATAAATGTAAAACAATTCCTGCGGAAGGTGTTTACTTGTTACAGCCTTTAAAGGTGCTAAAGAGGATCTTTTCGTCGACTGAGAAACCAAAGACTGTTAGTGAGTTTTTGAAATGAGCGCATGCGTAAGAACAACCCCCCGCCTTCACAGCTCATTTCGAGGGAACGCCTCCCAAAACCCGTGCACGAGTATTGGAACACGAGTTTTTACCACCGGCATTCGCTGTGTCGTGTTAGTGGATTCATTATGTCAGACTCACCGCAGGTAACTCATAATATGGAGTTGTTACTCCTGTCTCCTGACGAAAACATTGCATGCAGCGCCGGTAGAGTTTGGAAAGTAAATGGAGCGCGCAGCCGCGCACGTCTCGCACAAGGAACGTCATGACAGTGATTGACAAGCCAGAGGGCCAATCCGCGCACGTCTTTCACAAGTAACGTAATGGCACTGATTGACAAGCCAGAGGACCAATGATCGCGTAAATGATTGGCTGATGTTTTTAAGGCCCTACCTCGTGCACAGATGATGTATATTAATAGTATTCCTTTCAGTGCATCGAATAAATAGTCTTTTATCAGTTAGTAAAGACAGTTTCAAGTAATATTGCAAAAATGTATAAAACAAAACATCCTCTTTAGCACCTTTAATACTAGTAACAAAAAACATAATGTTTATTATCTTTAACTACATATAACCAGTCAATTATTACACTCTTTTACAGTTGTAAGCTGTATTTCATTCATTAAAAAAAAAAAATAAAACAACTTAGAGTCATTTCATCGAGAATCAGACTACATTGGCTGCGCTGTATGTTTTTGATTCATAAGAGTCATTCGTTTAGGAATTGGACTACATTACACAGTATCTTTTTGATTCTCTAGAAAGAACCGACTCGATGGGAATCTGACTACTCTATTCACTATTCACCCTGTAGATTTAGAAGAGGTGTACGGCACCTTTCTGAATAACCTATATTGGTATCTCAGTTAAGTCTCGGTTAAACTCTATTTCAGATGCTTACACGGACAGCTGCGGACAGCATGGATGCAGACTACTTGTATTTTTACTACTAAAAGTGTATGCAGGGGTCTGCTCGGCGGACGTGTTCCACACATGCACAGTAGATTGGCTTGAACGATAAACAAACATTGATTATTGTACATCATTATTATTGAACATCTGTCTTTCTTTATATTGTGTTATGGACGGATTGTGGAGATGCGGGTAGCGACGGACTTCTTCACACAGTTGTTGTTTTTCCAGCGCATGCGCAGTTGGTGCTTTTGTAGCCTAGTGACATGCTGGAAGGTCTCCCTCCCTTTTAGCCCAGAGGACACGGCCACAAAAAATGGGAGGCACGAGGATGTCTGCAAAAAAAATCTGCGTACACCCTCCGATGATGATTTTTACGTCACGCGGACCCTCGCGCACATGGAAAGTATAACACTAGATTTAGCCATTCACACACAGAATGCGTTCCACTGAATTGTTTTTCGTTTTATGTAAACATGCACTAGACTGATGTCTTTGACTGTTGTACTTGAGTCTTGTGTCTTTTGCAGCATCTAGTGTGAAACATGCATTTCGACAGGCAAGTCGCCATGAAATGGATGTTGCGATAATCTATTTTTCCCTTTTGTGATGTATATCCGAGTGAAACAGCTTCTTTTCTTTTGTTTATTGGGAATTGATTGAATCATTGGATCATTGTAGTTTACTATTGCTGTGTTCTCACTGGCTATGTTTACATGCACCCATTTTCGTCAACCCGAATGAATTGAATCCGATTGCAGATCTGTTTACATGTACGCTAAACATTGTAATCTGATTTAAATACCTGTTTTTATATGTTTTATATACATTCCGATTAAAACTTTTGTGCACACGCTCTGCATCTGACGTCATCTCAATCACACTTGCGGAGACAACATGAACGTGACACCAACAGAGCTTCATAAATCAGATTTTTTTTTTGTGAACTTCCTCCGACGATCAGTTCTTTCCACCCAAAGCCATCTTTACAACTAAAGACGTGAATGTGAACTTGAGCACTGCAACAACGCTTGAATGGAAGGCCAAGAGGAACAGATCATGGCGACGGGTCGAGCGATTCGGGCTTTGGTATCGCAGGTTGCAGAGTTGTCTACCCAGTTCCAGCCATTGAAGACCGAGGCAGCTAACTCGTCAACTGCGCCTAACCCACCGTCAGTTCCCCCCATCGAAGATCTTACTGCTCGTCACAGTGAACCTCAACTACCACCCCAAGCTGCCTATTCTGGTGAGCCAAAACCGTGTCGTCCATTTCTGGCATTCTTGCCATTTCTGGCTCTCTTTTTCTGCTCTCCAGCCATCTGCCTTTCTGTCAGAGGGATCTAAAGTGGCTTTGGCAATCATGCTGCTGACTGGCCAGCAGCTCAATTGGGAACGGCAGTGTGAGAACAGAAACATCAGTGCTGCTTCTCGTTCCAGTCCTTCGCGGATGAGCTGAAGATGTTTGACTGGGCTGTCTCTGGCAGAGAAGTGGCATGGGTGTTGGCAGAGGTGCGACAAGGTAATCGATCTGTGCCGGATTACTCCACTGAGTTTCGCACACTAGCTTCTGAATGCAATTGGAACGAAGAGGCGCAGTGGGACATGTTCCTGCATGGGTTGGCTGACGGTATACAGAATGAAATCTACGCTCTGGAATTACCATCTGCCTTTAATGATCTAGCGATCGGAGTTGTCCTGTCCTCGTGCCAGTAGACACGTCATCAGAAAACACAAGAGATATTGTTGCAAGAGGGAGCAGAAGTTATTTTGATTAAAAATATGCACAGATAAATCATTTATAACCAATAGAAGTTGTTCGTTTTGATTTCATGGTGAATTTAAAGGTGCAGTACATAATAATTCTGTCCGCTAGAGGCCTATTCAAAACAAATGCGTAGCTTGATGACGACAAGTTTGAGAGCGGAATCTTGGGACATGTGGTCTCCACCTCAACGGACGGTGCAAAAGAATAGTGATTGGACTTGGGAACGAATCATGTTCATGGATGTGATTATTAACGTTACTGTAGTAAGAAGCAGAGCAGGACCGAGTGTTGTGGGAGCTGAATGAGGCCGCTGGAGCGATTGTGCAACACATGCTTCACAAGCAGTGGAATTTTTATTATGACACAGTCGCCGATGCCACTTCCGCTATTCCGGTCATGAGTATGAGGTAACACAGCTCAGTTTATCATGTTAGATACATCTGAGTGTGTTGAAAATGATGTTATAAAGTTACTCTGTGCGTTCGTTCGACATTTATTTGAGACACACTGCAGTAAGAATATATTAAATGCTGGATGGCTTGTGTTGAGAAATGGTATGCCGCGGGTATGCCGCAATTGAAATGCAACTCCTCACACGTCCCGGAGCCTTGGTTAAAATTGCAATTTTCAAATAGTTGGAATCATTTGGGATATTGTAAGTACTCAAATGAACAAAATCTGTAACACTGGCCTAGTGGTTTTTTGATATTTTACTGCAAAAATATTACATATTGCATCTTTAAGTTGAATTTTTTAAACTTAAAGAACATTCAAGACACTTCAAAAGATGCAAGACGGGAACACAACAGTCAAACGTATCCATCTTGTGCATGCATGTTTACATAGAAAAACAATGGAAATGCAGCGCAGTGGAATTCAAAACCGTGTGAATGGCCCCTAATAAACCCGAATGTTGTTCAGTTCTGGAAATTTTTTTTTTTTTTTTTTTTTTTACAAAAATTCTCGGTTCCCAACCCTAGAACTGTTTCTCTAAAATATCATTATTGCTAATCACTATACATACAAGCTTTTTAGAAAGGTTTACATGTATTAATAGTCTTCTTATGAAATAATTTTTCCATATTATAATTGTCATTTCATCCTAATGTTGTCAAAGTCTAACATGACATCCAGTTGTCTTTTGGTGCCACTAGCAAGGTAACGTTCAAGAACACAAAACTTCTCATTTTCAGCATTGTATCCATGCTGATCCCAGCCACAAGTAAGGCCAGAGTGAGACGTTCAGGTGTCAGCCCTCTCCATTTAGCAGCGGAGCGCAACAGAAATGATATTCTCGAGTTACTGATCGAGGCCGGCTTTGATGTCAACGCCACCCTGTCTGACGATCGTTCTATGATGTATGAAGATCGACGCAGCACAGCTCTCTACTTCGCGGTCATGAACAACAACATCGACGCTACCACCATGCTCCTGGAGGCTGGTGCTAACCCAAACCTAGACACGTTCAACCCGCTCCTGGTGGCCCTGAGGCAGGGTTGCATACAGACAGTGACTATGCTGGTGAAACATGGTGCTAATGTCAATGCCTACATCCCAACTCACCCAACTGCCTTTCCAGCTGCTGTTATGTTCTGTATGAAGCATCTGACCTTACTGAAGTATCTGATGGATAATGGCTGCGATGCCTTGTCATGTTTCAATTGTGTTTATGGCAGAAATCCTCATCCTCCTATAAAGATTAGACGTAATCTAAGATATGATTCGGATGAAACTGTGGAAAAGACCTGTGTTCAGGTGAATTGCCTGAAGCCAATACATAAAGTTTAATTGTGTTTTAGTGTATAGTACCACATTTTACACACTTTTTTTCTTTTTACTAGTTCTGCGAGTTGATCTCCACCGAAACCTACTCCCACTGGGCAGGACCGATTATAGATGTGCTACTTGACTATGTTGGGCACGTGAAACTCTGTGCATGCCTCATTGAACATCTGGACAGTTATGACGAGTGGCAATGCATCAAAGAGAAATCAAGTATGCTAACCCATATCTTTTGCTTAAATTATTCATTTATGCAAATGACTTCAGTCACCTGTGTATTCATTTGCTGGTTCTGATTGCAGCGCCTCCACGCCCACTCATGCAGCTCTGCAGACTGAAAATCCGTAAACTGCTCGGGATCAACCGACTGAAGAAAATTTGCAAGCTTCCAGTTCCTCCAAGGTTGATCAAATTCCTAAATCATCAAGAACGAGAGATAGACTTTTAAGCCTGCTTTTGAGTGTTTCTTAGTTAGTACAGAGAGAACAATGACATTAGAAAATCATATACTTCTGTTTGAAGAACTTGCACTAAGCTAAAATTCTAGAATAAATGGAGTTTACATTTGGAGTCCATTTTTTTCACAAATATAACAAACAAATGTGCTGCTTAAGTGTGAAACGGCCATAAATGTTTATATGTAATTATCAGACATAAACAGAATTTAGGGAACATGTATTAAATAGATTTAGTGGGATCATAGTATTTTATTTTGTCTGTAGCCTATGCTTAAAAAAAAAAAGTTATAAGGGGTGTTATTGGTGCCAAAAATGACAGAAGGTGACAGAAAATAATTTTACTTATTGCAGTGTAGTAGAAATGTATTGAACATATTAAGAAGTATACTTGATGTTTATGTGTATAGTTTTATATTTTTACGTTTGACTGGTTTTCTTAGTCAGTTGTACATTTTTTCTAGGATTTTGATGTTTTATTTGCTTGCAAAGTGAACCAATATTTAGAAATGCATCACATTCTTCACACTTTAAATTCTATATACATTTTAAATGGCATGAATTTCTCTGATTCAGTCAGCACTTAAGTTACCTGTGACAATGCATACATTTGAACAACTTCCAACCATATGACTCTTATCTACCAATAAAGTGTTGTTAACTAATGATAGCATTTGAACTTCATTTTTCTCTACCTTTTTGGGGCAAAATGCAGATTTGGACATCTAGTATTTTTTGGTCTTCGCAAGCTGCTATTGTGAATGCGCCGCTGAGCTTGTGAGGCATCATCAAAAGAAATCAAAAGTGTTTTAAACATTTTTGTTAAAATATTTGGTGGTCAGAGGTGAGGTGTGGAGCACCAGAGTGACCAAAAAGTTTGAGAACCAAATAAATTCCAGCACAGCACAACAACAACAACCCATAATGAAAAGACCCTTCACAATAGATTAGATAATGCTTTGCAATGAACACTGGTTCACATAGCTTTCGGGATTTCCGCCTTTACTTACAGGTGCGAGTCTCGAAATGTCCCGTTCACACAGTATGAACGTGCAACGAGAGTCAAGCCCGTGTTCTCTTACTAGTAACCAAAGCGACAGTGACCAAAGTAATATCAAAGATGGCGACGTCCATAAAACTGAAAAGTCTTATCATTTTGGCAGGACAGAGTCCAATTGAGCCGCAAGTTCCTCCATCAAAACATCAGCAGCTTTAATGTATCGTGCGCTCGCCGAACACATAAGGTGATAGAGAGGATTTTTTCGTCGACTGAGAATCCAAGGACTTGTTACTGAGTTTTTCAAATGAGCGCATGCGTAAGAACAGCCCCCCTCCTTCACAGCTCACTTCAAAGGAACGCCTCCCAAAAATCGTGCACGAGTATTGGAACACGATTGTTTACCACCGGCATTCACTTTGTCGTGTTTTTTGGATTCATTATGTCAGACTCACCGCAGGTAACTCATAATCTGCAGTTGTTACTCCTGTCTCCTGACAATAACACTGCATGCGGCGCCTGTGGAGCAAGGAACGTCACACGGCAGTGATTGACAAGCCAGAGGGCCAATCGTTTACACGTGCACAGATGATGTATATTAATATTATTACTTTCAGTGCACCTAATAAATAGTCTTTTATCCATTAGTAAAGATAGTTTCAAGTAATATTGCAAAAATGTATAAAACAAAACATCCTCTTTAGCACCTTTAACCGTTGCACTCGCGTCTTAAGGTCCTTTGCAGTTTCTCGCGGATGACATTGCATTTGAGTCTCGCATAGTACACAAAACTGATGGGAGTGGCTTCGGTGAAGAATAGTGACTAATGTAGCCTACTATTTAGGATGGATAGTATGCACATTGAGACGCAGACACTGTCTTTATAGCACATGGAGTGCAATAATACACAGCCGCGCCAAAACAGACACGGAGAATATAACCAATTTAAGCGCTATCACTTCGAATTAAGTCACAGATTTAGCTCTTAATGAGAGCTCTGTAGTCTCACCAATAAATTGCCACCAAAAATGACAATTAATTCATAAAATGACTGATTCCCGAACTTGTTCTTAGGCTCGGCTATCTTTCACTGTAACCGGAAAAATTTTTACCTGGCGTAAGGACAGCCAGAAACCTTGGAGTGTCCTTCCAGAACAGCCAGAAACCTTGGAGTGGTGATGGATGATGGTCTAACCTTCACAGATCATGTTGCAGCAACGACCCGGTCCTGCAGATTTGCCTTGTACAACATCAGGAAGATTAGACCCTTCCTATCTGAACATTCCACACAAATTCTTGTCCAAGCTCTTGTTCTATCTAGACTGGACTACTGTAATGCTCTCTTGGCTGGCCTTCCAGCATGCACTATCAAGCCTCTGCAACTGATCCAAAATGCTGCAGCAAGACTGGTCTTCAACGAACCGAAGAGAGCGCACGTCACTCCTCTCTTCATCAGTCTGCACTGGCTGCCAGTAGCTGCTCGCATCCAATTCAAGGCTCTGATGTTTGCTTACAGAACGACAGCTGGCTCTGCACCGCTATACCTTAACTCACTACTTCAGACTTACGCGCCCTCCAGAAACCTGCGTTCTGCAAGTGAACGGCGCCTTGTGGTGCCATCACATAGGGGCACAAAATCACTCTCACGGACCTTCTCCGGGACTGTTCCTGGCTGGTGGAATGACCTACCACGCTCTATCCGAGCAGCTGAGTCTCTAGCCATTTTAAAAAAAATGCTAAAGACGTATCTTTTTCGTCAGCACTTGACCCAGTAGTAGTAGCACTTACCTTGACTAATATTCTTCTCCTATCTGTGTATTTATTTAAAAAAAAAAAAAATAATAATAATAATTGCTATGAGCACTTTACTGACATAACTGTGACTTCACTCAGCACTTACATACTGTTGTTCTCATGTTGATTTAATTGATTCTACTACTCTCATTTGTAAGTCGCTTTGGATAAAAGTGTCTGCTAAATGACTAAATGTAAATGTAAATGGCGTGAAGTGTGAAAAAGGCTAATTAGTCTCTTGTCATGTCAAAAGTGATAAGACTTTTCACTTTCTGGACGTCGCCATCTTTAATATTACGTTGGTCACTGTTGTTATGGTTACTAGTAAGAGAATATGGGCTAGTTGACTCTCGCTGCACGTTCATACAGACAGTGTTCGAGATGCTACTGTAAGTTGCTGTGAGAACGAGACATTGTCAATCCCAAAAACTGAGTGTGAACGTGGCCTAAAATACCTTACTTACCAGCTGAGTAATACAAACACCATCTTCGCATCACCCTCAGTTCTCGTTATCTCTGCCATATTGTTTTCTCATTTTATTACAAGCTCTGAACACTGTCGTGTTTTCTTTTTGCCAGCAGATCTTCCTAAGGCGTTTAAAAAACTAATATGCATTAATTCATGCTTAACTAATGCACAGATAATCATGTGTTAATGACTCATGAAGAACTAAACCATTAATTAATGATTACTGCATCAGCAACTAATAAAGAGTCTATATGATTAATAGATTGAGTAATATATGAATTGTTATTAATTAAATGTGTCATAATGTATTAATTCCTTAATAACATATTTTATTAACTAATAGTGTAAGTTAATGTGTTAATGTCGCCGTTTGTTGTGGTACCTGTCTGCCCGAGTATTATGTAGATTGTGTAAAGAACTTAACCACAGAACAAAATTTAATACATTGCTTTTAAACATAGGGTTCATTACATTACAAAGTCATTTTTACAACAACCATTAGGCTTCTCCGTATGTTTAATATCAGCCTCATTGCCCGTTGTATGCAGGCCTATATTTATTATTATAAGTATCTTTTTTGTGTACAATGTATTTAAATACATATTGTAAATTCACCGTTGTTTTGATAACTATGTCCCACAAACTGACTACATGTTTGAAAAATATCACTGATTTGTAAATAAATTTAATTGATAAATATTAAAATGAATCACTAATTTAGGCTATTTATTTAGGATTTTGTGTCACAATTACGTCAGAATATCACCTCTTCTGTCAGTCACTACTGGAGGTGCAGCAACATACGGCACTCATGAAGCAATCCATCGGTGCGTTACAAGTTTTAGTGGCACATGCCACTATCCACTGGCACATCAAGTGGCACAAGCGTATCTCTTGACATTCCGCTGGCACATGCCAGTGAAAACCTGGCGTGCCACTAAGCACAGCAGCAGGTGCCAATGGATTCTGTGTGTAAGATGCCATGCCACTTAATGTTACTGTTACTGCAAACTATGCCACTCCCACGCTATACACACGTCCAAGTGGCAGGAGCAAATTCATCTAGCTAGGTCTAAAATATAAACACTTATAATAGACACAATAGTGATGCAGGATAAGACAAAAAAGTTACATAGTGTACCTTTAAACTACATGTTATAGCATACTGATTGTATAACTGATTTCACATCAATGACAGGTTCTCATGTAAATGAATAATGAAAGGTTTTTCATTCTGATTATAAAAGCAAATACTTTAATTTGAAAAAACTTACTTTAATTTGAAAAAAAAAGTCCATAAAGTCCACAAAGTCATGTAAGATATTGTGTCAATTATGCATGTCAGACTATGTGTTAAAAATACAATAATGCTGCCTGATGGGTTATCGTGATTTTTTCTGTGGGTGCTATGCCCCCTAGTGTCTGAAAATGGAGAAATATACAGTACATGTTTTTTGTTTTTGTTTTTTACCAGTAAGTACATTTACATAATGTTGTCAGCGACAATGCTGTCAGTAATATAGTAACACAGGAGCTGTTTCCATGCCCTTGAAGGTGGGTGTTACCCCGACCTGAACTTTTTCAGGTCAGTTCTGCTGTCATCCAAAAAAAGGCTCTTTCCAGATGGCCAAATGGTTGTTCAGAGCAGAACTGATGGCATTGTCCAGATTCCCAGTATGTCTACTCCTTTCCCAGCCAATGCTATATGCTCAGCTTGAAGTGCCTCCTGAAAGGATTAGTTCACTTTCAAATAAAAATTGGCCAAGCTTTACTCACCCTCAATCCATCCTAGGTTTATATGTCTTTCTTTTTTCTGATGAACACAATCGTGCTCATCAGAAATGAAGTGCAAAAAAAATTATCCATATTTAACAAGTTATGAAGTAAAATATCTAGCTTCCGCCAGACCACCTTCCATATTCAAGTTACGAAGAAAGTATAAGGGTGTTTTCACACCTATGTGTTGCTTGTTTTGTTCCGAAACAGGGACTAAATTTGTTACAATGTTGCATTTTCTTCTTGGTTCGGTTCGCTTTCACATGACAACATTTCAAAGCGTACCAAAATGCATTCAGGCAAGTCACATGCGAGTACAACTGTCCTCTTATTGGTCAGAGTTTTTGCTGCGTCATCCATCAAAATAATGATTGACAAGCTAGCTCCATGAACTTATTGTGGCTTTATTTGTAACTGTCGAAACACACACAAACACTTTATAAATGTAGCCGTCTCTCCCGCTCTTTCTCTCTCTCTCCATCTCTGGATTTCCCAGCGCTGTCTAGTAGGCGACCTGTTGTCCGTGTGTCTGTCGAGAGAGACCATTTGAATTTTATAATGAAGCAGAGCGGGAATTGAGACTTCGTCGGGACAGCATTCTCGCACGGAGAAGTGTAATTACACACCAGAGGCGATCATTGGCTTTCAGATAATGTAAATAATGTGCTCACTCACAGAATCAGACATTACTGATTTTTATATCATATTTTCCGTTATGAAAATGATATAATTTGGTTCGTTGGTCTGTTAACTGGGTCGATTGCTTTCACATCTCAAGCGAACCGCTCCAGAGTTCGTTTGAAAGCGTACCGAGACCACCTCTTCAAGCAGGTCTCGGTACGCTTGTTTGGTCCGCTTTTGGTGCGCACCCGAGTGCGATTGCTGCTTTCCCACCTGCCCAAACGAACCGCACCAAAGGGGCAAACGAACTCTGGTACGATTCAACCAAACTAAATGAGGCAGGTGTGAAAGCACCCTAAAACTCCAGTTTACACTTTCTTCGTAACTTGAATACGGAATGCGGTCTGGCGGAAGCTAGATATTTTACTTCATAACTTGTTAAATATGGATTTTTTCACAAACGCATCGCTTCGCTTCAGGCCTTTATTATTCCCCGGGAGCCATGTGGAGTAGGTTTATGATGGATGGATGTGGATGGAAGCACTTTATTCAACTCATACACATGACCCCTGTTCATTGCCATTAAAAAGCTTGAATGCGTCAGGATATTAATATATCTCAGATTGTGTTCAACAGAAAGAAGAAAGTCATATACACCTAGGATGGCTTGAGGGTGAGTAAAGCTTTGGGTAATTTTTATTTGAAAGTGATCCTGAAGTAACTCACATTAACAATCTTTCCTTTCATAAAGAACTGGCTTCGTTTAAATAGGTCAAATGCATTATATTTATTTTAATATAAATTAAATATTTAGCTCACGTGCACACTGAGCTTAATTCTAGCCTAGAAAATTATTTATAGGGTGGCAAAGGGGTGGCATGAGGTCTATGAGGGGTGGCAACACCAAAGCAAGCGCCCATGCATAGTTTTTGGAGATTTATGGCCTGACATACACAATTGTGTTCACAAACATTGCATTACCAAAATAAATAACAAGATTTCAATATCCATCATGGCACCAAGTAAAGCAGTGGTTCCCAACCACATTCCTGGAGTACCCCCAACACTGCACATTTTCCATGTCTCCTTTGTCTGACACACCCATTTCTGGTCTTGGAGTCTCTGCTAATGAATTGATGACTTGATTCAGGTGTGCTTGATCAAGGAGACATGCAAAATGTGCAGTGTTGGGGGTACTCCAGGAATGTGGTTGGGAACCACTGAAGTAAAGGCACTATATGAAAACATCAACAGATTTAAAATGAGTCTGACCTTGTATCACTAAAGGAGATGAGCAGTTTTATTAATATTACACAGGTTACTTCGATGGCATAAATCACATGTTTTAGTGCAAGTTAAAGAACAACAAAAACTTGTTTTTTGCAAACAATTTTTTCTGTTATTAACAGAGGTGGGAATGTCTGTGTGTGTTCACCCAGAAAAGCCTATCAACTACATACTCTAGCAACACCCCAGCAATTGCAGCAAGAGCCTAGCAACCACCCATAATCTCCTAGCAACCACCTAGCAACACTTTAGCAATCACCCAGAACATCTATATTCTGGCCTAACTGACCAAACTATTTATGTTTTTTAAACAAGACTTTAAGTTGGCTTTATGACAAGCCAGCATAAATTTGTCTTTCAAACTTTTAATCTAGTTGAAATTAAACAATTCAACATTTTCTCACAATTATAAACACAATCTCAAAACTATGTATCAACTTGTACAATCCTCAAACTTCCAGGTCAAAATAAAATGTTTTAGTCAAAAACTTATTCTTGTCTGACAAATCAAACTTTGGCCTCAGATGACACACAAAACCTAACAAATACACACTACTGTACTGCCCAGTGAACACTAGTGAGAACAATTCATATAAAACTGTAACAAAAATACAGCTTACTGGGATTCAGGAATTATTTTGCAGCTCACTGTCTACTACACAAAAATACATTTACAGATACAGTAAAATACAGCAATGATTTTTTATTTTATTTATTTATTTCATTTTACTATTGTAAAGTGATCTGGCTGTAGATATGTATGAACTTGGTATGCACCACAATACAGTTTACTGTCAATTACAGTAAAACTAAATTCAGCATCCTCTGCACATTTGGCCAAATCAAATTTTATTACAGTATATAAGGTACTATAGCAGTGTATTGGTCTTCTGACAGAAGACAGTCATTTCTCAGTTCTGCAAAATAAAGTAGGCTATAACAAATGGCTACAGAGAAAGTTGACAATCACAAGTTTGAGGGTGTACAACGTGCTACAGTTTACTGTACATAGTGAAATTTCCCTCAGTACTGGTACTGTGTAAGTTTTAAACCCCTGTAAATTATTCATTCAGCTCTCTCAGATTTTGACTATCTAATGGTGTCATTGTTAAACGCTTTGAGAAGTGTGTCTTTGTTTTGAGAACTGAACGAATGGTTTGGGAAACTGGGCCAACTGAATCACTTATAATGTGTTAACAATCTAGAAAAGCTAACATACGTTTAGATTCTTACCTAACTAGTTTCTGTGATCGGGATCTTCTTATTGATTTCATGTTACCGTTTTGTCGGATGGCAAAGACCTTTATCCATTATGAAAGTGGGCGGTCGGTGAATCAGCTTGCAAAAAATTACGAAAATTTGAGGACTTCTGAGTTAGCCGAGAAGCAGTAATTTTCCGATTAGGAACAAATGAAAAACAATGCATGAGTGAACTTGGCTAGGCTGTGTTTTTGACTCCCAAAGAATCGGTTCATAAGAGTCACTCATTTGTTAATGAAGCCGAATACATTGGGCGCGCTGCGTGCGCGTGCAACCGTCATGCAGCTTATTGAAAGACGTTTTTTCTTGTCATTATTTTGAAATACGCTGTATTTTTTTATGTCATCACATTGAAGCGCCGCTGCTGAAAAGCAGTAGTACTTGAAACACTGCTAACATTTATATTTTATTCTCTGATAACTTTGGGGTGGCAGATGGGGTGGCAAAGATTTTTCTTAGGGTGGCAGTTGCCACCCCGTGCCACCCCGGTAGATCCGCCCCTGATTCTGGCGAATGTGGTGGCATTGCAGATTATGGAATTCCCTGTGGTTAGCAATAAATACACATCACTGAGGAGGGAATGACCTCTAAAAGTGTGCCTGAGTTCTCACCAGCAGGGGGCAGTATGGAAAAACAAACTGCGTGGGACTTTTTCCTGTGTTTGTTGCTTTGGCTCATGTTTTCTTTTTCTTTATCAGGCAAATGCTTAAAATGGCGGTTTTCAATGTATTTATTTTTTGATTTATTGATTTTTTTTTATTATTATTTTTTTTTTTTTTACTTTTTGCTGCTTCTTTTGAATCCAATCTAGTACAATAATGTAAGTCACACTCACCATAGTAAATACATTCCTAGATAAAATTATAAAGAGTAGTTTTGAGCTGTTAAAAAACTGGTTCTGCGGATGACAGATGCCTTAATAATTTAGTTCAAATTACATATGTTAGAGCAGGCTCAATAACTATTCAAATATGTGTAATTTTAGTAATATACTCAAGCCAAAGTGAACAGTATTCACAGGTTTCAGAGTCATCAAGATTACAGAGTGCAATTTCATCTGTTTTAACAAGTGTTCGTCCTACTGGGCCCACTTGTTTTGCTCAGGTAATTAATTGATGTCTTTATAAAATAACCACAGGGTGGCAATGCAACTCCATAGCAAATAAACTGAGAAAAACTAGAGGGCCCAGATGAGACAATTGGTTGTTGCTGACACTGATTCATTTTTATTATGTGCTTATAATTTAATATTTCAACATTTGAATATTTTATATAGTTCAATATTTGTTTGTATATTAATAGGAATGCATATGACAGTTTAACCCAGAGGAAAATTTGAAACTAACACAAAGAAAGCACATATGATTTCATCACTGATGTGGAAGCATTTTCTCTCTTTTTCCTCTCCTTTTCTCTCCCTCTCAGAGCCCAGGAACCTTCCATCACTCTGTCCACTATCATTTAAATTTGTGAGATGGGCCGAACCACAACACTCTGTCTTGCGCTTTGTTTTTGTTCATCAGTTTTCCTTGCGGCATTTATGTGGATGAATGGCTTTAAAAAGGTCAACACTGAACATTGATTACACACCTCGCTGTCGGAGGGGCCTGGGGGAGAGGGGTAAGTGGTAATTTGTTTTGCGCAAACTTATGAGTGGCCAGAAATCTTCAAAAAGTGCTGGCAAAAGAGCATTGTAGGGCTCTCCATCACACTCCGGCACCGGTTGACACTACAGAGCTATTTAAGGGCTGACTTCTCCCCAGACTTCCAAAACTGCAGAGTGTGACTCTGCGGTTTTATTAAATGCAGTCCTAGGTAATAAAATGAAAGCTAAACCCATCTTAAAACATACACTTTAAACAATGTACACAGAACAACCTGTACATTTTACAATGTAAAACTTAAAAATGTACTAAAGATATATATATATATATATATATATATATATATATATATATATATATATATATATATATATATATATATATATATATATATATAAAATTTTAGCCTGGTAAATCCAAAAACCCTTTTCTGCTGAATTATCAAGGCCGTGCTGCTACTAAAATTTGATTTGGACTTTTAATATATACTGACAACCACCATAACACAGGAGGTTAAAAAAATGCCACATAATGAATCAAAGTTAATCAAAAGTAGCTATTTTGAGAAAACATAAAACCCTGATGTACATAACTAATAAAAAAAATCTGAAGAAAACATAATTATAATTAAATAACATCAAATTCGAGCTGTCTTCCTAGGAATTCTGGGAATAAATGTTATGGCTTTTCACTGTAAATTATTTGATTATTTGTTCTTTTTTTATTTAAAAAATGGCACATTTAACAGTGTTTTACTAAAGTTAGATCTATTTAATAAGGGAACTTACTGTTAACCAATTAACATGTTTCTACTGTAGCATTTTTACATTTTTTTAAAGTTAAAATTACAATCATTTTTTACAGTGTACATTTTTGTATGGCTGCTCTTGTCAAATGTTTCAGTGTCTCACAGAACATTTCAACTGTGTACCCACAATTGAGACTGACAGGATATTGCTTTTATACAACAGTTCACTAAACAAGATATTTAGTATTTCACATTGTAGCAAATTTTCGCTGCTGTATTTTTGCCCCGCTAATGAAAATAGCTCCAAACTAAGCCAAAGCAAATGCGTTTCTGAGCAAGGTTTTTCATTCCTGAACAAATCGTTTAAGTTCAAGATTTAAAGACTTGCTTATAAAGACTTGCTTATTTGGTATAGAACCATAGAATGTGTTATTGAACAAATCACTTAAGTGGATGATTCCTTGATTCATCCAACTGAAATACATGTTTGTGGAATGAAAAAAGCAAGGTCTAGATACTCTTTTTTTAAAGGTGCAATCAGTAACTTTTTTTGGTTAAAAATGATCCAAAATCAATTTTTGAGCAAGTACATAACCAGCCAGAGTTCAAAACTCATTTACACACTAGCACAATCTCCTTACCTTAGCCCGATTCACAACGGTAAGCTTGTAATAATGTTTTCAAATAAGATCGGTACTGGTGGGTTTCCGCGGGAAATTCGAACATGCAGCCGTTAGTCTTTGTGTCATTACATCATGTCTGTTTACATAAAGAACGAGTCCCAGCTAGTAGGCTATATGGCATGTGAGGATGCTGCAGGTGGCGGATCATTTATAGGCTATTCTCACAGCAGCTGCAATAATTAAACTTATCTTTTTGATGGCGGATTGTAATCCAAGAAACGTCCAAATGACAATCATCAGTGATAACTGGAGATTCACCAGTAGTCAAAAGCAAGAGACTTCGGACTGTGGAGTGGCTACAGAAATTTAAATCTACAGGTAACGCTAATACACACTAAATACACATAGTCACGCAATGCTGATGTTGTTAACAATAAAAATTTGAGAACAAAGTATACCAATAATAATAATTTGCACAGTTTGACGTAATCTGAGTTAAGCAATCATTAGATTTAATCACCATTGGCTGCGCGATTTATTGTAATGCTTTTTTTCCTCAGTTGGTCAGAACAAAAGTGGCAGACGTGTTACTTACTTGTTCAGATGACAATTTCTGGTGGAAATTCTTATTTTGGTCATACTTCCAAGACTAGAATCTGTGATTCACAGTATCCAGTAACTGACAGCAAAGAAAGAGATTCATCTGCGCTGAGAAGCCATACCGATGCGCAACCCACTTAAAGATAATAATTCCGCAAATAACTGCAATTGCAGGTTTCAAACAGAGATGGCAACAAAGAGGCAGCTTTAATTACATAAGTGGAGAGGAGGGGCTGTCAGACTCTGATGTTGAATGACAAAAAACCCTTATAAAAGTCATACACTGCATAGATGAGTACATAGTGCATGAGTAATGTATAAGTGCATCATTCTGTGTAAATAGCCCCTTGTTATATGAGCACTCTTGGAATGCTGCCCATCCAATCAAATTTGTAGAATATAACTGTAATGTATACTTTAATGCATAATATAGTTACATCACAAATCTGGGTGGATTAAGACTGATCTGAAATCAATAACTGATGGTAAACCAAGTCTGAAAACATCTCTTCAAAAACAGCCTGTACATCAGAGAGGTGCATTTTTCACAGATGTTGCTGTTGTTGATTCTGAGGCTTGGACCAATGAGATGCAAATGGTTGCAGCCACATTAGCGGTGGTGCATTTGTTTTGTTTATGGGGACAGCAGAAAGATTATCCCCTTCAGTCCATTTCATTTGATCCATATGGCCCAAAAGGCCTTAGCTTCAGCTGTGCCACAGCTTGGGATCCACGGATGAGTTTGTTATTGTCCCAACTCAGGCTGAATGCAGTGCTACAAATCCTGACAATATAATATGCACAGTCAGAGCCCTCTCTACAATGACACAGACACAAAAGAAAGCTTCTTTAGTGTTTTGTTTACTTATTACAAATATTGTGCATGCACACTGAGCAAAGTTTAAATTGATCTATCATTTCCATATGATGTCTCGGTGGAATCATCGATTACAGGGCTGTCATGATGAAGTCATATATCTATAGATTTGTGTCATCATCTAAAAGTGGACCCCTTTCTCTCTCTCTCTCTCTTCCCATGAGCAGGAGCTGAGCAGAGCGATTTACAGGCTGTCGGGTTGGCTTTGTTCCTGTGTAAGTCAAGTCTCGGTGGAGAAGAGACGCATCAGTGCTCCAAATGGCCCCAGCCGTCTCATTGCATTATCTTCAAATGGCACGTCTGATGGAGAAGTTAGAGAACAGCTCTCCTAGCTTCTCTCATTTAGAAATGCCTCCTTTATTAACGTCCTTTATTTCGGGTTCGTGCTATGCTATATGTCCTCTCAAGGAATGGCTTCATAAGAGTCAAAAACAACATAAACAGTGCATTAATACTGGGTTACCTATTATGGATGGTGATTATGAGGAAGATTTGAAAGGTGAGAAACCAAATCCTTATTCTGCCAGAGGCCAATGTGTGTCTGCCTGGAGGGAAAGGAACTATGCACATGAAAACTTGATGAATTCATGAATGCCTGTAAATAAGTAGTTAAATAATGCCTGTAAAAAACAGATAAATAGTTAAATAATGCCTGTAAAAAATAGTTGAATAAATAGTTAATAAAAACTTTGAGTTTTAAATATTTATATTTATATAGATGAATAGTCACATATATATATATATATATATATATATATATATATATATATATATATATATATATATATATATATATATATATACAAACCCAATTCCAAAAAACGTCTCAGGTTACAGATGTAACCCTGGTTGGGAACAAGACGCTGCATGGTAACGCATTGGGAACCTTCTGCGTGATGTCGTCACTGAAGCACTCGTGTATCTAGCCAATCGCGAAGCGAGACGTCAGAGACGGGTGACGTCACGGACCAGGAAACTATAAAGCACACTCGGATGCAGAGCACGCCAGCTTCTAAGTAAGTCTGAAACAAGCACTCGCAAGTGTGCAGGGGTACGGCAAGAGACGCAGCGTCTCGTTCCCTACTCAGGGAACCAGGGTTACATCTGTAACCTGAGACGTTCCCTTTCGTGGGAACTGTCGACGCTGCGTGGTAACGCATTGGGAACGCAATCCCAACTGAGCCGTAGCTCAAAACACTTGTCAAAGTTATCTTGACAGGACAGAAGACCCCGGAGTGGAGCCGATATCAAGGTTGTAATATTTAATAAATGTGTGCTGGCATGACCATCCAGCTGCATCACATATATCGTTCATGGAGACTCCTGACATCAAAGCTTTTGATGCCGCCATACCCCTAGTCGAATGGGCACGAACATTCAGAGGAGAGGGCTGTCCGGCCGCTTCATATGCAAGTGAGATGGCCTCAACCACCCACTTGCTCATTCTTTGTTTTGATGCTGGGCCCCCTTTTTTAGGAGACCCATAACAGACAAACAATTGATCTGACTTACGCCACAGGGCAGCTCTGTGGACATAAGCATCCAAAGCCCTTACTGGGCACAACAGATTCAGTTTTTCCTGATCCGCAGATTCAAATGGAGGAGGATAAAAGGACTGAAGCACAATGGGGCCTGGGACATTGGTAGGGACCTTCGGGACATAACCCGGTCTAGGATCAGGAATGCTTTCACCATTCCTTGAGCAAATTCAAGAAAAGAAGGAGCAACAGAAAGTGCTTGTAAGTCTATCCGCTATCCGCTTCAGAGAAGTGATAGCCAATAAAAGAATCGTTTTGAGAGTGAGAAACCTCTCGGGAACCTCCTCTAGTGGTTCAAAGGGAGCCTCAGCTAACCCCTGTAAGACCACCGCCAAGTCCCAGGTCGGAACCCTTGTGTGCACTGGAGGCCTCAACCTCAGTGTACCACGGAGGAAGCGTGTGACGAGGGGGTCTCGACCTACCGAGATATTCCCCTCAAGAGGAGCATGATATGCTGAAATTGCTGCAACATAAACCTTTAAGGTTGAGTGAGATAGACCCTCCGAGAATTTTTCTGGAGGAATTTTAGCACAAAGCTAATAGAAGAAAGGACAGGGTCCGTATTATTGTGTCTACACCAGGTAGAAAACAAATTCCATTTGTAGGCATACAACTTCCTCGTGGCGGGAGCTCTGGAATTAAGAATGGTCTCCACAACCTCGGTTGGGAGACCAGCATCTACGAGTCTGGCCCCCTCAGAGGCCAAGCCCATAGTTTCAGTCGTTCTGGGCGGGGATGTATAATCATGCCGCCCACTTGAGACAGGAGGTCCTGTCTGAGAGGAAGCTCCATGGGGGAGCCGTTGAGTAATGACACTAGGTCTGAGAACCATATCCTGGTTGGCCAGAATGGGACTACCAGTATTACACTGGCCCCTTCTTGGCGTACTTTTTTCAGAACTCCCGGGAGCAGGGCGATCGGGGGAAATGCGTACAGGCGCCGCCTCGGCCACGTCTGTACCATAGCATCCAGACCCAAAGGTGCTGGATGTGTTAGGGAGTACCAGAGTGGACACTGGGTTGACTCTCCCGAAGCAAACAGGTCGACTTCCGCTCGACCGAAATTTTTCCATAGGAGATCCACTACTTCTGGGTGGAGTCTCCACTCCCCGGGCTTTGGCCCCTGCCTCGACAGGGCATCTGCTCCCATATTTTGATGTCCCGGGATGTAAGCTGCCCTCAGCGAGAGCAGCTTCCCTTGAGACCACAGGAGGATCTGACGGGCCAAGTAATATAGTCGGCGAGACCGCAGACCCCCCTGATGATTTATATATGCAACCACTGCAGTGTTGTCCGTATGAACCAACACATGGTAACCTCTCAGGTCTGGGAGAAAGTGTTTCAGAGCTAGCAACACTGCCATCATCTCTAGCCGATTTATGTGCCAAGAGAGCTGATGGTCTTCCCAAAGACCCTGAGCTGAGCGACCACTCATGATCGCTCCCCAGCCCATGAGAGAGGCGTCTGTCGTAAGCATTACTCGACAAGCGGTGGCCCCTAACACGGGTCCCTGGGACAGGAACCGGGGGTCTTTCCACATGGTCAGAGAACGAAGACATCGTTTTGAGACTTTGATCATGCGGAAGGGATTTCCCCTTGGGGAGAACCTCCTGGTCCTGAGCCACCACTGTAGGGGTCTCATGTGGAGAAAGCCAAAAGGTATTACGTTGGACGCAGCTGCCACCAGACCCAGCAGTTTCTGGAACTGTTTTACAGTGAGTGACTGGCCTAACTTCACCCCTTTCATAGCCATAAGAATGGCACTCACCCAAGCGGGAGACAAATGTGCCCGCATCGTGGTGGAGTCCCACACTACACCCAGATAGTTGGTGGATTGAGCTGGAACTAGCACACTCTTTTTGGCATTGAGCCTCAGCCCAAGCCTCTTCATATGGGACAGAACAGCATCTCGATGCTGAACTGCTAGTTGCTCTGACTGAGCTAGAATCAACCAATCGTCAATATAATTCAGTATGCGAATGCCCTGGATCGGCTGTAGAACCCCGACTGATTGCTGGGAGGAGGAACCCTTTCTATAGCTCCTTTTCGCAAAAATGTCGCAACTTCTTGTTCCATAACCAGACACTGCTCGGGGGTTACCACTGTGGGAAGAACCCCGTTGAATCTGGGCGGGCGAGACCCGAACTGGATCTTGTAACCCTCTTTTATAGTGAGCAGCACCCATTTTGATATATTCGGGAGAAGTTTCCATTCTACCAGAAAATTTTCTAAGGGAACCAGACTCTCGAGACTGGCCTCTGGTGTTTTTTGAGCACCTGACTCGACGCTCTGAAGCGGCGAACCGGCAGAGAACAATCGAATCAAGTGGCCGGCCCTCCTCGGACGCACACTGGGTGGCAGGGTTGGCATAACGATCTCCTGAGGGCGCCGAAGGGGAGTGGCTGTTAGATGCATTTTTCGCCGTCTCCCTTCGGAGGGGGCCGTCCTCATCGGTTCCTGACCCACAGACGTCAGGACCGCTTCGAAGCGAGAGTTGCGAGCTGAGCGGGCCGACCCGATCCCCAAGCTCTCTGCGGTGGAGCACGGGCGGCCACGCTGATCTTTTGTTGCGCTCTGTGGTGCGCTGAGGAGCTCGTCGACGGCCGAGGCTGATCCCGCTCATCAGCCTCGGGGGGAGGGATTCTTGGTTTGCGGGGGATGAACTTCTGGAAAGCCACAGACTGTTTCTTAGCCTCCTGGAACCTCTCGACGACTGTTGTAACGGCGTCGCCTAAGAGGCCCACAGGAGACAGCGGCGCGTCCATAAGGGAGGCTTTGTCATGCTCCCTTATGTCCAAGAGGTTCAGCCACAAGTGCCTCTCCGTAGCCACCAATGCTGCCATAGAGCGTCCGATTTCTTTTGCCGTCTCTTTGGTGGCACGGAGAGCCAGGTCAGTTGCCATCCTGATTTCCTGGATGCACTCATATGTGGCCTCCCCGCTATTTTCCACTTCCCCCAGCAGGTCAGCTTGATATGCTTGTAGGAGCGACATGGTGTGTAAGCATGCCGCCGCCAGACCTGCTGCCGCGTAAGCCTTGCAACGTCGGGGTTTTCAGCGACGATGTGGACTCAGGGGAGACATAGCCCGCAAGCGTCTCTTCCACCCGAGGCATCGCCACATAGCCTTGATGTTTCAGCCCCACTATGTTACTGTACATTGAGGTCTGGGGGCTGAACACACAATATGATGCCGGCTTTTTCAATGACCTGGAGACCTCGGTGTAAAAGTCAGGAAAGAAGGCAAACCCCGACGCTGGGGTAGAGACCGAGCGGGCAGAAAGCGCTCATCCAGCTTACTTTTTGGTTTTGTGTCTGCCCGCTCTGTTGGCCAGTCGATTTTTAGTTTGGCCACAGCCCTGGTCACTACCTCCAGGAGCTCCTCATGTGCTCCTCATGAACCGCCATCCTCTTCCCCCACGCTCATCACATCAACCTCCTCGGAGGAAGAGAGATGAAGCGCGGGTGCCTCTCTCTGGGGGTAAGAAACCGCTGCGCGTGCTTCCGCCGCCTGAGGAGAGGCACTGGGGCTGGCAGGTAAAGGGCGAGATAAGGCGGGGCCCGTTTCAACCCCCTCTGCCAGCTCCATTTGCGAACCCCACGAATGAAGCCGCCGCGGCGCCTCAGCAACAGCGGGACCCGATCCGCGGGGAACGCCAACCGGAGCACCCTCTTTATTGTTAACCTTCTGGAATCTGAGGCTGATTTGGGGCCTGGAGAAGTTTTGACATGCCCTGACATTTGTGCTTTTTTCAGTTGTTCATAAACATATTAATGGAAAAAGTGTCATTACACTGTATTCAGCACAAACTAGGCTACAATAATATGTGAGGAACATGTATGTACATGTTTGTGTTTTTGAAGGAATAACATTTATGTGTGGTCATTGAAAAAACAAAAAACTTAAGTCACTGAAATAAGGCCAAAAAAAGTATAGTAAATCTGTGTTTACAAGACTTCTGGGTATTGGAGGTTGTAAACTAGAGTTTTTGCTTCAAAATTATGTAAAAATTATGCTGCCTACTCCTTCATATAAAACAATATATTGATTTAGTTTTTGTAAGACACTTTTTGCCAAGAAACACAGTATGTGAGGAGGCGTGAATCACCACTGAATAATGGGCCATTTACACCTGAGAAGACAAAAGAATTGGATAGTCATGAGCTGAAATGACTTGCATATTAATGAGGCATTTCAGTCAGGTAGGCTGTGAAAAAAACCTTCTGTGATGTCTCAAGCTCATTATGATATATGAAACATACAGAAAAATATTATTACAATATAAAGTAATGGTTTTATATTATACTTTAAAATATAATGTATTTCTGTGATGCAAAGAGTCTGAATATAAGCTTTTAGTTTAAAAGCATGCACATTTGGAGAAATATTGGATTCTCATATGCTTATGTCAATTTTCTATACAGAGGAGTTATATTTATTTAATATTCATTGTCATTACTATGAGCGCTGGTGTTTTCAATTCATCCTTGAAGTTGGAGGGCGCTCTGTGCATTTTTAGTCCACAAATTCATCTAAAAGAAGAAGAGGCTATTCCATGAATGGAGTTTCCAATTCATACTGCAGCCGGAGGGCGATAAAGAAACAAAAACTCATCTAAAATTCATCTATAGAAGAAAAGAAAACAGGAACTAACTGCACGTCTTCTAGAGCTCCCTAACCATGACTTTTACATCCAGATAAACACTTTTCAAGACAATAAATACATGATTGAGACGATGAATGCATGTATTGACTCTGAATTTGCGTCTGAATAGCGCTCCCTCCGTGGGCGTGGCCGCATTAGCGGATAATGAGCTGAATCACAGACTTCTGACATGGCTCTCTTTTCATACAGATTACATAAACACAGAAGGTTTGTTTTCGATTTGACTTACATAATTTAAAACCTGACATCTTAACGTTTTTTTAGACATAAGTTTAATTTTTATGTGATTAGTATTCACTAAGTTACAGTTAATTTTCGGAGAACTATCAGATTGGACTTCGTTTAGAGGGAGAGGAGAGATCACGCATCATGTTAGTTTTCTTTATTTTACAAAAAGCACAACATTGTGTTTTTACTCTGAGTGTATACAAATAAAAGAAGATATTCTATAGTTTCAATTGATATATTATTTAAGTCTCTATGACAAAAAATGACAGAGTATTTTAAGTCTGTTTTGCTGCAATGTGAAAAAAACCCTGCAAAACGCGCCGGCGCGTTTTCAGACCTCAGAGTGTTAAAGAGTGCCCGACGTGATCTTAAAACTCTGAGGGTGAGCTTCTCGCAATGAACACAGACAGCCCCCTTGAGAGCTGCCTGTGCATGCTCAACCCCCAGGCAGACAACACACATTTCATGGGTGTCCCCATCTGGAATGTAACGTGTGCATGGGTGAACACATTTATTGAATTGTCTGCCTTCCGCCATTTTAACTAATGTCTTTTTCTCACTATATATATATATATATATATATATATATATATATATATATGTGTGTGTGGTGTACCGCAGAGTTCTTGTCCTCAGACGAAGAGATAACGTATTTGTGCAAGATAGCAGGACAAACAACACCAAATAAGACACACAAGATAACATAGAGCGCTTGCTGAAGACACAGAAGCTGGCGTGCTCTGCATCCGAGATTGCTTTATAGTTTCCTGGTCCGTGACGTCACCCGTCTCTGACATCTCGCTTCGCGACTGGCTAGATACATGAGTGCTTCAGTGACGATATCACGCAGAAGGTTCCCAATGCGTTACCACGCAGCGTCGACAGTTCCCATGAAAGGGAACTTGGGACACTGTAGAAATTGTGGATAAAAAAGGAATGCAATAATTTACAAATATCATAAACTTATATTTTATTCACAATAGAATATAGATAACATATCAAATGTTGAAAGTGAGACATTTTGAAATGTCATGCCAAATATTGGCTCATTTTGGATTTCATGAGAGCTACACATTCCAAAAAAGTTGGGACAGGTAGCAATAAGAGACCGGAAGAGTTAAATGTACATATAAAGAACAGCTGGAGGACCAATTTGCAACTTATTAGGTCAATTGGCAACATGATTGGGTATAAAAAGAGCCTCTCAGAGTGGCAGTGTCTCTCAGAAGTCAAGATGGGCAGAGGATCACCAATTCCCCCAATACTGCAGCGAAAAATAGTGGAGCAATATCAGAAGGAGTTTCTCAGAGAA
Organism: Chanodichthys erythropterus; assembly: GCF_024489055.1. Lineage (NCBI taxonomy): Eukaryota > Metazoa > Chordata > Actinopteri > Cypriniformes > Xenocyprididae > Chanodichthys > Chanodichthys erythropterus. The sequence continues at coordinate 6,988,511 of NC_090224.1, read as the reverse complement.
AAAATTGCAAAGAGTTTGAAGTTATCATCATCTACAGTGCATAATATCATCCAAAGATTCAGAGAATCTGGAACAATCTCTGTGCGTAAGGGTCAACGCCGGAAAACCATACTGGATGCCCTGTAATCTTCGGGCCCTTAGATGGCACTGCATCACATACAGGAATGCTACAGCAATGGAAATCACAACATGGGCTCAGGAATACTTCCAGAAAACATTGTCGGTGAACACAATCCACCGTGCCATTTGCCATTGCCGGCTAAAACTCTATAGGTCAAAAAAGAAGACATATCTAAACATGATCCAGAAGTGCAGGTGTTTTCTCTGGGACAAGGCTCATTTAAAATGGACTGTGGCAAAGTGGAAAACTGTTCTGTGGTCAGACGAATCAAAATTTGAAGTTCTTTTTGGAAAACTGGGACGCCATGTCATCTGGACTAAAGAGGACAAGGACAACCCAAGTTGTTATCAGCGCTCAGTTCAGAAGCCTGCATCTCTGATGGTATGGGGTTCCATGAGTGTGTGTGGCATGGGCAGCTTAAACATCTGGAAAGGCACCATCAATGCTGAAAGGTATGTCCAAGTTCTAGAACAACATATGCTCCCATCCAGACGTCGTCTCTTTCAGGGAAGACCTTGTATTTTCCAACATGACAATGCCAGACCACATACTGCATCAATTACAGCATCATGGCTGCGTAGAAGAAGGATCCGGGTACTGAAATGGCCAGCCTGCAGTCCAGATCTTTCACCCATAGAAAACATTTGGCGCATCATAAAGAGGAAGATGCGACAAAGAAGACCTAAGACAGTTGAGCAACTATAAGCCTGTATTACCAGTGGAGTGCAACGTGCTCGAGGGATATAGGTTAAGCCAGGTGGACAACCCGGCGGAGGGTTAGTGGAGGCATTGGAGGAGGGGATGGTCTCTTCTGACCAGGAGATGGGGCTCACAATGATAGAATTTGGAAGGATTGACTCAGGTTTGGTGGCTGTCTCGTCGGGGGAGTGAAGCCGAGAGAGGGCATCAGCCTTGACGTTCTTGGACCCGGGGCGATAGGAGATGGTGAAATCAAAGCATGAGAAGAATATGGCCCAACGTTCTTGCCTGGGGTTAAGTCTGGAGCCTACTTGGTGTCCCCTGCTGCTGAGACAATATAGCTCCCACTCCTGTGGTGGAGGCGTCCACCTCTACGACGAATGGGAGCTCTGGGTCGGGGTGGACGAGGAGGGGAGCGGTGGTGTAGGCTTCCTTGAGGATGTCAAAGGCGTTGGTGGCAGCTGGAGTCCAGGACATAGACTTGGGCTGGTTACGGAGCATGTTGGTTAGAGGGCTGGTGATGGAGCTGTAGTTCTTGACGAATCTGCGGTAAAAGTTTGCAAAGCCTAGGAAGCGTTGGAGTTCTTTAACGGATGTGGGAGTGGGCCAGGACTTGATGGCTTCCACCTTCCCCTCGTCCATCCGGATGCCACTGCGGTCGATGATGTAACCCAGGAACTGGACTGATGACTGATGGAATGAGCATTTTTCAGCTTTTAGGAAGAGGTGGAACTCACAAAGTCTTTGCAGGACCTCCGCAACATGGTGGCGATGTTTAGCCAGGCTCCGGGAGTAAATCAGGATGTCATCAATGTATACGAGCACAGACTTGTGGAGAAACTCCCGAAGCACCTCCTGTATGAAGTCCTGGAATACGGAGGGGGCGTTGACCAGGCCATATGGCATTACAAGATATTCATAGTGACCGGTGGGCGTGACAAAGGCGGTCTTCTACTCGTCCCCCTCACGTATCCGGATGAGGTTATACATGCTGCGGAGGTCCAACTTCGTGAACACAGTGGCACCACGGAGATGTTCTAGGGCCACTGGGAAGAGAGGAAGGGGATAACGGAATTTCACTGTAATCTTGTTTAGTGAGCGGTAGTCAATGCAGGGCCGCAAGCCTCCGTCCTTCTTTGACACAAAGAAAAAGCTTTAAGCAGCAGGGGAAGTAGACTGGCAGATGTATCCTTGAGCAAGGGCCTCTTTGATGTATTCCTCCATGGCCTTCTCCTCCGGAAGGGAAAGGGGGTAAATCTTTCCCTTAGGTACTGGCTCACCCGGAAGCAGATCGATGGCGCAGTCCCATGGCCGGTGTGGAGGCAGCTTGGAGGCTCTTTGCGGGCAGAAGACATCGCTGAAGGGGGCGTAACATTCTGGGATCTCAGTAAAGCGGTTCTCCATGGGGCTCTCCAGGAGATGGTCGGGTTGTGCTGCTCCAACCAGGGTCACCCTAGGACCACGTCAGAGGTGGATTCCTCTAGAACCAGCAGGTGAATTTCCTCTTGATGTAACACTCCGATGTGTAGTTGGATGGGAACCACACAGCGGCGCACACATCTTCGGCTCAGAGGTTTTCCAGTTATTGAGTGGATCTGGTAGATAGACGGAGACAGCGAGGTCCTGAGCTTGAGTTGCCGGTAGAGGGTGCCGGAGATGAAGTTGCCGGCTGACCCTGAATCGAGGAGCGCTACAACTGGAAAGGAGACATTGCAACAGTAAGGCTGACAACAGTGGTGAGTGGTTTCATTTTGCTGAGAGAAGGAATAATGGCACTCACCATGGGATGAGGCGGACGAGTGGGGTACGCGGAGATGATGTTCCCAGGTAATCAGCCGTTTCAGGGATTCAGGGTCAGCCGTCTTTGTCGCTCTGAGGGTGTGAGCCTTGAGTTATCTAAGTTTATAGGTTCGCTGGCTGGTTCTAGAGGGCTGACGGGCTCAGGTCGGCGGAGGAGATGATGGAAGAGTGACTGGTCCTGGTGTTCTTCAATACACAGCTGCATACGAGAGGCGAAGCGGATGGATAGCTGGATGAACTTCTCTAAGCCGATGGAATCCTCGTATGCAGCGAGATGCAACCGTACCCGCGGATCCAACCCCTGTCGGTATGTGGTTATGAGCGCCTGCTCATTCCAACCACTTGCAGCAGCTAGCGTTCTAAATTGCAAAGCATAATCGTTAATAGTCATAGAACTTTCTTTGAGACTACACAATTTCTCACAAACTGAAGAGTCATAAGATGGCTTGATGAACACTTCCCGGAAATGGGAGACGAAGAAGGAATATGAGCGTGTTACGGGACAACGTTGAGACCAGATGGATTCAGCCCATTGTAGTGCTTTGCCTTGCAACTGGGAGATTAAGAACGCTACCTTTGAGGTGTCCATGGGGTAGAGGTGCGGTTGCATCTCCAGGACCAGTGAACACTGTAGGAGAAATCCGCCGCAATCCTCCGCCGATCCTGGGTAGGGCGCTGGTCTGGCCATGGGACTGGCGGGTGCAGGCGGTGAAGGAGAGGTGGCGGTGTTGATGGAAGGGAAGGCTGGTGACGGTGGAGGTGCGCTGGTGGTGAGAGCTCGTCGGAGGGCATCCGCAAGCTCTTGAAACGAATCCGGGGAACTCATACTTGTCTTGAACTGTATTAGTCCGGTCTTCTGTTGCAATACAGAAGGGACAGAGACAGTCTTTCACAGGAGATGGATCTTTATTGAACAACCAGTATGAGTTTGTGAGGGAGTGCAGGTGAGTATGGTGAAAGTCGGTGCAGATACTTGATGTCCAGGTGATGATGGTATTCGATGTGGTTACAGGTGGAGATGGAGACGCTGGAGAATTTGGAGACACTGGGGATCTTGGAGACGCTGGAGACGAGGGAGCACTCACACGGAGAGGAGATAGCACACGAGGAGAACACTGGAGACAGGTTAGGCAGTAACGGGGAGTCCTTAAGGTAAGCATACAAGTAAGTTAGATGCGAACGAGACCGGACAATGAGGTGGTGTGTGTGAGTGCTCTTTATACTGTGAGTGATGAGGTGCAGGTGTCGGTGATTAGTATTCTGGTGACATGGTGCGCTGTGACTGGAAGGCGGTGGAGCTTGATGTGTCTGTGACAATTCATTAGTCTATATTTACTTAAGCTGTTAGTAATGTCTTATTATTTAATGTATGTTTAAATAAATTTCGCAAAAAAGTTATGACAACCACTGTGTAAATGATTATACTTAAAAAATGAATTGAAGAAATTAACTTTATAATTATATTTAGAAGTTAAAATTGCAAATCCTTCCTTATGTGCAATTTACATGTTTTTTGTTTTTTTTATATCTACATGTTCATTATTATATCTAAAAAAAAAAAAGCAAATGAATTTAACCTAAACAATATCTTAACAACTATTTATTTCTGAGCTTCAGTGCTTTACATACATTTCAGAGACTGTAATGTACAATGAGAGCATTAGGTCTGAATAATATGAAGCCACGGACAAATAACTTTGACTGACGTGAAGCTGTACTGGTGTCTGACTAATTGACAGTGTAAACATTGTAAAGCATCACATTTTTTCACGTGAAAGTGACTGACTGACTGACTGACTGACAGCAGACTCGGCCTTCAGTTTCTCCAAGCAATTTATCATCCTTATCCACACTGGTGTAATTTATCTGGCAGCACAGAGAACATATCTTATTGGAAAGACATCTTGATATTCCACTTTTCTAAATTACTTGTCAAGCAAGGTGTGTCGGCAGACAGAGGTGAGCAGACAACATTTTCTCCCCACAATTTCTTCCAATTTAACTCCTTCATAAACAGATTCCCCCTTGTCTGACATGGAGGTTTTACTAACTGTCTTTGCTGACTTTTTTTATTATTAACCTATTATACACCTAAATATTACATTAAAAGAAAATCACACATTTTATATGCAACAGTGTGAGCGAAATCTCGTCCTTTTATAAAGTGAATACTAGTTTGTTCTTCAAGGCCTTGTTATTGTTGTTGTTGTTGCTAGTTCTAGGATATTTTTAGTACAATAATTATATAGAGATAATTATATCTCAGATAGCAATTAATGGAATATAATTATCCACCACATAAAGCCACAAAACGTTCCAAGGCTGACATATATCAGGTGTCAACAGTGTAATAAAATCAGATTAAAACAGATTTATAAACATATATTCTTATCATAGATGCTATTTTTAGAGTAGAAAGATGCGCATACAGAATTATGGAATTATTCTTTCAATTTAAATTATGACAGACCAATTATTTTTGCAGACGAATAAGCACTAGATATGATTCAGTAGTACAATTTTATTTAAAACTAAAAAAAGTCAGCAAGTTGCAATTAAATTAGTTCAATGCACAATATATAATAGTTTTACATTTTGGTATGTGATGCATACATTGTGCAACAACCTCCGATTACTCAAATATACATTAATGGCTTGTTCCAGACAAACAATAACACGTATTCTGTTCTGACGACACATCGATTTATACTTATCCCTATAAACAGTTTCTCTTACTCTGTACACACGATAGACTGTCAAGAAGTCAAATATTGATATGTACATTCATGCAATACAATTCTGAGTACCTTTGTACAGTATAATACACATATATCTTCAGTACATATATCTGGTTGAAGGGTGAATGACTGTACAGTAAAGTGTGAGAATGTTTTACAGGATATGAAGAAGGATGTTTGTTTACACAAGTATGTATTTTATGTAAACATCATTGCTCAGTTGTATATGGTTTTATATTATGATTAATAGTTCAGTGTTACTGTATGCATGAACACTGCATCACTGTTTTCTAAATACACCAAGCTTCTGTCTATAAAAAAGATATTTATACATGTTGGATATACAGTTCTAATCAAAAGTAAACTAAACATTAGAGAGGGTCTGATTGTGAGTGCCATTACAAGCTAAATTTAGAGTTAAGCTTGTTGGATGAATCACCTTGATACATCTTTGAAGCATCCACTAACCCACATAAAATCACAGTATAACCACTTTAAAAAATAGCTATAAACTTAGTATTTTAGTAAAAGCATGATAAGTACCATCCTAGTTTTTAAGAGTTGCCAAAAAAGGTCAAGAAGAGATGAATGATGAATCTAGAATCATTTCCAAGCATTCCCAAGACTCGAGATGGACAACAGACCACAAATGATGACATGATTATCAAATCCAGTTGCACTAGTGCACAGTTTTCTGTTACATTAACCTTACTGATTCTGTTAGAGGAAATTACTAATGTAAAAATGTATTCCTCATTGCTTTAAGTTATTTAACTTTTTCATAAATGTTCAGTCATTTCAACTTTAAAATATAATTTCATTTCACCATTTTATTTCTTGCAATATATCTAATTGGTACAAAATTATGGACCACTTTCATTTACAAGTCCTAAAAAATTGAGAATTGCTTCAGTTGTAATTAGCCACTGAACGGGAATGTGTGGCTACTGAAAGGTAAACTACTTCTGGTCATCCATCATATTGTGTACATTACATAAATATGTAACACAGAAAGCCAAACTTCTATATAATTAACATGTTATGACTTTTAAAATCTGAACTTCTCAATTATTCATCTCAAAATTAATAGTTATCCATATTTCAAACTGTACATAATGTTGTCTAAGCATCCAAAAATTTCTTTGACCTTCACAAAAACTATACATTTTAGTTTTAGACAAAAAAGTATAGATTTTAATATCAGCTATTTATCATCCATAACATGAAATAACTCACTTTAATATTGACACATACCTAAAACTAACCAATCATCCCTTTTGTTCTTTTTTCATTTATTTATAACTTGATATTTTTCACATGTAGGCTACATCAGCCATATTAAGCCTGTTTAAAACATATACATATCTTTAGAATGATCAAATTTTAATCAGCTGACTATTGGCAATGCTAATGCTAGCATTGCATTTTTGTATCATCAACATGCACCTCAAGAACTCAGTCCTTTCCAATTGCATAATAACACAAACCACAATCAATTTCTGGGTGTCCGCGTATATTTGGTACACAAGTGCAGGATGAACCAATCCATTTGGATGCTCTAACAGACTGTAGCAGAACAATGGGGCCAATGTGTTCATTTAACCAATTAACACTCACACAACCTACATGAGGTGAGAGAACCCTTAATGTTCAATGAGGGACACTGCAGAGACAGAGTTAAAGACAAGAGAAGACAGGAATTTCAAAACATCATTGCATTCAACAGAAAGTGCATGCGTTTATTTTGTTGTTGGAGTTGTATATTGTCATCAAAGGGGCCCCAGGGGGCCACCAGTTTGAGTCTCGTGATACTCATGCAGCTGCCAGCATTGCTAGGAGTTTCCAAGTCTCCTCAAAACCTGCTTATGCTTGCCTATACACGTCAGTGATTTCCTGCTCACGTTAGTCTTTTCTTTAAACATCTTTCTATGTCCCAAGAAGGGCAGTCATGTGTTTTACAGTTCTTAAATTCATAATATACCTTGCGTCCATCTCATAAACCCAAACAGAGAGACGGTGGTGCTGTACGGTACAGAATGTTCAGCTGAACATGTCTTGCTGTAGCACGGCGACTATACTCCCGTATTATTGGTTTCCACTACCTGCTGTTTACAGCGTGAGCTCATGGCATACTCCCCTCGGCTTGTGCCGTTTTCTTCTTTTCGAAGGGGTTTCCTGGAAAAGAGAACAACAAGATTACACTTCAAACAACTACTTTTGCTTAGAGTGAGGATGCTATGTTGTAGAGGCCTGGGCTGAGTGAAATGACATACAACGCTCAAAGAAAAACTAGGAAAGGAAAACACAAATAGTAGGGTTAAGATGTCCCCTTTAAGATCAATGTGCAATTACTTTCAAATCACAACATATTTAGATGTAAGTTTAACATGTGCAGGAGGTTGAAGCATCACGTGTTAAGGAAAATAAATAGAGACATTTGCTAAATCAGTAGTCATAGCACAAAATGATAATTATATTATGTATAAATGATTTTTGATATTCTTATTAATATTTATATATTTTTAAAGTGTCAATGATATATACTAAATCAACTATTCCATTTTAAATTGTTTTGACAATTTAGTAGAATAACTGAATAACCGATGTCAGACAAAACAGAATCCCAATAAAAGAGGTTAATCTGAAATAGAAATTTATTCTATTACTTATATACAGGCATGTGAATATTTACATTTTTAACTGCCCATCTTTTAAATGAAGATATGTCATGATGACAACCATTCACATGAGATAATTAGCCTTTTAAAGTAAAGATGTCTGAAATGTACACCTGATTCATGGAATTACTGAATAATAACCCCATTAATTACAATCAATTCTGGGGGACCATCTTACTCAATCTTTCACATCAAAATAATTTTTAATCCACAAATCTATAACATTAATTTGTCCACAAATCCCTCATTAACAAATAGACACAACAAACTTTGATAATCAACATAATACAATGTCATAGATCACTATTTTCAAGAGGCACAACATTAGATCAATTAACCTCAAAACTGTTTCGACTAAATCTCACAAATGTTGATATTCAGATGAAATGACAAAATTAAAAATAGCGTAGCCATTCATTAAAAACACTGCTAGAAATGCTGAGATTTTGTGCCATCTATGATCAAGAAAAAAATTAAGGTTCATCTTGCCCTTTTGGACCCTCCTTGAGACACTAACAAAGTAGGTCATCAAAGTGCTGCCGTTTTAATTACTTCCCGCAAGATGTAATTGCTGCTAGACTTAAAAAGCTGTGGTACGCGCCCCGCCTGTCCGTTCTTTATTACAATTTGAAATATGCAACCTGCCTGCAGCCAATTGCCTTCATAACTGCATTAAAACCCAGAGATGCCCAAACAGCAGAGCATGCAGATCCAATCTGTAGATATTTTGTTAAATCATGTCAGTCACATATTGACTTAATGGTATAGAGGGCCTGAGGTAAAAGCTGGTTATGTAGAGAGAAGGATGCTGGGGATACACATTTTGTAAGATGCCAATATGAATATTAATAAAGGTCTGAAATAGTTGGGGCATATGCTTAAGCATTCACAATGTAAGGATGCATTGATGGAACAGACGTACGAAAAGCAGTCCCATGAATGCAGCAATCGACAATGTTCAATAAGCTAATGTAGTACCCTGATGTCAAGCAACCACGTCACTTCTAAAAAGACACTTCCGTACAATAGGGGCTCGACGGTAAAAATGCCAGTCAGATTCTCCATAGTGAAATTGATTTTCAACAATACCTAATAAATATTTCAAGACACCCTAATATAACTCAGACGTTAAGTGCTAGCATATGTCTCTCTAGAAGCCATTAGTCAGCTTCCTTTTAGCCATGTTGAGTCAATTTGCATGGGTTCGTTGGCTGGTTCTGGGGTGCTGACGGATTCTGGTCGGCAGAGGAAGGTGTTGGGCTGTGGCTGACCCTGGTGCTCTTTGAGACACGACTGCATACGAGCGGCGAAGCGAATTGACAGCTGGATGAAGCGTTCTAGGCCGATGGCGTCAGTAGCGCTTGCTCGTTCCATCCACTTCTAGCAGCTTCTGAAGAGCATATTCATTAACAGACATTTTCCCTTGCTTCAAATTATACAGTTTCTCACCGATTGACGAGTCCCAGGATGGTTTTCCAAACACTTCCTGGAAGTGTTCGACGAAGCTGGCCATGAGACTGGCATAAACAGGCAGCGAAGAAGTGGTGACGGTGGCTGCGGAAGTGATGGCCGGTGCTAGAGCTGGTGTTGGCATTGGTGGTGGCGGTTGCATGTGGAAAGTGCGACGAAAAGCATCCACCAAATCCTGGAAAGGGTCGGAGTGGCTCATACTTGTGTCCCGCTGTTATGGTCCGGTCTTCTGTTACAATACGTACCAGTCAGAGACGGAATACAGCAGATGATGGTCTTTATTGGACACAAGCAGAGGTAACAGTGCAGTAAGGTAAGCAAACAATGGTAGAGATGCAGAGTGCAGACTGGATTGTATATAATACTGTCCCTGTTACTTGCAGGTTGACGGAGAAGGCGAACTGGAGGAGATGCTGGCGGATGACACTCACACACAGTACAGGAACACAGGAGGGAGTTCGGAGACAGGTAAGTATCAATAGGAGTCCTTGAGGTAAGCATGGAGGTAAGTACCCTTAATGCGAATGAGACCGGACAAAGTGACTGTGTGTGTGAGTGTCTTTTAAAGTGCTGGTGCAGGAAAAGACTTTGGACTGTGGAGTGGATACAGAAATTCAAATCTACAGGCAACGCTAATACACACTAAATACACAGTCACGCAGTGCTGGTGTTGTTAACAATAACAATTTGAGAACAATATAACAGTAATAATAATTTGCACAGTTTGACATGATCCGAGCTAAGCGATCGTTAGATTTAATAATCATTTGCAGCGTGATTTATTGTAGGCCTAATGCTTTTTTCCTCAGTTGGTCAAAACAAAAGTGGCAGAAATGTTACTTACTTGTTCAGATGATATTTATCCGTGAAAATTCTTATATTGGTCATACTTTCAAGACGTAGAATCTGTGATTCTGAAGTACAGTATCCACACCGGTGCGGTGTGGGCCTGACAGCAAACATTAGATTCATCCGTGCTGACGAGCTGTGCTGAGGCACAATGCACGTACAGATAACTGTTCCGCATATGACTGCAATCGCATGTTTCAAACAGAGATGGCGACAAAGAGGAAAAACTGTGGACAGCAGCTTTAAATGACAGTAATTAATTACTTGGTAATGCATTACACCCAACATTGCCAAAACCCATAAAAAGTGTATGGTCAGCGAGTTCTACACCAAAAACTTGAACAATAATGAACAATATTTCTAAAATACCAAAATGAGAGATTCCACAACACATCAATGATTAGGTCAGGAAAAATAAAAATGAACATGAGAGAGAAAACAACCTGACCTTTACAGAGCCCATCTCTACTGTCTGCAGCTCTCTGGGGTCTGTCTAGAGGACAAGTCTTATTTCATAAACAGAGCTTGAGCTCATTAAAATTGACCCGTTTCTTCCAGAGAAATAAACATATGAGATAACAACTTGTTGAAAAAAATTTTTTTTTTTCAGCTGAACCATTTTAAATGTCATTTGAGAGTAGAGCTGAGCTACATCTTCAACATCCATCCCTTGAATGTGGTAAAATGTTTGTGTTCTATTGATATGACAAGGCCATATTTGAGCCATATCATGCATAAATAGTGAACTGTTTCACAGAGTGAACGTTCATTTGAAATTTAAATCACAGAGACAGAATGATAGTAAACCTGTTAATTATGATCTAAGGGTGTTCATTTTCATCAGGAGTTGGAAATTTTTAGCACAACTCAACACATTGATGCTACACAACCACCACCAATGGGCCCCTGCATGTGCACTACTGGTGCACTACTGGTAAACAGTTTGAGGTCAGAAATAAATTATTTTATTCAGCAAGTGTGCATTACATGGAACAAAAGTGATTGTAAAGACTCTTTCAAATAAATTATCATCAAATAATCATAAATAATAATAAAAAAAAAAACAATGCATAATGGTTTCCACAAAAATATTAAGCAGCACAACTGTTTCAACATTTTTAAGTAATTGTTTCTTGAGCACCAAATCAACACATTAGAATGATTTGAGGGATGATGTGACATTGACAGTAAAGCAGTCTTTGCTCCAGCCTTCAGAGGAATAAATTAAATTTTAAAAATGGATTAAAATACCAAAGAAAAAAAGTTATTTTAAATTTTAATAATATTTCACAATATTAGTGTGTTTTTGATCAAATAAGCATAAGAGACTTCTTTCCAACATAAAAAACCTTTGAATGCCAATGTATAACGGTTTTAAAGGGATAGTTCAAAACCCAAAATTTTTAATTTTTTTTAAACATTCTTCAAAATATCTTTTTGTTTTCGGCAGAAGAAAAAAAAGCCTAGACTCAGGAACGACAAGAGGGTGCGTGAATGGCAGAATACTAATTTTTGTGTGCACAAACAGTTTCCTCTTCTTCAGCTTCAGCTTCAGCTTCTTCAGCTTCTAAAAAGATCTAAAACCTTGAGGAACAAATACAGCTATACCTTCAACTGAATTCGACTTCTAGTCCTTTTCCAGATTGATTAAATGTTTAGAGGTAGCTTGCACTCATCTGTTGTGATAAACACAGTATCTGTCTCTTGGGCAGGACTGATGAGACAATCCCGTAGCTCTGCAGGGGCCATCTGTCACAAGATGCCCCAGACTGCAGGGCTTTCCTATAAAGACATTCTCTCGCATTGCATGATTTACACATGGGAAAAAGTCTGCCTCATCTGATTTTTGAGGGGTGGAGTGGGGAAGAGGGATATAGCAAGAAAAAAATGTGAAGAAAACAAGGTCTTGCTTCCCTCTAAAAAACGCTCGGGGAAGCGTAAAGACATTAAGATCACATAAGGACAAGTCTTTGTCTATTTGACAAACTTAACCACTGGACAAATTAAGAACAATTTGATGCAAATGGAAAATGCAGACTCAATAATGAATAGTCAAGATTCTCCAGGCAAAAACGCAGGTGAAAAAGGTTCTTTGGACAGATCACATCATGCAAGTCTTTTAAATTCACATACACTCTGTCTGGAAGTCAACTGCATACAATTAATGTTTATGCTTTATCAGCTGAACAGTAATTTTCCACTGAAAACTTGTTTCTGTCCCCCATCCAACCTGCTAAAGGCTCATGGATTCCAGCAGTCGTGTGGATGTCCCTCGAGTAGTTTTGCTCTACTGCACCATGTGCAGATGCCCTGACAGTCACCTAGTTTCTCTGTGGACCACTCAGCTTATGTAACGTGCCAGGACGGGAAGCTAAAAACTCTTTTATCTTTCCCCTGAATCAGCACTGAGCGTGCTCACTCGCACACCCTCTCTCGCTCTGTTTCTGCTCTCTTTACCACCTTTTCTCACTGATGTACAGCAGCACCTTAGAGGTCCTTGCGGCCATTCCCCAGACATTTCAGCACACTGTTCGGTTGCCTGGGTCTTATGTGACCTCTTCTCTGAGGTCGACAAACAAATCCTGTAGTAAAATGTGGGCCAGAAATGTCTTTCAGACTGAAATAAATGATGGAAGGATAAGTTCTAAAGCATAGCTCAAGTTAGAAAAACAAGCGATATCTTGAAGAGCCATTCTCTTCCTGTGTACAGTAGATGCCTAAAAAAAAACAAAAAAAAAAAACAAAAAAAAAACAACAACTTTATTTAAACTGCACTGACAGAGAGATTAAGCAATTATTGATTCAGCCCATCCTATCTGATTTTGAAGAAGTTAAAGTTTCAGAGACATGCTATAATGGTTTTAGCCAGGTTTTAGTGACATGCTATAATGGGATGAAAATGAAATGTTAATTGTGTCAACAAATGATGAAGTTGTAAATATTTCTGTAATGTGAAATTAAAAAAAAAACTTTTTTGTTTTTGTTTTTTTTAGGTCTGGATGCACGCAAGACCCCCCAACCTCATCACCACCTCCCACCCAAAAAAACAAAAACAAAAAAACATTTCTTCCTGTTTGGTGAACACATGTTTGGATGCTCAGTGGTGCAAATTTCTCCATTTTCATTGAAGAATGTCACTGCAGCACCTAAAACAGCCACATCCTCACCTCAAAATGTGGGCCCTAAATAATACATGGTGTAGTACACACATGGCAGGGAGCTACACAAAACATTACAGGTAGAGGTAAATATTTCATAACCTGGCTCTTTGGAATAGGCACCAGAATGTATTAATTTCCTCTGAAAATAAACAGAGCAGGCTGAGATTGTTGCCACAGGATTTCAATGGACAATAATCAATAAAATCAATAATGTTTGTAATAGTTCAGAGAGTCAAAGCTAGTCCACAGTCTAGTAAACATTTCTTGCTTGCACAAAACACATAAGAAACACCATGAGACAAGAGAGACTCAGACATTGCAGTACTGAACACTGAATGGTCCATGTATGTGGATTTGGATAAAACAGTTAATTGCTTTGATTGACATATCGTCCTTGTCATTTCGTGTGATAATAATATTAAGTGAAATATTAAATAAATGAGTAAATAAACAAGCAAACTTAAAGCTGGAATCCGCGATTTTTCCTCTTTGTCGCCATCTCGTTTGAAACCTGCAATTGCAGTCATATGCGGAACAGTTATCTGTACGTGCGTTGTGCCTCGGCACAGCTCGTCAGCACGGATTAATATAATTCTTGCTGTCAGTTACGTCTTGAAAGTATGACCAATATAAGAACTTCAGAATCACAGATTCTACGTCTTGAAAGTATGACCAATATAAGAATTTTCACTGGAAAATATAATCTGAACAAGTAAGTAACATGTCTGCCACTTTTGCTCTGACCAACTGAGTAAAAAGGCATTAGGCCTACAATAAATTGTGCTGTCAATGATGATTAAATCTAACGATCGCTTAGCTCGAATCACGCCAAACCGTGCAAATTATTATTACTGTTATACTTTGTTCTCAAATTTTTATTGTTAACAACATCAGCATTGGGTGACTGTGTATTTAGTGTATATTAGCATTACCTGTAGATTTCAATTTCTGTAGCCACTCAGCAGTCCAAAGTCTTTTGCTTTTTGGCTACGGGTGAATCTCCAGTTGTCAGTGATGATTGTCATTTGGATCTTTCTGGATTACAATCCGCCATCAAAATGATAAGTTTAATTATTTCAGCTGCTGTGAGAACAGGCTATAAATGTGCCGCTACCAGCAGCATCCTCACGTGATAAAACCGACTTGCCTGGACTCCTTCCTTTCTGTTTACGGACGTGACGTAATGATGCACAGAGGAACTGCTGCATGTTAAAATTTCCAGCGGAAATCCACCATGTCGCTCTTATTATAAAACATTATTACAAGCTTACCGTTGTTAATTGAGCTAAGACAATGAGATAGTTTTGAACTCTGGCTGGTTATGTACTTGCTCAAAAATCGATTTTGGATAATTCTTAACCAAAAAAAGTTAAACTTGTTTGCTTAAAATTTCTGCGAATAATTTGCTGATGAAAAAAAAAAAAAAAAGGGGTTCCTGGTTCCAGTGTCTCCCTTGTCTCCAGCAGCAAGCCTGAAAAATCGTGTACTCTCGTCCAGTCCCCACAGAAATACAGGCGACCTGGCCAGTTCACCAATCGCCGGTTTCCTCCGCCTGCTCCTCCAGTGGGCATTGCCCTGGTGTCCTGCCGGACCCAAACCCCAAGATGGCCAAAGAAAAGTCCCCAGCTAGGCCCAGACAGCCAAGAAAAAGGAGGAAGGCCACCAAGCAACCCCAGTCTCCTGAGTTTTCGGCCTCCGTGCAGTTCCAGTCCCCAGCGTTCTCTGCTTCCGAGCCTGAGCCATCGCTCCTGGAGACGCCCCCTCCAGTGTCAGTGTCTGCTCCCGCAGTCCACGAGCCCACTCCAGCAGCCTCTGAGCCCATTCCAGCAACCCCCGAGCCCACTCTTGCAGTCTCTGAGCCCATTCCAGCAACCCCCGAGCCCACTCTTGCAGTCTCTGAGCCCACTCCAGCAGTCCCCAAGCCCATTCCAGCAGTCCGCCTGAGGCTCTTGACCCGCCGTGGCCGCCTACAGCTCCTGACCCACCATGGCTGCCCACGGCCCCTGACCCACCGTAACGGCCCGAAGTCCTAGACCCGACCTGGAGACCTCCGCACCCGTCTGCACCTTCCCCCTCACCTGCATGTAGGTCTCCAGGGGCCCACCCCCCTCCCCTGTTGTTCCATCTGAGGCACGTGGACACGCCTACCGGGGAGGGGGAGGTAATGTTACAACCACGCCTTCCCGGACTCCAGTTCCACGATCCTCTTTATCTGCACACCTGAACTCACTTCCCTCATCAGTCTTCCCGCCATTTCCCTGGATTCCCTGCACCTGTTGTCTTCGTCAGCACTCCCTTTAAGTTGGACTCTCTCCCTGCACTCCTTGTCAGTTCTTATGTTAATCTATGTGTGTGTATTGGTGTAATCCTTGCTCTTTCGGTTATTAAATCATCTCGGTTACAAAGGTAACCCTCGTTCCCTGAAGGAGGGAATGGAAACGTACGTCGGACAGACCGACGAATAGGAATCTCGCTAGAGAGGCCAATCTACTTCGAGTGTAACTAAAACGAGCCAATGCACATTGGCATGCAATCATATGCATCAGCTGCTCGCAGCGCGGGTATATAATGAGCAGCAGGTGCGTTGCATCTTCAGGTTTTCGCTGAGGAGCCGAACCGGATAGGCGGCAGCATCAGCGGGGTACAGCGACTGTGGCAACAGGACGTACGTCTCCATTCCCTCCTTCAGGGAACGAGGGTTACCTTTGTAACCGAGATGCTCCCATTCAGTCGGTCACGTTCGACGTACGTCGGACAGACCGACGAATAGGAATCCCTACCAAAGCGCCACAAGAGCTGCCCCCTTGCAGCGCTCTGTTGTAAGCCACCTGAACCCCCTTGCCTGAGGATGGTGGGACAGGGCTAACACAGAGAGAATCGATCACTGCTGTTCCCCAAAACCCATTCAGTGAGACTATTGGATAATGCTGGGAAAGCGTACCCTTTCGCTGGGAAAGGAACGCTGTGGAAGCCACATCATTCCCCGAAGGAGTTATGTGGAGAAGTACATATGGACTAACCCTGTAGGGCTGTGCTACATATGGAAGCGCTGGGGTGACTCCAACCCGATGAAGGGTAGGTTCTCCCAGAGGGAAAGACACGGGCTTCGTTTAGGAGCAACCATGGAACCAACCATATGGGATCCCCGTAGGGTCACACATATGGAACCCAGCCTAAACCCAGTTCTCAAGGATACAACGGAGTATAGGCCTGGCGCCAGACGCTCCGCCACGTCGGCTGCCGAAGGGATATCGGAGGACTCAACAGGGTCTGCCTTGTAGGGACTCTCTGGAGAAAAGAAGTGCATGTAGCGAAGCAAGCCGACACTAAGCTGGGGCCTCTCCGTGCCTCTGACCTGTGGCGAAAACACAGGAGGAGACTGGCTCGACACGAAGGCTATAGTATCTAGCGAACGTGTTAGGTGTTGCCCAGCCCGCAGCTCTACAAATGTCTGTCAGCGAGGCACCACGAGCCAGCGTCCAGGAGGATGCGACACCTCTCGTGGAGTGAGCATGCAACCTGAGCGGGCAGGGCACGCCCTGAGCTTGGTAAGCCAGGGCGATGGCATCCACTATCCAGTGGGCCATCCTCTGCTTGGAGACAGCCTTTCCCTTCTGCTGGCCTCCATAACAGACAAAGAGCTGGTCTGAGGTCCTGAGGCTTTGGGTTCTGTCTATGTACAGTCGCAAAGCGCAAACTGGACAGAGTAAAGCCAGGGCTGGGTCTGCCTCCTCTGAGGGCAGCACTTGCAGGCTCACCACCTGGTCCCTGAAGGGAGTGGTAGGAACCTTGGGCACATAGCCAGGCCGGGGTCTTAGTACCACGTGGCTATCACCCGGCCCGAACTCCAGGCACGATTCGTCGACCGAAAATGACTGCAGGTCCCCTACCCTCTTGATGGAGGCCAATGCAACCAGCAGCAAAGTCTTCATAGACAGAATCTTTAAGTCTGCCAATTGCAAAGACTCAAAGGGAGCAATCTGAAGTGCTCTTAGCACCAGAGCGAGGTCCCAAGAGGGTATGGAGGGGGGACGAGGGACCAGACATGGAGTTTCCAGAGGTCTGGACATGGGTGCCAAAGAGTGCCCCGTCTCTGAGAAAGCAGGTCCTTCCTCAGAGGAATGGGCCAGGGAGGGGCTGTCGCGAGGAGTGAGAGTTCTGGGAACCAGGTCCGGTTGGGCCAGTAGGGCGCAACTAAGAGGACCTGCTCCTCGTCCTCCCTGATTTTGCACAGGGTCTGTGCAAGTAGGCTCACTGGGGGAAACGCATATTTGCGAACCCTAATCCCTATTATTGTGGAAATCTGTGAATGACTCGTCCCTACCACACCTACACCGTGACATACCCATTGGATTTTCATTCTTTTGTTTATTTAACTCTTTAGACATTGTGTTATATTTCTGTAACAGATGGTTTTCTATTAAATAAATAATTCTTGCAATACAAACAACTCATTTGTATGTATGGACCTCTTTATGTGATGGTCAGGAACAAGCTGGCCATAAAAATAGTATGGTTTAACAACTAGATTCCTATATAGCTCTATATAAAAAGGCTTATAAATTATCTGATCATTTTTAGACATACATACTTATTTTTATTAAGTTGTGGATTTGGATACATATTTAAACATTCTCAAAGGCTACTTTTTGTCAAGGTTTAGATTTTTTTTGAGATGTTGATTTGAAATGTCAGTTTTTCCATTAATTTTACTAGTCAAACCTGAACACAGAGAAAGACATTTTGTTACATTTAACAAAAATTCAACAAAAATGTAACAAAAATGAATATGAATGCTTTATCAGAGCTATATCAACCTGATTTCAACCTCTTATTTGAGTCTTCTGGCTCAATTATGCCATATTGCTACAGCCACACCACTTCATTTGTGTGTGTACGATAGTTCACATTTACATTTCAATTCACATTTATTTGTATAGCGCTTTTCACAATACATATTGTTTCAAAGCAGCTTTACAGAGAATGCATGTCAACATTACAATTTAGAAAATGTAGTTAGCTAATAATGTAATAATTTAGGCAATTTAATTTACAATCACTGTTAGCAGTTTAATTGAAGGTAGAAGCAATGAGCTCCTGGAAATAATGAATTACATATTAACAATAATTAGGGTATACAGAAATTTGGGAATGTGCATGTTGATCATCTGAAGTTCTCGCAGGAGTTGGCGCCGTCTCTTCAAAGGTGTTGGTCATCTGAGCTCTTCTTAAGAGGCTGGATCCACTGAGAGCTGATGTACTCTCTAGTCACCTCGGGATGGGCGAAAGCTAGTAGCGAATGATAGTGTGTTGTCTGTGTGTGTAAGTGAGGGTGTGCTTGAGAGGGTGTATCTGTTTTGTGCTCTCGATATTTTAGAGTGTAACCTCTTCCTTGCTGTTAATTTTTTACTGCATTGTGGCTGAATTATTGATTTTTTTTCACGCATTTGAAAAAACTTGCTTTGTGTTACAGTCACACCAGTTCATATATGTGTCTGTGGGGTGTGGAGTTGTGGAATGTGTCTATTTTGCACTCTTGATATTTTAGAGTGTCACCCCTTCATTGCTGTACACTTTTTCTGCATCGTGTATGATTTGTAGATTGTACAAACAAAAAAATTCTCTGTATTTGTACCTATTTCCCATTCATTGTACCTATTTCCCATTAATTTTCTATGGCAATCATTTTTGACTGCAAAAAAAAACAAAATTGAGACTATTTTTTTTTTTAACAACAATTTAGCTCTTTCGAATCAAGTCCGCAATTTTTTTATGGGGGTCACATAGCAACTGCCATAAAAGTCTATTTCGTACTATTCCGATGAAGTAGTGATTTTTTTTTTTCAGTCTAAAATGACTAAACAAAACCAGAGGGTTAATAAAGTGGATATTTAACAAATTTTTTTCTAGATAAATGTTACGAATGTTGACAATTTATACATCTTTTGAAATATCTATGGGTTTAGCATCTGTATCCGGCCTCTGTTATATGACAGACATACTTAAGCAACAGTAATAAAGTAATTCCATCAAAACGTACAACAACTGTGCACATACTCCAAAGGGTTCAGAAAAGATTTGAGTTTGAGTTCAGGTTTGTCATTGTCATGGTTGTAGCTCAAAGGGGGGTAGGGCTCCAATAGGTTAAGCAAATGTAGAACTGAGGGGGGAAAAAGCAATACTTTGGATTGAGCTGATGTTACCATTTTTCTATTTTAACATGTAAAGCAGGCAAATGAATTAAACAAAATATCACCATGGTTCTTATTTAAGTGCCTGAGCTTAACCAGAGCATATTTATGAAAGTCTTGTATACTCTTTTATAGAAATTAAAACACATCCATTTGTTTAGAGTCTTCGTTATCATAATTGTACTATTGTTCAATGATGCTTTATCATTTGTTTACAGCGGTCAAAAATCACAAAGCACCACATTTCTCTCCTCTAAAATCTATTCTTCACTATATGCACTGAGCAACTGTTCAACAAAACTGCTTTAGCTTTTCCCTCCAGTGCCTCTAATTCCATTAAACTCATTACAATAAGTAAGCTGCACCGGTCTTCAGCATGCAGAAGCCATAAAGCAATGATTGGGGTAATAATCCAAGCCTTCACTGGGACATTTTAGCGAGTGTTTGAAGAAGCACCATTTGTGGTGCATCGGTCATTGGGCATGGCTAAATGATGTGTTCACATGCATATAAAGGAAGGCATTAAACATGTCTCTCTCTCTTCATTTTGGCAGACTGGGCAAGCTCATTAGTGGATAAATAGCTGCCAGCTGGGTTTTCCTTTGGGAGCTGGCTTCCTTATACCAAGTTCTCAGGCGAAAAAAAAAGAACAGGCAATGTGTAACAAACTAATTCACCAAGTGAAATGATTCCAAAACAGAGAGCTCATAACAAGTCCCCGTTTAATAGCCAAGAGGGGATGTTCCACAGCTTTCATAAATAAAAGATTAATTTCCAGAAGACTGGAATGTTTTAACATTAACAGCTTGGATTCAACCTCCGCTTAGTTTCACTGAAAAATCTGAATAGTATCGATTTAATGAGAGTTGCTTCAGGATGACACGAACCAGGCCAGATATAGTCCAGTGATGGCAACCACATGGATTCTGTTCTTTGGGGGGTGAAGCAATCAGTTCTGGTCCTGGATGCCAAATGGTCAATAATTAATGCAGTAATTTCTCTCCCTTTTGGTCATGGGAATAACCTGGTTATCGCTTGCATAAGACTCTCATCAGTCAAAAATTAATATTCTATGTTTTATGGATGATATCTGTTGGTTGCCTTCTGTGCTGATCCACCACATTAAGAGTGTTCTGGTTAAGGGTTTTCTCTAGTGTGGTTATTGGTATTCTCTAGTATTCCCTCACATTCTATTGAATTAATAGGAAATCATTTGATTTTAATGAAAACATTACCTAACGAGTGGGCGTTTTTATATCTGAACATCCTAAACATCTAAATGGTTATTTGTTTAAGTTGGGAATTTCCCCTACTTTTTATTAAAAGTTGTATCTTCATTACAGTAGCGAATATCAGATCAGCTGAGGGGCGAGACACTTCATCATTTCTATTACAAATGTCAAAATAATTATTCTGAAATATGAATGCAGATTTATGCTTTGTAAGGCATGTGCATACAACTTAATTCGCCATATACATTTATTCATTGTGGTTACGTAATTATGTTGTGTTATATAATACTGTTTTTATTCGTACAGGAACTGTATCCGATTTCGAAGCAGTAAAAATAACGACTAAAATGTTAAATTATATTTAGCTCAACAATATTTACAAATAACACTTAATTCATACACAAACTGTCATGCTAGTAAAGAGCCACAGAATTTGAGCTGACCTGAAGCTTTTTAAGTTTTTAAGATTTCCAAGATCTTCAGAGTCTGAAGTGTACATTGGTCAACAAAAACATTTCAAGAAATATTATACATGAATATACATGAAGCTTTATCTCCAAGCATTTACACTGTCACTCTGAGCAAAATGTGTCACGGATGCACACAGACAAGATGTTAGGATCCAGTTGCAGCATTTATTGGTAAATCCAAAACATAAATCCCAAGAAAGGCAAAGGTCAAACTCCACGTAGTCAGTTCACAAACAAAAGCCAGAAATATAACGTGCATGTAACAAAACACCGAACCACAACCAAGGACAGACACAACTCAGTATAAATAGACAGACACTAATAACATAATACAGTCCAGCTGGGTGCAATGAACATGGATAATGAGTCGGGTGAGTGTGTATGGGAATTGTAGTCCATGTAACGGGTGGAAATGAGAGTCCGGGATGGAGTGCCCTCTAGTGGCTGATAGGGCACTCTCACTGGTGATCGTGACATTACCCCCCCTCAAAGGAGCGGCTACCAGACGCTCCACCAGTCCAAAAAAAAACAAAAAAAAACAAAAACTCAGGAGGGAGGTGGACAGGAGGAGGATCAGGGGGAGGGATGGCGGGCCAGATCCAGGGTCCCCAACTGATAGCCAGGGTGGTGCTGGAGGAACTGACCAGGCTGGTTCCAGCGGTTCTAGAGTCCTGGCTGGGTGCCAGGGTGGTGCTGGAGGAACTGACCAGGCTGGTGCCAGCGCCTCTGGAATCCTGGCTGAGTGCCAGGGCGGTGATGGCGGAACTGACCAGGCGGGTTCCAACGGTTCCAACGGCCGGGGCAGTGGCAGCAGGGAAGGAAGCCTGGACGACGGTGGCAGGACAGACGGCTTGGTTGACAGCAGGGCTAGCCAAGGGTGCTCTGTGGTCGTATCAGGGAGAGTGGGCAGCTCGGTGACGGCCTCCGTGGCCGTATCAGGGAGAGCGGGCAGCTCGGTGACGGCCTCCGTGGCCGTATCAGGGAGAGCGGGCAGCTCGGTGACGGCCTCCGTGGCCGTATCAGGGAGAGCGGGCAGCTCGGTGACGGCCCCCGTGGCCGTATCAGGGAGAGCGGGCAGCTCGGTGACGGCCCCCGTGGCCGTATCAGGGAGAGCGGGCAGCTCGGTGACGGCCCCCGTGGCCGTATCAGGGAGAGCGGGCAGCTCGGTGACGGCCCCCGTGGCCGTGTCAGAGAGAGCGGGCTCGGGCTGCCCTGGGACGGCAGCGGGCTCGGGCTGCCCTGGGACGGCAGCGGGCTGGAGCGGACTCACTGGCTGGAGCGGGCTCTGGAGCGGACTCACTGGCTGGAGCGGACTCACTGGCTGGAGCGGGCTCACTGGCTGGAGCGGGCTCACTGGCTGGAGCGGGCTCACTGGCTGGAGCGGGCTCACTGGCTGGAGCGGGCTCACTGGCTGGAGCGGGCTCTGGAGCGGACTCACTGGCTGGAGCGGACTCACTGGCTGGAGCGGACTCACTGGCTGGAGCGGGCTCACTGGCTGGAGCGGGCTCACTGGCTGGAGCGGGCTCACTGGCTGGAGCGGGCTCTGGAGCGGACTCACTGGCTGGAGCGGACTCACTGGCTGGAGCGGACTCACTGGCTGGAGCGGGCTCTGGAGCGGACTCACTGGCTGGAGCGGACTCACTGGCTGGAGCGGGCTCTGGAGCGGACTCACTGGCTGGAGCGGACTCACTGGCTGGAGCGGACTCACTGGCTGGAGCGGGCTCTGGAGCGGACTCACTGGCTGGAGCGGGCTCTGGAGTGGACTCACTGACTGGAGCGGACTCACTGGCTGGAGCGGACTCACTGGCTGGAGCGGGCTCTGGAGTGGACTCACTGGCTGGAGCGGACTCACTGGCTGGAGCGGACTCCCTAGCTGGAGTGAACTCACTGACTGGAGCGGACTCACTGACTGGAGCGGGCTCTGGGAAGGCCTCTAGGCCTTGAGGGATAATTGAAGCCTTCCTCCTCCTCTTCCTCCTCTTACGTGAGTGAAGAGAAGACTCAGTGCCCACCTCCTCTGTGGCGGCTGGAACGGACTCACGGACTGGAGCGGACTCACGGGCTGGGAAGTCTCTTCGGTAGGGTTCAGGTTGACCAGGTGTAGCCCACTGGCTTCTATGACCGAGATATTTGATGAAGCCCCAAAAATCCAAAATCTGCAGCCCATCCATCTCCCATTGAGGCAGAGAGTCATTAAGACACTGGTTAAATATGTCCTTCAGCGCAGCATCATTATATCTTAGCCCCACCGCCATTGTCCAGAAATACTGGGCAAAACACCCTACCTCCTCTTCTCCCTGTCGCAAGGCCCTCACCGTCTCCAGCAAAGCCACACGCTCCCTGCCCGTGGCTGGCGGAAGAACCCTCATGCTGCTGGATCCTTGTAGGGTGGTTCGTTCTGTCACGGATGCACACAGACAAGATGTTAGGATCCAGTTGCAGCATTTATTGGTGAATCCAAAACATAAATCCCAAGAAAGGCAAAGGTCAAACTCCACGTTGTCAGTTCACAAACAAAAGCCAGAAATATAACGTGCATGTAACAAAACACCGAACCACAACCAAGGACAGACACAACTCGGTATAAATAGACAGACACTAATAACATAATACAGTCCAGCTGGGTGCAATGAACATGGATAATGAGTCGGGTGAGTGTGTATGGGAATTGTAGTCCATGTAACGGAACATAATAAATGGTCAAAAGTTACAGTGGCATGCTGTACTAATGCAAATAAAACTCCATGATAGCTCAGTGGCTCTCGTGTCCAACCTCTCATTATGGCCAGTCTTGACATCATATGGGATTTTATTTCATTGTCAGGTTTTCACAAAATGTGATGTAGCCAAAAATGTTTGAGTTAAAACTACAGCTCATAAAAATAGACACAAAATGTTGAAGATACTGCAGAAAGTGATATAATGGTAGCATATATTAAAGGTCAATTCTGTGCCATCAACCTTACAGATTTCATGATTACCTAAAAGAAAAAGAAATTTGAATCGACACAATGCAAAATAAGTTATCGTGTTATCATAGTATAGCCCAGAGTGAGTGAGTTTCGGAGCCTCTATCCTTTTTTGCTGTGTGAGTGAATTGGGCTGTCTGAGGCCCCTTCCCTGTCTGCTGCCAATTTGACAGGCCTCTCAGTTTTCCCTTGACGGCATGTCACTGGTACCAAACCAAAAGAGCAGCTTAAGGCTGACACACCACTCAATGCCTTCTACTGTGCCATCAGTGCCAAACACATTAGGGCTGTCACGATAACCGCAATATTGTAATACCTGCAGACATGCCAACCACAGAGGAATGCAAGCAACCACCACAACTGTGATGTTCACGTGTTTTCTCTTTTTCATAAGGCTATGGCCTTCTTGTTTTACACTTCATTCATGTGTATTGAATGTTAAATAAACTAATAATGATAACAATAGTGAAGAATGCATTTTTTACTTAACACTCTGAGGTCTGAGGTATTGCTGGCGATACCACCGCGGTTTTTTTCTTACCAGTGTGAAAGAGACTCAAAATACTCTGTCAATGTTGCACATACAATTAAGAGTTATACACCATTTTAATCTGTGGAATATCTTCTTTTATTTGTGTACACTCAGAGTAAAAACAAAATGTTGTGCTTTTTGCAAAATAAAGAAAACTAACATGATGTGTGTCCTCTTGTCTCCCTCTGAACGAAGTCCAATCTGATAGTTCTCAGAAAATGAACTGTAACTTAGTGAATACTAATCACAAAAATTTTTGACTCATGTCTAAAAAAATGTTGAAATGTCAGGTTTTAAATCGTGTAAGTCAAATAAAAAACAAATATTCTCTGTTTATGTAATCTGTATGAAAATAGAGCCATGTCAGAAGTTCTTGATTCAGCCAGTCAATACATGCATACATCGTCTCAATCGTGTATTTATTGTCTTGAAAAGTGTTTTGAATAGCCATAGTAAGCGATCTCTGGCCTCTGTTAGTTCCTGGATTGCCTATTCTTCTTTAGCCGGTATTTGTGGACTAAAGGTGCACAGAGCGCCCTCCGGCTGCAAGTATGAATTGAAAACGTCTCGGGTTACGTCTGTAACCCTGGTTCCCTGAATAAGGGAACGAGACGCTGCGTGGTCGCTTTGGGAACGCCTCTGCGTGATTACGTCTTGAAGCACTTGTGTAATCGAACCAATAGTTTAACTGGACGTCAGAGCGGGTGACGTCACGGACCAGGAAACTATAAAGCACCCCTGTGAACAAAGAACGCTAGCTTCTGATATGGATGAAGCAAGCGTTCACAGGCGTGCAGGGAGTATGGCTAAGCTACCCAGCGTCTCATTCCCTTATTCAGGGAACCAGGGTTACAGACGTAACCCGAGACATTCCCTTTCATGGGAACATTGACGCTGCGTAGTCGCTTTGGGAACGCTATCCCAACTAGGCCATAAGACCAAATGCCTGTTTGTATCATCTTTCAGGACGACAGATATCATTGCGGGGAACCCCCGAAATCAAAGCCTTTGAGGCAGCCATACTCCTGGTAGAATGTGCCCGGACGGCCAAAGGCGAGGGCTGTCCGGATGACTTATAAGCAAGAGAGATGGCCTCGACCACCCACTTGCTTATTCTCTGCTTAGACGCGGGACCTCCCTTGTTAGGGGACCTGTAACATACAAACAATTGTTCTGTTTTTCGCCACAGGGCAGCTCTGTGGACATAGATGTCTAAAGCCCTCACTGGGCAGAGCAGATTAGTTTTTCCTGATCCTCATTTGTGAAAGGTGGAGGACAAAAGGCCTGCAGTACAATAGGCCCTGGGACATGAGTAGGGACCTTGGGTATATACCCAGGTCTAGGATGCAAGAAAGCTTTGACCATTCCAGGCACAAAGTCTAAACATGAAGGAGCAACTGAAAGTGCCTGAAGATCTCCAATTCTTTTAAGAGATGTAATAGCCAGTACCGTTTTTAACAAAATACCGTTTTTAACAAAAACACAAAAAACATTCATTTAAAAAACACTTACAGACAATGCCTTTTCCAAGAGTAAATGAAGTATGGATAGAGATTGGTATCGCCTGTGTGCACTCTCAAATATCTCACACAAAATGGCTGAACAGCACATGCTCTGCTTAAATATAGACATGTCACCACTAGAGGTTGTTAAATTGCAAAACTAGAGCTGAGAACAGCATACCAGCTGCCCACGAGCCAGCTCCAGCCCACCACGAACCAGCTTCTGAACCGCCATGGCTGCCCATGAACGCTGACCCGCCTTGGCATCCCAAGGCTCCCGAACTACCATGGCTACCCAACGCTCCTGACCTGCTTTGGCGTCCCAAGGCTCCCGAACTGCCATGGCTTCCCGTCTCTCCTGACCTGCCTTGGCATCCCAAGGCTCCCAAATTACCATGGCTACCCGACGCTCCTGACCTGCCTTGGCATACCAAGGCTCCCGAACTGCCGTGGCTGCCCGAGGCACCTGACCTGCTGTGGTGCTTAGAGTCCCTGGACCTGCCCTGGAGACCTCCTTACCCGTCCGTACATTCACCCTCACCTGTCAGTAGGTCTCCAGGGCACCCACCTCCCCTCCCCGGTTGTGCCATCCATGGCACGAGGATGCGCCTTCCGGGAGGGGGACATTATGTTAGGGTTCCAGTCATTCCCGGACTACACTTCCCATAATCCTCCCTGGCAATCACCTGCACTCACTCCACCAATCATTAATCACCACACCCAGCTGCAGCACATTACCTGGACTATTTAAGCCATGCACTTCCTCACACACATTGCACAGTCTTGTTTACTCTGTTGCATTTCTGAGCATTATTTACCCTGTCTGTCTGCCTGCCTGTTTCTGATCCTGTCTGTTCCCTGTGTACAAATCTCTGCCACCTGCCCTTTGGACCTTTTTTATTTTTATTGTTTATTGTTTCCTGGTTTTGTGAATGATATCTGCCTGCCCTGATCTACTGCCTGTTCCACGACCACGATTCTGCCTTGTCCCTGCTGTACCTTTTTGCCACTGTTTGACCCTTGCCTGTTTAACTACGAACTCTGCTTTAATAAAGCTTGCACATGGATCCGATCCTGACTCCCGCTTCATTACAGGCGGGGCTTACGTAACCCACTTACATAAGAGTAGGGGGAAATCTGGAACCGGTCGTTTGGAGAGACTGTTTATGATTTATGGGGATTATGAAAAAGGGAGTGGGTGGATTTTTACCATTATAGGCTGGTTGTTTACACACACTGTGGATAGACATCTGTGTTCAAACACTTTATAAAAGTTAATTTTTTAACTTTTAGGTCACCTTTAATTAAGACTCCGGCCCTATTTACACCTGGTATTAAGATTTGTTTTGGTAATTTTCAAAAATGTTCTACCCCTGTTTATATAGCATTGTGTTTTAGTTGTTCTTGGTCAGATCTCGTTTATGCATTGTGTGGTTTGCGTTATTTTCCTGTGTGTTCATTCAGAGAATGTGGATTATTAATAAAGTCTGTTTTGTTTTTGAATCTCCTTCGTCTTTGTGTCTGCTGACTACACTGTAACTCTTATTTATATAGCCAGAAAAATATAAAAAAAAAAAAAAAAAAAAAAAGCTATAATATTGCATACTGCGATATTGTGCCACTCAAAATCACCGCAAGGGAAATTCCTTCACTGTGACAGCAGTGAATAAATCATTGTCATTGTTTTTCCTAATGTAAGAAGGCTACAGCTTCATGTCAGTTCAACTAAAACAACAACATTCACAATTCATGTTTCAGATAAGAAGATAACATCTTTTCTGCCTTATCTTGTTACATTAAGGAAGCGTGAAGCTGACACAGATAAAACGTTAATGGAATCTTCTTTGTTTACCTGTAGGCTTGTTTGGTGCTTTAAAGGGATAGTTCATCACATTTATATTTACCCAATTCTCACATTTTACTTAGTTTTTTTTTTTTTTTTTTATACGTTTCTGAAAAAGATGACAAGTAGAATCAACTAAAGTTGACATAAAATATCTAAAACTATTGAGTCTTACCTCTTGATGGCCTTGTAGCAAATGATGACAGTCAGGAGGAGGAAGACCACAGATGCACAGCTTACTGTCCCCAGAACTAAGATCTCCATCTCTCTCCTCCAGGGTATTATGGGGGATACAGTGGAGGGAGCCACTGGAAGAGAGACAGTGTTAAAAATAGGACTAGGTTAAATAAATTGATTTCTCGATTATAATCGATTCTCAGTTTGAAGAAGCTATATCGATTCTAAAATCCCAAGAATAGATCTTTCAAGTGTTTTCAGTTGATAAATGAACTGAGATTTGTAGCATACCTCCCATCCAATAAATTGCAATAAGCTTTGTGCTTTGTTACTTCTGATATGAAACAAAGTATCAGCATTCAAATTCTGTCAATTTATTATAAAATTCAAACAAATACAGTTTGGCTCTCATTAATTTGGCATGACAGATAGTGCCTCAGTTTAAGCAAAGTGTCAGGGAAAAGCGCAGATTAACAGATTATCTCTTCCGCTTTACTAATAGTTACAGCATGAAATAAACATGAATGAACATCCAAAGGTATGTTGAAAGACGTCAATAAAACAGCTTGAAATCAAATTTCAAGTAATGTTACATTTACCTCAGAAAAGCCAGCTCATTAGCCAGCTAGAAAAATAGCCTACAAATCAGTTAATTTTAACATTTAATATTATAGTGAATTACCAACTGGGGTTCCCTGTTTACACTATAGTTAGATTTTTTTTCCTTGAGGAAATTGGCCATCTACTGTACCTGATAGGCCCCAATTAATCTATTCAATACAAATCTAATTGAATCGTATCGAAGTGCAATCTTGTGAATTGAAATCGTATTGAATCGTGAAATTTGTATCAATGCCCAACCCTATTTAAAATTTGCATTTGGAAGCATCTGGTTGCTGTCCACCCACATGATAGGTCAAAGGAGCTCTCCATGCAAGTTAAACAGGCCATCGTTAAGCTTCAAAAACAAAACAATCAGAGAGATAGCAGGAACATTAGGAGTGGCCAAATCAACAGTTTGTGGTAGATGAACGCAGGATCCTCTCCATGGTAAAGAAAAAACCCCAGGACCCCCATTATAGAACACTCTCCAGGAGGTAGGTGTGTCATTGTCTAAGTCTACAATCAAGAGAAGACTTTACAAGAACAAATACAGAGCCTTCACCACAAGGTGCAACCATTCATAAGCCTCAAGAATAAGAATAAGATTAAGAATAAGGGAAAAAAAAGCCAGCCCAGTTCTGGAAATGCACTCTTTGGTCTAATGAAACAAAGATCAGAAAGCTTGGAACAGCTTATGATCCAAAGCATACAACATCATCCATAAAACACAGGCAGTGTGGGGGGCAGTACAGGGATATACAGTCTGCACAGATTCTGCCAAAAGCGGCAAAGTTGATTGAGCAGTGCATCACGGCACAGATGGACAATGACCCAAAGCACACTGCAAATGTAACCCAGGAGTTTTTAAAGGAAAATAAGTGGAATATTCTGCAATGTCCGAGTCACATGATCTCAACCCAATCGAGTATGCGTTTCACTTGCTGGAGACAAAACTAAAGGCAGAAAGACCCATAGACAAACAACAACTGAAGACAGGTACAGGCCTGGCAAAGCATCACAAAGGAGGAATCCCAGGCTTTGGTCATGTCCATGGGTTCCAGACTTCAGGCTTTGGATCAGGAGTGTATCTTAACCATTTATGATCATCCCACCCATCCCTAATGTAGAGAACAGTACTTTTACTATTATCACTCTCAAACTGGTCTCTCACACCAATACTGCTTGATGGCCCAATCACAAGGCTGCAGCATTCTGCTCTACTCCATTTATCATTCCATATCCAAGAGGCGCTTTATTTGGACCATTACACAGCCATCTCATCCAGAAACATATTAGTGCTTCAGGTTGCTCTACCTTCCCCTCCACTTTAAAGTTCAAATTAGTTTTTTTCTGGTTGGGAACTGATAGTGGCACCCTGCTTTACTGAGCAGATTTAATAGTACTTATAAAAATGCACAGGAGAAGGCTAATTAACAAGTTCATTGCCCTCATGAGCACACAGGGCTACTGCCTCTCCTCTCTCACTCTCCCTTCCTCTAGCTCTTAGTCTTCTCACTTTCCACCGCTCTATAGCTCCCTTTCTGCCACTTTTTGCCTTTCTGTCTAAATACTTTTGAGAATTGAGCCTCAGATTCAGGTGTATTTGTTCTGAAACGAAGGCTTTTGACAGTGTTTGGGATTGACAACCATATATACTAGTAAGTCTCAAATTCTGTTCATACAACAGCTTTCAATAGTGGCTCAAATACCGTCTGTATGATAGCGACTAGAATGAAAACACCAGTCTTGTACCCCTTTTACATCAGTATTATTACATTATGCTCACCAAGACTCCATTTATTTGATCCAAAATACAGTAAAGACAGTAATATTGTGAAATATTGCTACAATTTAAAATAACTGTTTTCTATTTTAAAGGTGCCCTAGAACTTTTTTAAAATATGTAAAGTCTAAGGTGTCCCCTGAATGTGTCTGTGAAGTTTCAGCTCAAAATACCTCATAGATTTTTTTTAATTCAGTTTTTTAACTGCCTATTTTGGGGCATAATTAGAAATTAACCGTTTCAGGGTGTGTGGCCCTTTAATTCTCGTGCTCCACGCCCCAAGAGCTCGCGCTTGCCTTAAACAACATAAAAAAGTTCAAACAGCTAATATAACCCTCAAAATGGATCTTTACAAAGTGTTCGTCGTGCAGCATGTCTAATCGCGTAAGTACAGTGTTTATTTTGATGTTTACATTGATTTTGAATGAGTTTGAGGCTATGCTCCGTGGCAAATGGCTAATGCTACCCTGTTGGAGAGATTTATAAAGAATGAAGTTGTGTTTATGCATTATACAGACTGCAAGTGTTTAAAAATGAAAATAGCGACGGCTCTTGTCTCCGTGAATACGGTAAGAAATGATGGTAACTTTAACCACATTTAACAGTACATTAGCAACATGCTAATGAAACATTTAGAAAGACAGAAACATTTTTTGCTATTGTCCTTGCTTGCTTACCTAGTCTGTTGATTCAGCTGTGCACAGATCCAGACGTTCTGCCCTTGTCTAATGCCTTTCATCCAGACGTTAATACTGGCTGCCCTTGTGTAATGCCTCGATCATGGGCTGGCATATGCAAATATTGGGGGCATACACCCCGACTGTTACGTAACAGTCGGTGTTATGTTGAGATTTGCCTGTTCTTCGGAGGTCTTTTAAACAAATGAGATTTATATAAGAAGGAGGAAACAATGGAGTTTGAGTTGGTGGAGTTGGAGTTTCTCAAACTCCAAACAATGGAGTTTGAGTTGGTGTTAAAGCTGAATTTTCTTCATGCTGCTTAAGCATTTTATGGAAACGGTGGGGATTCTTCAGGATTCTTTTTTAAATATAAACTTCATAAGAACAATTTTATTTAGAACAGGTCAAACTGTCAGGAGGTGGAAATTTTGAACAAAACTTTTAAATGGTTGTGTACATGTGTGAACTGATTACAGCCATTATGACTTCTTACCCATTGCATCAAAACCAGCATGTAACTACAAACACTGAACTTGATGTAGTAGATGTTCTCAAAACCTATAAACAAACACAAGAGATGCAGCAAGCGTGTTTGTGGAAAGGTTACGTAGTAACAATCAGTTAGGTCATCATTAAGCAAGATAGTGAAAAGATAAGATAGTGGCCCGATTTTAAGAAAGGTTCAGAATAGGGATGCACAGATGTATCGGCCAATCATCAGTATCGCCTGATAAAAGCATTTAATATACATTTAGTATTTTAAAAATATATAGCATTTATTTATAGCATAATTATGTCTGAAAATAAATAGCAGTTGAATATAATAGTTTGGGCTCTGTTGTTATATTTACCAAATGAGAGGGTGTGGCAAGCGGGGCGTGGTTCAGCGAAGTCTGCAGTGGGAGAGAGAGGCAGGAGACGTGCGGTGAGTGAGTGGGTTAAGCGCAAATAAAAAAACACCTGTCTCCTGTTTCAGTAATTTGCGTGGAGAGAGTATAAAACGCCAGGAGAAGCAGGAGCGAGGGAGAGAGAGAAGGACTACTCCTGGAATTCTGTTGTGTTTGTTGGAGTGAATTTGATGTTGATTTTTTACCGTTTTGTGCCCCGGGGCGGGGCGGGAATGGCCAGATTCCTTATTTGGCTCCCAGAGTCCCGTCCAGGGGGACCCCGCTCCTGTTTCTCCACTCTCTCCACATCAGCCGCTAAATCCACTCTCTGCCACTGGAGCAACGGGGAGGTCTGGGCCGGCCTGCTGGCATTGCGGGGACCGGGACCATTTCGTGAACAGGTGCCCAGTTATGGAGGTGGAGACAATGATCCGGGTCCTGGATGTCCCGCAGGCTGCCCCCGGTCAAGCTGGGTGGTACCAAATACCTGTGAGTATCAAGGGGGGTACCTATCAGGCATTGGTGGATTCAGGATGTAACCAAACCTCAATCCATCAAAGTCTGATACAATCCGGGGCATTGGATACAAGCCGCATGGTTAAGGTGCGTTGTGTGCATGGGGATGTGGTGGAGTATCTTATTCGGCCATTCATTATTCAATTCCAGGGGCAAAAAAATAGTGTTGAGGTGGCAGTTAACCTCACAACCCGCACCTCCGGCATCCGTTAATTTTGGGAACCAATTGTCCAGCGTTTAAAGAATTATTGGGGGTTTTATGTGCGGATGCCTCTTGGGGAAAAAATGCACCGGAGGGGAACGCGAGTGTGCAGGCGGGAGAGACTGAACCGGGACCAATGAGTACTGCCTCAGGGGAACAGAGTGAAATCGAGAGATTTATTTTCTCGGAGCGCGATGATTTTCCCCAGGAGCAGTCTCAGGATGAGACGCTGAAAGATGCGTTTGAACAAGTCAGTACCATCAACGGTCAGCCTCTCCATCCTGGACAACCGCTTACCTATTCATATTTTGCAATTATTAAAGATATGTTGTATCAAGTGACCCAAGACACTCAGACAAAAGAAGATACAACCCAGTTATTAGTTCCTAGGAGCCGCCGGGAAATGCTTTTTCAGACGGCTCATTCTAATCCAATGGCTGGTCTTTTAGGACAGGTGACGACACTAAATCGCCTCATGACCCGATTTTTTTGGCCGGGCATTCACGAGGCTTGTCGTGAATGTCAGTTGGTAAACCCACCGGCCACCCCAAAAGTGCCTTTGCGCCCAATTCCATTAGTGCAGGTCCCCTTCGAAAGAATTGGTATGGACCTCATCGGGCCATTAGAGCGATCAGCAAGAGGACATCGTTTTGCATTAGTCATTGTGGATTATGCAACACGATATCCAGAAGCAGTGGCTCTCCGCAACATTTCCGCTAAGAGTGTTGCTGACGCACTATTTTCTTTAATCTCCCGAGTGGGGATTCCCAAGGAAATCCTCACTGATCAGGTCCCGGCGTTTATGTCACGGACGTTATGCAAACTTTACGAATTATTGGGCATTAAATCGATTCAGCGTCTTTCACCCACAAATTGACGGACTGGTCGAACGTTTTAATCACACACTTAAAACAATAATTCATAAATTCGTTCAGGATGACGCCAAAAATTGGGATAGATGGTGGGAACCCCTGTTGTTCGCTGTGCGAGAGGTCCCGCAAGCCTCCACGGGGTTTTCCTCCTTCGAGTTGCTCTATGGTCATCAGCCCAGGGATGTCATCTCTCGCCCTCCCAGCTAATTGATTTAACCAGATTACAGGCAGAGTTTGCTGACATGTTTTCTCCCCTACCTGGCCATACGAACCTCATTCAGCACCATATCGAGACGGAGCCGGACGTAGTGGTTCGCAGCCGGCCATATTGCTTGCCTGAACACAAGAAAAAGGTAGTTCAGGAAGAATTAGGTGCGATGCTTGAAATGGGGGTAATAGAAGAATCCAACAGCCCGACAGTTTTGGTTTCTAAAATGGACGGCTCTGTGCGGTTCTGTGTGGATTATCGCAAGGTGAATGCTGTGTCGAAATTCGACGCATATCCAATGGCATGGGTTGATGAATTGCTTGACTGGCTCGGTACGGCTTGTTTTTATTTGACATTGGACTTAACAAAGGGTTATTGGCAGATCCCCTTGTCTCCATTATCCAGAGAAAAAACAGCTTTCACGACGCCGTTTGGATTACACCAATTTGTTAGACTTCCGCTCGGGCTGTTCGGGGCACCGGCTACCTTTCAGCGGCTGAGTGTCACGGCCCCATGCTGCATATGCGGCCGCCTATCTGGATGATATTATCATATTTAGTAATGACTGGCAGCGGCATATGCAGCATTTGAGGGCGGTCTTAAGGTCGCTGAGGGGAGCCGGGCTCACGGCCAACCCGAAGAAGTGTGCGATTGGGCGCGTGGAAGTAAAGTATCTGGACTTCCACTTGGGGAATGGACAGGTGCGTCCCCAAATTGATAAGACTGCAGCAGTTGCGACCTGTCCGTGCCCCAAGACCAAAAAGGAGGTAAGACAGTTCTTGGGGCTGGCGGGATATTACAGAAGGTTTGTGCCTAATTATTCGGACATGACCAGCCCCTTGACAGATCTTACTAAAAAGGAAGCACCTGATACGGTTCAATGGACGGAGCCATGCCAGCATGCGTTTACCCAGGGAAAAGCTGCTCTGTGTGGCGGGCCGTTGCTTCACTCTCCTGATTTTTCTCTCCCTTTTGTGTTGCAGACTGTCCCAGGAGATAGAGGGCGAGGAACGGGCGGTGCTGTACATTAGTCGTAAGCTCTCTAAGAGAGAGACTAAGTACAGCACCGTGGAGAAGGAGTGTTTGGCCATCAGGTGGTCCATCCTCACCCTCCGCTATTATCTCCTGGGACGGGAATTCACCCTCTGTTCGGACCACGCTCCTCTGCAGTGGCTACACCGCATGAAGGATACCACCGCGTGTATCACCCGTTGGTATCTAGCTTTACAGCCTTTTAAATTCAAAGTGGTCCACAGGCCGGGTGTTCAGATGACTGTTGGTGATTTCCTCTCCAGAAAGGGGTGGGGGGTGGGTTGAGTTGGGCGTCGGGGGTATGTGGCAAGGGGGGCGTGGTTCAGCGAAGTCTGCAGCGGGAGAGAGAGGCAGGAGACACGCGGTGAGTGAGTGGGTTAAGTGCAAATAACAAACACCTGTCTCTTGTTTCAGTAATTGGCGTGGAGAGAGTATAAAACGCCAGGAGAAGCAGGAGCGAGGGAGAGAGAGAAGGACTACTGGCTGCCACACTCCTGGATTTCTGTTGTGTTTGTTGGAGTGAATTTGATGTTGATTTTTGACCGTTTTGTGCCTGTCTGCACACCTCTTGTTTTGTGGATAAATAAAAGCAGCCAGTAGTCAAAGCCGACCGTCATCTTCCTTCCTACACTATGAACTCTGTTACAGAGGGTTCCCTGTTTATTCTATATTCTATGTGACTCTCAAGACATGCCTCGATATATAGCACTTATTTATAGCATAATTATGTCTGAAAATAAATAGCAGTTGAATATAATAGTTTGGGCTCTGTTGTTATATTTACCAAATGAGAGGGTTCCCTGTTTAGTTTCCGTGACTCTCAGGACATGCCTCGGTCTCTGTAGTGTTGTTATAGGTCATATTCACGTAGCAGCAGTGGTGATGAGAGAATGCACTTGAGAAACAGTTTACAGAGAAGAAATCCATCTACATATAAAATAATTGTCACGGTTGAAGATCTGCAGTCTCTGTCTGTGGTCTGTGTTTATGTTGTGCTGTCACGTTAATTGTTTCATGTGGGCGTCGCTGTTTTCAATCCAGGACTGCCTATTTATTGCCTTGTCTTTCGTCTCGTGTTTGTCAGATCGTTGTTGGAGTTCCCTGTCCTGTTCCCCTGTTTTCCTCGTGTGTGCTTCCGTTTGGAGTTGGTTCTTCGTGTCTTCATTCTGGATTATTGTTTCATCGTTGGATTCTTCACTTCTACTCACACTCCCACGGACTTCACCACGATCATCTCACCATGGCCCACCGAAGTCCCTGTGTCGCCGCTCTCCTGCTGTTTGTGTGTTTGTCCCTGACTTTCTGGCGTGAAGCTCTATAAATGAGATATTTTGACTTGCACTTACATCTATCTTTATTTCCCGTGACAATAATGTACACAAATTATTGTTGACTTTCTAAATAATAAACGTATAACGCATCTACTAATAATTATATATAAATAAACTGCTGCAAATATGTTAGAAAAGATGCATCATGATACAAATGCCAACTTGTATCCGATGCACACTTTTTAAATCGATGCATCACATCGTTAACTTTTATGCTGATGCACCGATGCAAATCTGTGAATCTTACCATCGCTAATTCTGAATAATCGGTTATTGGTATCGGCTGAGAAATTTTGTATCGGTGCATCTCTAGTTTAGAGTTCTTACCAGATGAGCACAGTCTTCAGCACGAGAATCAGCATTATTTTAATGTAAAAGAGCACTGGTACACTGTTACACAGGAGTAATACTACAAACATCGCTTTGTTACTCCTCATTATTCTCTCAAACCTCCCATTAATTAAAGGGCTGTGAGGTATTAGCCAGCAGCTTTGGAGTATAAATCACTGAATAATTCTCCACTGGGTCGAGAACAATGCATCAGCAACTTCAGAAGGGCTTCTCTTTTGCTGTTTATCATCCAGATTGATGACTCCGAACGGACGGAAAAACACAAATGCATAACTGCGGAAATAATTCAACAGAGCAGAAAGTAACTCTTATATTGATTACCAAGTCAGATTCTTTACAGATGAACTATGACACAGCCGGAAATCAAAATACATTATAGAGAAGGCAGAAAGATTCAGGGCAAGTGAACAAGTGACCTTATTTAAATATCATAGTGGACTTGCCCATTTGTTAAAACATCTACATGAGAATGTATACTGGTTGATTACACAACTTTAATGTTAATACATTAAGACTTTAAAAAGCAAGAACATTTCCCAGCTGTGACTTTACCTCCCCTTATTTCAAAATATGTCTGCTTGTATAGGGCCCACAGTGTTCTCAGTCTGATAACTTGCAGCAAAGAGTGAAATGACTAATATTCAATAATGAGTGTAGTGGCTGCCTGGAAGACAGGGCCTGTCCTCGGAAGACTCTTTACTCTCAAATGGCCCAACACACGCTATGTGCTTACAGAGAAAAGATGACTGCCCCAAAGAAATCGATGCAGGAAAGGAAAACTTATTTGTATATTGGAATATTCTTGATCCTCAAGGGATCTGGGAACCCTTAAAGTTTGACATCTAATACTAATATTATTAATCTATTAACAATTAATAATTAATATAGAAACTAATAGTATTAGATGTCTATGCACCTGTGCATCCTCGCTCAAAGCTCCTCAGGAAGCTTCCTCATGCCTTGTTCCTCAACTCCTTGCTGTGAATTTATAGAATTGAAATGGCATTTATAGAATTAAAATGGCCTTCAAGATTTTCTTTGATCATTTTCCAGATCACAGGCGGAGGAGCGAAGAAATGAGGAAGCATCCATTGTAGTATTGAGAAGCTCACAGGGAAGCATATATGAGAGAGAAGGGCTTTTAGAAGCCGTGGCAAATATTACACTCAAAATAAAGCTCTCATAGAAATATCTTTTGGAAAATGACTTATCGCGAGAGGAAAATGACTCATCGCGAGAGTTTTAGTCGCATAACATCCGTTAATGGAAATGGCATTATGTCTCAATAATTTTTTATCAACATTTATAAAATATCGCAAATGTTTTGCGCCCTTAAGGGATTAAACAGACAGGACAGCCCACATCTTATATTTCTTTTTTTTTTTTCTTTTTTTATTTCAAGGACAAATGCTATTGTTTGTACAGAGATTATACGTTTTTACATTTTCAATCCCTCCCCAACCAACCCAAAACAACCTGCCTTACATGATATTTATTAATGGTGATAGTAAAAAAGATGATGAAAATAATGATACAATATTAAAACAAAATAGGGTAAAAATATCCCACAGTTAGACAATGGCAATGTCAATAAAAAAAAAAAACAACAAAACAAACAAACATACACAAAAAAAAAAATAAAAATTGGACACCACAATCAAAAGTGAAACCATGATACAACAATAAACACAAGCTCTACAAGTTTACATATGTAAATACTCCCCAGGAAGAACATTTATGGCAGAGAAATAAGATAACAAGGGTTGCCAGACATATGAAAATTTGTGGGAATGTCTAGTTGAATATTTAATCTTTTCCAAATGTAAGTATAACATCAGATCCTGAAGCCAATGCGATGCTTTAGGTGGGTTCGCAGATTTCCAATGTAATAACACCCGTCTACGAGCCAACAAGGATGCAAAAGCAATAATGTTTAATTGTCTTCGAGTCAGATTCTATTCATCAGTTGGAGCACCAAATATAGCAAATTCAGCACATGGCTTCAGTTGTACGTTACATATTTGAGAGAGTGTATCAAATATGGTTGACCAGTAAACAGTAAGTGTAGGGCATGTCCAAAACATGTGAGTCAGATCAGCTTCTTCAGTGTGACATCTAATACAGGTCTTATCAAAAGTAGGATTGAAGGAAGCAATCCTTACCCTGCTTAGATGCACACGGTGTAAAACCTTAAACTGTATAAGACTCAATCGGGCGCAAGAGGTGCTATCATTCACTCTATGGAGGGCATTGCTCCAGAACTCCTCTGAGAATACTGTTCCAAGCTCTCTTTCCCATTCACTTTTAACTTTATCTGTTCCTGCACTTTTTAAAGACATGAAAATTGTATAGATTCTTGAGATAAAACCTTGTAGATGGAGGGGAACTTCGAACAAAGAGTCTGCAGGAGACTTAGGTGGAATATGTGGAAATGATGGGCTTTGGGCATTCACAAAATGTTG
Source organism: Chanodichthys erythropterus (assembly GCF_024489055.1). Lineage (NCBI taxonomy): Eukaryota > Metazoa > Chordata > Actinopteri > Cypriniformes > Xenocyprididae > Chanodichthys > Chanodichthys erythropterus. The sequence continues at coordinate 6,949,152 of NC_090224.1, read as the reverse complement.
TGTCTGAAAATAACGAAAAAGGTCAGCTTGATTAAGATTGAATTTGGACCGCAAATCATTAAAACTAGCAAAAAGACCATCAATATAAAGATCACCAAATTGAGTGATGCCTTTATCTTGCCATTGTTTAAATGCAGAATCCAGTTTGGCAGGGAGAAATGCATGATTGGCGCATATTGGACTGTGAAGCAAAAGTGCTTGTCTCAGCTGTAAATGTTGGCGTAGCTGAGTCCAAATTTTAAGAGTAGAATGAACAACCGGATTTGATGTATATTGTGCTATATTAATTGGTAGGCTAGATGTTAATAGGGCTTGTAGAGAGGTTGCTGTGCAAGATTTAGATTCTGTTTCGCACCAATCAGTGGTACCTGATGAGTGCATCCAGTAGACTATCTTTTGAACTTGAGCTGCCCAATGATAATATAACAAATTAGGGAGAGCTAAACCCCCATCATTGCTATGTTTCTGGAGAAACTCTTTCCGAATCCTAGGGGTTTTTCCATCCCATATAAAATTAGAAATAAGTTTGTCTAATCTTTTGAAAAAAGCTTTGGATAGGAAGATGGGTAGGCACTGAAATAAATATAAGAATCTTGGGAGAACTGTCATTTTAACACAGTTCACCCTGCCAGCCAGGGTTAGATGAAGAATCCTCCATTTTTGAAGATCAGATTTGAGTTTAATCAAAAAAGGAGTAAAGTTGTTTTCAAATAGTCCTTTAAAGTTATGTGCAATATTGATGCCCAGATATTTAAACCCAGATCTTGCCAAGCGAAAGGGGAACGCAGAGTCAGGCATTTGCCTGGCGAGTGTGTTAACAGGCATGCATTCACTTTTAGAGATATTCAATTTATAGCCAGAGAAAGTCCCAAAATTGTGCAAAATTTTGATAATGTCATTGATGCATGATGAAGGATTTGAGATGTAAAGAAGCAAGTCATCAGCATATAATGAGAGCTTATGTTCAACACCCCATCTGTTTATACCATGAAAAGAAGGTGTGGATTTTAATACCAGAGAGAGTGGTTCAATTGCAATTGTAAACAGAAGGGGGCTTAATGGGCACCCCTGCCGAGTGCCCCTTGATAGAGAAAAGTTTTTGGATCGCCATTTATTAGTAACCACTGAAGCAACTGGGGAAGTATACAGAAGTCGGGTCCACTCTATAAATCTGGGGCCGAATCCAAACTTATTCATAGCAAAGAAAAGGTAGTCCCATTCCACGCGATCAAATGCTTTTTCGGCATCTAGCGAAACTACAATTTCAGGGGTGTCCTGGGATTGAGGGGTGTAAAGAACATTCAAAAGACGACGAATGTTAGAGAAAATGTGCCGACCTTTTATAAAGCCAGTCTGATTAGCTGAAATTATATTGACCAAGGGAGACTCTAATCGAATAGCCAGTAATTTGGCTAAAATTTTGACGTCTGCATTTAACAACGAAATTGGTCGATATGAGCTACATTGTGTAGGGTCTTTCTCAGGCTTTAATAGAAGTGTAATCAATGCTTCGGTAAGGGACTTTGGTAAAGTTCCTTGGGACAAGGAATATTCAAACATATTAAGCAAAAGTGGGGATAATTTAGTAGAAAACTGCTTATAGAATTCGATCGGAAAGCCATCAGGCCCTGGGGCCTTGCCGCTTTGCAACGCTGATATGGCCGCAGATATTTCTTGTAGCTGGAGGGGATGATCTAAATCTTTTTTATGTTCTGGTGAAATAGTGGGAAGATTTATGATGTCAAAAAACTCTACCAATTTAGACTGATCCTTAGGGGTTTCTGATTTATAAAGGCTAGAATAAAAGTTCATAAACGTGTTATTAATTTTAAGGAGATCGGTAGTTACATCCCCAGCATCATTTGTGATTTGAGAAATATGTTGAGCTGATGATCTGGATTTAAGCTGGTGGGCTAGAAGTCGGCCAGCCTTATCACCGTGCTCATAGAAAAAACCTCGTGACCGGAGAATAAGCCGTTCTGCATGGTTTGACGAAATTAAATTATATTGAGTTTGAAGTTCAATCCTTTCTTTATAAAGTTCTGGTGTAGGAGAAGTAGAGTACTGACTGTCAATTTTGGATATCATCCCAATTAGCTGTTGCCTTTTCCTTTCCCTCTCTTTGTTAATAAAAGCAGTGTATGAAATAATGTCCCCCCTGAGCACTACTTTCAGCGTCTCCCAAAGGAGAGAAGGGGAGATTTGCTCTGTGGCGTTGTATTGTAAAAAGTTGTCAATTGAAGAGGATATGTGTTTGCAAAATTAGTCATCTGACAATAGTGAAGAATTAAATCGCCATATGTGGTTCGTAAAATTAGATGAAAAGGAGAGATCTAGTAATAAGGGAGCATGATCAGATTCTACAATAGCAGAATAATCAACTCCCTTTACTGAGGAGAGGAATATGAAAGTAGAGGAGTATGAAATAGTTTTCCAGACACCATGATAAAACGACCCTGAGGGTCAGCAATAACTTCAGAGGGAGAGAATTGAATTTTTTTGTGTATTATTATAGCTGTTCCTCTTGCCTTGGCATTAAATTTAGAATGGAAAATGTGACCTGCCCATGGTTTCTTCAACCGGATTTAAGGATTTAAGACGTTTAAGGTGGGAAAAGATTTTTGACCTTTTTATAGGACCATTAAGACCTTTAACATTCCATGATGTAAACCTAATACATGACTTTCCTGTCATTCCTGTTTAAACATTGAACATAGTTCACTATAAGAAGATAAACACTGCACCTGTGGCATAGACAGAGCTGGTACCCAGCTAAATTTCTCATCCCAAAACAAAACAAAAACAAATGGAGTATCCATTGAAAAAAACAAAAAGGGAAAATAAAAGAAAAACACAATCAATAAGGCAGTAAACCAACCCATGAACATTAGAACACTTTTTCCTATGTTTACCTCCCCAACTGAGGTAAGCTGCAGGACTCCTATCACCCCGTTACACTCCCAGTAACTCTTCATTATCTACTTAGCTGTTGAGCCCCCCGGCAACCTTCACATCACAGCAATTTGTAAATACTGTATATACTGTATTTAGACAGGTTAAGAGAAAAAAAATAAAAAATAAAAATAATAACAAATAAAGGGGGGGCACTTAGTCCGTCTTCCGATCATTGATGTCATCAATCATAAGCAGAACATACGCCTGTGTTTTTAGTCTGCAGTAAAAGTAGCTGTGTGTGCATATCTTTAAAGTAACATTAGTCAGTTAGAAATGTGTGGTTAGCAAATTACTGCCCTGCTACAGCCAACGTCGCGTTGATTCGTCGTTCGTAAAAGGCTTCGGCTTCGGGTGCTGACTCAAAAGTGAAGGTTTCCCCGTCGTGTGTGAATCGCAAGCGGGCAGGGTAGAGAAATCTGAAACGGATCCCTTTCTGGTAGAGCATTGTTTTAATGTTCTTGAATGCAGCGCGCTTCTTGGAGAGTGCCGCGCTTAAGTCAGGATAGAATCTGATAGTCTTCCCTCGATACTGCAGCTCGTGTTGCCTAGCCCAGTGCAAAGCTCGTTCCTTCTCCTGGAATCGATGAAAACATACGATAATGGGTCTTGGAGGTAGGCCCTTTCTGGGTTTAGGCGCCAATCCGCGATGCGCTCTTTCCAGTTCTGGTGGTTTCTCGAATACCTGATCCCCCATAACGTCTTTCAGTAGATCCGAAGTGAACTTAATCATGTCCGTTCCGATTTCGCCGTCTTCAGGCACATTTATGATCCGAAGATTTGCCCTACGTGAACGATTTTCCAGATCGTCCAAACGATCTAGCAACGTCTCGTTGGTTGCTTTTAACGCAGCGATGTCTGCCTCCGCTTTAATGAGGGCCTCGAAGCTTTCTCCTGCCGTAGTTTCCACAGCTGTGAGACGCTTTCCGAATGCGTCCACGGTTTCTTGAAACGATTCTATAGATAGTTGAATTGGTGCCAGGGAAGACTTGATTAACGCACTCATATCCTCTTTCAGATATTCTCGCTGTTTTTCCAGCTCCGTAGTCAGCATACTCAAAGAAAAATCCTCGTTAGCCTCCGGTGCAGCCGCCGCCATTTTAGCTAACTTGCTGCTTATGGAAGTTTTCTTCGAATCTTGATCAGTTTTCGTTTTAGAGTTAGGTATTTTGCCGTCACACCACTATTACAGCCCCCTAATGTGCGTCTAATTTATTGAAGACAGTTATTAATATTTAATTTGAAGTTGTCGGGAGGCTCGCACACACGCGTCCTCTGCCTACATTGCACAAACCGGAAGTCCCACATCTTATATTTCAAAAGAGATCTGTGCATTAGTGTGAATGCAGCTTAAATACTGAAAGCACTCTTTGTTTATGGCTTGTATTATGACCCCCCCCCCCCCCCCCTTATTACTACTAAGCTATATTAGTTTATATAATTAAAATACTTAACTTAAATCAACTGTTTTAATTTAATTTTTATGTATTATATATTCTACACTACATTAAATAAAATATTTTACAAATATGTGTGAACATTGTGAACATACCATCCGGAAGTTTGGGGTCGTTATGGTCAGTATGGTCAGATTATTGTTTTTAAAATAAACTCTTAGGCTTCATTTATTTGATCAATCCATGTTTCAACAGCTACACTAAAACTTATATTAAATGCCTTATAAGAAAAACCACCAAATAAAAACAATTTTGTAATCCAAAGTTAAAGTTTGATGCACCGTGTACAATGTGAATAACATCATCTCCTGTCAATGATAAAGGAGCAGCAGACATATCAGAGGGTCGGTCTTATGAAGGCAGAGCAAACCAGGCCTATTAGATTAGGCTATTTTTGTACCTGCTCTCCTGTTTAATGGAGTTACATGGCTCTGGATTGCCTGGGCAAAACTGATTTTAAAATAAGAGGACTGACAGGCTGCCAGATATAAAAACAAACAATAACTCCATCTGAGTTGAGTTCTGCACATTTTTTGGTAGACTGCCACACAAGGAGCAAAGTCAGGGACTTTTGAGTAATTTACAAGAATTTTTAACTCCAGACTAAATCTTACCGCTCGGTTAGAGTACGGGCTCATGTTTTTTTCTTCTCACTCTCTCTTTGGTTGCAGTACCAGCTGCTGATTTCCTTGTGCTTGAATGATATCAGATATTACACAAGCAAAAAGTGGATGTCACTGGCTTTAATTTTGCAGATATTCAGATGCCAATACCTTCATTCTGCAGACCTAGAGCCCCCCACTCTATACCCCACTTTTATCCTCTGTCGCCCGAGCCACAGACCTCTTGCGTTTGTTCACAAGCACAGGTAGGGAATGCCTCTGCTCTACTTGTACAACGGGAAAGTCTGCAGGTGGAGGGAGGGAGCAATCGTGGGCCTCCATCCCTGTGGGTGGCTCATCCACACTCATGACAAAGTGTATCTAAGCAAAGGTCAGTGCAGAGCCTGCAGGCAACTGCTGCTTCCCCCATCCTACCTAGTTAGTCATACTCAGCGGGAAAAACATCACTCCATCATCCAATGATGATGAGTGGTGAAATTAAAAAAATAAAAAGAGAGTACAAAGATGATTCAAAAGCTGTGGGGGTGTGGAAAGCTAGATGAGACGGTGAGGGTGATCGATGAAGGCGACTCTCCAAAGTCTCTGGCACACATCCTAAAGCCCTCTTTAATTAAAGCTAGGAGCCTGGTGCAGGGCCAGACCTGCGAGCATGTCCTTGTCCGTTCAGTGGAGGAGATGTGGTTGAGCCAGAACGTGACTCCTGACATTCCACCACAATTCCTGACATTTGCCAGCGGCATTGGGCTTGATGCGCAAGAGGAAGAGCAAGTGCTAGAAAGAGATATTGCTTGACTCCTATTGCAATATCTCCTGTTCATACATTTACACATGTACAATTCATATTAAGATTTTATCAACAATTTGATTGATTTTTTTTTAAACTATTTTCAAAACATAACGAAAATAATGTTTCTCACCATAACTGAATTATTGTCAATGTCTGAGTTAAATATTAGCCTTCATTAATTTACATAATTTGCTTGCTAAATATTTCAAACATCTCAGACAACAGCACTGAAATCTAATCCCAGCCAGATAGAATTGTCTGTGATTGTCTGTTTTTCCATCATAACATCTCTCCTCATTTATTTTGACCTTTGGTGAATACCGTAAGCTAATTTTCTTGTTGTGCTGCCTGGTGCACTTTTATTATGGATTTAAACCTTTTGCCAAGTTTCTGAGTGAAATAACAGTTGGTCGTTCAACTGCCTGCTGGCATCCCATCCAACATAAAAAGCTAATTAAATCAATAAGGAAAGTCAGATCCCGGAAACTACTCAGAAGGGTCGCTTTAGCAGTAGGTCACGATTCTTGCCTAAATTGATTCCTTCTCTTACAAACCTGATTGGAAAAAGATGGGACACTGTACAAATTGTGAATAAAAACAATGCAATAATGTGGAAGTTTCAAATTTTAATATTCTATTCAGAAAACAACATAGATGACATATCAAATGTTTAAACTGAGAAAATGTATAATTTTAAGGGAAAAATAAGTTGATTTTAAATTTCATTGCATCAACACATCTCAAAAAGCCACTGTGTGGCATCCCCTCTTCTTTTTATAACAGTCTGCAAATGTCTGGGGACTGAGGAGACAAGTTGCTCAAATTTAGGAATAGGAATGTTGTCCCATTCTTGTCTAATACAGGTTTCTAGTTGCTCAACTGTCTTAGGTCTTCTTTGTCGCATCTTCCTCTTTATGATGCGCCAAATGTTTTCTATGTTTTCTAAGGGTTTTCTATCTGGACTGCAGGCTGGCCATTTCAGTACCCGGATCCTCCTTCTACGCAGCCATGATGTTGTAATTGATGCAGTATGTGGTCTGGCATTGTCATGTTGGAAAATGCAAGGTCTTCCCTGAATGAGACGACGTCTGGATGGGAGCATATGTTGTTCTAGAACTTGGATATACCTTTCAGCAGTAATGGTGCCTTTCCAGATGTGTAAGCTGCCCATGCCACACACACTCATGCAAACCCATACCATCAGAGATGCAGGCTTCTGAACTGAGCGCTGATAACAACTCGGGTTGTCCTTGTCCTCTTTAGTCCGGATGACATGGCGTCCACTTTTTTTTTTTCTTTTTTTTTCACTTTGGCACGGTCCATTTTAAATGAGCCCTGGCCCAGAGAAAATGCCTGCGCTTCTGGGCCATGCTTCTTTTTTGACATATAGAGGTTTAGCCCACAACGGCGAATAGCACGGTGGATTGTGTTCACCGACTATGTTTGCTGGATGTATTCCTGAGCCCATGTTGTGATTTCCATTACAGTAGCATTCCTGTATGTGATCCAGTGCCATCTAAGGGCCCGAAGATCACGGGCATCCAGTATGGTTTTCCAGCCTTGACACTTACACACAGAGATTGTTCCAGATTCTCTGAATCTTTGGATGACATTGTGCACTGTAAATGATGATAACTTTCTTATATGTACATTTATCTTTTCCTGCCTTTTATTGCTACCTGTCCCAACTTTTTTGGAATGTGTAGCTCTCATGAAATCCAAAATGAGCCAATATTTGGCATGACATTTCAAAATGTCTCACTTTCAACATTTGATATGTTATCTATATTCTATTGTGAATACAATATAAGTTTATGAGATTTGTAAATTATTGCATTCCTTTTTTATACACAATTTGTACAGTGTCCCAACTTTTTTGGAATTGGGTTTGTAATTATATACAGATGTTATAAATAAATATAATGCCCACATCCAAACAATAGACCAACCAGCCTTATAGTAGTAACTACAGAGATTCCTATACCAAATTAATCAGACAATTTAAATTATTTTAATAATCCACTCTATCAGTACTTAGGATGCTTTCACACTGGCAGTTTAGTTCAAAATGGGGCACGGTTTGCATGAAAAATTGGTAATGTGAAAGCTTTCATGCAGACCCAGGAGCGCAGTGGGGTATCGAACCCGAGACTACCTGTAAATGAATGGCTCGCAACCCACTGTCTCAGAAAGCCGCCTTCTTACAACACATATACAGTAGATGCAAGTGTCATTTGGGATTTGAAAGAATAAAATGAGTGTGAAACCAGACCAATGCTGTGGGGGCGCCTGGAACAAACGCCCCTGGATTTGAAAGCCCCCTTAGGGACCGTTCCATTGCACTGCGCTACTTCCATTATTTTTCTATTGACTGTTGCTCGTGTCTTGCGTCTTTTGCAGCATCTCAAGCATGACAAGCATGACACGGCTTTCTAAAAACACGGCACTCAAGTTAAAATCAGTTTTAAAAAATGTCCAACCAGCCTGCTTTTTCCCCATTCCTCTGGCAGTGTTGGCAAGGAAGCCTTCCAACCTCAAGGACCTGGAGATCTATGCAAAAGAGGAGTGGTCCAAAACCCCAGTGAAAAAATGCTAAAAAAAAACAAAAAACGTGTCACTAATTATAAAACCTTTATAACTGACAGCTGTGATGTAAAATAAAGACTTTGTCATTGATTATTGAGAAAGGATATGAATAATTGTAGACAAGCAAGGTTTTGTCAAAATGTAAAACAAAAAAAAAATAAAGCAGAGCCCCTAACTGCCTTTCACTGTGTGGGGCAATTTTACACTTCTGACACAGCAATTTTCCCTATAGCAAGCTATCCTACTTGCACACATTTGAATAATTCAGAAGTGTCATAAGCGGGAGAATTTTCTTCATTCATGCTGTATAAGTAAAAACATTGCCTAGTATCACAGAAAAGTGCTGTCACCTGCCGTGATTCACCTGATGAGAAGATACAGAGAGATTAATTTGTTTCGCTTTGTGTTTTGTGTCAATGTGTTTTTGATTTGGCTACACTTAAAGGTGCTAAAGAGAATCTTTTCGTCGACTGAGAAACCAAAGACTGTTAGTGAGTTTTTTAAATGAACGCATGCGTAAGAACAACCCCCCTCCTTCACAGCTCATTTCGAGGGAACGCCTCCCAAAACTCGTGCACGAGTATTGGAACACGAGTGTTTACCACCGGCATTCGCTGTGTCGTGTTAGTGGATTCATTATGACGGACTCACTGCAGGTAAATCATAATCTGCAGTTGTTACTCCTGACAAAAACATTGCATGCAGCACCTTTAGAGTGTGGAAAGTTACTGGAGCGCGCAACCGCGCACGTCTAGCACAAGGAACGTCATGGCAGTGATTGACAAACCAGAGGGCCAATTAGCTGATGTTTTTAAGGCCCTACCTCATGCATAGATGATGTATATTAATATTATTCCTTTCAGTGCACCTAATAAATAGTCTTTTATCAGTTAGTAAAGACAGTTTCAAGTGATATTGCAAAAAATGAATAAAACAAAACATCCTAAACCTCCTTTAGCACCTTTAATTACATCCTAAGATACCGAAACGCTTAATTAATGTTGACATGCTGTAACGATCTGCCCTATTGGTCGAATTTACATTGATTAAAATGGGGTCAGATTAAACTGTGTGAGAAGTTATACGTTTTTTAAAAAGATGAGACAGACAACAGAAATAAAGTGAATAAATAAAGTGTATTTACAATTTCCACATGGAACTTAAAACAACACAATAAAACTAGAATAACTTAGGCTGTTTAAAAGCGTGGAGTCCATTTGCACCATACCCTAAAACAGTCCTTAAGAATCCAAGCGTGAAGTAAGTCCCAATATGAAAGTGTCCATCAGTGTATATAAAAAGTCCACGGAAGTGTTAATCCAATGCAGAGTGATGTGATTTGCTGGAAAGGTAAGTCCATAAAATGTAACTCCACAGTCCAGCTAACAGGTGATCACATTTTTATTGAGGGGTTGATTGTTTGCCATGCTGCCTCCTTTGTACTGGTCTACTTCCCGATTCCTGTCATGTGATCAGTCACATAACAGGCAGACCCATACTCATTTAAAGACATACACACATTAAAATAAGAGGAATAAAATGGCTAAAAACAAAACATGTAAACCAATTAAAACTCTATTATACATAAAATATTTGTAATAAATAGAGTGGTAAAATATGTATTTTATGTGACAGTGTCACAATGCTTTGAATTAGCATAAACAGGCACATACACTTGCAAGACAAAACAGCCTTCTGGACAGGGAGACATTAGCTTTGCTTTTTCTTTCCCTTACTTTGATTGTCAGGAGGGGGAGTCAAGCTGACAGAATGGCTGACAAGAGGAAATAAGTACTTGCCATTTTCAAGCTCTTTGTGATATCCTGTTGTTTTTTAGGCAGCGACTTTCTGCCTAGATTTTAAAGAATAACATCTTGTACATCAAAACAATTGCCCATAAACAATGCACATTCTTATATTTTTGACCTAAATAAATTAAAAACAAACATGTAAATTATTTAAATAAACAAAAAACACCAAAAATCTAAAATCAATTGTTTTAAATGCTATAAGTGAATTTTGACATCACAACATTGTAATGTACAATTTGAGATTTGCTAAAGATTATTTAAAAAATATATATAATTAATGTTTTTAAAAGATTAATTTTAAGTTAGTTTGTGTTAGATGATGGAAAAGGTAATGTAAAAATGTAAAAAAAAAAAAAAAAAAAAAAAAATCCTACTTCCTTTTTTGCTACCACTACCGCCACTGCAAACATCTTGATTGACACATAGGCTAGCACCATAAAAATAATATCAAATTCTTTACAGCTTAAGGTAAACGCTTGAGAAGATGGGCTCTTATGGCTTTTAGGCTACTATAATTTGACACAATGACAATCCTAATGTCTCTGAGCACCTCTGTAAGGTTAGCAGTGTTCGCCATGTGTTTCTGACTGCCACGCATGTCCTTTTTTGGGCTTAAAAAGAGTGTGTTCTTTTCCAAGAGCCCAGGAGCAATTCCATCTAATCTACTTCCCTTCATCTACATCCTTAGCAGTTCTGTTAAAAATAGATGCAGACTAATCTTGAGATAAAAATGTGTGCAATTTGACAATACTCTGGGTTTAATCAGTACTATGTGTATTCTCCAATAGGATTATTATGGAGACATTACAACAGAGAGTAATACAGCATAGCATTATGCATTGTGGCCAATTATTGGACTAGATAAGTGGATGTGTGATAAATGACCATTTAAAAAAAAAAATCTTATTTTATCTGTATCAGTCTGGTCTTTTGGGTGTTTAAGAATGTCAGTTACTACTTCAAGAATCAGTTTATCCAGCAGGATGCTTCCAATATTCAGTCAAAGTCAAACTTATATTTAATCCTACTATTAAGTGTAGGGTGGTAGCGCTTCTTATTACAATCAGGCCCTCTGAAGCCGCCTTTCCTTTTGCACAACTAATACATTGCTCAGTTTAAACCTTTTATCGCTGCTTCAATAACGACAGGTGTGGGAGTCCTCATTAAATGCAACTTCCTCATGAATAATTTTAAAAAGCTAATGTTAAAGCCATTTCGCCCCTAAAGGCTAAGCCTGTCACCAGCCTTCAACTGGTTACTTATCAAAACCGCCTTTTACAGTTAAATCCACAGCCCTCACATGGTTGTTAATAGCTATGTTGCATTTCGCCCTCAAACATTTCATGACACAGACTGAAAACATAATATTAAAGTCTTTCAGGCTGCTCATGGTAAATATCCGCTTGTTAAGTCATGACATAAGGAACGCCGTTTCCGGGTCCAAGCCACTCATTTCACTTGAGATTGCCATCGACGGCTGTTTATGAGTGCTATTTATTCATATTAAACATCAATCATTTTAAAAAGTTAAACATTTTAAATACTTACAGTCTACACAACAGTCTCCGTGCTCACAGCGTCACAGACATTAATATTTTAACGATTTATAAAAGATGAATCATTGTCTGGCCATCTGGAATTTTGGTATGGAGATAAAGGTTATGATTATAATTTTTTTGTAGTATTATACCACATCGTGTGTGTATATTAGCACCATTTGTTGTTTTCTTGTGGTATGTGATAGAGCGTTAGGACCCGGAAGCGCTGCCGCGTGACGTCAGACTTAACAACCGAATTGATTTTGTTCACTTCATATCTGAAGAAGTAGCATTAGCAAGCATGTATGCATGAGGCAGGTATTGATGCAAGGCACATACTAATGTATTTGTCATAAATTCTTATGAATGTCTTTCCCCAAGAACTTGCCGTTGTTGTGAGAGTACATTACTCAGGCTTAAACCAGAAAGCTAAAACTCCAGAAGCAGATTGATTTCACAACCCTTTCAAAGCTGTGGCCTCATTGATCTGGCTATCCTGAGAGCCTGACAGGGACCCCTGATGACAAATCTAAAATTTCCTCCCCCTGTAATGAAGCGGATTGAGCTTTGTGTCAATTGCGAACAGCAACGTACTATGTACCGGCCATGTCCATTTCTCAAAACGGGAAATGTCAGGAAATGAAAATTGTTTCAACAAGAAGAGCAATCTATTAAACTGCTTATAAGCTACCTTCGAACTCGCCTGTCTTTCTGGCAAGGCGTGCAGCCACAGCCAATTCATTTATTTTGGGGATTGAATTCACTGCAGAATCTGGCAACATGACACTGAGATAAAATCCTGGATTGCAAGATTTATTTGTGACACACGGAAAGCTACATGAACACCTCTCTGAGGTGATGCAGATAAATGTGTTTGAGCTTACAAAATTTGTTCTAGGGCTGCCCCCAACTAAAGATTTTTTGGTTACACTTTATTTTATGGTGACGTGGTTACATTGTACTTACTCAGATAAGTGCTGAGTAATATTAATTAACTACACATACTTACTATAAAGTTACTATTATGTTTAGGGTTTGGTTTAGGATTATTTACTCATAATTAAGCATAATTTACTGTTATTATTATAGTGAGTACATATAGTTTCATGTAACTACATCACCTTAAAATAGTGTTACAGATTTTCCTAGTTCTGCCGCCTAGGTCATGGAGACCGAGATAGCAGCAAGTGCATCCTGTTTGTTTTCTTTATTTTACAAAAGCACAATGTTTTGCTGTTATTGTGAGTTTTTCAAGTTGTTTCTGCTGTTATCAGGAAAAAATGCAAATGACTGCGCAGGCACCTCCATGTTGTGCTAATACTGTAGCTTCCACACTCCGCACAAACACAAACACATTTAATTAGGTTAACAATAGAGTAAACAGCTATGTAGAGTGGCTACTACTTACATTATAAGCCATATTTGAGGTGATGGATGATAGGCGAATGTTTGGATTTCCTGCTCGACATACTGTAATCACCACAAGGATCCACTGTTAAAGGGTTAGCTCACCCAACAATTAAAATTCTTCCCGCGCATGTGTCGTGCTGCTTTCGTGAGCTGTCGTCACAGACCCAAGACAGAATAGAAGAACTTGTTGAACAAAGTCGTTATTTATATTTTTTTGCACACAAAAAGTATTCTCGTCGCTTCATAAAATTATTGTAGAACTACTGTAGTCACGTTTTAACAACGTCTTCAGTACCTTTATTGATCTTGAGAGCTTGAATGGCATTGCTGTCAATGGAGGCCTCTCTGAGCCACCGGATTTCATCTAAAATATCTTAATTTGTGTTCCGATGATGAACGAAGGTCTTACAGGTGTGGAACGTCATGAGGTTGAATAATTAATGACAAATTTTCATTTTTGGGTGAACTAACCCTTTAAAAATCTGTCCCTCATGGACTACTCATTTACTCCACTTCCTGTGGAGTTTTTTTTTTCCTGCGACATGCCAGCTAATAAAGTTTTGGTCAACTAACATTAGTTGACTATTAGGGAGCAGCCCTACTGTGTTCATTTTCAAACATTCGCTGAGGTCAGCGTTTGCCACTGTTATGAACCAAGGAGTAAAACAAGGAGTTCCTCCACTGTCCGGCAGTTATTTTAGCAGTTTGTACTAGGTACTAATGAACTAAGACAGCGATATTAAAAAAATATACACTTTACTGATAATGCCTACAACATACAGGCAAGCAGATGCATAGTATATGAATGCATATGAAAGAAAATGCTTAATTTGTCTTCATGCATTAAGACATTGATAGTAGAGGACCAAATTCAGCGTACACCTTATTAATAAAACATACTACATAAAGGCAAGCAGATGAACCCAGAATATGAATGCAACACACACAGTTCTGCATCGGAGCATAAATGAATCAGTGTATCGAATCATGAATCGGATCGCGGGACAAACCGCCAAACTGCTGAAATCATGTGACTCTGGCGCTCCGAACTGCAGATTCGACACAAAGATTCACAATGCTCCGATGCTATCTAAGCATTGTTTTGAAATCGGCCATCACTAAATAAGTCGTTATTTTCTTTTTTTGCCACACCAAAAGTATTCTCGTCACTTTATAATATTAATATTGAACCACTGTACTCACATGAACTGATTTGAATATGTTTTTAGTACCTTTATGGATCTTGAGAGAGGAAGTGACATTGCTCCCTATGGAGGCCTCACGGAGCCATCGGACTTCAACTAAAATATCTTAATTTGTGTTCCAAAGATTAACGAAGGTCTTACGGGTGTGGAACGACATGAGGGTAAGTAATAAATGACAGAATTTTCATTTTTGGGTGAACTAACCCTTTAAGCATTTTACCTTAGAAAAACAATATAAGAAAACCATTAACATGCAATTTAGCATGTTGCATTCATATTCTGGGCTCATCTGCTTGCCTGTATATAACACACATGATCAATAAGTGCTGTATGTTGAATTTGAAACAAACATTTTTCCAAATATCCTCCTTTTGTATACAGCAGAACAAAGAAATGTATACAGGTTTGTAACAACTTGAGGGGGATTAAATGATGACAGAATTTTCATTTTTGGGTGAACTATCCCTTTAAGTGTCTTAGAACTTCCAGCTGTTTTTATTGATTGAAATACTGCAGCGGTTGCTGTATATGGAGGGCAACTGTGAAACGCAAGTGCCAAAAGTTTATTCACATATATTTATTTTTCTTATTTAGAGAGGTGATGTAAATATTCACTGGTTGAAACATATGTAATATTGACAGACCTGAGCAGCAGTTCTATAGATGTCTAGCCCTCACGTTTCTAAAAACTATGAATCAGGACTGCAGTGACATTACAGGGTAGAGCTACTCACCAGTTGGAGCCAGAAGCCTTGGGGGTGGTGGAGGAGGGGGTGGAGGCGGTAACGGTGGGTAGGGCCTACACTGGCATGGCAACTGGCAGCTCCCTTCCAGCGGTGCCACTGTGGTTTGGGAGCATGACTTTTGGAGCTCCCCTTTTGCAAACTAGGGTAGAGAAAAAAAGCACTAATTCGATTAGTGTTTTTGTCACTTTCATCACCATGCCATTTTAGTACAGCAAAAACTTGCATAGTAAATTTTTCACAATAGTACTTACAATTTACAATGAAGAGAACACCACAACAACACAAGCACTCTCTTTTTTCTCTCGGCACGCTGGCGAATGGGAGCTCCCTCCCACTGAAGTGGAGAATGAAGGGTGTGTGGAGGCTGAGGTCTCTCAAAGAGAGCACCCACCCACACCGCAGAGCCTCAGACCCCCAGAGGAGTGGGAGTATTGAGGGGTGAACCCTGACACTGCCTCCCCCTAATAGGCCATCCTGGAAACACTTTTGCTAGTCTTGTGAGCACTGTTGCCACAGGGGACAGTAGTAAAGGACCAAAAGCCATGTCTCCAGAAAACAGTTCAATATCAATGACTTTAATCAGGGCTGGAACTGGGAGGGGATGCACTTTCAATAAAAAGTAGTGCATAATAAAGCACTGGTCTTATAGTAAATACTACTATTAGATGTGTAAGATCAAAATATTACACATGTATGTTTTCTTTCAACCATCAAGTGCATTCAAGTCATAAACTAATCTCCAAATCAAATCTAAGCATATTAATTTGAACTGTCGCAAGTTAATGATTTATAACATATAAATTACGTATTTAAATGCCTTTTATGATTTAATAGTTTTCAATTCCTAAATTACAATGGGGTCTGACAGTGATTAAGTATACAAATACAAAAGAATATATGTTAATATTAGCTAGGTATATTCATACATGGTTTGACCAATCTCAGCGCAGTGGTCAAACACTGTGATCGTTATTGCACGTGCACTTTCGCTACAGTCCGTTATTGTACTTGACTATGAATTATCATCAACGACTGAACTACTCAGTCCAACTTACCTGCAATAACGGAAGAAATACTGAGAGAAAACAGTGACTGAACAGAAACGGCAAAAACCCCAAACTGAGCGGCAATAAATTTCGGATAAACATTCCTCTTCTGTCTCTTCACAGTCCACCTGGTGAGGACGCGAGTCTGAGGTGCATAAAAGTCATTTATTATCCGCTTCTCAAGGCTTACCAACGATGTTTTCCCCGAGTTTGAGCAGATATGGTCTCTGAAACATTCTCGTCCAATTAGAGCGACAATAATTGGTGACATGGACGGGTTTGAAGCAACATAGGAAGGACGCTATCGCTGTTTCTGAGGAAAGTTGTTGATCCTCCGCGCGCTGCCGTGGCGCGTGCCGTATCCACACAAGAGTTGCGAAGCAAAGTTCTCTCCGCGCGCGATTCTGTGTGAGTCGAGCGCTGAATCAGGATTCAATTCTTGCCAGGCATGATGAGATGATGGCAGTACACGGCACAGAAGTTACTGACACTCAAAACAGCACGGAGAACACACGGTGTCTCGGCGAATCGCTCGGACGCCGGTGCTCAAGTAGGTCCCAAAACTGTAGACTGTGGATTCACCTCTTCATTACTTCTACAGCACCAGCTGACGTGAAGGCGTCCACTGAGAGACGCGCGCCAAGATAACGCACTGTTATTAATGTAATAGCCATTTACATTAGCGACGAAATAACACGTTTTTTATCGCTTCCGGATTTAGCTAAAATATGTATTTAACGAGGAACATTAGGGTTACGTTTGCGTTAGACAGTGAGCATGTATTCGGGGCGAGTTGAATGTACTCTGCAGAGTAGACAGACACATGAGGCAGTAAGGGAGAGAGCCGAGGGGGAGGGGGGCAGTTTGCCATCCACAGCTTTTGTTTAGGTGGCAGAATTTTAATTTTAGCTTGCGTGGTAAATTTAAGGACGTTTTTTGTGCAGCCTATGTATTACCATCAAAATGGGATTTGATTAACAGCAGAAAAAAATAGTTTTAATTAAAAGACTTCAATAAAGAAAAGATAAAATAAAGAAATTGTAAATGGCAGTAAAAGTGGTAAAGTACTGGAGCAAAGTATAGAAAAGGAAGTGCCGGTGTCTTTATAAATAGTTAGGCTTGTGTCTGAATGACAAAAGCATAATGCATCGGTGCTATATATATATATAATATATATATACACTTTTAAAATCCTTATTAGTGACCCATATATTATATATATATATATATATATATATATATATATATATATATATATATATATATATATATATATATGGGTCATTGACTAATAAGGATTTTAAAAGTGTAAAAAAACCTAACAGAGATTTAATTAATTTTGAAGTTTTATTCAGTGTTAATAATCAATTTATAATCAATTTATAATCAATTTTTTATAATCAATGAACACTACTTTTGTCATTTTGTCTTTTGGTAATACCAAATTATGATATTTTCAAATAATGCTAACAGGCTGATATCTAGCTAGCTAACAAAAGGACAATCAAAAAATATTAAAATATATAAAATATCAAAATATTTTCCATGTTTTATAGCACAAAAAAAAAGGTTCTATATAGGACTAAAAATAGTTATTTGGCTCGTAATCATAGGGGAACCTATGAAGTGCTGTATAGAACCAAATGCTTCAGTGGTTCTTCAGCAGTTCTTCACTGGTTCTTTGGGATGACTGAGGTGCTATATAGCACTTCTACCATATGCAGAACCAGTTTAGCCCCTGTATGGTTCTTCAGTGGTTCTTCAGTGGTTCTTTGGGGTTGTTAAAATGCTATAGAGCACTACTGCTGTACAAAGAACCTGTTAAGCCCTTTTAAAGGTTCTTTTCGAGCCAAAGAACCACTTTTGGTTCTGTTTAGCATTTTTGTTGAAGAAACAAAATGCAATATGGCACCTCTTGTGGGTTCTACATAGCACCATTTGACAAAGGTACCATTAGACACCTTTAAAGGTCCCGTTTTTCGTGGTTTTTTGAAGCTTTGATTGTGTTTATAGTGTGCAATATAACATGTGTTCATATTTCGCGTGTAAAAAAACAGTATTTTTCACATAATTTACTTATCTGTATACCACTGTTTCCACTGTCATAAAAACGGGCTGATGCCTTCCTTGTTCTATGACGTCCCTCCTTCAGAAATACGTAACGAGTTCTGATTGTGCCAGCGGTTCCTGTGTTGTGATTCGACAGCAGCTTAGCGCACCTTGCCTCTTACCATAACGTGTGCTGCACATAGTTTTACATGTGGATTATTGTGGTGTTGTGCCGAATGAACACAAAAGACAATAATTCCCAAGAGACTGAACTCTTTAATCTCCACAAGCAGCGACAGAAAATGTACAACGTTAGCACTCACTCAGAAGAGTACCTCATACGAAAAACAGCCATATACATAAACATAGTCCCCTCTTGTGTCCATTATGTGCACTGCAGTCCAACATTAACTATTGCAGTAAGGATACCACAATTATAATTTTCGGGAACGAGTTAAACATAAATTGTAACGATTGATCTCTAAGTACAGCATCCCTGGGAAGGCCAAACAAAGGTGATTGGACTGCGGGATGAAAATAACACGTTTCGATGACATGGCGACAAACACACTCTACAAACGCAACTCTTGCTCTTCTCCGTGGGAGCGCAACAAGACCACGCCCCCTTTTTGTGTATTCCTGTGGGCGGAGGTTAGTCAAAAAACTGTTTTAGTGACGTCATTAAAGAAGGAAGTAGAGGGATGTAGTCCAAACTGGCCGTTCGATGTAGGCGACTTCTGTTAAATAAAATATCTCGCTTGGCATTGAACTTTGAGCTTTAAAATTTTACAGATTTTATTTATACTCTAACAACAACATTACACACTAACTAAAGTTTGAAACATGAGATCACGAAGAACGGGACCTTTAAAGATATGGTGCTACATAGCACCAAAAGTGGTTCCCCTATGATTATGAGCCAAGAACCACTTTTAGTGCACTTTTTTTTTTTTATATGACATATATATGTGTGTGTGTGTGTGTGTGTGGTGACAGACACCCCCCCCCTCCCCCACTTCATCAGATTTAATTAGACTGAGGAGCCCTCTGATGTGATCATCCTAAATGAGGTTGCTGCAGTAAATCACCAAAGCAATACTACCCAGAATAAATTGAATCTTAATTTATAGGTCTTGTTTTATGGACTGAGTCAGAGTCTGCCAGCACCTCAGACAGTGTGTCTCCAATGTGTTGCTTCTGTTTAATCACAGTGATCATTCATTGGCTCTTAAAAATCAACTGGCTGATATTTTGATTTATTCACTTGGTAAACACCACCAGGATTATTTAGTGCAGTTTAAACACATCTTTACCCAATAATGCGAAATTAATTACAGTAATTCAAAGTATTATTTAATCAATACTTTATTTTAAAAACTACCTGCCTCTGTATACTTTTCACAAAAGATCAGAAAACAGTGCAACACTATTAGAAATGCAGGTACCGTACATGCGTTCTCCTGAGTGCTGGATAAATGTAGTCAATAGGAATCAATGTGAGTGCTTGGTTTTAGTGATAGGCTCTAGTCCAAGTTAATGCCATTTCATTAGTTGAGACATGGCGTACTGCAGAGTAGATTAGACATAGGAAGTAGGGTCGCAAAACAGGGTGGGGTGTATTCAGACAATAGCTGATCCAACAGCTTGATGCCAGGAAGTCCTGCTTGGTCTGCAGCAGTCGTCTCCCCTGCCTGCTGACCAACCCTAAAGGGTGCTGTAATCTAGTTAAAAAAAGAGATTGATGGCTCTTTGTGCATTAAGGTAGATCTGTCCGATTGTTCATCCAATTGAGTCCAGGCCATTAGGCCATGTTCAATCAAGATGAGCTCACGCTGCTTCTTTTCCTTCCTCTCTGTCTTTTCGATTTCTGTCCCTTATCTCCCGGTCTTGAATTCTTTATTTGTTCTTCCTCACCTAAAGAAAGCCTCAGTCTATTCCGGGGGGGGTTTCTGCTGACGATGGAATTGGATTGTGAATCAAACTGGCTGTAGTAGGTATTCTCTTGGCAGATTCAATACATTTTGAGGGAACTTTGCACCTTAACAACCCTATGGTTCTGTCTCAAGTTGGCGCCAGCTTCATGGCGATAAAGTACTTTTGCAGACCACCTGAATGCTCTCAGTAGACATTATGTCAATGTTGTTGTTATAAAAGAGATCAAAGAGACCTCTGGGAATAAGTGATTACGAAATTGTATAGGTGTACTCAAGAAAGTTGATAGCATAACAATCTAAAATGATCATAAACAAAATAAAGCACTCACTCAGTCCTCAGTCTATTTTTGGGACCTTTACTGCATGAAGACAAAAGGCACCACAAGAGATATTATTATCTGTGTTGATCTCATATGTTTAAACTTTTTATTAATTAATCTTGAGGGAACAATCTGAAATTAGTCTTTTGGTCATTTAGAGCATAAACTGGTTGTTTTGCCATGTTAAAAAAATTCTCTGTAAATGTTTTTGACAACTATTCATTGATGAATATAAAGTAACGATAAGACGTAATGCAATTAATCTGAGTTAGTCTAATTAGTGCTTTTTCTATTTTTAATGTAGCCAGAATTTTCTTATGAATACAACTTCTCTCAATCAATAAGATAATCACTAATCATTTTTATCACAGTTTGGGACAGCCAAAATTTCTTTTACAATTAAAGTGTTAATAGATAAAGCCTCTGCTGTTGTCCAGGACAAAATGTTCAGTTCTTAGAAATAATGTGGCTCCATCTATTTTCTGAAAAGTAATTAAAATGAGGACCATCTTGCATTGCTACAGTCATTTATAATAAGTTCATTTGCAGTTATCTTCATTTCTAAATTGAATCGGTCACTCATGTGGAAATACCACATATATTCTTATGACTGAAGAATTAAGCAATTCAAAAGTGTTCAAATTCAAACACTATTGATAATAAGTCACATGACATCGTCATTTCATCATACACAATTCTAACATTTAATACAATGAAAAGTCAGCCTTTTATAATTTATACGTTGACCAGACTTGCTATGAACCTCAATTATTTTGTTTGCCATAAATGTTATATTTAATATTACAATGAGATACACTAATATTAAGCCCTGTTTCACTCTGAAATATGTCACAATACTAAAATAAAGTCGGCTTAAGCTTCCACGCTGACTTTTAATCAGATATGTTATTATTTAGATAAGTTGCTATAAACATTGACTTTATCTAATCTGATCAGCAATATCAAACTTTTGCTCCACCCTGACAATAGTTTAGTTGTAGTATCGCAGTTGAAAACAAAAGAGCACCTCTTCATCTTGTTGTTGCTTTTCTGTGAAACAAGTGCATTGCAAAAATGCTATCCCTGATTCCTTCTCTACTTGATAAACAGTATATGTATCAATTAGAGCAGAAATGAAGACTTTGATACATTCATATACAGTGCCCTCCATAATTATTGGCACCCTTAGTAATTATGAGCAAAGGCGGCTGTGAAAATAAATCTGCATTGTTTATCCTTTTGATCTTTCATTAAAAAAATTCACAAAATTATAACCTTTCATTGAAGGAAAAGAACTGAAAGTGGGGGGAAAATCACATTATGAAATAAATGTTTTTCTCCAAAACATTTTGGCCACAATTATTGGCACCCTTTTATTGGAAATTTTTGCAACCTCTTTTTGCCAAGATAACAGCTCTGAGTCTTCCTCTATAATGCCTGATGAGTTTGGAGAACACCTGACAAGAGATCAGAGACAATTCCTTCATACAGGATCTCTCCAGATCCTTCAGATTCCCAGCTCCATGTTGGTGCTTCTTTTCTTCAGTTCACTCCACTCATTTTCTATAGGGTTCAGGTCAGGGGCAGACCATGGCAGAAACTTCATTTTGTTCTCAGTGACACATTTTTGTGTTGGTTTTGATGTTTGTTTTGGATCATTGTCCTGATGGAAGATCCAACACGGCCCATTATTTGATTCCTAGCATAAGTGGTCAGGTTTTGATTTTTTATCTTTTGGTATTTGCTAGAATCCATGATGCCATGTATCTGAACAAGATGTCCAGGACCTCCAGCACAAAAATAGGCCCACAACAATAAAGATCCAGCAGTATATTTAGCTGTGGGCATGGGATACTTTCTATCCATGTGTGCACCAAACCCATCTGGTGAGTTTACTGCCAAAAAGTTATTTTTTTAGTTTCATCTGACCATAGAAGCCGGTCCCGTTTGAAGTTTCAGTCATGTCTGACAACTGAATATGCTGGAAATTGTTTCTGAATGAGAGCATTTCTTGAAAGGATTTTTCTTGAAACCCTCCTGAACAACTTGTTTTTTAGGCTTTCTGAGACTCAAGACTCAACTAATCTCTGCATTTCTCCAGATGTGATCCTTGGAGAGTTCCTCCTCACTTCACAATAGGAATGCTTAGACACATGTCATCTTCCAGACAGATTTGTAAAATCTTTAGTTGATTGGAAATTCTTAATTATTGCCCTGATAGTGGAAATGGGGATTTTCAGTGCTTTAGCTATTTTCTTACAGCCACTTTCTATTTTGTGAAGCTCAACAATCTTTTGCTGCACATCAGAACTATATTCTTTGGTTTTACTCATTGTGATGAATTATTATGGGAATTTGGCCTTTGTGTTTCCTCATGTTTATATTCCTGTGGAACAGGAAGTCATGGCTGGACAATTTCATGCTCCTAGTCACCCTGGTGTGCTAAAAAATGTAAATATGAATGGGTATATACTTCAGAGATATTTTACTCATAAGAATTTCTAAGGGTGCCAATAAGTGTGGCCAACATGTATTGGAGAAAAACATTTATTTCATAATGTGAGTTTCCCCCCACTTTCAATCGTTTTACTTCAAAAACATTTCTGAAGAGACACTTTATTTGTAGCCTGGATGCCAGCTGAACTTAGCCCCGCCCACAACATTTTGAGGTCGGGGAGTTCGGTCTGGACTCGATCCGTAGAGGAGTAATTATGCCCGAACAGAAACTGTTCGGACTAATCACATTTGTCAGGGCGATGATTGACAGATTATCACCAGAAAAGTAATCAGCCACGTCATCAAAGAGTGCTTGGGTTGAATTAGTTTACAACAATGATGATGTTGTTGAAGAACTGAGATGTGTGGATTCCGCCATTGCGTCTGTTATAGAAGATATCGACAGCGCATTATTTGGCAAGTACTCCGTGTATACTTATTCTTTTTACAACACCGGCAAAGATTGTTTACGCTCATCTTCTACTAGTTCCAGCATGTGTGCAGTTGAGTTCTGTTGACAACTATGCGTCGCTCAACATACATCACTTACTCTGTAGCTCTGATTGGTTGTAGGTCTATCCAATTGAGGTCTTTCCTGGATCGGTTGAAATACGCCCCCATAATCAAAGCCCAATGGAGCAGTATCAGACTCATATTCAAACTAGAATTGAGTATGACCACGTCAGGCTACTTTATTTGATGAACAGATTGAATTTAGGCTTATAATCACGTCACATGTCTGATGTGTGCTTTGTTGAATTCACATGTAAATTCATCAACGCACACATCATTTGTGGCAAACGGAAGCTCAAGCATGTTTGCTTGACGTGCGAGAACCATTGAGGTTCATTCTTGTGTTTGAGCTTCTGCAAGAGGTTTGTTCTCATTTGTCATTCAGGTTCAGTTGAGTTTCTGTTCATGTTCACTGATCGATGTTTTTATGTGAGTAAAAGCGTGAATTAAATCTGTTCATCATAAAAACCTATAGAGTCTCTTCAGAATATTTTGACTAAACCCCTAGATTCATATGGATTAGTTTTCCAAACTCTTTATGAACTTTTTGAAGCGTCAAAATTTCAGTTGCGTAGCTGTAAGGACAAAAAGCTCTCAGATTTCATCAAAAAGATCTTCATTTGTGTTCCGAAGATGAACAAAAGTCTTATGGGTTTGGAACGTTGTGAGGGTGAGTAATTTTTGGGTGAACTAACCCTTTAAGTCCCTGTTTCAGAACAGAGCAAATGATCTACAGGTCTGAAAACGCCCTAAGATATGACACGTAATAAAGCACTTTACACATCAGTCATTTGTATTACAAACCCGATTCAAAAAAAGTT
Source organism: Chanodichthys erythropterus (assembly GCF_024489055.1). NCBI lineage: Eukaryota > Metazoa > Chordata > Actinopteri > Cypriniformes > Xenocyprididae > Chanodichthys > Chanodichthys erythropterus. The sequence goes on along the minus strand of NC_090224.1, from coordinate 6,924,858 downwards.
GGGACACTGTACAAATTGTGAATAAACACAGAATGCAATGATGTGGAAGTTTCAAATTTCAATATTTTATTTAGAATACAACATAGATGACATATCAAATGTTTAAACTGAGAAAATCATTTTAAGGGAAAAATAAGTTGATTTTAAATTTCATGGCATCAACACATCTCAAAAAAGTTGGGACAAGGCCATGTTTACCACTGTGTGGCATCCCCTTTTCTTTTTATAACAGTCTGCAAATGTCTGGGGACTGAGGAGACAAGTTGCTCAAGTTTAGGAATAGGAATGTTGTCCCATTCTTGTCTAATACAGGCTTCTAGTTGCTCAACTGTCTTAGGTCTTCTTTGTCGCATCTTCCTCTTTATGATGCGCCAAATGTTTTCTATGGGTGAAAGATCTGGACTGCAGGCTGGCCATTTCAGATCCTCCTTCTACGCAGCCATGATGTTGTAATTGATGCAGTATGTGGTCTGGCATTGTCATGTTGGAAAATGCAAGGTCTTCCCTGAAAGAGACGACGTCTGGATGGGAGCATATGTTGTTCTAGAACTTGGATATACCTTTCAGCATTGATGGTGCCTTTCCAGATGTGTAAGCTGCCCATGCCACACGCACTCATGCAACCCCATACCGTCAGAGATGCAGGCTTCTGAATAACAACTTGGTTTGTCCTTGTCCTCTTTAGTCCGGATGACATGGCGTCCCAATTTTCCAAAAAGAACTTCAAATTTTGATTCGTCTGACCACAGAACAGTTTTCCACTTTGCTACAGTCCATTTTAAATTAGCCTTGGCCCAGAGAAAACGCCTGCGCTTCTGGATCATGTTTAGATATGGCTTCTTTTTTAACCTATAGAGTTTTAGCCGGCAACGGTGAATGGCACGGTGGATTGTGTTCACCGACAATGTTTTCTGGAAGTATTCCTGAGCCCATGTTGTGATTTCCATTACAGTAGCATTCCTGTATGTGATGCAGTGTCGTCTAAGGGCCCAGAAGATCACGGGCATCCAGTATGATTTTCCAGCCTTGACCCTTTGGCACAGAGATTGTTCCAGATTTATCATCTTTGGATGATATTATGCACTGTAGATTATGATAACTTCAAACTCTTTGCAATTTTTCTCTGAGAAACTCCTTTCTGATATTGCGCCACTATTTTTTGCCGCAGCATTGGGGGAATTGGTGATCCTCTGCCCATCTTGACTTCTGAGAGACACTGCCACTCTGAGAGGCTCTTTTTATACCCAATCATGTTGCCAATTGACCTAATAAATTGCAAATTGGTCCTCCAGCTGTTCCTTACATGTACATTTAAAGGGATACTCCACCGTTTTTTCATATTAAACTATGTTATTCCCTTAACTAAGACGAGTTGATACATACCTCTCTCGTCTCAGTGCGTGCACTAAATCGTTCTGTCTTGCGGCGAAACTTTGTTAGCCCTTAGCTTAGCCCAGTTCATTCAATAGGGCCGGTGAGAGGAAGATATTACTGCGCCAAGTCAAAGTGCTCCCGAGCACTTGCTGTGGTATTCCGCCATACAATATAGTTATCCATTTTACGCGCTTAGAAAAGCTCAACGTTTTGTTTTGTGTCACCGTCCTAGGTCGAGTTACACTACTCGAGTAACTGTATTTAAATAGGGAAAACGTGGAGGTGTTTGGTAGCTTCTCTGCTTGGCCCCTATTGAATGAACTGGGCTAAGCTAAGGGCTAACAAAGTTTCGCCGCAAGACAGAACGATTTAGTGCACGCACTGAGACGAGAGAGGTATGTATCAACTCGTCTTAGTTAAGGGAATAACATAGTTTAATATGAAAAAACGGTGGAGTATCCCTTTAACTTTTCCGGCCTCTTTTTGCTACCTGTCCCAACTTTTTTGGAATGTGTAGCTCTCATGAAATCCAAAGTGAGTCAATATTTGGCATGACATTTCAAAATGTCTCACTTTCAACATTTGATATGTTATCTATATTCTATTGTCAATAAAATATACGTTTATGAGATTTGTAAATTATTGCATTTTTATTCACAATTTGTACAGTGTCCCAACTTTTTTGGAATCGGGTTTGTACACAATGTTCAATTTTTTTTATGTCAAAATCCATTTATAAGACTAATAACCTAGTGAGTAAAATATTGTGGCCTTTTAGATGAATCAAAAAATAACAGCCTACCTCTTACTCTTGTCTTTCAGATAAGACTTCCACACCACTGCATTACTCCGTGTCAACTCTAATAACATGCTGCAAAACATTTCTTTGTGCTTGCATGGTCTCTCCATGATGTAATGTTTTATGGAAGCCTGTGGAGAGCACTTGGATATAATGCAGCTGAAGCACAGTGTCCAACCTTGCACAAGTCCTGGGGGGGTTGCATGGGTAGACTGTGTCCTGAGATGACTTCATCACTTCATTTCTTGCTGGGTTTTTTCTGCCCTAGGTCAAGGAGTGAAGTGCAGTGGAGTCAGCACAGCCATGGCACTGTGATTTAAGGCCTGTGCTCCTAGGTGAAAAAAAAGTACACTTCTATAATGTACTTAAAGTGCTCTATTTTCGCACACTAATTATGTACTTAATATACTAAAAATTGTACTTTAGTGCTAATTAAGATGATCTTAAGAACATTTAAGTGTACTCAACTGTTTTTTTTTTTTAGACACCATGAAATATGAACTGAAATTTGCTATACTATCTATGTATTTAAAAAATGTATTTAGTTACCACTTGTAGTACACTTTGGGTTCAAATGTACTATAAGTGATATCTAAATACATTTTTAAATGCATTTTAAGTACATTAAGTACATTATAGAAGTGTGCTTTTTTTCCACCTGGGCTTCAACAGTAAATCGATCTGAGTGAAAGAGACTGAGTGGCCAGCAGCAGAGAAGCAAATCCAGCAAGGTATCCCTCAGCTCCCAAAAAGCACATTGCACTTTCTGACAGGATAGACGTAGAGCTGCCAAAAGCCTCTGCAAAACCATGCAATCCTTGAAGTAAATCGCTACAGAGCATGTCCACAGAAAAAAGTCTGTGCTGTGATACAGTAGATAAAAATGATCTGCTTTCTTGTGCAACATTTGCCACAATCACTGTTTCCTACTCAAGCATTTTAAATGGACAGTTAGTCGGTCATTATTTGTTATACCACCTAAGCCAGTTTAAAGACTTTAAATATTGCTAAGAAGTCTTTTTAAAATATTTAATGAAATATTTGTAATAAAAATTATATAAATATTATATAATAGTATCTGCTTTAAAGCAATTTATAATGTATAATTTATTGTTTGATTAACTGCAGCACCACTTTGCAGTGTCTATCCTGAACAGCTGTCAAGCAAAAAAGCATAGTCAATGCAAGTTTGGCATTATATAGAGTTAATAATACAACTTGTGTGCTATACACACTTTCATGATTACTTTTTGTTGAATGAAGTACTTTATGATCCTTTTAAGGTACTTTTTGGCAATTTTTTTTCTGAGCTTCTGAGAGAGTAGTATACATTTTCATTAGGCTTAGACAGAATATTTGTTCTGTGATTAATGGTCTTTTACCTTTTTTTCATGAGACAGTTAATCTCTTTTCTAACTGTCAAGATAACTTTTAAATCTAAGCTGAGAACAGTTTTAAGTGCCAGTGCTGAAGTATGCTTCACCCACTACTGCGAAAGATAGCTAATGGCACTTTACAGATAACAAGTGATCTACGGGAGCTTTTAGCATTATCATTAACAGGTATTGCATCATATATGTCTTTGCATTCACCTCTTCTGTTGATCTCTGCATGATGTCCGATGAATTTAAGTATTTCTAAACGTGAAGTCCGGGTCTTGTAATAGCCATAAGTATTAAGTGCTGTAGATGCCAATGAATTAGATCTAGAAATAAACTATTGGGGTTCTGAGTTGAACTGACATGCAAATTACAGAGTCATTATTTTTACACAGTAATGAAATGCTTGACTGAACCATTGACACCTCATGACTTAAACTAAAGCAATAATTTAATGTTTATACAATGATGTAAATGTGCAATTATATTGGGCTTTGCTTATGTCCACAAATGTCAAAGTCATGCAACCTTTAATAGCGTCCTAAGTTGTGGTTCCAGGGACAGTCCTTTCAAAAAACAAAAAAAAAAATTTATCTGGTCAAATGTATCTATATAAGTGTTGACTTAAAAAAAATTGCACCAGAATACAAGGTTTATAAATGGTTGTTGCTAGAGAAAAACGCTTTTTCCAACTAGAAGATATAGTTATGGCATCTGCCAGCAGGGGCTAACTGAGCCATATTGACCAGAAAAACCTTGACTAATTACGCAGCTGTCTGATCTTCACATGCAGCATGTAAAAGATCTGTAATATATATACTCTGTATTGGAACTAATAATTGTTATGAGCTCTTTCTTTTTTTTACTAAGTAATTGTAAACTGTGTTTCCTGATCAGTGATATGTGATCAGTTACTCATTACTCACATTAAGGCAATCGGCATACATTACATCCCAGTGCTGATTCTGTGATTAAACTTCAAATTGAAACAATTTCAGTGCATTGTTTATCATTGTACTTGTACAATAAAATAGCTATGTAACAAATAAATACAAATATGATACTGTTCAAAAGTCTAGGGTCAGAAATTAATACTTTTATTCAACAAGGACACATTGAATTGATCAAAAGTAACAGTGAAGACATTTAGGTAACACTTTACAATATGGTTCATTAGTTAAATACTGTATTAACTAACATGTGTCACAGACACGTCAGGCTCCACCGTTCACCAATCACAGCGCACTCAATCACCAGAATACTAATCACCACCACCTGCACCTCGTCAACGCACTCATCAGCACCACTATAAAGAGCACTCACACACAACGCTCCATGTCCGGTCTCGTTTGCAGATACTTACGTTAATGCTTATCTCAAGGACCCTCTGCTCTCTACTTACCTGTCCCCAGTGTGTCCAGTTCTCCCAGTGTGTCCAGTTCTCCCAGTGTGTCCAGTTCTCCCAGTGTGTCCAGTTCTCCCAGTGTGTCCAGTTCTCCCAGTGTGTCCAGTTCTCCCAGTGTGTCCAGTTCTCCCAGTGTGTCCAGTTCTCCCAGTGTGTCCAGTTCTCCCAGTGTGTCCAGTTCTCCCAGTGTGTCCAGTTCTCCCAGTGTGTCCAGTTCTCCCAGTGTGTCCAGTTCTCCCAGTGTGTTCTTCCGTCTATGTGTGAGTGCTCCTTTGTCTCCAATGATCCCCAGCTCCAGCGATTCCAAAGACTCATTCATCTGAAACAGAAAGGACTGTAACTATCTCTATCCATCTCAAAATTCATCCTAATTACCATCTCTTCACTCCTGCACTTCAGTTTATGCTCACTGCTTTTAACAAACATCACTTACCTGTGAATCTCTGTGTCCGACCCCACTGTAACGTAACAACATGAACTAACCAACCATGCAATATATTGTTACTGTATTTACTAATCTTCGTTAATGTTATTCATTGTTTGTTCATGTTAGTTCACAGTGCATTAACTAATGTTAACAAGATTTTAATAATTTATTAGTAAATGTTGAAATGAACATTAACAAAGATTAATAAATGCTGTATAAGTGCAGTTCATTATTAGTTCATGTTAACTAATGTAGTTAATGTTAACTAGTGAACCTTATTGTAACATGTTACCAACATTTACAGTCAAACCAAAAATTATTCAGACACTAGATATATTTTTTACTAGTGGGTGCAGGACACTATAGTTTATTTATGTAAGTGTGGATAGCAAAATAATGTAAACTGTGACATATTATACCCAAATATTCTTCATACAGTGGACTACCAGTAAATTGATAAAAATTTGGGACCAAAAATTGACATTTTGACATGACCACGTGTTATCTGACATAATTAAGATTATTTTTTTCTGACACAGTTTAATTCTGAGATCTTGTCATATTTTATTACCATTGTTTTAGTGAAATAACTAATAAATGAAATGTTCAAGGTGTCTGAATAAACTTTGGTTTGACTGAATAATGTTACAAAAGATTTCCATTTAAAGAAAAAAGCTGTTCTTTTGAACTTTAAATTCTTCAAAGAATCATGAAAAAATGTATCACAGATTCCACAGAAATTTTAAGCAGCTCAACATGATAATAATTAGAGATTTTTCTTGAGCACTAAATCAGCGTAGAATGATTTCTGAAGGATCATGTGACACTGACGACTGGAGTAATGACTGCTGAAAATTCAGCTTTGACATAAAGCCATTTATTTGGAAAGTATTGGCTTTGTTCTAATTTAATAGGTGCAAAATTAATTGTTAAACCAAAGGAATTAAATAAAACATGAGCAGGAGGTCTTGTTTTTATTTGTGCTATTATGGAGTAACCTGACCTTTGTCCTTGCCATTCTGATGTATCATCCCCTGGCTCAACAGCACAGGTCAGTACAGAGAACAAATGGAAAGATTATAGGGGCGAGAGGGAGGTGAGTTGTCAGTAAAATACAATGAGCTTATACGTCAAAATATAAAATAGCTCACTGTAGTGGACATGCACACATTCTGGGGGCCTCATTTCCTTTTCTTTATGTTTCTTTTTGCTTTCTTTTCAACTGGCTTTCCCAAAATAATGATGTCTATTTAAAGGGATAGTTCATCCAAAAAAAAAAAAAAAAATCATCTTTATCATTTACTTTCATTTACAATTCTATGCCATGACGACTTCAGTTCAAATGATCCCTAGCTAATGTCTGACAGACATAAGGTGAAACAAGGTGCTCTTGCATAAATGATGACAGAACTTTCATTTTTGAGCGGACTATCCCTTTAAAGGGGTCTCAGTTTGGTTCCTTTAAACAGAACTCAAGTGTAACAATAGCCTTAGTTAAATCATTTGTTTCTTTGAGAAATGTCACAGTATCAAATGTCAGACCATGGCAAAAGATCAAACAGGGCTTTAGTCCAGAGACCTTCCAGAGATGAATATGCTGTGCATGGTATCGCAGGTCTGCAGAAGGGAGATGTTTATTTTCCTGAAAACTAGCTGCCTGACATCAATAGCAAAAATTAACATGAACAATGTGGTGCAACCTTTTGTATTAATGTCATCACGCAGTATGTTTTTGATACATCAATTAGTGCCTGAGATATCAGTGTCTGTCTTTTTGTTCTTTTGAATGGGTTAATGACTTCTTTTCAGTTATTATCTAGAGGTAAGGGCCTTTGAAAGGATAGATGCATTGTTAGCCCAACCATTATTAACGCCCATGCTCCAGCTTGGCCTACGTGATGAAAGAGAGCAAACTGAATGTGATGGTAATAGACATAGATCCACAGCTGTGGGATTAAGAGCCTCTCTTTGTAACCAAGCTTCTATTTCAGTTTGAATTATTGAACTTCGATAGCCAAGAGCACCTTTTGTCTGTCAGACATTAGCTAGGTATCATTAGACTGTAGTGGTCATGGCATAGAATTGTGTTTCAAATGAAATTCCAGCACAAAAAGATTTTCATCATTAAATATTATTCCAATTTGCATCTCATAAATGCTAAATACTAGAAAGTCTTAGGGGGCTTTTACACGACACAGTTTTCAACTACAAACGGAAAATGCATTTTTGCCATTCATTTACACAACAGCGGTATTGAAGGGGCCTGAAAACGCAAACTTTTGAAAATGGGTTTCAAAGTGCAGGTTTTTGAAAACAATATGGTTATCGTCTCTGTGTAAACAACAAAAACATGAATTTGTGAAAACTGTGATGCCATGCACATCTGTATCAAAGAATATACACTAACAGAAGCGACACTCAATAGAACGTTCAATTGCAACACCGGTGCCCAGCAGCCGGTGCCATTTTGCCATTTTGTGGTGAAAGTGACTTATCAGTCCACTAGTTTCTATGGCAATATCAGCTGCTTTGTTAAAAAAAAACGTACATTAAAGCTGAAATCCAACCTGAATGACCAGTGACAACACAGAATAAAATGCTATCACTAGTGATCATCAAATCCTTTTAACAGTTTATTTTACAGACTTTGTGTTTAAGTCTTCCACTTTTTTCACAAAACTTTTGCTCTTTAGAATCCCAGTCAGTTTGGGTTAAAATTCTTTAAAAGATCTAGTATTAGCATTATAAACACTGAATTAATACCAACATATGAAATTAAATTAAGGACATGCATCAGAAAAATTGGGAATGTTGGACAATAAATACAGTGGGTACGGAAAGTATTCAGACCCCCTTAATTTTTTCACTCTTTGTTATATTGCATCCATTTGCTAAAATCAGTTAAGTATTTTTTTCTTCATTAATGTACACACAGCACCCTATATTGACAGAAAAACACAGAATTGTTGACATTTTTGCAGATTTATTAAAAAAGAAAAACTGAAATATCACATGGTCCTAAGTATTCAGACCCTTTGCTCAGTATTTAGTAGAAGCACCCTTTTGATCTAATACAGCCATGAGTCTTTTTGGGAAAGATGCAACAAGTTTTTCACACCTGAATTTGGCGATCTTCTGCCATTCCTCCTTGCAGATCCTCTCCACTACTGTCAGGTTGGATGGTAAACGTTGGTGGACAGCCATTTTTAGGTCTCTCCAGAGATGCTCAATTGGGTTTAAGTCATGGCTCTGGCTGGGCTATTCAAGAACAGTCACGGAGTTGTTGTGAAGCCACTCCTTCATTATTTTAGCTGTGTGCTTAGGGTCATTGTCTTGTTGGAAGGTAAACTTTCAGCCCAGTCTGAGGTCCTGAGCACTCTGGAGAAGGTTTTTGTCCAGGATATCCCTGTACTTGGCCGCATTCATCTTTCCCTCGATTGCAACCAGTCGTCCTGTCCCTGCAGCTGAAAAACACCCCCACAGCATGATGCTGCCACCACCATGCTTCACTGTTGGGACTGTATTGGAAAGGTGATGAGCAGTGCCTGGTTTTCTCCACACATACCGCTTATAATTAAGGCCAAAAAGTTCTATCTTGGTCTCATCAGACCAGAGAATCTTATTTCTCACCATCTTAGCAAACTCCATGTGGGCTTTCATGTGTCTTGCACTGAGGAGAGGCTTCCGTTGGGCCACTCTGCCATAAAACCCCGACTGGGGGAGGGCTGCAGTGATGGTTGACTTTCTACAACTTTCTCCCATCTCCCGACTGCATCTCTGGAGCTCAGCCACAGTGATCTTTGGGTTCTTCTTTACCTCTCTCACCAAGGCTCTTCTCCCCCGATAGCTCAGTTGGGCCGGAAGGCCAGCTCTAGGAAGGGTTCTGGTCATCCCAAACGTCTTCCATTTAAGGATTATGGAGGCCACTGTGCTCTGGAGCTCAGCCACAGTGATCTTTGGGTTCTTCTTTACCTCTCTTACCAAGGCTCTTCTTTCCCGATAGCTTAGTTTGGCCAGACGGTCAGCTCTAGGAAGGGTTCTGGTCGTCCCAAACGTCTTCCATTTAAGGATTATGGAGGCCACTGTGCTCTTAGGAACCTTAAGTGCAGCAGAATTTTTTTTGTAACCTTGGCCAGATCTGTGCCTTGCCACAATTCTGTCTCTGAGCTCTTCAGGCAGTTCTTTTGACCTCATGATTCTCATTTGCTCTGACATGCACTGTGAGCTGTAAGGCTTTCCTAATCAAGTCCAATCAGTATAATCAAACACAGCTGGACTCAAATGAAGGTGTAGAACCATCTCAAGGATGATCAGAAGAAATGGACAGCACCTGAGTTAAATATATGAGTGTCACAGCAAAGGGTCTGAATACTTAGGACCATGTGATATTTCAGTTTTTCTTTTTTAATAAATCTGCAAAAATGTCAACAATTCTGTGTTTTACTGTCAATATGGGGTGCTGTGTGTACATTAATGAGGAAACAAATGAACTTAAATGATTTTAGCAAGTGGCTGCAATATAACAAAGACTGAAAAATTTAAGGGGTTCTGAATACTTTCCGTACCCACTGTATATAACAGAATATAACAGCTTGATTTTGCAGTTTTGTCTAATGTCTGTTAAAGCAAAAGTGTCCAAAAGTGGAAATTAACCTACTTAGCCTACAGTATCAGAGTGTCGCCTTTTGGGTTCTATACTCTTTGTCTGTATTAATGGTGCGTTCAAGTCCTCCTGGGAAGTTGCAATTTACGAGGTGGGAAGTCATGTTTATGACGGTAGGTGCGTTCAACTCACTTTCGTTGTAGTAAGATGACGGTGTGCCTTCTCTAAATTAATTACACAAAAAAACAACACTTCTACTTCTGGAAAATGTAGAGCAAAGAATGTGCATTGGTTGTATATTGCTTTTTTTATGTTTTTAATTAATTTATGAAGCCATTTTAATATTTATCGTTACATGTTATATAGTTATATTATGATGTTATATATTTATATATTTTGTTGGGAATTAGCTTACTTTGTTGTAAATAGAAAAGGCCTGACAATATGTCACTGTTAAATACCATGTTTCTCACTGACACGCCCCCAACTCATACAGATCAGGGCTTAAAGAAAGTCCCGAGCTCCCCATTCGAATTTACACCATTGTGGTGGCATTCATGTTTGTTCAGCTCATAAATACAATCTTACCAGCATGATTTGAACGCACCATAATTGTTCATTCTATAGGCTTGTAATATTTCTTTACAAAGTGACATCACCAGAAACCAGCTACTGGCCTGGCAGCATAAAGCCCTGGGTATACTTCGTTTTTTATGTGTACACTAGTGTACGCACGCAGTTGAACGCACAGCCTTGCAAATCATACGTTTTTCAACTCTTACGCATAGACAGGTGCGCAGTTTTCTCTCGCCACGAGTTACAACCTATGTAAACATCTTCGTATTCTTTCATGCTAGAGTTGTACAAGTAAGGGTACTTTCGAACCTTTTCGCACAATCTCTTGTCTATGTAGGCCTCCATCGTTGCCATAGCTTGCACGCGTTCCGGTGTTAAATGCGCATGAATGTTTTCACTAGTGTTTGTAAGAGTCTTTTCAATAATGCACATGAATGAATTTTACTAAGGTTGAGCAATGTTTTTCATTTCACTAATGTTTGTAAGAAAGAAGCAAGAAGCAGTATTTTCATTATTATAATTATTATTGACATTATTGTTATTAATATCATCAATATCATAGAAACATTTAGCAATAATGGAATGATGGCGGTGTGATGATGTTTTGCTTAATATAAGGGGGGGGGGACATGCACACTGACTGACACAGAAGCTAGGAGAGGTGTGGTATGTGTTAGGTACTGTATGTGTCATTATTTCATTATTATTATTTCATTATTACTATTACTTGTTACAGATCCCTTGTTCCCCTGTACTCCATTTCCCAGTATCCTCCTGTTTCATCACCTGCACTCACTTCCCTCGTCAGCTCCTCATCATCACAGATCACCTGCACCTGGACTCTATCATCTGCACTCCCTTTATAATGCACTCACTCCCTGCACTCCTGGTCCGTTCTCTGTTGTGTTTAATGTATGTTTGGTGTTCCTGCCCTGTGTTAATTAAAGTCTCTTACTATTGTGGAAATCCGTATCTGCCTCGTCTCTCTACACCAGCATCCTTAACAGAAGAACGGACCAATTATGCTGGATTTCCACAGAATAATGGAGACTTCCACCGGCTCCCTGGCTCCTGCTCCTCCTACGCCTCTCTCTCATCTGTCAGCCGGCGATCGCCTCATCGGGCTTCTTCAGGTTGGTCGTTCACTGGAGAGGTATGTGGAGGAGTTCGTTGAGCTGGCTTATCTGTCTGACTGGTCCGAAGCTAATTTAATCGCCCTGTTTTTGGACGGTCTGGATGACAACACTCTCCGTTTCCATGAACCTAATTATCGTCTCTCCTTAAGCGAAACTATCAATTTTATTTTGTTTTTGAATAATTCCCAATTCTATGTGGATGAGTGTTGGTCTTCAGTCCGTCCAGAAACACGGTCAGCCGGGCCAGTTAGTCAGTCTCCGTATTCCTCCGCTTACCCCTCCAGTGAACGTCCTTCCTGTCCCACACGGAACCCACACTCCTCAACTGGGTCCCGAAAGCAGAGGAGGAGGAAACAGCCCGCTCCTGTATCTCCAGAGCCCGCTCCTGTATCTCCAGAGCCCGCTCCTGTATCTCCAGAGCCCGCTCCTGTATCTCCAGAGCCCGCTCCTGTATCTCCAGAGCCCGCTCCTGTATCTCCAGAGCCCGCTCCAACCCTGTGCGAGCCGCCAGATCTGGACTGGCTTATTGACTTTTTTAACGAGCCCTCAGCTCCAGCCGCCGCCTACGAGCCCTCAGCTCCAGCCGCCGCCTACGAGCCCTCAGCTCCAGCCGCCGCCGCCGAGCCCTCAGCTCCAGCCGCCGCCGCCGAGCCCTCAGCTCCAGCCGCCGCCGCCGAGCCCTCAGCTCCAGCCGCCGCCGCCGAGCCTGCCGCTCCAGCCGCCGCCGCCGCCGAGCCTGCCGCTCCAGCCGCCGCCGCCGAGCCTGCCGCTCCAGCCTCCGCCGCCGAGCAAAGCTCTCCAGTCTCCGCCGCCGAGCAAAGCTCTCCAGTCTCCGCCGCCGAGCAAAGCTCTCCAGTCTCCGCCGCCGAGCAAAGTTCTCCAGTCTCCGCCGCCGAGCAAAGTTCTCCAGTCTCCGCCGCCGAGCAAAGTTCTCCAGTCTCCGCCGCCGAGCAAAGTTCTCCAGTCTCCGCCGCCGAGCAAAGTTCTCCAGTCTCCGCCGCCGAGCAAAGTTCTCCAGTCTCCGCCGCCGAGCAAAGTTCTCCAGTCTCCGCCGCCGAGCAAAGTTCTCCAGTCTCCGCCGCCGAGCAAAGTTCTCCAGTCTCCGCCGCCGAGCAAAGTTCTCCAGTCTCCGCCGCCGAGCAAAGTTCTCCAGTCTCCGCCGCCGAGCAAAGTTCTCCAGTCTCCGCCGCCGAGCAAAGTTCTCCAGTCTCCGCCGCCGAGCATAGTTCTCCAGTCTCCGCCGAGCCAAGTTCTCCAGTCTCCGCCGCCTACGGGCCCTCCGCTCCAGCCGCCGCCTACGAGCCCGCCGCTCCAGCCGCCGCCGCCGAGCCAGCCACTTCAGCCCCAGCCGCTTCAGCCCCAGCCGCTTCAGCCTCAGCCGCCATGCCCTTCCTCAGACTTTTAAAAACTTTCCTTAAATTCCCCATGTATTTTTTGGGGGGGGGCCTAGTACCCGTTCCGGTACCTGTGGGTGGGGAACTCCTGGGCGGGGGTTCTGAAGCGCCAGAGCCCACCAGGGCACCTGACCCTCCATGGCAGCCCGCTGCACCTGACCCTCCATGGCAGCCCGCTGCACCTGACCCTCCATGGCAGCCCGCTGCACCAGACCCGCCATGGCAGCCCGCTGCACCTGACCCTCCATGGCAGCCCGCTGCACCTGACCCTCCATGGCAGCCCGCTGCACCTGACCCTCCATGGCAGCCCGCTGCACCTGACCCTCCATGGCAGCCCGCTGCACCTGACCCTCCATGGCAGCCCGCTGCACCTGACCCGCCATGGCTGCCCACGGCTCCAGACCCGCCATGGTTCATGGATCCGCCCTGGAGACCTCCGTTCCTGTCCGCTCCTCTCCCTGCACCTGCATGAGGTCTCCAGGGCGCCCGCCCCCCCTCCCGGTGTCTCCATCTACGGCGCGAGGTCGCGCCTACCGGGAGGGGGGAGTACTGTTACAGATCCCTTGTTCCCCTGTACTCCATTTCCCAGTATCCTCCTGTTTCATCACCTGCACTCACTTCCCTCGTCAGCTCCTCATCATCACAGATCACCTGCACCTGGACTCTATCATCTGCACTCCCTTTATAATGCACTCACTCCCTGCACTCCTGGTCCGTTCTCTGTTGTGTTTAATGTATGTTTGGTGTTCCTGCCCTGTGTTAATTAAAGTCTCTTACTATTGTGGAAATCCGTATCTGCCTCGTCTCTCTACACCAGCATCCTTAACATTACTATTGTCATTTTATCATTATCATTAATATTTTGTTTATTATTATTATTATTATTATTATTATTACTGTATTGTTATTGATATCACTGTTGCCGTCAACACAACTTATCATCACCATCTTGTATTGTTATTATTACTGTTATTATTATTACTGATATTACTGTTGCCATCATCACAAGATATTATTATCATTATTATTATACATGCTATTACTATTTACATACTTCTTCTATTACCCATTTGTCATTTTTGCTTATTTTTCATTGCTGTTACTATCACTGCTGTTTTATTGTTGTTTTTTGTGTTTTGTTTTTGTGTTTTGTGTTCACCCTATGTTGTAAGTTTTGCACTCCTAATAAAAAAAAAAGAAGAAGCAATAGCTCTCCTCAAGAAGCTGCATTCATATCTGTAGTATAAATGTTGCTTGATAAGCTACGCACTGAATACTTACAGTTTCGGTGTTTATTAGCAGATTAGCATGATCAGAGAAGTTATGTATTTTTCCCCGCCATCTTAATGTTGTACATTACAAATGCAACTATTCTAGCCTATCATCATTCGGTCCAAGAAATCCTTTCACTGCACTGTTATTGTTTAGCACAGATGATAATTTGTTAGATGAGAGAAAATGCAGCGAAACACCTTTTCTGAGATTCAAAATGTAATAGTTTGTGAGAAACCCAGAGACCCAGCTGTGAGAGGAGTCGGGAAGCCTGGGGAGGACAGAGAGCACTCGTGATTGTGGTGTGAACAGTGGACTGTGAGTGGGTTTATGCTGCCAGGTGCATCTGGCAGGGTAAATTATGTGACTGATTTACCTCGTCACAGCGGTATAGTTGGTTGTGGATAACAAGGCATGAATCTCTGTCCTCCAGAGGGTGGTCACCACTTTGAATGTAAACTCGTGTCCACTCTGCATCCCAGGTATGGGGTTGGTAAGATTTTTTTGTGTGTGTTTTTGAAAGAAGTCTCTTACATGCCTACCTAGGCTGCACTTATTTTTGTAAACAGTAATATTGTGCAATATTATCACAACTAAAAATAATTGTTTTTGGATATATTTTAAGGTGTAATTTATACCTGTGATGGAAAGCTAAATTTTTAGCAGTCATTCAGTCTTCAGTGTCACATGATCCTTCAGAAATCATTCTATGCTGATTTGGTGCTCAAGATACATTTCTTATTATGATCAATGTTGAAAACAGTTGTGCTGCTTAATGTTTTAGTGAAAACAGTGCTTTAAATATAAAGTAAAAAAAAAATAAATACAAAGTTCTTTCATGAAACTCTAGATGCACAGGCTAATAGGTCCTTTAACTCAACCTATTCATAATCATCATTATAGGGCACAGCCGATTGGTTCCTGCTGTAAAAGTAGCCAATGAACTTGCATGCTCAACCTTTAAATACTTGGGTAGCATTTGCCTTAGCAGTGCAGCATGCTTTCAGAAGCCCTTTCCCTTCCCCAGCTCCACCTGTATAGATCTGCTACGGGGAATTCATGTACACTATTTTGTAAAGCAGCAGCAGCATAGCAGATCTATTCCGCCAAGACCAAACATATCAGCATTGTCATACACTCTGAGAGTTGTCATGACGAACTGTATTTATTTGAAATAGAAATCTTTTGTAATATTATAATTGTCTTTACTGTCACTTTTGATCAGTTTAATGTCACAGACATGTCAGGTTCCACCTCCCTCCAATACCCACGCACTCAATCACCGGAGTACTAATCACCGCCACCTGCACATCGTCAGCACCGCAATCACCACCTCCTCATAAACCCCACACTCACACACAGTCACTGTCCGGTTTCGTTCGTACCACAGCTACATATGTACTTACCTCAAGGATTCCAACTTGCTACTTACCTGTTTCCATCGTCTCCAGTGTCTCCAGTATTCCTAGTGTGCTTCTCCAACTGTGTGTGAGTGTTCCCTGTCTTCAGTCTCCAGCGTGTTCATCCTGATTCTTCCTACAATCAACAAAAGGACAGTATCACTATTCTATCATCTATCATCTCTATCATCTTCTATCAACTTCAGTAATTGCCATATACTCACCCATTTCTCTGCTGATATCAATAAAGATACTTGACTTGCTTTTACATCTGCCTCCACGCCGTCTCTGTTGTAACAGAAGACCGGACCAAAACAACAGGATATCAGCATGAGTCAAGCGGACCCATTTCAAGAGCTTGTGGACGCTTTGCGCCGAGCACTCACCCCACAAACACCGTCACCATCGGCGGAGGATTGCAGCGGATTCCTCCTGCATTGTGAGTTGGTCCTGGAGATGCAACCGCATCTCTACCCCACTGATACTGCAAAAATAGCGTTTATCATCTCTCAACTGCAAGGAGAGGCTCTTCACTGGGCAGATTCTCTCTGGACTCAGAAAGGTTCCGTGGTCAAGTCTTATTTCTCCTTTGTCGTCCATTTCTGTGAGGTCTTTGGAAAACCCCTAGCTGATTCATCTATCGGTGAGAAACTCTATAATTTAAAGGGCACCTATTATGCCCCTTTTTACAAGATGTAATATTGGTCTTGGGTGTGCCCAGAATGTATTTGTGAAGTTTCAGCACAAAATACCCCACAGTTAATTTATTATAACCACTTGAAAATGTCATTTTTGGGGCCTGTTTTAGAAAGAGCTGCTTTGGTGTGTACCACCTTAAATATAAATGAGCTGCATATCCCCGCCCTGCCTTTGGATGAGGGCGTAACTTGCAAACGGTAGAAGCAGAATGGCTGAGAATGAGACCCGCTGTTTTGTATGGCATTCAGCCGTACATGTTTGAACCGGAATCAGACCCAGATGATGAAGAGACTCCGGCAGAAGAAACACAATTGAGAATGGAGCAGGACGTCTCTGAATGGTTATTTGATACATTTATGTACTTATAGAGTTTTAATCGCGTCCCCTTTGCAATTATGGATGTGCAACACACACACACACACACACACTGTGATAACGTTCGTGCAATTTTTTGAAACTACAAACACAAATACTGTGATAACGTTTGCTAAGTACGTTAGATACACACTATACAAGGTTTAAATTATATACACAGACATTCTACGACGACAACAACTTTAGACGCATTTGTTATTGAATTGACTGACATCGACTGAAATGACTATTTGCTCAAAAAACATTAAATACACTTACTACTTCTGGAGGTAACGTTGGATCGCGAACAGTAGGCAACGATCCACACTTGATTAACTTTGAAGCAAGACGTGCTTTGAATTGACCCTCGTTCTCAAAACAGTCAGTCAAAAACTATTCACGCAAACATAAACGTATTTTGGAATTTTGAGTGGCGCCTTTCCTTCGTAAATAAAATCCATCCACTGCATTTTCAGTGGCTCTGATGTCGGAAGTAAGTGAAAACTACTATATTCATTATTACATCCCACAACAGAACACTTATGTTTCTTAGGAGACATTACCGGCTGTCGTTGAAACAATGGAGGATGGTTGACAGATCACCGACGGCGGGGTCTATGCCAAAACCAGATTGTCAATCAAACCACGTGGTTGGGGCTTAGCGCAATTCTACGTCACAGTGAGAGCAATCTTAGAACAGGGCGTTCTGAGACAGTGCTTATGAATTATTGAGATTGTAAAAAAAACACTGGGTGGATTTTTCTCATTCTAGGGTGGTTTTGCTCACGCACTGCCAGCACACATTTATGGTCAAACACCATGTAAAAGTGAATTTTGCATAATAGGTGCCCTTTAAAACAAGGATCCAAATCTGTGACTGATTATGCCTTGCAGTTCAGAATGCTAGCCGCTTGCAGTGGATGGAATGAACAAGCCCTCATCACCTCGTTTCGTCAGGGGTTGGAACCCAGAGTGCAGTTGCATCTCGCTGCATACGAGGATTCCATTGGCCTCGAACGCTTCATCCAACTCGCCATCCACGTAGGCACTCGTATGCAGTCGTGTCTTGAAGAGCACCAGGGCCAGCCACTTCCCAACATCCTCCTCCGTCGGAGGCTCCCTCTGTCGACAGCTCAAACTCAAAACCTCGCCCTCTCCTACCATCTATCAAGTCCACTCCATCATGGGCAAACCCCTGAGCCGTAAGAGGATCAGCCGCTGTGTGGGACCTCTTCAGCTCCGTGTAGGTATTCTACATGTTGAGGAGATCCATCTGCTGGTTCTGGAGGATTCCATCACTGACGTGGTTCTAGGGCGCCCATGGCTCGAACAGCACAGCCCCACCATCTCCTGGTGCATGGGTGAGATCCTGAAGTGGGGCGAACGATGCTTCTCCAATTGTTTCTCAGAGTCTCCAATTCTCAAACCTCCACGTTCCAAGAAGATCTCCATCTGCACTACCTCCATTGAAAGCTCCATAGAGAAACGCTCCGTGGACATCCCATCCTGTTAAGCCCCCTTCAGTGACGTCTTCTGCCCGCAACGAGCCTCCAAGCTACCTCCACACCAGCCATGGGACTGTGCCATCGATCTGTTACCGGGTGAGCCAGTGCCTATGGGAAGGATCTACCTCCTGTCAGTGCCGGAGGAGAAGGCCATGGAGGAATATATCGAAGAGGCCCTTAACCAAGGAGACATCCGCCCGTCTACTTCCCCTGCAGCTTCAAGCTTCTTCTTCGTGGCAAAAAAGGACGGAGGCTTGCGGCCCTGCATCGATTATCGCTCTCTAAATAAAATTACTGTCAAGTTCCGGTACCCACTTCCCCTCATCCCAGCGGCCCTGGAACATCTCCGTGGTGCCACTGTGTTCACAAAGCTGGACCTCCGCAGCGCATACAACCTCATCCAGAGAGGGGGACGAGTGGAAGACCACCTTCGTCACGCCCACCGGCCATTACGAATATCTGCTCATGCCCTATGGTCTGGTCAACGCCCCCTCCGTATTCCAGGATTTCATTCATGAGGTGCTCCAGGAGTTCCTCCACAAGTTTGTACTGGTGTACATAGACGACATCCTCATCTACTCTTCCTGCGTACCTTCTGTCACGGCCACCAGGATTCCTGGAACCAGTATCTGGGTTGGGCCGAGTACGCACAAAACTCCCTCCGACAGCGTTCCACTGGACTAACACCCTTTCAGTGCGTACTCGGCTACCAACCCCCACTGTTCCCCTGGGACGGGGAACCCTCCAATGTTCCTTCAGTCGACTACTGCAAGAAGCCCCATGCCCAAGAGGATAACCACCACGACGTCGTGGTCCTCGGCCCTCAGGAGCGGGCCGTGGGAGGGGGGGTACTGTCACAGACACGTCAGGTTCCACCTCCCTCCAATACCCACGCACTCAATCACCGGAGTACTAATCACCGCCACCTGAAAATCGTCAGCACCGCAATCACCACCTCCTCATAAACCCCACACTCACACACAGTCACTGTCCGGTCTCGTTCGTACCACAGCTACATGTGTACTTGCCTCAAGGACTCCAACTTGCTACTTACCTGTTTCCATCATCTCCAGTGTCTCCAGTATTCCTTGTGTGCTTCTCCAACTGTGTGTGAGTGTTCCCTGTCTTCAGTCTCCAGCGTGTTCATCCTGATTCTTCCTACAATCAACAAAAGGACAGTATCACTATTCTATAATATCTTCAACTTCAGTAATTGCCATATACTCACCCATTTCTCTGCTGGTATCAATAAAGATACTTTACTTGCTTTTACATCTGCCTCCGCTCCATCTCTGTTGTAACATTTAATGCATACTTGGTGAATAAAAGTATTAATTTCTTTAAAAAATAAGCAGTGAGACTAGAGCAGTGCTTCTTAATCCAGCGGTTCACATACTTGCTCAAACTTTGATTCATGTTGTCCATAAGGTTAAGTAATTTTATAGTAGCACTGTCAGGCTCAATGTGCACATGGACTGTTTGTTCCCACACAAAATGAGATCTTCCAAAAAAACGACACTAGTATTAAACCCAAGGACATGCACTGGAAAAGCATGTGTAATGTTATTTTGATGCATTTTAAATAAATCCGTGAAAATTTATAACAGCATGGACACATTATGTCTTGGACAGTGAGGTTTAATGTTTCTGCACTAAATCTAGCACTCAATTACAAATTAATACACAACAGTAGATGTTTCAAATGTGAGCTTGAGCTAATGAGATGCTGCTAAGCCGAATCCTTAAAAATAGTTTGATTACAAAGCTGATTGATTTTACTAGTGGACATGCTGGTAAACCACACATGAATGCTGACAGGGTAATTCAATATTCCAGTAATGTGTAATCTGACCACAGATTTTATCCAGTCTAACTGAATCAGTCCCAAATCATAATGGAAGCAATCAGTTTCTCTGCGTACATGAAAAGCACTTTGTCCTAGTCATGCTTTTGTCCTGGTCTCACTCATCTAATTCATTGAATCACTGATCAGCTAGTAGTGTCACCAGCAGATGCTGCACATGAAATATGAAATATTCACATTTACACAGAGAACATCCACAATTTAACAACCAAATTCATCCAAAGCTACAACTGAAATAAGAATATGACTGAAATTTCAGATGAACTTCTGTTTCCAACAATGCAGCCACAACCCCACTTTCACCTATTCAGCCTTTTCTTAGTTACTTATGCATGCAGAAATCTGACATTTCCAAACAGTAAAAATTGCGAATGCATAAAATCCCCAGCTGTCTTTGATCTAAGTTTTCATTCCTCATTTGTCATTTTGATTCAGTCTGTAGCACCCCAGTCAGGCAGAGCCATTGACTGAACTCAGCCTTGAAATCAGATGTACCAAACGTGAATGATGTGTGAACATATGCCCATCAGCAACAAAGCATTATGCAATAGTTACTTCCAGTGTCATACCAAAATCTGTGACCTGTCGAATTCTGTGAACGCAATAGGCACTGTTGTCTCCCTAACCCTAAACCTTCAGTCACTACAGTACTAAGGTCACAGAATTTAATAGGTCACGTAATTCGGTGCAAGATTTGTCCTCAAATCTGATTCGTCAAACAGTGTTCCAGTAGCGCTGAAAATAACAGTCTAAAAGCACTGGGACTTTTCACTGTTTGTATCACTCCACTTGTCTGTGTTTGCACATCGCTTGTTTTTATCTGTGCATCATTCAGAAACACTGTTAGATGTTATGAGTGAGTCATTGAATCCTTTACTTAACCAATTTGATAAAAAACGTATTCATTCAGGAATGAAACGTGACATGTACTCATTAAGCAGACGCATTTATTCAAAGCAACTTACAAACGAGGAACAAAACAAGTGATACTTAAAAATACTGTATCTGAAATCATCCCCTACACTCCTTACCATGGGTGTCACTTTGGTCTGTGATTTTAATCACATTTTATCTTTTCTATAGTAAACCTTTAAACCTGGCCCCCAGCAAGCTATGCCTATGCTCCTTATTACATTACTCCACTAAACGGTCCCCTGAATGAGTGAATAAAACGATTGAGTGAATTTGTACACTGAGTGTGCCGTGGAAGTGCTGCTGATGCCATATTCTGGCGAGGCGTGGAAACAATGCATGGGTATGCTCTAGTCTAGTGGCTAACTCTTGTGGTGCAGTCGTTATTGAGGTGTATTTTGGGATTGAATGAGTTCACTCAAAAATGTCCACTATGGTTTTAGACACCACTACAAATGGTTGTTCTCTTAAATAGTGCACTATAAAAGGGATTCATTCATCAATGAATCTCATTGTGATTTAATCCTTGAATCATTCACACAACCGATTATGTAAAAAAAAAAGATCATTTCAGAAACAAGACACCACTACTGTGTGTTGCTCAGGTAACAGGTCCCACTCAACCCAATCTGAGCAGGATTCGATCTGGCATGGGAGGCGGGGCACGCTAACAAGGACACTAAAGACTGCAGCCTCTAGCGTCAGTCACCAACACGCCTCTTGAGGCCAGAGGAGTGAGGTTTACATGCACAGATCTTACTGGCCTATGCTACACTCACCCCCCGAGACCTCACTCCCACCCGGGTCATGGCACCAAATGTAACTGGTCCTACTTGACCTGCTCCGAGGGGGTTTCAAACTGGCATCTCTAGCATGGGAGGTGGGCGTGCTAACAAGGACACTAAAGACTGCAGCCTCTAGCATCAGTTGCTAACGCGCCTCTTGAGGCCTGGGGAGTGAGGCTCTTACTGGCCTACGTTACACTCAGGGGTTTGACGATTGATTCTTTTTTGACATTGTTTAGACTTCATTCTCATTAGCATAGCAAAAATACAAAAAAGTAAACTAGGCCTACATTATTGGGTCTAAAGTCATTATTTACTTCTTTTTATTGAACTGTTGTAAAACAGCAGTCAGTGTTGTTGCAGTTGTGCGTTTGCTCTGAATTTCAATGAATGTTAATGTTGCCTTTTATTCTATTTATTCTAAATTCATCCTCAGAAAAGGGACAATATGGTTTTGTTTCTGCAAGTCACAGGGTCACTGTTAAATGCAGCTTTCAGCAAAATGTAGCACAAGGTGCTCTTCAACAGATGTTCTCATCAAGCAGAAAATAATTGCCAAACAAAGGCTCTTGATCCAAAAATAACACACCATCCTGTAGTGACATTGTGGTTAAGCCTTGAACAAGTTAGAGAAATGCCACTGCTGTCTTTTACACAAAGGCTCCATCTGCTGGGGGCTTTGAAACACTAAGTGATCTCTCAAAGGCTAAAGATGATCTGGGTACCCTTAAAATGACATAATTTTGCTGACTTTATGTTCATTTATGTTGAACACCATGGCTGTTTATCTTTTCAAACATAAAGAACATGGATTTGTAACATATCTTTAATTTTGAAGCCTCTTTGAATGGATTTGATTTGTCAGCTTTTTCATATCACAAAGCTACTTGTATCCTTTAGCAAACCCAGCAGTGAGTTCAGTGAAATGTTGATAATAGCATTTATCTCTCTTGTGAAGCTGTGATAATGACAATGCAGTTTCAGCAATTATTTTTTTCTTCAGTCTTCATGCTGACACTAAATTATAAGAAACAAAAGTATGTAAGACACAGCGGAAGATGAGAATAACACAAAAGGAGGAGATTCTTGTTAAAAATATGCCCTGGCCTTACTTATTTTTGTACTGGTCATATCTGAGATTTGTGACTATATTTATGAAACCTTTAGATGACTATTTATAGTTTTTATTTTGAAAGTAGAGGCCTACAATAAAAAACTGTTTGATGCATTATTCATCTGGCTAAATTTAGAGGGGCTGTATTAAGACGGGGCACTCAGCTACAGTCTGATGCCGCTGTATTCTGGGTTGGACAGGATTCCATTCTATTTATTCTGTGCCCTGTGTACTATTAATAATCTGCCACTTGAATGTGATAGTGACTTGTTTGGGGAATGACTCTAAATCTGGATGTAGTTCATTTACGGCTATGCCTGTCTGTGTGTTTGTGTGTATGTGTTACATTATGAATTTTTCATAATGCTACACTGTCTTGACTTGACAGAGTTTAAAAAAAATCAATGGTACATTTCAAGAAGTGCACATGAACAAAGGTAATCTGATCTAAACTCCCCAAATCTACATATAGAAATTCTTTAAAACATTCATTAAAATATCTTTTTATACAGCTAGGCTAATTTTTCAATTCTTGGAAAAGAAACTGCTCCTTTTCAGAAATTAGTGGTTGCTTTATAATCTAACTGGTCATATACATTTAATCACATTCTAGTTTAGATGTACTAATTTTTAGATTCAACATGAATAAGAATATTTTTTTCATTCACCAATCAATTTTTAAGTTTCAAGATTTTTTTTATCCAAACTTTGTATAAAAAATTATTCTCAACTATGTTATGAAAGATAACAGAATGATTTGATATACCATTTTACTTAATGCATTATGCGTGTCAACGTGGACATAAATGACATTCCCATTCTATACAATGCATCTATACACTGTATCAAATTTGCATATTAATGTGTTCTTGGGGCAACACGTAATGAAAAAAAAAAAAGTGTAATAATGAGAGTAATAATTGGGAATATTTTATAAGAATATTGATTTATAAAACTTATTTCCCTATTCTCTAAAATGCCTGATATGCTGTGATGAAAGTCCTGGTGTCCCCTACATTGGAAAGAAACAACAGAAAGTCATATTCTGGTTTGAAACTCCAAAACATTTTCCTGAGATATTTATTTCTGACAAACAATTTGAAAATTAGTGACATTACAAAATATTATCATATTTCCATATAAGAGTGCTAAATTTGATCATTCAGTGATTTTTAAAGACCAAGTAGTGGGAGTTTTCAAGGTTATACCTCCAAACATTTGGTATCTCTGCAAAGCCCTGAATGTGCTCTTTACAGGACATTCATCCAGACTTAAAACTGTGACATGTATGTTGTCAGAAAAATTTGCTCAAATATAATGTCCTCTACAGAGGTTTCAGGATGTTAATGTTTGTTTGTCTGTCTGTCTGTCATCTGAGGGGAAATCTTATAGAGCAATGCAACCACATACTGAATTTATTGTTCTTAAAGGGATTATTTTATTATTTTAAATAATAAAAGGCACAGTTAGTTTATAATGAGGAGGACATTTTAAGCTATTAAACTTGCAGGATGTTTTAATGGACAAAGAAGACTTATTATATACATTTAGTTTTAATATTACCAGCCTTGACTTGAGATTGTAGTGAAAATGAAATGTCAAATTACCAATTGCATTTTATTTTTCAATTTGACAGGGACAATATCACATATTGTGCATACAGTTTTCTATAGGCTAACGAAATGGTTAATCTGCTTTTAATTTTCATTTTTATCATTCAATTGAATTATTTAAAATTGACAGAAAAAGACTTCAATATCACACAAAACCCCTTTAAAGTAGCATGTATCTATTTTGAAATGCTTATATTTACATGCATTATATATATATATATATATATATATATATATATATATATATATATATATATATATATATATATATATATATATATATATATATATTGGTCACATTGATCTCTATTACAAATGCAGCTGCTGAGATTAAAATCTAAGCTGCCTTGTTTGCATAGCTTCGTTCACTACCAGTGTTACACCACAAGAGGCTTCTGTGTGCAGGAGTTTTCACTATACCATATACATTTCAGATGTATATACAGAGTATTATTCGATTATTAATGTATTTCTTGTTTTTAAATTCCTCACCTACTAATACAGCTTAATGTGGCTGAGTGCATATCTTTAATGCATCTTTAATTCATTTATCTCCTTTCTATAGTGAGTCAAATGATGTTGACGTCTTAAAATGTACACATAATTCCCCTTTAAGCTGTTTTTATTTGCTGATATATTTTCATTTCCAATTTTTTTCTGCTCATAAACGTTACTTTAGCTTTTTAGCACTTTATTTCATTTCAAATTGTCTTAAAATGTTGTTGTTTTAACATATATGTACAATATATGAATATTCATGAAAATTTAATTAAATGTGAATTTCCCACAGTGTGGGAAAGTGTGCGCCTTATGACACCTTAACTGTGTGTACATCCTCAAGCTAACAGATACAATCACAGACACACACACACACACACACACACCCACCCACCCCAGAGACCATTTTGCCTAGAGCTCACTTATTTATCATACAAGCATACTGCACACATACACACACACACACACACACTCACACGACTGTGGTCACGTATCTTCTATCTTGCTCATCCTCATCTTAAGGCAACATTGTGTGTGTTTAAAGCTCTGTGGTCACATTTAACCCTGATTACTGTCTGTTTACATGATTGAGAATTAATTTCATGTAATGTAATGCATGAATGCACAATACTGGATATCAAGTAAATCCAGTCCTTTCACTCATATTTGTTTTATTAAACAGATATGCTGTTAGTCTAAACTGCAGCCAGACAGTCCTGCAAAGTCTTATTTAGCTGTGACCAGAAGGAATATTCTGTCCTGACTCCCGAGTGGTGGGAATATCAGGAAACAATGTTTGCTCTAGAGACAGTAATGCCGCTATTTACACGTTAATCTTTGAGAGATCAGCTGCAGCATGCCAGAAAGAGAAGGAAGCCTAATTCTGTTTTATTTTCAGTATACAGATCAGGTGCATGTTATTAAATCATTTCAAAATGTATTATTGTCACAAACACGTCAGGCTTCACCATCCACCAATCACAGCGCACTCAATCACCAGAATACTAATCACCGACACCTGCACCTCATCAAGCACCTCATCAACACCAGTGTAAAGGGCACTCACACACACCACTCAAATGTCAGGTCTAGTTTACATTATACTTACATGTATGCTTACCTTAAGGACTCCCTGTGATCTACTTACCTGTCTCCAGCGTCTCCAGTTCTCCTTGTGTGATTCCCCATCTCTGTGTGAGTGCTCCTTGTCTCCAGCGATCTCCAACTCCAACGACTCCTAGACCCATTCCACCTGCAACCACAAAGGGACTGTGTTACCACTCTGCACTTCAAGTATCTCCATTGCTGCACCATTCACTTACCTGAACTGCCAATATCTCGTACTGGTTTCAATAAACACCATCTACTGTGATTTCCTGTCTCCGTCCCTTCTGTACTATAACAATTATATATACACCAGTATCACTCTTCACACTTTTAATCTTTGTACACTATAGCATCTGAAAAGTAACAGGAAACACATGGGTTAGTGATGGGTAATCTGCTAATGATAATAAAGCTCTACTTGACTTTCCATAATCAACAGAGCCTAACAAAATAACCATTGCATTTCTCTGGAGCAGTTAGCTGCAGGTCTCACAGTACTTGGGGGGTCTGATTGTTCCATTTCACTGTGGGTCATTTTGAGTTTCACTATACTGGATGCAAAATTGTCTCCCTACTGGAGACACTGGGATGAGTGATGCATTATTAAACCAGGACCATCACTAAAATTCATGCATTGAAATTTAAGTACAGTCAAGCTAGTTAGCTACACTACTAGGCACAGATAAAAAGTAGCAAATTAAATAGAATTTACTAAAGGAGGTATTTTCATAAAGAAAAAAATAGGGTATATACCCCCAGTTTAACAGACAAGGCTTAAGCCTAGACTAAAATGCATGTTTGAGCTGTTTTAACTGAAAGCAACTTGCACTGACATCTCTTAAAATATGTCAGTGCCATTGTTTTGTGTCAAAGGCATGTTTATAAAAGCTATTTAAATGTCCTCACTGAACTAAGGCCTAATCCTGGCTTGATCTAAGCACCGTCTGTGAAACCAGGCCATATGCTATCAAATAACATAATTTAGGCCTATAATTGAATAAGATGCATATTTTTGCTTGTTTAACAACAGTTAGGGTGGCAGTATGAAAGTTGAACTGGTCAAAAACTGTTGTGAATTATTAGTGAATCATTTTTGTGAATTTGTTCATTTAAATGAATCATACTTTCATGCGAGTGAGAGGAGCATTTGGGATGAACCGATTCACTAGACTTTCCATTGCTACATATTGAAGAGAAGACCATTTATCATGAACCGATTCACTAATAAATCAGACTTTCCAACACTATGTGACAAGAGAGGTCCATTTAAGATGAGCCAGTTCACTAAAATGAATACATTTTCCATTGCTATTGAAGAACCGTTTTTAGAAGAATGAATCAAACTAGCTACGTATGAGAGGGAAAGAGTTTGCCGTTTGATTATTCCCTCAACCTACTTAATACAGCGATATAACATAGCAAGAAAGCTATGATAACGCTGTCATGCTGCTATTCACTCTAAAAAATGCTGAGTTGTTTCAACCCATGTTTGGGTCAAATTTGGACAAACCCAACCATTTGGCTTAAAATTTAATTTAAAAATGTAATACAATGGTTGGGCTTGTCTATATTTAACCCAAACACAGGTTGAAACAACCGGTAACACTTTACTTGAAGGGGTGTGCATAAGACTGACATGACACCTTCATAATTATGACATGACACATGTCATGAAAATGAAGGAGGTTTCATGCATGTTTATGACACCTGTCATTAAGTGTCATTTGCTCAATTATGTCATTTTTAATGCAAAGATGACATTGTTTGAGATGTCCGAGTTATGACAACTTGACAAACCAATATATCATAACCTGTCAGTGTCTTTGTCATGACAACTTGACATTATTTAGCTTTATGGGTTAACATTACATTAAACTGTCATGTGGTTGGTTTTGACATTGGCTGTCATGAGGCCATTATAATAGTGTCATAAATATGTATCCTGACCTCAAGTACAGTGGTACAAATTGAACTTGTCATTAAAATGTCATTAAGTGACAATACTCTGACAAATAATTTTATAACAGCATCATGAATATTTTTCATTTCATTTTTTTTTTTTTTAAGTTTCCTCCAACAGAAGGTCAGATAATAGACCATTTCAAACTTCTTAAAAAAATGACACTGTTATAAAATAATGGTAACACTTTATTTTAGGGTCTTTTAACTAGTTGCTTATTACTATCAGCATGCATATTACTAGAATATTGACTATTTATTAATAATTATCAAGCACATATTAATGCCTTATTATAGATTCTTAATCCTACCCAATACCTAAACTTAACAATTAACTATATTTAGAAGCAGTAAATTAGGAGTTTATTGACAGAAAAGTCATAGTTAATAGTTTATATATGTGTTTCCTATACTGAAGTGCTACTAAAATAAAGTAATGTAATGTTAATGTTAAAAACCAAAGTAGTTTAAGTTTGATAATTACTTTGCTATGTCATGTTTATGACAGGTTATGTTGTCTTGGTAATGTCAAATTGTCGTAACAAAGACATCTCACACAATGTCATCTTTGCATTAAAAATGACATAATTGAGTGAATGACACTTAATGACAGTTGTCATAAACATGCATAAAACCTCCTTCATATTCATGACATGTGTCATGTCATTATTATGAAGGTGTCATGTCAGTCTTATGCACACCCCTTCAAGTAAAGTGTTACCAAACAACCCAGCATTTTTAAGAGCTAAGTTAGCAGCATCTGTAGTTTTAGTTAGTCAGTAAGCAAGTAGGACCCAGAACATTATGTTAAATGATGAAAAGTGATGAAGTAACAGCAATCCTGACCATATTAGGTTATTTTGTTATATTTCTTAAGACTAGAAACGCATCTTGCTTCCTTTATGAAGACTTGGACTTATAGAAATAAATTCATGTTACCACAATGAAGCTTAATCTCAACATTCCTGCTGTTCTGTAAAAATAAACAAACAGTGGGGATTCTAAAGTGCTTGAGACCAGGGTCCCTAGTCTGTAGAAAATGGATGCATCCTACTTAGCAACTCATTTTAGTGACTAATTGAGTCCCATGTCTAAAAGCACATGTATTCTATATGCTGAAAACTTTTGGTTTAACAGCGAAAAGATACGGGGCAATTTATTTATCAAATTTGCTGAAATAAGTCAATTTCCCCATTCATTTTCCCCTTATAGCAGACATAAGTAAACTAAATAAACTAAACCCATGTTCTCTGGGATGAATTCATGGTAATTCTTCTCCAGGTGCTTCAAATGCCAAGCTAACAGGGAACGTTCTCAGAACTTTGGATAATGTTCTGGCAAGGTTTCAAATTTATGAACAAAATTGTACAAAATAAAGGAATGTTCTTTCAAAGTTATCCGGTCTTTAATATTGATGTTGTCAAAACATTAGCACAAAAATATTATGTATGTAACCCTCGTTCCCTGAAGGAGTGAACAGAGACGTACGTCAGTAGTGACCGATAAACTGGGATATTGCTAGAGAGCCCTATCAGCTTCGAGTGAACTAAAACAAGCCAATGGAATTGGCGTGCGATATTTGCATAATGCGCACCGCCCCCGTCAGGTATAAATAGGAAGCAGATGCAATCTGTTGTGAGTCACCACTCGACATAGGATCCATTTGCAAGCTTTAATGAAGTATACAGGGTCGTACAGGCGATGGTCAGAAACAGCAAACAAGAGCAACGGAGAACAGGCAGTATCGTGGTCAGAGACAGGCAGGAAGTCAGGGTAACAGGCAAGTATCACAGTCCAGGTAAACAGGCGGGGGTCAATAGGCAGGCAGCGGAGAAACAGTAAACGGTAAACAGACAAGAATGGCAACAGGAAGGCAAACTGGGAAATAACGCTTAGTAATGACAGCCGGAGCAATGATCAAGACTTCGCGTCAGTCTGTGTAAACTGGCAGCTTAAATGGTAGTCCTAACCAGCTGCAGCTGGTGGATGATCAGAGTCCAAGGTATGGGGCTGAAGGGAAATGTAGTGCGCGTCAGTGTAAGTGAGTGAGTGGATGCATGAATGTCAGTATTCCGGAGATGGAGCCCTCTGCTGGCCAGCGGAGGGGATCACGGGGTTCGTCTCCGTGACAGAGCCCCCTCCCTGCGAGCGACTCCTGGCGCGAGGTGGCACACGACGTCGAGGTCTACCACGTGGTCGAGGGGCCGGTCTTTCTGGGTGGTTGCGGTGGAATTCGTCGATGAGGTTGGGATCAAGTATGTCCTCGGCGTTGACCCACGACTGTTCCTCGGGACCGTACCCCTCCCAATCGACCAGATATTGGATGAGGCGACCCCGACGTCTGGAGTTGAGTAGTTCACGTACTTGGTACGTTTCCTCGCCCTCTACCAGGATGGCCGGGGGACTCTGCTCACGGGACCTCCCCTCCCCCTCCTCGCCGGGGTCAGCAGCGGGCTTGAGCAGTGAAACATGAAAGGTGGGAGAGATGCGATAAGTGTTAGGTAGGGCAAGACGAAATGAGACAGGTGTAATTTGACGTGTAATTTTGAATGGACCCACATACCTTGGACTCAACTTTCTGCAGGGAAGACGGAGGCGGAGGTCCCGGGTGGATAGCCAGACCCACTGACCAGGGTGATACTCGGGTCCGGGGCGGCGTCGACGATCCGCGTGCACTTTCTGGCAGAGGACAGCTTGTTGCAGGTGGACGTGGGCCTGGTTCCAGGTCTCCTCACTCTTGGTGAGCCAGTCTGTGACAGCTGGTACGTTGGAGGGTTCTCCCGACCAGGGGAACATTGGTGGTTGGTACCCCAGGATGCACTTGAAGGGTGTGATGCCAGTGGCTGGTTTTACCAGGGAATTTTGAGCGTATTCAGCCCATAGAAGGTAGCGGGACCAATCCTCTTGGTTATGGCTACAGTATGTTCTTAGAAAGCGAGTAAGTTCTTGGTTCAACCTCTCAGTTTGTCCATTGGCCTGAGGATGGTAGCCCGAGGTGAGGCTTACGTTGATGTCCAGAGCTTGAAAGAAGGCTTTCCACAATCGGGAAGTGAACTGTGGACCACGATCCGAGACAATGTCCTCGGGTAACCCGTAGAGGCGAAAGACCCAGTGGCACAGTAGTTCAGCGGTCTGCATGGCTGTGGGAAGTTTGGGCTGAGGAATCAGACGACAGGCCTTGGAGAATCGATCTATGACGGTGAGTATGACAGTGTTACCCTGTGATATGGGAAGGTCCGTGATGAAATCGATCGCTATGTGGGACCAGGGACGCTGTGGTATGGGAAGAGGTTGTAGTAACCCGGCAGGGAATTGTCTTGGGCTTTTGTGTACGTTACACGTTTGACAGTTCTGGACGTAGATCGTGGCATCCCTGACTAAGGTCTCCCACCAGAAACGGTTCTGAAGCAGGTGAATAGTGGCCGTGATACCAGGGTGACCTGAGGAGGGCAGACAGTGAATGAGATTCAGAACTTGATCACGGAGATTGGGAGACACATATACCTTATCAGGCGGGCAGGCGGCCGGAATCTCCTGTTGAGCATTCTGCTGTTGTATCAGAGTCATAATGTCCCACTGAATGGGCGCTACCACGACTTGGAATGGGAGGATTGTTTCGAGTCCGTTGGAAATCTCCTCCTCCTCAAACAGACGAGACAGCGCATCGGCCTTCGTGTTCTTGGATCCCGGATGGTAGGTGACTGTGAAGTTGAATCGGGTAAAGAATAGGGACCATCGGGCCTGGCGGGGATTGAGCCGTTTGGCGCTGCGCAGATACTCCAGATTTTTATGATCGGTAAAGACTGTGAAAGGGTAGTTAGCGCCCTCTAGCCAATGTCTCCACTCCTCGATGGCCGTCTTCATAGCGAGGAGTTCACGATCTCCCACATCGTAGTTGCGTTCGGCCGAGCTGAGTTTCCGAGAGTAGAAGGCACAGGGGTGGAGTTTAGACATGGGCCCCTGTCGCTGGGAGAGAACGGCCCCCACTCCAATATTCGAAGCATCCACTTCTAGGATGAAGGGGATCGACGGATCAGGGTGACGGAGTATGGGTGCGGTGACAAAGCGCTGTTTGATCTCTTTGAAGGCTTGATGGGCTGCGTCTGACCACAGGAGATGATGAATGCCTTTCTTGACCATGGAGGTGAGTGGACTGACCACTGAACTGAAGTTTCGGATGAATCGACGATAAAAGTTGGCGAATCCTAGGAAGCGTTGTAATTCCTTTAAGGTATTCGGTTCGGGCCAGTTGAGGACAGCGTTGACCTTACTTTCATCCATGGTGACCCCCTCGGAGCTGATGATGTATCCAAGGAAGGCAGTGGACGTGGTGTGGAACTCACACTTCTCCGCTTTGGCGTAAAGTTGGTGATCAATTAAGCATTGCAGCACCGCTCTGACGTGATAGATGTGATCGTCCAGGGTGTTGGAGTAGATCAGTATATCATCAATGTACACAATTACTGACCTGTCCAGCATATCTCTGAATATGTCGTTCACGAAGGCCTGGAAGATTGAAGGACTATTGACCAGGCCGAACGGCATAACCCGGTATTCATAGTGCCCATTGGTGGTTGAGAACGCCGTCTTCCACTCGTCTCCCTCCCGGATGCGGATTAGATTGTAGGCGCAGCGTAAATCCAGTTTGGTGAAGTATTGTGCCGTTCTTAGCTGTTCAAGTGCGGATGGCACCAGAGGGAGTGGGTACCGGAATTTCACGGTGATTTCGTTGAGACCCCTATAGTCGATGCACGGCCGTAGACCCCCATCCTTCTTCCGCACGAAGAAGAAACCCGCGGATGCAGGTGAAGTAGACGGCCGAATGAATCCCTTCTCTAATTCCTCCTCGATATACTTGGCCATGGCCTCGGACTCTGGTTGTGACGGTGGGAAGATGCGACCCCTGGGAGGCGAATGACCTGGGAGGAGTTCAATGGCACAGTCATGTCTACGGTGTGGTGGCAGTGTGTTGGCTCGTTCTTTACTGAAAGCCAAGGCAAGATCGTGGTATTCCCTAGGCAGGTTAGAAACGACTGGAACCTCCGGGTTAACCCGGACAGCATGAACTGGCAGAGGAGTGATTGTGGATAGACATGTTTCTTGACATTGAGTGCTCCATCTGGTTATCTGTCCCTCTCTCCACGAGATCTGTGGGTCATGGAGCCGGAGCCAGGGTAATCCGAGGATGACTGGAGTATTAGATACAGGGAGAACGTAGAACTGAATATGTTCGTTGTGGAGAAGGCCGGTTGACATCGGGATTTTCTGAGTTAAGTGGGTGATCAGACCGGACCCCAAGGGGCGCCCATCTATCGTGGCTACAGAGAGGGAAGTGGAACATGGTATTAGCGACACGTTATTAGACCTGGCAAACTCCTCTGAAATGAAGTTTCCAGCTGCCCCTGAGTCCAACAAGGCAGCGGTAACCACACGAACACCATTAATCCATAAAATGATTGGGACAGTGACACAGAATATGGAACTGACAGAGCTTAATGTGGCACTCACCGATTTAGCGGCGGCCGATGATGGGCGTGAGGGGCATGAGATCCGTTGGTGTCCAGGCAATCCACAGTACAGACACAGACGATTGGCGAGGCGGCGATTTCTCTCCTCGGCAGACAGATGGTATGTATTGACTTGCATGGGTTCAGGTGTTTCGTCGTGGCATGGGAGTACAGCTGGGGTAGGGCGTCGTGAGCTGATGTGGCGTGCGCGCTGCAGATTGTCAATACTAATAGCCAGATCGATCAAACTATTGAGGTCCCTGCCCTCATCGCGGCAAGCGAGTTCAGACTGCAGTTCATGCGAGAGCCCCTTCCGAAACAAGACCTTGAGTGTATCATCTATCCAGTTAGTCTGTGCCGCCAGAGTCCGAAAGTTCATAGCGTATTCAGCTGCCGTAGACCTCCCTTGTGATAGTTCCAACAAGCGATCGCCTGCTCCCTTCCCCCCTCTGGGGTGATCAAAGACTTGGCGGAAGCGTTCGAGGAAATCCTGGAATGTGGTGAACGCAGTCCCGTCAGCGCGCCACACAGCCGTAATCCAATCTAAAGCCCTTCCCGTTAAAAGTGAGCAGACAAAGGTGATCTTACCAGTCTCAGTAGTATAAAGTGCAGATTGTTGTTCGACAAAGAGGGAGCACTGGAGTAGAAAGCCTTTACATTTGGACGCCTCACCATCAAACTTCTCAGGGAACGCTAGGCGGGGATTAACATGAGACGGCGTCTCTACCGCGTGGGTAATGGCGGCCGCTGCGGGAGGTGACGTCGCGGCGGCGGCGCTGTGGATGCTCTGAATTGCCTTTACCAATTCCTCCGTTACCGTCGTCAAACGGTTCAATTGGTGCTGGTTAGCCGCGATCTGACTAGCCTGAGCAGCCATGTTGGCAAACAGATGATCAAAAGCTGCTGGATCGTCTCTTGGCGAAGTCTTCTGTTGTGAGTCACCACTCGACATAGGATCCATTTGCAAGCTTTAATGAAGTATACAGGGTCGTACAGGCGATGGTCAGAAACAGCAAACAAGAGCAACGGAGAACAGGCAGTATCGTGGTCAGAGACAGGCAGGAAGTCAGGGTAACAGGCAAGTATCACAGTCCAGGTAAACAGGCGGGGGTCAATAGGCAGGCAGCGGAGAAACAGTAAACGGTAAACAGACAAGAATGGCAACAGGAAGGCAAACTGGGAAATAACGCTTAGTAATGACAGCCGGAGCAATGATCAAGACTTCGCGTCAGTCTGTGTGAACTGGCAGCTTAAATGGTAGTCCTAACCAGCTGCAGCTGGCGGATGATCAGAGTCCAAGGTATGGGGCTGAAGGGAAATGTAGTGCGCGTCAGTGTAAGTGAGTGAGTGGATGCATGAATGTCAGTATTCCGGAGATGGAGCCCTCTGCTGGCCAGCGGAGGGGATCACGGGGTTCGTCTCCGTGACACAATCGCACTTTGTTTTTCGCTGAGGAGACAACTGGTGTCCGCACAACAGCGAGGGTACAGAAACTGTGGCAACGGGACGTACGTCTCCGTTCCCTCCTACAGGGAACGAGGGTTACATACTCAACCAAGACATTCCCTTTCAGTCTGCTATGTTCGACGTGCGTCAGTAGTGACCGACGAATTGGGATCACAAATAAAGCGCCACAGTTACAAAGCGCCACAGTTACGAAACCCCTTCCAGTGCCCAGCGCAAGCTCTAGCCACCTGTCGCACCAACTGGGATGGTGAAGGGGGCGAGCTTTACGCCGAGAGAGTTTATTGCTGTCTTAACCAAATACCCACTAAGTAAACTAAACTACACTGGGGAAGTGAACCCGTAGGGGACGCTGCGGAGGCCACAACCTACCCAGTGGGGGAGGAATTTAGGTGGAGAATACACATATGGACTGGCCCGGGGGGCAGTACACATATGAAGTCCCTGGGACGGCTCCACGTGGGTAGGGGGAGACTCATCTGACAGGTGACAGCAGAGCTGGCTCTTCTAAGGGAAAGACACGGGCTCACCGTAGGGAGTTAGACCGTGGACAATTACACATATGGCACCACTCACGTAGAGGAGTCACAAAATATGGAACCCAGCCAACAGACAACGTCAGGGATGGATGATGGCCTGGCATCAGACACTCTGCAATGTCCGAGCCGAAGGGGGAGGTGGAGGAACTCGACAGGGTTCGCCAAGCGGGGAACTTGACTGGAGTCAAAGATGCACGTATCCGGCCCAGGGGGTGGGAATGGCATTGCAAGCCGACACTTAGAGCGGGCTCAACGCGTCTACCGGCTAGTGGAAGCCAGTACACGGGAAGATACCAGCTCTACATGTAGGCTATAAAACCTAGCAAATGTGTTAGGTGTCGCCCAGCCCGCAGCTCTACAGACATCTGTCAGCGAGGCGCCCTGAGCGAGCGCCCAGGAAGAGGCCACTCCTCTGGTGGAGTGGGCTCTCAACCCGAACGGGCAAGGCACGCCCTGGGATTCATACACCAGGGCGATGGCATCCACTATCCAGTGGGCCATCCTCTGCTTGGAGACAGCCTTTCTCTTCTGCTGGCCTCCGTAACAGACGAAGAGCTGGTCTGAGGTCCTGAAGCTTTGCCTTCTGTCAACGTATACACGCAGAGCGCGGAGGGGACAGAGCGAAGATAGGGCTGGGTCTGCCTCCTCCGAAGGCAGCGCTACCTGATCTACCTGATCTCTGAAGGGAGTGGTAGGAACCTTGGGCACATATCCGGGGTTTCAGGATGACGTGAGAGTCACCGGGCCTGAATTCTAGGCATGATTCATCGACCGAAAATTCGCGCAGATCCCCTACCCTCTTAAGCGAAGCCAATGCAACCAGGAGGACTGTCTTAAGAGACAGTACTTTTAACTCGACTGATTGCAGAGGTTCGAAGGGATGACCCCGGAGAGATGTAAGAACCAGGGTCAGATCCCAAGAGGGTATGGAGGGAGGACGAGGAGGATTCAGTCTCCTCGCCCCCCTCAGGAACCTGATGATCAGATCGTGCTTCCCCAGGGACTTGCCATCAACTGCATGGGGATTTGCAGCGATAGCGGCAAAATACACCTTGAGGGTGGAGGGAGACAGCCTTCGCTCCAAGCCCTCTTGCAGGAAGGAAAGCACAGATCTGACCGAGCATGATCGGCGAGAACTTGGCGAAAGGAGCACCATTCAACGAATAGGTTCCACTTCAACGCATAGAGGCTCCTCATGGAAGGAGCTCTAGCGGAAGTGATGGTGTCTACGACCGCTTGCGGGAGATCACTCAGAACCTCCGTATCCCGTCCAGGGACCACACGTGGAGGTTCCACATGTTGGGACGCAGGTTCCACAGGGTGCCAAGTCTCTGAGTCAGGAGGTCCTTCCTCAGAGGAACCGGCCAAGGAGGGGCTGTCGTGAGGAGCATCAGGTCCGAAAACCAGGTCCGATTGGGCCAATACGGGGCCACTAACAAGACCTGCTCCTCGTCCTCCCTTGCACAGGAGCTGTGCGAGAAGGCTCACTGGGGGAAACGTATATTTGCATAGGCCCCGGGGCCAGCTGTGTGCCTGTGTGCGACCTCACTGCAACGCCCATCTCGGGACCCGGCCGCGGAGCCAGTGTTGAAGCGGCCTCATATGGAGCAATCCGAGCGGTGTGACCGCGACTGCAGATGCCATATGCCCCAGGAGCCTCTGAAAGTCTTTCAGTGGGGCCGCTGTCCTGCGCTTGAGAGAACTCAGGCAGTTCAACACCGACTGGACGCGCTCCTTGGTGAGGCGCGCAGTCCGGGCGACCGAGTCTAGCTCGAGACAGAGATAAGAGATCCTCTGCCCGGGGGCGAGTTTGCTCTTATCCCAGTTGACCCGAAGACCCAACCGGCTGAGGTGAGCTAGAACCATGTCCCTGTGTTCGCACAACTGCTCTCGTGAGCTGGCCAGGATCAACCAGTCGTCGAGGATAGCACTTTTGCCTGGTAAACCTGCAAAAGGGCCATGGCATGCAGGGCGGAGGCGGCCTGTCCACAGGCTCTGTAAGCTTTCTCCGTCAGTCCTGACGAGAATTTACAGGCCCAGGACGGGAGACGCGGTTCACCGCGCCAGCCAGTGGCCGTTGGACACAGCTGCATCGCAACAGACCACTCGACTGGTGGGATCCTCGCGTATCCCCTAGCGTCTCTGCCATCCAGAGAGGTGAAGGCGGACGAGGGTCCAGACCTCGCACGAACGCTATATGGTGCCCGCCAAGATCTGGTCACCTCATCGTGCACCTCCGGGAAGAAAGGTATGACCAGCGAGACCTGCCCGAGGTACCAATCAGGGCCGAGAAGGACCGGGACAGGGTGGAGGGTTCCACACGAGCCCGCACTGTCCTACCTAAATTTGTCCTACCTAAATTGTCCTACTGTCACCATGCACATTTTCAGACATTTTGTACTGTAGCTATTATGGAGTTTTGGGTAAAGACTGTATTTGTGCTGGAGGAGGTGGGTTTGTATCCGCACTGGTGTGTCGACAAGAACACATAAGACACAGTTGAACCAGA
Source organism: Chanodichthys erythropterus (assembly GCF_024489055.1). Classification (NCBI taxonomy): domain Eukaryota; kingdom Metazoa; phylum Chordata; class Actinopteri; order Cypriniformes; family Xenocyprididae; genus Chanodichthys; species Chanodichthys erythropterus. The sequence continues at coordinate 6,886,664 of NC_090224.1, read as the reverse complement.
GTTTGAGGTTTACTGATGATTCATTTCAAGCAGTAACAGGAAGTGGTAACAGTGAGTGGTCTGAAAATATTAAAGAATAACAATAAGTATTAGGTATACAGCTAAATCAATAACATTCACATGTCATAGGTTACAGGTTACATTATTAAAGTTGTTGCAGTACTTAATCTGTCCACAAGATGGCATCGCGAGCTCACACATGGAAATATGAAAGACGCCATTTTAACGTGTCATTACAGGCAGTAACGGCAGATAAAGAAACTAAAAAATAACGTAATATATACAAATATGAGCAAATAGCAATATAAATCACAATCCAGAGATATTACTCACTATAATGGCACTCAGACATTAGTTATATATAACATAACAATTGAACTTTGGCGATTAGGCGCTAACGCGGACTGCCGCGATGGCGGACAAATGAGCCCATGGTTAATCAATAAAGTACACAAATCTGCCTACATACACATCAATAAGTGTACAGGATAATAGGAAACAAACAACTTACTTTCTGGTCATTAACTCGCTCACATAAGTTAACTGCTCAAAGAAAGGATGCAGCAGAGCATTCACAGCTCCTCTCTTACTGACTGCGAGGCACTGACTGACGTCATTCAGTAAACTGCGCTCTGATTGGTTGAATACTTCTTAACAGTAGCATTTTAAAGTTATGGACCCATGAATTTGACAAACGTGACAATATAGTTACAGGAGACATTGTCCAATATGTCCAATGTACTTGACTGTCACCATGCAAAATTATGGACAATTTTTACTGTAGCTTTTTAAAGTTATTGACCCATGAATTTGACAATTTTTTATCGCACCCTCAAAGGTGGCTGAGATATAGTGCCTCCAATTGGGCTAATGCAATTTCTCCTGTAACTGTATTGTCACATTTGTCAAATTCATGGGTCCATAACTTTAAAATGCTACAGTAAAAATGTCTGAAAATGTGCATGGTGACACTCAAGTACATTGGGAATAAGGCCCCACTGCAACTTTTAACGCACCCTCAAAGGTAGCTGAGATATAGCGCCTCCAATTGGGCCAATAATGCAATTTCTCCTGTAACTGTATTGTCACATTTGTCAAATTCATGGGTCCATAACTTTAAAATGCTACAGTAAAAATGTCTGAAAATGTGCATGGTGACACTCAAGTACATCGGGAATAATGCTCCACTGCAACTTTTAACGCACCCTCAAAGGCAGATGAAATATAGCGCCTCCAACTGGGCCAATGATGCATTTTCTCCTGTAACTGTATTGTCACATTTGTCAAATTCATAGGTCCATAACTTTAAAATGCTACAGTAAATATGTCTGAAAATGTGCATGGTGACACTCAAGTACATTGGGAATAACGCCCCACTGCAACTTTTAACGCACCCTCAAAGGTAGCTGAGATATAGCGCCTCCAATTGGGCCAATAATGCAATTTCTCCTTTAACTGTATTGTCACATTTGTCAAATTCATCGGTTCATAACTTCGTAATGCTACAGTAAAAATGTCTGAAAATGTGCATGGTGACACCCAAGTACATTGGGAATCAGGCCCCAGTGGAACTTTTAACGCACCCTCAAAGGCAGTTGAGATATAGCGCCTCCAATTGGGCCAATAATGCAATTTCCCCTGTAACTGTATTGTCACAATAGTCATGCAGGATAGGACAAAAAAGTTACATAGTGTACCTTTAAACTACATGTTAAAGCATACTGATTGTATAACTGATTTCACATCAATGACACAAAACTTAACAGGTTCTCATGTAAATGAATAATGAAAGGTTTTTCATTCATTCATTCTGACTATAAAAGCAAATAAAAAGATACAGTTCAAACTCACTTAAATAAAAAAAAAAGGTCCATAAAGTCCACAGTCATTTAAGATATTGTGTCATTTATGCATGTCAGACTATGGGCCCTATCTTGCACCCAGCGCAATTGACTTTGTACACCGACGCATGTGTCATTCCTATTTTGCACCCGCGCAAAGCGCGCTTTTCCCTCCACAGAAGCACGTCGCTAAACTAGTGAATGAACTTGCGCTCCCTGGGCGGTTCAGCGCAAAAAAGGAGGCGTGTTCCGGCGCAAACAATCCCTGGTGCTATTTTGCTGTTCCAGTCAGTGGCGCGTTGCGCGTTGTTCATTATGCTATTTAAAGGGCGCATGCTTGACCATAATATATAGCGTGCACAACGCGCATACACTTTGCTCATGTTATCTACACAGATGCAACAGTTATTTTTGCAAATCATATTTTACACTAAAAAAATATTAACACATGAGATGACGGAAATCATTGTGGTGTGCCACGAAGATGTGAAAAAACCTGTTTAACCTACGCTATTTTGGGTGGGTTTCTCCCATCCCCATACAACACAACTTCTCTGTCTTTCACTGCTCTTACAAGAACATCAATCTCCTCGGCTGTGTACCGCTCCTGGCGTGCGCCTGGTAAATACGCCATAATAATAGCAATCCATAATGGAACTTGCGCACCTGCTTTTAAAGGGAATGTTGGATGACGCTCTGATTTGTTTATTTCACGTTACGCCCAAACCACACCTATGAATAATGAAGCTACTTCAGACCAACCCATTTTAGATTTGCGCCGGGCGCAAGAGCCATTTATCCCGCCGGGAAAATAGCAACAGCGCCGAGACCCGCCCACAAAGTTACTTGCGCTTTGCGCTTTGACACGTTTCAGATCGTTAAAATAGGGCCCTATGTGTTAAAAACACAATAATGCTGCCTGATGGGTTCTCGTGTTTTTTTTCCGTGGGTGCTATGCCCCCTAGTGTCTGAAAATGGAGAAATATACAGTACATGTTTTTGTTTTTTTACCAGTAAGTACATTTACATAATGTTGTCAGCGACAATGCTGTCAGTAATATAGTAACACAGGAGCTGTTTCCATGCCCTTGAAGGTGGGTGTTACCCTGACCTGAACTTTTTCAGGTCAGTTCTGCTGTCATCCAAAAAAAAAGGCTCTTTCCAGATGGCCAGACTGCTTGTTGAGAGCAGAACTGATGGCATTGCCCAGATTCCCAGTATGTCTACTCCTTTCCCAGCCAATGCTATATGCTCAGCTTGAAGTGCCTCCTGAAAGGATTAGTTCACTTTCAAATAAAAATTGGCCAAGCTTTACTCACCCTCAAGCCATCCTAGGTGTATATGACTTTCTTCTTTCTGATGAACATAATCTGAGGTATATTAATATATATTCTGACGCATCCGAGCTTTATAATGGCAGTGAACAGGGGTTATAAGTATGAGCTGAAGAAAGTGCTTCCATCCACATCCATCCATCATAAACATACTTCACACGGCTCCAGGGGGTTAATAAAGGCTTTCTGAAGTGAAGCGATGCAAAAAAAAAATATCCATATTTAACAAGTTATGAAGTAAAATATCTAGCTTCCGCCAGACCACCTTCCATATTCAAGTTACGAAGAATATAATATAATAATAAATATAATATAATAATATTAATAAATAATATAAAAGCTTAAGCTACGTCCTACGCCTTCCTTATTCCAGGCGAGGCGAGGCCAGTTTACACTTTCTTCGTAACTTGAATACGGAAGGCGGTCTGGCAGAAGCTAGATATTTTACTTCATAACTTGTTAAATATGGATTTTTTTTTTTTTTTTTTTTTTACACAAACGCATCGCTTCGCTTCAGAAGCCCCGCGGAGCCATGTGGAATACACGTTTATTATGAATGGATGTGGATGGAAGCACTTTATTCAACTCATACTCGTGAACCCTGTTCACTGCCATTTAAATTCTTGAATGCGTCAGGATATTTATTAATATATCTCAGATTGTGTTCATCAGAAAGAAGAAAGTCATATACACCTAGGATTTTCACCTAGGATGGCTTGAGGGTGATTCAAACTTTGGGTAATTTTTATTTGAAAGTGAACTAATACTCACTAAAGTAACTAAAGTACTAAGGAACTAAAGTAACTCACATTAACAATTTTCCTTTCATAAAGAACTGGCTTTATTGTTTGAATAGTTCAAATGCATTATATTTATTTTAATATAAATTAAATATTTAGCTCACGTGCACATTGAACTTAATTCTGGCGAATGTGGTGGCATTGCAGATTATGGAATTCCCTGTGGTTAGCAATAAATACATATCATCACTGAGGAGGGAATGACCTCTAAGTGTGCCTGAGTTCTCACCAGCAGGGGGCAGTATGGAAAAACAAACTGTGTGGGACTTTTTCCTGTGTTTGTTGCTTTGGCTCATGTTTTCTTCCTCTTCATCAGGCAAATGCTTAAAATGGCAGTTTTCAATGTATGATTTATTTATTTTTTTACTTTTTGCTGCTTCTTTTGAATCTGATCTAGTACAATAATGTAAGTCACACTCGTGTCATGAGCCAAAGCAACAAACACAGGAAAAAGTCCCCCACAGTTTGTTTTTCCATACTGCCCCCTGCTGGTGAGAACTCAGGCACACTTAGAGGTCATTCCCTCCTCAGTGATGTGTATTTATTGCTAACCATAGTAAATACATTCCTAGATAAAATTATACAGAGTAGTTTTGAGCTGTTAACAAACTGGTTCTGCAGATGACAGATGCCTTAAAGATGCCCTAGATTCAAAAATTGAATTTACCTCAGCATAGTTAAATAACAAGAGTTCAGTACATGGAAAAGACATACAGTCAGTGAGTCTCAAACACTGTTGTTTCCTCCTCCTTATATAAATCTCATTTGTTTAAAAGACCTCCGAAGAACAGGCGAATCTCAACATAACACCGACTGTTACGTAACAGTCGGGGTGTACGCCCCCAATATTTGCATATGCCAGCCCATGATTGAGGCATTACACAAGGGCAGCCAGTATTAACGTATGGATGTGCAGAGCTGAATCAACAGACTAGGTGAGCAAGCAAGAACAATAGCAAAAAATGGCAGATGGAGTGATAATAACTGACATGATCCATGATATCATGATATTTTTAGTGATATTTGTAAATTGTCTTTCTAAATGTTTCGTTAGCATGTTGCTAATGTACTGTTAAATGTGGTTAAAGTTACCATCGTTTCTTACTGTATTCAGGGAGACAAGAGCCGTCATTATTTTCATTTTTAAACACTTGCAGTCTGTATAATTTATAAACACAACTTCATTCTTTATAAATCTCTCCAACAGTGTAGCATTAGCCGTTAGCCACGGAGCACTATCAAACTCATTCAGAATCAATGTAAACATCAAAATAAACACTGTACTTACGCAATTAGACATGCTGCATGACGAACACTTTGTAAAGATCCATTTTGAGGGTTATATTAGCTGTTTGAACTTTTTTTATGATATTTAAGGCAAGCGTGAGCTCTTGGGGCGTGGAGGACGAGATTTAAAGGGCCACACACCCTGAATCGGCTCATTTCTAATTATGCCCCAAAATAGGCAGTTAAAAAAATGAATTAAAAACAATCTATGGGGTATTTTGAGCTGAAACTTCACAGACACATTCAGGGGACACCTTAGACTTATATTACATCTTTTTTTTAAAGTTCTAGGGCACCTTTAATCATTTAGTTCAAATCACATATGTTATAGCAGGCTCAATAAATATTCAAATATGTGTATTTTAGTAATATATACTCAAGCCAAAGCGAACAATATTCACAGGTTTCAGAGTCATCAACATTACAGAGCGCAATCTGTTCATCTGTTTTAACAAGTGTTCTTCCTACTGGGCCCACTTGTTTTGCTCAGGTAATTAATTGATGTCTTTATAAAACAACCACAGGGTGGCAATGCAACTCCATAGCAAATAAACTGAGAAAAACTAGAGGGCCCAGATGAGACAATTGGTTGTTGCTGACACTGATTCATTTGTATTATGTGCTTATAATTTAATATTTCAATATATTACATGTTGAATATTTTATATAGTTTAATATTTGTTTGTATATTAATAGGAATGCATATGACAGTTTAACCTAGAGGAAAATTTGAAACTAACACAAAGAAAGCACATATGATTTCATCACTGATGTGAAAGCATTTTATCTCTTTTTCCTCTCCTTTTCTCTCCCTCTGAGAGCCCAGGAACCTTCCATCACTCTATCCCACAACTGTCCACTATCATTTAAATTTGTGAGATGGGCCGAACCACAACACTCTGTCTTGCGCTTTGTTTTTGTTCATCAGTTTTCCTTTGCGGCATTTATGTGGATGAATGGCTTTAGAAAGGTCAACACTGAACATTGATTACACACCTCGCTGTCAGAGGGGCCTGGGGGAGAGGGGTAAGTGGTAATTTGTTTTGTGCAAACTTATGAGTGGCCAGAAATCTTCAAAAAGTGCTGGCAAAAGAGCATTGTAGGGCTCTCCATCACACTCCGGCACCGGTTGACACTACAGAGCTATTTAAGGGCTGACTTCTCCCCAGACTTCCAAAACTGCAGAGTGTGACTCTGCGGTTTTATTAAATGCAGTCCTAGGTAATAAAATGAAAGCTAAACCCATCTTAAAACATACACTTTAAACAATGTACACAGAACAACCTGTACATTTTACAATGTAAAACTTAAAAATGTACTAAAGATATATATATATATAAAATTTTAGCCTGGTAAATCCAAAAACCCTTTTCTGCTGAATTATCAAGGCCGTGCTGCTACTAAAATTTGATTTGGACTTTTAATATATACTGACGACCACCATAACACAGGAGGTTAAAAAAATGCCACATAATGAATCAAAGTTAATCAAAAGTAGCTATTTTGAGAAAACATAAAACCCTGATGTACATAACTAATAAAAAAAATCTGAAGAAAACATAATTATAATTAAATAACATCAAATTCGAGCTGTCTTACTAGAAATTCTGGGAATAAAAGTTATGGCTTTTCACTGTAAATTATTTGATTATTTGTTCTTTTTTTATTTAAAAAATGGCACATTTAACAGTGTTTTACTAAAGTTAGATCTATTTAATAAGGGAACTTACTGTTAACCAATTAACATGTTTCTACTGTAGCATTTTTACATTTTTTTAAAGTTAAAATTACAATCATTTTTTACAGTGTACATTTTTGTATGGCTGCTCTTGTCAAATGTTTCAGTGTCTCACAGAACATTTCAACTGTGTACCCACAATTGAGACTGATAGGATATTGCTTTTATACAATAGTTCACTAAACAAGATATTTAGTATTTCACATTGTAGCAAATTTTCGCTGCTGTATTTTTGCCCCGCTAATGAAAATAGCTCCAAACTAAGCCAAAGCAAATGCGTCTCTGAGCAAGGTTTTTCATTTCTGAACAATTCGTTTAAGTTCAAGATTTAAAGACTTGCTTATAAAGACTTGCTTATTTGGTATAGAACCATAGAATGTGTTATTGAACAAATCACTTAAGTGGATGATTCCTTGATTCATCCAACTGAAAGACATGTTAGTGGAATGAAAAAAGAGATACTATCTTCTAGATACTCTTTTTTTAAAGGTGCAATCAGTAACTTTTTTTGGTTAAAAATGATCCAAAATCAATTTTTGAGCAAGTACATAACCAGCCAGAGTTCAAAACTCATTTACACAGTGGCACAATCTGCTCACCTTAGCCCGATTCACAACGGTAAGCTTGTAATAATGTTTTCAAATAAGATCGGTACTGGTGGGTTTCCGTGGGAAATTCGAACATGCAGCCGTTAGTCTTTGTGTCATTACATCATGTCTGTTTACATAAAGAACGAGTCCCAGCTAGTAGGCTATATGGCATGTGAGGATGCTGCAGGTGGCGGATCATTTATAGGCTATTCTCACAGCAGCTGCAATAATTAAACTTATCTTTTTGATGGCGGATTGTAATCCAAGAAACGTCCAAATGACAATCATCAAAGATTACTGGAGATTCACCAGTAGTCAAAAGCAAGAGACTTCGGACTGTGGAGTGGCTACAGAAATTTAAATCTACAGGTAACGCTAATACACACTAAATACACATAGTCACGCAATGCTGATGTTGTTAACAATAAAAAATTGAGAACAAAGTATACCAATAATAATAATTTGCACAGTTTGACATGATCTGAGTTAAGCAATCATTAGATTTAATCACCATTGGCTGCGCGAGTTATTGTAATGCTTTTTTTCCTCAGTTGGTCAGAACAAAAGTGGCAGACGTGTTAATTACTTGTTCAGATGACAATTTTTGGTGGAAATTCTTATTTTGGTCATACTTCCAAGACTAGAATCTGTGATTCACAGTACCCAGTAACTGACAGCAAAGAAAGAGATTCATCTGCGCTGAGAAGCCATGCCGATACGTAACCCACATAAAGATGATAATTCCGCAAATAACTGCAATTGCAGGTTTCAAACAGAGATGGCAACAAAGAGGCAGCTTTAATTACATAAGTGGAGAGGAGGGGCTGTCAGACTCTGATGTTGAATGACAAAAAACCCTTATAAAAGTCATACACTGCATAGATGAGTACATAGTGCATGAGTAATGTATAAGTGCATCATTCTGTGTAAATAGCCCCTTGTTATATGAGCACTCTTGGAATGCTGCCAATCCAATCAAATTTGTAGAATATAACTGTAATGTATACTTTAATGCATAATATAGTTACATCACAAATCTGGGTGGATTAAGACTGATATGAAATCAATAACTGATGGTATTACAAGTCTGAAAACATCTCTTCAAAAACAGCCTGTACATCAGAGAGGTGCATTTTTCACAGATGTTGCTGTTGTTGATTCTGAGGCTTGGACCAATGAGATGCAAATGGTTGCAGCCACATTAGCGGTGGTGCATTGGTTTTGTTTATGGGGACAGCAGAAGGATTATCCCCTTCAGTCCATTTCATTTGATCCATATGGCCCAAAAGGCCTTAGCTTCAGCTGTGCCACAGCTTGGAATCCACGGATGAGTTTGTTATTGTCCCAACTCAGGCTGAATGCAGTGCTACAAATCCTGACAATATAATATGCACAGTCAGAGCCCTCTCTACAATGACACAGACACAAAAGAAAGCTTCTTTAGTGTTTTGTTTACTTATTACAAATATTGTGCATGCACACTGAGCAAAGTTTAAATTGATCTATCATTTCCATATGATGTCTCGGTGGAATCATCGATTACAGGGCTGTCATGATGAAGTCATATATCTATAGATTTGTGTCATCATCTAAAAGTGGACCCCTTTCTCTCTCTCTCTCTCTTCCCATGAGCAGGAGCTGAGCAGAGCGATTTACAGGCTGTCGGGTTGGCTTTGTTCCCGTGTAAGTCAAGTCTCGGTGGAGAAGAGACGCATCAGTGCTCCAAATGGCCCCAGCCGTCTCATTGCATTATCTTCAAATGGCACGTCTGATGGAGAAGTTAGAGAACAGCTCTCCTAGCTTCTCTCATTTAGAGATGCCTCCTTTATTAACGTGTACATGGGTTTGTGCTATGTTATATGTCCTCTCAAGGAATGGCTTCATAAGAGTCAAAAACAACATAAACAGTGCATTAATACTGGGTTACCTATTATGGATGGTGATTATGAGGAAGATTTGAAAGGTGAGAAACCAAATCCTTATTCTGCCAGAGGCCAATGTGTGTCTGCCTGGAGGGAAAGGAACTATGCACATGAAAACTTGATGAATTCATGAATGCCTGTAAATAAGTAGTTAAATAATGCCTGTAAAAAATAGTTAAATAAATAGTTAATAAAAACTGTGAGTTTTAAATATTTATAATTATATAGATGAGTAGTCATATATATATATATATATATATATATATATATATATATATATATATATATATATATATTAGGGCTGTAATGGTATTCATCCTGAACCATCATGGTTCGGTGCATGCAGTCACACGATGAATACAGTTGGTCACAGGCAATCCACACTCCAGTCCAGAAGGGGACATGCGTGGTAATGCAACACTGTTTGATAGAAGTAAAATGCACAGAAGAAGAAGAGACTATGATAGATATGTTTACGTAATAAAGGGTTAGTTCACCCAAAAATGAAAATTCTGTCATTAATTATTCACCCTCTTGTCATTCCACACCCGTAAGACCTTCGTTCATTTTCGGAACACAAATTAAGATATTTTTGATCAAATCTGATGGTTCAGTGAGGCCTCCATTGGCAGCAAGTTAATTTACACTTTCAATGCCGAAGAAATTTATTCAAGAATATCTAGTAATGGGCGATTTCGCAACCCTGCTTCATGAAGCTTCGCAGCTTTACGAATCTTTTATTTCGAATCACTGGTTTAGAGTATGTATCAAACTGCCAAAGTCACATGTTGTTTGTGTCAAACAAGGAAGTGGGTAATGTTCTCGACTGGGTTCGAATCCTGGTCAGAACAGTGTTTTGCTATGAAAACTCATGCAAATAAACACCTTTCACCCAACCCCCCCTATCTCACATAGCATTACATTTACCCCAGTCAAGTCATTTTTCAGAGTTATTTGAGAAATAAATCTGATTTCACTAAATTTATGCACTATATTAACCTATTCATTAGTCTATATTTACTTAAGTTGTTAGTAATGTCTTATTATTTAATGTATGTTTAAATAAATTTCGCAAAAAAGTTATGACAACCACCGTGTAAATGATTAAATTTCAAAAATGATTTGGAGAAATTAACTTTATAATTATATTTAGAAGTTAAAATTGCAAATCCTTCCTTATGTGCAATTTACATGTTTTTTTAAATCTACATGTTCATTATTATATCTAAAAATAAATAGCAAATGAATTTAACCTAAACAATATCTTAACAGAGCTTCAGTGCTTTACATACATTTCAGAGACTATAACGTACAATGAGAGCATTAGGTCTGAATAATATGAAGCCACGGACAAATAACTTTGACTGACGTGAAGCTGTACTGGTGTCTGACTAATTGACAGTGTAAACATTGTAAAGCATCACATTTTTTCATGTGAAAGTGACTAACTGACTGACTGACTGACAGCAGACTCGGCCTTCAGTTTCTCCAAGCAATTTATCATCCTTATCCACACTGGTGTAATTTATCTGGCAGCACAGAGAACATATCTTATTGGAAAGACATCTTGATATTCCACTTTTCTAAATTACTTGTCAAGCAAGGTGTGTCGGCAGACAGAGGTGAGCAGACAACATTTTCTCCCCACAATTTCTTCCAATTTAACTCCTTCATAAACAGATTCCCCCTTGTCTGACATGGAGGTTTTACTAACTGTCTTTGCTGACTTTTTTTATTATTAACCTATTATACACCTAAATATTACATTAAAAGAAAATCACACATTTTATATGCAACAGTGTGAGCGAAATCTCTTCCTTTTATAAAGTGAATACTAGTTCGTTCTACAAGGCCTTGTTGTTGTTGTTGCTAGGTCTAGGATATTTTAGTACAATAATTATATAGAGATAATTATATCTCAGATAGCAATTAATGGAATATAATTATCCACCACATAAAGCCACAAAACGTTCCAAGGCTGACAGATATCAGGTGTCAACAGTGTAATAAAATCAGATTAAAACAGATTTATAAACATATATTCTTATCATAGATGCTATTTTTAGAGTAGAAAGATGCGCATACAGAATTATGGAATTATTCTTTCAATTTAAATTATGACAGACCAATTATTTTTGCAGACGAATAAGCACTAGATATGATTCAGTAGTACAATTTTATTTAAAACTAAAAAAGTCAGCAAGTTGCAATTAAATTAGTTCAATGCACAATATATAATAGTTTTACATTTTGGTATGTGATGCATACATTGTGCAACAACCTCCGATTACTCAAATATACATTAATGGCTTGTTCCAGACAAACAATAACACGTATTCTGTTCTGACGACACATCGATTTATACTTATCCCTATAAACAGTTTCTCTTACTCTGTACACACGATAGACTGTCAAGAAGGCAAATATTGATATGTACATTCATGCAATACAATTCTGAGTACCTTTGTACAGTATAATACACATATATCTTCAGTACATATATCTGGTTGAAGGGTGAATGACTGTACAGTAAAGTGTGAGAATGTTTTACAGGATATGAAGAAGGATGTTTGTTTACACAAGTTTGTATTTTATGTAAACATCATTGCTCAGTTGTATATGGTTTTATATTATGATTAATAGTTCAGTGTTACTGTATGCATGAACACTGCATCACTGTTTTCTAAATACACCAAGCTTCTGTCTATAAAAAAGATATTTATACATGTTGGACATACAGTTCTAATCAAAAGTAAACTAAACATTAGAGAGGGTCTGATTGTGAGTGCCATTACAAGCTAAATTTAGAGTTAAGCTTGTTGGATGAATCACCTTGATACATCTTTGAAGCATCCACTAACCCACATAAAATCACAGTATAACCACTTTAAAAAATAGCTATAAACTTAGTATCTTCGTAAAAGCATGATAAGTACCATCCTAGTTTTTAATTACCAAAAAAGGTCAAGAAGAGACTCATTTGCAAGCATTCCCAAGACTCGAGATGGACAACAGACCACAAATGATGACATGATTATCAAAAACTAGTGCACTGTTTTCTGTTACATTAACCTTACTGGTTCTGTTAGAGGAAATGACTAATGTAAAAATGTATTTCTCATTGCTTTAAGTTATTTAACTTTTTCATAAATGTTCAATCATTTCAACTTTAAAATGTAATTTCATTTCACCATTTTATTTCTTGCAATATATCTAATTGGTACAAAATTATGGACCACTTTCATTTACAAGTCCTAAAAAATTGAGAATTGCTTCAGTTGTAATAAGCCACTGAACGGGAATGTGTGGCTACTGAAAGGTAAACTACTTCTGGTCATCCATCATATTGTGTACATTACATAAATATGTAACACAGAAAGCCAAACTTCTTTATAATTAAAATAGTTAGAGAAGTCTCACATGTTATGACTTTTAAAATCTGAACTTCTCAATTATTCATCTCAAAATTAATAGTTATCCATATTTCATACTGTACATAATTTTGTCTTAGCATCCAAACATTGTTTTGACCTTCACAAAAACTATACATTTTAGTTTTAGACAAAAAAGTATAGATTTTAATACCAGCTATTTATCATCCATAACATGAAATAACTCACTTTAATATTGACACATACCTAAAACTAACCAATCATCCCTTTTGTTCTTTTTTCATTTATTTATAACTTGATATTTTTCACATGTAGGCTACATCAGCCATATTTAGCCTGTTTAAAACATATACATATCTTTAGAATGATCAAATTTTAATCAGCTGACTATTGGCAATGCTAATGCTAGCATTGCATTTTTGTATCATCAACATGCACCTCAAGAACTCAGTCCTTTCCAATTGCATAGTAACACAAACCACAATCAATTTCTGGGTGTCCGCGTATATTTGGTACACAAGTGCAGGATGAACCAATCCATTTGGATGCTCTAACAGACTGTAGCAAAACAATGGGGCCAATGTGTTCATTTAACCAATTAACACTCACACAACCTACATGAGGTGAGAGAACCCTTAATGTTCAATGAGGGACACTGCAGAGACAGAGTTAAAGACAAGAGAAGACAGGAATTTCAAAACATCATTGCATTCAACAGAAAGTGCATGCGTTTATTTTGTTGTTGGAGTTGTATATTGTCATCAAAGGGGCCCCAGGGGGCCACCAGTTTGAGTCTCGTGATACTCATGCAGCTGCCAGCATTGCTAGGAGTTTCCAAGTCTCCTCAAAACCTGCTTATGCTTGCCTATACACGTCAGTGATATCCTGCTCACGTTAGTCTTTTCTTTAAACATCTTTCTATGTCCCAAGAAGGGCAGTCATGTGTTTTACAGTTATTAAATTCATAATACACCTTGCGTCCATCTCATAAACCCAAACAGAGAGACGGTGGTGCTGTACGGTACAGAATGTTCAGCTGAACATGTCTTGCTGTAGCACGGCGACTATACTCCAGTATTATTGGTTTCCACTACCTGCTGTTTACAGCGTGAGCTCATGGCATACTCCCCTCGGCTTGTGCCGTTTTCTTCTTTTCGAAGGGGTTTCCTGGAAAAGAGAACAACAAGATTACACTTCAAACAACTACTTTTGCTTAGAGTGAGGATGCTATGTTGTAGAGGCTTGGGCTGAGTGAAATGACATACAACGCTCAAAGAAAAACTAGGAAAACACAAATAGTAGGGTTAAGATGTCCCCTTTAAGATCAATGTGCAATTACTTTCAAATCACAACATATTTAGATGTAAGTTTAACATGTGCAGGAGGTTGAAGCATCATGTGTTAAGGAAAATAAATAGAGACATTTGCTAAATCAGTAGTCATAGCACAAAATGATAATTATATTATGTATAAATGATTTTTGATATTCTTATTAATATTTATATATTTTTAAAGTGTCAATGATATATACTAAATCAACTATTCCATTTTAAATGGTTTTGACAATTTAGTAGAATTACTGAATAACCGATGTCAGACAAAACAGAATCCCAATAAAAGAGGTTAATCTGAAATGGAAATTTATTCTATTACTTATATACAGGCATGTGAATATTTACATTTTTAACTGCCCATCTTTTAAATGAAGATATGTCATGATGACAACCATTCAAATGAGATAATTAGCCTTTTAAAGAAAAGATGTCTGAAATGTACACCTGATTCATGGAATTACTGAATAATAACCCCATGAATTACAATAACTATTACGTTAAAAAAATAACACTAGTAACAACATGCCACCTTGGGCCTTCTATGCCAATTCTGGGGGACCATCTTATTCAATCTTTCAAATCAAAATAATTTTTACTCCACAAATCTATAACATTAATTTGTCCACAAATCCCTCATTAACAAATAGACACAAAAAATTTTGATAATCAACATAATACAATGTCATAGATCACTATTTTCAAGAGGCACAACATTAGATCAATTAACCTCAAAACTGTTTTGACTAAATCTCACAAATGTTGATATTCAGATGAAATTACAAAATTAAAAATAGCGTAGCCATTCATCAAAAATGCTGCTAGAAATGCTGAGATTTTGTGCCATCTATGATCAAGAAAAAAAATTCATCAAAAGGTTAATCTGGCCCCATTTTGGCCGACCTATACAGCAGGTTAAATGTGTATCACAATGTTTTCTGTGTAACGTATTTGTTCTATTTTTCAACATGTCACACTTTTGGACCTTCCTTGAGACACTAACACAGTCTGGGCTCATAAACGGCAGCACAGGTCATCAAAGTGAGTTATTCTGCAGTTTAAATGACTTCCCGCAAGCTGTAATTGCTGCTAGACTTAAAAAGCTGTGGTACGCGCCCCGCCTGTCCGTTCTTTATTACAATTTGAAATATGCAACCTGCCTGCAGCCAATTGCCTTCATAACTGCATTAAAACCCAGAGATGCCCAAACAGCAGAGCATGCAGATCCAATCTGTAGATATTTTGTTAAATCATGTCAGTCACATATTGACTTAATGGTACAGAGGGCCTGAGGTAAAAGCTGGTTATGTAGTGAGAAGGATGCTGGGGATACACATTTTGATCATCATGAATCTCACCAAATTCACAAACTAGTGAAGCTTCTATCAAACTACCAACTAGGAAATTACACAGCACAACAACGCAATAAAAACTATGATACATTCACTACCGTGTATATTGCTTAACATTTTTGTGGAAACTGTAATACATTTTTTCAGGATTCTTTTATAATTAGCAAGTTCAATAGAACAGCATTTATTTGAAATAGAAATGTTCTGTAATATTGTCTTTAGTATCACATTTGATCAATTTAATGATCAAAATTGTATTAATAATTGTATACATTTCTTAAAAAAAAATCTAAACCTACATTTTTTAACAAAATGTATGTGTAACATAGTTCGTAAATGTGGGAAGAAGGAGGCGGGAACCGGCGAAAGTTCATACAAAGTTTTAATACCAAAATAAACAAAGAACAAAACGAAAGTAATGCCGGCAGACCCTCGCGGACGTCTGCCGGCCACACAAACATAATAAAACATAAAATAAAGTCCAGGCCTGGTCCTCTCTCGTCCTTCACTGACGGCGCTCCTCCTTTTAATCCTCTGGAGCTCCTCCGTGAGAGACTCGAGGCCGCTCATTATCACTCACGTCACCGGCCTTGCGCCGTTCCCTCAGGGCTCTCGCCCGCCCTGCTCGTCACATACCCCCATCTCCCCTCGCAGGCCGGGGGGTACTCCCGAGACTGCGCTCTACTCCCCCCCGGGGCCTGTCTCGGTGGCCGCAGCACCAGGGGGTAAGGACAGACGAGACGAGAGAAAGGAGATGGAAGCAAGGGGAGCGAGGAAAAAGAGAAAAAAAAATTCTTGGTTCGGTTCCCAGACACACTGCCGCTTGGTCCTCAGCCTGCCAAGAGGCTCTTCCTCGCGGTGCCATGCGGTGGCACTGGATGCTCGGTGGACGGCCCGATCCTCGACCACCTCCTGGTGGCCGACGATGGCTCCTCCGGCTGAGGGCAGCCGGCAGCGAGTCCCCCGTCCCCTGCTCCTCCCCTTCATGGCGGACGGCAGCAGGCTCCGGCCCACGGCGGACAGCGGCGACTCCTCCGCTCCCTTCTGGACGGCAGTCACCCCACCTCATCCCAGGAGCACGGCATCCGGGTCTCCGTCCCACCTTTCACTAGGCTCCAGCACCACCGCCTCGGGCAGCCTCTTGCGGTCTTCCCACTCCAGTGCTGCCCGAACTCCGCAGCACCGCGATACCCCTCAGCAGCTACCAAAATAAATAAAGAACAAAACGAAAGTAATGCCGTCAGACCCTCACGGACGTCTGCCGGCCACACAAACATAATAAAACATAAAATAAAGTCCAGGCCTGGTCCTCTCTCGTCCTTCACGGTCGTCGCTCCTCCTTTTATGCTCCCGGAGCTCCTCCGTGAGAGACTCAAGGCCGGTGCACCTCCCAGGTGATGCTCGTTATCACTTGTGTCACCGGCCTCACGCCGTTCCCTCACGGCTCTCGCCCGCCCTGGTCGCCACATATGTTACAAAATATGAAGTATTTTAATTTACATAAATTTACATTATTTTTTAATGATCTATGGGGAGACACTGACTATGTTTAGAGCCGTGCACACAGTCTAGTGCTGTCAAAAATATCTATATTTCGATATGTATCGATACTGAAATATCAGAAATGATACCAATACTCCTTTCTGCAGTATCGATACACTGATACCAGCTGCATGTTCTTGCTCTCCTCTCTGACAGCGAGTTGAGATGCATGCGCCTCTTCTCATTCAATCGTCTCCGGTTTAATAGTGATGGTTTGACCGGGTCTGAATTTCGGCGAGGGATTGCGCATAATTCTATTCATTCCCACAGATTTCGCGCTCACACTTAGCGCAGACATATAATAAAGCCGCCTTTGACATACAAGCTCCAAAATAAGCTCTTTTTCGCAGATTATTAATGGTCAAATACACTCCGAAACAATATAACAATGCCCATGGCTCTGGCGAGTTTTAACGTAAAACAGTTCAGGAAGAATTTGTCTGTCAAATCTTAAAGGGACAGTAGCCGCTCTCTATGTTGTTAATGTTAATCAAAAAAACAAAAGAATCAAACAAAAAAAAAAATCACTTACTGCTCTTGACTGATTAGCTTCTGTTACTTTAATTGATTAATCTGTATTAAATTTTTACAATGAAGATTATCCAATGTTATTTTACATTTGATTACTTTGTTTCTCTATTCAGTTTCTTACCTGATCACTACAGTTAGACCTACTTGAAAAAAAGAAAGCAGTCTATTTAATTTCTATCTTTATTCTATTGTATTTATTTGTGCTATTGTTAGTAATTTGTTCATTCTTTTTCTTATTTTATAACAGTTAAATTGTTTTTTTTTATTCAATTTACCATTTGAGATCAAGCAGACCAAGTAAAAAATATAGCTGCGAGCAGCGATGGTGGGCCCAAGCCCGGTGGCACCGCCACCCCGGTGGCTTCAGGGCAACTGTGCACAGCGGGCAATAGGCACTTAAAACGGTTAAACATCAAAGGACTATGTCAAATTCACTCCACATTTACTGCACTACAAGGTGCCGTTATAGAGCCCCTCCTCCCTGCCCATTTTCAAAGGATTACATGTGCCAAGTTTTAACATTATTCTGATGAATTTTGAAGCAAATCAGGTAAAAATAAGAGGGTGATCTCAATGTATGCTGAAAGTGACACATTTTCTGCTTCCAGTTGGTGGCGCTATGACTTTGAATCACAATAGTCAAATCCATGTGATCAGCCTTGTACAACGAAGACTAAGCCAAAGTTTCATCAAAATCAATTAATGTATGCAGAAGTTATAACACTTTGTTTCCCTTTTCTTGCCATAAATTCGTTGCCTCGCCACGGCCAAACCGTTTGAGATATCCAAAATCCGTTTGCAATTAAACAACTTCAATGTGTTAGCAACAAGTTAAAAAAAGCTTGGTGTAAATTGGATAAACCCTGTAGGAGTAGTAGTATAAAATTCATAGCCTGTTTTTTCAAAAAATTAACATTCAAACCAAAATAGCTGACTTCCTGTTGGTCGGAGCTAATGAATGTAAATTAGAAAATTGTCCGGCTTGATGAGAATAATATGTGTACCGAGTTTGGTGACTGTAGGAAAAACTAACCCCCACTTTTGTCAAAAGGTGGCGCTACTGAGCCCCTCCACCACGCCCATTTCTATGGCTTTGTCCATGTCTACTGGTTGACAATATTGATGTGTGTGTCGAGTTTCATGCAATTTGAAGCATGTTAAGAGCCTCAAAAACACTCAAGAATATTATTACAGTTTGACCTGTTGCCATGGCAACAATATTTAAAATATCAAAAATCCTGTCATAGGTCTACATCTGCTGTGTATTGACATTACACTGATGAAGTTTGAAGCAAATCAGGTAAAAATAAGAGGGTGATCTCAAAGCATTTTAAAAGTGATACACTTCTTGCTGCCATTTGGTGGCGCTATAACTTTGACTCACAATAGTTACATCCATGTGATCAGACTACTACAACCAACACACTCCTGAAGTTTCATAAACATCAATCAATGTATGCAGAAGTTATAACACATTTCCTGTTTCCCTTTTCTCGCCATAAATTCGTTGCCTCGCCACGGCCAAACCGTTTGAGATATCCAAAATCCGTTTGCAATTAAACAACTTCAATGTGTTCGCAACAAGTTAAAAAAAGCTTGGTGTAAATTGGATAAACCCTGTAGGAGTAGTAGTATAAAATTCATAGCCTGTTTTTTCAAAAAATTAACATTCAAACCAAAATAGCTGACTTCCTGTTGGTCGGAGCTAATGAATGTAAATTAGAAAATTGTCCGGCTTGATGAGAATAATATGTGTACCGAGTTTGGTGACTGTAGGAAAAACTAACCCCCCCACTTTTGTCAAAAGGTGGCGCTACTGAGCCCCTCCACCACGCCCATTTCTATGGCTTTGTCCATGTCTACTGGTTGACAATATTGATGTGTGTGTCGAGTTTCATGCAATTTGAAGCATGTTAAGATCCTCAAAAACACTCAAGAATATTATTACAGTTTGACCTGTTGCCATGGCAACAATATTTCAAATATCAAAAATCCTGTCATAGGTCTACATCTGCTGTGTATTGACATTACACTGATGAAGTTTGAAGCAAATCAGGTAAAAATAAGAGGGTGATCTCAAAACATTTCAAAAAGTGATACACTTCCTGCTGCCAGTTGGTGGCGCTATAACTTTGACTCACAATAGTCACATCCATGTGATCAGACTCCTATAACGAACACACTCGTGAAGTTTCATAAAGATCAATATATGTATTAAGACGTTATAACACATTTCCTGTTTCCTTTTTCTCGCCATAAATTCGTTGCCTCGCCACGGCCAAACCGTTCGAGATATCAAAAATCCCCTGGCAATTTTTAATCATCAGTGTCTTGACTTCATGCTGACCGAGTTTGGTGGCGATCGGATTAATCGTCTAGGAGGAGTATATCAAATTCCAGAGCATGCGTTTTTCAAACAACCCTTAATAGCTGACTTCCTGTTGGCGTGGCGATTAACTTAGAGCGCGAAAGTTGTTCGGCCCGATGAGGTCTATATGTGTACCGAGTTTCATACTAATACGTGCAAGCATGTTTAATATATGGACCAAATTTTCAGACTTTTTTCAAGGGGGCGCTGTCGAGCCCCCCTGCCACGCCCGGGTACCAGCCTCTCCGGCGTCCTAATGGCCGCGGATTCCAATGTGTGTGCCAATTTTCAAGAGTTTTTGAGCATGTTAAGGCCCCCAAAAAGCCCCGGAAGACGGAAAAAAAAATAAAAATAAATAAATATAGCTGCGAGCAGCGATGGCGGGCCCAAGCCCGGTGGCACCGCCACCCCGGTGGCTTCAGGGCAACTGTGCACAGCGGGCAATAGGCACTTAAAACGGTTAAACATCAAAGGACTATGTCAAATTCACTCCACATTTACTGCACTACAAGGTGCCGTTATAGAGCCCCTCCTCCCTGCCCATTTTCAAAGGATTACATGTGCCAAGTTTTAACATTATTCTGATGAATTTTGAAGCAAATCAGGTAAAAATAAGAGGGTGATCTCAATGTATGCTGAAAGTGACACATTTTCTGCTTCCAGTTGGTGGCGCTATGACTTTGAATCACAATAGTCAAATCCATGCGATCAGCCTTGTACAACGAAGACTAAGCCAAAGTTTCATCAAAATCAATTAATGTATGCAGAAGTTATAACACTTTGTTTCCCTTTTCTTGCCATAAATTCGTTGCCTCGCCACGGCCAAACCGTTTGAGATATCCAAAATCCGTTTGCAATTAAACAACTTCAATGTGTTAGCAACAAGTTAAAAAAAGCTTGGTGTAAATTGGATAAACCCTGTAGGAGTAGTAGTATAAAATTCATAGCCTGTTTTTTCAAAAAATTAACATTCAAACCAAAATAGCTGACTTCCTGTTGGTCGGAGCTAATGAATGTAAATTAGAAAATTGTCCGGCTTGATGAGAATAATATATGTACCGAGTTTGGTGACTGTAGGAAAAACTAACCCCCCACTTTTGTCAAAAGGTGGCGCTACTGAGCCCCTCCACCACGCCCATTTCTATGGCTTTGTCCATGTCTACTGGTTGACAATATTGATGTGTGTGTCGAGTTTCATGCAATTTGAAGCATGTTAAGAGCCTCAAAAACACTCAAGAATATTATTACAGTTTGACCTGTTGCCATGGCAACAATATTTCAAATATCAAAAATCCTGTCATAGGTCTACATCTGCTGTGTATTGACATTACACTGATGAAGTTTGAAGCAAATCAGGTAAAAATAAGAGGGTGATCTCAAAGCATTTTAAAAGTGATACACTTCTTGCTGCCATTTGGTGGCGCTATAACTTTGACTCACAATAGTTACATCCATGTGATCAGACTACTACAACCAACACACTCCTGAAGTTTCATAAACATCAATCAATGTATGCAGAAGTTATAACACATTTCCTGTTTCCCTTTTCTCGCCATAAATTCGTTGCCTCGCCACGGCCAAACCGTTTGAGATATCCAAAATCCGTTTGCAATTAAACAACTTCAATGTGTTCGCAACAAGTTAAAAAAAGCTTGGTGTAAATTGGATAAACCCTGTAGGAGTAGTAGTATAAAATTCATAGCCTGTTTTTTCAAAAAATTAACATTCAAACCAAAATAGCTGACTTCCTGTTGGTCGGAGCTAATGAATGTAAATTAGAAAATTGTCCGGCTTGATGAGAATAATATGTGTACCGAGTTTGGTGACTGTAGGAAAAACTAACCCCCACTTTTGTCAAAAGGTGGCGCTACTGAGCCCCTCCACCACGCCCATTTCTATGGCTTTGTCCATGTCTACTGGTTGACAATATTGATGTGTGTGTCGAGTTTCATGCAATTTGAAGCATGTTAAGAGCCTCAAAAACACTCAAGAATATTATTACAGTTTGACCTGTTGCCATGGCAACAATATTTCAAATATCAAAAATCCTGTCATAGGTCTACATCTGCTGTGTATTGACATTACACTGATGAAGTTTGAAGCAAATCAGGTAAAAATAAGAGGGTGATCTCAAAACATTTCAAAAAGTGATACACTTCCTGCTGCCAGTTGGTGGCGCTATAACTTTGACTCACAATAGTCACATCCATGTGATCAGACTCCTATAACGAACACACTCGTGAAGTTTCATAAAGATCAATATATGTATTAAGACGTTATAACACATTTCCTGTTTCCTTTTTCTCGCCATAAATTCGTTGCCTCGCCACGGCCAAACCGTTCGAGATATCAAAAATCCCCTGGCAATTTTTAATCATCAGTGTCTTGACTTCATGCTGACCGAGTTTGGTGGCGATCGGATTAATCGTCTAGGAGGAGTATATCAAATTCCAGAGCATGCGTTTTTCAAACAACCCTTAATAGCTGACTTCCTGTTGGCATGGCGATTAACTTAGAGCGCGAAAGTTGTTCGGCCCGATGAGGTCTATATGTGTACCGAGTTTCATACTAATACGTGCAAGCATGTTTAATATATGGACCAAATTTTCAGACTTTTTTCAAGGGGGCGCTGTCGAGCCCCCCTGCCACGCCCGGGTACCAGCCTCTCCGGCGTCCTAATGGCCGCGGATTCCAATGTGTGTGCCAATTTTCAAGAGTTTTTGAGCATGTTAAGGCCCCCAAAAAGCCCCGGAAGACGGAAAAAAAAAAAAAAAAAAAAAAAAAAAAAAAAAATAAATATAGCTGCGAGCAGCGATGGCGGGCCCAAGCCCGGTGGCACCGCCACCCCGGTGGCTTCAGGCCAACTGTGCATAGTGGGCGATAGGCATTTAAAACAGTAAAACATCAAAGGACTATGTCAAATTCACTCCACATTTACTGCACTACAAGGTGCCGCTATAGAGCCCCTCCTCCCTGCCCATTTTCAGAGGATTACATGTGCCAAGTTTTAACATTATTCTGATTAATTTTGAAGCAAATCAGGTAAAAATAAGAGGGTGATCTCAATGTATGCTGAAAGTGACACATTTTCTGCTTCCAGTTGGTGGCGCTATGACTTTGAATCACAATAGTCAAATCCATGTGATCAGCCTTGTACAACGAAGACTAAGCCGAAGTTTCATCAAAATCAATTAATGTATGCAGAAGTTATAACACTTTGTTTCCTTTTCTTGCCATAAATTCGTTGCCTCGCCACGGCCAGACCGTTTGAGATATCCAAAATCCGTTTGCAATTAAACAACTTCAATGTGTTAGCAACAAGTTAAAAAAAGCTTGGTGTAAATTGGATAAACCCTGTAGGAGTAGTAGTATAAAATTCATAGCCTGTTTTTTTCAAAAAATTAACATTCAAACAAAAATAGCCGACTTCCTGTTGGTCGGAGCTAATGAATGTAAATTAGAAAATTGTCCGGCTTGATGAGAACAATATGTGTACCGAGTTTGGTGACTGTAGGAAAAACTAACCCCCCCACTTTTGTCAAAAGGTGGCGCTACTGAGCCCCTCCACCACGCCCATTTCTATGGCTTTGTCCATGTCTACTGGTTGACAATATTGATGTGTGTGTCGAGTTTCATGCAATTTGAAGCATGTTAAGAGCCTCAAAAACACTCAAGAATATTATTACAGTTTGACCTGTCGCCATGGCAACAATATTTCAAATATCAAAAATCCTGTCATAGGTCTACATCTGCTGTGTATTGACATTACACTGATGAAGTTTGAAGCAAATCAGGTAAAAATAAGAGGGTGATCTCAAAGCATTTCAAAAAGTGATACACTTCCTGCTGCCAGTTGGTGGCGCTATAACTTTGACTCACAATAGTCACATCCATGTGATCAGACTACTACAACCAACACACTCGTGAAGTTTCATAAAGATCAATATATGTATGCAGACGTTATAACACATTTCCTGTTTCCTTTTTCTCGCCATAATTTCGTTGCCTCGCCACGGCCAAACCGTTCGAGATATCAAAAATCCCCTGGCAATTTTTAATCATCAGTGTCTTGACTTCATGCTGACCGAGTTTGGTGGCGATCGGATTAATCGTCTAGGAGGAGTATATCAAATTCCAGAGCATGCGTTTTTCAAACAACCCTTAATAGCTGACTTCCTGTTGGCGTGGCGATTAACTTAGAGCGCGAAAGTTGTTCGGCCCGATGAGGTCTATATGTGTACCGAGTTTCATACTAATACGTGCAAGCATGTTTAATATATGGACCAAATTTTCAGACTTTTTTCAAGGGGGCGCTGTCGAGCCCCCCTGCCACGCCCGGGTACCAGCCTCTCCGGCGTCCTAATGGCCGCGGATTCCAATGTGTGTGCCAATTTTCAAGAGTTTTTGAGCATGTTAAGGCCCCCAAAAAGCCCCGGAAGACGGAAAAAAAAAAAAAAAAAAAAAAAATAATAATAATCCTTAGAAGAACAAGAGGGCCCTGCGCGAATTTTCGCTTGGGCCCTAATAATAATCCTTAGAAGAACAAGAGGGCCCTGCGCGAATTTTCGCTTGGGCCCTAATAAATATAGCTGCGAGCAGCGATGGCGGGCCCAAGCCCGGTGGCACCGCCACCCCGGTGGCTTCAGGGCAACTGTGCACAGCGGGCAATAGGCACTTAAAACGGTTAAACATCAAAGGACTATGTCAAATTCACTCCACATTTACTGCACTACAAGGTGCCGCTATAGAGCCCCTCCTCCCTGCCCATTTTCAAAGGATTACATGTGCCAAGTTTTAACATTATTCTGATGAATTTTGAAGCAAATCAGGTAAAAATAAGAGGGTGATCTCAATGTATGCTGAAAGTGACACATTTTCTGCTTCCAGTTGGTGGCGCTATGACTTTGAATCACAATAGTCAAATCCATGTGATCAGCCTTGTACAACGAAGACTAAGCCAAAGTTTCATCAAAATCAATTAATGTATGCAGAAGTTATAACACTTTGTTTCCCTTTTCTTGCCATAAATTCGTTGCCTCGCCACGGCCAAACCGTTTGAGATATCCAAAATCCGTTTGCAATTAAACAACTTCAATGTGTTCGCAACAAGTTAAAAAAGCTTGGTGTAAATTGGATAAACCCTGTAGGAGTAGTAGTATAAAATTCATAGCCTGTTTTTCAAAAAATTAACATTCAAACCAAAATAGCTGACTTCCTGTTGGTCGGAGCTAATGAATGTAAATTAGAAAATTGTCCGGCTTGATGAGAATAATATGTGTACCGAGTTTGGTGACTGTAGGAAAAACTAACCCCCACTTTTGTCAAAAGGTGGCGCTACTGAGCCCCTCCACCACGCCCATTTCTATGGCTTTGTCCATGTCTACTGGTTGACAATATTGATGTGTGTGTCGAGTTTCATGCAATTTGAAGCATGTTAAGAGCCTCAAAAACACTCAAGAATATTATTACAGTTTGACCTGTTGCCATGGCAACAATATTTCAAATATCAAAAATCCTGTCATAGGTCTACATCTGCTGTGTATTGACATTACACTGATGAAGTTTGAAGCAAATCAGGTAAAAATAAGAGGGTGATCTCAAAGCATTTTAAAAGTGATACACTTCTTGCTGCCATTTGGTGGCGCTATAACTTTGACTCACAATAGTTACATCCATGTGATCAGACTACTACAACCAACACACTCCTGAAGTTTCATAAACATCAATCAATGTATGCAGAAGTTATAACACATTTCCTGTTTCCCTTTTCTCGCCATAAATTCGTTGCCTCGCCACGGCCAAACCGTTTGAGATATCCAAAATCCGTTTGCAATTAAACAACTTCAATGTGTTCGCAACAAGTTAAAAAAAGCTTGGTGTAAATTGGATAAACCCTGTAGGAGTAGTAGTATAAAATTCATAGCCTGTTTTTTCAAAAAATTAACATTCAAACCAAAATAGCTGACTTCCTGTTGGTCGGAGCTAATGAATGTAAATTAGAAAATTGTCCGGCTTGATGAGAATAATATGTGTACCGAGTTTGGTGACTGTAGGAAAAACTAACCCCCACTTTTGTCAAAAGGTGGCGCTACTGAGCCCCTCCACCACGCCCATTTCTATGGCTTTGTCCATGTCTACTGGTTGACAATATTGATGTGTGTGTCGAGTTTCATGCAATTTGAAGCATGTTAAGAGCCTCAAAAACACTCAAGAATATTATTACAGTTTGACCTGTTGCCATGGCAACAATATTTCAAATATCAAAAATCCTGTCATAGGTCTACATCTGCTGTGTATTGACATTACACTGATGAAGTTTGAAGCAAATCAGGTAAAAATAAGAGGGTGATCTCAAAACATTTCAAAAAGTGATACACTTCCTGCTGCCAGTTGGTGGCGCTATAACTTTGACTCACAATAGTCACATCCATGTGATCAGACTCCTATAACGAACACACTCGTGAAGTTTCATAAAGATCAATATATGTATTAAGACGTTATAACACATTTCCTGTTTCCTTTTTCTCGCCATAAATTCGTTGCCTCGCCACGGCCAAACCGTTCGAGATATCAAAAATCCCCTGGCAATTTTTAATCATCAGTGTCTTGACTTCATGCTGACCGAGTTTGGTGGCGATCGGATTAATCGTCTAGGAGGAGTATATCAAATTCCAGAGCATGCGTTTTTCAAACAACCCTTAATAGCTGACTTCCTGTTGGCATGGCGATTAACTTAGAGCGCGAAAGTTGTTCGGCCCGATGAGGTCTATATGTGTACCGAGTTTCATACTAATACGTGCAAGCATGTTTAATATATGGACCAAATTTTCAGACTTTTTTCAAGGGGGCGCTGTCGAGCCCCCCTGCCACGCCCGGGTACCAGCCTCTCCGGCGTCCTAATGGCCGCGGATTCCAATGTGTGTGCCAATTTTCAAGAGTTTTTGAGCATGTTAAGGCCCCCAAAAAGCCCCGGAAGACGGAAAAAAAAAAAAAATAAATAAAAAAAAAAAATAAAAAAAAAAAATAAATATAGCTGCGAGCAGCGATGGCGGGCCCAAGCCCGGTGGCACCGCCACCCCGGTGGCTTCAGGCCAACTGTGCATAGTGGGCGATAGGCATTTAAAACAGTAAAACATCAAAGGACTATGTCAAATTCACTCCACATTTACTGCACTACAAGGTGCCGCTATAGAGCCCCTCCTCCCTGCCCATTTTCAGAGGATTACATGTGCCAAGTTTTAACATTATTCTGATTAATTTTGAAGCAAATCAGGTAAAAATAAGAGGGTGATCTCAATGTATGCTGAAAGTGACACATTTTCTGCTTCCAGTTGGTGGCGCTATGACTTTGAATCACAATAGTCAAATCCATGTGATCAGCCTTGTACAACGAAGACTAAGCCGAAGTTTCATCAAAATCAATTAATGTATGCAGAAGTTATAACACTTTGTTTCCTTTTCTTGCCATAAATTCGTTGCCTCGCCACGGCCAGACCGTTTGAGATATCCAAAATCCGTTTGCAATTAAACAACTTCAATGTGTTAGCAACAAGTTAAAAAAAGCTTGGTGTAAATTGGATAAACCCTGTAGGAGTAGTAGTATAAAATTCATAGCCTGTTTTTTTCAAAAAATTAACATTCAAACAAAAATAGCCGACTTCCTGTTGGTCGGAGCTAATGAATGTAAATTAGAAAATTGTCCGGCTTGATGAGAACAATATGTGTACCGAGTTTGGTGACTGTAGGAAAAACTAACCCCCACTTTTGTCAAAAGGTGGCGCTACTGAGCCCCTCCACCACGCCCATTTCTATGGCTTTGTCCATGTCTACTGGTTGACAATATTGATGTGTGTGTCGAGTTTCATGCAATTTGAAGCATGTTAAGAGCCTCAAAAACACTCAAGAATATTATTACAGTTTGACCTGTCGCCATGGCAACAATATTTCAAATATCAAAAATCCTGTCATAGGTCTACATCTGCTGTGTATTGACATTACACTGATGAAGTTTGAAGCAAATCAGGTAAAAATAAGAGGGTGATCTCAAAGCATTTCAAAAAGTGATACACTTCCTGCTGCCAGTTGGTGGCGCTATAACTTTGACTCACAATAGTCACATCCATGTGATCAGACTACTACAACCAACACACTCGTGAAGTTTCATAAAGATCAATATATGTATGCAGACGTTATAACACATTTCCTGTTTCCTTTTTCTCGCCATAATTTCGTTGCCTCGCCACGGCCAAACCGTTCGAGATATCAAAAATCCCCTGGCAATTTTTAATCATCAGTGTCTTGACTTCATGCTGACCGAGTTTGGTGGCGATCGGATTAATCGTCTAGGAGGAGTATATCAAATTCCAGAGCATGCGTTTTTCAAACAACCCTTAATAGCTGACTTCCTGTTGGCGTGGCGATTAACTTAGAGCGCGAAAGTTGTTCGGCCCGATGAGGTCTATATGTGTACCGAGTTTCATACTAATACGTGCAAGCATGTTTAATATATGGACCAAATTTTCAGACTTTTTTCAAGGGGGCGCTGTCGAGCCCCCCTGCCACGCCCGGGTACCAGCCTCTCCGGCGTCCTAATGGCCGCGGATTCCAATGTGTGTGCCAATTTTCAAGAGTTTTTGAGCATGTTAAGGCCCCCAAAAAGCCCCGGAAGACGGAAAAAAAAAAAAAAAAAAAAAAAATAATAATAATCCTTAGAAGAACAAGAGGGCCCTGCGCGAATTTTCGCTTGGGCCCTAATAATAATCCTTAGAAGAACAAGAGGGCCCTGCGCGAATTTTCGCTTGGGCCCTAATAAATATAGCTGCGAGCAGCGATGGCGGGCCCAAGCCCGGTGGCACCGCCACCCCGGTGGCTTCAGGGCAACTGTGCACAGCGGGCAATAGGCACTTAAAACGGTTAAACATCAAAGGACTATGTCAAATTCACTCCACATTTACTGCACTACAAGGTGCCGCTATAGAGCCCCTCCTCCCTGCCCATTTTCAAAGGATTACATGTGCCAAGTTTTAACATTATTCTGATGAATTTTGAAGCAAATCAGGTAAAAATAAGAGGGTGATCTCAATGTATGCTGAAAGTGACACATTTTCTGCTTCCAGTTGGTGGCGCTATGACTTTGAATCACAATAGTCAAATCCATGTGATCAGCCTTGTACAACGAAGACTAAGCCAAAGTTTCATCAAAATCAATTAATGTATGCAGAAGTTATAACACTTTGTTTCCCTTTTCTTGCCATAAATTCGTTGCCTCGCCACGGCCAAACCGTTTGAGATATCCAAAATCCGTTTGCAATTAAACAACTTCAATGTGTTCGCAACAAGTTAAAAAAAGCTTGGTGTAAATTGGATAAACCCTGTAGGAGTAGTAGTATAAAATTCATAGCCTGTTTTTTCAAAAAATTAACATTCAAACCAAAATAGCTGACTTCCTGTTGGTCGGAGCTAATGAATGTAAATTAGAAAATTGTCCGGCTTGATGAGAATAATATGTGTACCGAGTTTGGTGACTGTAGGAAAAACTAACCCCCACTTTTGTCAAAAGGTGGCGCTACTGAGCCCCTCCACCACGCCCATTTCTATGGCTTTGTCCATGTCTACTGGTTGACAATATTGATGTGTGTGTCGAGTTTCATGCAATTTGAAGCATGTTAAGAGCCTCAAAAACACTCAAGAATATTATTACAGTTTGACCTGTTGCCATGGCAACAATATTTCAAATATCAAAAATCCTGTCATAGGTCTACATCTGCTGTGTATTGACATTACACTGATGAAGTTTGAAGCAAATCAGGTAAAAATAAGAGGGTGATCTCAAAACATTTCAAAAAGTGATACACTTCCTGCTGCCAGTTGGTGGCGCTATAACTTTGACTCACAATAGTCACATCCATGTGATCAGACTCCTACAACGAACACACTCGTGAAGTTTCATAAAGATCAATATATGTATTAAGACGATATAACACATTTCCTGTTTCCTTTTTCTCGCCATAAATTCGTTGCCTCGCCACGGCCAAACCGTTCGAGATATCAAAAATCCCCTGGCAATTTTTAATCATCAGTGTCTTGACTTCATGCTGACCGAGTTTGGTGGCGATCGGATTAATCGTCTAGGAGGAGTATATCAAATTCCAGAGCATGCGTTTTTCAAACAACCCTTAATAGCTGACTTCCTGTTGGCGTGGCGATTAACTTAGAGCGCGAAAGTTGTTCGGCCCGATGAGGTCTATATGTGTACCGAGTTTCATACTAATACGTGCAAGCATGTTTAATATATGGACCAAATTTTCAGACTTTTTTCAAGGGGGCGCTGTCGAGCCCCCCTGCCACGCCCGGGTACCAGCCTCTCAGGCGTCCTAATGGCCGCGGATTCCAATGTGTGTGCCAATTTTCAAGAGTTTTTGAGCATGTTAAGGCCCCCAAAAAGAAAAAAAAAAAAAAAAAAAAAAAAAAAAAATAATAATAATAATCCTTAGAAGAACAAGAGGGCCCTGCGCGAATTTTCGCTTGGGCCCTAATAATCCTTAGAAGAACAAGAGGGCCCTGCGCGAATTTTCGCTTGGGCCCTAATTATTATTGCTTCAAACAATGGTATAAAGCTATTCAAAACATCATTCAATGTAAATTGTAGTGATCGACCGATATTGATTTTTTATAACCGATACCGATTATTTGCATGTTTATGTACCCGATAACCGATATGCAGAACCGATATTTATTTACTGTTATACTTCTGTTTTTGACAATTATTACAACACAAATGAGCTGAACAAACCATTTTATTTATAACAATCACTCCCTCCTTGCATACAAAAAAAAAAAAAACTTTACTGAATAATATTAGCTGGAATATATAACATTGTCAGGAAAGTAACAAACAAAACAGCATACATCATTGCATTTTCCAACTAGTGTTATTAATTATTATGTTTTGTCGGTCTAGATCATGAAATGCTTTCTGACAAAGTGCTGTAACTTATCTATGCATTTACACAAAACTATAACCGCGATCGCGTGTGGAGATACTAAATAATTTCCACAGAGCTGCATTTATTTAGATTTGTATTAACTAAATAATGGTTATGTAGTAAATCAAATGATTATATAATCTAATAAAGTTAAACAGCACTTGTCAATTGGCATTTTATGATCTAAATTTAATCTAACATTTTCATGAAATGCCAACTGACAAAGTACTGTTTGACTATAACTTAATCAACCGTGATCGCGCATGGAGATAATAAATAATTAATTTCCACAAAGCGGTAGGCTATATTTATATGTGTATTAGCGAAATAATTGTTATGTAGTAAATGATAATATAATCTAGGGTGTTTAAACAAGATAATCGTGTCAAAAGTTTCATTCAGTGGCCGTGCTTAAGCCTCCTGATCATCCATCAGTTGCTAAGCAATATAAATGAACTTTTTCTTCTAGACTAACGGTGAGCAAATACAACAGATAGAGAATTAAATTCAGCGCTTTTATTTTCAACATGCACTCATTCATATCTGTTTTATTTAATTCATGTAAAGTTACGTCTTTATTGGGGCAGGACATGACGAATTACACTACGTGACTCAATGAGTTCGCCTCAATTGTTTAGAAACAAGCTGCATAAATTAACTATATCAGGAATTTATGTCTCAGATCTCATTTGTGCATGTCTGTTATGTTAAATAAAGTTGATTAATTAAAGCAAACCAAGTAGAACATATACTTTACCTGTGCACTGAGTTGTTGTTGACTGATCTCCTCAGATGGAAGAAGTCTCAAAACGGCCTCAAGATGGCGCCGTGAATCGGCGAATCCGATATTACAAAACCGATACCCGATTATGGAAAAATGCTTAAATATCGGGAAAAATATCGGTAAACCGATACATCGGTCGATCACTAGTAAATTGTGATAATTGTAATTAATAATCGCAATTACAATTTCAAAGGAATAATCAACAATTATGATTTGTCATAATCGTGCAGCCCTACAACATAGCGTACATGAATTACCCATAGCAGATCTATACAGGTGGAGCTGGGGAAGTTGGAGGGTTTCTGAAGTGCGCTGCACTGCTAATGCTAAGTATTTTTGAAGGATGAGCATGCAAGCTCAGTTGTTACTGATACAGAAGGAACCAATCAGCTATGCCCTGTAGATACTGATGTGATTACGAGCAGGTTAAGGACCCATTAGCCTGCGCCATCTAGAGTTCTATGACAGAACTTTGTATTTATTAAATTTTGATTATAAATCCACTATTGTTTTATACAGAATTATGGTAACACTTTACAATAAGGTTCATTAGTTAAACATTAGTTAATGTATTAACTAACATGTACTATCAAGAGCAATACATCTGTTACTGCATTTGCTAATCTTCATTAACGTTAGTTAATGAAAATACAGTTGTTCATTGTTTGTTCATGTTAGTTCACAGTGCATTAACTAATGTTAACAAGATTTGAATAATGTATTAGTAAATGTTGAAATTAACATTAACAAAGAGTATTAAATGCTGTGTATTAAATGCTTAGTTCATGTTAACTAATGTTAACTAATGAATCTTATTGTAAAATGTTACCAGAATGTGTAACTAAAAATGTTCTAGTGTATAAAATATTTAATGCAATTACATCAAAAAGTATACTGTAATTAAATTATAGAAAAAAATAAGAGTAATTCCTTACTTTACTTTTTCAAAGGAAAAGTAATTAAATGACAGTAATTAATTACTTGGTAATGCATTACACCCAACATTGCCAAAACCCATAAAAAGTGTATGGCCAGCGAGTTCTACACCAAAAACTTGAACAATAATGAACAATAATTCTGAAATACCAAAATGAGAGATTTCACAACACATCAATGATTAGGTCAGGAAAAATGAAAATGATCATGAGAGAGAAAACAACCTGACCTTTACAGAGCCCATCTCTACTGTCTGCAGCTCTCTGGGGTCTGTCTAGAGGACAAGTCTAATTTCATAAACAGAGCTTGAGCTCATTAAAATTGACTCATTTCTTCCAGAGAAATAAACATATGAGATAACAACTTGTTGAATAAAGGCTGTTTTGCAGACAGAATAAGATAAAGAGCTTTTTTTTCAGCTGAACCATTTTAAATGTAATTTGAGAGTAGAGCTGAGCTACTGTACATCTTCAACATCCATCCCTTGAATGTGGTAAAATGTTTGTGTTCTATCTATCGATATGACACAAGGCCATATTTGAGCCATATCGTGCATAAATAGTGAACTGTTTCACAGGGTGAACATTCTCTGTGAAATTTAAATCACAGAGACAGAATGATAGTAAACCTGTTAATTATGATCTAAGGGTGTTCATTTTCATCAGGAGTTGGCAATTTTTAGCACAACTCAACACATTGATGCTACACAACCACCACCAATGGGCCCCTGCATGTGCACTACTGGTGCACTACTGTTCAACAGTTTGGGTTCAGAAATAAGTTATTTTATACAGCAAGGGTGCATTACATGGAACAAAAGTGATCTTAAAGACTTTTTCAAATAAATGACGTTCTTTTAAACTCATCAAAATTCATCAAACAATCATGAAAAAAACAAAACAATGCATAATGGTTTCCACAAAAATATTAAGCAGCACAACTGTTTCAACATTTTTAAGTAATTGTTTCATGAGCACCAAATCAACACATTAGAATGATTTGTGGGATGATGTGACATTGACAGTAAAGCTGAATTTTCAGCAGTCTTTGCTCCAGCCTTCAGAGGAATAAATTAAAATTTAAAAATGTATTAAAATTATTTAGTTATTACAGATATTTTAAATTTTAACAATATCTCATGATATTAATTTGTTTTTGATCAAATAAGCATAAGAGACTTCTTTCCAAAACATAAAAAAATAGTTTCGGTTACAAAGGTAACCCTCGTTCCCTGAAGGAGGGAACGGAGACGTACGTCGGACAGGCCGACGAATAGGAATCTCGCTAAAGATCTACTTCAAATGTAACTAAAATGAGCCAATGCTTTAATGGTTTTTGCTGAGGAGCCAAACGGGTTAGGCGGCAGCATCAGCGGGGTACAGCGACTGTGGCGACGGGACGTACATCTCTGTTCCCTCCTTCAGGGAATGAGGGTTACCTTTGTAACTGAGACGTTCCCATTTAGTCGG
This sequence comes from Chanodichthys erythropterus, assembly GCF_024489055.1. Lineage (NCBI taxonomy): Eukaryota > Metazoa > Chordata > Actinopteri > Cypriniformes > Xenocyprididae > Chanodichthys > Chanodichthys erythropterus. The sequence goes on along the minus strand of NC_090224.1, from coordinate 6,852,462 downwards.
TCACGTTCAACGTACGTCGGACAGACCGACGAATAGGAATCCCTACCAAAGTGCCACAGGAGCTGACCCCTTCCAGTGCTCTGTAGTAAGCCACCTGACCCCCTTGCCTGAGGACGGTGGAACAGGGCTGACACAGAGTGTCGATCACTGCTGTTCCCCAAAACCCACTCAGTGAGATAATATTGGATAACACTGGGAAAACTTACCTTTTCGCTGGGAAAAGGAACGCTGCGGAAGCCACATCCTTCCCCGAAGGAGTTATGTGGAGAAGTACATATGAACTAATCTCGTAGGCTGTACTACATATGGAAGAACTGGGGTGACTCCAACCCGATGAAGGGTGGGTTCTCCCAGAGGGAAAGACAAGGGCTTCGTTTAGGAGCAACCATGGAACTAGACATATGGGATCCCTGTAAGGTCATATGGTACCCAGCCTAAAACCGATTCTAAAGGATGCAACGGAATATATGCCTGGCACCAGACGCTCCGCCACGTCGGCTGCCGAAGGGAGATCAGAGGAATCAACAGGGTCTGCCTTGTAGGGACTCTCTGGAGAAAAAACGCATGTAAACGCAGCAAGCTGACACTAAGCCGGGGCCTCTCTGTGCCTCTGACCTGAGGTGAGAACACGGGAGGAGACCGGCTCAACGCGAAGGCTATAAAGTCTAGCAAACACGTTAGGTGTCACCCAGCCCGCAGCTCTAAAAATGTCTGTCAGCAAGGCGCCACGAGCCAGCGCCCAGGAGGATGCGACACCTCTCGTGGACTGTGGATGCAACCTGAGCGGGCAGGGCACGCCCTAAGCTTTGCAGGTCCCCTACCCTCTTTATGGAGGCCAATGCAACCAACAGCAAAGTCTTCATAGACAGAATCTTTAAGTCTGCTGACTGCAAAGGCTCAAAGGGAGCATTCTGGAGTGCTCTTAGCACCAGAGCAAGGTCCCAAGAGGGTATGGAGGGGGGTCGAGGAGGATTTAACCGTCTCGCCCCCCTAAGGAACCTGACAACCATGTCATGATTACCAATGGATTTGCCATCTATTTGGTCATGGTATGCAGAAATAGCAGCAACATGGGCTTTGAGGGTGGGAAAGTGGTCTTTCTCACTAACCTCTTAAACAGCAGCAGAGCATCTTCTTCCCACAGCGGACACAGTAGAGCAGGCTGGGCCGGAGGTTTTCTGCAGGGGACGACACCATTGACAATGAGCAGACTGAGGGGCGGCCCACGAGGAACTCAATGGTTTGTCGGGGGAAGCTCCATGGTCTGCTACTAACTGAGGAGAACTGCTGGGCTCAGTCCCCGACAGTGTCACCGAAAAGGCCACCTTGAGAGATGGGAGCGTCGAGAAAGCGTTTTAAGCTTGACAACCTCTCGCACCTCCGCAAGGTAAGCCAGGGGGTGCTTCTGGACCACTGAGGTGGACATCGCCTGGACGAGGGCCTGTGCCGTGACTTTGATCACGGTTAGTCAACAAGCGCAGCTCAACCTTGGCTTAGAACTACCCTCATGCATAAAGAGTGCCTTGGCCTCACATGCAGGGTGGGTGTGGTCTGTGCCCAGCCACCCCACCCAAGAGGGTAGTGAGAGAGGAAAACTTTATGCAGTTCCATACTGCTAAATACTGGCAAGTTTTCCAAGTTTTACTTCGGTTCCCCGAAGGAACCCCTCAACCTCAAGTCACCCAAGCCATTTCACCAAAGTAGACCTCTTCTGGTACACCAGAGAGGGCACTACAATGGAGATTAGGCAAGGAGACCATGCATCTAGAGCGCTGAGCGAGCGCTGGGTTGCCGTGACAACCCGCGCTGAAGCCAGACAGCTCGACGGCACACGACACGCAGAGGAGCGAGAGGTTTGCTCTTGCTGATTTCCACAGTCTCCCAGAGTGTCGGGCAGACCCGTGGCTGTGCATTTACACACAACAACAGCTGGCCAACAACAGAGTGGACTCAAGCTTCCGGGAGAAAGAAGAGTCATGACCGGTGTGTCGACGTGATCATGTTCTCTTACGAAAACATGAAACACCCACAAACATCGTCTCAGCACGCAACCAGACATGTCAGTGAGGACAGGAAACGACTGCATGCAGAAACACACAAAAAGAATGGCATCTTTAAAAGACGCACGCTCTACTTGTGTAAGCTCTTTTATGGACTTTACTCTTTTAAAAGTGCTGAAGCACGCAGGTGAACGGCTGCCGTAACACAGACAGGGATTGTGTGCAGCCTGTCATGTGCTCTCTCTCTTTGAAGGCGCTTACTCTTACCAGCCGTAAAAACGGCTTTCAGTGCTCAAAGCGCACTGTACCGGCTGTGAGAACAGCCTTTTGACACTGTCAAAACAGCTATTTGCTCAATAAAGGCAAACTAAACAAAAACAGGAAATAAAGAGAGGACTTCGACCCCGCTGCTGTGCTGTTCGCCCGCACTCGGAAAAAAATAGAAGTTCAACCAAAAACTTGACTCGTCTTTTAGCAGACACTTGCTTGCAGAGAACAGGAACAAACACCGTTCGGCTCCGAAGCGAAAAGCTGAAGATGCAACGCACCTGCTGCTCATTAAATACCCGCGCTGCGAGGCAAGCAGCTGATGCATATGATTGCATGCCAATGTGCATTGGCTCGTTTTATTTACACTCGAAGTTGATTGGCCTCTCTAGCGAGATTCCTATTCGTCGGTCTGTTCGACGTATGTCGAACGTGACCGACAGAATGGGAACTTAATGACCACAAACCTTTGAATGCCAATGTATAACAGTTTTAAAGGCATAGTTCAAAACCCAAAATTTTGAATTTCTGTCTAGAATTTTTTTTAACATTCTTCAAAATATCTTCTTTTGTGTTCGGCAGAAGAAAAAACAGCCATACACTCAGGAAAGACAAGAGGGCGAGTAAATGACAAAATACTAATTTTGTGTGCACAAACCCTTTAAAAGATAATTATTTATGCTGTTTAATATGACATACACAGTTTCCTCTTCTTCAGCTTCTAAAAAAGATCTAAAACATTGAGGAACAAATACAGCTATACCTTCAACTGAATTCGACTTCTAGTCCTTTTCCAGATTGATTAAATGTTTAGAGGTAGCTTGCGCTCATCTGTTGTGATAAACACAGTCTCTGTCTCTTGGGCAGGACTGATGAGACAATCCCGTAGCTCTGCAGGGGCCATCTGTCACAAGATGCCCCAGGCTGCAGGGCTTTCCTATAAAGACATTCTCTCGCATTGCATGATTTACACATGGGAAAAACTCTGCCTCATCTGATTTTTGAGGGGTGGAGTGGGGAAGAGGGAGATAGCAAGACAAAAATGTGAAGAAAACAAGGTCTTGCTTCCCTCTAATAAACGCTCGGGAAGCGTAAGGACATTAAAATCACGTAAGGACAAGTCTTGCAAATGGAAATGGAAAATGCAGACTCAGTAGTCAAGATTCTCCAGGCAAAAACGCAGGTGAAAAAGGCTCTTTGGACTGATCACATCATGCAAGTGTTTTTAATTCACATACACTCTGTCTGGAAGTTTACTGCATACAATTACTGTTTATGCTTTTTCAGCTAAACAGTAATTTTCCACTGAAAACTTGTTTCTGTCCCCCCTCCAACCTGCTAAACGCTCATGGACTCCAGCAGTCGTGTGGATGTCCCTCGAGTCGTTTTGCTCTACTGCACCATGTGCAGATGCCCTGACAGTCGCCCAGTTTCTCCGTGGACCACTCGGCTTATGTAACGTGCCAGGACGGGAAGCTAAAAACTCTTTTATCTTTCCCCTGAATCAGCACTGAGCGTGCTCACTCGCACGCCCTCTCTCGCTCTTTTTCTGCTCTCTTTACCACCTTTTCTCACTGATGTACAGCAGCACCTGAGAGGTCCTCGCAGCCGTTCCCCAGACATTTAAGCACACTGTTTGGTTGCCTGGGTCTTACGTGACCTCTCCTCTGAGGTCGACAAATAAATCCTGTAGGAAAATGTGGGCCAGAAATGTCTTTCAGACTGAAATAAATGCTGATCTGGAAGGATAAGTTCTAAAGCATAGCTCAAGTTAGAAAAACAAGCGATTTCTTGAAGAGCCATTCTCTTCCTGTGTACAGTAGATGCCTAAAAAAAAAAAAACTTTATTTATACTGCACTGACAGAAATTAGGCAATTATTGATTCAGCCCATCCTATCTGATTTTGAAGAAGTTAACGTTTCAGAGACATGCTATAATGGTGTTAGCCAGGTTTTAGTGACATGCTATAATGGGATGAAAATGAAATGTAAAATGTGTTAACAAATGATGAAGTTGTAAATATTTCTGTAATAAAAATTTTTTTTTAGGTCTGGATGCACGAAAGACCCCCGACCAGAGAAAAAAATAAATAAATGTGTTCACCTGTTCAGTGGTGCATTATTCTCCTAAGCCCAGAATGTCACTGCAGCACCTAAAACAGCCACATCCTCACCTCAAAATGTGGGCCCTAAATAATACATGGTGTAGTACACACATGGCAGGGAGCTACACAAAACATTACAGGTAAATATTTTATAACCTGACTCTTTGGAATAGGCACCAGAATGTATTAATTTTCTTCTGAAAATAAACAGAGCAGGCTGAGATTGTTGCCACAGGACTGTAGGTTCAATGGATAATAATCAATAATCAATAAAATAATTAGTGGTGGGCATAGATTATTTTTTTAAATCTAGATTAATCTCACTGTAATCTTGGAATTAATCTAGATTAATCTAGATTAAAATGGCTCATTTGAATTCTGCCGAACACATTCAGAATATGTGTGCTACCCAAATAATGACTAAAAGTAATCTGCTATTTTGTATGACAAAGCAGTCAGGAGTTAGAAGATTAACCTCGGTTGAGTTAAACTTGAAAAATTGTGTATATTGACATCTTTCCACGTTTAAAACGACATTGATTCTCATGTTCATTCATGTTTATTTGATGCTATAAATGGACTCGTAGGAAGAGATGATCGGTTTACGAGCCTCTTGAGCTGAGGGGCTACAGCAATCTGTCACGACCAGGGTTTGACATTAACTTTTTTGCTCACCAGCCACTGTGGCTAGTGGTTTTCCAAAGTTACTAGCCACTCAGCATTTTCACTGGTCACAATTTTGATGTTGGTAAATTACATTTTATATGATTAAAGTTGACTTTGTTATGCTTTAATTACTTTATTTTGAGTAATTTTACTTAATTTAGAAGATTTAAAAACCTTTCAAACTTTTAAATACAGATTGACCACCCAAACCAAGACTACATTGTATATCAGCTGGTATGTACAGGTGGGCAAGAGGTGGACAATATGAGTATGGGCTAATATGAGATAAGTTATTTGTGTTAGGCTATATAAAAGAACAAGAAGCAAATTACAAAAACAACAGTAAATTAAAAATAATCTTTTTTTCAGATACAGTAGGTTTACAATATAGCCTACATTCATTTAACATCTTTTGTTGTTTGATTAACATTAATGACCTATTTAATTGGGCAGCTGAGTGCATGGACATAACTGACGCATATTCAGTTATTACTCACCTGTTTACGTCCACTTAAGCCATAACCGACAGTATTCACGCCAGATACTCCACACCATGGACATTTAGACATCTGTGTGCACGTGTATTTGACTATTCAGGCGCTAGGAGAACTGATCGCGCTCGCGACAGAGAGAGAGAGAGAGCGCTTTCTTCACTAACTGCACGTAAATAACGAATTGTGTGATTGGATTGTAATTTTGTGCTACGACGATCTTCGACGATCATTTGGCTGTAAACTGAAATTATATTCAACCCGCCAAAGTGGCTAGTGGGAGTGGCTGTCTTACCCGCCAGCTGAAATCTACCCGCATTTGGTGGGTTGGTGGGTGTTAATGTCAAGCCCTGGTCACGACACATTAAAGAGCAACAAAACGTTTTTTATTGTTTGAATTTCTTTAAAATCTACACAGCTGGGACTTTGTTTAATATCATGAGTAACCTGCTCTGGCTTGTCTGTCGACGTGTTGTCAGTATCCTCTTTGCTCCGTGATGCATTATCACTGTGTGTGGCGTGACAGCGCCATGGCTTGTCGGACAATGCAACAGTAACTAAGGAGGGCGGGTCTTTGCGAAGGGTCAATTCAGCTAGGTATACATCCGCACTAAAATATCAAGGTGAAAGTCATCATAGCTTGCGTAGTATAGACCTAGCTCCCAACCCAACTTTGAGAATAGATTAACGGCAATATTTTTTTTATCGCCCGACAAGAGTCTCACATTAACGCCGATAATGGCCCACCACTAAAAATAATCAATAAAATCAATAATGTTTGTAATAGTTCAAAGAGTCAAAGCTAGTCCATAGTCTAGTAAACATTTCTTACTTGCACAAAACACATAAGTAACACCATGAGACAGGAGAGACTCAGACATTGCACCCTTCATAGCACTGAGTCAGCTCTTTTAAAAGTTTTCAATGATATTTTAATGGCCACAGATGCTGGTGATACCATGGCCTTAGTGCTTTTAGATTTGAGCTCTGCTTTTGATTTCACAGACCACAAGATTCTTTTATCTCGGCTTGAATGCTCGATTGGTATCACTGGTACAGTGTTGAAATGGTTCCAATCTTTTTTGTCAAACAGAAGATTTACTGTCAATTTAGGTGTCCACTCATCCTCGGTGGCTCATGTCACCTGTGGTGTACCCCAAGGATCGATCTTAGCACCGTTATTATTTTCGCTGTATATGTTACCCCTGGGATCAATTATGCATAAATTTGGGGTGTCGTATCACTGCTATGTGGACGACACACAACTTTATATACCGATTAAACGTAAAGATAACTTGGCATACAAGAGATTGGAAGCTTGCCTGCATGAACTCAAATTATGGCTTACAAATAATTGTATGATACTTAACAATGATAAAACCCAACCATTAAATTTGGGCCAAGAGAGCACCCAGATGAAGACTCTATCAACCTTGGCACCCTCACTACTTATCTTACTTCTGATGTTAAAGATCTAGGATTTCACCTAGATAACGGTCTTAAATTAGACAAACAAATCAACACCATAGTTAGTACCAGTTTTTATCATATTCACAAGTTAGCTAAAGTCAAACCTTTCTTAAGCAGGAAAAGTTTGGAAACAGTTATTCACACTTTTATCTCAACTCGACTCGATTACTGTAATTCTTTGTATTCTGGGTTACCTCTCTCTTCCATCTCTCACTTCAAATGGTCCAAAATGCGGCAGCCCATCTACTCACAGGTAGCCGCAAACATGACCATATTACACCAATCCTACGTTCTTTACACTGGCTGCCAGTCCGATACCGTATCGACTATAAGATTTTGCTATTTGTTTACAAAGCTCTCAATAATTTAGCTATATATGATTTGATTGTTATGTAAAATCCTTCGAGATCACTTAGATCCCAAAATGGTCATCTTTTGTTGGTACCACGATCTCGTCTGCAACGCAGGGGAGACCGAGCTTTCGCAGTAGCGGGCCCTAAGCTGTGGAATAGTTTGCCACCACCAGTCAAAACTGCTTCTATGTTTGCTGAATTTAAATCCATGCTAAAAACACATCTCTTTTTCTGTGCTTTTAATTGTTGATAATTTGTATGTGTTCTTTTATATTTATGTTCTTCTTTTTCCTTTTATTTCACGCTATGTACAGCACTTTGGCCAGCTCAGGCTGATTTTAAATGTGCTCTATAAATAAAATTGAATTGAATTGAATTGAATTGCAGTACTGAACACTGAATGGTCCGTGTATGTGGATTTGGATAAAACAGTTAATTGCTTTGATGCCGTGCCTGAACGCCGCTTATTCCTTCACAGTGGTGTATAGCGGACAGGCACGCAGGGCTATTAAATTATTCTTATTATGCTACTTTTATTATTAAGTTAATACTGCAATTCATTTGCCCCGCGATATCATAGCGCATCACCGCATAACTGACGCGTTGCGAGGATAATAAAAGATTAGTTAGATAGCTTACTCCTCATAAAAAAAAGAAAAAAAAGTTGTTTTTACACAAAATACTTCTTGATTCATGAAAAAAAAAACGAAATACGAAAAATACGGGGAAAAAAATTCTCTCTCACTATGGGCCACAAGAGATATATTAAGAAAATATACTAGATTTATCTCTCATCGTCTCTAAGAGAATATGCCCCGTTAACGCAGCGACAGATGCTAAAAGCTCAGCCGGTTTTTACATTCAGGTTCTGTAGTGAATAATTAACTGGAGTTTGAGACTTCTTCACCCGCATAATGTTACAGATCCCGTGTTCCCCTGGACTCTATTTCCCAAGATCCTTCTGTTCTCCACACCTGCACTCACTTCCCTCGTCAGCTCCTCATCGTCACTCATCACCTGCACCTGGACTCTATTGTCAGCACTCCCCATATATTGCACTCACTCCCTTCACTCCTGGTCCGTTCTCTGTTTGTGTTAGTGTTTGTATGGTGTTCTCTGCCTTCGTTTATATTAAAGTATTGAATGTATTGTGGAAATCCGTATCTGCCTCATCTCTACACCAGCAAAAGTAACAGAAGAACGGACCCATACGTTGGATTTCCACAGAAAAAAAAATGGAGACTTCCACCAGCTCCCTGGCTCCTGCTCCTCCAGCGCCTCTCACTCTTCTGACAACCGGCGATCGCCTCATCGGGCTCCTACAGGTGGGTCGTTCGCTGGAGAGGTATGTGGAGGAGTTCGTGGAGCTTGCTTTCTTGTCTGACTGGCCTGATGCTCAGTTGATCTCCTTGTTTTTGGATGGATTGGATGACGACACTATCCGTTTTGATGAACCTGTTTTTTGTTTCTCCTTAAGCGATACTATCAATTTAATTTTGTGGTTGAATGGCTCCAAATTCTTAGTAGAAGAGGTTCAGGATCAGTGTTGTCGTCCAGTCCATCCAGAAACACGGTTGGCCGGGCCAGTTAGTCAACCTCCGGCTACCTCCGCACACCTTTCCAGCGAACTCCCTGCCTGCCTCAGGCTGGACCCATATTCCGCTACTGGGCCCAGTAAGCGGAGGAGGAGGAAGAAAGCGGCCCCAATGTCTCCAGAGCCCGCTCCAGTGTCTCCAGAGCCCGCTCCAGTGTCTCCAGAGCCCGCTCCAGTGTCTCCAGAGCCCGCTCCAGTATCTCCAGAGCCCGCTCCAGTATCTCCAGAGCCCGCTCCAGTATCTCCAGAGCCCGCTCCAGTATCTCCAGAGCCCGCTCTAGTATCTCCAGAGCCAGCTCCAGTATCTCCAGAGCCAGCTCCAGTCCCCACAGAGCCAGCTCCAGTGCCTGTGGGGATTTTAATTGTATTTGAGGGGATGAAATGGCCCTCAACCCCAGTCTCCTCCGAGCCAAGTTCTCCAGTCTCCTCCGAGCCAAGTTCTCCAGTCTCCTCCGAGCCAAGTTCTCCAGTCTCCTCCGAGCCAAGTTCTCCAGTCTCTGCCGAGCCAAGTTCTCCAGTCTCCGCCGCCGAGCAAAGTTCTCCAGTCTCCGCCGCCGAGCAAAGTTCTCCAGTCTCCGCCGCCGAGCAAAGTTCTCCAGTCTCCGCCGCCGAGCAAAGTTCTCCAGTCTCCGCCGCCGAGCAAAGTTCTCCAGTCTCCGCCGCCGAGCAAAGTTCTCCAGTCTCCGCCGCCGAGCCAAGTTCTCCAGTCTCCGCCGCCGAGCCAAGTTCTCCAGTCTCCGCCGCCGAGCCAAGTTCTCCAGTCTCCGCCGCCGAGCCAAGTTCTCCAGTCTCCGCCGCCGAGCCAAGTTCTCCAGTCTCCGCCGCCGAGCCAAGTTCTCCAGTCTCCGCCGCCGAGCCAAGTTCTCCAGTCTCCGCCGCCGAGCCAAGTTCTCCAGTCTCCGCCGCCGAGCCAAGTTCTCCAGTCTCCGCCGCCGAGCCAAGTTCTCCAGTCTCCGCCGCTGAGCCAAGTTCTCCAGTCTCCGCCGCCGAGCCAAGTTCTCCAGTCTCCGCCGCCGAGCCAAGTTCTCCAGTCTCCGCCGCCGAGCAAAGTTCCCCAGTCTCCGCCGCCGAGCAAAGTTCTCCAGTCTCCGCCTACGAGCCCTCTGCTCCAGCCGCCGAGCCTGCCGCTCCAGCCGCCGCCGCCGAGCCTGCCGCTCCAGCCGCCGCCGCCGAGCCTGCCGCTCCTGCCGCCGCCGCCGAGCCTGCCGCTCCAGCCGCCGCCGCCGAGCCTGCCGCTCCTGCCACCACCGAGCCCTTTGTTATGAATTTTGTAAGGACTGTGTTCCCTCCCTGCCTCCCGCTCCCACCTCCCATGTGTTTCTTCACTGAACCTTCACCTCAAGCCCCCTCGCCCAGATCTCCACCTCGGACCTCTGGGCGATTACCTTCACCCCGGCTCCAACCTCCCTCTGCTCCACCGTTGTCCATCAGTCCACCAGCTTCACCAGTATCCATCCTGCCTCCACTCACACCTTGTTCACTCGTCGGCCTGCCCTCCCCTCTGGACTACACTCCTCCGGCTCCGCTCCGTCACTCCGTCCCTCAGTTCCAGTTGGCCTCCTCACTCCCCCCGGTGTTCGTTTTGTTGGCTGTCCTCCTGCCTCCACTGCGGCCTTCTGGAGCCCTGGCTGCGCTTCGGTCGGCGGAGCCTACAGTTCGGCCATCACCCGCCGGTCCCTCACCGCCGCCTGGGCTCAACGCCTCGAAGGCTTCGGCCCCTGACCCTGCATGGCTGCCCTCGGCCCCTGACCCGCCATGGCTGCCCTCGGCCCCTGACCCGCCATGGCTGCCCACGGCCCCTGACCCGCCATGGCTGCCCACGGCCCCTGACCCGCCATGGCTGCCCACGGCCCCTGACCCGCCATGGCTGCCCACGGCCCCTGACCCGCCATGGCTGCCCACGGCTCCTGACCCGCCATGGCTGCCCACGGCTCCTGACCCGCCATGGCTGCCCACGGCTCCTGACCCGCCATGGCTGCCCACGGCTCCTGACCCGCCATGGCTTTTGAGCCTGCCCTGGAGACCTCCACTCCAGTCTACTCCTCCCCCTGCTCCGGTTTGAGGTCTCCAGGGCGCCCGCCCCCCTCCCGGTTGTTACATCTACGGCGCGAGGACGCGCCTACCGGGAGGGGGAGGTACTGTTACAGATCCCGTGTTCCCCTGGACTCTATTTCCCAAGATCCTTCTGTTCTCCACACCTGCACTCACTTCCCTCGTCAGCTCCTCATCGTCACTCATCACCTGCACCTGGACTCTATTGTCAGCACTCCCCATATATTGCACTCACTCCCTTCACTCCTGGTCCGTTCTCTGTTTGTGTTAGTGTTTGTATGGTGTTCTCTGCCTTCGTTTATATTAAAGTATTGAATGTATTGTGGAAATCCGTATCTGCCTCATCTCTACACCAGCAAACGTAACACATAACTCTCATGCAAAATTTGCACATTGTTTGTTTGATATCCACTGGCTCATCTTTATGGTTTAAAATGGAAATATTTTCAATATTATGATGTGGCATTTTTCTTTATCACCAGTTGCTCGCAAAATGATGGACACTGATTCACATATCATCCTCGTCATTTCCCGTGATAATAATATTAAAGGTGCCATCGAACGTTTTTTTACAAGATGTAATATAAGTCTAAGGTGTCCCCTGAATGTGTCTGTAAAGTTTCAGCTCAAAATACCCCATAGATTTCTTTTCTAATAATTTTTTTTAACTGCCTATTTTGGGGCTGCTGGCCCTTTAAATGCTCACACTCCCCGCCCACAGAGCTTGCGCTTGCCTTGAACAGCATAAACAAAGTTTACACAGCTAATATAACCCTCAAAATGGATCTTTACAAATTGTTCGTCATGCAGCATGTCTAATCGCGTAAGTACAGTGTTTATTTGGATGTTTACCTTGGATTCTGAATGAGTTTGAGGCTATGCTCTGTGGCTAACGGCTAATGCTACACTGTTGGAGAGATTTATAAAGAATGAAGTTGTGTTTATGAATTATACAGACTGCAAGTGTTTAAAAATGAAAATAGCGACGGCTCTTGTCTCTGTCAATACAGTTAGAAATGATGGTGACTTTAACCACATTTAACAGTACATTAGCAACATGCTAACGAAACATTTAGAAAGACAATTTACAAATATCACTAAAAATATCATGATATCATGGATCATGTCAGTTATTATTGCTCCATCTGCCATTTTTGGCTATTGTCCTTGCTTGCTTACCTAGTCTGATGATTCAGCTGTGCACAGACGTTAATACTGGCTGCCCTTGTGTAATGCCTTTGAACATGAGCTGGCATATGCAAATATTGGGGGCGTACATCCCGACTGTTACGTAACAGTCTGTGTTTTGTTGGGATTCGCCTGTTCTTCGGAGGTATTTTAAATAAATGAGATTTATATAAGGAGGAGGAAACAATGGAGTTTGAGACTCACTGTATGTCATTTCCATTTACTGAACTCTTGTTATTTAACTATGCCGATGAAAATTCAAATTTTTATTCTAGGGCACCTTTAGATGAAAAATATTTAAATAAATGAGTAAATAAACAAGCAAACTTAAACTTGTTTGCTTTAAATTTCTGTGAATAATTTGCTGATGCAGGTACAAAAAAATGTTTTGTACCTGAAAAAAAAAAAAAAAAAAAAAAAAGGATTTAAACATGGTTAATACATATTTTAACATTCTCAAAGGCTACTTTTTGTCAAGGTTTACATTTTTTTTTGTTTGAGATGCTGATTTGAAGTGTCAGTTTTTGCATTAATTTTACTAGTCACTTTGTACTTTGTACAAAAATGAACATGAATGCTTTATCAGAGCTATATCAACCTGATTTCAACCTCTTATTTTGAGTCTTCTGGCTGAATTATGCCATATTGCTACAGCCACACCACTTCATTTGTGTGTGTACGATAGTTCACATTTACATTTCAATTCACATTTATTTGTATAGCGCTTTTCATCACATATTGTTTCAAAGCAGCTTTACAGAGAATAATGTAATAATGTAATAATTTAGGCAATTTAATTTACAATCACAGGTAGAAGCAATGAGCTCCTGGAAATAATGAATTACATATTAACAATAATTAGAATATATAGAAATTTGGGAATGTGCATGTTGATCTAGATACTGCGTCATCTGAAGTTCTCGCAGGAGTTGGCGCCGTCTCTTCAAAGGTGTTGGTCATCTGAGTTCTTCTTAAGAGGCTGGATCCACTGAGAGCTGATGTACTCTCTAGTCACCTCAGGATGGGCGAAAGCTAGTAGCAAATGATAGTGTGTGTTGTCTGTGTGTGTAAGTAAGTGTGTGTTTGAGAGGGTGTATCTGTTTTGTACTCTCGATATTTTAGAGTGTAACCTCTTCCTTGCTGTTAATTTTTTACTGCATTGTGGCTGATTGATTTTTTTCATGCATTTCAAAAAACTTGCTTTGTGTTACAGTCACACCAGTTCATATATGTGTCTGTGGGGTGTGGAGTTGGATGGAATGTGTCTGTTTTGCACTCTTGATATTTTAGAGTGTCACCCCTTCATTGCTTTGCACTTTTTTTCTGCATCGTGGCTGATTTGTAGATTGTACAAAAAAAAATTCTCTGTATTTTTACCTATTTTCCATTCATTTCCTATGGCAATTATTTTACACTGTGAACAACACTATTTTTTTTTTTAACGACCATTTAGCTTTTTCGAATCAAGTCCACAATTTTTTATGGGGGTCACATAGCGACTGCCATAAAGTGTATTTCGTACCATTCCGATGAAGTAGCAATTTTTTTCAGTCTAAAATGACTAAACAAAACCAGAGGGTTAATAAAGTGGATATTTAACTTTTTTTTTTTTCTAGATAAATGTTACGAATGTTGACAATTTATACATCTTTTGAAATATCTAAGGGTTTAGCATCAGTATCCGGCCTCTGTTATATGACAGACATACTTAAGCAACAGTAATAAAGTAATTCCATAAAAACATACAACAACTGTGCACATACTCCAAAGGGTTCAGAAAAGATATGAGTTTGAGTTCAGGTTTGTCATTGTCAAGGTTGTAGCTCAAAGGGGGGTGGGGCTCCAATAGGTTAAGCAAATGTTGAACTGAGGGGGGAAAAAGCAATACTTTGGATTGAGCTGATGTTTCCATTTTTCTATTTTAACACGTAAAGCAGGCAAATTAATTAAACAAAATATCACCATGGTTCTTTTTTAAGTGCCTGAGCTTAACCAGAGCATATTTATGAAAGTCGTGTATACTCTTTTATAGAAATTACAACACAGGCATTAAAAAGAGAGAGAGAGTTCAAAAGGTACCTCAACGTAACAGAAGTTGCCCAATAACAGGACTACCTACATACATTTATCATTTTCAAACACTAGTGCAACTAATACAATCAAATATTAATCAATAAGAAAAGTCATCCATGGTGTATGTGCACATTTTTACCCTGGTGATAAAAAAAACAGGCTGATAGTGCATAATTTTGTGCAAATACATTTTACACATGATCACAACACTATTGTTATGAACGTTAATATTTCAAAGACAATCGTAGCCTTCTTAGCCCCATTGTCTCTTAGATCCAAGCCTGAGTCTAATCAGCATTTCAAATGTGACATGTTCACCCAAAAAGTTATTTCAAGATGTGTTGACTATAACTATGCATGACCGCATTTAACAGTGCCGCATGCTCAGCGGAGAGGAGAAAAAAGACAGATTGAAGTTTGCACGTCCTATCCAGACTGAGGGTTCTGAATGTCCATTTGTTTAGAGTCTTCGTTATCATAATTGCACTATTGTTCAATGACCGGGATGCTTTATCATTTGTTTACAGCAGTCAAAAATCACAAAGCACCACATTTCTCTCCTCTAAAATCTATTCTTCACTATATGCACTGAGCAACTGTTCAACAAAACTGCTTTAGCTTTTCCCTCCAGTGCCTCTAATTCCATTAAACTCATTACAATAAGTGAGCTGCACCGGTCTTCAGCATGCAGAAGCCATAAAGCAATGATTGGGGTAATAATCCAAGCCTTCACTGGGACATTTTAGCGAGTGTTTGAAGAAGCACCATTTGCGGTGCATCGGTCATTGGGCATAGCTAAATGATGTGTTTGCATGCATATAAAGGAAGGCATTAAACATGTCTCTCTCTCTTCATTTTGGCAGACTGGGCAAGCTCATTAGTGGAGAAATAGCTGCCAGCTGGGTTTTCCTTTGGGAGCTGGCTTCCTTATACCAAGTTCTCAGGCAAAAAAGAGGCAATGTGTAACAAACGAATTCACCAAGTGAAATGATTCCAAAACAGAGAGCTCATAACAAGTCCCTGTTTAATAGCCAGGAGGGGATGTTCCACAGCTTTCATAAATAAAAGATTAATTTCCAGAAGACTGGAATGTTTTAACATTAACAGCTTGGATTCCACCTCTACTTAGTTTCACTGGAAAATCTGAATAGTATCAATTTAATGAGAGTTGCTTCAGGATGACACGAATCAGGCCAGATATAGTCCAGTCATGGTTACCACATGGATTCTGTTCTTTGGGGGGTGAAGCAATCAGTTCTGGTCCTGGATGCCAAATGGTCAATAATTAATGCAGTAATTTCTCTCCTTTTTTGTAATGGGAATAACTTGGTTATCACTTGCATAAGACTCTCATCAGTCAAAAATGAACATTCTATGTTTTATGGATGATATCTGATGATATCTTCTGTGTTGATCCACCACATTAAGAGTGTTCTGGTTAAGGGTTTTCTCTAGTGTGGTTATTGGTATTCTCTAGTTTTCCCTCATATTCTATTGAATTAATAGGTAATCATTTGATTTTAATGAAAACATTACCTAACGAGTGGATGTTTTTATATCTGAATATCCTAAACATTTAAACGGGAATTTCCCCTACTTTTTATTAAAAAGTTGTATCTTCATTACAGTAGTGAATATCAGATCAGCTGACAGACGAGACACCTCAACATTTCTATTACAAATGTCAAAATAATTATTCTGAAATCTGAATGCAGATTTATGATTTGTAAGGCATGTGCATACAACTTAATTCACCATGTACATTCATTCATTGTGGTTACGTAATTATGTTGTGTTATATAATATTGTTTTTATTCGTACAGGAACTGTATCCGATTCAACAGTGTTTTCATTAACAGCATGCATTTCGAAGCAGTAAAAATAATGACTAAAACGTTAAATTATATTTAGCTCAACAATATTTACAAATAACACTTAATTCATACACAAACTGTCATGCTAGTAAAGAGCCACAGAATTTGAGCTGACCTGAAGCTTTTTACGTTTTTAAGATTTCCAAGATCTTAAGATCTTAAGAGATCTTAAAGTGTATGTTGGTCAACAAAAATATTTCAGGAAATAATATACATGCTTCACATATGGATTTAAAGACATGAAGCATTTACACTGTCACTCTGAGCAAAATGATGCATGGTAAACCTTTTTAATACAATATAGTGCAGTATAATAATAGGGGCTTGTATGTATTGTAGGGCTGGACGATTATGACCTTAAATCAAAATCTCAATTAATTGAACAATTTACCTCAATTACGATTAATGAATGATTATTTTGTTTGTTTGTTTGTTTGCAGCTTGTAGTGAAGCGAGTACCACTACTCGCTTTGGGGGGGGGGAGTAACGGGAGTCCGTGAGGAAAAAAAAAAATGATGGCTTACTCGCACAGCACTTCCGTGCAGGGTGTACTTTATTTACAGTGCCAGAAATAAAGCAGTCCACAGTGAAGTCTATGTACAGGTGCACACAAAAACCCAAAAGTACCAAAACAATAAAACAAAAAAATAAAGACGAAAACTGTATCCACAATATACAATGGTTTTGGGGTTTTGCTTGAGGTTCCACCACAACACTCTCGCCGACTTGGTTAACAAGTAATGAATGTGAGTCTAGCCTCCCCTTTTATATGACAGACTCCACCCCCTTTTGGCATAATTCATTAAAAGGGTAAGTATTATACATTGGACATTTTAAATCTTTCACAAGACTCACTAAATCAACCTTAAACAAAAATTCTCACGGGTAATTCAAATAAATATATTCATTGTCCTCAATAACACAAAAACACGTAATATTTCAACACATATCTTACACATAATCTCCCTACCCCACACAAGACAATGGTTTAGCCGGCTTCCGGTTGCACTGCGCCGGCGCAACCATCCGTTACGTCATAAACAGGCGCTCTCCGTGTGCTCTGTTTGGCCGACACAGCGTTTACCCACCGAAAGACCGACTAAACCCAGACAAAAAAACAATTGAATGAAGACAAAACACAAGACAAAGACAATGTGTGTGTGTATAAGGATCAGCCATGAAACTGTGTTAAAGGGAAATGTGATGTAGAGGAATGTCCATGGGCCATCGGCCCAGCGTGTGCACCCGCCTTGCCGACGGCAGAAACATCAGGTAAGGAGAGGGAAATGGAGCGTGAATGGGGTAGGTATTTAGGTGCGTGTGTGTGTGTGCGTGCGTGCCCAGCGGGGAATATCTACTTTATCACATCACCTCCCCCTTCTCTCGGCTGCGTACTGTCCAGGGTACCGCGACAGGTAGTCGGTAACCACATTTTGTCGTCCTGGTCTGTTCCGCACACTGAATTTGTAGGGTTGGAGGCTTAGGTACCACCTCATTACTCTGGAGTTGTGGTCTTTCATTGTCTGAATCCACGTCAGTGCTCTGTGGTCTGTGACCAGATCAAACTCCCTCCCCAGGAGATAATATCTTAGACTTTCAAGGGACCACTTGATAGCGAGACATTCCTTCTCCACAGTCGAGTACCTGGTCTCCCTGGGCAACAGCTTCCTGCTGATGTAGACCACTGGCTTTTCTGCTCCCACCTCCCCCTGGGCCAGGACAGCCCCAACTCCTGTGGCTGAGGCATCTACCTGGACCAGGAATCTCTGGTTGAAGTCAGGGCTTTGCAGGACCGGACTGGAACACATTCTCTCTTTGAGAGATCCAAAAGCTAGCTCACAGTCCTCGGTCCACTCAATCGGGCTCTTTGCCGTTTTTGCCAGCAGGTTAGTAAGCGGTGTAGCGATGGTGGCAAAGTCAGGAATGAATCTCCTATACCAACCCACCAGGCCTAGAAAGGATCTCATCTCCTTCTTCGTTTTAGGCCGTGGGCTTCTTTGGATGGCTTCGACTTTGTCCACTTGGGGTCTCAGTTTGCCATTGCCCAGGTTATAACCCAGGTAACTGGTCTCCTGCCTTGCCCACTCACATTTCCCGACGTTGAGGGTGAGTCCTGCCTCCTGGATTCGTCTTAGGGTATCTTTTAAATGTCTCAGATGTTCCTCCCAGGAGTTACTGAAGATCACCACATCATCCAAGTAGGCAGCTGCCCACCCCTCAAATCCCTGAAGCACTTGGTCCATCAGTCATTGAAACGTGGCAGGTGCCCCATGCAGGCCAAAGGGAAGAACTGTAAAATGGTACAGCCCAATCGGTGTCCTGAAGGCCGTGTACTGTCTGGAGTCATTGTCAAGGGGCACCTGCCAATACCCCTTGCACAGGTCCAGGGTGGTAATGAATCGGGCCTTTCCAATTCTCTCCAGCAAGTCATCTATTCGCGGCATGGGGTAAGCATCGAAACGGGACTGTGCGTTTAGCTTACGGAAGTCTATGCAAACTCGTAGGGTTCCGTCTTTCTTCGGAACAATGACTATTGGACTGCTCCACTCACTTCTGGATGGCTCAATCACTCCCATTTCCAACATTGTTTTCACTTCCTCTTTCAAGGGTCCCACCAACCTTTCAGGCACTCTGTAGGGTCGCTGTCTTGATGGTGTTGGGTCAGTGAGGTGGATTGTGTGGTGGATTAACTTGGTCCTCCCCGGCCGCTGGCAGAACAAAGTGGGGAACTGTTCCAGGAGGCTTTGCAGCTGAGCTCTGTTGGGGTCCTGCACGTGCTCCAATTTCACCTCAGCTGGTTCTCTCTGTGCCCTGGCTTCTGGCTCTGGTTCCTCATCCATCACTTCAGTCACTTCTCTCACCAGCATTGCGGTCCCTTGCTTTACAGATGGCTCTTTCCATTCTTTGAGCAGGTTGATGTGATACGTCTGCTTGGCTTTCCCCTTATCGGGATGGTGTATTTCATAGGTCACCGGTCCCATCTTCCTCACCACGGTGTATGGCCCTTGCCATTTGGCCAGCAGCTTGTTGGTTGTGGTTGGTAACAGTAGTAGTACCTTCTGCCCCGGCTGTAACTGTCTCTGTCTCGCGTTCTGATCGTACCACGTTTTCTGAGCTCTTTGTGCTTCTTTCAGGTTCTCTCTTGCCTGTTCTTGATAACGCTCAAGTCGGTCCCTCATTTCCAACACATACTGAACAACACCCTTCTCCCCTTCTCTGCAAGCAGGATCTTCCCAGCTCTTCCGTATCAGGTCCACGGGTCCTTGAACTTGCCAGCCGTATAGTAGCTCGAAAGGGGAGTAACCGGTTGAAGCTTGAGGTACCTCTCGATAAGCAAACAGTAGAAATGGAAGCCATTTATCCCAGTCACGTCCCGTGTCTGACACAAACTTCTGCAGCATATTTTTCAACGTCTGATTAAACCGCTCCACCAAGCCATCTGTCAGTGGATGATAGGCACTGGTCCTTATGGCTGTGATGCCCAACTGGCGGCGAAGCTGCCCCATTAGCCGCGATGTGAAGTTTGTCCCTTGGTCTGTCAGAATCTCCTCAGGGATTCCTACCCTGGAGAACAACTGTACAAGGGCTTGGATGATCTTTGAGGTGGTAATGGAACGGAGTGGGAAGACCTCAGGGTATCTGGTTGCGTAGTCACATATCACCAGGATGTATTGGTGTCCCGCACTGCTCCTCTCAAGTGGCCCCACAATATCCATGGCGATGCGCCTGAATGGAGTAGAGATAACAGGGAGAGGGTACAAAGGTGCTCGGCCCCGCTGTGACACAGCACTGGTCTTTTGACATGTTGCACATGTGTTACAGTATGTCTGTACGTCAGTGTAAAGTGACGGCCAATGAAAACGTGAACTGATGCAAGTATATGTTTTCTGCTGTCCCAAGTGACCAGCCCATGGAATGGTGTGTGCGAGGTGCAAGACAAGTGGTCTACAACATTTAGGAACAATTAAACGAGTAACATCATTAGTTTGCAGGTACAACACATCATTCAAAGTCACATACTTTTCATCACACAGGTTCGAATTTTCCCCCCTGGCAGCTTTTTCAAACAGTGACTTAAGCAACTCATCCTTTCTTTTAAGTTCCCCAATGTTCTCTGGGATCCTCCAGTCATCAGCTTTGAGGCCCTCCACAGAGGTCTCAGGGACTGGAGAACCCAGGTACTTTTCGAGCCGACGTTGTCGACGTGGTTTTCTTGGGCCCTTGGTCCCGCCCTGCAACAGACTACTGTGCAAATCTGGCAGTGGCTGCAAACCTGCTCTGCCCGGGTAAGAGCAGGACATGATTTAGAAACAATGGCAGCAGTAACAACAGTCTCAGAGTTCATGGAGGCTTGTAGCAGTTCATAAAGTATGGGTAAGTCTCTTCCTAAAATCATATCAGCAGGCAGATCATCAACTATAACAACATTCATCAGAAATGACTGTTCTTGTGCACACACAACTACTTCAGCTCTGGGGTACTGCCTCACATCCCCATGCACACACTGGACAGTTGCGAACATACAATATTTATTGTATATTCAAATCAATTCCTGGTAATAATCCCATATTATATATATATATATATATATATATATATATATATATATATATATATATATATATATATATATATACATGCTTAACACTCTGAGGTCTGAAAACGCGCTGGTGCATTTTGCAGGTTTTTTTTTCACATTGCAGCAAAACAGACTTAAAATACTCCGTCATTTTTTGTCATAGAGACATAAGTAATATATCAATTGAAACTATAGAATATCTTCTTTTATTTGTACTTTATTTTACTCAGAGTAAAAACAAAATGTTGTGCTTTTTGTAAAATAAAGAAAATTAACATGATGCGTGATTTCTCCTCTCCCTCTGAACGAAGTCCAATCTGATAGTTCTCAGAAAATGAACTGTAACTTAGTGAATACTAATCACAGAAAAATTAAACTTATGTCTAAAAAAATGTTAAGATGTCAGGTTTTAAATCATGTAAGTCGAAAACAAACCTTCTGTGTTTATGTAATGTGTATGAAAAGAGAGCCATGTCAGAAGTCCGTGATTCAGCTCATTATCCGCTAATGTGGCCACGCCCACGGAGCCAACGCTATTCAGACGCAAATTCAGAGGCAATGCATGCATTCATCGTCTCAATTGTGTATTTATTATCTTGAAAAGTGTTGATCTGGATGTAAAAGTCATGGTTAGGGAGCTTTAGAAGACATGCAGTTAGTTCCTGTTTTCTTTTCTTCTATAGATGAATTTTAGAATTTTGAGTTTTTGTTTCTTTAGCGCCCTCCGGCTGCAGTATGAATTGGAAACTCCATTCATGGAATAGCCTCTTCTTCTTTTAGATGAATTTGTGGACTAAAAATGCACAGAGAGCACCCTCCGACTTCAAGGATGAATTGAAAACACCAGCGCTCATAGTAATGACAATGAATATTAAATAAATATAACTCCTCTGTACAGAAAATTGACATAAGCACATGAGAATCCAATATTTCTCCAAATGTGCATGCTTTTAAACCAAAAGCCTATATTCACTCTTTGCATCACAGAAATACATTATATTTTAAAGTATAATATAAAACCATTACTTTATATTGTAATAATATTTTTCTGTATGTTTTATCATGATGAGCTTGAGACATCACAGAAGGTTTTTTTCACAGCCTACCTGACTGAAATGCTTCATTAATATGCAAGTCATTTCAGCTCATTACTATCCAATTCTTTTGTCTTCTCAGGTGAGAATGGCCCATTATTCAGTGGTGATTCATGCCTCCATGCATACAGTGTTTCTCTGCAAAAAAGTGTCTTACAAAAACTAAATCAATATATTGTTTTATATGAAGGAGTAGGCAACATAATTTTTACATAATTTTGAAGCAAAAACTCTAGTTTACAACCTCCAATACCCTAAAGTATTGTAAACACAGATTTACTATACTTTTTTGGCCTTATTTCAGTGACTTAAGTATTTTGTTTTTTCAATAACCACGCATAAATGTTATTCATTCAAAAACACAAACATGTACATACATGTTCCTCACATATTATTGTAGCCTAGTTTGTGCTGAATACAGTGTTATGACACTTTTTCCATTAATATGTTTATGAACAACTGAAAAAAGCACAAATGTCAGGGCATGTCAAAACTTCTCCAGGCCCCAAATCAGCCTCAGACTCCAGAGGGTTAATAATTATGCACATAAAGAAATCTGTTTTGTGCTAGGTCAGTTACCTGTGTCGGCAGCTTACGCATAGGTGGAGCATATCCCAACGTCGCCATATGAGCGATGACCGTTCATGTCAAGCCGAGGCGCACAACTCACAGTAACACCTGTGCCCCTGAAGTGGAGCCAAGGTCTAGTTCATAAACCCCATGAATGTGAGCGGTGAGGACCAGCCTGCCACATCACCAACATTTTGCCATATTCCTCGTAGAGTGGGCTAACAGCCAAAGGTGAAGGCTGACCAGCCGACTCATAAGCCAGTGAGATGTCCTCAACCACCCAGTTGCTCGTTCTATGCTTGGATGCAGGGTACACTTTTTAGGTGACCCAAACATACAAAGATTTGATTAGACTTAGTCCACATGGCATAGCTCTGTGGTAATAAGCAGATAAGCTTTTCCTGGTCCGACATCATAAATGGAGGAGGACAGAAGGCCTGCAGTACAATAGGTCTCACAGTATTAGTGAGGACCTATGCAAATTTGAAGCACGATGGAGATACCGACAGGGGTTGAAAATCTTCAATTCACTTGAGAGACGTAATAGCAAGGAGGAACACTGTCTAAGTGTGAGAAATTCTCTGGAATCTCTTCGATAGGCTTGAAGGGGGCCATAGAAAGGCCTTGTAACACAATGGCCAAAAACCCAAGCCGTACTCTTGTGCAAACTGCAGGTCTAAGCCTCAAAGTGCCACGGAGGAAACGAGTGATAAGCGGGTGTCTCCCCAAAGATACCCCACTGAAAGGAGCGTGGTAAGCAGCTAAGGCCACCACATACACCTTTAGCGTGGAGGGGGATAATCCTGAAGATTTCCACACCAAGAAGTGAAAAATCTCCACTTCAAGGCGTAGAGTTCCAGCTCTAGATTGGAGAATGGTCTCAACAACCTCAGTTGAGAGACCGGAATCTAAGAGCTGTGCCCCCTCAGAGGCCACGCCCACAGCTTCCATAACTCCGGGCGGGGGTGCAGTATTAGACCGCCCGCCTGAGAGAGAAGGTCCTTCCTGATCGGAATCTCCATCGGAGACTCGTCGAGGAGAGATACCAGGTCCAAGAACCATACTCGGGCCGGCCAGAACAGGGCTACTAATAGCAGACGGGCCCCGTCCCGGCAAACTCTCTCCAGAACTCCCGGGAGCAGCGAAATTGGGGGAAATGCGTAGGTGTTGGGTTTGACATTGAGATGCAAACATTATATAGTCTCTCGAGATGCAAACAGATCCCCTTGGGCTTCGCCGTAGTTCTCCCATATGAGAACTTCACCACCTCGGGGTGAAGTCTCCATTCCCCGGGCCTCGGCCCCTGCCTCGACAGGATGTCTGCTCCCACATTCAGGTACTGGGATATATACTGCTTTAAGGGAGAGCAGTTTCCCTTGGGAACACAGGAGGATCTGATTCGCCAGCTTGTATAAGGGGCTTGACCTCAGACCCCCCCTGATGAAATATATGAGACCACCGATGTGTTGTCTGATCGAACACATGATGGTCCCTGAGGTCTGGAAAGAAATATTTCAGAGCTAGAAATACCGCCATCATCTCCCGGCAGTTCTATGTGTCATGAAAGATGATGGTCCTGCTACAGACCTCGAGTCGAGCGACCACTTATGATCGCCCCCCAGCCCGTGAGGGATGCATCTGTCGTTAACGTGACGCAACGACTGAGAGCCCCCAGCAAAGGTCCCTGGGACAAAAACCAAGGTTGCTTCCATATGACTAGGGCACGTAAGCATCGCTGTGTGACTCTGATCATACGAAGTATGATGTGGTCTCATGTTCAGCACGCCAGGTATTATGTTGGACGCTGCTGCCATAAGACCTAACAGTCTCTGAACTGTTTGACAGTGAGTGACTGACCTAGCTTTATGTCTTAAGACGGTAGTGAGAATTTATGCTATGCGAGCCGGAGATATACAGGCGTGCATAATCACTGAATCCCATACCACGCCTAGATAAGTATTGTATTTGTATTTATTTATTTATATAGCACCAATTTAATACAACGTTAGTTGTCCAAAGTGCTTCACAGTGCCAAGAAAGAACAAAAGTAGAAAAAAAATAATAATAATAAATAAATAAATAAAACAATACAAAGCACACACATAACACACATTAAACATCACTCTCAATCATTAGAACTTGCATTCAGAATTAAGCAAATGTGATTTCAACATGGCTTTAAAAACAGGTAAAGATTTTATGGATCTAATCGCGACTGGGAGATCGTTCCACAATTTAGGACCGGCTCGAGAGAAGGCTCGATCACCTTTGTGTTTGTATTTTGTCTTAGTAACGGCAAGCAGATATTTTTTTTCAGATCTCAAGGATCTTGACGGAGTATACACTGTCACCATCCTAGATAAGTAAGTAGGCGCTAAATTGTGAATGGCCTTAAAAACAAGTACAAGAATCTTAAAAACAATTCGATAACGTACTGGCAACCACTTCAGTGAAATTAAAAGCGGAGTCACAGAGTCATGTTTTTTTGCAGACTTGATCATTCTCGCTGCTGCGTTCTGAATTTTCTGCAGACGCATTAGTGCTTTACCATCAACTCCAAAGTAAAGGGAGTTACAGTAATCCATTCGAGAAAAAACCATAGCTGAGATTGCCTTCTCAAGATCCGATGAAGATAGAAATGATTTAGTCTTTGCTAACAGACGTAGATTAAAAAAACATGATCTGACAACTGAGTTTATTTGACAATTCATCTTTAACTCACTGTCCAAAACAAACCCCAGGTTTTTCACCTTAGCTTTAGTAGATCCTGATAGGGTAGTAGCATTTAAATGCTGGATTACTTCATGCTTTCTAGGTCCAAACACAATAGCCTCGGTTTTATTTTCATTAAGCATCAAACAATTTGCAGCCATCCAGTCCTTAACCTCTTGAAAACATGTCAACAGAGCATCAAATGAATTTGGCTGTATCTCTCTCACGGGCAAATAGATCTGCGTATCATCAGCATAGCAGTGAAAAAATACGTTATATTTTCTGAAGATAGCCCCCAAGGGTAACATGTAAAGGGAGAAAAGTATTGGAGCAAGAATCGACCCTTGTGGAATACCCCAGGGAAGATGTACTCTTGAAGACTGACAGTTCCCACTGCTAACTGAGAAAGACCTGTCCAAGAGATACGATTCAAACCATTTCAGCACATTGCCTTTAAGGCCGACCCAGTGTTCAAGACGATTTATTAAAATCTTGTGATCCACCATATCGAATGCCGCACTAAGATCGAGCAAAATTAGAATAACATTCTCGCCATTGTCAAGTGACAACAAAATGTCATCTAACACTTTAACAAGCACTGTCTCAGTACTATGGCGAGACTTAAAGCCTGACTGAAACGGCTCATCTATTGCATTCAGCGTAATGTGTGCTTGTAACTGTTTAAAAACTACTTTTTCTAAGACCTTTGCTAAAAAAGGTAAATTAGAAACGGGTCTAAAGTGATTAGGATCCTCTATTGCCAAATTTGGCCTCTTTAACAATGGAAAAACAGTAGCATGCTTAAAGGCCGTTGGGCAAATGCCCTGACTGAGGCATTTGTTAATAAACAGCAGTACAGTGGTCCCTACACTATCAAAAATCTGTTTAAAAAACCACGGTGGCATAACATCCCCTTTAGATGAAGAGGGTTTAAGATGTGACACAACATCAGCCAGGGCTGGAAGGGTAATAGGATAAAATTCCCCCCATTCCATGCAACACGGCACAGCCGGGTCTACAGATGGAGCCACGAGCACTTTTGGTATTTTAGATTGCAGGTCGACAATCTTCCCATAAAAGAATTTAAGAAAATCTTCGCAACTTAAAGTGGTCCTCAGAGCTGGAGAAAGCACACTTTTCTTTGCGTTTAGTTTCAACCCCAACCTTCTCATGTGAGTGAGAACAACATCTCAATGTTGAACCACCATCTGCTCTGATTGAGCCAGAATCAACCAAACTTCTGTGTAGTTTAGAATGCGGATGCTCTGCATACGCAAGGGCGTCAGAGCCATGTCTACACATTTGGTGAAGGTGCGGGGTGACAGTGCTAGGCCAAAAAGAAGAACCCGATATTGGAATGCTTTGTCCCCGAAAGCAAACCTTAGGAACTTCCTGTGTCGCAGGAGGATTGATACATGGGAGTATGCATCTTTTAGATCTATCATAACAAACCAATCCTCGGACCTGATTTGTGACACAATATATATTATTGTCAGCATTGCTAACTTGTGTCGATAGCTGATGTAGATCTAAAATCGGACACAACTCCAACATCTTTCCTTGGCACAATGAAATAGCAGCTGTAAAAACCCCTGACTCCCTGCTGGGAGGAGGATCCCTTTCTATAGCCTCCTTTCGCAGAAGAGTCACTACCTCTTGTGCCATCACCAGAGCCTGCTCGGGACCCACCATTGTGGGTAGGACCCCGTTGAATGGGGGCGCTGAACTGCATACCCTTTTTCTATTGTGTGCAGGATCCACTGTAGATATAAATGACAGACTTCACTCTGTCAGGAAATCTACTAAGGGTACCAGCCTCTCAAGGCTGGCCTCTGGTGAAATATGGGCAGCCAGCAGTGCCCTGAAGTGGAACCCTGGCAGGGAACAACTGGCTTGGCCACAATATTGCCACCCTCAGGTGACGCGCAGGGAACGACTGCGTCCGAGCATTGCGGCGGGATTGGCAGAGCGCCCCCCGAGGGCATCAAAGACAGAAGGGCACTGTTGAGAGAGGTTTTTTTTCAGTTTTTTTTTTTTTTTCTGATGTGTTTTGGGCAGCCAGCACAATGCCCTGAATCGGCGCACCGGCAGGGAACAAATGACTTGGCTGCCTCGGAGAGTGCCCCCTGAGGGCACCAAAAAGGCAGATGGGCATCATATAATGAGGTGAGCACCATCTGACATATTGGAGAGAAAAAACTACTCCGTGAACCAGCCTGGTGTATTTTGTGTAGCCAGCACAATGCCCTGAATCGGCACACCGGCAGGAATGCTGTCTGGCTTCGGTTCCAGCGAAGCTCTTAGCAGCAACGATGATCCATCTTCAGATCCATCTTGCCCTTTCGAGGACTTTGCCTGTGAGCGTTGCCCCGCCTCCCATTTCCTTGGAGGGGGAGTACAGGTAGCAACACTCTGTCTGGTGTTGTCTGTGTGAGAAGTTCGTAGTCGGCCTCGGCTGCCCGGCCAGCAGCCACCATAACCGTGCTTTCTCATACCCTACACATCACATGATGTAAAATATTTGGTGTGAGAAAGGCTTATTCCACGACCCCGACACCTCAGTGTGGAGGTCGGGAAAAACCGTAAGCCGCGATGTGGAGGTTGAGCTTATCTAGATGGAAAACTTTCATCTATTTTGTCTTTGACTTGCAGCTCTTGTTTCTCGGTTGATTTCAATATTAAAATCAAGCACAAGTGAACACCTCCACGAACTCCTCACTAACAAGAAAACTGAAGTGGCGAGTTTTCAGCTTAACCTGTTTCCACACTAATAACATCCAACTCCTCAGAACTGGATGTCATCAGTGCAGCTTTCTCAACTGGAGAGAAAGAAACCGCAGCGCGTGCTTCCTGACTCCGAAAAGAGACATTAAATCCAACAGGTGAGGGCTGAGACAGGGCAGTGCCCATCTCAAAAACCCTCTGTTAGATTAATTTTGCAAACCCCACGACATCAGGCGCCGGTCTGCCTCGGGTCGCGAGGAACACGAGCCGAGCCACCCTCCTCAGCGGGGCTCAACGGGAGTGCAGCTTCATGAAGAAAATCACAATGACCACAAGCAACTTCCTCAAAAGCTGCCTGAACATGCTGCACTCCCAAACAAACAACACTCATCTGGTGTGTATCTCTGCCCAAAATGCAGGGAAAACACACTTTCTGAAATGCTGTTTGCTCGCCATAATATAATGTTAGTAGACAGACAACAATAAATAGGACAAACGATTTCACATGTAGTGCTTGCTGAAGGCACAGAAGCTGAATGAGAGTGTTTTCGGGTAGGCTTTATAGTTCCTGGTCAGTGACGTCACCTGCCTATGGCGTTCTGTCACCCCATTGGACTAATTTCATAAGTGCTTCACGACGCAATCACGCAGAAAGGGAACTATAACAAATATAAGGAGGAGAAATGTTTTGTTTCTGTAACACCTGTAGCAATAAATCCTAATAATAAAGGGTCAAAAGTTACAGTGGCTTGCTGTACTAATGCAAATAAAACTCCATGACAGCTCAGTGGCTCTCGTGTCCAACTTCTCATTATGGCCAGTCTTGACATCATATGGGATTTTATTTCATTGTCAGGTTTTCACAAAATGTGATGTAGCCAAAAATGTTTGAGTTAAAACTACAGCTCATAAAAATAGACAAAAAAGTGTTGAAGATACTGCAGAAAGTGATATAATGGTAGTGATAGCATACATCCTTGGATGCTACTCCTTCAGTCATTTGCAATGACTGGAGCTCTTAGCCAGGAGGTTGTCTCATCAGATGGTAACCAACTATCATTGAGTGTTTCGACCCCTTAACCATAACACTCTCCTGTTGGCGGGTCAGCAGTGGTGGCCAGCCACTACTCACTCCCTTCTCCCTGCCAGCTCACTTCCTCCCTCCTATTCCAAATTCAACAGGAGGCTCTCTCTGCTGCCTCCCCTAGTCTTCGCACCGCCTTTTTTCTGTCTGATCTTCTCAGTCCAACAGCTGTCAGCAGTTTCCAGACTGATTGAGCCCCAGCATCCCACCTCAACAGGGTACAGTCATGTCTGCCAGCCTTTCTCTCGGCAGTTTTGCACTAGCTCCCTGTAACGTTCAGATTTCCTTTCAAATGCCTCTTCACACCCCTCTTACCATGGTACAGTAAGCTCAACCAGGATGATCTTCTTTCCTGTGTGAGAGAAAAGGACTGCATCTGGTCTCAAGGTAATGTGGACGAAACTGAAGTCTTTTCTTTAAGTAAACCCTAAGCTCTCATGCTTGGGCAGACTGCAGAATGCTTGCACTGATCTTATTGGACCCTGATAGCTTTGAACTCTCCTTTACAAAAGCTATTGCAAGGGGCGCCTTGATCTTATTTTGACATTTCCTGGTTCTCTCCTGCTCCAAAATATTAGCAAGGACTGTTAGGACTTTGTCAGGACGCCATCTGTATCTGCATATATTAAAGGTCAATTTTGTGCCATCAACCTTACACATTTTATGATTACCTAAAAGAAAAAAAAATTGATACAACACAATGTAAAATAAGTTATCGTGTTATCATAGTATAGCCCAGAGTGAGAGAGTTTGGGAGCCTCTATCCTTTTTTGCTGTGTGAGTGATTTGGGCTGTCTGAGGCCCCTTCTCTGTCTGCTGCCGATTTGACAGGCCTCTCAGTTTTCCCTTGATGGCATGTCACTGGTACCAAACCAAAAGAGCAGCTTAAGGCTGACACACCACGCAATGCCTTCTACTGCGCCATCAGTGCAAAACACATTAGGGCTGTCGCGATAACTGCAATATTATAATACCTGCAGACAAGCCAACCACAGAGGAATGCAAGCAACCACCGCAACTGCGATGTTCACGTGTTTTCTCTTTTTCAAAAGGCTATGGCCTTCTTGTTTTAGACTTCATGCATGTGTATTGTATGTTAAATAAACTAATGGCAACAATAGTGAAGAATGTATGTTTTTGCCAACTGGCTCTTTTTTACTTAAAGGGGACCTATTATACCACTTTTTACAAGTCATAGGTGTCCCCAGAATGTGTCTGTGAAGTTTCAGCTCAAAATACCCCCCAGATAATTTATTATTCCATGTTGTAAATGCCCATTTTAAGTGGAAGGAAAAACATGCTGTTTTCATGCATGTATCTTTAAATGCAAATGAGCTGCTGCTCCCCACCTCGCTTTCCAGAAGAGGGCAAAGCCTGTACAACTTGTGCCTCGGGTACTCTGCCAAAAATGAACAAAACATCTGTTTGGTTTCCATTATCACCTCTATTGTGGCCAAAATCACATGATATTGCAGTTCTTTGTCATCACGAAAGGTAATTATTTGCATGTGATTTGAAGCCATAACACATCCGAAGTACGCGCTCAGAAAGCTGGCCTTAAGATGGCACATCCTGTGAGTATTAAACTGATTTATTTTACATGTCTTATTGCTCTTAAACTATCAAATACACACAAGGTTATGTCGAAAACAAAGTTCACACAGTCGGTATGTCTGTGAATGTAAACAACAGGGAAAGAAATCGCATGTGTATATTAGATCTGTCTATTAAAATGACAGCAGCGTAAAATACAGTACCTATTGCTTTATGTGCTGTTAATATAAACCAAACAAATCACTCACTGCTCTTGATTAAATAACTTTAGTAGCTTTAATAAGAATACATTTTTTACTTCAATGCTGCTGCTAAATGTTCTAGAGAGGAGTTAAACATTGAGGACTGTGTACAGCTCACTCAGAGGAGGAGCTAAGCTAATTGGGCACATTCCATCACCAGTCATGGGCGGGGCTTACGTAACTCACTTACATAAGAGTAGGGGGAAATCTGGAGAGACTGTTTATGATTTATGGGGATTAAGAAAAAAGGAGTGGGTGGATTTTTACCATTATAGGCTGGTTGTTTACACACACTGTGGACAGACATCTGTGTTCAAACACTTTATAAAAGTTAATTTTGCAATAGGTTTCCTTTAATTAAGACTCAGGCCCTATTTACACCTGGTATTAAGATGCGTTTTGGTCATTTTCAAAAATGTTCTACCCCTGTTTATATAGCACTGTGTTTCAATTGTTCTTGGTCATTTTTTGTTTATGCATTGTGTGGTTTGCGTTATTCTCCTGTGTGTTCATTCAGAGTAAGTGGATTATTAATAAAGCCTGTTTTGTTTTTGAATCTCCTTCACCTTTGAGTCCGCTGACTACACTGTAACTCTTATTTATATAGCCAGAAAAATATATAAAGCTATAAATATATAAAGCCATAATATTGCATATTGTGATATATTGTGCCACTCAAACTCACCACAAGGGAAATTCCTTCACTGTGACAGTAGTGAATAAATCATTGTCATTGTTTTTCTTAATGTAGGAAGGCTACAACTTCATGTCAGTTCAACTAAAATAACAACATTCACAATTCATGTTTCAGATAAGAAGATATCATCTTTTCTGCCTTATCTTGCTACATTAAGGAAGCGTGAAGCTGACACAGATAAATAGTTAATGGAATCTTCTTTGTTTACCTGTAGGCTTGTTTGGTGCTTTAAAAAAGGAAGTCAACACTGACCTAAAGGGATAGTTCATCACATTTATATTTACCCAATTCTCATATTTTACTAATTTCAGTTTTTTTTAGACACGTTTCTGAAAATGATGACAAGTAGAATTAAATGAAGTTGGCATAAAATATCTAAAACTATTGAGTCTTACCTCTTGATGGCCTTGTAGCAAATGATGACAGTCAGGAGGAGGAAGACCACAGATGCACAGCTTACTGTCCCCAGAACTAAGATCTCCATCTCTCTCCTCCAGGGTATTATGGGGGATACAGTGGAGGGAGCCACTGGAAGAGAGACAGTGTTAAAAATAGGACTGGGTTAAAAAAAATTGATTTCTCGATTATAATCGATTCTCAGTTTGAAGAAGCGATATAGATTCTTAAATCCCAAGAATAGATCTTTCAAGTGTTTTCAGTTGATGAATGAACTGAGATTTGTAGCATACCTCCCATCCAATAAATTGCAATACGTTTTGTGCTTTGTTACTTCTGATATGAAACAAAGTCTCAGCATTCAAATTCTGTCAATTTTATTATGATATTCAAACAAATACAGTTTGGTGCTCTTTAATTTGGCGTGACAGATAATGCCTCAGTTTAAGCAAAGTGTCAGGGCAGAGCACACATTTACAGATCATCTCTTCTGCTTTACTAATAGTTACAGCATGAAATAAACATGAATGAAAATCAGAAGGTATGTTGAAAGACATCAATAAAACCACTTGAAAACAAATTTCATGTACTTTACATTTACCTCAGAAAAGCCAGCTCATTAGCCAGCTAGAAAAATAACCTACAAATCAGTTAATTTTAACCTTTAATATTATAGTGATGTACCAACTGGGGTTCCCTGTTTACACTTTTTCCTTGAGGAAATTTGCCATCTACTGTACCTGATAGGCCCCTATTAATCTATTCAATACAAATCTAATTGAATCGTATCGAATTGCAATCTTGTGAATTGAAATAGATTTGAATTCTGAAATTTGTGTCAATGCCCAACCCTATTTAAAATTTGCATTTGGAAGCATCTGTTTGCTGTCAACCCACATGATGAGGTCAAAGGAGCTTTCCATGCAAGTGAAACAGACCATTGTTAAGCTTCAAAAACAAAACAAATCAATCAGAAAGATAGCAGGAACATTAGGAGTGGCCAAATCAACAGTTTGTGGTAGATGAACGAAGGATCCTTTCCATGGTAAAGAAAAAAACCCAGGACCCCCATTATAGAACACTCTCCAGGAGGTAGGTGTGTCATTGTCAAAGTCTACAATCAAGAGAAGACTTTACAAGAACAAATACCGAGGCTTCACTACAAGGTGCAACCATTCATAAGCCTCAAGAATAATAATAATAATAAAAAGCCAGCCCAGTTCTGGAAATGCACTCTTGGGACTAATGAAACAAAGATCAACCTGTACCAGAATCACAGGGAGAAAAATGTATGGAGAAAGCTTGGAACAGCTTATGATACAAAGCATACAACATCATCCAAAAAAAACACAGGCAGTGTGATGGCATGGGCATGCAAATTTTCCAGTGGCACTGGGTCACTGGTGTTTATTGATGATGTGACAGAAGAAAGAAGCAGCCAGATTAATTTTATAGAGTACAGGGATATACTGTCTGCTCAGATTCTGCCAAATGCAGCAAAGCTGATTGAGCAGTGGATCACGGCACAGATGGACAATGACCCAAAACACACTGCAAAAGTAACCCAGGAGTTTTTGAAAGAAAATAAGTGGAATATACTGCAATGGCCGAGTCACATGATCTCAACCCAATCGAGTATGCGTTTCACTTGCTGAAGACAAAACTAAAGGCAGAAAGACCCATAAACAAACAACAACTGAAGACAGACACAGTAAAGGCCTGGCAAAGCATCACAAAGGAGGAACCCCAGGCTTTGGATCAGGAGTGTATCTTAACCATTTATGATCATCCCACCCATCCCTAATGTAGAGAACAGTACTTTTACTATTATCACTCTCAAACTGGTCTTTCACACCAATACTGCTTGATGGCCCAATCACAAGGCTGCAGCATTCTGCTCTACTCCATTTATCATTCCATATCCGAGAGGCGCTTTATTTGGACCATTACACAGCCGTCTCATCCAGAAACATATTAGTGCTTCAGGCTGCTCTACCTTCCCCTCCACTTTAAAGTTCAGATGAGTTTTCTCTGGTTGGGAACTGATAGTGGCACCCTGCTTTACTGAGCAGATTTAATGGTACTTATAAAAATGCACAGGAGAAGGCTAATTAACAAGTTCATTGCCCTCATGAGCACACAGGGCTACTGCCTCTCCTCTCTCACTCTCCCTTCCTCTAGCTCTTAGTCTTCTCACTTTCCACCACTCTATAGATCCCTTTCTGCCACTTTTTGCCTTTCTGTCTAAATACTTTTGAGAATTGAGCCTCAGATTCAGGTGTATTTGTTCTGAAACTAAGGCTTTTGACAGTGTTTGGGATTGACAACCATATTTACTAGTAAGTCTCAAATTCTGTTCATACAACAGCTTTCAATAGCGGCTCAAATACTGTCTGTATGATAGCAACTGGAACGAAAACACCAGTCTTGTACCCCTTTTACATCAGCATTATTACATTATGCTTACCAAGACTCCATTTATTTGATCCAAAATATAGTAAAAACAGTAATATTGTGAAATATTGCTACAATTTAAAATAACTGTTTTCTATTTTAATATATTTTAAAATGTAATTTATTCCTGGTGTTAAAGCTGAATTTTCTGTAGCAAAAAGTTGTGCTGCTTAATAATTTTGTGGAAACGGTGGGGATTCTTCAGGATTCTTTGATAAATATAAACTTCAAAAGAACAATTTTATTTGAAACAGGTAAAACTGTCAGGGGGTAGAAATTCTGAACAAAACTTTTATATGATTGTGTACATGTGTGAACTGATTACAGCCATTATGACTTCTTACCTTTGCATCAAAACCAGCATGTAACTACAAACACTGAACTTGTAGATGTTCTCAAAACCTATAAACAAACACAAGAGATGCAGCATGCGTGTTTGTGGAAAGTAGTAACAATTTTGTGTTACGTAGTAACAATCAGTTAGGTCAACGTTAAGCAAGATAGTGAAAATGTGGCCCGATTTTAAGAAAGGTTCAGAATAGGGATGCACAGATGTATCGGCCAATCATCAGTATCGGCTGATAAAAGCATTTAATATATATTTAGTATTTTAAAAATATATAGCATTTATTTATAGCATAATTATGTCTGAAAATAAATAGCAGCTGAATATAATAGTTTGGGCTCTGTTTTTATATTTCCCAAATGAGAGGGTTTCCTGTTTAGTTTACAGCATTAGTTGGGAGAGATTTTTTTTCCTTTAACCCTTATATTGTCTTTGACTTTTTTTACATTATCTATCTAAACACACACAAACCACACCAACTATTGGGATTGGCAGATATCATTCTGAATAGGGATGTGCATATCCATAACTGAGGCAGATGCGATACGCATCTCAATGCATAGCCAACAATACGATACATTAAAGATAGATATGAAGCAGCTACCGGTGTGATGCAATACGATTCACCCCTATTATGATGCATCCGATTTCAATTCAATTCAACACAATGCGATCCAATGCAATACAATGCAATGGAAAGAAATATGATGCTATGCAATTCAATATGTAGGGCTCTAAACTTTTTATTTTTTCTCAAATTCTGTTTTATGTATTTTTTTCCAAATTAAAACATGGATGAAAAATTGTGATTATTCCTTCCAAAATCTTAATATTTATTATTGTATTATTTGTATAGTAATAATTAATATTGTATTATTATTAGTAGTAGTAATATTACATTAAGACATACATTATACCATACAATAGTAATACAATAGTAGTACAAGGTACTACAATAGTAATAGGGCTATACTTCTGTTACAAGTTAAACTGAACTTTTATTTTGACGGGTTGCCATGATCTTGAAGTTTCTGTGTGTGTATATGATATGACAATAGTTTTTTTCTAAAAATTAAGCATCATGTGTGCTTCAGTACGTGTAGTACACATATTTGCGCATCTGCGGCATTCAAGCAGAACATGCACAGGAATCATATTCAAAGAGTCTTTTTGTGGTTTAATAACAAATCACGATTTAATTTAATTGTACACACCTACTTTTGATTTATTCATCCGAAATTTGACAAATTCCGTGACATTCCGCGTTATACAGTAAATTCAGTTTTTATGAATGGATTCCGCGATTCCGTCCATGTTTTCTCCAACACGGAAATCAAAGGGACCTAAATATGGTACAGATAGTTTGCTTTTACTTCTTTGGTTCAGTCAGAGAGCAAATCATATATTAACTTAAGGCCATGCGTTAGAAGTCAGAAGGCACTTTTCACAAACATTGTAGTGCCATATTAATCTATATTCTATGAGACTCTCAGACATGCCTCGGTCTCTGTAGCGTTGTGATACGTCATATACATGTAGCAGCAGTGGTGATGAGAGAATGCACTTGAGAAACAGTTTACAGAGGAGAAATCTGTTACGTGTGGTTGTAGGGACAAGCACAACGACGATGAAGATGACGAATATAACAATACTTTAATTCCAAACAGAGAGAGACAGCATACACACGTGTTGATACAAACGAGAACGGACGAAGAGTGAGGGCAAACACAGGATATAAATACAAGAGACTAACAAAGGAACTAAACAAGGTGATGGGATAATTAACAAGACACAGGTGGATCAAATGAACTAATAAGACAGACTGGGGAAAAACTAGGTCACAGGACACCGTACATGTAACATATCGCCCCCCTCCGGGTAGGCGCGGCCTCGCGCCGTATGGAGTTCAGAGGAGGGAAGGGTGGGGGCTCTGGAGGAGGGCGAAGGGCAGATGAAAAAAAACCAAGTCCACAGAAAACAAAAATAGTCCAAGGGGGAGTGGAGGGTGGGAGGAGCCAAGGGGAAGCCTGGAGCAGGAGGAGCCAGATGTTGGTCCAGAGACCAACCATGATGAGGCCCCAGGGTGGAGTCGAGGATAGGAAGAACCATCGTGGGGAGATGAGAGGCGCCACCCTGGGGACGGCCGATGGAGAAGCCACCGATGATGGTGATCCAGGTGGAGTTGGAATGCCGGAGAGCCCAACCCACACTGCTGGATCTGGAGACCGAGCTGGAGCCGGGACGACGAGCATCCGAGGTGGAATCCGGGAACCTGAAGACTGAGATGGAGGCGGTGCGACCGAGGACGAAGGAGGAGACGGGGGGAAGGAGGAGCCAGGCGAAACCGTAGGTGCAGGCTGGATGACGTCTGAGCAAGTCGGAGCCTGTGGGACGAGGGAGCCCGGTGGAGTCTTGAGGCTGAAGGTATCCGGTGGAGCCGAGGGAGGGAGGAGCTACGGCGAAGGCGAAGCGTCGACAGGCCGCGGTGGAGTGTTGGACTCGAAGGCTGGAGGCGGAGCCAGGAGAACAGTCCACGGTGACACTGGTGGCCTGAAGCGTCGAGTCGGATCCATGCGTTTACGTGATGGAGTTGATGAGAGGCTGAAGGGTACCAGGGGAAGCAGAGATGAGATGGTTTGAGGAGGCGGGAGAGGGAGGTTGGGAGGGAACACAGGGCTGGACAGAACCAGCAGGGGCACAGACAGTTCTGAGCTGGATGGGACCAGCGGGGAGACAGACAGTTCTGAGCTGGACGGGACCAGCGGGGACACAGACAGTTCTGAGCTGGACGGGACCAGCGGGGAGACAAGACAAGGGAAATTTACCTCCTCAAACACATCCAATAAATCCAGAAAAGTTTCTGTAGACATGACGATGCCATCCGCCGTGTTGATGTTGTGGTCAGGGCTCTCTTCCCAGCTCTCGAACTCCACTAACACTCCCTCGACAGCACACGATGTAGCGGACTCACGCACCTGGTCAGACACACCTAGCGGTTCACATC
The DNA here is from genome assembly GCF_024489055.1 of Chanodichthys erythropterus. NCBI lineage: Eukaryota > Metazoa > Chordata > Actinopteri > Cypriniformes > Xenocyprididae > Chanodichthys > Chanodichthys erythropterus. The sequence goes on along the minus strand of NC_090224.1, from coordinate 6,814,873 downwards.
CCGGGGTGACGACTCCTTCCGTCCTCTCTTCAGGTTCGGTCTCAATCGTCCCGGCAGGTTGATCTCCGCGGTCTGCGGTGGGCTCTCGTTTCTCCATCGTGCACATAGTCGATGGCGGATGGTTGGTCTCTGGATGTGGAGTGGTGCTGGTGTCGTCCTCAGCGGGGCCGATGGTGAACTGGGAGTTGTTGTTCACCAGCACCCACTCCGCGTATGCGGCGAAGTCTTCCGTTGGACCGCCCGCTGGAATGCGTGCCTTGGACCGCTCGCTCAGGCCGGTACGATAGTAAATACAGAGCGAGCGGTCCGGGAAGTGAGTCAGGCACGCAAGCTGGAGAAAGTCACTGGTGTGCTGTTCCAGCGAGCGGCCTCCCTGCTCCAGGCAGAGGAGCTGGACTGCGGGTAGAGCCATGAAGGATAAACAAAAATAAAAACTGGAGCAAAACGCCGCAAAAAAAAAAACTGTTTAGGTCCGTTCTTCTGTTACGTGTGGTTGTAGGGACAAGCACAACGACGATGAAGATGACGAATATAACAATACTTTAATTCCAAACAGAGAGAGACAGCATACACACGTGTTGATACAAACGAGAACGGACGAAGAGTGAGGGCAAACACAGGATATAAATACAAGAGACTAACAAAGGAACTAAACAAGGTGATGGGATAATTAACAAGACACAGGTGGATCAAATGAACTAATAAGACAGACTGGGGAAAAACTAGGTCACAGGACACCGTACATGTAACAAAATCGATCTACATATAAAATAATGTTCACAAATTATTGTTCACTTTCTAAATAATAAACATATAGTGCATCTACTAATAATTATATATAAATAAATAATAATATAATATAATATAAATAATATGCAAATATGTTAGAAACGATGCATCGCAATACAAATGCCAACTTGTATCCGATGCACTCTTTTTAAATCGATGCATCACATCGTTAACTTTTATGCCGATGCACCGATGTGAATCGGTGAATCTTGCCATCCCTAAAGCTAAATAATAAGCTATCGGTATCGGCTGAGAAATTTTGTACCGGTGCATCTCTAGTTTAGAGTTCTTACCAGATGAGCACAGTCTTCAGCACGAGAATCAGCATTATTCTAATGTAAAAGAGCACTGGTACACTGTTACACAGGAGAAATACTACAAACATCGCTTTGTTACTTCTCATTATTCTCTCAAACCTCCCATTAATTAAAGGGCTGTGAGGTATTAGCCAGCAGCTTTGGAGTATAAATCACTGAATAATTCTCCCCTGGGTCGAGACCAATGCATCAGCAACTTCAGATGGGCTTCTCTTTTGCTGTTTATCATCCTGATTGATGACCCCGAACGGACGGAAAAACACAAACGCATAACTGCGGAAATAATTCAACAGAGCAGAAAGTAACTCTTATATTGATTACCAAGTCAGATTCTTTACAGATGAACTATGACACAGCCGGAAATCAAAATACATTATAGAAAAGGCAGAAAGATTCAGGGCAAGTGAAAAAGTGACCTTATTTAAATATCATAGTGGACTTGCCCATTTGTTAAAACATCTACATGAGAATGTATACTGGTTGATTACACAACTTTAATGTTAATACATTAAGACTTTTAAAAAAAAGAACATTTCCCAGCTGTGACTTTACTTCCCCTTATTTCAAAATCTGTCTGCTTGTATAGGGCCCACAGTGTCTTCTGCACGTGTTCTCAGTCTGATAACTTGCAGCAAAGAGTGAAATGAATAATATTCAATAATGAGTGTAGTGGCTGCCTGGAAGACAGGGCCTGTCCTCGGAAGACTCTTTAGTCTCAAATGGCCCAACACACACTATGTGCTTACAGAGAAAAGATGACTGCCCCAAAGAGATGAACTCCAGTGGCAAAGAGTGTCTAGCTTGAGTGAACTCAGTAATTAGACCCTTGTGCATTTGTAGGGAATATGTGGGACATGCATGGGAAAAGGGAAACCGTGGTCAAATAGGAGGATTTTAGACTCTTAAATGGATAGTTCACCAAAAAAAAAAAAAAAAAAATCGATGCAGGAAAGGAAATCTTATTTGTATATTGGAATATTCTTGATCCTCAAGGCGGAGGAGCGAAGAATTGAGGAAGCATCCATTGGAGTATTGAGAAGCACACAGGGAAGCATATATGAGGGAGAAGGGCTTTTAGAAGCCGTGGCAAATATTAGAAACATCTTTTGGAAAATGACTTATCGCGAGAGGAAAATGACTCGTCGAGTTTTATTTGCATGACATCCGTTAATGGAAATGGCATCATGTCTCAATTTTTATCAACATTTATAAAATATCGCAAATGTTTTGCGCCCTTAAGGGATTAAACAGACAGGACAGCCCACATCTTATATTTCAAAAGAGATCTGTGGATTAGTGTGAATGCAGCTTATTAAATCTCCCACTGTCTATGATGTCATCAGTAATAATCAAACAGTAAAGCTGTGAACGAGAAAAGTCACTCACAGCTCTTGAATAGAAAACATTCAGATACTCTTTAAATACTGAAAGCACTCTTTGTTTATGGCTTGTAATATGCCCCCCCCCCCCCCCCATTACTACTTGCTTTTATGTTTTGAAGCTATATTAGTTTATATAATTAAAATACTTAACTTAAAACAACTGCTTTAATTTAATTTTTTAATGTGTAATTATTTTGAAAAGTATTTATAATTACATATGAAATTAAATAAAACATTTTTTTTAGATTTTCAAGTCGGTAAACAAATGACTAAATAAGAAAAAAAGTAGATCAAGAATCGTTTGGAGTCGGATTGTGAGGATTCCCACCCCCTGTAGTTAAACCCAAACATGAAAATTCTGTTATCATTTAATCACCCTCATGTTGATCAAAAAGATCAAAATGTCTCTGTGTTGTTTGTTCATACAATGAAAGTCAATTAAGTCCATTATATGGACAAAAAGAGAAACACTCTTCAAAACATCTTCTTTTTTACATTAAGCCATACAGGTTTGGATCAACATGAGGATAAGTTTTCATTTTTTGGCTTAGCTATCCCTTTAAACTTCGATAAGATCATTACAAATGCATCTTGTTTATGAAATTAGAATGAATGTTCAATTGACATCCATTTCTATGTATTATATATTCTACACCGCATTAAATAAAATATTTTACAAATATGTGTGAACATACACTACCATCCGAAAGTTTGGGGTCGTTATGGTCGGTATGGTCAGTTTATTGTTCTTAAAATAAACTCTTAGGCTTCATTTATTTGATCAATCCATGTTTCAACAGCTACACTAAAACGTATACTAAATGCCTTATAAGAAAAACCACCAAATAAAAACAATATTGTAATCCAAAGTTAAAGTTTGATGCACCGTGTACAATGTGAATAACATCATCTCCTGTCAATGATAAAGGAGCAGCGGACATATCAGAGGGTCGGTCTTATGAAGGCAGAGCAAACCAGGCCTATTAGATTAGGCTATTTTTGTACCTGCTCTCCTGTTTAATGGAGTTACATGGCTCTGGATTGCCTGGGCAAAACTGATTTTAAAATAAGAGGACTGACAGGCTGCCAGATATAAAAACAAACAATAACTCCATCTGAGTTGAGCTCTGCACATTTTTTGGTAGACTGCCACACAAGGAGCAAAGTCAGGGACTTTTGAGTAATTTACAAGAATTTTCAACTCCAGACTAAATCTTACCGCTCGGTTAGAGTACGGGCTCATGTTTTTTTCTTCTCACTCTCTCTTTGGTTGCAGTACCATCTGCTGATTTCCTTGTGCTTGAATGATATCAGATATTACACAAGCAAAAAGTGGATGTCACTGGCTTTGATTTTGCAGATATTCAGATGCCAATACCTTCATTCTGCAGACCTAGAGCCCCCCACTCTATACCCCACTTTTATCCTCTGTCGCCTGAGCCACAGACCTCTTGCGTTTGTTCACAAGCACAGGTAGGGAATGCCTCTGCTCTACTTGTACAACGGGAAAGTCTGCAGGTGGAGGGAGGGAGCAATCGTGGGCCTCCATCCCTGTGGGTGGCTCATCCACACTCATGACAAAGTGCATCTAAGCAAAGGTCAGTGCAGAGCCTGCAGGCAACGGCTGCTTCCCCCATCCTACCTAGTTAGTCATACTCAGCGGGAAAAACATCACTCCATCATCCAATGACGATGAGTGGTGAAATGAAAAAATAAAAAGAGAGTACAAAGATGATTCAAAAGCTGTGGGGGTGTGGAAAGCTAGATGAGACGGTGAGGGTGATCGATGAAGGCGACTCTCCAAAGTCTCTGGCACACATCCTAAAGCCCTTTTTAATTAAAGCTAGGAGCCTGGTGTAGGGCCAGACCTGCGAGCATGTCCTGTCCGTTCAGTGGAGGAGATGTGGTTGAGCCAGAACGTGACTCCTGACATTCCACCACAATTCCTGACATTTGCCAGTGGCATTGGGCTTGATGCGCAAGAGGAAGAGCAAGAGCTAGAAAGAGATATTGCTTGACTCCTATTGCAATATCTCCTGTTCATACATTTACACATGTACAATTCATACTAAGATTTTATCAACAATTTGATTGATTTTTTTAAAACTATTTTCAAAACATAACGAAAATAATGTGTTTCTCACCGTAACTTAATTATTGTCAATGTTTGAGTTAAATATTAGCCTTCATTAATATTACATAATTTGCTTGCTAAATGTTTCAAACATCTCAGACTACAGCACTGGAATCTAATCCCAGCCAGATAGAATTGTCTGTGAATGTCTTTTTTTTTTTCGTCATAACACCTCTCCTCATTTATTTTGACCTTTGGTGAATACCGTAAGCTAATTTTCTCGTTGTGCTGCCTGGTGCACTTTCATTATGGATTTAGACCTTTTGCCAAGTTTCTGAGTGAAATAACAGTTGGTCGTTCAAGTGCCTGTTGGCATCCCATCCAACATAAAAAGCTAATTAAATCAATAAGGAAAGCCCGATCCCGGAAACTGCTCAAGAGGGCCGCTTTAGTAGTAGGTCACGATTCTTGCCTAAATAGATTCCTTCTCTTAATTATATACAGACGTTATAAATGAATATAACGGCCACATCCAAACAACAGACCAACCAGCCTTATAGTAGTAACTACAGAGATTCCTATCCCAAATGAATCAGACATCCTATTTAAATTATTTTAATAATCCACTCTATCAGTACTTAGGGTGCTTTCACACTGGCGCCTGGAACAAACGTCCTTGACCTGAATCCAATTGATAATTTGTGGAACTGAAGACTGATGGCAAGGAAGCCTTCCAACCTCAAGGACCTGGAGATCTATGCAAAAGAGGAGTGGTCCAAAATACCAGTGGAAAAGTGCAAAAAAACGGTGTGTGTAAAATAAAGGCTTTGCCATTGATTATTGAGAAAGGGTATGAATAATTGTGGACAAGCAATGTTTTGTCAAAATGTAAAAAAAATTAAATAAAAAAAAAAAAAGTAAAAATTAAATATATATATATATAGCTAATATTCTTAGTTAGTATCTTTAACACAATGTTTTACTTTCTTTTGTCATCTTTTTGTGCCATTTCCAGCCAGAAGATGCCTATTTGTCAAATAAAAATTCACCACAATTAAAAATTTGTCCTGGGTATGAATAATTTTGGGCTTAACTGTATGTGTCCAGGTATCCTGAAGTAGGCCTATTCACACAAAGTGGCAAAACAACTCAGAAAAGACATGACACAATATACAAAGTTCACAACCTTAAATCTTGATTCTAAACAGGGCAGCAATTTGTTTTATCCGCAGAGATTTGTGCCTATCCCAGATAGCATTGTTAATGGCAACGGCTTTAATAGCACATTATGTTACTCCTACCTAAGGCTTTACCTGCTCTCTACAAACTTTACCTGCTCTCACAAACTTTAGGATCTTGGTGTTGCCTTTGTCTTTTCAACAAATTAACAGAAATGCACACCTGTATCATAAATTGAGGTAGTTGGCAACACACAACCCTAAATATGACACTTAACTCCCTGAGGTCCGAAAACGCGCTGGCGCGTTTTGCAGGATTTTTTTCACATTGCAGCAAAACAGACTTAAAATACTCCATAATTTCTTGTCATAGAGACATAACATATCAATTGAAACTATAGAATGTCTTCTTTTATTTGTGTACACTCAGAGTAAAAACACAATGTTGTGCTTTTTGTAAAATAAAGAAAACTAACATGATGCGTGATCTCTCCTCTCCCTCTGAACGAAGTCCAATCTGATAGTTCTCCGAAAATGAACTGTAACTTATGAATACTAATGACAAAAAATGACACTTATGTCTAAAGAAACGTTGAAATGTCAGGTTTTAAATTGTGCAAGTCAAATCGAAAACAAACATTCTGTGTTTATGTAATCTGTATGAAATGAGAGCCATGTCAGAAGTCCGAGATTCAGCTCATTACCCGCTAATGCGGCCACACCCAGCACTATTCAGACGCAAATTCAGAGGCAATACTTGTGTGCATTGTCTCAATCATGTATTTATTGTCTTGAAAAGTGTTTATTTGGATGTTAAAGCCATGGTTAGCGATCTTTAGAAGACATGCCGTTAGTTCCTAGTTCCTTTTCTTCTTTATATGAATTTGTGGTCTAAAGGTGTACAGAGCGCCCTCCGGCTGCAAGTATGAATTGAAAACACAGTATACAGTACTCACAGTGATGACAATAAATATTACTTCTCAGTATAGAAAATTTACATAAATATATAAGAATCCATCAATATTTCTCCAAATGTGCATGCTTTTAAGCTAAAAGCCTATATGAAATGCCATAGAGGTAACATAATTGTTCAGACACTTTGCATCACAGAAATACATTATATTTTAAAGAATATAATAGAATACCACTATTTTAAATTGTAATAATATTTCACAGTATTGCTGTTTATGATGTGCTGAGACATTATTACAGAGGTTTTTTTTACAGCCTACCTGACTGAAAGGCCTCATTAATATGCAAGTCATTTTTCACATTATTATGTGATTCTTTTGTCCTCTCAGGTGTAAATGGCCCATTATTCATGATGATTCATGCCTCCATGTATACTGTGTTTCTTGACAAAAAGTGTCTTACAAAAACTAAATCAATATATTGTTTTATAGGCAGCATAATTTTTACATAATTCTGAAGCAAAAACTCTAGTCTACAACGTCCAATACCCAGAAGTCTTGTGAACACAGATTTAATATACTTTTTTGGCCTTATTTCAGTGACTTAAGTTTTTTGTTTTTTCAATAACCACGCATAAACATTATTCCTTCAACAATACAAACATGTACATACATGTTCCTCACATATTATTGTAGCCTAGTTTGTGCTGAATACAGTGTAATGACACTTTTGTCATTTATATGTTTATGAACAACTGAAAAAAGCACAAATGTCAGGGCATGTCAAAGCTTCTCCAAGCCCCAAATCAGCCTCAGACTCCAGAGGGTTAAAGTTCTTCATTGCAGAAAAAAAATCTGAAAGTTGATGAAACACCTAGTTATGATTTATATTACATTCTCATTTAGCATTTTCAAGTACGGGTAAAGGCACACTAAAAAAAAAACAAAAAAAAACATTCAAACTAAATTCAAACTGCTGCATCACGAGAATCATGATCAGCTTCAGTAGTATGTAATTAACCTAAACTGGAAAGCATTAATCAGCAGTACATAAAAAAGCTTTATGGCCTCCGCTTGAAGCTAAGACTATTTGAGGGTCTTGAACTTATTTGCAACTTAGCATACCATCTTGTGCACACAGCAATTGCATGGTTTTCAGCCAATGATTGTCAATCTACTAATGCTCCTCTATTACCAATGTCCAGCAAATAAGCTCAACAACACATTGGACAGAGGGGAAGGTGAATGTACAAGTGTGTGAGTGGAGGTGAATGGATCCTGACTCCTAGATTCAATATGCCAAGAGAATTTCTTAAATTCACAGTCAGTGAAAATGTCAGTGGGAGTTACATACCCCTCATCCTTCTGCACTATGATCCAGAAATGATCTTGTATGAAGAAAGGTATCTTTAAATGTTCCTCTGTTTGAAAAGACCTATGAACTAGGTATGTGCACAACGACTAATTTTGTAAACATTAAATTTGCAACAGAAAATTTGCAACCAGCCCCCCGGAGACAGTCTGTATATGCAATCCATTTGAAATAGACTACTTAATCTATGAACAGTCAAATCCCATAATTAATGCGGCTAAAAATAGGTCAGATACATGCGGTGTGCTTGCCTTACATTATGATCATTGTGTATTAAACTTAAGCATTCACTTAAGCAACGTTAGCCATTATAGACATATTTATTCAAATCACCTGAATCAATAGTCAGCGCAGGATCAATAATTTCAAACCTAATAGCCTATTATAAACAGATTTCCTGAAATAAAGGTTGGTCTACATAAGTCAGCACGTTAAGGTACTGTTGTTTGTTACCACAGCAACCACTGGCATGTCTGGGTTTAAACACGCTTCTCATGTATGAAAAGTATCTGTACACATGCTAGTTTGATATGAAGGAAAAGTTGTGTAGGCTTTCAAAATACTCCCTCACCTCAGTGATCCTCCAGGGGGGCCATAAGATAACTTAAAATGAATTTAAATAAAATTATATTTATAATATTAATATGTTAAATTTATAAAAAGAAAAATTAAAATAATTTAAAAAAATTAAATTAACAAAGTACCACCTCTCTCATATGTTTTCTGTGATTGTTTCGGAGCAGCCAAAGCTGTTTCTCATTGCACTGTGTGAAGTACAGATTGAACGGTGGCTCAAAACGCCCAACTGGGAATTAACATAGGATATGCAAACTACATCTCTCAGTTGGATAAAGAAAACCAATGTTGCTAAAAAATTTTTGATGGATGACATTTGTAATGAAAGTAAAGACAATTACAGTGACATAGAGGAGTCGTACATTAGGGATGCGTGAGTGCGTTATTATTGATTCACAAACAAACCATGTATATGTGTTCTCGGCTCTCTGATCGCTACAACATACTTCTGCATGAACAGAGTTCAATATATTTGCGTAGTTGTCAAATGTTTTTGTGAATAAAGGGAGGGCGGAAGCTTGCCGTATTGATTCGGAGAAGAGGGGGGCCTTGGAGTAAAAAAGTTTGAGAACCACTGAACTAGTCGAATAGTCTTACACATCTCTACTATGAACAACCCAAGAATTAAACATCTGAAACCTAAAATTTAAATGAATTCAAAAAGTGTAAAATGAGCCTGGCTCACCAGTTTCTGCAATCCACACTTGACATACTAAACATAAACTAAGTGGCTTTATTTGAAAGTATACTGGTCAAAACAGAAGCCAAAATATAGCGATAAAAAATGTAGGCAACATATCTGACCCTTTCAACACCTTGGAAAACACTGTATACCTCACCTGCAAATACAACACATTCACTGAGAAATAAAACAAAATGGCATTATAATAGCTCGCTGTGAGTGAAGGAACCACATTAGCATTGGATGGTCACCATTGTTAACTTAAATTACGTATATCAATCTTTAACTGTGCACCTATACTTTTACATTGTTGTGTAATGTAGAACTACACAGAAGTAGAGCCCCTAACTTTTCACTGTGTGGGGCAATTTTACACTTCTGACACAGCAATTTTCCCTATAGCAAGCTATCCTACTTGCACAAATTTGAATAATTCAGAAGTGTGATAAGCTGGAGAATTTTCGGTCATGCTGTACAAGCAAAAACATTGCCTGGTATCTCAGAAAAGTGCTGTCACCTGCCGTGATTCACCTGATGAGAAGATACAGAGAGAAGAATTTGTTTCGCTTAATTTCTGTTTTGTGTCACAATGTGTTTTTGATTTGGCTACACTTAATTACATCCTAAGATACCAAAACGCTTAATTAATGTTGACATGCTTTGAATTAGCATAAACAGGCACATACACTTGCAAGACAAAACAGCCTTCTGGACAGGGAGACATTAGCTTTGCTTTTTCTCTCCCTTACTTTGATTGTCAGGAGGGGGAGTCAAGCCGACAGGCCCGGAGGGAGAACGGCTGACAAGAGGAAAGAAGTACTTGCCATTTCAAAGCTCTCTGTGATATCCTGTTGTTTTTTAGGCAGCGACTTTCTGCCTAGATTTTAAATAACATCACATACCACAAAACTATTACCCATAAACAATGCACATTCTTATATTTTTGACCTAAATAAATGAAAAACAACATGTAAATTATTTAAATAAACAAAAATCTAAAATCAATTGTTTTAAATGCTGTAAGTGAATTTCGACATCACAACATTGTAATGTACAATTTGAGATTTGCTAAAGATTATTTTAAATATATATAAAATTAATGTTTTTAAAGATTTTAATTTTAAGTTAGTTTGTGTTAGATGATGGAAAAGGTAATGTAAAAATGTAAATAAAAAAAAATTAAAAAATCCTACTTCTTTTGTTGCTACCACTACCACCACTGCAAACATCTTGATTGACACATAGGTTAGCACCATAAAAATAATATCAAATTCTTTACAGCTTAAGGTAAAAGCTAGTGAGGATGGGCTCTTATGGCTTATAGGCTACTATAATTTGTCACAATAACAATCCTAATGTCTCTGAGCACCTCTGTAAGGTCAGCAGAGTTCGCCATGTGTTTCTGACTGCCACGCATGTCCTTTTTTGGGCTTAAAAGAGTGTGTTCTTTTCCAAGAGCCCAGGAGCAATTTCATCTAATCTATTTCCCCTCATCTACATCCTTAGCAGTTCTGTTAAAAATAGATGCAGACTAATCTTGAGATAAAAATATGTACAATTCGACAATACTCTGGGTTTAATCAGTACTATGTGTATTCTCCAATAGGGTTATTATGGAGACATTACAACAGAGAGTAATACAGCATAGCATTATGCATTGTGGCCAATTATTGGCCTGGACTACCTAGATAAGTGGATGTGTGATAAATGACCATTTAAAAAAAAAACATCTTATTTTATCTGTATCAGTCTGGTCTTTTGGGTGTTTAAGAATGTCAGTTACTACTTCAAGAATCAGTTTATCCAGCAGTATGGAAGTAAAATAATGCCAAATGTTTTTGAAATAAAAAGCTTGTTGAATTGCACTATTTGAAAAAAATATGCATTACATTAGCTGTACTTGCATTTAGATGCACTGTATTTTTAAGGCTTGCATTTTTATGGGCTGAAATTCAACATGGTCGTATATTTAGGCTGTGAATATTTCAATTAAAAATATTTCACACACATTTTCATTATTAAAAATTCAATAATTCATATTCACCTTTTAGATTTCACTTCCAAAATATTCATTCTGTTTAAAAATACAACCTATAAAATTCAACTAGCAATTTTCAGTCCATTTTATTTCGCTTTACAAATTCGCTTCCACAAATTCAGTGGCTCAAATTCTGCAGAAAATTCAACATTTCACATCCGGGAACTGCAGGAAGAGCAGTAGAGTGCCGATGCATCATCTCTATCTGCTGTTAGTCTTCTTCACCAGCAGGTGCCGCTAGCGGCTGTTTAGGAAGACCAAAGCAACGCTAGTAAGTCATTCATTCATAAAAACGGATTTACAGAATTAGAGCAAGCGGTAAGTGAATGTGTGATGATTATCAGGGCCAGTATAAATGCAGAAAAGCTGATAAAGACACAAAAGCTGCATTTATGTTTAATTCAGTGTATTTACGCTTACTTTCCCAGTGTAGCTACAGCTTTCTCTCCAGTGAACAAGATAACGTTATTGCCCGATGCTGGTGTATAGATCAAACGTTAAATCTGAGATAGACATATATTTTTCTCTGTTGTTTAGTTTCCTTAACTTTATATCGCAGCGCTGTGTTGTAATTCTAGGGCTTCCCTCATCCGTCATAGCTGCCATCAGGACATATAAACTCTTAACACAGCTTAATGGACTCGTACAGTGATATAAAAGACCAAACTCGCACCTCATTTGTGATGTAGGTTAGACTATATAGGCTCCAAGAAAGCAGATACTGGCATTAAGTTGATTTGACGCTGAACGTTTGATTATGATATTCGCAAATTTAGGGACTGTCTCTAAAGTTACAACATTATGTATTCACGTTTCTACCTTCAATAGCATTTAAAGAGAATGACTTAGTCACAAAACCAACTGTAAATTGTTCATCTAGGTGTCAGGTATAATGCAAACCTTTTAGATTTTTGATGTTTATTAAAATAAAAGGTAACACTTTATATTAAATAGTTGATATGAACGAACAATGAACTGCACTTCTACAGCACTTACTAATCTTTGTTAATGTTAATTCCAGCATTTACTAATACATTATTAAAATCAAGAGTTGTATTTGTCAACTTTAGTTAATGCACAGTGAAAGTAACATGAACAATGAACTGCTGTATTTTTATTAACGTTAACAAAGATTAACAAATACAACAACAAATGTGTTGCTCATGGATAGTTCACATTAGTTAATACATTATGAACCTTACTGTAAAGTGTTTCCAAATAAACTGTCAAGTAATATGTAAAGATTACTATGTATTTCACTACTGTATTGGATCATACAAAAAAATGCCATAATTTAAAGCTCAATAGCATATGATGAGAATGATTTACAATCACCAAAACTACCTGTGAAGTGTTCATCTATAGGTGCCAGGTCGAAGAGTGATGCACCCTTCTCTCTCTCTCTCTCTCTCTCTCTCTCTCTCTCACACACACACACACATATTCAAACACACTCAACTCAAAGTACATGCACATATACTTTTTCTTTTTTTTTACACATTCATCACACAATTAGTTCTACTTAGTTAATTTTATTTCTAAATTTAATTTAAAATTTGTATAAGCAGGATAATCTATGATCAGGTAAAATAAAAAATGAACAAAGTAAAAAAAAATTGTGTGATGAACGTGTAAAAAAAAAAAAGAAAAAAGAAATAGTATATATGCATGTACTTTGAGTGGGGTGTGTTTGAATATGTATATGTGCATGTGTGTCTATAAGAGTTTGGTAGAAGGTAGAAACGTGAATACAGAATGTCGTAACTTTAGAGACGGTCCCTAAATTTGCGAATATCATAATCAAACGTTCAGCGTCAAATCAACTTTATGCCAGTATCTGCTTTCTTGGAGCCTATATAGTCTAACCTACATCACAAATGAGGTGCGAGTTTGGTCTTTTATATCACTGTACGAGTCCATTAAGCTGTGTTAAGAGTTTTATATGTCCTGATGGCAGCTATGACGGATGAGGGAAGCCCTAGTATTACAACACAGCGCTGCGATACAAAGTTAAGGAAACTAAACAACAGAGAGAAATATATGTCTATCTCAGATTTAACGTTTGATCTATACACCAGCATCGGGCAATAACGTTATCTTGTTCACTGGAGAGAAAGCTGTAGCTACACAGGGAAAGTAAGCGTAAAGACACTGAATTAAACATAAATGCAGCTTTTGTGTCTTTATCAGCTTTTCTGCATTTATACTGGCCCTGATAATCGTCACACATTCACTTACCGCTTGCTCTAATTCTGTAAATCCGTTTTTATGAATGAATGACTTACTAGCGTTGCTTTGGTCTTCCTAAACAGCCGCTAGCGGCACCTGCTGGTGAAGAAGACTAACAGCAGATAGAGATGATGCATCGGCACTCTACTGCTCTTCCTGCAGTTCCCGGATGTGACATGTTGAATTTTCTGCCAAATTTGAGCCACTGAATTTGTGGAAGCGAATTTGTAAAGTGAAATAAAATGGACTGAAAATTGCTAGTCGAATTTTATAGGTTGTATTTTTAAACAGAATAAATATCTTGGAAGTGAAATTTGAAATGTGAATATGAATTATTTAATTTTTAATAATGAAAATGTGTGTGAAATATTTTTATTGAAATATTCACAGCTTAAATATACGACTGTGTTGAATTTCATCCCATAAAAATGCAAGCCTTAAAAATACAGTGCATCTAAATGCAAGTACAGCTAATGTAATGCATATTTTTTTTTCAGTTAGAGCAATTCAACAAGCTTTTTATTTCAAAAACATTTGGCATTAATTTACTTCCATACAGCAGGATGCTTCCAATATTCAGTCAAAGTCAAACTTATATTTAATCCTACTATTAAGTGTAGGGTGGTAGCGCTTCTTATTGCAATCAGGCCCTCTGAAGCCGCCTTTCATTTTGCACAACTAATACATTGCTCAGTTTAAACCTTTTATCGCTGCTTCAATAACGACAGGTGTGGGAGTCCTCATTAAATGCAACTTCCTCATGAATAATTTTAAAAAGCTAATGTTAAAGCCATTTGGCCCCTAAAGGCAAAGCCTGTCACCAGCCTTCAACTGGTTACTTATCAAAACCGCCTTTTACAGTTAAATCCTCAGCCCTCACACGGTTGTTAATAGCTATGTTGCATTTCGCCCTCAAACATTTCATGTCACAGACTGAAAACATAATATTAAAGTCTTTCAGGCTGCTCATGGTAAATATTGATTTTGTTCACTTCATATCTGAAGAAGTAGCATTAGCAAGCATGTATGCATGAGGCAGGTATTGATGCAAGGCACATACTAATGTATTTGTCATAAATTCTTATGAATGTCTTTCCCCAAGAACTGGCCGTTGTTGTGAGAGTACATTACTCAGGCTTAAACCAGAAGGCTAAAACTCCAGAAGCAGATTGATTTCACAACCCTTTCAAAGCTGTGGCCTCATTGATCTGGCTATCCTGAGAGCCTGACAGGGACCCCTGATGACAAATCTAAAATTTCCTCCCCCTGTAATGAAGCGGATTGAGCTTTGTGTCAATTGCGAACAGCAACATACTTTCCGGACATGTCCATTTCTCAAAACGGGAAATGTCAGGAAATGAAAATTGTTTCAGCAAGAAGAGCAATCTATTAAACTGCTTCTAAGCTACCTTCAAAATGACGGCGACAAAATCCGATTAAATGGACTCGCCTGTCTTTCTGGCAAGGCTTGCAGCCACAGCCAGTTCATTCATTTTGGGGATTGAATTCACTGCAGAATCTGGCAACATGACACTGAGATAAAATCACACTTGTTAGAAGAAATCCTAGATTGTAAGACTTATTTGTGACACACAGAAAGCTACATGAACACCTCTCTGAGGTGATGCAGATAAATGTGTTTGAGCTTACAAAATGTGTTCTACCCAACTTAAGATTTATTGGTTAGACTTTATTTTATGGTGACGTAGTTACATTGTACTTATTAAGATAAGTACTGAGTAATATTAATTAACTACACGTACTTACTATAGAGTTACTATTAGGGTTAGGGTTTGGTTTAGGATTATTTACACATAATTAAGCATAATGTACTGTTATTATTATAGTGAGTACATATAGAATCATGTAACTACATCACCTTAAAATAGTGTTACCGATTTTTCTAGTTTTGCCGCCTTGGTCATTATTTTTACGACCCAGATTAGGGACCAACATAAGAAGCCGGTCAAAAGAAGTTATAAACAAGATTCGCAATGGCCAGGGCAAAAAAGATCAATTTATTGGTAGTAAAAGTATCAAAACTATAACAAACAAAGAAAACAAAAACAAACCGGAGACCGCGGCGGCAGAAAGTGCATCCTGTTTGTTTTCTTTATTTTACAAAAGCACAATGTTTTGCCGTTATTTTTAGTTTTTTTTAAGTTGTTTCTGCTGTTATCAGGAAAAAATGCAAGTGATTGCGCTGGCACCTCCATGTTGTTCTAATACTGTAGCTTCCACACTCCGCACAAACACAAACACAAACACATTTAATTAGGTTAACAATAGAGCAAGCGGCTATGTAGAGTGGTTACTATTTACATGTTTCAAATTATAAGCCATATTTGAGGTGATGGATGATATGCGAATGTTTGTGCTTCCCGCACATGCATCGTGCTGCTTTCGTGAGCTGCCGTCACAGGCCCAAGATGGAAGAGAAGAACTTGTTGAACAAAGTCGTTATTTATATATATTTTTTTGCGCACAAAAAGTATCCTCGTCGCTTCATAAAATTATTGTAGAACCACTGTAGTCACGTCGACCGTTTTAATGACGTCTTTAGTACCTTTATTGATCTTGAGAGCGTGAATGGCATTGCTGTCAATGGAGGCCTCTCTGAGCCACCGGATTTCATCTAAAATATCTTAATTTGTGTTCCGAAGATGAACGAAGGTCTTACAGGTGTGGAATGTCATGAGGGTGAGTAATTAATGACAGAATTTTCATTTTTGGGTGAACTAACCCTTAATCAATATGTCCCTCACGGGCTACGTGACGTTGCCACTTCCTGTAGAGTTATTTTTCCTGCGACAAGCCAGCTAATAAAGTTTTGGTCAACCAACATTTAGTTGACTATTAGGGAGCAGCCCTACTGTGTTCATTTTTAAACATTTGCAGAGGTCAACGTTTGCCAATGTTATGGACCAACTGCTAAACAATGAGTTCCTCCACTGCCCGCCAGTTATTTTTAGCAGTTTGTACTAGGTACTAATGAACTAAGACAGCGATATTGAAAAATATACACTTTATTGATAATGGCTACAACATACAGGCAAGCAGATGCATAGAATATGAATACGAAAATGCTTAATTTGTCTTCATGCATTAAGACATTGATAGAAGAGGACCTAAATCAGTATACACCTTATTAATTAAACATACTATATAAAGGCAAGCAGATGAACCCAGAATATGAATGCAACATGCACAGTTTTGCATTAAGCATTTTCCCTTAGAAAAACAATATAAAGAAAACCGTTAACATGCAATTTAGCATGTTGCATTCATATTCTGGGCTCATCTGCTTGCCTGTATATAACACACATGATCAATAAGTGCTGTATGTTGAATTTTACATTTTAAGATCACTATCTTAAGGTGGTCACAGTCTAGGCAAAATTTTGTAGGCAAAAAAGATCTGTTGTCCATTGTCTATAGCATAGCGATGTATTAAGTCATTTTCAAACAAAGCAGCTTTCTATTAATCATGCAGTATAATCGCTTGTCCAACTTGAACATGAATGAAATCTGCATCAGGAATTTTTTGCACTCACAGAAAACTCCAGATCCCACTGGATTTCACCAGTGAAATTTCACCAGGCAAATGTAAATGTGACTGCACCTTTAGTAAATGAAGCCATGTTAAAGTGATACATTTCTTTGTTCTGCTGGACACAAAGGAAGATATTTGGAAGAATGTTTGTAACCAAGCAAACCCACCCCCCCTCCCCCAATGACTACCGTAGTAGCCGAGATCTGCTTGGTTACAAACATTCTTCCAAATATCTTCCTTTTCTGTACAGCAGAACAAAGAAATGTATACAGGTTTGTAACAACTTGAGGGGGATTAAATGATGACAGAATTTTCATTTTTGGGTGAACTATCCCTTTAAGTGTCTTAGAACTTCCAGCTGTTTTTATTGATTGAAATACTGCAGCGGTTGCTGTATATGGAGGGCAACTGTGAAACGCAAGTGCCAAAAGTTTATTCACATAGATTTATTTTTCTTATTTAGAGAGGTGATGTAAATATTCACTGGTTGAAAAACATATGTAATATTGACAGACCTGAGCAGCAGTTCTATAGATGTCTAGCCCACTAGGTGTCACGTTTCTAAAAACTATGAATCAGGACTGCAGTGACATTACAGGGTAGAGCTACTCACCAGTTGGAGGCAGAAGCCTTGGGGGTGGTGGAGGAGGGGGTGGAGGCGGTAACGGTGGGTAGGGCCTACACTGGCATGGCAACTGGCAGCTCCCTTCCAGCGGTGCCACTGTGGTTTGGGAGCATGACTTTTGGAGCTCCCCTTTTGCCAACTAGGGTAGAGAAAAAAAAGCACTAATTCAACTAGTGTTTTTGTCACTTCCATCACCATGCCATTTTAGTACAGCAAAAACTTGCATAGTAAATTTTTCACAATAGTACTTAGAATTTACAATGAAGAGAACACCACAACAACACAAGCACTCTCTTTTTTCTCTCGGCACGCTGGCGAATGGGAGCTCCCTCCCACTGAAGTGGAGAATGAAGGGTGTGTGGAGGCTGAGGTCTCTCAAAGAGAGCACCCACCCACACCGCAGAGCCTCAGACCCCCAGAGGAGTGGGAGTATTGAGGGGTGAACCCTGACACTGCCTCCCCCTAATAGGCCATCCTGGAAACACTTTTGCTAGTCTTGTGAGCACTGTTGCCACAGGGGACAGTAGTAAAAGACCAAAAGCCATGTCTCCAGAAAACAGTTCAATATCAATGACTTTAATCAGGGCTGGAACTGAGAGGGGATGCACTTTCAATAAAAAGTAGTGCATAATAAAGCACTGGTCTTATAGTAAATACTACTATTAGATGTGTAAGATCAAAATATTACACAAGTATGTTTTCTTTCAACCATCAAGTGCATTCAAGTCATAAACTATTCTCCAAATCAAATCTAAGCATATTAATTTGAACTGTCGTAGGTTAATGATTTATAACATATAAATTACGTATTTAAATGCCATTTATGATTTAATATTTGTCAATTCCTAAATTACAATGGGGTCTGACAGTGATTAAGTATACAAATACAAAAGAATATAATAGCTAGATATATTCATACATGATTTGACCAATCTCAGCGCAGTGGTCAAACACTGTGATCGTTATGCACGTGCACTTTCGCTACAGTCCGTTATTGTACTTGACTATGAATTATCATCAACGACTGAACTACTCAGTCCAACTTACCTGCAATAACGGAAGAAATACTGAGAGAAAACAGTGACTGAACAGAAACGGCAAAAACCCCAAACTGAGCGGCAATAAATTTCGGATAAACATTCCTCTTCTGTCTCTTCACAGTCCACCTGGTGAGGACGCGAGTCTGAGGTGCATAAAAGTCATTTATTATCCGCTTCTCAAGGCTTACCAACGATGTTTTCCCCGAGTTTGAGCAGATATGGTCTCTGAAACATTCTCGTCCAATTAGAGCGACAATAATTGGTGACATGGACGGGTTTGAAGCAACATAGGAAGGACGCTATCGCTGTTTCTGAGGAAAGTTGTTGATCCTCCGCGCGCTGCCGTGGCGCGTGCCGTATCCACACAAGAGTTGCGAAGCAAAGTTCTCTCCGCGCGCGATTCTGTGTGAGTCGAGCGCTGAATCAGGATTCAGTTCTTGTCAAGCATGATGAGATGATGGCAGTACACGGCACAGAAGTTACTGACACTCAAAACAGCACGGAGAACACACGGTGTCTCGGCGAATCGCTCGGACGCCGGTGCTCAAGTAGGTCCCAAAACTGTAGACTGTGGATTCACCTCTTCATTACTTCTACAGCACCAGCTGACGTGAAGGCGTCCACTGAGAGACGCGCGCCAAGATAACGCACTGTTATTAATGTAATAGCCATTTACATTAGCGACGAAATAACACGTTTTTTATCGCTTCCGGATTTAGCTAAAAAGATGTATTTAACGAGGAACATTAGGGTTACGTTTGCGTTAGACAGTGAGCATGTATTCGGGGCGAGTTGAATGTACTCTGCAGAGTAGACAGACACATGAGGCAGTAAGGGAGAGAGCCGAGGGGGAGGGGGGCAGTTTGCCATCCACAGCTTTTGTTTAGGTGGCAGAATTTTAATTTTAGCTTGCGTGGTAAATTTAAGGACGTTTTTTGTGCAGCCTATGTATTACCATCAAAATGGGATTTGATTAACAGCAGAAAAAAATAGTTTTAATTAAAAGACTTCAATAAAGAAAAGATAAAATAAAGAAATTGTAAATGGCAATAAAAGTGGTAAAGTACTGGAGCAAAGTATAGAAAAGGAAGTGCCGGTGTCTTTATATAAACAGTTAGGCTTGTGTCTGAATGATAATTTTTGTTTGATGGAACAAAAACATTTTTGCTTTCTAATTACTGTATGACAAAAGCTAATTTGCATAATGCATTGGTGCTAAAACTACAGTTTAGTCCACTGCAAAGCTTACATGTGTGCTTTGTGATATTATATAAGATTTAGTCTTTGAAGTATTAGGTCATGGAGGCAAGGCAGCATACTGTTTGTTTGAACATTTATACACTTATGTAAGAGACAAATCAGTAAGATTTCTGTACAATAAACATTCAGATTTTAGTTTTTCTAAGAAAATGTTTGTTCGTTTATTTATCCATGTCTTTTTAGATAACTGGTATCAACCTCAGACAAAATAATTTGCCAGATCTATGGAAACCCTACTTAGAGGTTGTTCCACATTATTAAGCAAGTCACAGTTCTCATGCAATATGAGGAGGAAGAAAGATCTTTCTGAAGATGAAAAGCATGAAATGGTGCAATGTTGTGCAAAAGGCATGAAAACAACTAATATTGTGTGAAACTGAATGGAGATTATCGAATTATCATAAGATTTGTGAGTGATTTAGAGCACAGCAGAACTCGGTCAGTTAAAGGCTTATTAATGAAAGTTCCTGTCAAAAAATTTTATTGTATTAAAAGGGCAGCTATAAAAAAAGCCATAATCGATAATACATCTTTCAAAAAAATCAAAGAAATGTGTGTGTGTATATATATATATATATATATATATATATATATATATATATATATATATATATATATATATCAATGAACACTGCTTTTGTAATTTTTTACAGGACGGACAAAATTTGTCACCAAAAAAGCCATTCGGTTTAACCAAAGTTTCAGTTTTACCGAATGACACTTTTGGTAATACCAAATGATGATAATTTCTAACAATGCTAACAGGCTGATATCTAGCTAGCTAGCAAAAGGACAATCAAACATATTATATTTAGTACAAGTTTTTAAAAATAATGTTTTATAGCGGTTGTACCGAATTACCTGATATTTCGGGACATGCGTATGAGCAAGTGAATGAATTTTTCAAATAGTTAAGAAAGAGTGAGTTACTTTGCTTCACGACCATGTGGTCCTTTGCAGGTGTCACATCCTGTCCCATGATATTGACTGCATGACTTGCTCCAAAATGTTCCCTTTATATTGGTTACTCCAAATGACATCAATGACATCAATAATTTTTCCAGACATTCTTTCTCATAACAAAGCAACGACTTCTACACATAATTTTAATACCATTTTGCACTATGTTGATATATAAAATCATGCTAGAATAAAAAATATATACATTTATTACATTTTAAGATATTTTAATCACAAATTAAATGGCTGTATTGGCCTTTGGACGGTTAAACCGAATGACCTTTTGACAATTCAAAATCTTAAAAATACCTTTCTTTATATGTAGCAAAATATAATTAAAACGTTTCAATAAAAGTGATCTAGTTGTACTACCTTACATACTTTGAATGTCTTATCTTTGTTTTTTATTATTATTATTAAGGCCTTTATATACACTGTTGGTTCTGTTTAGAACCATTTTTGTTGAAGAAATAAAACGCAATATGGCACCTCTTATATATATATATATATATATATATATATATATATATATATATATATATATATATATATATATATATATATATATATAAATTACTGGGAGGATCTTTTTTGTTTTGTTAATTAAAAAATGATATTTAATAAATTCTCCCACCTCTTCATCTACCAAACTGCAGTGTGTGGTGGTGACAGCTTACACTTTTGCACTAACCTCCCCCCCCTACTTCATCAGATTTAATTAGACTGAGGAGCCCTCTGATGTGATCATCCTAAATGAGGTTGCTGCAGTAAATCACCAAAGCAATAAATTCTACCCAGAATAAATTGAATCTTAATTTATAGGTCTTGTTTTATGGACTGAGTCAGAGTCTGCCAGCACCTCAGACAGTGTGTCTCCAATGTGTTGCTTCTGTTTAATCACAGTGATCATTCATTGGCTCTTAAAAATCAACTGGCTGATATTTTGATTTATTCACTTGGTAAACACCACCAGGATTATTTAGTGCAGTTTAAACACATCTTTACCCAATAATGCGAAATTAATTACAGTAATTCAAAGTATTATTTAATCAATACTTTATTTTAAAAACTACCTGCCTCTGTATACTTTTCACAAAAGATCAGAAAAACAGTGCAACACTATTAGAAATGCAGGTACCGTACATGCGTTCTCCTGAGTGCTGGATAAATGTAGTCAATAGGAATCAATGTGAGTGCTTGGTTTTAGTGATAGGCTCTAGTCCAAGTTAATGCCATTTCATTAGTTGAGACATGGCGTACTGCAGAGTAGATTAGACATAGGAAGTAGGGTCGCAAAACAGGGTGGGGTGTATTCAGACAATAGCTGATCCAACAGCTTGATGCCAGGAAGTCCTGCTTGGTCTGCAGCAGTCGTCTCCCCTGCCTGCTGACCAACCCTAAAGGGTGCTGTAATCTAGTTAAAAAAGAGATTGATGGCTCTTTGTGCATTAAGGTAGATCTGTCCGATTGTTCATCCAATTGAGTCCAGGCCATTAGGCCATGTTCAATCAAGATGAGCTCACGCTGCTTCTTTTCCTTCCTCTCTGTCTTTTCGATTTCTGTCCCTTATCTCCCGGTCTTGAATTCTTTATTTGTTCTTCCTCACCTAAAGAAAGCCTCAGTCTATTCTGGGCTTTTTTTCTGCTGAAGATGGAATTGGATTGTGAATCAAACTGGCTGTAGTAGGTATTCTCTTGGCAGATTCAATACGTTTTTAGGGAACTTTGCACCTTAACAACCCTATGGTTCTGACTCAAGCGATAAAGTACTTTTGCAGACCACCTGAATGCTCTCAGTAGACATTATGTCAATGGTGTTGTTATAAGAGAGATCAAAGAGACCTCTGGGAATAAGTACTTAGGAAATTTTATAGGTGTACTCAAGAAAGATGATAGCATCTAAAATGATCATAAACAAAATAAAGGTCTATTTGTGGGACCTTTACTGCATGAAGACAAAAGGCACCACAAGAGATATTATTATCTGTGTTGATCTCATATGTTTAAACTTTTTATTAATTAATCTTGAGGGAACAATCTGAAATTAGTCTTTTGGTCATTTAGAGCATAAACTGGTTGTTTTGCCATGTTAAAGAATTTCTCTGTGAATGTTTTTGACAACTATTCATTGATGAATATAAAGTAACGATAAGACGTAATGCAATTAATTTGAGTTAGTCTAATTATTGCTTTTTCTATTTTTAATGTAGCCAGAATTTTCTTATGAATACAACTTCTCTCAATCAATAAGATAATCACTAATCATTTTTATCACAGTTTGGGACAGCCAAAATTGCCTTCACATTTAAAGTGTTAATAGATAAAGCCTTTGCTGTTGTCCAGGACAAAATCTTCAGTTCTTAGAAATAATGTGGCTTCATCTATTTTCTGAAAAGTAATTAAAATGAGGACCATCTTGCATTGCTGCAGTCATTAATAATAAGTTCATTTGTAATTATCTTCATTTCTAAATTGAATCGGTCACTCATGTGGAAATACCACATATATTCTTATGACTGAAGAATTAAGCAATTCAAAAGTGTTCAAATTCAAACACTATTGATAATAAGTCACATGACATCGTCATTTCATCATACACAATTCTAACATTTAATACAATGAAAAGTCAGCCTTTTATAATTTATACGTTGACCAGACTTGCTATGAACCTCAATTATTTTGTTTGCCATAAATGTTATATTTAATATGACAATAAGATACACTAATATTAAGCCCTGTTTCACTCTGAAATATGTCACAATACTAAAGTAAAGTCGGCTTAAACTTCCACTACACGCTTTAAACTTCCACTACACACTTTTAAACTTTAAACTAGATATGTTATTATTTAGGTAAGTTGCTATAAACATATTGACTTTATCTAATCTGATCAGCAATATCAAACTGTTGCTCCACCCTGACAATAGTTTAGTTGTAGTATCGCAGTTGAAAACAAAAGAGCACCTCTTCATCTTGTTGTTGCTTTTCTGTGAAACAAGTGCATTGCAAAAATGCTATCCCTGATTCCTTCTCTACTTGATAAACAGTATATGTATCAGTTAGAGCAGAAATGAAGACTTTGATACATTCATATACAGTGCCCTCCATAATTATTGGCACCCTTAGTAATTATGAGCAAAGGCGGCTGTGAAAATAAATCTGCATTGTTTATCCTTTTGATCTTTCATTCAAAAAATTCACAAAATTATAATCTTTCATTAAAGGAAAAGAATTGAAAGTGGGGGCGGAAATCACATTATGAAATAAATGTTTTTCTCCAAAACACGTTAGCCACAATTATTGGCACCCTTTTATTCGGAAATTTTTGCAACCTCTTTTTGCCCAGATAACAGCTCTGAGTCATCTTCTATAATGCCTGATGAGTTTGGAGAACACCTGACAAGAGATCACATTCCTTCATACAGAATCTCTCCAGTTCCTTCAGATTCCCAGCTCCATGTTGGTGCTTCTTTTCTTCAGTTCACTCCACTCATTTTCTTTAGGGTTCAGGTCAGGGGACTGGGCAGACCATGGCAGAAGCTTCATTTTGTGCTCAGTGACACATTTTTGTGTTGGTTTTGATGTTTGTTTTGGATCATTGTCCTGATGAAAGATCCAACACGGCCCATTATTGGATTTCTAGCAGAAGCGGTCAGGTTTTGATTTGATAGAATCCATGATACCATGTATCTGAACAAGATGTCCAGGACCTCCAGCAGAAAAATAGGCCCACAGCAATAAAGATCCAGCATTTAGCTGTGGGCATGGGATACTTTTTATCCACGTGTGCACCAAACCCATGTGGTGCGTTTGTGTCACAGACACGTCAGGTTCCACCTCACTCCCTTACCCGCGCACTCAATCACCGGAATTCTAATCACCGCCACCTGCAGCTCATCACCACAGTCATCAGTCCCACTATAAGAACCCCACACTCACACACACACATTGTCCGGTCTCGTTCGTGATACACCTCGTTGTTCACTTACCTCAAGGACTCTCAAAACGATACTTACCTGTCTACATCATCTCCTTCGTCTCCATTGTCTCCAGTACTCCTCGTGTTCCTACCTGCTTGTGTGTGTGAGTGTTCCAGTCAGCCATCTCCAGCGTCTCCTTCCACCATCACCTGCAATACAAAGAATAAGGACAGTATTACCTCTCATTCACCTCCAAGACCTTCATTATCACCATTCACTTACCTGTTTGCTCTGCTGATTGTCTCAATAAACAACCCAACTGCTTTTATCTCTGCTTCCGGTGTCTCTGTTGTAACAGAAGACCGGACCATAACAGCCATACATCAGCATGAGCTACCATGACCCTTTTCAAGAGCTCGTGGACGCATTGCGCCGAGCACTCACCCCTCAACCACAGTCACCGTCGCCAGGACCCCTCACCGCTGCCACTTCCGCATCCACTGTCACCGCTGCTTCACCTGTTTACACCGCCAGTCCCATGGCCAAACCAGCGCCCTACTCAGGATCGGCGGAGGATTGCAGCGGATTCCTTCTTCAGTGCGAGTTGGTCCTGGAGATGCAGCCGCACCTCTATCCCACCGAAACAGCGAAGATAGCGTTCATAATCTCCCAACTGCAAGGTAAGGCCCTTCAATGGGCGGATTCCCTCTGGACTCAAAAGGGCTCAGTCGTTAAATCCTATCCAGCGTTCGTCTCCCACTTCAGAGAAGTCTTCGGAAGACCTTTGGCTGATTCTTCTACTGGTGAGAAACTGTACAATTTAAAACAAGGAAACCAGACTGTTAACGATTATGCCTTGCAGTTCAGAACGCTCGCCGCAACCAGCGGCTGGAATGAACAAGCCCTCATCACCACCTTTCGACAAGGTTTGGAGCCTAATGTGCGGTTGCATCTCGCTGCATACGAGGACTCCATGGGACTCGAACAATTCATCCAACTCGCCATCCGTGTGGGTTCTCGTATGCAGTCGTGTCTCCTTGAGCACCAGGGCCAACCACTGACCACCACCCTCCTCCGTCGGTCCGAACCCGTCAGCTCCCCAGAACCAGCCACCGAACCCATGCAAGTGGATAACTCACGTTTGTCTCCAGCAGAAAGGCGGAGAAGGCTGACCCTGAATCTTTGCTTGTACTGTGGATCCCCTGGGCATGTCATCTCCACATGCCCAATCCGTCCTCCTCGACCTGTGGTGAGTGCTATCATTCCTTCAATCCAAAAGATGAAACCACTCACTACTATCGTAAACCTTACTGCTGCTAATGCTTCCGTTCCAGTGGTGGCGCTCCTCGATTCAGGGTCAGCAGGAAACTTCATCTCCGGCGCCCTCTGTCGACACCTCGGGCTCAAGACCTCGCCTTCTCCTATTAACTACCAGGTCCACTCCATCACGGGCAAACCCCTAAGCCGAAAGATGGTTCGTCGCGTTACTGGTCCCCTTCTACTGCAAGTGGGTATCTTCCACTCTGAGACCATCCATCTGCTGGTTCTGGAGGAATCCACCGCTGACGTGGTTCTAGGGCGCCCGTGGTTGGAACTCCACAATCCCACCATCTCCTGGCGCACGGGCGAAGTCCTGAAGTGGGGCGACCACTGCTTCTCCAGCTGTTTCCCAGAACTTCCTGTTCCAAGATCTCCTCTCTCCAAGAATATCTCCGTGAACGCTACCTCCATCGAAAGTCCTGTGGAAAAACGCTCCGTCGATGTTCCACCCGACTACGCCCCCTTCAGTGACGTCTTCTGCCCGCAACGCGCCTCCAAGCTTCCTCCACACCGGCCATGGGACTGCGCCATCGATCTGTTACCGGGTGAGCCAGTGCCTAGGGGACGCATTTACCCCCTATCTGTACCGGAGGATAAGGCCATGGAGGAATATATTAAAGAGGCCCTTAACCAAGGATACATCCGCCCGTCTACTTCCCCTGCTGCTTCAAGCTTCTTCTTCGTGGCCAAGAAGGACGGAGGCTTGCGGCCCTGTATCGATTATCGCTCACTGAACAAGATTACCGTGAAATTCAGGTATCCACTTCCCCTCGTCCCAGCGGCCCTGGAACATCTCCGCGGTGCCACTGTGTTCACCAAGCTGGACCTCCGCAGCGCGTATAACCTCATCCGGATACGCGAGGGGGACGAGTGGAAGACCGCCTTCGTCACGCCCACCGGCCACTATGAATATCTTGTGATGCCGTATGGCCTGGTCAACGCCCCCTCCGTATTCCAGGATTTCATCCATGAGGTGCTCCGGGAGTTCCTCCACAAGTTCGTTCTGGTGTATATTGATGACATCCTCATCTACTCCCGGAGCTTGGCCGAACATCGCCACCACGTTGCGGAGGTCCTCAAGCGCTTACGGCAGTTCCAACTCTTCCTAAAAGCAGAGAAGTGTACCTTCCATCAGTCCTCTGTCCACTTCCTGGGATATGTGATTGACCACAGTGGCATCAGGATGGACGAGGGGAAGGTTTCCGCCATCCAGAACTGGCCAACTCCCACTACCATTAAAGAACTCCAACGTTTCCTCGGCTTCTCCAATTTCTACCGTCGCTTCATCAAAAATTACAGCACCATCGTCAGCCCACACACCAACCTGCTCCGTAAACAGCCCAAGTCTCTGTCCTGGTCCCAGCCTGCCACTGAAGCTTTTGAGACCCTCAAGAAAGCCTTCACCACCGCTCCCCTCCTCGTCCACCCCAATCCAGAGTTACCATTCGTCGTGGAGGTGGACGCCTCCACCACCGGAGTGGGAGCGGTCCTCTCACAGCAGCAGGGGAATCCAAGTAGGCTCCATCCATGCGCCTTCTTCTCCCGCAAGCTCAACCCGGCGGAGGTAAACTACGACATCGGGGACCGTGAACTCCTGGCTGTCAAGCTCGCCCTTGAGGAGTGGAGGCATTGGTTGGAGGGAGCTAACCACCCTTTCCAAGTTCTTACTGACCATAAAAACCTTGAGTATCTGAAAGCGGCCAAACGACTCAACCCACGTCAAGCCAGATGGGCAATGTTCTTCTCAAGATTTAACTTCACCATCTCATACCGCCCTGGGTCGAAGAACCTCAAGGCCGATGCTCTCTCACGTCTCCACGCTCCCGAGGAGAAGAATGATGACCCTGAAACTATCCTGCCCGAGTCTCTCTTCATGAGCCCCATCGAATGGTCGGAAGAGACCTTACCCTCCTCCAATGCCTCCTCACGCACTCCGCCGGGTTGTCCCCAAGGCTTGCGTTACATCACCAGGACACGACGCACTCCACTCCTGCACTCCGTTCACTCATCACTTGGCACTGGTCACCCGGGGGTCAATGAGACCCTCTCGCTGCTCAAACAGCGCTTCTGGTGGCCAAACATGGCCAGCGACGTCAGAAGGTACGTGCAGGGCTGCAGGGAGTGCGCCATCTCCAAGAGCCCACGCCATCTTCCAACCGGCAAGCTCAATCCTCTGCCCGTTCCTGAGAGACCCTGGTCACACCTGGGAGTAGACTTCGTTACCGACCTCCCAGAATCTGATGGTCACACCTGTATTCTAGTAGTCGTAGACCGTTTCTCCAAAGCCTGCCGTCTGATCCCCCTGGAAGGTCTACCCACTGCCATGGCCACAGCAGAACTAATGTTCAACCATGTCTTCCGTCATTATGGAATCCCCGAAGACATAGTCTCTGATAGAGGACCCCAATTTATCTCTCGAGTCTGGAAGGCGTTCTTCTCCCTCCTGGGTGTGACCGTCAGCCTATCGTCTGGATACCATCCTCAGTCGAACGGGCAGACGGAACGGAAGATCCAGGAGATTGGGCGCTTCCTGCGTACCTTCTGTCATGGCCACCAGGACTCCTGGAACCAGTACCTGGGCTGGGCCGAGTACGCCCAGAACTCCCTCCGTCAAGCTACAACAGGATTAACACCTTTTCAATGCGTGCTCGGCTTCCAGCCCCCACTGTTCCCCTGGGACGGGGAACCCTCCAACGTGCCAGCGGTCGACTACTGGTTCCGGGAGAGCGAGAGGGTATGGGACTCAGCTCATCACCAGCTGCAGAGAGCCCTGCGCAGGCGCAGGATGACAGCCGACCTTCGGCGCTCCCACGCTCCTAACTACCAACCGGGGCAGAAGGTCTGGCTGTCCACCAGAGACATCAGGATGCGCCTGCCCTGCAAGAAGCTGAGTCCCCGCTTCATTGGCCCATTCACCTCCGACAGATCAACCCCATCACCTACCGGTTACAACTTCCTGCACAATATAAAACAATTCATCCAACCTTCCATGTGTCACTCCTAAAACCTCACCACCCTTCTGTTCTTCCTTGCACAGAACCTGACGTGGCAGCCGTCGAGCCCCCCCTTCCACTCATCCTGGACGATGGGACTGCCTACGAGGTTCAAGAGATCCTGGACTCCCGGCGCCGTGGTGGTCTCTTAGAATATCTGGTGGATCCTTGATCCTACTCTGTTACAGACTTTCCACACCAACCACCCGGACAGACCTGCCCCACGACCTCGAGGACGACCACCACGACGTCGGGGTCCTCGGCCCTCAGGAGCGGGCCGTGGGAGGGGGGGTACTGTCACAGACACGTCAGGTTCCACCTCACTCCCTTACCCGCGCACTCAATCACCGGAATTCTAATCACCGCCACCTGCAGCTTATCACCACAGTCATCAGTCCCACTATAAGAACCCCACACTCACACACACACATTGTCCGGTCTCGTTCGTGATACACCTCGTTGTTCACTTACCTCAAGGACTCTCAAAACGATACTTACCTGTCTACATCATCTCCTTCGTCTCCATTGTCTCCAGTACTCCTCGTGTTCCTACCTGCTTGTGTGTGTGAGTGTTCCAGTCAGCCATCTCCAGCGTCTCCTTCCACCATCACCTGCAATACAAAGAATAAGGACAGTATTACCTCTCATTCACCTCCAAGACCTTCATTATCACCATTCACTTACCTGTTTGCTCTGCTGATTGTCTCAATAAACAACCCAACTGCTTTTATCTCTGCTTCCGGTGTCTCTGTTGTAACAGTTTGCTGCTAAAAAGCTCTTTTTTTAGTTTCATCTGACCATAGAAGCCGGTCCTGTTTGAAGTTCCAGTCGTGTCTGACAACTAAATATGCTGGAAATTGTTTCTGGATCAGAGCAGAGGATTTTTCTTGAAACCCTCCTGAACAACCTGTGGGGATGTAGGTGCTGTTTGATAATATTTTTTTAGGCTTTCTGAGACTCAAGACTCAACTCTGCAATTCTCCAGCTGTGATCCTTGGAGAGTCTTTGGCCACTCAAACTTTCCTCCTCACTTCACATTAGGATGACTTAGACACACGTCCATTTCCAGGCAGATTTGTAACATCTTATTGGAAATTCTTAATTATTGCCCTGAGAGTGGAAATGGGGATTTTCAATGCTTTAGCTATTTTCTTACAGCCACTTTCTATTTTGTGAAGCTCAACAATCTTTTGCTGCACATCAGAACTATATTCTTTGGTTTTACTCATTGTGATGAATTATTATGGGAATTTGGCCTTTGTGTTTCCTCATGTTTATATTCCCGTGGAACAGGAAGTCATGGCTGGACAATTTCATGCTCCTAGTCACCCTGGTGTGCTAAAAAATGCAAATATGAATGGGAATATACTTCAGAGATATGTTACTCATAAAAATTTTTAGGGGTGCCAATAATTGTGGCCAACATGTATTGGAGAAAAACATTATTACATAATGTGATTTTTCCCCCACTTAGATAAGATATGACACATAATAAAGCACTTTACACATCAGTCATTTGTATTACACAATTTTAAAAATTTTTAATGTCAAAATCCATTAATAGGGCTAATAACCTAGTGAGTAAAAGATTGTGGCCTTTTAGATGAATCAAAAAATAACAGCCTACCTCTTACTCTTGTCTTTCACTGCATTACTCCGTGTCAACTCTAATAACATGTTGCAAAACATTTCTTTGTGCTTGCATGGTCTCTCCATGATGTAATGCTTTATGGAAGACTGTGGAGAGCACTTGGATATAATGCAGATGAAGCACAGTGCCCAACCTTGCACAAGTCCTGGGGGGTTGCATGGGTAGACTGTGTCCTGAGATGAAGGGGGCAGTGGTGATAGATGATGTTGTGACAGCCATTCGTTTCTTGCTGAGTTTTTTTCCGCCCTAGGTCAAGGAGTGAAGTGCAGTGGAGTCAGCACAGCCATGGCACTGTGATTTAAGGCCTGTGCTTCAACAGAAAATCGATCTGAGTGAAAGAGACTGAGTGGCCAACAGCAGAGAAGCAAATCCAGCAAGGTATCCCTCAGCTCCAAAAAAGCACATTGCACTTTCTGACAGGATAGACGTAGAGCTGCCAAAAGCCTCTGCAAAACCATGCAATCCTTGAAGTAAATCGCTACAGAGCATGTCCACAGAAAAAAGTCTGTGCTGTGATACAGTAGATAAAAATGATCTGCTTTCTTGTGCAACATTTGCCACAATCACTGTTTCCTACTCAAGCATTTTAAATGGACAGTTAGTCGATCATTATTTGTTATACCACCTAAGCCAGTTTAAAGACTTTAAATATTGCTAAGAAGTCTTTTTTAAATATTTAATGAAATATTTAAAAAAGAAATGATATAAATATTATATAATATTATCTTATAATTTATTATTTGATTAATTGTGAGCAGCACCACTTTGCAGTGTCTATCCTGAACAGCTGTGTCAAGCAAAAAAGCACCATAAACATAGTCAATGCAACTTTGGCATTATATAGAGTCAATAATACAACTTGTGTGCTATACAAAATTCATTGTTGAATGAAGTACTTTATGATCCTTTTAAGATACTTTTTTTTCTGAGCTTCTGAGAGAGTAGCCTACATTTTCATTAGGCTTAGACAGAATATTTGTTCTGTGATTAATGGTCTTTTACCTATTTTCATGAGCCAGTTCATCTCTTTTCTAACTGTCAAGATAACTTTTAAATCTAAGCTGAGAACAGCTTTAAGTGCCAGTGCTGAAGTATGCTTCACCCACTACTGCGAAAGATAGCTAATGGCACTTTACAGATAACAAGTGATCTACGGGAGCTTTTAGCATTATCATTAAGAGGTATTGCATCATATATGTCTTTGCATTCACCTCTTCTGTTGATCTCTGCATGATGTCCGATGAATTTAAGTATTTCTAAACGTGAAGTCCGGGTCTTGTAATAGCCATAAGTATTAAGTGCTGTAGATGCCAATGAATTAGATCTAGAAATAAACTGTTGGCGTTCTGAGTTGAACTGACATGCAAATTACAGAGTCATTATTTTTACACAGTAATGAAATGCTTGACTGAACCATTGACACCTCATGACTTAAACTAAAGCAATAACTTAATGTTTATACAATGATGTAATTGTGCCATTTTATTGGGCTTTTCTTATGTCCATAAATGTCAAAGTTATGCAACCTTTAATATCATCCCATGTTGTGGTGCCAGGGACAGTCCTTTCAAAAAAAAAAAAATGTATCTGGTCACATGTATCTATATAAGTGTTGCTTAAAAAAATATTGCACCAGAATACAAGGTTTATACTAAATGGTTGTTGCTAGAGAAAAACGCTTTTTGCAACTAGAAGATATAGTTATGGCATCTGCCAGCAGGGGTTAACTGAGCCATACTAACCAGAAAAACCTTGACCCCTTGGTCACAAAATTATTTTCACATCTAATTATGCAGCTGTCTGATCTTCACATGCAGCATGTAAAAGATCTGTACGATTTATATACTCTGTATTGGAACTAATAATTGTTATGAGCTCTTTCTTTTTTTACAATGTAATTGTAAACTGTGTTTCCTGATCAGTGATATGTGATCAGTTACTCATTTCTCACATTAAGGCAATCGGCATACATTACATCCCAGTGCTGATTCTGTGATTAAACTTCAAATTGAAACAATTTCAGTACATTGTTTATCATTGTACTTGTACAATAAAACAGCTATGTAACAAATAGATACATATATGGTACTGTTCAAAAGTCTAGGGTCAGAAATGAATACTTTTATTCAACAAGGACACATTGAATAGAGGGTATGCACGTGACGTCACCGTCGACCGTTACGACTGCGGTCACGCCCACAGAGTGGCAAAAGACTGAAGGGGTTCGCTCACCGGATGCGAAGCTCATTGCCTCGCCATGTCTTTAAAATTCGAACGCATTGTTTTCTATGAGTGTACGCACACCAGCGGCGCCCAGCTACGACTCGAAAAAAAATATAAAACAATGCGTTCGAATTTGAAAGACGTGTCGCGGCGCTAAGCTTCGCGTCCGGTGTGCGAGCCCCTTGAGCGGCAGCATTGGTTTTCAGTGTGAATGTCGTGAAAAACACACAAAACACTTCCAAAACGGGAAAGAGCTTTGTGATTGACTGTACAAATAGCTTTGACACAAAACCTGAGGTATATATTTAAAAACTGCAGAAAGCAACGACTCCAGGCAGAGAAATGTGGATTTACAGTTATTTTGTGTCAAATTGTTGGATTTTTCAATAAACAACAACACTGACAAAAACTATACTATAAAACTATATATGTTTTAGGGCTGGACAATATGACGATATAACACTGATATAAGTGATATTGTAGTTAAATATTCACAGGCAGATTTGCTTTATGTATTTCCCCGCCGTCGAAATCAGGCACATATAAATGTCAGGAAACACGATTCCTGGCTGCATGTCAATATCCAATGATTAGGTTTACTTGACAAGTTGTAAGGAACACATTCAATTCCAACCTTTAGTGTAATTCGTTAGTTTTACTCGCGTTTTCGCAGTTTCCCCTGTTAAATACAGTCACACGGCAGGTTTTTTAGCCACTCAGTCCAGCTGAGGGAGCGCGTTTTCGGCAGAAAAAGTGACGTCGATGCACGCCATTACCCACGCGGCAGAGACGCCGCAGCCAGGAAATCCACGCCTCTCACTGCCAGAGAAATTCGACGGCGATCCCACCAAGTGTAAAGGCTTCATCCTTGATATATGCTCTCTATATCTCAGTCAACAGCCTGCCATGTATACCACAAAGCTGGTAAGATCGCTTTCGTTTGTTCACTACTCACTGGAAGAGCGCTTGAATAGATTACTGCTGTGTGGAGAGATGATGGGAATGCTTTCCCTTCTTTTGAGTATTTCATGCACAGATTTAAGGAGGTGTTTGATCATCCTAGCGACGGCAAGGGAGCTGGTGATCGCTTGGAGTTAAGTCAGGGGCGCAAGGCTGCTAGTGAATATGCGTTGGCTTTCCAAACACTGGTGGCACAAACGAACTGGGTGAGTGACACTCTGAAAGTATGATTTCGCAGAGGATTATCACATGAATTACAAGCGGAGCTCACCTGCCGTGATGAGGACAAGAGCCTGGACCAATTCATTGAACTCACCATTCAAATTCATAACCTCATACGCTCACGTAAATCCAGTCAATAACGCAGCACTCGACTCGCACCTCTCCTCCCATGGACCCAGAATGTCCCAAACCCATCCAGATGAATTCATATCACCTGTCTGAAGAGGGGAGAAGCCGCTGCCTGACTCACCGTCTATGTCTGTATTGTGGTAACCCGGGCCACATAAGGAACAACTGTCCCGTGCGTACTCGTCCTGAAGACCCACGATCAGTGAGTGACTCTAACCCATACTACAATTTAGAAATGTGCGTGTCTGTGCCCATCACGTTACAAATTAATGAACTGCTGCTTACCACTTCTGCATTGCTGGATTCAGGGGCCGCGGGGAACTTTATGTCCCAGAGTTATGCTCAGCAAAATCTCATTCCATTAATCCAGTGCTCTTCTTCTCTCACAGTGGAAGTGATAGATGGTTGTCCACTGGGCTCTGGGCACGTTAACACCATCACCCAGCCGCTTACGATGCAGATCGGTCTGTTCCATACAGAGACAATTAATTTCCATATCTTAGCCACTTCCACCTCATCTATCATCCTAGGTCTGCCATGGCTGCGCACACACAATCCACAAATCTGCTGGAGAGAGGGTCAGATTACTAGCCTGACTACGTCAGACTTCCTACTTCCGCTCAATTTCATTTCGCTTCTGTACTCAGTCTGAGACAGCGTCAGAGCTTTCTGTTTACCACCGGTCTGGAAACAGCCGGGCCAATCAACGAACAGAGGGCGGGCTGAGAGCCGTGACGTAGATGCTAAGCGCCGAGTTTTACATTGTAGGTTAGAGAAATCGAAAACCGAAACGACCGCGGAAATGGGAAACGAGACACGGGATGCAATTCGCTCTGTTATGGAGAACATTCAACTCTTTTTCAAACTGAAGCCAGAACAAGAAGAGTGTTTGATAAACATTTGTTTTATCATGTGTTTACAACAGGTTTACAGTGGAAGTTCAATCATAGATTTGAGTTCGATGCATGATGTCTGTGCTTCGATGCGGCTGTACAGGCACATAACATACGTCATAACTAAACGTATCTGATTGGCTTACGAGTAACCAATGATTTTAAACTTCAGACAAGCGCCCCCTGGCGAGAGAGAAAACACTTCTCTATTATGCCATTCCAGACTCTGTCTATGAAGCAAAGTGAAGTAGCAGAGTCTGGTATTACCAGGCTATCAGATTACAACTGTGTCAAGAAAAATGTCTGTCACACTCACCAAACTTACCTGTCAGAGCTATGCAAGCCGCAGAGCCCGCTGAGTCCGCTGAAACCTGGTCACTCCTTAATCTACCCAACGAATATCAAGATCTGACTATAGCCTTCAGCAAGGTACGTGCTTCCCAACTACCACTTCACCGTTCTTATGACTGTGCAATAGATCTCCTTCCAGGAACCACATCACCCAAGGGTCGCATATTTCCCCTGTCTCAACCCGAACGATAGCCTGTCCGCTCACAAGCATGGTTAAGTAGGGAAATAATCAACTCAAGTGGTTGCCTCCTGCCATCCAAGCCTTCCAAGAATTAAAGGACCGTTTCACGTCAGCTCCCATTCTGCATCATCCTGACCCTTCACTTCCATTCATTGTTGAGGTTGACGCATCCAGCACTGGTCTCGGAGCAGTACTCTCTCAAAGGCAAGGTAACCCACCTAAACTGTTTCCTTGTGCTTTCCACTCCAGAAAACTCACAGCAGCAGAGCGGAACTACGATGTTCGGGGATCGAGAGCTTCTTGCCATAAAAGCCGCTTTTGAGGAGTGGCGTCACTGGTTGGAGGGAGCAACTCATCCATTCGTGGTACTAACCGATCTTAAGAACCTCGAGTACCTCCGAACAGCAAAGAGGCTCAACCCTCACCAAGCCCGCTGGTCCCTATTCTATACAAGGTTTTCATCCCAGAAGATTTCCGACCCTGTGTCATGGAGATGGTTCACAGCCTACCTGCATCTGGTCATCCAGGCATCAGTGCCACCATCCACCCCCTGCAGAATCGCTTCTGGTGGCCTACACTCAATAAAGACACTACACGATTCGTGAAACAATGCCCAACCTATAACATCCACAAACCATCTCACCAGTTACCTGCCGGTCTGTTACAACCATTACCTCTGCCACAACGCCCCTGGTCTCACATAGCCATCGACTTTTTTTTGTTTCTGACCGCGGTCCACAATTCACCTCTCGTCTCTGGTCAGCATTCTGTCAGGCATTGAACATTAACGTCAGTTTCACTTCCGGTTACCATCCACAATCCAACGGCCAAATTGAATGCCTTAATCAAGAGCTCACCCGTTTCCTCCGTACCTATTGCAACCACCATCAGAACAACTGGTCCCAGTACCTATTATGGGCAGAATACGCACAGAATTCCATCCGCAAGACAGCCACCGGCCTGACCCCATTTCAGTGTATTCTGGGATTACAGTCTGTGAACTGCTGGACTCCAGATGCCAATGAAGAGTTCTCCAGTACCTAGTCGACTGGGAGGGCTACAGTCCAGAGGAACGCTCATGGGTCAATGTGGATAATATCCTAGACCCCAGCTTAGTGGAGGAATTCCACCAAAGTCACCCAGAGAGACCAGCCCCTCGACCTTGTGGGAGACCTCGGTGTCAGTTGCCTCCTCGCGCCAAGAGGTGCTCGCGCGTGATTCTCTCCTCTGACCAACAGAGGGAACCCTCCTCTTTTTACTTTTTACTAGTGGGTGCAGGACACTATAGTTTATTTATGTAAGTGAGGATAGCAAAATAAAGTAAACTGTGACATATTATACCCAAAAATTCTTCATACAGTGGACTACCAGTAAAACCGATAAAAATTTGGACCAAAAATTATTCAGACATTTTGACCTGACCATGTGTTATCTGACATAATTAAGATTAATTTTTTCTGACAGTTTAATTCTGAGATCTTGTCATATTTTATTACCATTGTTTTAGTGAAATAACTACATTAATGAATGAAATGTTCAAGGTGTCTGAATAAATTTTGGTTTGACTGTATGTTAAAAAAGATTTCCATTTAAAGAAAAATGCTGTTCTTTTGAACTTTAAATTCTTCAAAGAATCATGAAAAAATGTATCACAGATTCCACAGAAATTTTAAGCAGCTCAACATGATAATAATTAGAGATTTTTCTTGAGCACTAAATCAGCGTAGAATGATTTCTGAAGGATCATGTGACACTGACGACTGGAGTAATGACTGCTGAAAATTCAGCTTTGACATAAAGCAATTTATTTGGAAAGTATTGGCTTTGTTATAATTTAATAGGTGCAAAATTAATTGTTAAACCAAAGGAATTAAATAAAACATGAGCATGAGATGTTGTTTTTGTCTTGTTTTTACTTGTGCTATTATGGAGTAGCGCCAGGGATGATGGAGTCTGGTGTGATGAATTTCTAACCTGACCTTTGTCCTTGCCATTCTGATGTATCATCCCCTGGCTCAACAGCACAGGTCAGTACAGAGAACAAATGGAAAGATCATAGGGGCGAGAGGGAGGTGAGTTGTCAGTAAAATACAATGAGCTAATATGTCAGAATATAAAATAGCTCACTGTACATGCACACATTCTGGGGGCCTCATTTCCTTTTCTTTGTTTCTTTTTGCTTTCTTTTCAACTGGCTTTCCCAAAATAATGATGTCTATTTAAAGGGATAGTTCATCCAAAAATAAAAATTCTGTTATCATTTACTTTCATTTACAATTCTATGCCATGACGACTTCAGCTCAAATGATCCCTAGCTAATGTCTGACAGACATAAGGTGAAACAAGGTGCTCTTGCATAAATGATGACAGAACTTTCATTTTTGAGCGGACTATCCCTTTAAAGGGGTCTCAGTTTGGTTCCTTTAAACAGGACTCAAGTGTAACAATAGCCTTAGTTAAATCATTTTTTTCTTTGAGAAATGTCACAGTATCAAATGTCAGACCATGGCAAAAGATCAAACAGGGCTTTAGTCCAGAGACCTTCCAGAGATGAATATGCTGTGCATGGTATCGCAGGTCTGCAGAAGGGAGATGTTTATTTTCCTGAAAACTAGCTGCCTGACATCAATAGCAAAAATTAACATGAACAATGTGGTGCAACCTTTTGTATTAATGTCATCACGCAGTATGTTTTTGATACATCAATTAGTGCCTGAGATATCAGTGTCTGTCTTTTTGTTCTTTTGAATGGATTAATGACTTCTTTTCATTTATTATCTAGAGGTAAGGGCCTTTGAAAGGATTGATGCATTGTTAGCCCAACCATTATTAACGCCCATGCTCCAGCTTGGCCTACGTGATGAAAGAGAGCAAACTGAATGTGATGGTAATAGACATAGATCCACAGCTGTGGGATTAAGAGCCTCTCTTTGTAACCAAGCTTCTATTTCAGTTTGAATTATTGAACTTCGATAGCCAAGAGCACCTTTTGTCTGTCAGACATTAGCTAGGTATCATTAGACTGTAGTGGTCATGGCATAGAATTGTGTTTCAA
Source organism: Chanodichthys erythropterus (assembly GCF_024489055.1). Lineage (NCBI taxonomy): Eukaryota > Metazoa > Chordata > Actinopteri > Cypriniformes > Xenocyprididae > Chanodichthys > Chanodichthys erythropterus. The sequence continues at coordinate 6,775,990 of NC_090224.1, read as the reverse complement.
ATGAAATTCCAGCACAAAAAGATTTTCATCATTAAATATTATTCCAATTTGCATCTCATAAATGCTAAATACTAGAAAGTCTTAGGGGGCTTTTACACGACACAGTTTTCAACTACAAACGGAAAATGCATTTTTGCCATTCATTTACACGACAGCGGTGTTGAAGGGGCCTGAAAACGCAAACTTTTGAAAATGGGTTTGAAAACAATATGGTTATCGTCTCTGTGTAAACAACAAAAACATGAATTTGTGAAAACTGTGATGCCATGCACATCTGTATCAAACAATATACACTAACAAGAGGCGACACTCAATAGAACGTTCAATTGCAACACCGGTGCCCAGCAGCCGGTGCCATTTTGCCATTTTGTGGTGAAAGTGACTTGTCAGTCCACTAGTTTCTATGGCAATATCAGCTGCTTTGTTAAAAAAATGTACATTAAAGCTGAAATCCAACCTGAATGATGACAACACAGAATAAAATGCTATCACTAGTGATCATCAAATCCTTTTAAGTTTATTTTACAGACTTTGTGTTTAAGTCTTCCACTTTTTTTCACAAAACGTTTGCTCTCTAGAAACCCAGTCAGTTTGGGTTCAATTTCTTTAAAAGATCTAGTATTAGCATTATAAACACTGAATTAATACCAACATATGAAATTAAGGACATGCATCAGAAAAATTGGGAATGTTGGACAATAAATATATAACATAATATAACAGCTTATTTTGCAGTTTTGTTTAATGTTCGTTAAAGCAAAAGTGTCCAAAAGTGGGAATTAGCCTATTGGATGTATTATATGTATTATGTATTATAAGATCATTATGTTTGTAGCGCCATCTAGTGGCTGTTGCCCAAAAAGTATCAGAGTGTCGCCTCTTGGGTTCTATACTCTTTGTCTGTATTAAGCGTTCAATCTATAGGCTTCTTTACAAAGTGATATCACCAACTACTGGCCTGGCAGTATAAAGCCCTGGGTATACTTAGTTTTTTTAGGTGTACGTTAGTGTACGCGCACAGTCGAATGCACAGCATTGCAAATCATACTTTTTTCGACTTATAGGCATACACAGGCGTTCAACACATGCACAGTTTTAAGCAATCTCTCATCACGAGTTACAACCTATGTAAACATCTTTGTATTCTTTCATGCTAGAGTTGTACAAATAAGGGTACTTTCAAACCTTTTTGCACAATCTCTCATTTATGTAGGCCTCCATCGTCGCCATAGCTTGTACGCATTACATTCTTAAATGCGCATGTGCAACCTGTTAGAAAAATTTCACTAAGGTTGATCAGTGTTTTCACTAGTGTTGGTATGAGTCTTTTCAGTAATGCTTATGAATGAATTTCACTATGGTTGATTAATGTTTTTTATTTCACTAGTGTTTGTAAGAGGCTTTTCAATAATTATGGCCTATATGGCCCCTCATACTATGATATCGTAGTCCCCAATTAAGCAAGCCAGAGGTGATACTAAAATAACACTGGAGTGTCGGTATGTGGTAGGGCCTTTTAAATGGCTTTTAGACATTTTTAATTTTTTAAAACTAAAGTAATGCCCACTAGACAATAACATCAGTTTTGCTAAAAGATGCAATAGCTCTCCTCAAGAAGCTGCATTCATATCTGTAGCATAAATGTTGCTTGATAAGCTTATCAAGCAATTTACTTACAGTTTCTGGGTTTGTTAGCAGATTAGCATGATCACAGAAGTTATGTATTTTTCCCCGCCATCTTAATGTTGTACATTACAAATGCAACTATTCTAGCCTATCATCATTCGGTCTAAGAAATCCTTTCACTGCACTGTTATGGTTTAGCACCGATGATAATTTGTTAGATGAGAGAAATTGCAGCGAAACACCTTTTCTGAGATTCAAAATGTAATAGTTTGTGAGAAACCCAGAGACCCAGCTGTGAGAGGAGTCGGGAAGCCTGGGGAGGACAGAGAGCACTCGTGATTGTGGTGTGAACAGCGGACTGTGAGTGGGTTTATGCTGCCAGGTGCATCTGGCAGGGTAAATTATGTGACTGATTTACCTCGTCACAGCGGTATAGTTGGTTGTGGATAACAAGGCATGAATCTCTGTCCTCCAGAGGGTGGTCACCACTTTGAATGTAAACTCGTGTCCACTCTGCATCCCAAGTATGGGGTTGGTAAGATTTTTTTGTGTGTGTTTTTGAAAGAAGTCTCTTACATGCCTACCTAGGCTGCACTTATTTTTGTAAACAGTAATATTGTGCAATATTATAACAATTAAAAATAATTGTTTTTGAATATATTTTAAAGTGTAATTTATACCTGTGATGGAAAAGCTACATTTTTAGCAGTCATTCAGTCTTCAGTGTCACATGATCCTTCAGAAATCATGTCTAATGTTGAAAACAGTTGTGCTGCTTAATATTTTAGTGAAAACAGTGCTTTAAATATAAAGTAAAAAAAATAAATACAAAGTTCTGTCATGAAACTCTAGATGCACAGGCTAATAGGTCCTTTAACTCAACCTGTTCATAATCATCATTATAGGACACAGCCTATTGGTTCCTGCTGTAAAAGTAGCCAATGAACTTGCATGCTCAATCTTTAAATACTTGGGTAGCATTTGCCTTCAGAAACCCTCCACCTTCCCCAGCTCCACCTGTATAGATCTGCTACGGGTAAATCATGTACACTATTTTGTAAAGCAGCAGCAGCATAGCAGATCTATTCCGCCAAGACCAAACATATCAGCATTGTCATACACTCTGAGAGTTGTCATGACAGAACTGTAAAAGCATGTGTAATGTTATTTTGCTGCATTTTAAATAAATCCTTGAAAATGTATAACAGCATGGAAACATTATGTCTTGGACAGTGAGGTTTAATGTTTCTGCACTAAATCTGGCACTCAATTACAAATTAATACACAACAGTAGATGTTTCAAATGTGAGCTTGAGCTAATGAGATGCTGCTAAGCCGAATCCTTAAAAATAGTTTGATTACAAAGCTGATTGGTTTTACTAATAAGTGGACATGCTGGTAAACCACACATGAATGCTGAGAGGGTAATTAAATATTCCAGTAATGTGTAATCTGACCACAGATTTTATCCAGTCTAACTGAATCAGTCCCGAATCATAATGGAAGCAAACAGTTTCTCTGCTAACATGAAAAGCACTTTGTCCTAGTCATGCTTTTGTCCCATCTAATTCATTAAATCACTGATCAACTAGTAGTGTCACCAGCAGATGCTGTACATAAATGAGGTTGGAGATTGAAAGACATGAAGATATATATATATTAAATATTCACCTTTACACAGAGAACATCCACAATTTAACAACCAAATGCATCCAAAGCTACAACTGAAATAAGAATATGAACTTCTGTTTCCAACAATGCAGCCACAACCCCACTTTCACCTATTCAGCCTTTTCTTAGTTACTTATGCATGCAGAAATCTGACATTTCCAAACAGTAAAAATTGTGAATGCATAAAATCCCCAGCTGTCTTTGATCTAATTAAGCTAAGTTTTCATTCCTCATTTGTCATTTTGATTCAGTCTGTAGCACCCCAGTCAGGCAGAGCTATTGACTGAACTCAGCCTTGAAATCAGATGTACCAAACGTGAATGATGTGTGAACATATGCCCATCAGCAACAAAGCATTATACAATAGTTACTTCCAGTGTTATACCAAAATGTGTGACCTGTCAAATTCTGTGAACGCAATAGGCACTGTTGTCTCCCTAACCCTAAACCTTCAGTCACTACAGCACTAAGGTCACAGAATTTAATAGGTCACGTAATTCGGTGCAAGATTTGTCCTCAAATCTGATTCCAGTAGCGCTGAAAATAACAGTCTAAAAGCACTGGGACTTTTCACTGTTTGTATCACTCCGCTTGTCTGTGTTTGCACATCGTTTGTTTTTATCTGTGCTTCATTCAGAAACACCGTTAGATGTTATGAGTGAGTCATTGAATCCTTTACTTAACCAATTTGATAAACTGATTCATTCAGGAATGAAACTTGACATGTACTCATTAAGCAGACGCATTTATTCAAAGCAACTTACAAACGAGGAACAAAACAAGTGATACTTAAAAATACTGTATCTGAAATCATCCCCTACACTCTTGCATGGGTGTCACTTTGATCAGTCATTTTAATCACATTTTATCTTTTCTATAGTAAACCTGTAAACCTGGCCCCCAGCAAGCTATGCCTATGCTCCTTATTACATTACTCCACTAAACGGTCCCCTGAATGAGTGAATAAAACGATTGAGTGAATTTGTACACTGAGTGTGCCGTGGAAGTGCTGCTGATGCCATATTCTGGCGAGGCGTGGAAACAATGCATGGGTATGCTCTAGTCTAGTGGCTAACTCTTGTGGTGCAGTCGTTATTGAGGTGTATTGTGGGATTGAATGAGTGCACTCAAAAATGTCCACTATGGTTTTAGACACCACTACAAATGATTGTCCTCTTAAATAGTGCACTAGGGAATCATTCATCAATGAAACTCATTGTGATTCAATACTTGAATCATTCACACAACCAATTATGTAAAAAAAAAAAAAAAAGATTATTTCAGAAACAAGACACCACTACTGTGTGTTGCTCAGGTAACAGGTCCCACTCGACCCGATCTGAGCAGGATTCAATCTAGCATGGGAGGCGGGGCACGCTAACAAGGACACTAAAGACTGCAGCCTAAAGCGTCAGTCACCAACACGCCTCTTGAGGCCTGGGGAGTGAGGCTCTTACTGGCCTACGTTACACTCAGGGGTTTGACGATTGATTCTTTTTTGACATTGTTTAGACTTCATTCTCATTAGCATAGCAAAAATACAAAAAAGTAAACTAGGCCTACATTATTGGGTCTAAAGTCATTATTTACTTCTTTTTATTGAACTGTTGTAAAACAGCAGTCAGTGTTGTTGCAGTTGTGCGTTTGCTCTGAATTTCAATGAATGTTAATGTTGCCTTTTATTCTATTTATTCTAAATTCATCCTCAGAAAAGGGACAATATGGTTTTGTTTCTGCAAGTCACAGGGTCACTGTTAAATGCAGCTTTTGCAAAATGTAGCACAAGGTGCTCTTCAACAGATGTTCTCATCAAGCAGAAAATAATTGCCAAACAAAGGCTGTTGATCCAAAAATAACACACCATCCTGTAGTGACATTGTGGTTAAGCCTTGAACAAGTTAGAGAAATGCCACTGCTGTCTTTTACACAAAGGCTCCATCTGCTGGGGGCTTTGAAACACTAAGTGATCTCTCAAAGGCTAAAGATGATCTGGGTACCCTTAAAATGACATAATTTTGCTGACTTTATGTTCATTTATGTTGAACACCATGGCTGTTTATCTTTTCAAACATAAAGAACATGGATTTGTAACATATCTTTAATTTTGAAGCCTCTTTGAATGGATTTGATTTGTCAGCTTTTTCATATCACAAAGCTACTTGTATCCTTTAGCAAACCCAGCAGTGAGTTCAGTGAAATGTTGATAATAGCATTTATCTCTCTTGTGAAGCTGTGATAATGACAATGCAGTTTCAGCAATTTTTTTTTCCCTTCTAAGTCTTCATGCTGACACTAAATTATAAGAAACAAAAGTATGTAAGACACAGCGGAAGATGAGAATAACACAAAAGGAGGAGATTCTTGTTAAAAATATGCCCTGGCCTTACTTATTTTTGTACTGGTCATATCTGAGATTTGTGACTATATTTATGAAACCTTTAGATGACTATTTATAGTTTTTATTTTGAAAGTAGAGGCCTACAATAAAAAACAGTTTAATGCATTATTCATCTGGCTAAATTTAGAGGGGCTGTATTAAGACGGGGCACTCAGCTACAGTCTGATGCCGCTGTATTCTGGTTTGGACAGGATTTCATTCTATTTATTCTGTGCCCTGTGTACTATTAATAATCTGCCACTTGAATGTGATAGTGACTTGTTTGGGGAATGACTCTAAATCTGGATGTAGTTCATTTACGGCTATGCCTGTCTGTGTGTTTGTGTGTATGTGTTACATGAAATTTTCATAATGCAACACTGTCTTGACTTGACAGAGTTTAAAAAAAATCAATGGTACATTTCAAGAAGTGCACATGAACAAAGGTAATCTGATCTAAACTCCCCAAATCTACATATAGAAATTCTTTAAAACATTCATTAAAATATCTATTTATACAGCTAGGCTAATTTTTCAATTCTTGGAAAAGGAAACTGCTCCTTTTCAGAAATTAGTTGTTGCTTTATAATCTAACTTGTCATATACATTTAATCACATTCTAGCTTAGATGTACTAATTTTTAGATTCAACATAAATAAGAATATTTTTTTTCATTCACCAATCAATTTTTAGGTTTCAAGTTTTTTTTTTTATCCAAACTTTGTATAAAAAATTATTCTCAACTATGTTATGAAAGATATAACAGAATGATTTGATATACCATTTTACTTAATGCAATAGGCATGTCAATGTGGACATAAATGACATTCCCTATTCACTTATGTCTCTAAAATGCCTGATATGCTGTGATGAAAGTCCTGGTGTCCCCTACATTGGTTATGTATGAAATCCCTATGCTGTTTCATAACAGAAAGTCATATTCTGATTTGAAACCCCAAAACATTTTCCTGAGATATTTATTTCTGACAAACAATTTGAAAATTAGTGAGATTACAAAATATTATCATATTTCCATATAAGAGTGCTAAATTCGATAATTCAGTCATTTTTAAAGACCAAGTAGTGGGAGTTTTCAAGGTTATACCTCCAAACATTTGGTATCTCTGCAAAGCCCTGAATGTGCTCTTTACAGGACATTCATCCAGACTTAAAACTGTGACATGTATGTTGTCAGAAAAATTTGCTCAAATATAATGTCCTCTATAGAGGAAAAAACTCCATTGCTTGGTTTCAGGAGGTTAATGTTTGTCTGTCTGTCTGTCATCTGAGGGGAAATCTTATAGAGCAATGCAACCACATACTGAATTTATTGTTCTTAAAGGGGTCATGACTGGATTATTTTATTATTTTAAATAATAAAACGCACAGTTAGTTTATAATAAGGACATTTTAAGCTATGAAACTTGCAGGATGTTTTAATGGCACAAAGACCTATTATATACATTTAATTTTAATATTTGCAGCATTGAGTTGAGATTGTTGTGAAAATGAAATGTCAAATGTCAAATTTGTTTTTCAATTTGACGGACAATGCATTGTCACCATGAAAATTAAATTATTTCATTTTTGGCACATATTTTGCATTCAGTTTTCTATAGGCTAATGAAATGGTTAATCTGCTTTTAATTTTCATTTTTATCATTCAATTGAATTCTTTAAAATTGACAGAAAAAGACTTCCATATCACTCAAAACTCCTTTAAAGCATGTATTTATATTTTGAAATGCTTATATTTACATGCATTTTATATACAAACCCGATTCCAAAAAAGTTGGGACAATGTACAAATTGTGAATAAAAACAGAATGCAATGATGTAGAAGTTTCAAATTTCAATATTTTATGCAGAATACAACATAGATGACATATCAAATGTTTAAACTGAGAAAATGTATAATTTTAAGGGAAAAATAAGTTGATTTTAAATTTCATGGTATCAACACATCTCAAAAAAGTTGGGACAAGGCCATGTTTACCACTGTGTGGCATCCCCTCTTCTTTTTATAACAGTCTGCAAATGTCTGGGGACTGAGGAGGCAAGTTGCTCAAGTTTAGGAATAGGAATGTTGTCTCATTCTTGTCTAACACAGGCTTCTAGTTGCTCAATTGTCTTAGGTCTTCTTTGTTGCATCTTCCTCTTTATGATGCGCCAAATGTTTTCTATGGGTGAAAGATCTGGACTGCATGCTGGCCATTTCAGTGCCCGGATCCTTCTACGCAGCCATGATGTTGTAATTGATGCAGTATGTGGTCTGGCATTGTCATGTTGGAAAATGCAAGGTCTTCCCTGAAAGAGACGACGTCTGGATGGGAGCATATGTTGTTCTAGAACTTGGATATACCTTTCAGCATTGATGGTGCCTTTCCAGATGTATAAGCTGTCCATGCCACACGCACTCATGCAACCGCATACCATCAGAGATGTAGGCTTCTGAACTGAGCGCTGATAACAACTTGGGTTGTCCTGGTCCTCTTTAGTCCGGATGAGATGGTGTCCCAGTTTTCCAAAAAGAACTTCAAATTTTGATTCGTCTGACCACAGAACAGTTTTTCACTTTGCCACAGTCCATTTTAAATGAGTCCTGGCCCAGAGAAAACGCCTGCGCTTCTGGATCATGTTTAGATATGGCTTCTTTTTTGACCTATGGAGTTTTAGCCGGCAATGGCAAATGGCACGGTGGATTGTGTTCACCGACAATGTTTTCTGGAAGTATTCTTGAGCCCATGTTGTGATTTCATTACAGTAGCATTCCTGTATGTGATGCAGTGCCGTCTAAGGGCCCGAAGATCAAAAGGCATCCAGTATGGTTTTCCGGCCTTGACCCTTTACGAACAGAGATTGTTCCAGATTCTCTGAATCTTTGGATGATATTATGCACTGTAGATGATGATAACTTCAAACTCTTTGCAATTTTTCTCTGAGAAACTCCTTTCTGATATTGCAGCATTGGGGGCAGCATTGGGGGAATTGGTGATCCTCTGCCCATCTTGACTTCTGAGAGACACTGCCACTCTGAGAGGCTCTTTTTATACCCAATCATGTTGCCAATTGACCTAATAAGTTGCAAATTGGTCCTCCAGCTGTTCCTTACATGTACATTTAACTTTTCCAGCCTCTTATTGCTACCTGTCCCAACTTTTTTGGAATGTGTAGCTCTCATGAAATCCAAAATGAGCCAATATTTGGCATGACATTTCAAAATGTCTCACTTTCAACATTTGATATGTTATCTATATTCTATTGTGAATAAAATATAAGTTTATGAGATTTGTAAATTATTGCATTCCTTTTTTATTTCCTTTTACTCTCAATTTGTACAGTGTCCCAACTTTTTTGGAATCAGGTTTGTATATATATAGATATAGATATAGACATTTAGATATAGATATATATAGGTCACATTGATCTCTATTAGAAGTGCAGCTGCAGAGTTTAAAATCTAAGATGCCTTGTGTGCATAGTTTCGTTCACTACCAGTGTTACACCACAAGAGAGCACTAAATCAGTGCACTTAATGTAATTGGCTTCTGTGTGCTGGAGTTTTCACTATACTTAAACCATATACATTTCAGATGTATATACAGAGTATTATTCGATTATTAATGTATTTCTTGTTTTTAAATTCCTCACCTAATACAACTTAATGTGTTTGTATTATTGGCTGAGTGCATATCTTTAATGCGTCTTTAATTCATTTATCTCCTTTCTGTAGTGAGTCAAATTATGTTGATGTCTTAAAATGTACACATTATTCCCCTTTTAGCTGTTTTTATTTGCTGATATATTTTCATTTCTGATTTTTTTCTGCTCATAAATGTTACTTTAGCTTTTTAGCACTTTATTTCATTTCAAATTGTCTTAAAATGTTGTTGTTTTTACACACACAAACACACACACACACACACACACACACATATATACATATATATATATATATATATATATATATATATATATATACACACATACATACATACAAAAACAGGGTGAAAAGGGTCTCGCAAAGGCATAAACAAGAATATTCATGAAAAATGTAATTAAATGTGAATTTCCCACAGTGTGGAAAGTGTGCGCCTTATGACACCTTAACTGTGTGTACATCCTCAAGCTAACAGATACAATCACACACACACACACACACACACACCCCAGAGACCATTTTGCCTAGAGCTCACTTATTTATCATACAAGCATACTGCACACACACACACACACACACACTCACACGACTGTGGTCACGTATCTTCTATCTTGCTCATCCTCATCTTAAGGCAACATTGTGTGTGTTTAAAGCTCTGTGGTCACATTTAACCCTGATTATTGTCTGTTTACATGATTGAGAATTAATTTCATGTAATGTAATGCATGAATGCACAATACTGGATATCAAGTAAATCCAGTCCTTTCACTCATATTTGTTTTATTAAACAGATATGCTGTTAGTCTAAACTGCAGCCAGACAGTCCTGCACAGTCTTATTTAGCTGTGACCAGGAGGGAAAGAACATTCTGTCCCGAGTGGTGGGAATATCAGGAAACAATGTTTGCTCTAGAGACAGTAATGCCGCTATTTACATGTTAATCTTTGAGAGATCAGCTGCAGCATGCCAGAAAGAGAAGGAAGCCTAATTCTGTTTTATTTTCAGTATACAGATCAGGTGCATGTTATTAAATCATTTCAAAATGTATTATATATACACCAGTATCACTCTTCACACTTTTAATCTTTGTACACTATAGCATCTGAAAAGTAACCGGAAACACATGGGTTAGTGATGGGTAATCTGCTAATAATAATAAAGCTCTACTTGACTTTCCATAATCAACAGAGCCTAACAAAATAACCATTGCGTTTCTCTGGAGCAGTTAGCTGCAGGTCTCACAGTACTTGGGGGGTCTGATTGTTCCATTTCACTGTGGGTCATTTTGAGTTTCACTATACTGGATGCAAAATTGTCTCCCTACTGGAGACACTGGGATGAGTGATGCATTATTAAACTAGGGCCATCACTAAAATTCATGCATTGAAATTTAAGTACAGTCAAGCTAGTTAGCTACACTACTAGGCACAGATAAAAAGTAGCAAATTACATAGAATTTACTAAAGGGGGTAATATTTTCATAAAGAAAAAAATAGGGTATATACCCCCAGTTTAACAGACAAAGCTTAAGCCTAGACTAAAATGCGTGTTTGAGCTGTTTTAACTGAAAGCAACTTGCACTGACATCTCTTAAAGTATGTCAGTGCCATAAAAGCTATTTAAATAACTGAACTAACTGAACTAAGGCCTAATCCTGGCTTGATCTAAGCCCTGTCTATGAAGCCAGGCCATATACTATCAAATAACATAATTTAGGCCTATGATTTAATAAGATGCATATTTTTGCTTGTTTAACAACAGTTAGGGTGGCAGTATAAAAGTTGAACTGGTCAAAAACTGTTGTACAGTGAATCATTATTGTGAATTATTAGTGAACCATTTTTGTGAATTTGTTCATTTAAATGAATCATACTTTCATGCGAGTGAGAGGAGCATTTGGGATGAACCGATTCACTAGACTTTCCATTGCTACATATTGAAGAGAAGACCATTTATCATGAACCGATTCACTAATAAATCAGACTTTCCAACACTATGTAGAGGTCCATTTAAGATGAGCCTGTTCACTAAAATGAATACATTTTCCATTGCTATAGAAGAACCGTTTTTAGAAGAATGAATCAAACTAGCTACGTATGAGAGGGAAAGAGTTTGCCGTTTGATTATTCCCTCAACCTACTTAATACAGCGATATAACATAGCAAGAAAGCTATGAGAACGCTGTCATGCTGCTATTCACTCAAAAAAATGCTGAGTTGTTTCAACCCATGTTTGGGTCAAATTTGGACAAACCCAACCATTTGGCTTAAAATTTAATTTAAAAATGTAAACCAACAGTTGGGCTTGTCTATATTTGATCCAAACAACTGGAATAACTTGAACTTGAAATAACCCAGCATTTTTAAGAGCTAAGTTAGCAGCATCTGTAGTTTTAGTTAGTCAGTAAGCAAGTAGGACCCAGAACATTATGTTAAATGATGAAAAGTGATGAAGTAACAGCAATCCTGACCATATTAGGTTATTTTGTTATATTTCTTAAGACGAGAAATCTTGCTTCCTTTATGAAGACTTGGACTTATTTAAACAAGGTTAGAACAGAAATAAATTCATGTTACCAAAATGAAGCTTAATCTCAACATTCCTGCTGTTCTGGAAAAATAAACAAACAATGGGGATTCTAAAGTGCTTGAGACCAGGGTCCCTATTCTGTAGAAAATGGATGCATCCTACTTAGCAACTCATTTTAGTGACTAATTGAGTCCCATGTCTAAAAGCACATGTATTCTATATGCTGAAAACTTTTGGTTTAACAGCGAAAAGATACGGGGCAATTTATTTATCAAATTTGCTGAAATAAGTCAGGTTTCCCCATTCATTTTCCCCTTCAGACATAAGTAAATTAAATAAATTAAACCCATGTTCTCTGGGATGAATTCATTGTAATTCTTCTCCAGGTACTTCAAATGCCAAGCTAACAGGGAACATTCTCAGAACTTTGGATAATGTTCTGGCAAGGTTTCAAATTTATGAACAAAATTGTACTAAATAAAGAAATGTTCTTTCAAAGATATCCGGTCTTTAATATTGATGTTCTCAAAACATTAGCACAAAAATATTATGTATACATCATTCATAAAACTTTTTAGATGGATGTTCATCTAACATTTTTTTTTTTTTTAATGTTAGCCAACTACTTGTTTCTAAATGTTTCTAATGTTTGCAAAATGAGAAAAAGTTTTACATTTTTTTTTTTTTTTTTCAGAGAACCTTCAGAAATAACATTCCATAGCTTAATATGACCATTAGCAAATTATTCTTAGAACAAATTTTTGTTGAGTGGCTAAATACAGGTATAAAATTCAAAAAAAAAAAGGCCTGTGTAGTGAATGTGAACAGCATCATGATCAAAAACTAAACTTTTTTGACCGTTATGTCCTTAGCCTATCACATAATGGAGTTTCCTTTGCTTCAAAACTCATGGACAAACAATGATTGTATCATGTCAGTGTTTGGGATATTATCAAGCACATCAGTGTTCTATGTAGTTTCCTCATGTATACAGTCCTTTCGAGATGCTCAATGTGGGTGGTAGCTTGCCATTTAGCCGGCAGCTGTCACCTTGCAACTCTAGTCACTAGTGAACCTTAGCAGGGTTGAGTCAGAACTTGAATGGGAGGCTCCTATGTACATTTATAACACTATACTTAGTATTGTATTACCTTTTCATCAATTTACAAAAGAAAATATTTAACACTGCTGTGAGGGTGTTTCTAATACAACGGCTGTTGGAGTGATGGTAATATTGGCATCTTTCTCTCTTTATCTTTCTCTCTTCTGACTGCCGTTATCAGTCGCTCTCTGTTTTTTTCCCTCTTTTTGAAGGTTGTGAAATCAGTATTGTTGAGTTTATCTTTTGCTATTTGAGAAAATGGGGACACAAAAATATATATTTAATGTATTCTCTTATATCGAATTATAATTACTTCCGCTTCGAGAAACCCAGACACATGAAAAGGGTCAGGGGCACTGTATTGTAAAAAGGCACTGTGCTTCAGATGAGATGTTGAACTGAGATCCCGAATCTTTGTAGTCATAAAAAATCCCAGGTTGTTTCTTAACATCAATATGGGTTTAACCTGATGCCCTAGCCAAATTTGCCCAATAGCCAGTCACGGCATGTCTGTAAGGTCCAGTGGGGCAGTGCCCCCCCATAATATTCATCTAAAACAGAGACATCTTTGTAAACTGAATCAATAATAAATAGTAAATGTGTTCAGAACTCTGGAACATACATTTTTTTTTCTGATTTTCTAGACTATTTTAAGTGGTTAAGCGAGCAGGATATATTAACATTTAACGAATGGCTTCGGCAGGCGTGTATTAGCCTACTAAGTGGGGCTACAGCGCCCCACAATTTTCCAGTCTGTGGTGAAAAATGGAACTGCAGCCATTCGGGCAGATTTCAGACTGCTCCTCTTGTTTGTATGTCATCTTATAAACCTCGCTCCAGATCAAGATGATTTCAGTCCACTTCAGCTATGTGTATATTTGTCTGCATCAGGTCAGAAACATGTCTGTTCTTCCTATGTGGAGCAGCGTATCAAATTAATTAAAGAATAAATCTTTTAGTTTAAACGTGCTCTGTTGTGTTTGTTTCATATTTAAGAATACACATTCTTTCCCTCATTGGAATTCCTCCACAACGTGTAGAAAACAACATTCGCAATAAATAGTATATTAAGGCAAAATAGCGTTTTATGTGTGTGTTGTGTGAACTTAAAGGGATAGTTCACCCAAAAATGAAATTCGTGTCATCATTTGCTCACCCTCAAGTTGTTCCAAACCTGTATAAAAATACTATGGAAGTCAATGGTGCCACAAAACTGTTCAGTTTCCCACATTCTTCAAAATATCTTCCTATGTGTTCAGCAGAACAAAGAAATTTGTACTGGAACAACCCGAGGGTGAGAAAATGATGACAGAATTTTAATTTTTGGGTCTCTTTAAAGCCTGTCAATCAACATTAGAGTCACCCTCTGCCTGTTCTGCGTGTGTTCAGCGATCACAATATAAAGCTTATAAAATGTTTATCATAAACTGGCGCTAAAACCTGTAATCTGTCCTACTTAAATTTACGGTCAGGAGCTGCCACTGGCCTTCTAACCTTCTTCACCTATGAACTGGTCACATCACTTGTTCCTTATTCAGTCTCTGCTCAGCTTAAGGGACATTATAGCCTAATATTAAAGTGATTTTTCTCAAGAAAACAAATATAATTTCTGTGTATACTTAGCAGTGCCTCCAAGGCAAGATCAATTATCACAGTGAAACACAAAGTTATCAACCAAAACAGATGGTATAAAAAACTTTATTACAGGAAAAAGCAGTCATGTTGCATGTAGTAAGGGCCACTGCTTATGGCATTAAGGGCCACAGTCCTAAGGCATTAAACACCATGAAAATATTTCTTATTAGATTCAAATGGGGCAAACAATTGTTTAACCATATTATTTTATTATTGGATAATTTTATTAATGTATTCTTATTATTATTTTATTACTTGTGATGTTGCTCATGATGTTGTATGTTTTAAAGATCAAAATTTTTCACTGGAGGTGTATAATGCTTTAGAGGCAGCCAGGTCTGATGTGGTACACCAGTGTGCATTCTTCAGGATGGTGGGGGTTTTGCTCTCTGCCGATATTCAGGGATGTGGTGCAGAATCCACCCGGCAGGGGCCAGGAGGGCAACGGCAAACACAGACATAATCAAGAAACTTTGCTGCAGAAAAACACAGGAATATGCAAATGAAATTGAACAGCTTTACATACTTAGAGAATTTTAACCAATATTTCATTCAAAACAGTAATATTGTGAAATAATAATATATGCTGTTTATATTATTAATAATAATAATTAAAACTGTTTTCTATTTAAATATATTTTAAAATGATTTGTCCAATGTATTAGAATTGACTAAATGAAATGCAGTTATCTCTGGAAGTAAGACTCAAAAAAGACCATCCAGAAAAAGAGACAAAATATCATTTGAGTTGAGATTTTTCTACAGTGCCGTCTTTGGTCTCACTTGATCCTTCAGAAATCATTCCAATATGCTAATCAAGAAATCATTTCTCATTATTATCAATGTTGAAAACAGTTCAATGCTGCTTGATATTTTTGTTGATTTTTTTTCTGCTCAGAATTCTTGAATAGAAAGTTCATAAGAACTGCCTTTATTAGATATAGAAATCTTTTGTAAAATTATAAATATCAATACTGTCATTTATGTATTTCATGCATCCTGGCTGAATAAAATAAGTAATTTCTTTAAAAAAATATGATATATCTATGATATATAGATATAGATATAGATATATATGTTTATACATCTGCATATAAAATGATACCAAAAATAGAAATAATAATAATAATAATAATACAACAGGGCATATGAGTAAATAAATAACAGGGACATTTTATAGACCAAAAATTAAAAGTGTCACAGAGCATCTTCAAAAAACTTCTAAATTTGATGTTTTAAATGTTTACTTGACATTGTAATTCTGTTCTTCTCCAAACACAAGGATTATGTTCTACAATTCAAGGAGTCATCCGAGCTTATCTCATTATCTCCATTGACCTCAGTTAAACTAACTTAGGCTGATACCATGAATCTTTGCAACCTTTTAGGATTTTGTAATTATTTCACTCACCCCAGGTCCGATCTTGCTTTTGGGTGGCTTGCTGTAGATGCTGGAGTTGCGTTTCTGGACAATATCCCTTGCCCTGCAGACTGTCACGGGCTGCACAGCTCCCCTCAGAAAGGCCAGCATCCCACCAGCTGTAAGGGTCAGTCTGGATGCGTCTGAGAGAGAGAGAGAGAGGTTAAGGGAGAAGGAAAAAGGGGATGTTCACTGAGTGCAACCGCTGGGTTTCCTGCCTCAGGACTGCTGAAGAGAAAATAGATGTATCCAGTCATATTATACACTTTATCTCCCAAAACCAGCCCACTCTTTGGGAGGGGCCTAGACAACACGACCACCCATCCTGTATACAAACTTTTCGTTAATGCCCTTTTGACAAGATATGAAATGAAACAGTAGCATACAGGGCCCTATCCACCATAGACACCATTATTACTTTATTCATGTAATTCATAACTGAATGTGATGAGACAAGAAACGTTTTATATATTGGACATACAAATAAGATTGAATTTGTGTGTATTTCAAAATAAAATACTATTTGTAAACAATTTTAATTGATTACTTCAACTTCAATAAACCAGGAACTTTTACCATTCTTATTTCTTTTCCCCCCTTAAATCGCTTTTAATCCTTTAATTACTTAATTCCTTAAAAAAAAAAAAAATAAATAAATAAAGTTCAAGACATGGTTGCCACATTGGTAGCTTATTACATCATAATTTATCAAAGAACCAAACTTGACATTGTCCTTGATTTAATGAGTTACATCAACTCACGTTGGTCCATAAAATTATAAAAAGCTTGAACTTTTCCACAGATGATGGACAAATCACATTTGGCTTTTAATATAATGCTCCACAGACCATAACTGTTTTGTTCTACAATTAATGTCTTTTGTGATTTACACCATGGTTTGCAGCCACTGTTTGACAGCACATGAGTTCACAGGAACATAGGAAGTCGAGAAACACCTGGCTCTCTGCTTAGTGTGCATTTTAGAGCTGTGTCCAGTACAAAGAGTTACAAATTACAAGAGATCTGATTAGAGGAGCAGATTACAGGGAGATAAAAGTGCAGAAAGTAGTGCAGCTGGCTGTGTGTTCTGTCAGCTGTCAGTATGGCCTGTGTGGTATTGCACTTTATTCATGCTGGTGATCACATTACAGAGGCTGGTCTTTCATGTTGGAACACCGCTTGCCATTCAACACTTCCACAGTGTATCCACAGTGGATACATCCTACTCATTGTTTGGTTTACTGGGTGTGAAAACCATTAAACCTGTGATCTGAAACAAGAAGGGAAAAGCATCCTTGCTTTTTGAAATCATAAGCTCATACCAACCTTTGTTGGTGATAGTGAGGGGTGTGTATAAAGTTATTGAAATTACAAATAATATTTTTTCAATTTAATCCACATTTGCATAAATTTAATGATTTAAAGATTATGTATGACGTCATGAAGATTTATGAGAAATGATAGGCCATCCATTTGAAGCCACCTAGTGGACAAGAGATCAGTAGTGTTGTCGCCATCCTATGGGAAAAGTCTGATGAGTAAAGAAAGAAAGAAAGAAAGAATTATATTATATTATAGCTATTATATTATAAAGAATTTGTAAGAATTAATAAATTCGAATAATATAGAGCTAATATCATAGAATATTATAATAAGTTTATATTATAACATATATTATTATATAGCTTTATTATTATAAGACAATGTATAAGAACAGAATTTATTTGTTATAGAAATTTGTCTTTACTGCCTCCTTTGTTCGATTCAAGTATTAACAAAATACTTTTTTTTTTTTTTTTTTTTTTTTTTTTTTACTTTTAAACGATAGTGTGTAGATATATAAAAACGAATTATTAACTGAAAAAATCACCTTTAATGTATATCTTCGTTTCGTTACATTTCGACATTATTGTCTTATCTAGCCCATAGGTCCAACCAACGCAGAGGATTGATTGGACCTTTTCCTTGTGTGTCTCATCTGAGCTCGAGCAGATAGATGGCGTAGCGACATTGCTAACCGAATCCTGACGCTTAGCCCTCCCCTCATTGTTTTACTGAATAAGAGGAGGATACAACACTACATGTAATATTTGCTCACGGGAAACTGAAAGCGAAGAGCACAGACTCTAATTGAGCTGTTTTGTTGTTGAACGAGGTATTAAAGCGAGTAATGTAAGACGGATGGTGTAACGTTAAAGTACTAGCAGCCTGCTAGCGCTTCATATATGTGTTTGTATGTGTGTATGTGTGTGTGAACCCGGGACGCGCAGAGGCTTTTTTTTTTTTACTCAATAACACTCTACGAAAGAAAAGTGCGAGCAAATTTGCTCGGCTAAGCAAATATCAAAAGTCGCTGGCTTGGATTTTGGCTCGTTTTATGAGCAAGAAGAGAAGAGAGGAGCAGTAAACTTGACTCAGGTAGGGTTGAATGCCTTTTTTTCTCTCCTTTTTCGCTTTGCTTGCTAATCTGCCATGGCGAGCTGCTGAATTAGCTACATTTACAGTTATGCCTTGTGTATTTAAACCACAACAGTCCTTGACTGTTTATTCGTAATGTTAGTTATTATAACCTGATAAACTTCATATAGTAACATATTTCACTCTTCCACACATAACTAGTAAGCAAAGCTTAGTTATTATGGTTAGCTTGCATGCTAAACCAAAAGAAAACATTAACACCACGCAAGTTCTTTAGTTTATTACATAAAGAGGTTGAAACAACTAGATAAGCCGCATTTTGATAACTTTTTCACCCAAAGGAACTGTTAAAAACCACCTGAATGCTAAATGCACATAAAGCTAGGCTAGCTGAGTATGCGTAGTTTGCAGTTATTACAGATGTAATGCCTTCATGTATGCGGACACGTCATTTAATAAAGGGGAAGATTCATACTAGGAATAAGCTTGTCTGCTCATTCGGAGCTGTCAATAGCCACCAGCATGCTGTAACCAGTTTCAAATATGTGACTTGCTTGATTAAGGAGATGCTCTTCCAGTTGCCCAGCATAGCATATAGATACTAATGAGTTCAAAAAGCGTACTTGGCATGTTAGAGATGCTTCTGCTTGTAAAAAGCTTTTATAGTTCCCTCGAGAGAGCTTTTTTGCATCATCTAACAGGTCCTCCCTCATTGACCTGACTTTATTTGTATTTAGAAAAGAGGCTACTGCACGCTGCCTTATTTTGGACCTCTGTAATTACACAGGGCATTGTTTAGGAAAATTAGTGGACAGGAACATATTCCCCCTGTCTTTGTCTTGACTGTTTATTTCCTCTGGAATTCTGGAAGTCATCAGGGTCTAATTAAAGGCAAAGTTTTAACTGATGACCAAATTGGTTTACATCAAGTCCCATCCTGTTTGGCCCCCATGAGTTCATTCACCTTTACAGTGTCTCTCAGTTTCCCACATGGAGCCTTTTTGACTCCCGTGTTCCCAGGAGCCTTAAAATGTGTTGTGAGATTGTGCTAATGAAGAATTGTTTTGCAACCCAAATTGCTTTCTTTGTGATAATGGAGATATCACACTGCAAATTATTTGGAGCTGTAGGAAGTATTCAGGGATTTCGAGTGTCTTGATTATCAGATGTCCCCCAAGCATGAGTACAGACGGTGTGATTTACTGATAGCATCGTGCCTGCCCATGAGAATCAAAGGTAAACGTTCTAATGAAAAAAAACCCACACCAATTCTATTTGGCATTATCTGCCGCTGGTTTGTTGAGAGAATGCCACCCTTAATATAGCTCAATCAGCAGCATTGTTGTTCATCAACGTGGCTAATTCAAGAAACATTTGAGTGAAGAGAGCAGTTTGTGGTTTGGGTTCTGCAGTATGTTGTAAACGTGTTGTGACTGTGGTGGATGTGTAGGGGTTTCCCCCTCTTTTTTTCATTTTCCTGTGATGTAGGCCATCCTTTCCTCTACTGCCGTGCTGCAATATGTGCTTGTGCCAACAGTTAAGTCAGATTTACGTCTGACGGTGCTGCAGTTCTGTGTTAAAGGGATAGTTGACCTGAAAATGTGAGTTCTGCCATTTATTTTCTCATCCTCGTGTCATTTCAAAACATGTATGAAATCTTTTGAAGAATTTTCATGAAGATCAGTGACCACAGCACTATAAAAGTTGTCCTTATGACTTGTGATTGTCATATGATTTTAAAAGTCATCATTCACTGATAATCTTCCCTTCCAGTGAGATTATAATTTACAAACTGCTGAGACCAGATCAGTACAATTTGTGAATTGGGTCAACTAGTTAATTGCAAAGAATCAGCTTTTATTCACTGATCCAGTTCCCAATGATTTGTTTGCTGCAGTTTGAGTTATTACCTTAGTGAATAGAGCAGTTCAGGTATGACTTCACTTTGTAGGCCAAAACGCGGATGCGAGTTAGCATTTTAGCACTTCTGGTTCCATCGCCCCGAAGTCTGTGTTTTTTTTTTGTGTTTTTTTTTTTTTTATAGGATTTTGGTTAAATGGCTGAAATAAGGTCTGTGGTGAACACAAGCTCAAGACACTTTCACATTTTATTCTACAACATAAAATACGTCCGTATTACCCCACTCATGATTTTTATTTATTTTTTTTTTAAGCTTTTATTTGTCTTGAAAAAAGTGGTTGCTAACAAGTGGCTAAATGGGACTACACAGGCAGTCGGGTACATTAAACGTCATGACGCCGAAAAGGTAAGCTCAGTCTGCTCATAATTGTGTACTTATAAACTAATCTAACTCAAATGTTTTTTGATTAAATTGTCGTAATGTTAGGGATGGTGACGTTGAAGTCAAGCGACCATGGTGTAGTTCGTTTATAGCCTACCTTTAGCTTTTTACTTCTGGCGACTGCATTTAGGCTTCAAAATTCATAAGTTATGTTCATCTGTGAAAAAGCGTTTAATTATCATAAACCTTTGTTGATCACAGAGCTTGTTTAATCTTGTTTAATAATCCAAAAGCCTATGGAAAAATCATATTGGGTTTTTGTCGAGGAAACCAGTTTGATGCTAACTGCCAGTTGGCCTACAAGTGATGTCATACCTGCACCACTCTTTAAAGTCAGCATGAAATTAAAATTGACCCTATTAACTTTGTTAGTGCATATTACTAGTCTTGTGGTGAACAATTAATGCATGCAAGTTGATACACAGAAAAGATTTTTGTCGTGGTAATCTTTAATTAAAATCTGAAAAGTTACTTCCGGTCTGAAATGGCGTTCCTTCTCTGATGACGTCAGTTTGACGGCTTGGGTTGAAAACACTTAAACCACTCAAGATTTTTAGATTAACCACTTTTTAAATAGAACCACTCAAGATTTGAGACAAGATTTTTACACACTATTTTTAAGAAATCCTCAATGGCGAAATACATGACTAGAAAAAATATTCTGCAGGTGTATTTGAAATGTTTTAACTAATCATCTTGTAATGAATGTCATTTCAGTTCTACTTTGAGTATGAATTATCATATGCAGTAAAAGACAACAATACTCAAGTACTGTAAAACGTTTTGCCACTAACTCAACTAACTGACTTCTTCTGTATGATTACAGTCTCTTCAGATCTTACTGTACATGATTTATGAGCTTCTACAACTTTTGACCTCCTAACTGATCTCCTTTCCACAAACTGATCATAGAAATAAAAACGGTATAAATAAAAATGTTAACACTTTACAATAAGGTCTCATTTATTAACATTAATGTATTAACCAACATCAACTAACAATGAGCAATATATTTGCTACAATATTTATTAATATTTGTTAGTTAATAAAAATAGTCATTCATTGTTAGTTCATGATAGTTCACGGTGCATTAACTAATGTTAACAAATGAAACCTTATTGTTTGTGCTTAATAAGATTAAGAGAAAACTGTTATTCATTTTTTATGGTAACACTTTACAATAAGCGCAACCATAATCACACTCTCTCTATATTCAAAGTGCAAATAAGACCAAATTTTTCTATGATACAGAGCTGAGAGATGGTTACAACTACACTGCCCAGCCTAAGATAGCTTTCATATTGAGAGATATCTGTATTCATCAGGGAGCCGCTTTCAAAATGCGGGGTATTGAAATTGCATTTGAATGCGCTCTCGCGTTTACTTTCACTTTCACACTTTTACTTTCTGTAAATATGGAGCGGTGGCGACCGTTATCCAACTGAATTAAATGTTTTTTATTTAAATACAAAGCAAAATGACAGTGGAGGTGTAATGTAAACGTAGCGGTGGCATATTCTTTCCTAATCATCCTAACACTCTGTCATGGCAACATCACGAGACTACTTTTCGCCTCAACGAGAAATCTCGTCACATATTAGTCTCGCGAGATCTCGTGACATGAGCTCTCGTCACACCCCTAGCTGCTTATGTTTTTTTTTTTTTTTTTTTTTTTTTTTTGCGAAAAGCACAATGCATAGTGTGCATGGAATCTGATGAAACATATGGGAGGGCTCAACAGTAAGGATTTTTTTCTTTCTTACTGCTGGCTCATTTGGGCCAGTAATTCAGATTTTTACTTGCCCTGCCAGTATTTTAACTGACTCCACCAGATGATACAACATGATACAATTTATTTTTAATGACGTCTGTGTATGGGGTCAGAAAATATTTTTCATTTTTATTAAATGTCATGTTTTGACAGCAAAAAATTGAGTTTCTAATTTTAAATAGTAGCTTGCTTGACTAAATATTTACACTACAGTTCACAAGTTTGTAGTCAGTAAGATTTTTTTTTTTTTTTTTGAAGAGTCTTTTATGCTCACCAAGGCTGCATTTGATCAAAAATACATTAAATGCACCCCCCCCCCCCAGTTTTTTTTTCAAGATTCTTTAAATAGAAAGCTTAAAAGAATAGCATTTTTTTTAATTAGAAATCTTTTGTAACATTATGAAGATGTCTATTCTGAATAAAAGTATTAATTTCTTTAAAATTTTCTCCATTCATTCTGTTAAACCTAACTTGGCGTCATTAAAAAGCAGAATTCGCAACTCATGTAATTTGTGACAAATGTTTAAGTTTGCAAGACTTGAAAACACATGTACACGATCAGGGAATGCAAGATGTAGTGACAATGCAGCACACTGACCTGATAGGACAAGTGACAGTTCTGCCAACTGTCCCGAAACTCTCTCCCACTGTGGACCGTCATGCCATCCTCATTCTTGAGTGCTGCCTGTGGGATAACTGCTTCACAGCTGACAGTAGATCCAGTCAGTCCATCAAGAATCGTTATGAAATCTTTTGCTGTTATGAATTAGTTCACTGTCTTTCTGTAGCAATGTGCCAGGGTTTTGCAGACTGTACTTGTGTACAATGTAACCTGAGGAGCTTGCCAATTTTATAACCTTGAAAAGTATCAGACAACTGCAAATCCGTTTGTATCGATTAACTGCGCCCCAGGTATGATTCAAAAATAAGGTTTTATTGGGCTTTTGTTTACAACACGTCCATAATCTTAAAAATAATCTTATCGCAGCGAAAATATGATGATCTTATGAAATATTGCTCATGTCCTCATGTTCAGTACAATGATGTTTCAGCTCATTTGGCTTGTGCATTTCAGACAAACAAGGAAATCTGCATTATAAAGGCTGGGTCCTTATACATTTGGACTTTGCTGACATAATTGCTATAATGGTTTGCTTTTTTTTTTTCAACATTAAGCCAAAAAAATGGTAGTTGGCTGATGGATGTAGAAATATGAATAAAATATTTTTTTTTCAGTCTGCAGTCTTTGAAGGTCCCTGTAGTTCCACAAGCACACTGACTTGACCTCTGGCTGCTGTCACTGGAGAGAGAAATTGGATGGGGAAAGGAAAGTGGGACATGTTTTCATTTTCCACTCCCCCTTGTTGTCCTTGGCAACCACTTTTTTTTTTTCTTTTCCCCCTTCCCTTAAAATGACAGGCTGACTCAGGTCCCAATATTTCACCTTGTCCAAGGGGTTGTTTGAGCTCTCTTTCTCTCTCTCTCACACACACACACGCACGCACACACACAGAGGAATTAAGTGCTCACTTCCTTTGTCTACCCCTCATCACCATGCACTAATGAAACCCAGTGCTGTTCAAGACCAAGACTGCAGCAGTGAATTTATTTCAAATGCTGGAAGTGAGCTCCAATGCTGTTTCACTCATTCTCATAGAATTGTCATTCTCTGGATCTGCCCTATCTTACAAGAGTAATGCTGCATAATAAAAAGTGATGGTAAATTACAGCAAGTAGGGGGTTTACTACATGAGCCACTTCCTGTGTCTGTTAATTTGCAGGTTGACATCACATGTAGCCATTATTCATTGAGATATTTTTGACATTTCAGGAAGTTTATTTTTGTGCTTCACATTGAATCAAACTCCGAATACAGAGCATAGCTGTATGATTTATTTCCTTTTTTCACCCTAAAGTCCTTTTCTTTTCTTTTTTTTTGGACTATATTGAGCATTTGTGGTTCAGTGGTCACACAACTAGATGTCGACCGATTGGTTTTATCAATTAATCGGCACCAATAACCAATTGCTGGAACAATCGGATGGGCTTTGAAGACCCTAACAATCCTCGATCATGTCAAATTGTCAACAGTAAAATCCTGATAAATGAACAATCTATGTACAAAGAATGGGCCTGAGGCCTGGGACTTTATGTTGTTGATTTATTATGTTTATATGCGGCAGTCATCCATGAGGGGCTGCTGCTTTACTTTCATTTTGTTGTTTGTTTATTTTGTGATTAAAATAATCGTTTGCCGGTTCCCGCCTTCTTCTCTTAAACATTGTTACACTAGTGTCTAAAAAAATAAGAACTAGCAGCATGTAAGTGGATACTAGTACGTTTTAATGATTAAATGTTAAAACGGCTTGCCATAGGCCTGAGGGTTGTATCAATCATTGAGGAATATTGCATTGCAATCTAAAGTCTCTAAGTTAACTCTCATTCAACATTACCTCTGTGGCTTGACATCACTCTTGAATGAGACCTCAGATCTTGCAGGCTTTTATTCATTCATTTTAAAGGCATGAAATAGGCAAAAGTGGTTTGTTGGAGTGTGTGTTCACAAACCACAACTCACTGCTGGAATGCCCTGCTTGGAGAGTTGCGGTCAGGGTATTTAGTTTTTTCTTCTTTGGCCCAGACAGATGAGTTATTTGCATTTACTCTGATTAAATCAGCTTTTAATTAAGTTGTGTTATCGAGATAAAAAAGGTGCATAATATTTATTTTTTTAAAATTTAAGGTTTATATATTTTTAGCACTGACACTTTTAATTGACATTAGCTGTTTGGGTTTGTATGCATGGTACAGAGTCAGACCCTGAAAAAAGCTCATGCCCTTTAAAACACAGCCAATATAGTTATACACTAACAGATGGGCATCTTTGGCTGTTGCATTTTCTCACACTGTTTTTTTTTTTTTTTTTTTTTTTTGCAGTCTTATTTAAATGCCCCTGATGAAACCCATCCAATCTGGGTCAGGTTACCTCAAAACTAGACTAATGATACAGGGCTTCCTTAAGATTACCTAGTCATTCAGGCAACTTACAGTTGATTTTGAAATATGTAGATTTGCAAACTGCTAATGCTCAGTTTGAGTTTTGTTAGTTGGCGATGTTTTGCACACATAGCCTAATAGCTTTTCTAAATGTTACAAGTAGACAAGACTATCCACATGGCCGTCTAAAAATGCATGGCTAATTCTAGGCTGTAGTCTCAGCAGGGATTTCAGAAGCGCTTTCCAATAAAGCTTTAATTTTTGACTGACTGGCTTTCTGATGGCACTGACAGGAGGTTCTCAGTGACCCATTTAAGGTTTTTGATAATGCATTAGCAGTCTGCCCCACATCAGGCTTCACTGAGACTCCACGTGCCACTGAGATGATGGTGAAAACTTCTCTGTCAGACACACACAGACTCTGAGACACACTGTGACTCCTGGTCATCCTTCTCAACACAGGCTTTGTCTTTCCTGTGTGTCTATGCCTAAACTGGGATTATGAGTACATTATGAGGAACAGATTGTACTTGTTTACAATAATGCTTAATATCACTTCAGTATTGTTCACAGGTCAGTACACAATAAAAGAAGGTATAATGTCCTTGGATTTACTTTTAAGTAAACACTAATTTTACTGAGTAATGAACATGATTTATATCGCTAGCTTCTGTTACCCCAAGTCTACATAGTTTGTGCAAGTATTTAGATGTTGTATTCCTGCATATTCAATATTGTCTGGCACACAGACAGGTAAAGGGGAGAAGCAAACGACCCTCTAAGGACTAAGGGTGTTACGGTTGTCGATTAAAAAAATCAAACTGTGCCGTTCTCCACCCACACTTGCACCGCGGTTCATCTCAAATCTGAAAACGCATACACAGTTCAACGGTTTGTTGAAAATAAATAAAACAGACAGACAGAGTTAGGCTAATGTATGTTTCTGTCAATGGATACACATTCTGGCTTCCCCTAAACTTCAATGCAAGTGCCGTATGCCCTCATACAGTCAAACAAAAATGTATTCAGACACCTTGAATATTTCATTCATTATTACAGTGTATTCACTATAGTTTTAGAAAATGTTAATAAAATATGACAAGATCTCAGAGTTAAACTTTGTCAGAAAAATTTAATCTTAATTATGTCAGATAACACTTAATTTGTATCGAATCGTGACATGAGTGTATGGTTACACCCCTAATAGAGGGATAAAGTGCTTTGCTCAAAGTCACAATAGTGCGAGCCAGGGCTAACAATGTGCCAGGCAGAGCCAGTAGCCTTGAACCTTGAGCCGCGAGGCCAAAATCAAGCTGCGTTTCTACTGTCAGGCCAGTAGCCCACAGCGCTACCCTAAAACCCACTCTTAAAGGGTTAGTTCACCCAAAAATGAAAAATGAAAATGTCGTTCCAAACCCGTAAGACCTCCGTTCACCTTCGGAACACAGTTTAAGATATTTTAGATTTAGACCGAGAGCTTTCTGTCCCTCCATTGAAAATGTATGTACGGTATACTGTCCATGTCCAGAAAGGTTATAAAAACATAATCAAAGTAGTCCATATGACATCAGTGGGTTAGTTAGAATTTGTTGAAGCATCAACAACTTTAGTTTTTATTTTTGTACCAAAATGTATTTTTGAAAGCTCTTGGACTAAATCTAAAATATCTTAAACTGTGTTCCGAAGATGAACGGAGGTCTTGTGGGTTTGGAACGACATGAGGGTGACTCATTAATGACATAATTTTCATTTTTGGGTGAACTAACCCTTTAACACGCCTCCTTGGAACAAATGTCCAACAAACCATCCATTTCACCAGCATGGGTGTAGCTGACTGAAAACTAGCTAGATCGCAAAATGAGCATGACAGAAGCTGAAAATTGTTTTAAATGTCTTTAAATGTTGAGTTTAGCTCTCTCTTGACTCAGATAAACTCCGCCTTTGTTCATGACCACTCCTCAAAGCCCCAATTTGCCTGCTTTAGACCAAGGTATTTGGCTAGCCAAAAACCCCTGGCCGTTGGCCCCGATCAAGCCCCGAAGTAACAGTTGAAATGTGACTGGCTCTGCCACACACTAGTATGCTCGCTTTTGGCCCAATAGTGGAAATGCGGCTAAAGCTTGGTTCACACTGTGCGATTTTGGGCACGATTTGGTCATCTGAGACAAATTTTGCAAAGTTGTCCGTTTTGACTGTCGTACAGTCTGACATAAATGACAGCTGCCATCCCATAGTGTGACATGAGGATCATGTTTGTACAGTCTGACAAGCAACAATCCAAAAGGACTGTTATAAATCGCACAGTGTGAACCAGCCTTAATGGGAGCAGTCAAAAGTCCCCACCTCCATACAGAGATAAAGTCCT
Source organism: Chanodichthys erythropterus (assembly GCF_024489055.1). NCBI lineage: Eukaryota > Metazoa > Chordata > Actinopteri > Cypriniformes > Xenocyprididae > Chanodichthys > Chanodichthys erythropterus. The sequence continues at coordinate 6,748,116 of NC_090224.1, read as the reverse complement.
GTGATTAGCCTATTACCCTTACTCTACAAGAGAGCCCCCAGCACTCCTCTGCTTCACAGTAATGAGGTATCATGGTCACAATGACTCATCTTAATGAGAACAAAGTCATATGAACAACTTTCGACTCGCCCAGTAAAGGCCTCCTCGCTTCCTTTGTTTCATCTGGATTAAAGCATTTGTCCTGAAAAAGTGAACGCCTACCTGTATATGGACTGGCATATCAGGTCACGCTCAGCACAGAAATACTGCACAAAAGTCTCTACTCAGGGAGGAAGAAGATCCAGTTTCAAACTCATTCTGAACACACTTTAAGTTGTCCATTGTGGTTGGTGTTTTTTTTCTTGGTTCTTGTAAATTGTAAAATAGCATAGAGACCAAAATGCCATCCCAATTTTTCCTCTCTTTGGATCAAGCTCTTAAACTGTGGACTTAGTGGACACAGATGTCAAATAAATTATCATGCTTGTCAGTCCCGTGTTGATCTAATTCTCTGTGGTTTTTAAGAATAGCCAAGGTCCTGCTCTATTTATAAAGACTTGTACAGCAGAGTGGTCTTCAGAAACCGCATGCTGCAGGGTCTGATGGGTATGTTTACATTTATTTATTTGTCTCTTGTACAACACAAGTATTTTGCCGAGACTGATGGTCCAGTAATTACTTCATTTTGATCAGTGGTACTTCACAAGCTTCAGCTATCAGTGACTTTAAAAAAAAGAAAAAAGAGGAATAAAGTACCTATTTAATAATTCATAAATCAGGTTTAAATGGGCAAATTAATAAACATATTTAAAACTTTTATTTATGTTTTAAAATGTGTATTAAAACATTATTAATTTGCTATAAAATTTTAAATGTCCATATATTTTAATTTGTCAATTTTTTCATTTCCATTTTTATGTTTGAATTATTAAATCGATAAGTGTCACTCCTAGTCCTCCATACACAACAGTTTAGAGGCACAATATCAAAAAAGGAGCTTCCAAAGAAATGTATGGTGGCCAAACCACTAAATTTAGTCCGGCTGATTGTGGAAAGTGCAGCTGAAAGCGTAGAGGTAATTACATAGAAAGGACACCATTCATTAAGGTAATTGTCTCTATTGCTTGCGTTTCTCTGTCTTGGTGTTCTGGTGCAGTGAGTGGAAGGCGAAAAATGGATTTCAATAGTTCATATAGTGTGTTTCACATCTGGTTTAGATTTGGCTAGTGCAAAAGAATCCCACACAGGGTTCATTCAGCCCGAGTTTAGTTTAACATTAAGTATGTTTATATGCACTTCGGAAGTTTGATTTCATTCGGACTAAAGCAATAATTTGTCTTTTTAAAATGTCATGTTCTACCAGTCCATTTTTTGTTAAGCTGGACTAACAGATCTAGACAATGCAATAATAGCTTAATTTCATCCAGCAAGACAGAAGTGATATGTGACGTGTTTTTAATCCTTCAGATATTAGATTTATGCATTGTCATGTGTATTTGAACAAAGATGAAAACTGTAGCCCAATATGCAAAAAACAGCTGTAGCTCTATTAACTGCACATGTATACATGCTTTCTGTCTCTAGGTGTTAATGTAATTGAACATATGTTTCATTAATCAAATATTTAGATTTGGGTAGAATAGATTTTGCAATAGCATATTTGCCAAGCTGTCTAAACAATACTGCATTTGCCTCACCATTCCTGGGTTTTAATATCTGTCACTCATGAGGTCTGACTGACAAATCGGACTAACAGTGTTCTAACCACAGCCAAGCTATCTTCCACCGTCATATCATGTGGCTCAGTCAAACATTTGTATGATTTGGGAATTCCACACCGTTCTCCCCCTCCTTTCCTTTCTTCTCCTCCTCCTACATTCATTCATGCATCACTGAAAGGGTCATAGGCTGAGTCTACTGGGAGTGCGAGCTGATGAAAGTCCTTTTAAAAATTGAACAGTGGTGGAGTCTTGCCAAGTAAGGGGACAGAAATTGTACAGTTTTTCAGATTCCTGGTTTTACTTTATAATCTGTTCTATTGCAGTGGCTTAATTCATTGAAAATATTTGGACGCAATAGAAATTTAATTGTGACCCAGTATGCTTTGCACTCTAACGCACTACAAATATTTAGACTACTTAATATTGATGATGATATTGCAGTACACTCATTCATGTTGTCAGCTAAAATGGCAAGGGGTGGTTTTAAAGTATTAACAATAATGCTTGAGTCAGTGAGGTGGTAGATTGCAGTATTGATCATTTGGTTTCTCATTCGGTCCTTCTGTTCTCATCTGTCCAAAAGTGTAGCACTACCGTTTACCTCAATCAAAATGATTAGATAATCCCAACACCCTTCAGCTAGGTCCAGCACTTTATTTGATGTGTATTTGTAAAACTTATATTGTCAAATAAGTAGGCTAAACTACAAATTTATATTATGATTTATTGACTCTAGTCATTTAAAATGTCATGCAGCTTAAAATGAAGTTTTGTTTACACCTTTTTTTTTTTTTTTTTTTTTTTTTTTTTTGGCATATAGTTATTTGAAAATTTAAATTTGTGTGTAGAAAATTCAAATTCGATGTCGTTTTGAATATGCTTAGGACACCAAAATGAGCATGACAATATCTCCAGCCCAAGTTTTATTTATAGTAAAGATGTTCTGAGTCTCATACTCATATGTGTTTGAAGAAATGAATGAAACATGGCATTTCCCTTTTGCGGAAGAGACGGACAGATAAAGATGCTTAGATGAATGGAAAAATGAGCATAAACAGGAAGCAGGCCAATTTGCCACTGAAAGCATAAAACATGCATAATTGTCCTTCTGCCATGTTTGTAATACCAGAGGTTTTAGTGAGTAAACTAGTGAACCATTCTCACGTCAGTGGAACTGTTCTTATGATGATACCATTGAGAAAAGTCTCTTTCTCATGCAGGCTGTAATTATTTCAAGACAAAGGATTTTAAATATTTTATGCCCTGAAACTGTACATGATCTTCTAGAGCCAATTCCATGAAACCCACAGGTAATGTCCAGATCAAATTTCTTCCCACCAAAAAAAGGAGAAAAAAATAGAAATCTTATTTTGCATAAAAAGTAATCTATTATGATCCCTGAACTTTTTACATTGTTAATTTTTCACAAAAAAAAAAAAAAAAATTGAGATTGTGAAACCAGATTTTACCCCCCAATTCTGTACACTATACTGTAATGCATCTGGTATTATCTCTTATGATTTTTAATGATTCTCATATGTTTATTGTATTATTTTAAATCAAAAGTTTAAAATTAAGATTTAATATTGAAATATTTAATTTATAAATTAATTATATTTTGTGTTATTTGAGCATGGGACTGACAATGAGAGGGTACTAATAGTAGGTTAAATTTTATTTATGCAAAATATAATATTTCTTTCTTCCTAATCCTTTTTTTTTTTTTTTTTTAAGGGAGGGCTGGGGTAAAATGTGACCTGGACAGCTTTTTGTGAGATTCTCCCAGTTACATATCACATTTCCATCAATGAATAACCAATAAAACACTGACGTTTCTTCTGTGAACAGTGCTGCATTATTTAGAAGTGCTTATCTGACAAAGAATAAATGAATGCAAAGAATGATGACGGGGGAAAGCTTTGGCTTATGTGTTTGTCAATTCTTTCCCTGACCGCTGTGGCCCAAGCTTAATGAACATCATCATCAGTCAAGATAAATCTATATTAATTACTTTGAAATTCATGCCAAAGACAGTTCTCATATACTCTGTGTATTAACTTGGGAATTTATAGATTATATTGTGCTTTTGCTTTACTTCTGTGATGCCTTTTATTAAAATGAGGAACATCTTGTATCTGTCGTCTGAACATTGATGTGACCCACTACTCCTCTGATGCTTTTTTTGTTCTTTGCTTAGCAACAAATCAGACTTGCCAATTCTGGCATCTATAAAAGGCTACTGGAATGTGGCCAATCTCCTCAGAAGACATCTCATTGTCTTGTGCTGATCTGACCTTTTTAGGTCCCAATTAGATGTTTTATGAAATTATGTTTGCTGAATCTCATATTTTGAGGATGGGTTGTAGGCCGAGTGCTGTGTGAAGCATTCCTCAAGCTCCCTCTGGAAAAGGGCGAGCCTTGTCCGTCAAGGCACAGTGTCTCCTGATGAAATGTCATGCCTCTTCCTCATCAAAAAAAAAAAAAAAAAAAAAGCAGTTTGGGGAGAGAAGGGGGGTATTCTGTCCTTCAAAGGTGCTGGTCTCTTTGTGTTTCGCTCACTGAATATTGTTGGACTTGACAGATAAAATTTGATCGTGTGGCATTTTCACTGTTTCTCTTCTTCGCTCAGCCCTGATGCTCAAATCTTTGTGGAATTCCAGTAGAAAAGCAGGGCAGGGTGGACCAGACGACCTGCAGCTGGCCTGGTGTGGCTTGGCTGTGTCCACGCTCATTAGTTTCACATGAGCCAGACCGCCACCGCTCACAGGAAACTGCCACGGGGTGCCCGTGACCCCTCCCCACCCCCCATCTCTGTCTCCCCACCTCAGAGAGAACTATAGACACCCTGGAACAGAGAGCCCTTTATACCAGTGATTTTCAATGGACATTGCTTATGCTCAGTGGTCTGGTAAAGTGTTGTACCCAAACACATTTAACTTTTCTCTCTCACAGTCTCGTTACTCTCATGACACCGTGCAGACTGGATGTCTTTGGCATTCATGTGTGTAAGTGGAATTTGGGTGCATGTTTATGTTGAAATCAAATGGGATACAACTGGTCCTGTCCAAACGCTACAGGATGAAAATAGCACGAGAACACTAGGAATACATCCTACAATGTCTGTTTGTTGTTATTGGGTCACGAATATGTCGCTGTGATTTGGAAGAATAAAGCTTGATTAGAGGAATATTCAGGCTTCAATAAAAATCAACATTTGTTTATCAGCATAATGTTTATTACAGTTTATTATCATTTTGACTCGTTCCTCATCTTTTTTTACTGGTTACTAGTGGTGGGACAATAAATCGATGCATCGCTCCATTCTGAGATTTTCCGAATGCATCGCGATTCTCTCTCAAATCGATTCTGAGATTAGTTTATAACAGCAAATTTTTAATCGCACGCTCATTCTCACTTGTGCGTTCAGTTGAGTCTGAGAATGTACTTGCACCTCAGAATGCTTTTGTGATGCAAGATTAATGTTAACAGCCCACTGCAAACACCCTTTTTGAGGGTTTATGAATGATTATTTTATAGAAGGTTCAAGTGGTGTGTGTGTGTAAAGAATTGGAAGCAAGCAGAGTACAACTATTTCTAAAGCACGCAGTGCCATCTGCTGTTAAAAACTAAGCTCCGAATCCATTCTAAAAATCTCAATCAATCCAGAATCATTTCTCGATTTGCGGTGCATCGTTTTATTGTCCCAGCCCTTCTGGTTATGGTGAGAAAACTATTTTATAAAAAGAATGTACACTACTGTTCAAAAGTTTAGGGTCAGTAAGGCCCTGATTACACCTAGTATAAGGGTTTTGGTCGACCAGATCACAAGTGGACAGCGTTAAATACAGGTGTAAATGGGGTCTAAAACGTTTTGAGCTGGTCCACTTTCGACCAGAGGTAGTAGAAAATGCATTCGACTGGATTGCTTTAGTAGTGTAGACGGTCATGTGGTTGAATGTGTTCAAACAGCCACAAGACTCCCTGCATACTGACCTAACACATAACATTATGGGAAATGTGCTAGCCAGTCGGGATTTAAACTGTTGGCTGGATATTAGGGCTGTGACGATACATTGATTCTGGGATGATACAATGAATCTGGATCGATCCTGATATTTTTTCTTTAATCGATTCTGAGTTTAGTTTTAACAGCAGATGGCACTCTAAGCTAGTTTTTAACTGCACACTATCAAAAGCTAACCAAGAAGAATTGTGCATTCGGCTACATCATGTTAGTGGTTAAATATACTTGCTCCTCGGCTCAGAATGCTTTTATGATGCGAGGTTTGTAATTTGTTTCAACTAGGGCTGGACGATTAACACGCAGGTGAACGCAGAGTCAACACAGAGATGCGTGTGAGCGGTGAGCCTTGCCCTTGAGTCTTCACTAAACTTTGTCAGTTGTGTGTTACGGTTTGCCGGTTTAGACATTAAAGCGATTCGACGATCGGATGTGTATTATTATATCGAGCTACCATGCTTTTACAGCTGCATTGTGGTACGAACACTCAAACAAAGCGCTGTCCTGTATGGCTGGGCGATATATCGAATGCTTTTGTCACGCGCATTTCGTCAGTAAAGCCGGTTCCCTGATTACCGCTAAATCACCATCACCTGCTTTCAAAGGGAGCGCCATTTAATAGACAGAGCCGTAGTTCACTGACAAGCCACGCAATATCGCGTTCAATATCGACGGCGATTCATATCGATATTGAACGCGATATTGCGTGGCTTGTCAGTGAACTACGGCTCTGTCTATTAAATGGCGCTCCCTTTGAAAGCAGGTGATTTAGCGGTAATCAGGGAACCGGCTTTACTGACGAAATGCGTGTGACAAAAGCATTCGATATATCGCCCAGCCCTACAGTCCTGTGATTTATCACTAAAGTAGCTTAGAAACGCAATAGTTATTATAGCATATATTTTTCTACTTTTGAAGTAAGTATTTTATTTACAACCCACAGCTTCAAAATTAATAGAGAGACTAATTCACACACGCATTCGCTGCCATTACATACTGATACTGTACTAATTTATCTGTATCTGATTTACAACGAGCAGAAATCTGTAAGAAATGTTCAAATAACTGAGCTGTCATGTCAGAGCACTCTTTCAAAAGGAAAAAAATATCCCACCTTTTAATAGTCAAGCATATTAACAGTACAAACATTGTAAGTGAACTATGAGAGCAAAAAACCAAACAAACAAAATAATCCTTCATTTAATCGAGGTTTTGATTTTAGGTCATAATCATCCAGCCCTAGCTTCAACCTTCTCGAACTTTATGAATAATTATTTTAGGTTTAAGTGGTGTGTGTAAAGGAACTGGAAACAGGCAGTGTACGAGTGTTTCTAAAGCACTTATAGTAGTGCCATCTGCTGTTTAAAAACGAAGCTCAGAATCGATTTGAGAGAAAATCGCGATCCATCTGAAAATATCAGAATCACTCCAGATTCTTTGTATTGTGGATCGAGATTCGATTTATTGTCCCAGCCCTACTGGATACAAGTTTAGTTTGAAAATAAAGGTTTTTAAGGAAACCATTCCAAGGCTTTTCTCCTTTTTCTCCAAATGGGTTGAAGGTCTTAATTGAAGTTTCAGAACAGAATCAAAGGGAATAAGGATATTGTCTAGCAAAACGATTGGGCATTTTCTTAAAAAAAAAAAAATAAATAAATTACACACTTTTTAGCCACAAATGCTTGACTTGCACTGATCTGCGACGTGTCACGCGTTACGTAATCGCGTTGGAAAGTTCACGTGTGATTGGTCCCATTTACCTCCATTGTAAGTGCCTCAATATTATACTAATTTTTGTTTTTGTAAAAGAAAAATGGGGGCAAGTACAAATGGATTTTTGTGGCTGTCAGTATTACACCACAAATGCTGCCAGTTGAGCTTAACTTGTATTGAACCTTTAATATTTCTTTAAGGCACTGTTGCAATGTCTGCTGCCCTTTTTATGATGTGCTAAGTTGTTTTACTGTTTATGAACATCTTTTTATAAGCATTGCAGTGCTGCTTCATTTCTAACCACAGGGCCTGATTTAATCTGAGTCCACAAACACCCACCATATGGGGCACACCCAGTCGGAGTGATGATGGCAGCCTTTTCAGGGGAGGATCCACACAGAAAGCCCCTGTCATCAGACATAGTCAAGCTGAAAAACAATTGAATCTCTTCTCTGTGTAGCATTTTGGAATAGCCCAAGATGAAGACAAATCACTGTTTCAAAAGCAGTGCTTGACTGTTTCAGACATCAAGAAGGCCTGTCTGGAACAGGTGCTCCCATTAAACACTGACCTTTCTTTATCAAACCTATTGTGATCCTTCTAAACCAGAGAGAAAAAACATTGATCAAGGATCAATTTCCCTTTTCCACTGAAGTCGATTTAAGATTGGGAATGAAGCTGGGTCAGAGGCAGCTACATGGAAAAGCACCTCTTGCAATTGATGAACGAGTATACAGGCTGATTTATGTGACCCACTTTGAGGTTTGCAGACGCACAGGGCATACATTTCTCTGTTTCACTCTGTGGTCTCTTTAGATTCATAGTCCAAATAAAAGAAAATGTTGGCTTTCTGAAGCTTTAAATGTCGTTTTAGAGGGAAACATACCTAGGCGGCTTGAAAACCTTGAGGTGCATTATTGATACTTTCCCCTGCAGCAACGGTGCAGAGGCTCCCTATTGATTTGCCTAATGTGGCAAAACTGCTCCACTCTCCTGGTTGCTTACATAACTGCTGTCTGTGTCAGCGCCTGCTCTGGAGCTCTGCAGCATTAAAGAACTGTTCATTTATTCCCTCTCCATTCCTGTCACTCACGTTGAGAGACAGTTGTTGCATCGGACACAGTGATTATCATTTTTCACTGCAGAGTGTTTATAATGAACCTTCTGTCCCTCAATGTAGGCCTTATCTTTGACTAAGGTTTTCAGTACTTTAAAGCAACTTTATTAAACACTGCACAATGCAGCGCTGCTTCACCTGATGGCTGTGCTGAGTGAATACAAATTCAGCAATGCTCGTCAAGTTCACAGTCGCTGTGAATTCGCAGTAATTGTAATTGTAAATTTTATGTGTTCTCCAGTGGTGGAGTCTGCCTGTTTATGCTTTGCTGGAATGATGAAATATGAGATAAACTGTTGCTCAGTTTTATTCCTTACACTCTAAAGATTTTCTTTTGACTGGAGCTTGTCATTTTCTTTTTTTAGTTAAGGATGTGACATTTAGACTCTTGTTTCAGCTTACAGTACCTGTGAAATAAGCTGTTAGACAGGTGAACACATCAGGTTTTTTTTTTTTTTTTTTTTTAAAGAGCTTATAAGGTTTTATTAAGACCCATGGGATGTCAGAGACCACCACATATGCTGGGTAAAATATATCAAATTTACTTTTTAATAGCCTTGACATTGAACTTCTCTGGTCTTCTTTTGTTAGGTGCTTGATTTATTTATTTTTTTATTTTTTTTCATTCACACTGTTTTGTGATTTGTGTTAGGATTTCCAGTTTAATAATAACAACATTATTATTATTATTATTATTATTATTATTATTATTATTAGGGTTGTGATGATACTCATCCTACACAGGCAAGAAAATGCACAATATTGGGTTCACAAGAACAAGTCGAGACAATATTTTAACACTGTTTTTAAGAAATCTTCAATGAGGAGTTTTTATAACTTTATACTGGTAAGCAAAACCACACAACCCAGAATGCTTTTTTCCTAAATAGGATACCATCACGATTAAAAACATGACACTGATTTCATACCACATTTCAATTAACAAGTAGTTCATATTAAGCCACTTACATTTTAGAAGGAACATTGACTGTTTTTGTTATATTTTAGCAGTGAAAATAGTTTCAAACAAAGATCACAGCAAAGCGCAACCCAGCCTTGTTTTCTTTACTGAATGATTCAGCGTTTTGAACAAATCGGTCGAGTCAAAGATTCAGTGACCCATTCATAAACAACTGCCTCATTCTTGAATGAATCAGCCATTTGAATTAATGAATCAATGACCCACTCAATAAGACGGTTACTTGCCGCCACCTACTGGTGGTTTAGTTTCATTTTTAAAATTTCCCCTCCAACATTTCATATTTGTATTTTCAAAAAAATATTTAAAACAATCCCATAACATTAGTTAATGCAGTTGTAATCAATCAAAAATATGCAGATTTACATATGTCAAAGCTGCAATATTCTGAAAGCATATTGCTTCAGAACAAATTTATATTTATACTACACACACAAACTATTTTTTTCCGGACAAGCTACTGTTTTACCCGCACAAGTGACCGATTTACTAGTGTCCATGTGACAAGGCTTAACGTCAAGCCCTGTGTAATCTTAATGGGCCTCATTTCAGTCACCATTTCATATTGTCTGACAACCAAAACAGAAAAAATATATAGATGAAACAATTTTATTGGGAGTTTGGCTGTGATTAAAATATATTATGTGAGCAAAATGGTAGCAGCAGAGAAGCAAACAAACGTAAGGGGCTGACACTTGGCAGAATGCGAATACAACAGTGACATGATGAATTTTCTAAATGTCGTCATGTATGTCGTCATCTATCGACATTTAGCGGCATATATATGGCATTAAATAATTACAAATTGGCATTAAAAAGCATTAAATTAGATGTGATGAAACCTGTAGAATGATTGTTGATATTTTGATAATTAATCGAGTAATCGGACAATCTGACTCCATTATGATTTTTAAATGGTTTTAATATATCGTGCAGCCTTAAGAGAAAGATGAACAAAAATATATGCCAATAGCCCTACTGTGCTGTAACAAGGTGTGGTATAGCCGTGCTAGTGTAGGACTAAACATTATTTGGATATTTGGTCAAAAAAATAAATCAGTTAAATATGATTCTGTTGCATAGAACTGAATAAAGAATAATATATTAATATTTATATTGATATATTTTCTGTCCAATTTTAGTGTTACTTTCAATACAGGTGTGATTATTTTATTTTATTGGCTTGCTTTTTTTAAATTCAGTATCATCATCATGAAATCATTAAATTTATAAAATCATTGAAGTATTATAAAAATAAAATTTATACAAAAAAAGCTAATTCAAAATAATACATTTTTAAAAAGCTTTTTCGGTTTCGGCCAAGTGCATCCAGAATTTTCGGTTTCGGTCCAGAATTTTCACTTCAGTGCGTCCGTTGTTGTGGTTGTTGTTGCAGCAGCACTAGGAAAATAAATTCAACATTGGGGCAATTATTAAAACAGTAATTATTTTAATATTAATAATAATCCAATAAGACAAATATTTGGAATCGGGCAACTTCAAAAAGCGGACCTGCAGAGCTTTCTTTTCACATGTTATAAATTATCCACTCTGTTGATATAAAGCTGAAACCGCTGCAGTGTCATTTCTTGTCATTGTCCATCTGAGATGTTCAGGTCGCCTGCCACAGTGGCTGGAATATAAGCAAAATTGTACTACGGGGCTGTTGAATGCTCAAATCTGATTGGTTGATCACGTTCTAAGCAGTTATTTTCAGGGAAACGCACGGCTAAAGTAGTTCTAGCAGGACTTGACCGCATTACAGTTCCATATCAGTTCGCCAAATGATTTCAGTTATTTCAAAAGGTCCTTACAGCCTACAACCGCAAAAGAACCAAAACCCACAACGACACAGACTAAGCAAATAATAAATATAGTAAACTATAGGATGAAAACGACAAATTAGTGTCATGGTTTTTGCCACAAAACACGTGCGCATACTCTCTCACGCTCTCTCTCTCTCTCTCTCTCTCTCTCTCTCTCTCTTTCAAGCATACACACGTACTGTATAACGTTATTACGGACACACTCACACAGAAACGTTTTGTCAGCGCTGCTCTGATGAATTAATTAGTAAAATGACTCACCAGCAAGGTAATAACTGTGCGATTCTTGAGGTAGATGAACTTAGTTTCATTTCGCTATTAGTAGAGACGGTGCTGCCGTGAGAGAGGCACAGACACTCAGGTAGCGTTAGGCTAATTCACTTATGTTAATAACTGTATGAACGGTATTATTCTGCTATCAAGGCTCAAGCCTCCGTTACTAGTTCTGAAATTACATTTTGGAATTGGCAACGGAGGCTTGGGATGAGATGCGTAAAAAATTAGTCCCACACACATAGGGCTGGGTACCGAACTCGATACTTTTTAGGTACCGATCGAACTGCCTCGATACTATCGAGTATCGAAAAGTGTCTTTGTCATTCGGTACCAAATTTCGGTACCTCAGAATGGAGCCGAGGAGAGGGGCAGAGAAATGCTTTCGCTGTCTCGTTGAGGAGCAAGTAACGTTGCGCTACATTATTATTTATATCTAAATATATAAAACTATACGCGCGAGAGAGACCCTATGTACGAGAGGGCGAGTGAATCAACGGTTTCGTTTTTAGTTTATCTCCGAATGGACGGGTGAGAAACGGCTGTTTATCTGAATAGCCGGTTCACTACAGATACTGTTAACAGAAAACAAAAGTGTCGCACTGCCTGCAGAAACAGCGGAACGCGCGATGTTTTTTAGACTAGTTATGTACAGGTACAACACACAGCAGCTTTACAGCTTTCGTCCCTCAAGTCTATGGAAACACGCGACCGGTTCGTGACTGGCTCGTTCGCCTGCACGAGCACAGGCTCTGCCTCTGGCTCCAGAACGCGAACAATTCTGCTGAAAAAGGGGTATCCGCGTCCTCCTGATACTGCGGATAATCTGCGGGTCGGGCCAAGTAATACAAAAATATCATTCAAATTAATTGCGGGTGGATGAGAGATGAATCATTAATGTGTTGATTTTAATAAAGACACAGAACTCTTATTTCACGGTAAGACGCAACGAACTTGCGTCACTCTTACTTCCGCTTTGATCTTGTTAATAATAATTATTTTTTTGAAGAAGAACATTTGCTGAGTGATTTAAAAAGAGCCTCACATACTGAATGTTTGCATTGAAAACTAAACTTTATTAAAACTATTTGCACTGATTTATTGTGTTGGGTAAATTTTGTTAATTTGTGCTTTTTTATTATTCCCCGCAGTGGCTCAGGAGATGAGTCTTTGAGTCTGAAAAAAGGTCAACAAAGTTAAAATATAAAACCAAAGATTTTTTTTGAGGTTATGTAATCTTGTTTAAACAGATTTTATAAAATTGGTATCGAAAAAGGTATCGTTTAGGTATCGGTATCGAAGTGAAGGTATCGGTATCGTCTCGGTATCGAAAAATTTTTAACGATACCCAGCCCTACACACACAAGAGTTATTTAAGGACAAAAACCTGACAAATGTCTTGAAATACACCATCGAAATGTGTCTTGGTGTGGTAACCTTAGTATAAGCGGAATAATTGACTCCTGGCATTAAATTCTTAGAAAATAATGCACACCCGCTTCACACTCCGCTTCACCTCGTGGCCGCATTACCACCTCGGGTGTGCATTATTTTCTAAGAATTCAATGGCCCGTCATCAATTATTCCTTACTTTACTGCCACTTTGCAAAACATAATGCATTGGCTGGTGGCAGGTTTCAATTTTATACCTGCAAAATCTGCAAAACTGGAAATGTTTCAAGGGCAAAGGTTAGAAGTTAAATAATAGCCCATTTTTTCCAAATTACCCCCTTTGTTTGTTTTTTTGTTTGTTTTGTCTGAATATTAATGCCACAGCACTTTGATGTTGAATTTTCAACAAACAGAGCTGCTGTTTGTTGGCAAAGCCACTGCATTAACTGCTGCTTTGATGTTGCAAACATCCCAAACACAGCATGAAAGAGACTAAACACCAAACATTACATTAAAAGACTACGATTACGTATGCATGTCCCTCTGATGTCACTGCAGAGCACAGGAATGTTGACCAAATAATTAGTAATTATAGTAATTCATATTCAGTGAACTGCAAACAGGTGCACGTGCCAGAAGGGAGCGTGAATGCATGGAAATATTCATGCGAAGGGCCTTGCATCATATTATCGTAATAATAGTAGGCAAATAATAAAATATGGCCTATCACCTATATGTTGCTTGCTATGCTATTACACATTGGCTATTACATATAACAATATTCATTTTTCTGTCCAACTAGCTTAACCAGAGAGTAAAATGTGATTTTGTAACATGTAACTTTTTTTAAACAAACGTAATAGCCTACTTTAATATTTTACTGTAAAGTTGTGCAGCTTTGTAGGATTTATGGTATTTTGTGTTATTTATTTGCCCCAATTTGTATATACATTTATATAAAATAGCAAAATTTTATGTTAAATTCACTTTAATAAAGATCTACATTTCTAAATTTCATTCGTAGTGATAGACATGAAAAATGTGCCTGGGTTTAGTGGACGATCTACTGCCATCTACTGGAAAGCAAACACTTAATTAAATTAAAATTAAAATAACATGAATTTTTAACTACAGCCACTAGATGGCTAGAGAATTAATCAATGGTTCACATTATAAAATCATTATTATAACTCAGTTATTTTTAATCAAATTTTAGCATTTTTTTGTACTATCATTTGTACTATCATGGGTATTTGAAGATATTTTTGAAAAATAAAATTATTTACAAGGTTGTAGAGAACAGTGCACTATTGCAGACTTATATACTGAGGTTTTAATTACATTATTTTAATACAGTCAGTCGTGAATTAAAGTGGGCCGGTCTAAGGCATGAAACTGCAGGGCTGAAAATGACTCCCAATCCGGCCCTGGATGGTTTCAATAATTTTAATATTTTCTGGTATATCTAAGTTAAGTTACAAAGGAGCTCTGTTGACATAGACTTGGCTAACGTTCGCTACAGCTTGATGAATTGAGTCATTGAACACAGCAGAGGAGAACGCAACGTTAGCCAGCTAGCTAAAGCTCTGGTGGAAAATTATTAGCTAACGCTACCATTTTTGAGGAGGTAGATTTTGAGGTGAGGGGACTGACGAGGCAGAAGATAAAGTGGTCCATTGTTCTATCAATAGCAGATACGCATTTTGACTTCAAAGTACGCTGGTATGATTTGTCACTCTAAACTACGCAAAAACCTGGTGACACCTCTGTGCACGCGCAGTCCTCAAATCAAGCAACAGCAAAAGAAGAGTTCGACCAATCATAGCGCTAGGTTCTTCCCCCAAAAAGCAAGTGGGGATGATTGACAGATGCGTAAAGCTTATCATTAAAAAGAGACTGAAAATTGACACCAATAAAGATTCCCTAAATCCCCCTTCATAATACTTAGTAAGGAGGCCATAATAATTTTTGACTCATGGCTGAAGTGAAGTTTCTCCAGCTCTCCCCAGGTTGGCAAAAAAAGCATCTCAAAATGCATCAGATTGATGCTTTAAAATATGGAACATTTAAATTTTTCTTCCGGGGGAGCATGCCCCTGGACCACCCTAGAGGGGTTATATCCTTCTCACCTTTTTCACCCCTGACCTGTTTTCATGCCTTAATGTTGGCATTAAAGGAAGTTGCGATAGTCTTTTCTTCCCTGTTGTGACGTATATCCGAGTGAAACAGCTTCTGGAATGAGAAAAATGTAGGGCAGGATTTGATTTTGTCCTTCAGGAAGTTATTGGAGCATAGGAAGTTGGGCGTTGCAAACTAGACGGTGGCAGATCTGAATGCCAGTTTGCAGTCAGTTGTGGAGGAAATATAGCCAACCCTCTGCTGAGAGACTCACGTCATGAAGAGAACAGATGCTGTTTCGAGGTAAATCAATGTGCGGATAAATCATTTATAAAAAGTACTGCAACTTTCTTTAAAAAAAAAAAAAAAAAGTCAACTTTTAAGATGCTGCCTAATGTAGGCAGTGTGACAGGTAAATAAGATATGGGAAAGTTGCTCGAGCTGCTGTGCAACTGAACATTTAAAAGAACTGGATTTCCATGCAATGCTTACCCTGTAGACCGCTTCATTCACACCCTTTCAGAGGAAAAGAGTCTTGATCGCTCTGACCTCTGGGGATTTCACAAACAACTCCGATCCCTCATCTGCTTGCTTAACACTGGACTGTGCTTTACGCACATGCAGTGGACATCTGCTTGAGGTTTAGCTGTGTAAGGTAAAGGTAAAGATGATTCTGTCTGGTCTCTTTAGGCGTTCGGCTTGGCTCAGGCTGGAAAAATGCTGCTTTTTTGCCCCAGTCTCAATGTCACAAATCGGGGATGTAAAGCATTTATGTTATGTAAAGCATAAACCGTTATGGGCTCCCCCTTTGAGGAGTTTTTGGCAGTGCAAGTTTGGAAATTAATAAGTAAAAAACAAATATCTGGATGGAGCAATAGCTCTTCTGGATACAAAAACAACATCTTCCACTTCCCCGAGAAAATACATATTCGGCAAGGAATTAACAGCATTCAGTTTGTTGCCAGGTCAGTTCAAAGGAAGATGTCTGGTTTTGTAGAAATTATGTATTGTTCCGATGGTGTGAACTTGCAGGCTTGAGCGCTGAAGGCCAAAGTAAGGTCATAGGCCAAAGTTTGGAGATTACAGAGACTTGAAAAGAGACATGAAGTACTGTAGACATTGTTTAGCTTGAGTAAACAAGCCAGTTGTGCCTCTGTGTCAGATTGCATTAGCATGACATCAGTGGGAGGGTTTGAATAAGTCAGAATCCTCCAGCAGTATTCTAATGGCCGTCAAGAGCAGAAGTAAACATCAAAGCTCTTCCTATGTAGTCCGTTTGGTTTGGTTGTATTTTTTTCTTTTCTTTTTTCAGATTTGAACAAGAACAGTTTATTTCCATTTTACCTTTTGTACTTTTTATTTTTTATTTATTTATATTTTTAGAAATATTAAATTACAATAAAATAATTTATAATTATAATTACCTAAGTTAATTTATTATTACTTATTATTTTAATATAAAAGTGTGGTTAATTTTTCTTTTTGCTTGTCCAAATTTCATGACTATCTTGTAGACATTTTATGTACTAACTCTCCCCTTGCCTCTTTCTCTTGCCCAGGAATGAAGGACATTGCTGTAGCGTCTCCACATTTTTATAGGTCTGATTGAGCGGAGCGGTGAGCTACTCAGTGCGTCGACGCTCGAACAGAATGATCCAGCAGGGTGACTAAGAGGAGGAAGAAGGGGGGAGAGGATGGGTGTGAATGCCTCCAGCTACCCTCACTCGTGCTCCCCTCGATTCGGGGGTAACCCACAGACCCAGCAGACCTTCATAGGTAAACTCCCATATGAATGCTGTTCGAGAGATATTTGTTCTTCATAGTTTTAGCAACTGTGATCGATGACAATATAAAAGGTCTGTTAGCCTGAGCATTATTACATCTTTTTTTGGCTTTCCGATTGCATATATCAGCAGGATACAAGACCTAAATTCTTTGAATCACATTGCAATATGATGATTTTTTTTTTTTCTTTCAATTACCCGAATAGTTTTTCTTTGACTAGAATATAAAATAGTTCTGCATTGTTTTTGTTAAAACAAAACAACAATGATCATGTTTAGAGACAGTTCAGTAGCACAGAGAAATAGAATCTCATTAAATTATTGACTTCACCAGTCGTCATATTCTTTTACTGTAACATCTTGTCTGTATTCATTTAAAAGCTTGGAAATTGTAGAACAACTGTCAGCAATTGCTTCGGGCCACCCCCCCCCCCCCCCCCCCTTTCAGTATCCCACAGAGTCTGGCTTTAACGGCATATTCTGATGTGAATATTTTCACGTCTTTGCTGTTTGTGAGATCAGTAAAGTAATGGTGCTTTCAAAATGCTAAGCCATGCATGACAGTGGGCCTACAATGAGAAATGGAACATTGGATTGAGACATAAAGTGTCGTCAGGGAGATATTAGCCATGCTGGGGAGGACATTAGATGACTTCATAGTTTCCTTTTTTGGCAGGTGAAAATTTAGAGATTTAGAGGGGGGAAAGTTAAAAGTACACATTAAGTGGTTTGGGGATGCATACTTTCCTTTTTGAAATTGGAATTTTTTATGCAGTGCTCCATCAAGTAGTGATCTCTAGCATGCACTGTTTAACAAATTAAACTTTTTCATTTTTTAAATTTCTTTAACAAATATCACATTAATTTCTCCATACAGTGAATTTACGCCTAATTGATGTCTGTCCTAGAGATACAATTCTCTGAACCATTTCAGTTTAATTGTAGTGTAATTTTTGTACTCTCATTGCATTCAGTTTCCTCCATTAGTCCAATGTTATTAAAAGTCAAGTGCATTTCAGAATTGTTATGAAGCACTGGCAAAAAGCAAAGCTCTGTGGTGTTGCATTTATTTGAAATAAACTTTAATTGTAACATTGGCAGACCTCACAATGCACATTTTCCTGCTGACAACTTTTAAGGCCTCCAGACTCTTACACGCCATGTTTCTCTTCTATCACCAGGCGCCTCCTATGCACCACAGGGTTATGGTGGTGAGTCCAAGCTCTACAGCCTAGAACATGGCCCTGAAAAACCTCAGGACAAGAAGAAAAAGAGCTCCGGTTTGGCCACCCTCAAAAGGAGGTTCATTAAGCGACGCAAGTCCAGTCGGTCGGCCGATCATGCGCGGCAGATGCGCGAACTCCTCTCAGGGTGGGATGTGCGTGACGTCAACGCCCTGGTGGAGGAGTATGAGGGCACGGCAGCGCTCAAAGAGCTCAGTCTGCAGGCGGGCCTGGCCCGGCCCGAGGCTCGCACCCTGCAACGTGATTTGGCCACCCTTTATCAGCACAAGTACTGCACCGACGTGGACCTGATCTTTCAGGATTCCTGCTTCCCAGCACACCGTGCTGTTCTGGCTGCCCGCTGCCCGTTTTTCAAAACCCTGCTTTCGTCGTCACCGGGTTATGGGGCTGAGGTGTTGTTGGACGTTGGGACAGCAGGCATGGATGCGCCCATGTTCTCCTCGTTGCTGCATTACCTCTACACGGGTGAGCTGGGCTCGGAGGACGCAAGGTTGCAGAATGTGGATGTGCTGGTGAGACTGAGTGAGGAGTTCGGTACGCCCAACTCCTTAGAAGCCGACATGCGAAACCTTTGTGAGCACATGCCATATTTTGACTCGCTGCTGAGCTTCTCCTCGGACTCTGAGCTGGTGGAGGCCTTCGGAGCAGGTGGACCTGCTCCTAGCGGCATGGGAAGTGGAAACATAGGGGTGAGCCACAGCTTGCCTGAAGAGGAGCTAAGGGCCCACAAGTCAGTACTCTCGGCACGCTCACCTTTCTTCCGCAACCTTCTGCAACGACGCATCCGCTCGGGTGAGGAGATCACTGAGCGCACTCTGCAAACCCCCACCCGTATTATCCTTGATGAATCCATCATTCCCAAGAAGTATGCCCGAGTGGTCTTGCACTGCATGTACACAGATGCGGTTGACCTTTCGCTGGTGCTCCGTGGGAGCCCTTCCGAAGGCAGTCTTGGTGAAGTTCAGGCGCTGGTGGCTGGGAGAGGATGCATGAGCCGGGCCGAAGAAGCCATGGAGCTCTACCACATTGCCCTCTTCTTGGAGTTCAGCATGCTTGCTCAGGGTAAGTCTTAGCCTCTCTTTTATCCTTTATTTCTAGTCTTTCTCTTTCGTTTCCACTCATTGCTCCACACTCCCCTTGCTTTGTTTACTGCTTGATTAATTTACAAGCTGTCAAGGGAAGACCTGGGAAACAGGGTGGGGTTGCTGTAGTTTATTCGCCTCATGTTGGGATTACTGTTTGTGAGAGATTCCCATATGTGCCCAACAACAAAGCACTGCAACCTCTGCTCTCCTCTTAATACCCTCATCCTATTCTGCCTATGTTAATGTTATTTAGGGAAACAGGGTTTTTGAGGAATGTAGAATTGGTCCTGTTGTTAGGAGTGTATAGTTAAGTGACATTAATCTGCTTCAGGGTCCACTTTTCAGAAGAAGCACTATATTAAACACTATTTAGTTGTGTGATTATGGCAGAAGGTAGAAGAATAGGTCAGCCACCTCAACTTGTGGTTTGCATTTTAGATTCAAATTTCTCATTTCCCATTGTCAATGTCTGCTGCAGGGTTCAGCTATTGATTTATGTTTAAAGTCCTGAGTCTGTAGTTTCTAAAAATGTCTTTTGATTAAGCCAGTTCTTATTGGTTGGGCTGTGCTCATTGGTTGGGCTCTGTAGCTAAAGCATTATATCTTGATTTTTTTGTATGCCTTTTGATGTCTCTATTACGTTTAAAAGTTTATTTACAGATACAGACACTTAAGTACATTCAATATGTTTTATGCCGGAGGTTAAAAGTGGAAAAACTGGATATTTTACTGCCTAATTTTTCACTAAATAAACCATAAAATGAAGAATGCTATCTCCTTTTCATTAATCAATAATGTAACACTATATGCACAAGTAACGATATACCTACACTACTGTTCAAAAGTTTGGGGTCAGTAAAAATTAGTGAAAATTTATGAAAAAATAAATTGTAAATATATTTTACAATATAACTGTTATTTAAATTGAAATATTTATTTAATATTATTATATTATTTTTATATTTATATTTATATTTTGTTGATCAGTTAGCCTTGGTGAGACTTCTTTCAAAAACAAATTCATACCAACCCCAGACCTTTATACAGTAGTGTATGCACCATTATAACCAATATTCATATTAATATGCATATTAATACATGAAAAATGCCACTCCAGAACAATTTTTAAACATTTGAGTGATTTTTGATTTGAGTCTTGTGATTGTATTCGATTAAGTCTATTTGGCTTTTGGGCCATTTTTCATATTTAAAGTTTAAATCAGAAACGTTCTCTTAACATTCCTAAACTTTCAAGTCATGATATGAGCAGTATCACAAATCCACTCAAATTACATGGTCTTTGGCTAACTTAATGATCAAAGGCATTAAAATCATTGCAATATTCACTGTTACTTGAATTTTATTTCACCATCAAATTCTACTGGTGATAACATTAACATTAGCCATACTCACTGGAGGAAGAAATAACTTCATTTAGTGGTATCTAAAGTAGTTTCTCAAAGTAATTTACATCTAATTTATCTCTGCAGCCTTGCCAAGACCTGCCGGTGTATCGGTTCCCAAAAAAGGGCTTTTTGTCAGCAGCGAATTCACAGCCTGTCTCCCCCCCCATGTTGTACATTTACCGGCTTGTACACCTCTTGCTTGTGTACTTTGTATCATCAGCCCCTATTGTGAATTTGCCAGTTTATCACTATTTACAGCACAAAGTGATGGGCTTAAGCTGTGCAAAGACATGTTTTTTCAGAAAGCCACCTATCCTTCCAATTAATTCATCTGAATAAGACTATCAAACCCTGCGCTCTGAGCACAGGTCTGCAGCGTCGGTGTCAGCTGATCCTTATGTCCCGTTGGTCAGCTGTGGCTTGTAACGGATAGCGATCCGATTCAGTCCTGTCAGCATAGCCTGATGATGAGCTCAGGATGGCTTGTTTTCTTCCAGAACATGCTGCACCACTTGCTACGTCAACTCTAGTTTTTTTTTTTTCCCCAGCAACTTGAAACATACGGCAATTAAATACCAATTGCTTGTGCAACCCTGACATTGATTTGATTTGACTTAATTTTTTACAAACTTCTGATTATTGTTAGAGATTTTCAACACAAAATTTTATGAGGCCACATTACTGATGTTATTGTATTTGCTTGTTTTGTAAGGACAAGTCAGTCCTCGGTCATTCAAAGAAAGCCCAAGATGGAGTACTAGGCACTGAACACAAGCAATCATTGAGGTCGTTTCAGTGCATGTGTGTTGATAGCCTCCGGTGGGAGACAAAGGTGGCGATGACCTCTAGGAAATGGAGGCACAGCAGTCATTTAACACCCAGTCAGCACCCGGCCGGTGGATGGTACATGGCAAAGATAATTAATGTGCTGACCAGGCAGACGCACATTGATAAAAAGCCACCCATTGCTCTGTAACTGACTCTGCAGAGAAAATCACTCTTGTTCACACTAACTGCAGGAAATCAGCTCATGCAGCTGTGGATCTTGTTAACCTCTTTGTTAAACCTAAGCTGTTAACATATGGTGGGGATGCACAGATGCCAATAACTGGTATCTGTTGGAGAAAACTTTCCTAAATGTTTTGTCCTTTCTCGCTTTGTTTGATTCGTTTGTTTTAATTGCTGTGAATTGGTTTGTTTGCCTGTTTTATCAGGGAAAATAGACACTTTAATAGAAAAATGACTGACAAACTTTCCTTTGAAAATAAGGAAGCATAAGAGAAGAGTGCACAATATGCTCGCTTGTATTGGCCTCTGAAGTGTGCGATCAACTGCCGTATGTTTAACCAGCTTGCATGTGTCAATCAAATAAAGGAGCGGAATCATTTTCATCACAACAAAGAATAAAAGTCATGTGATTGCCCTTGTTCATTGCTCTCGAGATTGACGTTAAGAGAAAATGAGAACAGATAGCGGCAGTGGAAGTAACAAAGTCTTGCCCAGTGTACAGTTGACCTAAAGTTTTGTTTGCTAAACTAATTAAGCCAGCTCATATCATTATCTTTGGAATCTTAGGAAATACATTGTAGAAATTTTAAAAAGTTGCCCTACATGGGACGCGAACCCACAGTCTCCGGATCATGTGTCTGTCACTCAACTCTTTGTGTGTCGCACAGCTGTCGGAGTTCAGTAGTTCATCAGAATGAACTCACAATGAAGAATTTTTATAAAAATGCACCATATGTTACATTTTATAAATTTCAGTTTAGATCATTCTAAGAAACATTCAATATCAGGAACAGAAGCAATTTGTACAAAATAACCAATTAGCATGCTAAGCTAATTAGCATAAGACAACAAACACAAGCAAGGTCATATTCCGAGATGAATATCTTGGGAACGGTAGTGAACATCAAAAATCCATACAGTAATTTCTGTGCAGCTCGGTCCAAAGATCACCTGAGCTGATTTTGGACAAAATTTAACAAAATTTGTAGGAAGAGTAGCGAAAAAACTGTTTTTCATTTACTTCAATATGGTGGACAAGTACATTTGAGGAAAATGACAAATGACACATCGTCAGAATCTGCATAAGCCAGGGAATAAAATGACATAAAGCATACAAATTTTGGACAATGATTTCAAAAGTTATAAGTGTTTTTGCAAATATCATTATATCTGCAGAAACTTTAGGTGGCGCTGTGATTTATGGTACGTTTTCAGGTAACTTCAGGACCTTCTGATGGCCATACATACCAATTTTTGCAAAGATATGTCAAATTGTTTAAAAGATATTGCAATTTATGATAAAATTCACAATGGCGGACATGCTTTTCATCTGATGTTGACAAAATCTATATCCACGGATTCGGCATGGCCCAAGGAAGTTATTGGCCGATATAGCAATTTTCCAAATCTCATAAACTGTAGGTGGTGCTGTTCCCAAATTTGGCATGGACCCTCATATCATGGTCCTGATCAAGCATATCAATTTTTATTTTGATTGCTCTAAGTTTGACAAAGATACAGTCTCTGTAACTTTTTTTACCCACAGAAAAAAAATTCTGTTCAGTCATTTCTGTGCAGCTCAGTCCAAAGATCATCTGATCAAAGTTTGGACAAAATTGGACAAATTTTGGAGGAGTAGTGAAAAAACGGAACACTGTACTTTTCAAAATGGCTGCTACTGTCATGGGCGGAGTCTTAATGTAAGATGTTGCAAAGCATCAGCATGAAGAGATGAACCAGATGTACTAAATTCCATTTTTATAGAGCCAATGGTTCAAAAGTTTTAACCATTACAATAGAGAATTTTTAAACTGGTGGTGGCGCTATATATAGTTGGGCCTAGAGACTCAAAAATTGGTCAGATTTCTAGACATTACCATCACTACAAGTGTGCCAAATTTCATCATTTTCTCATGTTCCATTGATAGGGCTGCCATAGACTCCCATTCGGAGTTCCCATTCCCATTAAAGGTACAATATGTAAAATTTTTGCAGTAAAATATCCAAAAACCACTAGGCTAGTGTTCTATATTTTGTCCAGCTGATTACTAACAATATCTCTAATGTTTTCAACTACTTGTAAATCATGAGAAAATTCCCATTCTAAACAGTGACACGGGGCAGTGCAGTCGCCTGTCAATGACGTCAGTTACCCTTTGTTACCACCTTTACTGACGTAGAAACCACATGACAACAGTGCCGTGGACAAATGTGGAAGTAGTGTCTAGCGTCCAGCAAACCACTAGCTTGCTTCAAGCAGTTCCCGTAAACTCATGACCGGAAAAGCAGAAGCTGCGCCGGCGACTGTGTCATAATAAAAGTCCCGCTGCTCGTGAGGCATGTGTTGATCAATCGCTCCAGCTCCTCGTTCAGCTCCCGCAACACTCGGTTCTGCTCTGCTTCATACTACAGTAACGTTAATAATCGCATCCACGAACATGAGTTCTTCCAGACTCCAATCCCTATTCTTTTGCACCATCCGTTGAGATGGAGACCACATGTCCCAAGTTTCCGCTCTAAAACTTGGCGTCATCAAACTACGCCTTTGTTTTGAATAGGCTTCTAGCGACCGCTAGCGGAAAAAAATATATCACACATTGTACCTTTTTTAATTTCTTTTTGAGAAAAATTTTACTGACCTCGACTTTTTTTATTGTGCTTTTGACTTTTTTTGGTTTTATGGTGCTTCAAAAATGATATTGTGTGCCCTCCAAAAGATAACATGTCCATTTTCAGGTGCGTAAATCAAGAAAAGTTTGACCAACCAAAAAACCAAAGTTGTCCGCACACTGGAAGACATGCAGTTAGACCAAGGCAAGGGCCTATCACAAAAATTACATTCATTAAACATCTATAAGGTGAGAAAGGCTTGTAAGTGAAAAAGACTAAATTTCTCCATTTGAACTGACTTCAGGGTGAGTAATTCATTTTTTCAAAAAAGAATTTGAATTGAACAGAATATTAAGTGAACGATTCCTGTAATGCAACATTCATGTATGGCAAGTTGGAAAAATGGGCCACTCAGAAATGGCCATGGTTGTGGTGTCACAAGCATGTGCAAATTAAAAAAATTAGGCCCACATTTACCTTATTCAGTAACTTGGCACTTGGCCCAACCTAATGAATGACATTGGCTAACCTCAGAGTACGTTCACAATCATAACCAAGATCATTTACATATAGAATTCTTAAAGTGCATTAGCAAATTAAACGGCCTGTTTAAATCTAAGGGTCAGAGAGAGGGTAGTAATTGCTCCTGTAAAATTAAATGATGGCTTTTTGGTGCAGGAAACCTAGCTAATTTTTAGAAGTGGAAAAATTAGCATCTAATCAGTAACTTACAGTATAGAAAGTAGTAGTAAAGGTATCCGACTTCAGCAGATGAGACCATTCTCAAACAGTGTGATTTGAAATAGGCCGGCTTGAAGTTTTGGTGAGGGTTTGTGCCGCGAATTAACTGATAGGCCGAGTGACACAGGGCTGAGCGTGACACTGCACCTGTGACGATAACATTCACTGACAGCATGGCTTGCCATAGGTCTGTTCTGTAGTGCAAATGAAATGGTGCATCGATGGGCCTAGAGGGAGGGAGCTACAGAGAGCTGTGCACATTTCTTACACTTCTCAGCACCTTTAAAAAATGCATTGCTTCTCATTTGAGAAAGAGACATCTGGGGATATGGGGAAGAGAAATTATTCACAAACTGAAAACCTTTTGTGTGTTCCAGTATGTGTTCATTTGTATTTTTCATTCTTTGTTCCGCTTGCAGTTTTGTGTCACTGTTCATTAAGTTGAATGGTATAAAAAGGATGCTTTGATATTTCATCATTATCCAACAATGAAAATTGGGCAGCAGGAGCATTTCAAAAATCCATAAAGCAAGGTCTTTGTGACCTTGTTTTTTTTTTCTTTTTTCTTTTTAAAGCTTTTCAGACACTCAATTCATACTCTAATTGAATCAAACCATCTAAACAATTTATTATTTATTTATTTATTTTTGTCTGTTTCCAGAGTGTAAATGGTGATCGCATATTGTGATTTGTCTGCTAATGAGCTAAAAAGACGACATATCAACTGTTTATTAAGGTTGTTCTTCATTCTGATAATCTTGCATACTTTATATGCAGAAATCAGATTTATTAGATTTAAAGGCATTTCATTTCTTGGGATGCACTGATATTAAATTCTGGATGCCTATAAGACCCCTCCCCCCCAATTCTGTCTGGTATCACAACATTACAATGTACAGCATGAAAATGGATATTTTGAGATTTGCTAAAAAGTTACATTTAACTGCGTTATGAAATTTGTAGAAGTTTTAAAGAACAACTTTAAGTGAGGGTTAGATGATGACAAAGGTAATCAAAATGTAAAAAAATAGATCAAATGAGCATGTACGATTTAATAAACAATATTGACTAATACAGATAAATTAAATAAATCTTCACATTTTGTTCTGATTTAAGGGCAGGGAATAACAGCAATCTATTGGGTAACAAACACTGTCACCTCAATGCCTCTGTTCCTAGAGAGAACAGGTCTAATATTGATATCTTTGGAGAGAGAGTCCTTTTGAAACAACAAAGCTTTGATGCTTGTGCGAGTGGTTCAGTCAGATGTCCTTTAGAGTGTGTTTCAAACTCAATACAGAAACCCTTCCTGCCCCCAAGGCACTATTCTGATTAGTATTAACACAGATTGCTGGTGGTGTTTCCATTAAGCCTATGAGAGACTGTCAGCTCTGTAATGATTCTGTCTGTTATAGCTTGTCTGAAAGGTCATGGAGAATTTTAACCCAACACCTCTCTGGGGCTCCTTCACTCTCCGCTTCTCATTTTCATCTCTGTATCTTTCAGCAATTTCCATCTTTCACATTCGGTCATACAGACCGGGCTAATTTTCCACTATCTCTGTCCTTTTTGACATTACCCTCCTAATCTTTACTCCTTCTCCCATTTTTCTTCCTCTCAGCATGCTGCAGTTTCTCTCACTGACTTGCTCACTCTACCTCTCCTCCTCCTCTCTGTCTATTAGCCTGTCTACCCCTTATATCAAGCTCTGGGGCTCTGGCTAGTTAATTGGGGTACTGCACTTGTTCAAGGCTAATAGATACCCTAATGATTAGTCCTTCTCTGTCTCTGCTCCCTTCCTGTGTTGATGTGTTCCTCCAATATCAGGTGTACTCAGCTGTAAAATGAGCTCAAGACTACCATTAGGTTTTTCACATGACATGGCCTTGTTAGCTTTGAGTCCTTGACAAAATGCGTTTCTTCAGAGGAAACTATTTAATGTATACTGAATCTGTTATAAAATGTTGCCTTGCATGTGGTTTAGTTTTAAATTAGATTTTTTTACGAGTTTCTGCTGAAATGAGTTTTAAATGACTCTTTAGTTAGCAGTTCCACATGACTGAAATCAGACGCCCTTCCTCATGCATGCACCTCATCCTCATTTCTCATTTCTTTATAGGCAACAACTCTGTGCAGCATATATAGTGCTCTGGATGCTCTCTATTGACTCCTGTAAAAATTGGTTGTAGCATGTTGTTAAGCTAACAATGCTAACAATAGCTTTGTTTGGAAAAGTACACTACAATTCTTGTTTGGGGTTTGTAAGATTTTAACCTTTAATGTTTGCGAAAAAAGTCTCTAATGCTCACTAAGGTTGTATTTATTTGATCATAAATGTAGTAAAACAGTAATATTATGAAATTACTATAATTTAATGTAAGTTTCCTATTTGAATATATTTTAAAATGTAGTTTACACTGTAAAAAAAATAAAAGTCCTTGTAAAATTTACGGTAAAAAACGGCAGCTGTGGTTCACACTGTAAAAAAAATCCATTAAATTTACAGTAAAAAATTTGTATTAACTGATGTTAATTTACCAACCTACTGAAGTACAAATATCTGTTTTGTACCTTTGTAATACACTGACAATTACCAAGCAAGTCTTATGTCTTATGTACATAACTGACTAGAAATAACTAAGAAAAACTGAGATGAAACAGTTATTTAATGACCTGTTATTTTTCATTTTCAAAAACTGTGAATTTAATGGTATTTTACTGTGAATTACATTAAATGTACCGTTAGATCTATTACAGTTCTCTTTCAAGCATACGTTTCGGTGTCTCACTGTGGGATACGCCCCTTCCGCGTATTCGTCAGAAGCTCTATTACATTAAGCCAGCCCCAATTGGCTGGCAGACGTGACGTCGTGTCAGGGAGTGGCTTCCCCACCCTTAGTATAAAAGGAGCGACACAACGTCACTAAGACATTCAAAAACCTCTTCTCGCTTCACACCAGAAGCCTACGAACTCCTGGACGAACGACTGGCCACCAAGCCATCCTTCGCCTGACTCCTTCGATTGCAAGGATTGTTCGTTAATACGATGGCTGCAGCAATGCAGGCTGTTCCGGCTAGTGAGGGAGATGCTGTGCGACTTTGTTCATGCGGGAACAAAATCTCATGCAAAGACACACACCAGGTCTGCTCTGCATGTCTTGGGCTGAAACATGCTCAACTGGCGATCGATAACCCAGGTTCCTGTGAACATTGCGCACGCTTCACAATGAAGAGCCTTCGTCGCAGACTAGCACGCCAAGCTAGTCTGTCAGGCCAGGATCCCCTCATGTCACCTAGCCCTGTTCCAGCTACCACTCCACAGGTACCCATTCCTGTAGAGCTGCCCACCACGGCAGCTTTATCTTGGGGTGAACAGCTCGATGTTTGCGTCCCTCTGCCCAACGTGCTCAGTACGGATGATGAGGAGGACGCGCTCGATTTCGAGGAAGAGGGACAATCGGATTACCTCCTCTCTGAGGAAGAGGAGGATTTCGAGGACTCCCCTTTCCTTCCCCCTGCGCACTCGGTAATACCCCTCGCCACGGCGGGACCCACGGAAGACGCAGGCGGGGCACCATCCCCGCTTCTCAGTGTTGATCTGCAAGATGTGTGCAAACGCGCTGCAGAGAAACTAAACATTCCATGGCCGACCGTGGTAGCGGAGACTGCAAAGTCTCGCTACGAGGGCAAGAGGCTGCCGAGTGCGAAACGGGCAGCACGGCAGCTCCTTCCTGTGTTTCCAGAGCTCCTGGAGGAGGTGGCTATCACCTGGAAGGACAAACCGTTCACCAGCAAATTGCCCGTGCAGGGAGGATCCGCTCTCGATGTGGAGGGAATGGAGAAAGTAGGACTTCTCCGAATGCCCCCCATGGAGCCATTAGTCGCTGCGCATCTGCATCCAAAGCACACAGCGGCTGCGAATCCGACATTGCCATCCAAAGCGGACCGTTTCCAGTCGAGCATGACGGAACGCGCTTATAGGGCAGTCGCTCTCTCTGTCAGGGCTCTGAACGCTATCTCAATGCTGACCGCGTACCAAGCGGAACTGCAGGACGAAGCGTCGACCACGCCAGGTCAGACGCACTGGGAGGAGATCTGTGTAGTTACCGATCTTTCTCTCCGTCTTCAGAGATGCGCGGTGCAGGCCGCGGGCAAGGCCATGGCCACAATGGTCATTCAAGAGAGAGGACGTTGGCTTAATTTGGCAAATCTCTCTGACAGGGAAAAAGAAGCCATCCTGGACGCACCGGTCGTCGCAGATGGCATCTTCGGCTCGGCTCTGACGCTGATGCAAAAGAGATGCGAGGAAAAGAAAAGGGACGATGAGGCTTTGCAGCTCTGTTTGCCTAGGAAGACGCAGACTGCACCCCCTCAGCCACCTCGGCAGACCTTCGCTCAAGTTACGACCCGCCCACCCCCAGCTATCGCATTCCAAGGCGACAGAGACCGAATGTGAATGCAGCGGGTCACAGCGGAGTCCCAGAACAGAGAACTGCCTGGCCTAGAAAGAGCTTCCCGCCTGCTACGGCTCAGTCGGTTCAGCCAGCTCCTCAACCTCATCCTCAATCCCACGCTCAGGGAGCGAGGAGGAAGAAGAAGGCAGTTTGATGGGGTCTTCCCCGGGGAAAGGAGCCCACAGCCCCCTGTTCGCGAGCTCCCGACCCCCAAATGTTCAGCGTTCGACAAGGGACGAGTTGCGAAGTTCCCAGATGTTCTGTGTGGAAAACAGAGCCCGGTTGGGCCAGGGGAAGCACAGCAGTGAGAAGGACAAGAGATGGTGCAGTGGTGCACACCAACCCACAAGTCACAAGCACTTTTCATGTTCAGAACTCAATAAAGTTTTCACTGTATTCCCAGAATATGTTGCAAAACACAATTCCCCAAAAAATGTTGCAAAACATATTAACAGAACACAATACAACGTCACCTCGGGGAGTTTTTGCCCCCTTAGAGGTGATGAGCCGCTTAAACTCTGTCCAAGCGCTAAGTCCCCACGCATGCGCAGCACAGACCCCAAACTCGTCCACCGCTCAGCCACACGATGGCACCAGAACGCTGCAAATAAACAGTTGGCGAGAATGCACACAGTCCCGCTGGGTATTAAAAACGATACAATTCGGGTACAGACTGCAGTTTGCCGCTTCCCCCCCGCATTTCAAAGGGATAATTCATTCTCAGGTGCGGGGAGACTTAAAGCATGTTCTTCAGGAGGAAATTTCCTCTCTTTTAAACAAAAAAGCGATAAGAGTGGTCCCAACCGAGCAGAGCCACAGCGGGTTTTACTCGAGATACTTCCTCGTCCCAAAGAAAGGGACTCAAGCTCTTCGTCCCATATTAGATCTGCGTGCACTGAACAAATACTTAAGGAAGTACAAGTTCAGGATGCTCACTCATTCTACACTCCTGAAACTAGTGCGCCAGGGCGATTGGTTTACGTCGATCGACCTGAAAGACGCATATTTTCACATAAAGATATATCCACCCCACAGGAAATTCCTGAGGTTTGCTTTCCGTGGAGTGGCATACGAATATCTGGTTCTACCGTTTGGCTTGTCTCTCAGCCCACGGGTATTCGTAAAATGTACAGAAGCGGCCCTGACCCCGCTCAGGGAGAAAGGCATTCGTCTCGCTACTTACATAGACGATTGGCTGGTGACAGCTCGGTCAGAGCGAGAAGCGAAAGAACACACAGCTATGCTTCTGGGACATATACAGAAACTGGGATTGAAATTAAACATCGAAAAAAGTGTTTTAATCCCCACGCAGTCCATAACTTATCTGGGGCTGTCACTAAACTCGGTAATGTTCAAAGCGCGACTGTCGGAAGACAGGGTAAGAAAATTCACTCATTGCATGACAGATTTTCAGAGGGGGAAAAATGTTTCCTTTCGCACATGCCTCAGACTGTTAGGACTGATGGCCTCAGCCCTGATAGTTATTCCCTTAGGCAGACTGTTCATGAGAGAGTTTCAGCGCTGGGTAGCGTCTCTGAGGCTGGACCCGATACGTCATTCTCGAAGGAGAGTGAGAGTGACGTCAGAGGCAGTCTTGGCATTGCGCCAGTGGAGACACCCGAACTTTCTGATTCAAGGGGTTCCCATGGGCGTGGTTCGAGCCAGAAAAGTCATAACAACGGACGCGTCGTTGTCCGGCTGGGGGGGCATTCACGAGGGCAGGATAGTGAATGGGAGATGGGGTCCTCATCTGTCCAGTCTTCACATAAACTATTTGGAAATGCTAGCCGTTTTTCTGACGCTGAAGCATTTTCTCTCCTTTCTAAAGGGGCATCATGTTCTCGTGAGAACGGACAACACAACAGTTGTGGCCTACATAAACAGACAGGGAGGTCTCAGATCACTTCCCTTGCACACGTTAGCACGCAAACTGATTCTATGGGGCAATGCCAATCTTTTATCCTTGAGAGCGACGCACGTACAGGGTGTCATGAACCAGGGTGCGGATCTGCTGTCCAGGGGCAATCCCCTCTACGGGGAGTGGAAATTGCACAGGGAGGTGGTCGAGCAGATTTGGAGCATATACGGCAGGGCGTCAGTGGATCTGTTCGCGTCCCACGACAATGCTCAGTGTCCTCTGTTTTTCTCCCTGAAAGACCAGAGCGCGCCTCTGGGGATAGATGCGCTGGCGCACGAATGGCCTCGCACTCTCCTTTACGCGTTCCCACCGATAGCGTTGATATCCCCAACACTTCTCAGAGTGAGGGAGGAGGGATTGACACTAATACTAATAGCTCCGAGGTGGCCAGGGAAATATTGGCTAGCGGAGATCATACATATGCTTTACGGAGACCCGTGGCCTCTCCCGCTGCGCAGAGACCTCTTGTCACAAGCAGAAGGGGAGATTTTTCACCCTCATCCAGAACGCCTGGCACTATGGGCCTGGCCCGTGAGTGGTTCAATTTAAATACAACTGGCCTGTCTGACAGCGTTATCAGAACCATACAAAATGCTAGAGCCTCGTCAACTAGGTCTCTTTATGAATGCAAATGGGGCGTGTTTGAGCGCTGGTGCGCAACCAAACGCGAAATCCCTTTTCAGTGTTCAGTGGCAGTTGTCCTATCATTTCTTCAGGATTTGATAGATCAAAGGAAAGCGTTTTCAACCATAAAAGTGTTTCTGGCCGCTATATCTGCTTGCCATATTGGTTTTGATAATAAAACTGTGGGGCAGCATCCTTTGGTGTGCAGGTTTATGAAGGGCGCGCGCCGCGTTTTGCCAGTTTCAAAACCTCTTTCCCCCTCATGGGATTTAGGATTGGTGCTTGATGCTCTCTCCATATCCCCATTTGAGCCGCTGGACAAGGTTGATTTTAAGATATTATCATTTAAGACGGCGCTGCTGTTAGCTTTGGCCTCGGCAAAGCGCGTAAGCGAGATTCACGCGTTTTCAGTGCACTCAGCGTGTATGCAGTTCATGCCTGGCGATGCAGGGGTAGTTCTGAAGCCCAATCCTGCATTCATGCCCAAAATACTTGGTGCTATCATTCCTCTTGAGCTGAGAGCCTTTCATCCACCACCTTTTGCTTCATCAGAACAACAAAAGTTGAATGCGTTGTGCCCAGTGCGTGCTTTACGCATTTATACACAAAGAACTAGAGGGTTCAGGGAGAGCGATCAGCTTTTCGTATCTTGGACGAAACCTCGTACGGGGAAGCCGATTACTAAGCAACGTCTATCGCACTGGATAGTAGAAGCGATTTCGTTGGCATATTCCAGTAAGGGTCTTGTGTCCCCTCCTGGATTACGCGCACACTCGACAAGGGGAATGTCAACTTCGTGGGCTCTATTTAAAGGAGTCACGATACAGGACATTTGTGAAGCGGCGAGTTGGTCCTCGCCGCATACATTTGCAAGGTTTTATAAACTGGACGTCATGACCATTCGGCCACGGATACAGTGATTGTGGTGTGGTTGGCAGGAGACTTCGAGACAGGCTATCTGGCAATACGGGAGTTAGGATATCCCACAGTGAGACACCGAAACGTATGCTTGAAAGAGAACAATAGGTTACTTGCGTAACCCCGGTTCTCTGATAGCATTAAGTGAGGTGTCTCACCAGATCACCCTCCTTGCTGTGTGAAGCGAGGAAGAGGTGTGCTTGTTTTGAATGTCTTAGTGACGTTGTGTCGCTCCTTTTATACTAAGGGTGGGGAAGCCACTCCCTGACACGACGTCACGTCTGCCAGCCAATTGGGGCTGGCTTAATGTAATAGAGCTTCTGACGAATACGCGGAAGGGGCGTATCCCACAGTGAGACACCTCACTTAATGCTATCAGAGAACCGGGGTTACGCAAGTAACCTATTGTTATACACCGTATATAGTATGGAAACTTTTTGTAAACCAATAAACTGTTTTTCACCATAGCATTTTTACAGTCTTTTACCATTAAAATCACGGTCATTTTTTAGCAAAGCATAATTTTCAGCATCATTACTCCATTCTTCAGTGTCACATAATCCTTCAGCAATTATTCTACTTTGTAATATGCTGATTTGGTGCTCAAGAAACATTTCTTGTTATTTTCATTTTTGAAAACATGCCTAATGTTTTTGTGAAGACTGATACAATTTTTCAGGATTCTTGGATGAATAGAAAATTCAAAATAGAATTTATTTGAAATCAAATCCTTTTGTAACACTGTAAATGGTTTATACTGTCACCTTTGATCAGTACAATGCAACTTTGCTGGATAGAAGTATTAATTTCTTTAGAAAAAAATCGTACTTGCCTCAACTATACTTTTATTGTCCTTTTATGGCTTTTTGTGTTTTATGGTGCTTTCCAAGAAACATTTCACTTTTTTCCCCAGAGTTCAACAGAACACCATTCATTTGAATTTAGAAATCATTTGTCACTTTTGATAATTTTAATGCATCCTTGCTAAAGAAGTGTGAAATTCTTAAAAAAAAAAATAAAATAAAATAAAAAAAAATATTCAAAAAAAAAAAATATATATATATATATATATATATATATATATATATATATATATATATATATATATAATATAATATATACATATATATATATATATATATATATATATATATATATATATATAATATAATATAATATAATATAATATAATATAATATAATATATATATATATATATATATATATATATATAATATAATATATATACTGTCCCAAACTTTTGAACTGTAGTGTCAAAGTAGAAAGAGTAGTATGCAATTTCAGTTTTTTTTGTATTAAATAGTACAGAGTAATTTATTAAATTGCTTACCTTTTGGAATGATCTTTGCATCAGGAATGTGCCAGTGATGTCTCAAAATGCTGCCTCCATAGGGAGCACTATTTTCTGAAACTGCAAAAGTGGGAATAAGATCAAACCACTAATAAGGACGCCATGGTAACGCCTAAAAAAGTACGTCTGTGCTTTTCAGTCAAATGATCAGGAGCAAGAAGAGGCCGATCAGCACTTTTGTGTTGTGTTATTTGTGTAGACCTGATCCCACCCTGTAGGAGTTCTTGTGTTTCTTAATAAACCCTTATTTAAATCAATTTAAATTTTTAGCAGTTTAGTGTAAATGCAGATTTTGTGCTATTAATTTGAACAGATGTTTTCTTTCCCATTGTGAATCTGCTCTTAAGCAAGCATTGAGAGTCTGTTTGAAAAAACAACGCTGTTTATCTGCATTTACCATGTTTATAGTTATGGAAAGGAGATGCAGAGTTCACAAAATAACATTTGAAGTACAGATGAAATCTGCAGCATTTGCTCTGGACTCTTCAAATCTTCTGCACTTGGCTTCCAAGTGCTTTTGAGTGGAAAACACTGCATGTTGTTTTTGCGAAGTCTTCCTGCCATGTATTGCTATTGTTTTGCAGACTTTTGTTTCTGCTCTCTATTTAGGACACTCATCTCATGTGAGTAATTATTAACTCCTTGGTGAAAGTTCTGCAATCATTCTTGTTGTTTGAATTTGACTCACACCTAATCATTAACTTTCATTAACTCGCATTGATTTGTTGCTCTGTGTTCATGCCCAACGTGAACAATCTACACATTGATTACAAAGTCAATAAAGAAGTATGAGATTTTTAGATGCTGGGTGACACTCTCCCTAGAGGCTAATATGATACTGTTTTCGGAAAATGACAAGTTTATGGCTCTGCGTGCAGAGATTATAATTAACTGGGACGGGTTTATGAGGGAATACTGTGCACTGCTTTGCTGCTGCATGCTAAATGGTTTCTAGTCATGCAGTGGAACAGATGCAGTGCTACTCTTAATCTTTCGTCTGCTCCAGGCTGGAGACATGTGAACCACCATCCTCAGGCTATATGGTGCCCATCACAAAAGAGAAGACATTGTCATTAGATCTCAGACTTAAACAATACACCTTAGCACTTTGCAGGTAATAAAATATATATAGGCTATTTAATTGTACGGGATATCACTATGGTTATGATTCGTCCATAGTTAGTGGCATGAGGCTGCAAGTAATCATGGCTGTGGCAATATATAGTAGAGTGGCACATTTAGGAGTGATTATTGATTTTTGAGAGTGTTGCAAATGGAGTAAATTATATACTATAATTTATGTACCAATGTCCAGCTGAAACTAGTGGGGGTTAATCTTAACCTTACAAACTGCCGACACTCTGTTAACTGAACATCTGATGCATACGGTATGGCACACAAAACAGGAAAAATTTTCACGAAGGCAAAAGTCATAACCTATTTGGCTGACTTCTACAGGTTTTCCGTGCGCCTAGTTCACAGCATAGGAACTTTAAGGCATAAAGTGTTTTGTTTGAGGCATTTAATTAGGGCCCAAGCGAAAATTCGCGCAGGGCCCTCTTGTTCTTCTAAGGATTTTTTTTTTTTTTTTTTTTTTTTTTCATCTTCCGGGGCTTTTTGGGGGCCTTAACATGCTCAAAAACTCTTGAAAATTGGCACACACATTGGAATCCGCGGCCATTAGGACGCTGGAGAGGCTGGTACCCGGGCGTGGCAGGGGGGCTCGACAGCGCCCCCTTGAAAAAAGTCTGAAAATTTGGTCCATATATTAAACATGCTTGCACGTATTAGTATGAAACTCGGTACACATATAGACCTCATCGGGCCGAACAACTTTCGCCAGTTAATCGCCACGCCAACAGGAAGTCAGCTATTAAGGGTTGTTTGAAAAACGCATGCTCTGGAATTTGATATACTCCTCCTAGACGATTAATCCGATCGCCACCAAACTCGGTCAGCATGAAGTCAAGACACTGATGATTAAAAATTGCCAGGGGATTTTTGATATCTCGAACGGTTTGGCCGTGGCGAGGCAACGAATTTATGGCGAGAAAAAGGAAACAGGAAATGTGTTATAACGTCTTAATACATATATTGATCTTTATGAAACTTCACGAGTGTGTTCGTTATAGGAGTCTGATCACATGGATGTGACTATTGTGAGTCAAAGTTATAGCGCCACCAACTGGCAGCAGGAAGTGTATCACTTTTTGAAATGTTTTGAGATCACCCTCTTATTTTTACCTGATTTGCTTCAAACTTCATCAGTGTAATGTCAATACACAGCAGATGTAGACCTATGACAGGATTTTTGATATTTGAAATATTGTTGCCATGGCAACAGGTCAAACTGTAATAATATTCTTGAGTGTTTTTGAGGCTCTTAACATGCTTCAAATTGCATGAAACTCGACACACACATCAATATTGTCAACCAGTAGACATGGACAAAGCCATAGAAATGGGCGTGGTGGAGGGGCTCAGTAGCGCCACCTTTTGACAAAAGTGGGGGGGTTAGTTTTTCCTACAGTCACCAAACTCGGTACACATATTATTCTCATCAAGCTGGACAATTTTCTAATTTTCATTCATTAGCTCCGACCAACAGGAAGTCAGCTATTTTGGTTTGAATGTTAATTTTTTGAAAAAACAGGCTATGAATTTTATACTACTACTCCTACAGGGTTTATCCAATTTACACCAAGCTTTTTTTAACTTGTTGCTAACACATTGAAGTTGTTTAATTGCAAACGGATTTTGGATATCTCAAACGGTTTGGCCGTGGCGAGGCAACAAATTTATGGCAAGAAAAGGGAAACAAAGTGTTATAACTTCTGCATACATTAATTGATTTTGATGAAACTTTGGCTTAGTCTTCGTTGTACAAGGTTGATCACATGGATTTGACTATTGTGATTCAAAGTCATAGCGCCACCAACTGGAAGCAGAAAATGTGTCACTTTCAGCATACATTGAGATCACCCTCTTATTTTTACCTGATTTGCTTCAAAATTCATCAGAATAATGTTAAAACTTGGCACATGTAATCCTTTGAAAATGGGCAGGGAGGAGGGGCTCTATAGCGGCACCTTGTAGTGCAGTAAATGTGGAGTGAATTTGACATAGTCCTTTGATGTTTAACCGTTTTAAGTGCCTATTGCCCGCTGTGCACAGTTGCCCTGAAGCCACCGGGGTGGCGGTGCCACCGGGCTTGGGCCCGCCATCGCTGCTCGCAGCTATATTTGAATTTAAAATAGATGTTTGCACCGATGGGATACAGGAAAAGTGTTATTTTCTGATCTTGTCCAAGAAACCTTTGGATTCCCAAGTGATCCCATTTTGCACATTGATCTGTTATAGTAGCAACATGTACCTATCCCTAAACAGGACATTGAACAGATGACCTCTTCCTGAATTAGTGGGTGTTCCTTGGCCAATTGACTGTTCGCAAAGACCGGTTTAGTTTACTGTTGCTATGTCTGACAGGCCAGGCCGCTCTCACGCCACATGTTCTCAAGCAGTGAAAAATACATTTTTGAGCAAAGTGGACATTGACAATGCGTCAACAGACAAGACAGAGCAGGTTACTTTTGATATGAAACAAAGTCTCAAATTTTGTCATTTTTATAGAAGTTTAAACAATAAATACCGTTTTGTGGCTCTTTAATGTGTCGTGACTGATCGCTGTAGTGCCTCAGTTCAAGCGGCTCGTGAACTGATCATCTCTTCCTAATAGTTAATTTATAGCATTAAATAAACATGAATGAACATCAGAAGAAATGTTGTTTTAACCATGGAAAGATGTCCGTATACACCAACTCGCCCTCGGATCAAACCTTGTATGTTTTTCCCTCAAGGGGTCAGTAAGATTTTTTTTTTTAAATGTCTTTGAAATCTCTTATGCTCATCAAGGCTTTTTCAAGTTCAAGTCCACCGACATTAATCTACTAACTCCCCTGACTGCTTTGTCGAACAAAACGGCATATTCTGCGTTATGATTGGTTAGATCGCCTGTCAGTCAAACTCCTGGCAAAGGGTAATTTGCGATGACTATAGAGCCAACACCTTATGTCGTTAGGCAAAGGTCTGGCTACGCAAGACTAAGTGTGGGCGGGTGTACAAAGGACATTTCAAAATGTTTAAAAAAAAAAAAAACACTCCTACATAATTTTATGGTGACTGACCATATATTTGGAGACAAAAAGTCCAAGTTGTGGTTTTCAACAGGTCAGGTTATGGCATAAAAGACTACAAATGCTTGTTGTCTTCCTAATCATATTTATTCTTCAAGGTCACCCTTATGAGTGTTAGCATGGAGAGTCTTGAAAAAAGCTTATTTACTTACAAAATATGTTGTTCGAAAACATAAAACTGTCTCCAGAGCGGTGAAAGAGGCATCTGTTCTGACGCAGGCTGCCATCCAGTTGAATATTTAATGGTACTGATCAGCACAGTGTGCCTGAATACTTAAAAGGAGTAGTTCACCCAGTAATTAAATTGTTGTCATTTACTCACCCTCATTCCATCACCATGTTATTTATTTTTTTATTTTTATTTATTTATTTTTTTTTATGTGTAGCTTGAAGTGAATTATTAGGCAGAATGTCTGAGCTGCTCTTTTCCATACAATTAAAGATGGACAATGATTTATACTTCTAAACTGCAAATGTGATGAGCAACAGACTGAAATGCAAGTTATTCACTGACAAACTTCCCTTTCACCAAAGCGTTCAGATGTTTGGGATTGGAATGTTTTTGCTCACCAAGGCTACATTTATTTGGCGAGGCTACCATAATTTCTGTAATATTATTACAATTTAAAATAACTTTTTCTTGTTTTCCATATTAGAAATCATTCTAATATGCTGATTTGGTGATTAAGAAAATTTCATCTCATCAATGTTGAAAACAGTTGTGCTGTTAATATTTCTGTTGAAACCTTGATGCTTTTTTCCCCCAAGGATTCTTTGATAAATAGCAAGTTCTTTGAAATAGTCTTTACTGTTATTTTTGATTAATGTGTTGCATCAGGTACAATGCAATAAATCGTTACAATTTTAAACACAAACTATTGTTGGAACTGAATTTCTCATAATTCCTGTTAGAAAGGGAAAACCAAGCTTGCTCTCTAGAGCTTGGATTGCATTGGAGTTGAAATTCTCTACTGCTCCTGGGCTCTTTGTATCAAGCACAGGAAGAAAAAAAAACGGTGGCATTTACTGATTAAACTGCACTGAATGCCTCTCCTTTGACATTCGTTCTTTGATGGCTGGAAAAGCTGACCGAAAGAATTGAATGAAAGAGACAAAACAGATCAAATCAGTAATTCAAGGCACAGTTTGAAGCAGCATAAAGGAGTGTTTTCGTTGTGAATAATTGGGTAAATTATTCATAGGTTCTCACAGTGACATTTAAATGCATA
The DNA here is from genome assembly GCF_024489055.1 of Chanodichthys erythropterus. NCBI lineage: Eukaryota > Metazoa > Chordata > Actinopteri > Cypriniformes > Xenocyprididae > Chanodichthys > Chanodichthys erythropterus. The sequence continues at coordinate 6,708,392 of NC_090224.1, read as the reverse complement.
CATTTTCATTAATATTTTAAACATATCTGCATATTGTGGTGTATTTATGGACTTTGTTTTACCTTTTTGAAGTGTTATATTAGTCACAGTGATGAGAATCTTTTCCGCAATGGATAAATCAGTGTAGAGGGCAGATACGGGTAGTGCCCTGTTCTAAGAGCATCTCGACCACCCACGTTTCTTGATTTTAAAATCTACGTTTGGACACAGATTTGTATGTTTTAAGTGCAGCTGAAGCTGTTTATGCCTAAATAAAATGTGACATGATTGTTTATTCATCCTTAGGCTGTGAAGACATTGTGGCAGACAGCATCTCACTGGACTCTGTGGTGGCCATCCTGAAGTGGAGCTCACAGCCCTACGGCTCCAAATGGGTTCATCGGCAGGCCATGCACTTCCTGTGCGAGGAGTTCAGCCAGATCATGACCTCCGACGTCCTCTATGAGCTAAGCAAGGAGCACCTTCTGGCAGCCATTCAGTCTGATTATCTGCAGGTGATGACCGAACACCAATTCACCCTGAGCTCTTTTCAGATTTCCCAGAGCAAGATTGTTCAGTTCATGTTTTTCCAATTTAGCAGAGCTCATTGTGTTTCAAATCATCAATCTTTTCTAGATAAGTGAAAAATTACATTTTGTTAACTGAAATGTGAAGAATAAGGGGTTGTTCACACAGGACATATTATTGGATCCTCAGACTTGCTTTTGCTCAAAACTGGTGCTTTTCTTAATGAGATATGGGTTGTTAAAAAGGGGTTCCCTGGGAAAAATTGGAATTAGGAATTGTTGGTCTGATTTTAATCGATTTTAAATACATTTTCTAGCTTAATCTTTCAAATAAATTAATTATAAGGTCTCTTACATGTCCTTTTTGTGCTTTTTTTTTACGACAACATCAAGCTTATTTTCTCTCTGGAAACATACAGGGGTGATTCAGGGTAACTGCATCATATTGCACTATTGGGAAATTTGTGTTTATTTCAGTCCACAAATCATTGCAGGGCTTAAGGCCTATCTATTTCAGACAGCAGAGTGTTAGTATCAGTCTGTTTATCGATCACTGTTGATCAGGGCTCCCTTCTCTTAAAGGTCACCTGCTTTTGTATTTAGACAAGTGAGTCATCTGTATCAGATGACCCCCTTACATCTCCTCCGTGAGCTTATATAGAGAGCTGTAACCCCATCTGGGATTTGGCCCAGCACACAGAAGTCTGTTAGCGCCTTCACACTCCTGTGTGCTAGATCTTCAACGTTTACAAGTCTTTGCTAACTCTACCCCGGGTCAAACCTGTTGAAATGATCTAATCCCTCTAGTGACTGAGAATTAGTAAACAAACATGAACATAGTCTAGTGTCTATGACCCTGGGTCATGTCCCAATCCTGTCCCCTCTTTCTTTCTCTTGCCCCCAAATTTCCTGTCTGCACTTTCCTGTACTGTAAAAAGGCAAAAAGCCAAAAAAAAAAATTTAAGAAAGTGTAATGTCCCTGATATTAAAAAAATGTAATTTAGTTTGATGGTTAATCTATGTCCATTAAACCTGGATCTGCTTCTGACGTTGAATGAAATGAGATTTTCGGCTGTGCAATATTCCTAGTAAGAGATAAGATGGTAGCAAAATCATTTTGCTCAGATTTCACCTGGCACCTGCAGGACCTGCTGCTATGAAATACATTGGTTTTATACATCCTGTTTTTCCTTTCGAGATTGTTCTGTTGTACTAAATGTGCCATCTTTAAACTTGCTTACACCGGTTTCCTTCAGCCTTGTAGCACTGGCTAAATTCAGTAACAAACTTGTACTGTTCTTCTCCCCTCTTCACAGGCCAGTGAACAGGACATCCTCAAGTATGTTGTGAAGTGGGGCGAACACCAGCTCATCAAGAGGATGGCCGATAGAGGTATCACACACAGGCATTGATATGTCACTAGATACACATTAAAGAAATAGTTCATCCAAAAATGAAAAATCTGTCATTTATGTACTCGCCCTCGGATCAAACCTTGTATGTTTTTTTCCCCTCAAGTTTTTATACACTACTGTTCAAAAGTTTGGGGTCAGTAAGATTTTTTTTTTTTTTTAATGTCTTTGAAATCTCTTATGCTCATCAAGGCTGCATTTATTTGATCCAAAATACAGTAAAAATGTGAGATACTTTTTCTATTTTAGTATATTTTCAAATATATTATATTCCTGTGATTGCAAAGCTGAATTTTCAGCAGCTATTGCTGCAGTCTTCAGTGTCACATGATATTTCAGAAATTATTCTAATATGCTGATTTGGTCCTCAAGAAACATTTCTTATTATCAAAACTTAATGTTATTATGTTTGTAGAAACCATAATACCTTTTTTTTTTTTTTTTCTCAGATCCTTTGAATATAAAGATTAAAAGAACAGCATATATTTGAAAAAAGTGACTGCAGAGACATTTGTGTTACAGAAGATTTATTTTCTTTTGTAAAATTGTCTTTACTGTCACTTTTGATCAATTGCATTTGATCTTGCTGAATAGAAGTATTAATTTCTCCAAAAAAAAAAAGTTGTCCCCAAACTTTTGAATGCTGCTGTATATTTCATTACAAGAATTATTGCATAACTCATTCCATGTGTTCATAGTGACTATGTCTGTCAAACTGTGAAAAAGACAAAAATATCACATAGGGGTGTAATGATACAACTTATGGTTCGGTACGTACTTTAGTATTGAAATCACAGTTCTGTACCGCAGGGGAGAAACCCAAATATAAAACTGCTTTTTTTATTATTATTAAACAGTAGTTCACTGAACAAATTGTGTCTCTGTCTTTAAATGAATTCAATTATAATTAAAGGTTTCTTAAGGATAAAAAAAATGATCTCTGCTAATTCTGTAAACAGTATAGGGAGCCCTTACTTGCACATTACTATAATATTAAAGGTTAACAACAGAACCCACACTATTAGCCTAAATTCAGTTGCTATTTATTTTTAGATATAATAATCAACATTCATAACAAATTGTATGCAAACATGTAAACTGCACATAAGGCAGTTTTTGCATTAACCTCTAAATCTAATTATAAAATTGTTTTTACTTCAATTTGTTGTTAAAGGAGATATGCTTTTCAATAAGTTGTACTGTATCTTTCAACAAACCTTCAGATGTTTGTTGAAAGATACAGTACAACTTATTGAAAAGCATATCTCCTTTATTTGCTCAATCAGTGTTTCAACAGCAAAAAGATATCAAATAAAACAGCTGTAACTAGCGGAAGAGGTGATCACATTCACTCGCGCTCCGCGCTGCCGTTTGAACTAAGGCACCTATACAGTGATCTGTCTTGCCACATTAAAAAGCGTCAAACCGGATTTTTATTTTTAATTTTTTTTTGGGAAAATAAAATGTGGCACTTATTGTGATTATTGGTGGTTAATGGTGGTTAGGCTACAATGCTGTACTCGTCGTGTACACATATGACATTACACGTATTCGGCCAGTGAATTTTCAGTACCTGTTACACCCCTAATTACTATTTAATCAAATGTAAAGGAAGAAAAATTTGTTTTGTGACAAGGTAAAGTGAGGTCGTTCAGTACGCCATGAGAGTACCATGGTACGTACTGTGGGTGGTGTATTGTGGTTTTTCAGTTCAGTTTGAATATTGTTACACCCCTAATCCATACAGGTTTGGAATGAAAGTAATGTTCAGGCAAAAATTTAAATCCTGACTATTCCTTTAAAACCCTATCTACTCCATACATACATACAACTATTTTCTGTGCTGCTTAATTTGTCCCTGTTTTCACCTCTTGCCATAGCTGGTGGTCTGAACTATGCCAGTCTAATGATTTATTCCCCAATCCTCCTAATGTCTAGTAATGACTCTAACTGGCTCAGCACTGAGAAATCAGGCCAAGTGCTCTGCAATACGGAAGCATAGCATATGGCTGGCAGCTCCCGACCTGGGTCTGCAATTGCTCTGTGTAACCAACAGAATCAAATATACCCAGACTAACACTGTCTTAAATGTTTATAGCTGGTGCCAAACCACAAACATGATCTTTGATTGCTTTTCCTCCAGATCACATTCTAAAGAGAAACAGCAATGCAACGATACAGCTTCATTTTGTCATTAACCATCTTATACATGATCCTAATTTGCTGTCTTGAGGTGTAGATAGTAATTCAGGGTCCATTGCAGTGCAGCATCCCTGGAACAGTGGAGCTTAAATTCCTCGCTCAAGGGCACAGCAGCAGTCAGTGGAGCTGCATAGTGATACAGCTAATCCTCAGGAAACACACACCCTCCCACCCATCTTTGTCTAATCTATATTGTGGGCTAGAAAAGTTGGGCCACCATTTCTTCCCACTTAAATACTTGTGTGTGACTGCATATGAAACTGTGTGTTTTTGTGTGTTCCCCAGAGCCTAACCTGTTAAGTGGTACTGCACATAGTGTGAATAAACGTGGTGTGAAAAGAAGGGATCTGGACCTGGAAGAGCTTAAAGAGATTCTCTCTCCGCTGCTGCCTTTCGTCCGAACTGAGCACATATTACCCACGAACAGTGAGGTCCTCTCTGACACTGTAAGTGTGTTTGTGTCTTCCGTTTATGTTTTTGGTTTGTACAGCTTAAACAGGTGCATTAAAGGGTTAGTTCACCCAAAAATAAAAATTCTGTTATCATTTACTCACCCTCATGTTGTTCCAAACCAGTAAGACCTTAGTTCACCTTTGAACATGAATGAAAATATTTTAAATGAAATCTGAACGAATTCTGTCCCTCCATTGACCGCTATGTGACTACAGTACCACTTTGACGCTTCAAAAAGTTCATAGGTCGTTCAAGAGATCGTAAAAACTAATCCATATGAATTGAGCGGTTTAATCCAAATTTGAATTCTGATGAGACATGCCCACTTTATATGATGAACAGATTGAATTTATGCTTTTATTCATATATAAACATTGATCAGCGAATATAAACAGAAGCTGAACCAAACCTGCTTGACACACAAGAGCAACCCTTTTGCGGAAGCTCAAACGTGCTGCATAACACTCGAGATCAAACCTCATTGGTTCTCGAACATCAAGTGAACATGCTTGAGTTTCCATTTACCACAACTGATGTGAGCATTGACGATTGTTTACCAGAATCAGAATGAGCTTTATTCGCCAGGTGTGCACAAACACACAAGGAATTTGTTGTTGTCTTCTTTAGGAGCTATTGGTACATGCATATACACATACATATGACATGAGAACAGAAAAAACATTTATATATTTATATGTGAATAAAAGCCTAAATTAAATCTGTTCAGCATATAAAGCGACCGTATCCTGTTCCGAAGATGAACGAAAGTGTAACCGGTCTTGCGGTTTTGGAACCACATGAGGGTGAACTAACCCTTTTAAGGGGCAGTCACACTAAATTTTACACACAACAAAAATTGCTTTTTAGCTCCATGCAGCTTTTCTTAATTGAAATTTACAGTACCATTCAAAAGGTTTGGGGGAAACCACCCATCATCCTCCATGTCTTAGATTGTGTATTTGTCAGATTTGCAGGCCATTATGTACCAAACTTGAACTAGCATCTAAGCTAAAAAATGTAGCATCATTCTATGAATGTGCTTATGCTTATATCAGCAATGAATGTAAGTGACACAATACCCACTTTGTTTGCCCTTTATTCTGTAAAATGCAAAGAAATGTGTCATGCCACTACAAGCCAAATGAGAAACATGTTACTATTGTTTTTCTGTACAGCAAAAATGTCAATATTGATGGATGTATGAGTGAGCATATACTCTGACTCTCAGTAACTTTCAGTAATAAAGAAAACCGATTACTCCATTGCTCCAGCAAATTCCATCGCTCTTCCTGACCGCTCTCGTCAAAAACCGGTAAAGACATTTCCTCTGCCTTTAACAGATGAAGAGGGGTCTGATCAGCACCCCTCCTTCTGACATGCTGCCCACAGCAGAGGGAGGCAAAGCCAACGCCTGGCTCCGGCAGAAGAGTGCTGGCATTTATGTCCGCCCACGGCTCTTCTCTCCTTACGTGGAGGAGGCCAAGGTAGGATATACTTCCTCACCTCACATACAGCAGAATATTTAACCATTATATTAAAACTAACTAATTAAGACAGGGAAAAAGTTATTGGAAAAAAGTAAAGAAATAAAATTAAACAGTACACTTTTCTTTAATAAATGCTAACCAAAAACCTCTTAATTTAAAACATCTCAGTGTATCTCATTTCTTAAATACAACTTTAATAATACGAGGAAAAATGATTACAAATAGTTTTTAATTTATAGAGAAAATATCAAATATACACATGCAAATTAAATTAATTAAAAGCAAATTAAAGGCTTATAGATTGTAGTTTTACTTAAAAACTAATCATTTTGAAAAGGAACTTCGTTTATAGAATACCCTTAGCGCTGTTATTAACTGGACCCATTTCATTATATGACTTGCATCAAATCTCGTGTATGTGTGTTCCTCCAGGCGGTTCTGGAGGAGATGATGGTTGAGCAGACTGATCTGGTTAGGCTACGCATGGTTCGTATGTCCAATGTACCCGACACACTCTACATGGTGAACAATGCCGTCCCTCAGTGCTGTCACATGATCAACCACCAGCAAATGGCTGGCAGCCAGACAGCTCCGCCGTCTGTGGTTGCTAATGAGATACCAGGTGGGTTAAGCGCTCATTCATGCTTAGTAATGATTCTTTGTTTTAACCAATCTACAATTTCAGTCCCATCATTCTGTGCACTATATATCTGTGTATTATACTTGATAAAGTGAATCACTCACAGCCACCACAATCAAGTCATTTTAGAGAGAGATTTCATGGAGGCCCAATAGATTGCCCTAATCTAGATGTAGTTGTGACTTCCATAAATCAAGCCATGAGACATTGTTTTCTCAAGTTAATTTTGTAGTTCTTTTTCAAGAAGCAGTTCAGTGTTTTATATATATATATATAAAATGTGAGTGGGAACATTGGCCTTGTATGTTGGCAAGATTTGCGATGCTGTGGGTGTTATATAAAACAAAAATTCAACACCAATTAAAAAAAAACTTTTGTTGTCATATTTACCCATCTTGTATAAATCTCTATTTTTTTTAAGTAATATTATTCATTGATGCAGTTAATCATCTGTAATTATTTACATTTATTCTAACTTAAGTCATGTGTTTTCCTTTTCTTACCATGTCTTTCAGTGCCCAGGTTGGCAGTAGTGAAGGAAATGATCCGTAGGCTGCAGGAGCTGCGTCACACAGACCAGGTGCAGCGAGCGTATGCTCTGAACTGTGGTGAGGGCGCCACAGTCAGCTATGAGCTGCAGATCCGTGTGCTCCGAGAGTTTGGCCTACCTGACGGGGCTGCAGAACTCCTACAGGTAACCCAGCACATCCTGTTTGCGTGGAGGCTGACAAGTGTTGCTATGGCTACTGTGAATCTCACTCTGATTTTCAAGTCAGTTAGTTTTACCCCGGCCTCTGATAAATACAATTTTGTATTCTAGTGATTGCAGGCACTCATACTGATTTTATTAAAATAAAAAAGATATGTTAATGCTTCTCTAATGCATTACAAACATCTATATAAATGTCACAATACTAAAATATTATAAAATATTATTACAATTTAAATGTTATCTATTGTAGTATATTTTAAAATGTAATTTATTGTTGTGATGGTAAAGCTGAATCTTTAGCAGCCATTACTCCAGTCTTCAGTGGCACATGATTCTTCAGAAGTCATTCTAAATTCATTCAAAATGCATCCTTCCTGAATAAAAGTATTAATTTCTCAAAGAAAATTGCCTTCATGAACTTGTGTAAAGTATTTTTGGAGCCTTAGCGTGTTCTGCATCACTCCATGTTGCTTTGACTAGTGTGTTTCTCCAGTTACTGTGTTATTGGTTTAGAAGTGCTCTAAACCCTTGAACTACTGTGATCTTGTTATTTTCTCCATTAAGTGACCAGTGAACCTACACTGGAAAGCTTGGAAGGAGTCAAAACTTCTTCAGCATACCAGCCAGCCTATTAATTCTCATTTTTGAAGCATGTCTAGCACAAACATGCCCTTACATTGATGTGTGCTGTGTTTTAGAATCCGCACAAATTCTTTCCTGAGGAGCGTTTTGGAGATGAGAGTCCCGTCCTGGCCTTGCGCCAGTCAGGTCGCTGCCGGGTCAACAGTACACCAGCTGTGGAGAGTATGTTCACTGACCTGGAGGCTCTGGTGGGCTTCCACCCCCCTCTGCCCCCTCCTCCTCCTCCATACCATCCCCCGACCACCCCAGGCCATAGCCAGCAGCAGTTTAAAGCAGGCTGGAGACCACGGGTCCCCAGCCAACCTCCATCCAGATCTTTCTCCTACCCCTGCAATCATGCACTCCTTCATAGGCAGCCCTCTTCTAAAATGGGCAGCCCAGTCTACCCGCCAGGAGCCAAACCCCTGCCCCCAGACAGCACTAACGCACAGGGGGGAAGGAATCTTCATCCTGACAAGCAAATGGTGATTAATAACAATATAGTATTATTATTATTTATTATTATATTATATTATATATTTTTATTTATGCAAAATGTGTAGGATTTGGTTATGAACTGCTTTAAGAGGCTATATATATATATATATATATATATATATATATATATATATATATATATATATATATATATATATATATATATATATATATATATATATATATATATACACACACACACACACACACTGCGTTCCAAATTATTATGCAAGTGACATATCAGTAAGATTTCAGTAGAATAAACATTCAGATTTTAGTTTTTCTAAGAAAATGTTTATTTATTTATCCATGTCTTTTTAGATAACTGGTATCAATCTCAGACAAAATAATTTGGCAGGTCTATGGAAACCCTACTTAGAGGCTGTTCCACATTATTAAGCAAGTCATAGTTCTCATGCAATATGGAGAGGAAGAAGGATCTTTCTGAAGATGAAAAGCATGAAATGGTCCAATGTTGTGCAAAAGGCATGAAAACAACTAATATTGTGTGAAAACTGAATGGAGATTATCGAATTATAATAAGATTTGTGAGTGATTAGAGCACAGCAGAACTCGGTCAGTTAAAGGCTTATTAATGAAAGTTCCTGTCAAAAAAAAATTATTGTATTAAAAGGGCAGCTATAAAAAAGCCTGTGTTGAGCAGAAAACAGGTATTTGAAGCTACTGGTGTCTCTGGAGTCTCAAGATGCTCTCCATGCAGGCTGGCAGTTGTGCTTAAAGATGCATTTTAGACACCACTAACCAAACCTGTTATTGCTGTGGTGTTTTCTTGCCACATGGGATAGTGCATAGTGCATTGTATTTCACAAGGCACTATCCTCCTTTTTATATCATAGCTGAAAATGGCCAGTTATGAACTTCACATATCTTGCAAAAGTAATTTTAATACCCTCAGAGACCCTAAAGGGACCTTCCATTAACAACACTTTATTAGCTGTTTGATAACACAGTCAAGCAAAAGGCTAATCATATTAATTACCGTTATGTGTCCGATGTTGTAAAGATGGATATACCATTGTGTAGCGTTTTACCTAAGTTGACCGAGTGGATCTCCGAGCTCATGCGAGTGAGTGGAGGTGGGGCTAATTAGAATAATCATCGATCCTATATACTAAATGAGGCAAGGGTGCAGAGTTGCATTCAAGCTATTTTAATGCATAAAGATTTTTTTCACAGGAAAAATTTTTTTTTATATATGTCATTTTGGTAATCAAAGATGAGTTTTAAGAGATAAAATTGACTACGGGGGACTTTAAATAATAATGGATAACCAATAAGGTACTGGTATATCATGCTTCCCTAGAGATAACAGTTGTATCTTAACTTATTCTAGCAGAACATGGAGCCTGTCATCAACGAGTTCATGCCAGACATCGCCATGGGTGTTTCGGCAATGAGCCTGAAGGAGCGGCGACTTCCAGAGGTCTCTATGGAGGTGGAGAGTCACGAAGCCCACCCTCACCTTTCAACAGCTCCTCCCATGTCCCACAGCTACTCCAGCCGTCACCCGCACTCCTCCCGCAAGCGGCATGCAGCCGAATCCAAGCCCGAGGGCCCACAGCCAGATCTCTATGAGTTCCCGGGCCGCCACGCACCTCCCTACTGTGGACCAGACCTCTACATCCACGGGCGTCAGGCAGGTGGAGGGGCGCCGCCTCCGTCCTACTCGGAGGCTTCAGAATCACTCCGCCTGGATGTGCTGGAACAGCCTCCACAGAGACTAGACTTGGCGATCGTCTCGCAAGGGGGCGTTGCGCAAGCCGTGCAGAGGTCACGGCCCATAAATGAGACGGACCTCACCTGTGGGCTTGGCCCCTCCACAGAACAGTATGAGGAATGGCCCACAGGCCGCCGGCCTACTCCAGAGGGAATTGGACTGGGCTTAGGAGCGAATGTAGGGACTGGGGACGAGGGAGGGTTGGGTGCCCGAGACCGAAGGTCACCCAACAAACCTGACTACCCCTACAGGAAGTCTGCTCTCTGACCCCTGATTAAAAACAGACTAAAGACTGATTTAAATGCTATGTGTAAGCAAACAGGTGAGGCACCAGCAGTCCTGCACTTTGTATTCTTTCGAGGGCCGACAGTATCTTGAAGTGATGAACGCCCATAAGCTAAGTGAGTGGCTGCTTTTCTGATGGGAGATGCTAAAGGGAGATGTCACTTAAACTGCTCCAGATAGGTGTGAAACCTAGTATAGAGTGAGGAGAGCTTGGTTTGGTTGCGTGCACCCTGAAAAGAGGTCAAAATTGCTAAATTTTAGTCTGATTCTTTTAAACAGCCATGAAAGTCCTTTTCGCACCCTGGACATCCTGGTTCACACATGTACAGATCTACAGATATCTTAGTATATTTCTTTTACTTTCATTTCTCTGAACATACTAGTATGACTAGAGAAAATATATATTTATTTAGATGCACAGATTTTGTTCCTTAGGAGTAAATTGAAAAAATATGAAGGCAATAAGTTGCAAACTCATTACTTTGTCTAGTCCTTGAAAAACGGCTCCTTCTTCTTTTGAGGGCAGAGTGGCAGTAATAGCTCATGTAATCCGCTGCATTTGCCGGCTTTTACATTAGCCTGTGCAATTTAAGAGCCGAGATGGAACATAAAAGGGAAAACAATTGAAATCCCCTGTCTCCTATGAGGCAACTTATCAGGCATAACAATGGCACAGATGCACCATTAAATGTGAATGGGGCTTTGTTTTACAGTGTTTCACAACCCAGATCTGCAGATTCATTCCAGTGTATTTAACTTTAAAAACTATCTGTCCTCTCAAACAAAAATTTGGCACCCTCTTTTGCATTCAGATTCTCTTTCCAAGGCTGCAGTTGCTGGCATTCCTGAGAGATGGCAAATGTGGGTTGATCATTATCTGCCTCTTTCTCCAGAAATGTACAGGAAACTCAATCAAACCAATCTCATTCCGCGTCCTCACTCCTCTGGTTTGGTGGGACAGCAAAATTCCATGGGTGGAAGATCATTAGCTTTTCTATGCTAGTTCTGTCAGCAGATGACCAACAATTATGATGTCATGAACAGGCTTTGCAAAAAAAAAGAGAAATCTTGGAAAGTGTCATGGACACAAAGATTTAGAGGATTTACTTTTGATTTTTGATTCACTTTAAGAAACAAGATCTCACACACTGCTGCACACCCTATCTATAAAAGTGACTTATTTTAAGCTTTTTTTTTTAACATCTGAAATACCTGTATTCTATAATAACTGTGCAATAGGCAGCCTTTTCATTTTAAATGCTCATTTTGCTCTCTTCTCCTTACAATAAGATTTTTTCTCAGATTATCATACTGACACAAATATGCAGGCTAGTTCACTTAAAAAAGTAAAATGTCACCATTTACTCAACCTCGTATTATTCCAAACCTGTATGACTGACTGACTTTCTGTAGAACACAAAAGATGACTTTTTGTCCATACAATAAAAGTCAGCGGGATCCAAAAACAACAACATTGGACCCCGTTGACTTCATGGACAAAAAAACTAAACAAAAAAAGTCTTGAGATATTCTTCAAAATATCTTTTGTGTTCTGCAGAAAGCAAGGAAGTCATACAGGTTTGAAACAACATGAGGGTAAGTAAATGATGGCAGAATTAGCATTTTTGGGTGAACTATCCCTTTAAGATAATCAACAATAGCCTTTCCCCACAAGTAATGGTACTGTATTTTCACATACTCTCAAATATTATTATATAAGCATCTTTGGTTGTGTTAGACCAGGTGGGACCTCTGTTGAACATCCAAACGATCCTCAGTCGTATCCATCCCACATTCTTCACTTTGAGTGCTTTCATTGGAGCACAAAAACTGTTTTGTTGGTTGAAAGCACAAACGTACTGAGAAATACTGAGAATGTCATTCATTTCTTGTCAGATAAAAGTGCTCAGACATTTTTGGTTGGATGGTTGATCAGATTTTTTTCTTTCTGTTAAGAACCCACAGTTAGACCAAAGATGGGTTGGGGAGGATGTTTGTGTTGCTTGTTGAATCTCTAAAGCATTTTATTTACCAGATTTCTTTGTCTCTTTGTAAGTTGAATTGAAACCGTTGGCTTGAGATTCATGTTAGTTACACAGACTAGACTCTTTGACACTGAATATAAAAGGAACGTTTATCATAGATTGATATTATTGATCCCTCCCCAGGTATTTTGACCTATAAAGATAGCCTTAAGAGTTGATGTAGGGTTAGTACTGCTGTCTGCAGTTATGGCCTTATGACCTCACCTTGGGTAACGCAGTTCTCCATCTTAAATCACATAAGGTCTTCTGTGCCAGAGAGACTTTCTACCTCTGACCAGCTTCTCTCAGCATGTACTTCAGTCAATTTGATTTTCCTTCTTTGTATTTTTGTCAACTTATTCAGACCTCTTGAGCCTCATCTTGAACATTTATCACCGAGGGACCAGAACCAACAGCCGGAAGTCCAATTTTATTCACTTTCTCGCATATTTCTGTGAGGTTCCTCTCCTCCTTTTCTTAAAACGTAATGTTTTATTAGATTCAGCATAACGGCGCATTTTTGACTTTTGTTCAGAAAGCGAGGGCTTTGCCATCATACATAATAATGAACTCAATCTACAGTTATTACAGGTGTTATGGCAGTAAGCTTGTGTTATTCTTCCTCTACTCTTAGGTGTTGTTTAGAAACGTTAGCCGGCTGATGCAGTTGCAGTGCAACAAATGGGTCCTTCTGGACTCCTACTGCAGCCCACCTCTGAGTCAAGCCTGAAAGAGTCATGAACCCTGAGTGGGAGCGCTCCAGTTTGCCATCCCGCAAAGCTTCAGGGGGTCAGATCCAAAAATAGATCCAGCATAGACCCTGGCTGGGGTACAAGTGATCTCCTCAGAGAGTTGAAATGGACTGAGATTGGTAGGAGGCTGCTTTTCTCCTCTTAATGTCAAGGACATAGTTCTGCAGTTTTCTTTACACCAGGCTTATTGGATACGTGAATATCTTCAGTCCCTGATGCACATGGTTAAACCTTTCCTTTGGCATATGAGCAAACTTGATAATGCATTAGTTTCAGCTTTCAGTAAGCTATTGATGGTCCTCTCAAAATGCAATGCATCGCAGCCTACTTAAGCCTACCTTCCCTGACCTGATTCTGCAGCAAAAAGAGGCAGTGTGAACCAATTTATTAACCACTTTTACTCAGAATAAATGTTTTACAGAGCAGGTGTCTCACTCAAGCTTCATTTTACCTTGCAGATCCTCCAGAGTTCAAGTCATCGTGACAATACGACTCAATCTACCTGTCACACAAATTGTTTTACCAGCAGCTTGCATGTTCTCCTTTTGATGTGCCGTAAGCTCTTGTCAAAGCGCTGTCATTTAAATTCTCAGTGTTTCTGGTTTGTAACTCAGTATTTTTTTGGAGCTGTGGGTCCACCCCTCTGTATCGATGCCATTTTGAATTGGGTCATTTGTGGTCTGTTGAGAAAAGGCCTCTCGGTATGACATTTCTCATGTTTGTTTTATTTCCTGTTTTTATGTAACTGTTGCATGTTTAGTTTGCTATTTTCAGGTGACTGTTACCTGTAACTCTAAGCATTGAGTAATTGGCATCAGCACTTCCCTTCGAGGCAGCCGAGAGGAGATCTGAGGTCTGTCATGTCATTCTAGTGAATCACTGCGTAACCATGACCCAAAATCGACAGATGGATATTTAGGCCTACTGCTGCTACTCAGAGGTTTTCCTGCCAGCGGAGAACATTATTTCTTGACGCCAGTGCCGTTCCCAGCGATCTAGTCCCATATAGACCCAGCCATGCCTTAATATTAAGGGGGAGGTTAGGAAAACTCCTTAGATCACCTTCGCCTCTGCTATACTCAGGCCATGTTGAACTGCTAAGTCATTTATTTCATGTTATAAAACACCAGTCAGATCATTTTGAGGGTGGGTTCTGATTGCTGCAAAAGTCAATGCACACAGTTGAAGGTATTATTTTGTGTTTGAGATGCACACTGACCTCATAATTAATACATTTCTATCACAAATGTTATTTATTGTCGTTTGGGTTTAGTCTGGTTTGTGGGTTGCTTGCCTGAGAGACTGGTAGAGAATGAATTGGAAATGCATTTGTGCTCCCAGATGAGAAGCTTGAATCATTGTTTAGTCTGTTTTGTAGAACTCAAACTAGCTCAATGTTTTACGTCAAATTGTCAGTGTTTAAAATTATTGGGTTCGTTTGGGTGGGGGGAATGAATTTGGCCACCGTACTTGAGATCATCTTAACCAAGGAATAAAAGCTAGAACAGATGAAGGTACCCATTGCACTAAATTTTTGATGGTTATATGTGTAACACTTGTTGTGGAATAGTGCCCTCTGTTGGCTCTATTGATTTATTTTTGACTGAAATGTCTGTTTATTCAGTTCTAGATTCAAAGCTGAGTCATTTTTCTTAAACATTCATTCCTAATCCTTTTAGTATATTTGCATGGCGTTGCGTTATTTATCTCCAAAGTGCCGCAAGGCTGAACTGAACTGAAGGTTTGCGTTTTGGATGTGTGAGGGGCAAGGGAAGTTGTGTTTGAAGACTTACAAGTCAAGATCTCCAGGTTCTCTCTTGTGCTATCTCTCTTACGGAGACGATTTAGTGCCTTCCCTGCCTGAGGCTGGGCTTCCTCCACACCCCTTTTGTCTTATGCAAGCCCTTTCTACAAACCTCTGTTAAACCGTCTCTTTGTAATACCGTAGCCAACGCTTAGTGTGCATAACGTTTTTGTCCTTTTTTTTTTTTTCTCTCCTTCAAAAAATATTTTTCAAGATTTTTGGTACCTTTGATCACAGGCCTCAGAAATATGGTGTTTTGTTGTATGTAAAATGTAAAGTTTTTTATAAATATATATAAAACATGCGATATCTATTTGAGACTTTGTGTGCGTGTACATATATTTGTGTATATATATACACACACACACACACATACAAAAAAGCATTCTTTTGTGGAGTTGTGGAAAGTGTCTATTTTTCTATTCTTTTCTTTGGCCGGTGTAGTTATGAACTTTACTCTGCAATTAGGTGACTAATGTCTTGGAAATAAATAGTTTTGAGTTATAATGCTTGTGTGTGGTGGTGTTTTTTTTCTTCATTCATTTAAACTGCCAGATGAGCAGTAAGTAACACCTTGCCATTAGTGGGAAATGGGAGGGGAAAACACTGCGTCTCATTCACTAAACATACAATGTGCATACAAACATTTTCATGCAGAAATTCAGTACAGAACCTTGTACTGAAATGTTTGATTAAACTTACAACCATCTGAAGCCCCAAGTATGCAAAATCATACTCCTGGAGGTCACTTATTATTTCAGAGTACAAGAAGTCTTAAACACAATCATGCGTAGTCGAGGCCTTTTCACTGTGTGTTTTGAGCACTAAACATTTTGCTTTAGTTGAAACGGAAGCTCTGAGCGAGCGTGAAAGCAAACAAGCTAGAAAAGTGAGGTTGTGCGAAAAGCCCTTATATGGACGTTGTTTGGGCGTATTTATGTAAATTACTATAGTGGCAAGAACTCATACAGTAACGGTTTTTCAATTGTGGTGGCAAATGAGACGCAAAATTAGTAAAAACCCCAAAAAGTCAAATACTTCCAAACTGTATAGTATTAAAAAAAAACACAGTATGCCAGCAGAGTAACAGGGCACATGTAGAACGTCCAAATTTTATTCATACTATATAAAACATACTTTTTTTAATGGTCGTGAAGTAAGTTCAGATACAAGTTTAGTACCTAAAAGCTAAAAACAATTTTCTGTGAAGTCTGTTAAATATGACTGCCTAAATATGCAGACTGCCTTTTTCTAGTATCCCAAACTGCAAATCTGGGTCTAGTCTAGTGTATTGCAGGGGTAGTGTTTAAGGGTAACACTTTACAATAAGGCCCTATTAGTCAATGTTATTAATGTTAATAAAATTAGTAATGCCTTAATATTAACAATGAGAAATATGTATTATTTTTTATTAATCTTTGTTAACGTTAAAGTTGGCATGAAGTTGGGATAGTCCATTCTTCCCTACTGTGATTTATATCAGAGTTAAACAGCTTCACCAACAGGAAAAAAATGTAGGATGGGACTTGATTTTGTCCATTGGTACTTGACTGGATCGTTGTCGCTTGAGGGACATGAAACAAATTTCACGGATAAATCATTTATAACAAATATGGCAATATTCCATTAAAAAAACATTTGTCCGTTTTGATTTCAGGGTGACTTTAATAAAAATGCAACTGTTCATTGTTTAGTTCAGGTTAGCTCAGGTCCATTAAATATTCAAAACTCTAACATTTGATTTTAATAATTAGTAAATGTTTAAATTAACATTAGCCAAGATTAATAAATGTGACCCTGGACCACAAAACCTGTCATAAGGGACAGTTTTTTTAAAATTGAGATTTATACTTTATTGGAAAGCTGAATAAATAAGCATTCAGTTGATGTATGGGATATTTCTTAGGATAGGGCAATATTTGGCTGAAATACGACTATTTGAAAATCTAGAATCTGAGGGTGCAAAAAAAAAAAAAAAAAAAATCAAAATATTGAGAAAATCACCTTCAAAGTTGTCCAAATGAAGTCCTTAGCAATGCATATCCACTCAAATTTTTTTTTTTTGATATTTACAGTAGGAAATTTACAAAATATCTTCATGGAACATGATCTTTACTTAATATCCTAATGATTTTTGGCATAAAACAAATTGATAATTTTGACCAATACAATGTATTGTTGGCTATTGCTACAAATATATGTGCAAACAAACCAGTTGTGAGTCTGGCAGCCATTTTCCCCAATTTCTGGTCCAATGTTTTGCTGCATAAAAATGTCTTCAAACATAGCTTAAAGTTTTAAAATCTAGTGGCCTTGATTAGTTTTACCCTTCTAAATGGTGTGTAAAGCCTGATCGGTTATTAACAACACTTTCAATTTATCACTGAAGAAATCCTAGAGGCATTACTGACTTGTTCATCTAAATCTCATTTTTTGTGCAAATGAAGGCAATTTCGCTCTAATGGAGAGTTCCTAGAATAAACTGAGACATACATCACAGGGCCCAAATGTATTACCATGTTTATTTCTCAAAGGTAGGACATTAAAAAGTAACAGAATCTACAAATGAAACAGGTTAAAAGTAGATTAAAAAAAAAAGGGTTACTAGATAACAACTGTGACTGAACTGAACAACCTGAAAAAGCGCTTACATAGGTTTGTTTCCTAAACAGATTTTTTCCAATTGGCTGTAGCACTATTTACCCTGACACACATGAATGTGAATATTTGCCATCTCATCAGAACAGAATTAATACTGACTGCAGTCATGTGATTGTGGCTTTCCTAATAGCCATTTTAAATTGCTTAAAAGAGAGAGCTCCTGAGGATTGACTGCAGCTGCTGTTTTATGGCATTACAGAAGTGCCTTTCCATTAATCCATTGTTTTTAATCTTTCCATAATTTATTTGCACTGAGAGCCAATCGAGACATGTTGAGCTGAACATTATTGCAAATTCAACCACTATTTGAAATGGTAGGATTACAAGAAAATTACAGCTACATCTTTGGGAACACTGCCATACATCACTATACAAGGTCAAAATCATACAAGCTTATGAGGGCCTGAATTTGAACTGCATATTTATTTTATAAAACCAGGAATGGCCTTGGAAAAAGAGTGAAGAAAAAAAAAAAAACATGAATGATTGGATATAGCTGGTATGCTTGAATTGTCAGGGTGAAGGACGGTTTAACTGCAGTAGTACTGGCCTGCATTGGCTCTTCGTCTTTTGCGGCTTTGCTGCTGTTCAAAAAATTGACGGATATCCTCAGGTGTCACCACCTAAACAAGAAAGGGGAGAAGAGAATTAACACTAGACTGTACAAACTTATGTTTATCTCAACAATCTACATCTCTTCATGTATAGCCTACCTTTCCTTCTGCTGCAAATCGCTGCAGATAGTCCTTCAGTTCTGTCTTCATGTCATTATATTCTGAGGAAAAAAGAAATGTAAACTTCACTGTTGAATTGATAGTAAATGTTGAGTAGTTACATTTCACATCTCACATCATGAATTAGTTTTGCTTTCACACAGATAAAGATGCTAGTACCACTAAACCCTACTAACCATGGATGATCTCCAGCTGCTGAACCCGATTCAGGTTGTTTAAGGCCGACATCAAGGGGTCACGACCCTCAGCTCCACCCGCTTGTTCAGCCTGCTCTGTGGACTTGCCTTTGTTCTCATACGCCAGGACGGTGTCCGTCTCATCCGTGAGGAAAGACACTCCTGTGTCTGCATAGAGGATCTAAGCAAACAAAGCCAATTAACATGAGGAACAAGTAAGATATCCTCCTCATTCTCCAAACAACAACAAAAAATACACACACATAATTGTAAACGCATCAAACAGTGAAATATCACAATTTAAAATAACATATACATATATGTATTATATAATACATATATATATAATATATACATTTTAAAATGTGTGTGTACATATGTATACACCTATATATACATATATTTTTTTTATTATACACATTTTAAAATGCTGAAAATTCAACTTTTTCATCAGGAATAAATTACAATTTTCAGCATCATTAGTCTTCAGTGTCACATGATCCTTCAGAAATCATTCTAATATGCTGATTTGCTGCTCAAGAACTATTTCTTATTATTATCAATGTGGGAAGCAGTTGTGCTCCTTAATATTTTTGTGGACAACATTATAAAATCATTTGTAACTTTAAATGGCACTTTTGGTCAATTCTCAATTTTAATTATTATAATATAAAGCGACGAGAATACTTCTTGTGCGCAAAAACTAAAAATTAACGACTTTATTCAACAAATTTGTTTCAAAGACGAATTTGTTGAATAAAGTCGTTATTTTTGTTTTGTTTTTGCGCACAAAAAGTATTCTCGTTGCTTCATAACATTAAGGTTGAACTACTGTAGTCACATTGACTATTTTATCGATGTCTTTAATACCTTTCTGGACCTCAAAAAGGTGCAATGTCGTTGCTGCCTATGTGTGGATCAGATACCATTGGATTTTATTAAAAACACCTTACCTTTTGTGTTCCAAAAACAAACGAAGCTCTTATGGGTTTGGGACATCATGAGGGTGAGTACTTAATGACAGAAATTTCATTTTTGGGCGAACCAACCCTTTAACTAAGTGTGAATCTGTAATCGGTGTGTTTGAGCTGTACCTTGCAGTCGGTGCAGGTGCAGAGTTTGGTGCGCCAGGCAGACGGCCAGAACACGGCACCCTGCAAAGTCCGGCTCGTCCCCGAGGCCTTCATCTCTCTCAGCCTGCAACCGGAGCACGAGCCGACCTCTGAGGAACCTTCAGCTTCTTCCTGGTGTTTCCGCTTACAGGCGGATGTCCCGTTGACCTGCACCTGTCGACAGAAAGAAGGTCATCAAATCTTGATCACTGATTCCTCTCTTTCTGTGTATATTGTTAAAATCATTTAATATTCCTCAGTCATACAGAGCTGGCATAGGTTCTAACAGCAACAAAACAATGTAGTGCAAATTAAATTTAGCTTGATTCCTTCAAATTATGGTTTGAGACAGATGACGCATGAGCAAACACTTTCTGATAAGCATCATCTAACTACCGCCATCTTGTGGTGAGACAAAGGCAAACCTGTGTCTAAAAAGAAGCTTTAAATCTTTAGTGCATCGAGTGTCTTGAAACACTTGTTCATCATTGCATATCACTTGTTTAAAGGAGTTTTAAGTTTGGCTGTCAGCAATAAAACAAACTGAACAGGAATGAAAGGAAAAGCTGCCATTTCATGAATCAGCCTCCTACTCAGAGACAAGACAAACAGACATTACACAGCAGACAGTAAATACCTTCTCATCTACGGGGCTCTTCAGGTTCTCATTTTCGACCTCCACTTTCACATCCCCTTCTCCTTTGCATGCGCTTACTTTTGTTATGGGTGGAACTGATGCAAACAAGACATATTAAGCCTTCAAAAAAGATGCCAACTGACAAATGATATTTTTATGTACACTAAATCTATAATGTCACTTTTGATCAATTTAATGTGTCTAATCTAATTAATTAAATCAAATTAATTAAAGTGTTAATTTAAAAAAAAAAAAAAAAAACATCTTAATCCAAATGTTAAACGATAGTGTACATTAAAATTCTCTCCTTTTTTAAAGAAACCTTTGCAGACATATCTGTAAATGCAAAATGAAAGCAAAAAAAAAAAAAAGGTATTTAACATTACCTGCAATTTGTGCAGCATAGTTCCAAAGGAAAGGTGTTTTATTCATGCATGACTCGCAGATCATCTCTTGTAGCTCCACACAGTCTGGCACTGCACAGCCTAAATGCTGAGAGAAACACATAAGATGATTCAGACATCTGTCATGTTCCTTATCTACACACACAAAGAACACTAAAGCATGTACAGGTCCTGCCTGACTGCAATCTGATTTGAAACTAACCCGACCATGGAGCCAGTCCTCACACACGATACACTGGATCATCTCATCTGGAACCTGGAGGGAGAAATACACTCTAAAATTGTACGTCATGTATATAATCTGTATAAAATAATAAAAGCACTCCAAACTAGGGATGTCACAGTGAGGAAATTTTCACACCGGTATATAAACTTGCAACAAACCCGGTATCTTGAATTATCTATCTATCTAATGTGGCTGATTTTACATTTCAAAATAAAAGTTAGTAAATTAAACACTTTCTCGCTGAAAGATATGAATTGACAATTTGTTTTATACATAAAATTTAGGCATGTGTTAAATAAAGTTAGCTTCTTGGCATCTGGGAGCCGGTATCTATAGCGCTATCGCTTTTGAATGCGAGCTCACTTTTCACTTTTCAAATTCGCAATCAGCTGATCACACATACTAAAAACTATATACTGACTGCACATTTTACAAGATAAGAGATTTGTCAATGACGCTCAGGATCCTCCGACATCGTCCTGTCAGTCATCTCATCTCTAATAAGAGAAATCTGACTGACTGAGACTCTGCAGCTCATGTAATGCAAAACGACAGTGGTGGCGGTGCCGAAGTGATGTAATTGGTGTATGGCCGAACACAGTGTAACACTGTTAACACTGACAAGCTTACTCTAAATGTATAGCATCTTGTTGAAAACAATTCAAATTGGAATACAGATTAATAATAATAAAAAAATGCAATATAAGATAAGATAACAGAACTATAGGTGATATAAAAAACATTACAGAATGCAACTCAAACTAAAATGCACATTACCTCATCTTCTGGGTCTGGGTAGGGTCTGTCACATGTGCAATACAAGCCAAAGAAATTGTGGCTGTATTTGTTCCCTGAATTCACTTTCTCTTTATCCTGCATAACAGAAAACCTTAAATAATCATCAACACTACAATTAAAACCAAAAGACTCAAACTAATCATAAAACATAACTTACCGCAAATAGCTTGCACTCCATTTCCCCAAACTTGTCATTTCCACAATCACATCGAAAATTCCTGTAATATCAATAATGTTTAAATAACGAAGGCAGCTTCCTCATAACATATTATAACCTCTGCAAGTTTGATTCAAAGTAAAGTCTGCACAATTAAATCCAAACTAAGAAAACTTGATGCTTAAGTTATTTTTCCCTCCAGATCTCCATGTGGAATTTTCCTTTCATTAAAGTCAGCATGAAATGGAAGTTGCAATAGTCATTTCTTCCTTATTGACTTGATTTTGTCCATCATTAATTGATTGGATTTGATTAAAGATTAAAAGGGCACATGAATAAAAAAAAAATCAGGGCCGTCGCAAGCATGGTACAAGGCCCAGTGTGAGTTAGTGGATGCGAGGCCCCACCCTCCGCCCCGAGTCAAGGGTTTGCGGAGTATGGCAGGCATATGCCAGGACGCTTTTTTATATGATCTTATATATACAAACACATTTAACCACTAATAGTTAAAATAAAATGAACATGTAATTATAGAAAGTAATAAGTAAAAGTGGATTAGTTCTCCCGTTTTTTCAAAGATACAGCGCACAAGACGTTAACTTGCAAAAAATGGATACAAGTATACATGGATACATGATTACAAATAGAATTAATAAAATATTGGTGATTATTCATGTGACAAACAAGGAAAGAGTATGACAGTGATGGAGACAGCATCAGTAAGGATTTATCCTTTTTTCTTTTCTTTTCTTTTTTTTTGCCCTCCCAGCCATGTAAAGAATGAGGTGGTAACACTTTACAATAAGGTTCACTAGTTAACTACATTAGTTAACATGAACTAATAATGAACTGCACATATACAGCATTTATTAATTTTTTGTTAATGTTAATTTCAACATTGACTAATACATTATTAAAATCTTGCTAACATAAGTTAATGCACTGTGAACTAACATGAACAAACACTGAACTGCTGTATTTTTATTAACTAACGTTAGTTAGTTAATAAATTAACTAATGTTTAACTAATGAACCTTATTGTAAAATGTTACCAATGAGATTTGTCTAAAGAGTGTCAATGATAAAGTTATTCCATTATAGGCTTATTGGTGCTTTAATATGCTGTTTCTTTATTTTTACTGCCTTCTGGAATGTAATGTATTCTTTAAAATAGGAAGGATAATTGTTTTTAAGTATAAAATTGTAGTAATGGATTGAGATTTTACTCTTGAATGAAAAGTTTTTGAATGATATCGTTGTGTGACGCTGTGCTGTTATCAATCGACACTGAGGGGGACACACGTCACCAATATTTGATATTCTTGATGCTGTGCCACTCTGTATGCTGCTAGGATGCCAATTTTTTTTTTTTTTTAAATGTTACATTTTTAGGCTGGTCCACTTCAGGGGTCAAACTGTACGAATTCCAGCGTGATGCTTCAGTTTTAATGGTGCAGTAGTTTAAGGTAAGATATTAGGCTGGCTAAACATAATAAAAAATTTAAAGAATTAAGCGACCAACAGCAATTCAGTGATCGACTCAACTTTTTGTCAAATGTTGCCATTTTCATTTTGAAATGAATATAATTTTCACAATTCTGATTCATGTAATTCGTTTGAATGTGACAAGACGAGAAACATTAACAGAGACGTTTTTGGCATATTAAGCATATGATTAAGAGTGAATGCGTGTATATTTTAAAATAAAAAGCATTATTTGCAAGTAGTTCAAATGCATTACAATAAATTGTAGTTCTTTTACTATTTTATTCTCTGTAATCCCTTTAAATCCTGGTCCATGTTCGAGAGGCCCTGTGTGGTCGCACACTTCACACGCTCTGACTGCAGTATTGCATAACAAATAAGAATTATCAATTTTGTTTTAATGCTGACTTTACACCACCAAAACAATAAGAATTTTTTTTTTTTTGTGAACAGTTTCACTGGCTATGATGCTGCCAGTGACAAATATGTAAAGGAAAATCTGCTAAATAATCTCACTGCCATAATGACACAAATATATTAATAAAAATCAGGCAAACTAAGCTTTTCAGCTTTGCATAAGTGGGTTACCAGCAAAAATCACAGCTGGTTGTTTTAAAGAGATTGTGGCAATATTCACCTCTTGGTATAAAGCTCAAAAAGGTCATGGCCTTCATGGCACTTGTAGGAACATGCCAGACAGATGCCAGCTGGCTCTCCTCCCTTTGGTGTACAGGTGTTGCAGGCATACAGAGCCTGACGCTTCACATATCCCTGTTAGGACAAAAAAGAAAATCACCATGTTTTTAGGACATATAGCTTATTTTCATCCTAAGAATATAAATGTAAATTCACAGCATCTGCTGACAACTACTGTTAGATGTGTACTGAAAAAGATTCTTGTTCCTGCTACTATGTGTTCATGCAATAAGGTTTATTTCCAAACAAATAGACGCTGCATCGACGCATTAAGCATAGGGTATTATGCTAACCCAAAACAACACAACAAGCACTTTATAAGAATAACGTTGATCGGAATAAGCTGTGTCAAGTTGTAATCAGCATGCTAGAAAAATATTATACAACGAGGCTGTTTATATAAACACGTCAAACCTCTGGATACGAGCATTTCTCTGAATCACTCCCTCCAAGCACAGCGGAGGCTTCATTCTCCAGTTCTTCATCCTCCTCTAAGACGTCCACCAGAGATACAGTAGCCTCCTCATCTCCATCATTTGCCGCCATCCTTGAAGAGACGAGCGCAAAAAAACTGTTTCCAGTTCCTGTTCCAGTTCCAGGGCACGAAACGAGACAACGAGTTCACGTTTTATTGGCGACGGAGAGTCCGCTGTAATATAACAAAAGAAAAGATGTGTGAATGGGCCATGCAGTTTGACACTACCCGAAGAATTTCTCGGGATTAACTGTGACAATAACAAAACCAATGCTGCTTCCGGTTTATGCAAATTCATGATGTTTTGGCGGGAGAGTTGCAGGGGTTATAAACAGAATTTATTATGAGTTATTTTTTTCTCATTAGCGTGTATTAAAAACATCATACTCATATAATCTCACTGATTCTGGATAAACAGAAAAATTAGGATTTTTTGGGAAGCCAATTCAATGGGTCAGGGTTCAAAGGGTAGATCAGTGTTGCCATGTCCACTTATTATACTATTTATTAATAGTAAGTCTTTTATAAATATGGGTATGCGATTTTTGGAGGCTTATGTCTAAAATACAGTTACGTTTTAGAGTTTACTTGTGCTTCAGTCCGTAATCGTATAACCCGAACAAGCATTTCTTCTGAGCCATCTATCTGAAATTTCCTATTCATTTTTTAAAATGGTTTCCTTGAATGTGAACGCTCAAGAAAGATTTATTTCTTTCATTTAGATGGCCAAGTGTATTTGAAATATTTTAGTTAGTTTTGTCAAAGGGTGTAATTGTTGACAATATTATTATTTTGCAGAAAGTTGCAATTTAGCCTAGCTTCTGTTTTATGGCATCTATTCTATTTTAGATTGTATGTTGATCAATGAAATTAAGTGTATATTTTCTCCATAATTCAGAAATAAATCCTTCCCCCCGAGCAAGTTTATTTATTTATTTATTTATTTTTTTTGAAAAAGAAGTTTTTTGTAGTCTAGGTTGCGTGTATTTCTTGTGAGATCTGGCAACCGAGTCACAGTGTGCATCTTCAATATGGCAGCGTGCGAGCTGAAGGGAGAGCTGAAGTACAGAGATGGACAGACAAACCAGTTCGCTGTACAAGTAGATGGCGATCTGAAATCAATGATTACTGGCGTCAAGAAATTAAATGCCGATATATCAGTAGTCTTGACGGCTCTTGTTGAACAAGAAAAGGGCTCAACGGGAGACAGCAGAGGGGTTCTGGATGGTAAGATGCTAAAATGTTTATGGGAAACCAACAAACGTAAATTGAAAATAAAACAACCAACACTAATAAAGTACGTTAGCCTACCTTATAAGTGTAATGATTGCTCGGTAGGTGACAGTGAGCTCCTTAAAGGGCTAGTTCACCCAAAAATGAAGTTTCTATCATTAATTAACTTGCTCCTTCATGTTCCATACCCGTAAGACCTTCGTTCATCATCGGAACACAAATTAAGGTGTTTTTGATGAAATCCGAGGGGGTTTTTTTATCGCCCATGGAAAGCAACGTAAGTACTTATTAAATATAGTAAAAACATAGTTAAAATAGTCAACGTGACTACAGTGGTTCAACTTCTACAGTTATGAAGCGACAATAATACTTTTTGTGCGAATGTTAATTACGTTGCTTTCTATGGAGGATTAATCAAAAACTTTCGGATTTCATCAAAAATATCTTAATTTGTTTTCCGAAGATGAACAAAGCTCTTACGGGTGTGAAACGACATGACGGTGAGTAATTAATGACATTATTTTCATTTTTGGGTGAACTAACCCTTTAACTTAACTTTCTTCTGTTGCTTAACAGAAATATTAATTAGTGACCCATCTGGCTACTATTTTTTTTTATTTACTTACTTTAGAATAATACTTTGTTACTTATTCTTATAACAAAGAAGACATTTAACTGTTAATGTCCTGGTAGCAAGACACTTGCACACTTTTTATTTATTGCCCTTTTCCTCTATCACATCATCAGTAAACTAGGTTTCATTCGAAAGCTTAAACACTCAAAATTTGTCCTGTGAAAACCGTTTTCACACAGTGGACATTGTGTTATGATGGAAACTGTATTTTACAACATTTTAGCAAGCTTTTTTGTGATATCAACTTCAAATTTGGATGCAATAATCTGCTGAATGTCTTGTTTAATAAGTGTCTTTGCTCTAAAAGGGGATTGACGGTTAACAGGTTGTTATTTGTAACTTTTCTTTCTCTTTTTATAGATGAAGAGGATGAGGACAGTGACGAAGAGGATAGTATCACAGAAATGTCCACGAAAAAGTCAAACTCAGAACCTCCAAACAAGCGGATAAAGACCTTACGGCCATGATCTTCAGAACTGTCATTCTCCTGTTATTGCCTTTATTTCATAAAAAGGTGTTGTTACATCAGTGCCCTCCTTTTAAAAACATTTATGATGGCAATATGAGTTTAAAGACAGTGTTGGGATTTTGCCTTGTTTTGTTTCCATTCTTTAATATATTTTTAAGCTATTTAAAAATGTTTTTATTTTTGATAACTTTGGTTTCCTATAAAAAGAAAAACATAATAGTGCAAAGGGAAAATTGTTTCATCATTACATTTTTCCTGTTGTAAAAAGGTTATCAGTACTTAAGTTTCATCAGCTAAAAGGTAATAAACCGCTGTGCAATAAAATGTCAGTGTAACAGTTTCAAAAGATAATGCACTACACATTACATTTCTTTATTATTTTTTGTTTTTTGTCAGAATTCAGAGTTGTTTCAAACCAGTGTATTCAGATTGCAATGGAAAGTTATTAACAAGTACCCATTGAACATTATCTTTATAAATTCATAGTCAAGCCCTTTTAGACAAAAACAATTTGCCTTTTTTAAAACTTTTCAACAAATTAATAAAACCATCCACATATATAACCAACAGCATTGTCGCCACAAAAGAAGTGATTTTAAAGACTGAAACACTTGGGTCTGTGGCACAGGCTCATCTAAAGTTAAGACCCATGGTTAGATTAGTCTTGTGCCAGATTCATTACAACCTACCACACCCAGCAAGTCTAAATAACCTTTGCATTTCTTATGCAAGATAACATTATTCACACTGTAAAATGATGCTGATATCCCTCAACAATAATACATGAGATTGAGTGCACTATTCCACAAGACATAAATATGAAATTGTTTTCTGAAACACACTGATATCTTTTCTCTGGAGACACTTGATTATCACTGATACATAATTAGTATTTGTCAAACACAAATTAAGAAGTAAAGGGAAAACACTCCCTTTCCATGTCTAGAGCTGACAAGAAATCATATTTGAACAAAATACTGATTTCTTTAATACAAAAGTTCTTATTACAACTTCTTTCCTTGATTGCATTATCTATTCAAAACAAATAAGATGGACACTTCTAAACAAATGGAAAACATGTGACACCACTATCAATGGTTTACTTATTTTCCTCTAATACAATGTCCACTGGAGTTGAGAACAAACAGCTAGAGCATTAAAGTGACACTAAAAATCCATTGCCCTCATACTATGGAAACGTTTACACTTGTCTGCACTGACAAATCTTTATTCATCTTGATTTATAGGAAATCTACCCATCATTAGAAGTATAATTCAAGTAGTTCATGCAGCCCCATCAACATTCTCCACACCTTTGACTATGGCTTAATTTCTTATATCAAATTTATTTTCTTTTTTAGAGTTAAATTAAAACAAAGCTTCTAAAAAAAGGTACTGTGAGATTGGGCCGACATGGAAAATACTTCTGAATCCTATTATAAGTCTACTTTGATTAAAATGTGGACCAATTTTGCCACTCAGTTTGAAAGAGTTTGAAACCTCGCTAGCCTATAGTCCAGTTTTTGCTAAAAAAAATACACAAAAAGTGGTGTGGAACTGCAGGTGACTCAAACAATTAGTTAAACTCAAGAAAAAGGAAAAAAAATTACAAAAAAAAAAAAAAGAAGGAATCCCAAGCACCTTCCCCATTTATTTCCTACAACAAAAAAAAGTCAGGGCCAAGTCATAAAAAAAAAAATCATAATCTTATATATGAATGCACTTTTTGTATCGCCCAACCATACGGCACCAAGATCTGATCCCACATCACTTCAAGTGTCAATCAACTGCAGCCTGCTGATCTGATTGGAGGCCTTAGTGAAGGTTTGGTGACGGTTGCAGAGAACAGCAAGGCAGATGGGCAGAATACAGTATCCTACAGTCTTGGGGTCCGCCCTGGTGCAGGAGTATAGAAAGAGAAACACCTGGAGGTAGGGAATGAGGAAAATGGTGGCCCACACCCAGAAGGGCAGGAGGAGAAGTCTCGTTTTCAGAGTCACTGTCCATGAGGTTGAAGAAGGGGAAGAGGAAGAAGCATCTCCTGACCATTTTGTCTCCGCTCCAGATGCCTTTTCTACTTGTGCCAGTGCAAGTCGGTTGTACGTTTGGCTGATCTCAAATATGTAGTACACTGCAGCGACACTGGCCAACAAGTACAGTCCGACACCTATCCACCCCATCCGCTGGCGGAAATTCATCATTCTCCATGCTCTTCTCTGGAAAAACAGAGAGAATTCATTCAGTGCAGCCGCTGACAAGAAAGCAAACACTTACATGGGTATGAAACCATGTGATCAATGGTGTGATAAGTTTGAGGAAATAAAAATGAAAGCAGCTCAAAACTTAAAAATGTAAACCATCATTACAAATTAATAAATAAATATTAAATATTTTAATTCATTTTTATATGCATTTCAAAACATTTTCCAAAACTGTTAGGCTAGCTTGTGTACGAAACACATTACTAATCTTATTATTAAATATAATATCGAGAAAGAAAAAAAAAACCTTTAAGTCTTTCAAACACAAGAAAGCTCACACACCATCTGGAGATTTCTCAAAGCTGTAAACTAGCACTGTTGTGTCATTATATAGCAATACGCCCCCATTATATCGACTAAGCACATGATTTCGACTGAGTGATACTTACTGTGATCACACGATCAATCCATGTTGTGCGGTTTTCGGAGCAATATGTTTCTCAAGCCAAAAACACACAACGCTGTCACAGGGTTGTTGTCATAGGACTCACTTCCTGGAATTTCACATCCGGGAAGTTCCCGTGAATCTTCGGCGACTTTATTATTAACCTAGCAAAGGACTCTACTGCCCCCCAGAGGCTCTCTGTAATATATGCAATGCAATGATTTTTTTGTGTTCATGTCAACTGGCAGAACTGGTATAATCTGAATAGGCAGGTCATCCTGTTTGATTTTCACATGAAACATCCACAACAACTTCTTTATCTACACGTTGACCTTCTACAGGAACCACAAAGACTGCACAAATGTAACTTTAGCTATATTTACTACATTTGAGACTTACGAGCTATTTATGTTTTTAGAATTGTTAGCCTATATTAGTGGTAAATGGGGATAGCAGAACAATTATTTTGAACATAAGAAATGTAAATTAAACACAGAATAATCAGTTTTAGGCCGTAAATACAGAATTATGGCGGTGGGGTCTGGTCTTGTGCCTAATAAATTTTTTTTCATAATTTTCAGTAGCGATAAAAGGTAGAATACACGTCTGTAAAAAACACGTTTTACCAAATAAACAGGCGGAAACGGTTGCTAGAAGCAGGAAATCATAGCAATGTGACGGAGTGGGACAAATATACATTATATCACAAAAATATAGTGTTTTGTTTACAAATATTTTAGATAATTGACAGTCTAACGTTACCTCGTCGAAAATTACCAATAGAAATTACTTTAAAAAACTCCATACCCCTGCTCTGTTAAAATTCAGGGTTACAACACTCTACCACTCTAACCAGCCGCGGCTGGTTTCCTTCTCACTTCTTATTTTAAGAGATTTGAACTTTGGTACAACCAAATACAAATGAATGAATCCTGGAGCAGTTGTCTCACAAAAACCATGCAAGTTTTACCATAAGCCCGCCTCTGGAAGAGGCCGAGGGTGTGTCTGAGCAAGCAAGTTTCGTTGCTGCCCAAATGGCCAATCAACATTACATCTCTAATCGACGGCATTGCCAAGTAATGGACAGACCATTTGGATATATAAGGTTTCCACATGTGAAGTTAGACAAGGGACACACACGCAGGTTTCATACTGTGATGTGTCATGATGTGTTTGTTATGTCGATACGTGTTGCTGTCATATAAATAATGTGACGAAGTTGTCATAAAATTGAACTACTATTTAGAGAGAGGGACACGCATTCTGGAGGACACTAGCAATACTGGATGGGCTATTGACAGCAGTGTAATCCTGTGACTTCTCGAAAGGAGCGAAACTCGTAACTGATCAGAGCGCATTGATTCAGCACATTGATTCTGTCAGGTAGGTTCAAATTTTATGTATTTTTGACCTGAACCACCAAACTCTTCTTGCTTTTCGTTTAGTCACGATACCTAAACAGCTGCTGGTCGATTTCTTTATTAAAACACTTAAAACAATTGGACTGACATCTCTCTCTCTCCAGAGATGCAGACGTTCGTGAAAGGAAAGAGAGTTGGATACTGGCTCAGCGAGAAGAAGATTAAAAAACTCAGTTTCCAGACCTTCGTGGATTTGTGCAGGTGCGTAAAAGCGCATCTCAGCGCGAGCCAAGACCTGGGAATGATCAGTCTGTCCAAAATACCTATAGCAAGCTGTTTAAATATCGAACTATGTACCTACTAGATTTATAACTACCTATTTACAGAGCGGTAAGTTATGTAGATGTGACGAGTAGGCTTTTTCAATTTCACTAGTTCATTTAGATGGTATTAGCCACTATTCACTTCGGACTAATGTGTGTTCCATTTGTTTACTGGTACATATTTACGTTTAACTATTCACGAGGTGTGTGTAGCTATTTCCTTATGAGATACCATCTATTTCAAGTGTGACTGAAAACGTTTCTTATCTCGCTAGTGTTTTTTACTTGTCATATTTCAAATACAGTTCTTGCTAGTAAGATTAAAATGGTACTAGTAACCGTTTAAATACGTGTAGCCTATATTAAATAGCTACTAGCACCTGTTTAATTGTTGCTAGGTAAACTGGAATACATTTGAAATGCTTACTAGTTGAAATTAGTAGTTTAAATCTGAATCTCTTGTTTTTTAAACACAAAAAGTTGGTTATTTAATGGTTATTTGACACAATTTAAATGACTAATAGCAAAGAAATAAGAACTAGTTGGTAGTGATTGAAAAAGAGTCACTATTTGGGTTTCTTAATGCATTTTTTTTTTTTTTAAATAAGTGTAATTTAAAATATATACTAGTTATTTTTAAGTAATAAATGTTAAACTGCTTGCTATTTAATATTAGCAAAATAAGATTTTTACAGCTATCTGGAGAAGTGTCAAAACATGCATGTAGAGTTTATATTTACTACTTACAAATTCAGTTATAGAGAATTGAAACAAGTGGGACTAATAGAAATAGTGTTATAGGATATAGGGAACATGATTCATCACACCTCCTCATGGCCTCTTGCCTCATCTTTCGTACAACAGTACAACTGTATCCAGTAAATGTAGTAAAAACTCATTACATAATTCTTCACTATTTCTCACTGTCATCTCTGTTCTGGTTTTTACTTCTCTGAACAATCTTCTCTGAAAAATATAAATGTAACTCTCTTCCCAGCAACCCTCTGCCCCTCACCCCAATAAACCATGACTCTAATGGAAGTCAGTATGGATTTGAAATGTATCTACACTCTCACTGCATCCATCATATGATATTTTCAAACATAAATCTACCTGTCATTTGCTATTCAAGGGAGTCCCTACTCCCTGCTGAAATTTGTGAAATTGCTTATAAAAAAGCTCGAACTTATCACACTGTCCTGGGATTCTTATAATTAGATGGCTATAAAACTCTCTTGGAATTCTTGGTCATAAAAAGACAAAAGCCTGTACAAAGTTCACCGGTTACCTGGATAAGCACCAGGCAGTCGAGTAGTCTTCAATTGCACAGGCTTTCGAAGTAACATTGCTTGCATATCTGTTTAGACTCCCTGCATTCCTAGGAGTCTGCAGCAAGATTGTGCCTGTTACTTAACTGATTCAAAGCTAAATCATGTGTTACCCAGGTTGTTCAATTCTGCACTGCATTGTCATCAATATGGCTTTAAAGCCATAAATGTTCTGTTTGCTGAGGGAGGACATGCCTTAGATGCGTATCAATGTGGATGATGTATCGTGCGTAGGCTATGTGACATTTGTGAGCGAATGTTGCGTGTTTTTGAGTTAATGTAATGTGATCTACTTTCTTTCATGAGCATGTTTTCAGCCTACAGATAACCGGTTTGCAATGGGATTTTGCTAAGCTTGTGCAACATGTTCAGTGATTTGTTATTCTTTCTGACTGGCGTTTTTGTCTTGAGACTTTTGTTGAAAGACTAAGATGTTTTCACTTTGTTCTGAGGATTTAGAAACAAGCTACTGACTCGGCACTGCTGATAAACTGCCTCACAGTGCGTCATTCACGTCGACAGGTTTGTCAGCTGTTAAAAACAGTGTGCATTTATAGTTATTTTCAGCGTCTTTTAAACTTGATGACCTGAAGCTGCCCAATTCATGAATTTTCAAAAATACAAATACTCTCAAAACACAAGAACTGATCAATAAGACACATTGTTCATTATATGCATCATCTGGAAATGGAGAGGAATGATACTTAATTTCAAGCATGTGTGTGCATTTGTTTGTATCATGATTTTATTGAGGTTTTTTAATTTATTTTTTTTATTTTTTTTTTGGAGAGGGAACCTATTTGTGTGAGAGACAGCAGTTTAAAGCTAAAGAGGGGCTGCTTTTGGGTTACCAAGTAACAGGACTTTGTCTTGTTGAGTGTCATCTTTCTAATAATTTGTCTCATTGTGAAGTTCTCATTATTCCAAATTCAAGTCAACAATGCTCTAACTGCATGTTGCATGGAATCGATATAAAATATTCATAGTTTGTCTTTTCCTTTTTGCTTTCCAGGAAACAAGGCATAGAGATGATCCAGGTAAGACACCCATTTTTCTTTCTTTTATATGGCATTTCTATGACAAAAAGCCTGTCCATCAATGTGAGGTTGGTGCCACAATATGATTGTCAGCATCTGCTCTAAACATAACAAACACGCCTTTCATTAAATGAAAATGAAGCTATTATGCCTGGGGACACTTCAATTCAATACATTCTATTGCTGTTAAGTGCATTGCATTACTAGACAAATAGTCACCTTTACATACAGTTGGAATTCTACATTTTGAGGTTTGTATTGCATAATTATAAATGACTTGCTTAACAGTGCTGGCATTGCTTACTGTAATTATTAATGTAATATTATTAATGCTCATACTTTGATTGCATGAACTTTTTTTTGTGTGTGGCTGTTTTACTTATCTTTGCCACTGAATAAATGCCAGTAAAAACAGCTTATAGAGACTTTTTTTTCAACCAGGGCCTAATATAGCCTAACATAACAGAAACATATAAAATTGCATGGAAATTGCACTGATTAGCCTTTTCTTGGCAAATGCAGTTTGTAGCAGGCCAATCAGTGAAAGCTCAAGCATTGCCTTAGATTATACTGTATGTTATTTTTCAGCTTATCAAGTAATTCTATAAGGACATGCTGAGGACATTAGTACAGAGTACACAGGGCTCTTTAGAGGGATAGTTCAACCAAAAATAAAAATTATCCCATGTTTTACTCACTCTCAAGTCATCCTAGGTGTATATGACTATCTTTTTTCAGACGAAAACAACTGGAGATATATTTTTTGAAATATCCTAACTCTTGATAGCTTTATTATGGTAGTGAATGGGGGGCAAGATTTTGAACCCCCACCCCCCCAAACAAAATGCATCCATCCATCTTAAAAAATAATCCATACGGCTCCAAGGGTTTAATAAAGTCCTTCTGCAATGAAGCAATGGGTTTTTAAAACTTTATACACTAAAATAACTAACTTCCGGCAGACAACCGTACACATACTGCGCAAGTCGACTTGCGCCACATGAGTAAGCGCTGACGTGATGTATGATGTAGGAGCAACCTGTGCTTGAAGTGGAAAAAGTGCCAGCACTCCTGATGCTCAGTTCAAAACGCATTCCTGAAGAAGGGAGGGCGTGGCGGGTCTCCATCCATGCAAAATTTAGGAAGTGCTGGAATGCAGTACCGCCAGTTTTCCTTGCATACCGGCACTTTCGACACGCCCTCTTTTCTTCAGGAACGCGTGTACCGGCCCATTTCAAGCACTGGGAGTATCGTAAGCTTAGACACCTCTCATGGTTTAAATAAGGCTGTGCAACAAACTCAAGGCCTTCTTCTCTTTTATCGAAATCCTCATACATTTCTCTTTAACATTTTCTGCTTGGTGACCAGTTTTTTGTTTTGCTCTATCCTCTGCGCTGCCACATTTGTCATTGCATCATGCATCAGGTCACGGTTACTCTTTTGCCGCAAATCAATGAGTACGGCTGTCGCCTAGAAGCTAGTTATTATAGTTAATAAAGTTTTAAATATGGATATTTTTCTTACAAAAACCTTTGATTTATTAACCCTCTGGAGCTGTATTGATTATTTTTATGATGGATGGATGCATTTTCCTTGGCTTAAAAACCCCATTCACTACCATTATAAAGCTTGGAAGAGCCAGGATGTTTTTAAATATATCTCCAATTTTGTTCATCTAAAAGAAGATAGTCATTTACACCTAGGAGGGCTTGAGCAAATCTGTCCTTTTTGATAACAATTGCTCTGTAAATAGATTCACCTGCAATGTGTCCATTTTGTTCTAGTCAGGAACACTTGGCTTTGTCAGGAACAAGAGCATTGTATTTTTGTCTTCTACAGATGTCCTTAGTTTCTTATGCCTACAAAAACAATTAGTACCCCACTTCTAGTGCTAAAGAGAACATGAACTGTTCTTGCACGACTTTTCTCAAGTTAGGCCATCACCATGTTTGCTCAAGGATTGAGATTTAACAGCATTATTGGTATTTGTTGAATGATACTTTTGCATTTCCTTTGCTTCACCTTGGCATTGATAAATCATTAGATGCATGATTCACAGAGATGTAAAAACCATTAGAATGTATAATGTGACAAGTTTAAAACATTATTATGTTTTTGTGTGAGACCACAATGAAAATCTGGGATTTAAAAATCTATTTAAACATTTTCACTAGTGGTCTCAGACTTTTGGACCCTGCTGAATCTAATGCTTTATTTTGGAGTAAATGACTGGCTCTTTGTCGTAATGTTTTTAGCAGACATATGAAGGCAGTATTTGCACATTCCAGTAGGACATGCCCTTGTCAACCATGTTTATATTGCGGTGGCCCTGAGATACGTAAGGGCCTCTTATAACAAACTAAGCTGGTTGAAATGAAAATTAGGTATAAATTTGCTTGCAACCATAGACCTCAAGGTATATCATTAAGTATGTTTATGGACAAACATTGTTCTTTACTGTTTTGTCATGGAAAGTGCATTAGTTATGATAAAGACTCTTGGAACACAGTCAGATTGTTTTGTTTTGGGACTTGTATGTGAAGGCTGGTAGACTAAACCAAGGTCCTTGTTCCTTCATTCTGGTCTTTTACTACAGTCAGACCCTTATCAGTGAAGCTGTCTGGATGACTGAAACACTGAGGGCTTTTCTCCACTCCCAGGATGCATATTAAACATCATTTTGCTATCCAGCATGTAGGGCGTGGATACCAAAGACAGTAAAGAATGGACTTTGACCTGTTTGCTCATCATACAATAGGCTACCCAGCTGCACCCAGTCATAGATTTTATATGGTCTGTAAAGTACTTAACAATCTAACAATCAGTCCATGGGTTAATCACTTTAGACATGGGGAGTGTCATTAATTTGATTAAGATAATGTGATCATTAAATCATTAAGTAACTAAAAGCGATCATGTGGAGACGCCTTAATTTCATCACTTCATGCCATCACTTATTTGAAAATTAATATTTTGAATATCTTGCATGATTTATGGCTTTGGGTGTATTTTCTGTGGGCAAAAAAGGGTAAAAAGTATTTGTTGGTCATCATATTCTGCCTGTTCTACTTTGCTTATTAACCTATTTTATAGGTTCATAGTACATTTATATATAGTTCAGAACTGCAGTTTCAGCATGTCACCATAGAGATAAGATAATTACACTTTCTCAAAAACACTTGTTTCAAAAGTATAATAGCCCAAGGGTCAGGAGAGCCAACATAATTATCCTTATAAACTAATAGTTTTGTAAGATTATGAAACTATCCTTATAAATTGCCATTTTTTGATCATTTTTTATTTTATCAAACATTTGTGGTCAGTATGAGTTTTTTAATGTTTTGAATGAAATCTCTTATGCTCACCATTTATTTGATCAAAAATACATAATATCGAAAAATCTTACCATTTAAAATAACTTTTCTATTTTAATATTTTTTTTTTCAGTGTCAAAGGGTTCTTCAGGAATTATTCTAATAGGCTGATTTGGTTTGTTAAAAAGAACTTCTTTTGTGATATTATAAATGTCTTTACTGTCATTTTTGATCAATGTAACACTTCCTTGCTAAACAAAAGCTGAATTTCTTTTTAAAAAATCTTACAGACCCCAAACCTTTGAATGGCAGTGACTAAATTATTTTTGTATTGTCGGGACCCTCGTAATTGATTAAACCACCCAGTAATCAATTTTGAAAATGCCAAGAATATGACATAGAAGGATGTTTTGTTTGCCGTAACCTCCTTGGTTTACACTTAACTTGGTGTAATGTTGGCATGCCCCTCACTGTTTAACAGAAGTTAACAGCAAGTTATATATTTAGTTCTGTTTTCAGGAAGAAGATGTCTGTTAGATGGAGAGTGGAAATAGAACAATGATAATCTAGCAAAGCAAATAAAGCCTCAATATTTCCAGAAAGCAATATAGCACTTTGCCTGTTTAAAAAGCTACTTTAAATGACTAAAACACTAAGACAACATTAATGTGATGTAGCGCATGGCTGTCTCATGTTTTATATCAGATGATGTGTTTATCAGCTGAGTATCCTCTACAAAAAGGAAGTAGAAGGGTCTTCTCTCTGAATTCTCATGGTGTCTTTGTGGAATCTATGTGTCACTTTCTGTGTGTCATCTTCTTCATACTTTGTCTCTGTTTTCGCAAATTGTTTGTCACACATAAGCGCTGGCTATTACAATGTTTCCAGGCATTGTCATCTGAAACAGAGCCATTTAGGGAATAAGCTAATAAGCCTCTTAGGATTACCACTTTCTCTTTTTCTGGTGGGCCATGCAGCACAAAGTCCTTTATTTGGTGCTGCCTGGTCTAAGTATTTTAAATAAAAGTGCACTTAGGGATGCCCACATCCCCTTTTAACTGCCTAGGTCATGTACAAATGCCTCTGATGTTTGATGAGAACCGTTGTGGTCTGATCCGACATAAATATTTTCTCATCCCCAAAGGTTAAACCCAAAGGGGACCACATGTTCTTTGTGGCCCAAGCAGCCATTCTCCATGTTGACGACATGTAAAGCATTCATAATACATTGTGCTGTCTGTCACACTGGATAGTAGATCGTTTCTGTACTATTACCATCATATTTATGAATCTGAATTACTGTGAATTTAGCTTTCTCATGTCAGTCAGAGTTTGGTAAATGAACACAGGCTGAGAAAACAAAGCCACTTTCCCCTTTCCCTTTTCCTCGTTGTGATGTGTTTATCTGAGAGCCCCAACCATGTATCTATAGGGGTTGAGTCTAATAAACAGAAAATAATCCACAATCTGGTTTAGCTGTCAATTATGCATTGGATTTGACTGACATGTTATTCTGTATCTATTTGCTCCATATGTGAACTCTAGAATTAACTTTGTTTTCAGAGTTTAGCAGTACAGATCACACCTCGCAATTAGCATCACGTCATAAACGTCTGTTCTTCAAACGTCCCTCTTGAGCAAACTGAATTTTGTGGAAAAACTGGAATTTTAAAATGTAGGCATGATGTTTATTTTGTCAACCTGTTCAATGGAATTTGCTAATACATCTCCCAGATGGTTATTGCTGAAAAATGGATGTTTACTGAGCTCTTGGCCTTGTTCTCCCGGTCTAGCTGGATCTGAGCCAGCCAATAGAGAAGCAGGGTCCATTTGATGTCATCATCCACAAGCTGACTGATCACATTGTTGATGCTGACCAGAATGTCACAGAGTCTATGCTACTTGTTCAGGGTGTTCAGGTAACTAAGCAAATCAACTGAAGTATGCCATAAACTTGTATATATATATATCATTGAATTTCATTTGAATTTTCCATGTCTTTTTCCAGGACTACATAGATGCTCACCCTGAAACAGTGATTCTGGACCCTCTTCCGGCCATTCGTACCCTGCTGGACCGCTGCAAGTCATACAAGCTAATCCATAAACTTGAAGACTGCATGCAAGGTCTGTCTACAGCACAGATACACAAAAATACTTGTATGTGATGAAATAAGGCAAAGTACAGCTGTGCTAAATACAGTTATTAATAATGGCCAACCTATTTATAGTGGTATCCCCTAAACAAATTGTGGTTTGTCACTTTACATGTCAATTAGACATGCTCTTTTCATTTAAGTGGGCTGAAATAAGCTGTAAATGGACTAGACCATTGACAACATTTCCACTAATTCTAAATGTTGTAAAGGGATCTATAAACCAGGCCTTTAGATCCTCCTTTGTTCTTCAGGGGTGAACTATCACGAGGAGGGCAGGTTTTTGCCTTTGCGCAGGGGAAGTGTGAGGCTTATGGAGGGCTTATGTCCCAAAGCTGCTGAGTCGTTCATTCTTTGTGCTGCTTGTGCGCCGCATTCACTGGCCACAGAAAGAACAGGAGGCCCGCCGGCTCACTACAAGCCAACAGAATCACCAGCTGTGAGAATGGCGTAGTGCCTAAGGAATTCCATCACAATCTGCACTCTTATTCAAAATATTCAGCCTAAACATTTCCACACATATTTGATCAAAAATACAAGAAAATGGCAATATTATGAAATATTATTACATAAATGGTAACTGTCAACTTAAATGTTTTCTATTTTAATATATTTTAAAATTTAATTTATTCCTATGATGGCAAAGCTCAATTTTGTGAGCATTTTTTCAGGATTCTTTGAAGCTAAAAACAGTATTTATGTGAATAGAATCTAAATGTCTTTTCTTCTGTCACTTTTGATCAATTTAATGCATCTTCTTTACTAAATAAAAGCATTCATTAAAGGCACAATAAAGTACAATTTTAAAAAAAGTACAGTTTTAAAATATCACACTATCCTATATCCTATCACATTATCCCAAATGTTCAGAAGAATGTTTAAATCCAGAGAAATAAGCAATTTTAACTAGGACGTGGACCATGTCCGTGCGTCGCCTATCAGTGACATCATACCCGCGTTACTCTTAGTTTCCGGTTATATTTTGTAGAAACCTTGGAAACACCAAATACGCTTTAATATATTATGAGTTTTATTAGACAGAACTGCTGTTTGGATAAATGAATCGACAGAAAACGAATCATGTTATATAGCTCAGCACAGTAAGTCTTATTGTTTAAATCTTGTTTTCTTGATTTACAGCGAGTACCATGTTTTACCATATTGATATTGTAATATTGATCTAGCTTACTGCTAGCTTACAACAGTTGTCTCAAAGTAGCCACCGAGCGAACACAGAGTAGCACTATAACAACTTTCAACACACATATGTAACTAATATGATAAAACAGCTCTGCTTTACCCCACATACACTTGACCGGAAGAAGCAGAAGCAGCGACTGTGGTATAAAAAAAGTTATGCTGCTCACGTGTGTTGTGCTCTCATTAGCAATCGCTCCAGCGATTCATGCTTCATGAATGATCCTGCTTCATACAACACGAACATTAATAATCTCATCTATGAACACGAGTCCCATCCTGATTCTTTTCCACTGGCTGTAGACTTGAAGACAACTCATCCCAGGATTCTGCAAAATCAAGGCATCAAGTATGCCTTGGTTTTGAATAAGCGACCTTTAGTGGCGAAAATATACATATTGTGCCGTATTGTGTAAAAAAAAAAAAAAAACAGTTACTGACCCCAAACTTTTGAATGGTAATGTACAATGGAGTTTTAATTTGCATTCTTTTAGAATTTAGTACAGCGTTTTGA
Source organism: Chanodichthys erythropterus (assembly GCF_024489055.1). Classification (NCBI taxonomy): domain Eukaryota; kingdom Metazoa; phylum Chordata; class Actinopteri; order Cypriniformes; family Xenocyprididae; genus Chanodichthys; species Chanodichthys erythropterus. The sequence goes on along the minus strand of NC_090224.1, from coordinate 6,667,486 downwards.
TTACAAATTATAAAATCAGGATCCCATTTTGAGTCAAACAGTTAATTAAATAAATTAAAATTACCATGAATTATAGAATATCTTCTTCGGTTTGTCCCTCTTTTGCTTTAATGACAGCCACACTCGAGCTGCATAAACTCCACAAGTTTGAGAAAACCTGAAAATTATAATTGAATGGCTTTCATAATTGTTCAAGGGGAAATCTCTTGTATTCAGATCAGAGAATCCGATGTTGTCCAATCAAAACCATATCATTAATGTTCTCCCAAGAGACGTATGGGTACAGGAGAGTCAGCTGAATGTTAAGTGTGAAGTTAACCATCCTCCTTGGTGCTTCCGTTGTCTCTAAGAAAGAGACGACTCTGTTTAGGGCACAAAGGGAGTGACTATTTTATCGGGCTCATTCACCAGGCAACCGCCTCTATGGCTATTAGCTTATGAAACAACACTGCAAGGGATTCTGGGAAAAGAAAGATAACAGCTCATATACCCTGTGTGTTACGCAAGATCCTTTTTTAAATAGCTCAATTGCCCAATACATGCATGTTTGGCTCTATCAGCAATTGCCATCAATGACTGATTTTGTTAAATGAGACACATTTTTCCATGAGCTAATCAACCGTGAGTCCATATGATTTGATGACAACAAGCTGTCATGGAAATGTTTGAATGTAAAACAAGTACTGCATTACATGACATAAATTTATGTTCTTACTCATGGGATTTGCAGTAAAGCTCAACACTATATTTGGACGAGTTAATCTTGAGTCAGTTAACTTGGTTGTGTAAATTGGTGCTCATCATGTGACTTCATAATGAATCATAATCAACTCATATCCCCAAAAATGAATATCCATATCCACAATTTAGTTTATCCTATACATAATTGTCACACATCGCGTTGCTTTGTTCGGCGTTTGTGGCTGCTTTAAAGGTTACTGCTTGTTTGATCAAATGGATTCATGTTCCTTGTCTAATGTGAAATGCGATGCTTTAAATCGCTGAGCTGCGTGGAGCCACTCAACTTAGAAAAAGATTGTTTTTGAGGGGCTATAAATAGACTGTGCTTTCGCTCTTAGAAAAAAAGAAGCTGTTTATAAGATTTTATTGATGGTTGAAGATCAAAAGCAGGCTGAAAATTCACAGATACCTCAACGGTTTAGTTTTAAATGTTTCCATGGATCCAGTAGTAATATTATCCTGTAGAAAGTGTAGTCATCACTTAAAATGTGTGCAGGCCACACATCGTTAAGATCCCCATCCAAGCTCACTGTCTACAAGGAGTTATGCTCAGGGTGTGCTGGTTAATCTTGTCAAGATGTTATCGTCTGGCCTGTTAGAGAGAGCAGGTGAGATGAAATCAAAACAACTGGGGGTTTAATACACCACCTTGACCTTTACAAACAAAATCAGAAGTTGACCAAACATGTTTTGGCCCATAAAGAAGATGTTTGTCAGAGCTTTCTTGACATTGCCGTAGAGTTTCTGTGTTTAAATCTTAATTTATTTCTTAAATATCTCTTAATACGATTGCTAATAATCATTTTCAGAAAAGTGTTTAAATATACAGTGCTTAACAAATGTATTAGACTACCTGTCATAATAAAGAGAAAACACAAATATTTTAGGAATCTGTCAAAAACTTGTTTAAAACTAAAGATTTTATTTTCATGTATGAGGCAAATAACAAACTGAAACAACTAAATATTCTTTACACACAAAATAACCAAAACATATATTTTATTTTTTATTTTGTATGGCCTCCTTCGACCTTGATAAGAGCTTGCATTCTTGCTGGCATTGTTTTTATGTACTTTTCCACAGTCTCTGTTGTTATTAACTTCCAAATACTTTCTAGTTTACTTTCTATTATTCAACTTTTGTGCAATCTGTCTTTGAATCCATTAAATCACAATATAATTATATTTTAGCATTAGAAACACTACTGGGACTAAAGAGATTACATTCTGGTGTGGATTAACCATTACAACATTTATTATTTATCTTTGTTAAAATTTCAACATTTACTACTACATTAATAAAATCAAGAGTTGTATTTGTTAACATTAGTTAATGCACTGTGAAGTAACATGAATAAACAATAAACTGCTGTATTTTTATTAACTAGCATTAACAAAGATTAACGAAAACAGTAACAAATGTATTGCTCATGGTTAGTTAGTATACATTGACTAATGTTAACAAATGGACCTTATTGTAAAGTGTTACTGTTTTTGGAGAGTCGCACCATGTGACATTTTATAACCTGAACCATCCTTGCCTTGACAAACTATCTGATATTGTTAACTTTGGTTTTTCCTAAAGACGTTTTTCAAATATTAAGCTGCGAAGTTTGTTATATACACTACCGTTCAAAAGTTCGGGGTCAGTAAGATTTTTTAATGTTTTAAAAGAAGTATCTTCTGCTCACCAAGCCTGCATTTATTTGATTAAAAATACAAACAAAAACAGTAATATTGTGAAATATTATTCCAATTTAAAACAGCTGTTTTCTATGTCAGTATACAGTAAAGTATAATTTATTCCTGTGATTGTAAAGCTGAATTTTCAGCATCATTACGCCCAGTCTTCAGTGTCACATGATCCTTCAAAAATCATTCTAATATGATGATTTGATGCTCAAGAAACACTTATGATTATTATCAATGTTGAAAACAGTTATTTACATTTTTATTTCATGATGCTATGATGAATAGAAAGTTCAAAAGAACAGCATTTGTCTGAAATCTAAACCTTTTGTAACATTAAACACTACTGTTCAAAAGTTTGGGGTCAGTAAGAATTTTAATTTTATTTTTGGGGGATAGAAATAAAATGAATCAATACTTTTATTCATCAAGGATGAGTTAAACTGATCAAAAGGTACAGTAAGGACAATTATAATGTATAACTGTTTTTAACATTGATAATGCTAATGAATGTTTCTTGAGCATCAAATCATCATATTAGATTGAGTTCTGAAGGATCATGTGACACTGAAGACTAATGATGCTGAAAATTCAGCTTTGATCACAGGAATAAATTACACTTTACTGTATATTGACATAGAAAACAGCTGTTTTAAATTGGAATAATATTTCACAATATTATTGTTTTTGTTTGTATTTTTAATCAAATAAATGCAGGCTTGGTGAGCAGAAGATACTTCTTTTAAAACATTAAAAAATCTTACTGACCCCTTACTCTGCCCCCCCTTATATACAGCTATGGAAAAAATTAAGAGACCACTTCAAGTTCAGAAATCAATGTTAAGTGGTCTCTTAATGTTTTCCATAGCTGTATATATATATAAGAACTGAAAAGCATGGTCATCACAGAAGATGTGTATTAAGTCACTGTATGTATGAACTGCTTTTTTAATGTGTGTTTTCTGTAGATGACAGAATCTGCTCACCTCCATTCATGGTTCTCAAGAGTGAATGTGGCACTGAGACTCTGGAGCAACTCCACAAACATGGAATCACATTTCCTTTCAGTAAGTTTGTCATTTAAAATCAGTAGTAATCTTCATGACAATTTACATACATAGATTTGCACACATGGCTCATCTCATTCAGAACAGGGGTTTCTCTCAACAGTCCATTTGACTTCAAAGGAGCTGATTCTTATGTATTTGCTCATGTATACTGGAGCGACAAACATTTTCACACACACTATTTCTGTTTGATTGCAGTCTGCAAAACCCAGGTAGCTCATGGCATTAACTCCCATGAGGTAAGAAGACACACCCTCCAGACTTTACTCTCCTGTAACCTGCACTATTTTTCATATCTCTAACGTAATAATCTACAGATAAGTATCTATTACATAAAGGGTGCTTCCCTATATTAGTTAATCATTTCTAATGTTGAATGGTATCTTGGGCTTGAATATCACACCTTTTTATGCAGGATTTATAATTTAGTAAAGCCTATTTTTGTAATATATTTTTTAAAAACATATTTTCTTTGCCATTTCGACAGCCACTTCCACCTCATAAAATACTGGTATAAATATTATAATTTAACTTTATTTGGAGTATTGCACAATGCACATTTCTTAATACTAAAGGGTTAGTTCACCCAAAAATGAAAATTGTGTCATTAATTACTCACCCTCATGTCATTCCAAACCCATAAGACTTTCATTCGCATATGACTCGTCCATAAACAGCAATACAATCAACACTTTCAAGGTCCGGAAAGGTACTAAAGACATCGCTAAACCAGTCAGCATGACTGCAGTGGTTATACTTTGTTTATGAAGTGACGAAAATACTTTTTGTGTGCAAAAACAAAACAAAATCTTCTTCTGTGTCATTCTCATATGTTGTTTGTGTCCAGCGCTTCCAGGTTCTACATCAGAACGACGACTTATTATTGGCCGGCTCCTGCATCAGCATCATACGCATGTGTCATGCTGCTCGTGTGTGCAGCTTTGGCCAATACTGAGCCGGCATTCGGATGTAAACACGGAAGCCTTCACTGTGCTTGCTGCGGCAACTGCGCAAGGATAGAGAGGAGGAAGAGAAGAGATTGTTGAATAAAGTCTTTATTTTTGTTTTATTTTTGCGCAAGTATTCTCGTCGCTTCATAAAATTAAGGTTGAACCACTGAAGTCACGTCAACTGTTTTAATGATGTTTTTATTACCTTTCTAGACCTTAAAAGTGTTGATTTATATTGTTGTCTGTAGATGAGTCATATACCTCTCAGATTTCATCAAAAATATCTTAATTTGTGTTCCGAAAATGAACGAAGGTCTTAAAGGTGTGGAACGACATGACGACAGTTTCATTTTTGGGTGAACCTTTAAGCCTAAAATGTTTTAAAATCACTATTAGTAAGGATACTATGATCTCTGTATAATATCAGTCTTTAAATGCAAGATATTTTTAAAGTGTACCTAAAGTATACTTGCAATAGTTCCATTTTAGCACAATCAAATATACTTCAGTATATCTTTAGTTGAACTGCAGCACTACTTTCGGATAACTAAAGTGCATTAAGTTCAAAATGAGTTGTTCCAATTTAGCAGACTTTAAGTATACCAGTTAGAATACCAAAAGTACAGTTGCAGGGTATTTATATTAAGTACATAAATATGTAAATTGTATATTTTGCATAAAATAAAGGTATTTCGAATACATTTTGGTATATTTACTTTTCACTTTAAAAAACAAAACAAAACATCAGTTGTGTATTTTCATGTCTCCCCCTATAAAGAAAGTGTAATCCCAGAGCTCTCATTGCACTGAATCACAAGTAACCCTGCTTTCCTCGTGGATGATTAACAGGGGTGCAGCCTCTGTTGCTATGGTGACCATATCTTTGATTCACTGTGACTAATGTATAGGCAAAGTCTCCGATCATTGGCATTCCTTCAGAATACTGCTTGAAGACACTAGTAACTCTGTTTTACGGTGTTGACAGTGAGGGGTGTACTAGATTAATGTGTCACCACCGACTGCTGAATGACTGTGTGCAAACAGGATAATGGTCATGTGTTTTATGACTGTGAGCACATAGGTTTATTTAGCTAAAGGAGATAAAAGGAACATGCATGGATTGAGGGGGTTTTGATGTGACAGTTTTAGTGTTGTGAAAGTACATCTTTTTTATTTGACTTTCCTCGTTTGCTCTTTTCATTTCAAGATCACAAGAAGAATCCATGTATTGTATCATGTTAATTTATAACCAACCTGCTCTGCAATGTGTTACGTTGTTGGTTTGGTTTCTGCTCTATAGATGGCCATTATATTCAGTGAGGAAGATCTGAAAGACATCAAGCCCCCATGTGTCCTCCAGAGCTTCATCAACCATAATGCAGTGCTGTATAAGGTGTTTGTAGTGGGAGAGGCCTACAGTGTGGTGCAGCGGCCCTCGATTAGGAATTTCCCATCTGGACCCACAGGTCAGTTGAGTCACACCGACATCCCTATGATGGACAATTCAAAGTATTTGATTAATGTAATTTGTTTTGAAGTATTTGACTTGATAAGTGAATCAGAAGGCAAACTCTAAGAATCAAATAGTTTCAATACTTGAAACTTTCATTAGCGTTCAAAATTTTGGGATCAGTAATATTTTTATTCATCAAGGACACATTAAATTGTGTCAAAACAAAAGTGACAGTAAAGAAATTGTTTCTTGAGAAGCAAATCATCATATTAGAATGATTTCTGAAGGATCATGTGACACTGAAGACTGGAGTAATGATGCTGAAATTTCAGCTTTGCCATTACTGGAATAAATCACATTTTGAAAATATGCTATTTAACAATATTACTGTTTTCACTATTTTTTTGTTCAAATACCTTGGTGAGCATAAAAGACTTCTTTCAAAAACAAACTTTTGAAAGGTTGTGTATACAGTTTTATAATAAATTACTTTGTATTCATCAAGGTTCAAGTTCTTTCACATAGAAATTAATACAAATCGGCAAATTGCACTCTGTGTGTGTCACAGATGGGACACAAGTTCACCGGGCGGCATCAAAGCCAATAAAAACACTTTATAGGGTGCCAGGTTAAAGAATTTAGACATCGGGTCTCTTTCGGTTAGTTTTAACCATACACACAGGCATATATGCAAACAAACCTACTTAGTCTGGAACTTTTTATAAGGTTACCTTATGTTTGAAAGCTGTATCAGAAACAAAGTGAGATTGACATTAATGGCACTCGTGAGCAAGCCTGTGTGATGGCGAGGCCTCTCAGCCTGTCTCGACCATTCTGTCAACATATGTTGCTGATGTTTAGACCCTTTCCCGCTCTTACAGAAAAGTGGTTTATTTTGTCTTTGACGTGGTATTCATTAAATAAGCAACTCAAAGCTTTTCTTCTCAAATGTCAGTGTGGTTCGGTGAATCATGCCCCTGATGGACAATCAAATTCACTGTTGCCCAGATTTTGTCATTTTTGTTGCATAAACTTTACATAAAATGAAGGATTTGGGATTTTTCTTCGCTGAATAAATGTAGCTTGAACGGACAAAAAATCAAAAAACAAAATATGTTTACATTATATACACTACTATTTTAGAAGGTTTTATTAAAAGTATAGTTAAAACTGTAGTATTATTGTCATTTTTATTTTAATATATTTTAAAATGTAATTTATTTCAGTGATGGCAAAGCTGAATTTTCAGCAACATTACTCCAGTCTTCAGTGTCACATGATTCTTCAGAAATCATTCTGATATGCTGATTTGATGCTTAAGAAACATTTTTTATTATTATTATTAATGTTGAAAACAGTTGTGATGCATGATATTTTTGTGGAAACCATTATACGTTGTTTTTTTAAGGATTATTTGATGAATATAAATTATGGTCCCACTTTATATTAAGTGGCCTTAACTACTATGTACTTACATTTAAATTAATCATTTAATACAGTGCACTTGTGTACATACATGTTTTTATATTGTACTTATATTTTAAAAATACCTGCATGTATTTACATCTGTAATTAATTTCTGTAATTACATTCATAATTACACTGTTGACCCCTTCCTTACACCTTATCCCACCCTTAAACCTACCCATACCACCAAAGCTTTCCCTAACCTTACCCGTATCCCACCTCAGTAGCAGCAAAAGTGTTTTGCAATTCAGTATGAACACAAGTACATTGTACTTATTTTTTGATGTCAGTACATAGTAGTTAAGGCCACTTAATATAAAGTGGGACAGAAATTATTTTAAACAGAAATCCTGTATAACAGTATAAATGTCTTTACGATATCTTTTGGTCAATTTAATGTGTCCTTGCTGAATAAAAGTATTAATTTCTTTCAAAATATTATAACCCCAAAGTCTTGAACAGTAGTGTAAAAAGGTTTATAGTCTGTATTTCTTTGAAAATTGAATAATGTTTTTTATCCTCTAGACAGGAGAGCAATATCTTTCAACAGCCATCATGTGTCCAAACCAGAGTCCTCGTCTCACCTGACCTTTGTAAGTCAACAAACCTCATATTCATTACTCAAGTAATGCTTTAACCTCTTCAAGTCAAGAAAGATTATGCTTTCCTTCAATTAGACTTTTTCAGACTGTGATGATGCGTTTTAACGTTCATCAGCATCATAAATCTTTTTTTTTTTTCTTTTTTTTTTATGTACAATTATAACATTATACTTTGTATTATATTAGCTTTGCATCAAATTACAAAAAAACTAGTAAACGCTGCTGTGAGGGTGTTTCTAATACAGTGGCTGATGGTCAAATTGACATCATTCTCTATTTTTTGTGTGTGTGTGTTTTTGTGGACACTATTGTGGAGTTTGTCTTTTGCTATTTGAACAAATGGTTGTAGTCTCTTACAACAACACTTAGGTCGCCAGAAACACGAAACCCAGAAGTGTGAAAAAGGCTAATTAAACTTTGATGTAAACATTTGCATGTTACCTGGAAAAACTGAATGAAATCATTCAATTTAGACATTTTATTTTTAATCTAAAAAACAGTACTGTTTAAATTTAAATGAATGTTTCAAATGTTTATATATAACTAAAAAGCACAAATAAAATGTTTTTGCATTTGTTTTGAATAATAACCACCATAAATGTTCTACAAACAGACATTTTATACTTTTTGTGCCTTTTCTGGTCTCCTCTAGAGGGACAACATGGAGGGCCAGTACTGGGCACCCAACAATGATGTCATTCAAAAAATTTCCAGAAGGTTACGACAGGCCCTCGGCATTTCTCTGTTCGGAATTGACATCATCATCAACAACCAGACCGGCCAGCACGCCGTCATCGATATCAACGCGTTCCCAGGTACGTGCAATTCCTCACAATCCTTGAAGTGGGCAATATATATTATCTTTATGCACCAAACACTATTCCCACTTTCAAAAACAGCAATGCAATAACAGACCACATGGTGTCAGTATGGAATAATAAAGAGGCCTTTTATATATATATATATATATATATATATATATATATATATATATATATATATATATATATATATATATATATATATAAACTGTTCACTTTATAAAGGCATTTTATTTTCAGTTTTACATAATTATTCGTTTCCAAAGGTGTGGAACATTCTAGAAGGATGGGAAAAGTAAATTCGAAGTCCTTCATTTAAGAAATCTAATATTATCTGCAGGCACAGCTGTGTCTGTCGGCTTATGGTACATTTAAAAGCCACCTGGCCTTCCCTCTGCTTGTTGCCATGGTGATCTTGTGTATGTAGCAGCGAACAGCACTTTGATATCTCTCAGTGGTACATCCAACGAGTCCCGTGACACCGCAGGAGTAAGACAACAGATGATAACTTCCATTTATTGATCTGCCTCCCCGAGCATTCACAATTCAAAAACTACTGTAATCTGAAACAACCTTCATTTTTCACCCAGGTTACGAGGGAGTGTCTGAGTTTTTCGATGACCTGTTGAGTCATATCACCAGCGTCCTGCAGGGTCAGGCATCTAGCGGCGCAGCATGCGGTCATCTGAGAGTCAATGGGATAGCGCAGAGCCCGTCTGTGGCCTGCGGGATGCACTCTGGCTTGCTGGGAAATGAAAGCAGTTGGTTGATGGACAGCGAGGGGATGAAGAAAGGTCCCCATCAAGGACTGAGTTGCGGTGGTGCTTGCATGGCTCCAAACTTTCATCAGCATGGCAGATCTAGTTTAGCTGCGGAGACGTCTTCACAGTGACATGTAGAGCCAAAGCAATATGAATATTTCATTACTGTTCACAAACCAAATGAACCCTCATCAGAGGGTAGATGTATAGAAAAGTCCTTTGTGCCAAATGTGAATTGTGTTGGAAATGATTAAATGTGTATTGATTGTCTTTTCATTTATTTAATGTTTGAATGGGGCAAACCTGATCTAAGAAATGTATGTGATTTTTTTTTTTTTTTATGAATGTTGCACTGAACATGATTTTTTGAAAAAAGGGCTTTGTGGAGGAACAGAAAATGTTATTCATGTTAATATATTAATGAGATACTTGAAAGGAAAATAGGTGTCATGATTTGGGTGTAAGACATTGCACTATTTAAATAAGTGTCCAGCTGGCTCTAAGGCTTTCTCTGAAGGTAAGATTTTTATAAGACTAATCATTTCACATCTAGAGGGCGGGGAAAATTTGTTCCTTCCACATTGGCAGGTGCTATGAGATTGTATAGGGTTATGCATTGATTGCAAATAGAAAACAAACAAATTTACATACTAGGCATTGAAAATGCTGTTATTGAAATGTTATTTCAAACCTGTATGACTTTCTTTCTTGTGTGGAACACAAAGGAAGACATTTTGTAGAATGTTTCAACTGTTTCGGTTCACACAGTGAAAGTCAATGGGGTTCAAAACAATGAAACTTTCACTGAACAATACTTTCATTGTATGTACAAAAGAAGCAATTTTTTCAATATATCATCTTGATAAATAATGACACAGTGTTCATTATTGGCTGGATTATCCTTTCAAAATCATTGACAAATGTGTTAAATTTGCTATTTTGACAATTGAGTTTGTTTGTTGGTCTGTTTTGTGCCCCATCATATTGTGTTGTTCTTGTACATGATGTATACTTTGTAAATATGTTAATTTTTTTTTTTTTTTTTTGAGACAAAAAAGAGCCTCTGAAATAACACAAAACAATGAAATGGACAATAAAACCAAACTTAAACACTGGGAATTCTTTGATTCATTGTTTGTCTGCTGTGTTGACAGTTTGAGGTTTAGTTGACTCACACTTTAAACATTGCATGGAATCAGTTTGAAACACTTCTTATTGAACTTTATTTTTCTTGAATCCCAAAAAGCATTTAACTACAGTTGTCACCATATCAAATAAAAACATTATTGCCTATGGATCATAAGACTCCATATATATCAGGTGCAATCTTTCAGATATGTACCTTTGTGTATATTAAAATTTCAACCTAGTGTGACAATTCTGGGTAGTTTTTAGCAAATATTTTACATTATATATGTACTCAGTGCCCAAATTTCTTCAGGAAGCAAGCACGATAAAGCAAAGCGGACAAGCTGGGAAAAGAAGCGATCTGACTCAAGACCTTAATGTTTGACACCAGAGGAGTCGCTTTGAGGTTCATATTACACGTGGAGGGAATGAGCAGAGAATCTGCGGCGCTGAGATAAAAGCTTGCGCTGCTGTGGACTGAGCAAGAAGGTGAGAGTTAACATGCCTTTCTACTGAAGGAGAGATGAAGGGCAGAGTGGAAAGAGAGGGAGAGCTGGAGCAGCTCAGACTCGTCTCAGATCGTGAAGTTTCTGAGCCACGCTTTCTAGCTCAGACTCGATGGCAGCCAGACTCTCGATCTCAGCATCCTGATGACAGAGGAGAGAAACATCAGGCCATTAGTGAATTTTATAATGGTTTATGAACATTTATATTTATACCCTACCATTCAAATGTTTGGGTCGGAAAGATTTTATTGGATTTTGAATGAAGTCTCACCATGGCTGCATTTTTTTTATCAAAAATACAGTAAAAACAGCAATATTGTGAAATATTATTACAATGTAAAAATGACTGTTTTCTGTTTTAATATATTTGAAAAATGTAATTTATTCCTGTGAAGGGAAAGCTGAAGGTTCAGCATCATTACTCCAGTCATCAGTCACATGATCCTTCAGAAAATATTCTAATATGCTGATTTGGTACTCAAAAAACATATCTTATTATTATCAATGTTAGTTGTGCTGCTTAATATTTGTATGAAAACACATATACATTTACATTACATTTTTCAGGATATTTTGAAAAATATAAAGTTCAAAAGAACATTTGCAAAAAAAATTTTTTCAATGTTTTTACTGTCACTTTTGATAAATTTAATGCATCCTTGCTAAATAAAATGATTAATTTAAGAAAAAAAATCTGACCTTATTTGCAGAGCAACAAAAACCTGATGATATTAGAGATTTAATTATACACAGTGTGATATATAATATATGATTTGGTGATGCCTGAACAAATTTTAAGCTTTTAAAATGAGGTTTTACATATTGGTGTTTTTTTTTCCAGACAAACAGTATAAATCTTATACATTGTGTCATATCGTATAATTTGACTTAAAGTGATTTGGATGCACTATTTTAATACATTTAAAGGATCAGTTCAATTTCAAATGAAAATTACCCCAAGCTTTACTCACCCTCAAGCCATGCTAGGTGTATATGACTTTCTTCTTTCTGATGAACGCAATCGGAGAAATATTAATAAATATCCTGACGCGTCCAAGCTTTATAATGGCAGTGAATGCTACCAAACGAGTATGAGCTGAAGAAAGCCCCTCCATCCACATCCATTCATCATAAACGTACTTCACATGGCTCCGGGGGGTTAATAAAGTCCTTCTGAAGTGAAGCGAAGCGATGTGTTTGTATAAGAAAAATATTAAAATTTAACAAGTTTTGAAGGAAAATATACCACCAGACCGCCTTCCATATTCAACTTATGAAGAAAGTTTAAAACTCTCGCAGTTCAAAAAGCTGTGGTGGACTGGCAGAAGCTAGATATTTCACTTCATAACTTGTTAAATATGGATATTTTTCTTACACAAACGATTCGCTTCACTTCAGAAGGACTTTATGAACCCCCCGGAGCCGCGTGAAGTACGTTTATTACGGCAATTTCTTCAGCTCATACTCGTTGGTATCGCTCACTGCCATTATTTTCATTTGAAAGTGAAGATGGTTGGTCCTTTTTGGAGTTTGACCAACTTTGGTGTGCTGACTTTTTATTAATATTTTTTTGGTCAAGCACCCATCTTTGAGCATATTTTTGCCGGTGATGTACGTGCTTTTGTCCTGATTCTGATGAAGATGAATTCTACTTTTATGTAAGAATGTCAAAAAAAAGTCAAATATCGTCATACCCCTGTCTTCCTGCTGCCGCTGCCCTCTTCATCTCTTTTGTCCTGTGGTTCAGTTCGTGCCATGAGCTGCAGCTCCTGCTCCTCTGGGCTCCTCCACAGCTCCCCCTCCTGATCTTCTCTCTCCTTAGAGTGGTGTGGCGCTTCCCAGTGCTCGTCTAGTTTTGGGCTTGCCTCTAATCTCTTGTGGGACAGTTTGCTCACGTGGCTCCAGGGCTTCACTCCAACCTCTCTCCTCTTCTTCTCCTCTTCTTCCTGCTCTTCTTTTGAATGTGTTCTCTCTGTTTCAGCTTCCTTGTGCTCCTCTCTGTCCTCCAAGATGGATTGTTTTACATTGGGATTTGCTATGAGATCATCTGTGGTTGTTGCCCCTTCAGATAAAAAAAAAAGAACAAAGTTATGATTATTATACAATACTTTCTCTATCTCGCTGTATCTCTATTCTCTCTTATCACACACACATTTACTTTTGTGCGGCATCAGCAAAAACAGCACTCTTCTAAATGAAACACTCTCACTTGCCAGCTCGCTGCTTACTGCTGGATGCCGCTTATCCTGAAAAATAATCCCTCATCCTGCCCTTCTATCTGTATTAATGAGATTCCCAAATCATTGTTTCTATTAACAAATACACTAAAGCAAAGTCACCCAAAATGTTTGGCATTTTTTGCCATGTTCCTCTGAGATCTGAGGGCCACTTTTAACAAGCTGCAGGCAGCTGGCTGATCTCCAACATCAATTATTGAATCGTTTCAGCGGGCGACAGCGCAGCGTGGATTTCATTTCATAGATGGAGGCACTGTCACACTGGCCTGTTCATGGAGCGAAGCTAAATTCCCCTATCAATCTTCATTTACCATCCCTCCCTCCTGATTCCTCTTTTTAACCTTGTCCTGCTGTAGACACAATCTCCTGCTGTTATTCCGAACCTCTTCAGCAAAATGAGTTGTGACAGTTATATGAATTCTCCCTGGACACCCCTGTTACTCACACTCACACTTTTCAAAAAGTAGTGATTATGTTGCTATTGATTGAATATAAAGGAAGGTGGCAAATCGTTAGTAGGAGCATTATGGCTATTTGTAAAGTCTGCTGGAGTTACAGCTGTATACACCTGATCATGGATGGACTATGGACATTTGAGGCCATTCATATTGCAATTGTGTAATTTAAAGGTACACTATGAATTTTGGCACTCTAGCAGTTAATAAACAAAACTGCATGCATCTTGTGGAAGAACATTGTAGTCAGAGCTACTTCTTTCTGTTTATGCATATGACTAGTCAACACAGGTACTGAGCTACTCCGCAGCGGTGGTCATCCCACCAGATCTAAAATAGTCAGAATATATGCCATATATATAGCATATTACTATAGCCATACCATTGTAATTCAGGATAAAAAAAAACACGGTTGGAAGATGGATTGATGATTTACTAGATTTTGTAAATTCTGAACAAAAAAAAGTTACATTGTACCATTAATTGCCAAATAACAATTGTAAATATGCTAAATAAGTGATGTCATACCATGACTAGGGATAGGTAAAAAAATATTGATTTTCTGATGTTATAACTCATTTATTTATAATTATTTATTATAATTTTACAATATTTTATTTTCATAAAACAGCAAATTTTTAGTTAATGTTTTTGTAATATATATATATATATAAATACATATATATATATATATAAACAGAAATCATACATGTATTTTATCTGATTCATGAAATCTATTTTGAATATAATCAAAAGACAAAATAATGGCAAAAAAACTCTATTGAGTTAATCGCAATGCAAAAAATGTCACCAATGTCCGATTCCTGAACAAATTATTCTGATAAGCTGTTTTTTAGAGAATCAAAAACATACAACGTAACCAATTAAGTCTGATTAATGAAACAAATGACTCTTGTGAGTCAGTTCTTTTAAAGGGATAGTTCACCCAAAAATGAATATTTGATGTTTATCTGCTTACCCCCAGGGCATCCAAGATGTAGAGGACTTTGTTTCTTCAGTAGAACACAAATGATGATTTTAACTCCAACCGTTGCCGTCTGTCAGTCGTATAATGTGGGTCAATGGGAACTTCTTTTATAAGAGTAAATAAAACATGCACAGACAAATCCAAATTAAACCCTGCGGCTCGTGACGACACAATGATGTCCTAAGACATGAAACGATCGGTTTGTGCGAGAAACCGAACAGTATTTATATAATTTTTTACCTCTAATACACCACTATGTCTAACTGCGTTCAGCACTTGCTTAATGAGGTCTGATCGCGCTCTGACAACGGCAGTGATGTCTAGAACTCATTGAAGTATATGCACGAGACATCACTGCCGTTATCAGAGCGCAATCAGACCTCACTAAGCGAATGCTGAACGCAGTTGGAAATTGTGGTATATTAGAGGTAAAAAATTATATAAATACTGTTCGGTTTCTCACACAAAGGACATCAATGTGTCGTCACGAGCCGCAGGGTTTAATTTGGATTTGTCTGTGCATGTTTTATTTACTCTTATAAAAGAAGTTCCCATTGACCAACATTACACGGCTGGCAGACGGCAACGGTTGGAGTTAAAATCATCATTTGTATTCTACTGAAGAAACAAAGTCACCTACATCTTGGATGCCCTGGGGGTAAGCAGATAAACATCAAATTTTCATTTCTGGGTGAACTATCCCTTTAATGAATATTTCAGGATCAGTTATTGGTTTGAAACAGTCTGAACTCATGTGTTATATACTGCATTAACAGAGAGAAATGTTCTTTCATATTCAAGCAAAGTGGACATGACATAGCTGAAATACCCCCAGATGAATCAGAAATGTCTCAAATCTAATCAAATTGGAGTCATAAATCAAATTGAATTGGGAGTGTGAATTGGAATTAAACTGGGAAATCGAGTAGTATAGAGCATCAGTCTTCAGTCGGTGCTGTGGAACAGATTACATTTCTCTCTCTCCCTCTCTCTCATTGTGGCAGTATTGATGGCACACATTCAAGCATTGTTCATCTATCAACTGTACATCTGCAGTGACTTGTTTCCAGGTATCGAGCCACCACAAGCTTCTCAGCAGGAGGGCCCTGACTTTTAGAGGCCCCCTGAGCAGATTGCTGCTTGTTATATCATATAATGAATGATGTTCTAAACACAAATATAAACTCAGAAAGTAGCACATATGGCATCCCACATATCACATTCATCATTACCCTCTTTATGGTGAGCCGGATTGTTTTCCTCCTCCTCCTCCTCCTTTTCCAAGCTGGAGAGTGTCTTCTCCTCCTGTTTCTCCTCATCCCTTATTGTAGCCTGTCTTTTCTTCTCTGGGTTTATAGAGCTGGAGATGTGATTGCTAGGACTCTCGTCTTCTTCATGCTCCTCTTCCTCAGCAATCTGGTTCCGTTTTTTAGACTCCTGCTCTGTCTCCTCACTCTCCCTGGAGCTCTCCTCTCCTGCTCCTCTCTTCTCTGCATCTTTTTCTGGCTTCTCCAAGGCGACCAACATTGACTGATCATCTGTTAGATGGCAAATGGTTATGTTGAGGTTAAGTGCTCACTTGTGTATCAATAAAATAAAAAATGTATGTTTTATTCTAATATTCATTCTTGTTTCCTGCAAGATTAGATAGATAGATGATAGATAGATAGATAGATAGATAGATAGATAGATAGATAGATAGATAGATAGATAGATAGATAGATAGATAGATAGATAGATAGATAGATAGATAGATAGATAGATAGATAGATAGATAGATAGATAGATAGATAGATAGATAGATAGATAGATAGATAGATAGATAGATAGATTGATTTAACCCCATAGCATTCCTAAGGTCTCTTTTTGAATGGTATTTGTACCACGGGTGCTACAGTGGAATGCCGCATTATTCTTTTATTCAATTTTGTTTTCTTTCAGGTCAAAGCCTTCAGGTTTGTTTCATCTATAATGAATTCTACTATAGTGCGTTTTCATTAAAGTGCAAGGCTGTGGAACAGACTGGTTTTTCTTTGGATCAATCTTTCTTTCTGCAGTGCAGTACTTGCAAAAACACAAATAGATGGTGTGTTCAGAACATGTTAACCTTGTGTCCACTGACTGCTTACCTCCCTGAATAAGGAGACTGACATTGCTTAATATGAGTTGAGTCAAATGGCTAGATGAAAGTGTATTTGCAATGCACGCAGATCATAGAAATAGATGACAATTTTCAAGGTCAGCATTTTTGAATGAGATCAAATGAGGTGCATAACAAAGTACACTGATAACCCACTCACAAATTACAGCAAAGATTAAAACACAATCAGTGTTTACTTGATTCTGACACAGAGTACAGAATGATATTTAGCCCCCACATACTTGTGCCCACAGACTTGAGTGCTGACATGTCCTGGGTGGGCATAAGAAATATTTCAAGCTCAGTACCACCGTACCACAGTTAGTGTGTTATTTGCACAAGTAAGAAACCATGCTCACTAGAAGAGACAGATGTGCCCTCTGCCCTGATTCTGTCAGAAAGCTGCTAAGTGCAGCACTACAGAGCAGAACACAGTGATTCACACTAAAATATCCTTCAAAAGCACTGGATGACTGTTTTCTGTCCTTTGAAGTGTGAAAATCAATGCAAAATCAAAGAAGCATTTTCATGTGGTTGTTTTCTTTTATTCTAAGATTAGAACAATCTCATTTTTTTCTCTTTCACATGCAGAAAGTATATAAAAAATTAATAATAATAGGAAAAAAAGATGTAACAGACTAGTCATGTATCATGGCAATTAAGAAGTGAATTAATCTCACCTGCAGTTTTCTTCAAATCTTTAGGGAGGCTGGTCACATGATAAGGTGCGTCTCCTGGGTGTTTCTGTGCTCTCTCACTGGCTCCTGAGAAGCGGTTTGGTAGGGACACGGTCACAAGTAGACATAGCAGTTTCTTGGCAATAAAACAGAATCTATGGATTCTCTTTCAGAGTTCATCAACAGTGTTATACAATTATCCACTCTACATTTCAAATGACTTAATTCTGCCAAAAAAGCCATTAGCACCCGACTGTCATTAGCATTTCTCTATAGGAAAAAGAGTTAGTTCATGCTGTCTCAGTCAAGCATCTGCCTCTTACCTTCCACAGCGATATCTTGCATCTCTCTGAGAAAGTTTCTGTGGCGCAGGATGCTCACAAGCCTGTCATCTGCAAAATACACAGAACACCTCACACACAGCTCCTACATTTTCAGCAGTCAGCACTTTACTTTATTTTTACATTATTTGCGTTAATTGCCCTGAAATGTACTGCTTTCTCCCGAGCAGCACTATTAATCATCAGGCCCAGTGAGACAGAGAGAGAGAGAGAGAGAGAGAGAGAAAGTGAAAGCAATAAAGAGGGGGAGAGGAGAGATTTTCGTTGAATTAACGTTGAGTCAAGCTTTTCCCTTTCTGCTGACCGACTAAGAGAGCATGCAGAGTCGGCTGCTCACACCGTGGCAATGCTATTCACTGTACTCCATCCTTTCTCTCTTAAAATTTCTCTTGTCTCATTTCTCTGCCAGGCTTATTCACAATCTGTTAAATTTATGGTAGAAAACTGGCAGCTGTAGCTGACAGAATATTAAAAGTACAGAGTTGACGTAAAATGGACAAGCATTAGGACATGGCATTTTGGTGTCTGTGTATTTTTACATTCACTACTGCTACTTTAATATACACTAACTTATTTGAACTATTTCTGTTTGTTTCTGTATTAATAATAAAATTGGGTTCAAGAAGGAAATCTTGAGAATGCCCCCTTTTCTATGAATAATAAAGAGATTCATATTTTATACTTGTATAATTTTTAAAAATGAGAAATTATAATTGTAACAGCATTTTGCAATAAATTATGTACTTGTTAGATATAAAATTCAACAAATTATAAGGTGAATTATATACTCATAAATTTTACCTCTAAAAGCAATAGATTTGGTAACACTTTATATTAAGGTGAGGTAGTTACATGTTACTACATGTACTTACTATAGTAATAACAATAAATCATGCATTATTACAAGCTACTAACCCTAAACAAAACACTAACCCTAACTGTAGCTCTATAGTAAATACATGTAGTTAATTAATATTACTTGTACTTATTTGAGTAGGTACAATGTAACTAAATCACCTTAAAATAAAGTATAACATTACATTTTGTACAATATTTTTCTGTAAAAATACATTAAGTAAAATTATATCTCATAATAATTTTGTGACTGTATTTGGTAAGGCAGATTATAGTTAACTGTTTTTAGTATAAGTTTTACATTGTTTTTCTGTTAAAAATACTAATATTTTACCACTGTAAACCCTAACGCTCAAAATATATAATTTGAGTAGGACAAACTTAAATTAAACAAATTTTTTCAGTCATATTAACTTTTATGAATATTTGGCAATTTCCTTTCCTTTCAATTTCACAGAACTGATATATTTTAAGTTAACTCAACTGTTTAATTGTTTGGAGTTTTATGAACTTATTTCTTTTCATTTAGACGAACTAGACGAATAGTTAATGTTTTGCCCATGGCACTCAAAAAGGAAAGTAAATGCTAAAATTAAGTGTTATATAATGTTTTTATTTTTTTTGTTTGTGCAAGATTAATGTAATGTTTTGTTATGCTAATTTACAAGACTTTCTGTTATTGTGGGTTTTTAGAGAGTTACCACAGGTGATAAGTGGTGTATGTGGCTTGGTTTGAGAGCAAGTATGTTAAATGCTTTATATTGCTGTACTCATTCAGAAAGTGCTATACCATGCTATTGTAAACATGTTAGCAAGTTAGCATTTTCTGAATTAGCTTGTTGTAGCTAGCTATGTTTACACTAATAAAAAAGTTCACATTGAGGTTACATGAAAATTTTAAATTAAATGTATGAATTAGTGTACACAAACATGTCAAGAACAATTAAAATGTATGAGTACAAAATAAAAATCTGCCAGTTCTGCTTACCTAAACTTTGAATTTCTTAAATTAAAATATTTTGAGTTTTTATTCGGGTTTACAGTGCAGTGTAAATTCTCCACTCATCTGTCCTCATCTCTCTCATTCTGTCAATCTCTGTCCTTCACCGTTTCTTTGTCCTAGACTCATTGTGTAAGCCTCTCACAGAGTGTTTAATTTCACTGTTGTAAGCGTTATCTCAGTAACAATACCTGCCATGTTAATAGAATGATTGATTTTTCAACTATTAAAGTATCAAAGAAAAATACCCTGCAATGTGACTGAGCAGTGCACGGCAAAGCTAAAGTCATTAATTACTTTTGCTCCATTAACTTTAGGAAACGTGCAGTCAGCAATGATAGCATATATTGATCATATCGGGAAGGTCACTGCAGATAATAGGGAAGAGTTGCACACAAGCGCAGCTAAATGTATGGAACTAGTAGCAGTCCCGGTGTCAATTTTGCAGGCACTCACCAGAGCTGAGGGTTTCAAGGCAGTCCTGGGACACTGGGATGGAATGAGGCTTGGACAGAGCATCCGCAATTACTTCCACAATACACTTCATCACCTATTTAAAGACAGAGAAAGGTTGGGATAGGAAACAGCATGACATTTTTATATACACACATATATATATATACTACCATTCAAAAGCTAAAAGTTAATACATTTTATATGTAAATGTTTTTATATGTAAATTACAGTAAATATAATAAATAACAGGAATATTGTGAAATATTACAATTTAAAACTGTTTCTGTAGTGATTCTTTGATTATTAGAAAGATCAAAACAACAAATTACAAGTGAAACAGTTGTTTTGTAACAATGTAAAAGTCTTTACAGTCACTTTTGAATGGTAGTGTATATATGGACTCTACACATTCATGAAATCAATGTGACAGAGGACATACAATAGCAGCAGCATGCCAATGATATCTCAAATCCTCCCATATCTAACCACCCTTACTGTCTTACGTTTCACTTTCAATCAATGTCATTTCTTCCTCAGTGCTTTCATCCCCCCACTAGTCTCTGCGATTTGTTTGCCTCCACATTCCCCCAAAGTCAAACATTTCTCTGCTGTCAGGGAAAAACAGCCTCCCTCAGTAAGGCCAAAGTGTTGCTGAAATGGCATTTCATTTTACTGAGGAGAACAGCATCTGTTTGCAACTTGACATTAGCAATGTCCTTTTCCACAAAATATCAGATTTGTATACATTTCTGGATTTTCTTTTCACCTCTATCAAAACAGACCCTCTCTTATGGTGTTTTTCATTGGCAAGAGCAAAAAAGAGGCATGTGACAATCTGATCTGAGTTAAATGAATTCAACCCAAATTCAATTTAAGTTTAAATTCAGTTAATCATAGTTTAAAAGCACAGTTCGCAGTCATCTGTAGTTGGCAAGCTCCTCTGAGTAAGTACACATGGCACCAGCTGTCACTAGGCTGAAGTCGTGTTGTTGAGTCACTGTCTCACTTATGCTGCTTTCCTCCACACTTCCTGACAACATGGACTTGCTGCTGTCGTTCTGTGCATCCTTATGCTCCAAAAGGCTGCTCAAAATACACGTTAAAATAATACTGCACAGTATTGAAACTGAAATAGCATTCTGTTGGTGAAAACAATGTTTTATAAACTCGTACCTTCACATCCTTATCATCCATGTGACCTGGGGAGACAGGCACTGAGAAGACTAGAAGTAGAAAGAATGTTTTGATGAAAAAAACCAAAAACTTAATGCTGTAAAATATGATTAGCACAGATTTAACCCTGTGTTGACTTAACGTCTTCATCTTTGGGTTAAGTAACTGTTACGGCGAGTCGTTTAGCAACAGGCGACCAATCATAAACGCCCTCAGTGCTTATCGCATTAAATATTCATGTTCTTTGTACAGTCCAGAAACTTTCACGCGCTGTGTGTAATCTGAGGGAAACCGTTAAAAATATCAAACGACGATGCGAAACGCGTTAACAGACACATTATTGTTTTTGCTGTATGTTTTATATGTCTTAAAACAACAAGAGTGGACCTGCGTGGGGAGATTTACACTAATAAACAAGCGGTTATTAAAATTGGCTGTGCTGTATTTGTTCAATTGATGTTGCTGACCGTATACATATGCAAATGAGAACGTTAACCCTGTGTTTACTGTGAGAAATATCGAAGAGGATTAATTACCAACCAAGATTAAAATATTAACACTACGAAGCCACATAAACCACGATTACGAGTACAAATGTCAAAAGTGGAAAGCCCATTCGCGTTCCTCACAAGTGTTTTATCCGCTGTCCTTGGTGCTGACAGAGACATAGAACAGCTCACATGTACTATAAAATGTACACAATCAACGCATCATCCAAAATAACACTAAGTATTCCCACAACAACTTAATACGTTACGTGATCATTTACACATCTTGCACACTTACCAAAATTCACCAGCACCACGAGACCAGCGCATCCTCGTGCGATCATTTTCGTAATGCGAAGTGCAACCGTTCTGCTTAAAGTGATGAACCGTCGTGCCAAAGCGAATGAACGTTAGTACTTTCCTGTCCTCGGAGTAAATGAAAACACTTCGTGATTTATGGATGCATTATGCGCATAAGGCGTCTGCTCTTATTTGTTTCGCCAGATCCACAGATCACAATGCCTCAGTGTCACTACTCACAACCGCAGCGATGCCGCCTTTATATAGAAGACTTGATGAAGAGGAAATGACATCAGTATGAAATACAGCTGCTTAGTTCACCACCTATAGAAAAAAGTTAATAATAATCATTTTGCTTTAATATATGCATGCATATAGGCTATATACACACATTAGATATATAGAGATAGATAATGATAAATGATAAAGAAAAGGTTAATAATTTCTATATCACACAGAAACATTCATTATCATATATATACACACACACACACAGTGGCATGAAAAAGTAGGCTATGTGAACCCCTTGCAGAATCTTATTTTAATAAAATAAGAGGGATAATAAAAAAAAAATCATGTTATTTTTTGGTTAGTACTTATCCTGAGTAAGATATTTTACATAAAAGATGTTTGCATTTAGTTCACAAGACAAAACAATAGCTAAATTTATTAAAATGGCCCCATTCATAAGTATGTGAACCATTGATTCTCAATACTGTGTGTGGTTACCTGATGATCTACGACTGTTTTTATGTTTTGTGATGGTTGTTCATGAGTCTCTTGTTTGTTCTGAGCAGTTAAACTGAGCTCTGTTCTTCAGAAAAATCCTCCAGGTCCTGCAGATTCATCAGTTTTCAAGCATTTTTGCATATTTGAACCCTTTCCAGCAGTGACTGTAGGATTTTGAGATCTGTGTTTTCATACTGAGGACAATTGAGGGACTCAAACACAACTATTAAAAAAGGTTCAAACATTCACTGATGCTCCAGAAGGAAACACGATGCATTGAGAGCCGGGGGTGAAAACTTTTGAACAGGATGAAGATGCCACAACTTTTCTTATTTTGTTTTGAATATCATTGTTTTTTCATTTAATACTGCCCTTCGGAACCAACAGAAGATACTTGCATGTTTCCCGGCAGAAAAATTAAGTACAATTTACCTTGATATTTGAATTCAAAAGTTTTCACCCCTCGGCTCTTAATGCGTCGTGTTTCCTTCTGGAGCATCAGTGAATGTTTGAACCTTTTTTAATAGTTGAGTTTGAGTCCCTCAATTGTCATCAGTGTGAAAAGATGAATCTCAAAATCCTACAGTCACTGCTGGAAAGGGTTCAAATATGCAAAAATGCTTGAAAACTGATGAATCTGCAGGAGCTGGAGGATTTTTCTGAAGAACAGAGCTCAGTTTAACTGCTCAGAACAAACAAGAGAATCATGAACAATCATCAAAAAACAAAAAAAAACAGTCGTAGATTATCAGGTCCACACACAGTATTGAGAATCAATGTTTACATACTTTTTCATGCCACTGTATATAAACTTATATTAAAAATTCAAAAATACATATTCAAAGGTCATAATCTAGAACAGACTCAGAATGGATCAAATCTGCTTTGCCAAACTAATATCAGTCACTTATGTCAACAAAAATGCCATAACATTTACACACTGAGCGACTAGATCATGCTTTACACTAAGTACAATATCAAAGGAAAATAAATGCAACTGTCATTTGGTCCCTCTAAAAGCAAACTGAATGACAGGCTGAGGTAAAGCTATACTGTATTGTTTTGCATGAATCTTTGTGCAGAATATTAAACATAAGTCGGTCAGTAGTGCATGCCATTCAAAACAGAAAGTAATTCAATTAGGGACAGCATTAAACATTGGCATATACAGTAAATGATGGACCACAGGGGAACCATATGTGATTACCCCACCAACTAATTTATTGAGCAAAGTAAAGATGCAAAGAGAGTGGCAGGGGATGTGAATGTGAGCAGAAAGCAGATTATATTAGAAGTGGGATCAATTCACATTCTGCTTAATTGTTTGTTTGCCACGTATCCTTTTATGTTTTTATAGGTTTCTTTGATGGAAATATGCTTTGTTCATGGCAATACTTGTTAAATATCCTTGTAGCTCATGAAAACTGTTTATCAGTCATTCATTGTGCATCTCAACAAGCCATTTAGGCTTCATTTATCATATTGTACATAGATGACAGAGAATGCACGACTCTGGGCTCTGATAATAGGCACATTAGAGGCAGCCGCGTTTACACATTTTATCCCTGTAGAGTAAAATTATGTTGAGTTAAACATATACATAGCTGAAAAGCAAAACACTTTAGGCAGCAGACATGTTGACCATTGATTTGTAATGAGAACATAATGCTATTTCTCTATTCTGGACACACTAAAATTGGATGAAAATCGAACAGTCGTTTGGAGGACGAGTATGTGCATGTGATGCATTGCATCTAATGGCCCTCAGAGATGAAACAAGGTATTGTTTCCTGTTTATATCAGTTTGAAATGGACAAAAAACAAACTAAATGTAACAATGGAGTTTTCCAATAGTTTAATCAAGTTATATTAAAATGCATAAATTGTACATTTGTCACAGCTATAGAAATATATTAAAACTATGCAGCACTGTTTCTCAGCCGCATGGACGATTTATTTTTTTAAAGTATCCGGCTGAACAAGAGACTAAATGAGCAATTTGCTGTTTTGTTGTTTTGTTGTTTCATTTCAAACAGATTAGCCATAACAAGTTACATAAGCATAGGTTAACTACTTTCTGAGAAAAGCACAGAGGATATCATACTTACATGGAACTAAATGTTTTATTCATCTAACAAAACCCAGTGTTGTGAAAGTCATAATATATATATATATATATATTATATATATATATATATTTTTTTTTTTTATTTTATTTTTTTTATAAATGCTTGTTTTTTTATTTCTGATTATGAAAATACAATTTAACCATGATGGAAAGTAATTTTAAGAGCTGGGTTAAAACAATTATTTATTTTTAATTGTATTTAATAAATAAATAATTGCAACTCACAATATATTTTACTTCTGAAAAGACAATCCCCACCAGCCTTTCCTCATGTTCTGAGACATGCTCATTATTGATACCGATCAAGGCAATATTAGGTGCAGTAGGTGTCAATACAGGAGAGTAAATGAATATATGTGTACACAACACAGATACAGTGCACAGATACAAATAAAAGATATATTTCCTTTATGATCACTAATACAATTAATGGAAAAACTAAAATGTATTAAACATATATATATAACAAAAACCAAGAAATATATGTCATTAATAGCCATAAAATAAGTAAATTAGCCAATTTTAAGTTAAGGATTGCAGAAATGAGTACACCCTAGATTTAATTCAACAAATGTATAATATTCTAGTACTTAGTATGCCCTCCATAATTTTGAATATATTGTTCTGACCCTTCTTGGCACGAAGAGTACAAGTTCATGACAAATAGTCACATCTGTCCTGTTTAACTCCTGGATGATGAGCTCCTTAAATGCCCTTATCTTTAGTGGGGAGTGTTGTTCAACTCGTCTCTACTGAATCCCCCACAGGTGCTCAAGAGTGTTAAGATTGAGTGCAGTACATGTCCACAGAAGGTTTTTCACCTTGGGAGAATGTGTATCCTCATTGTCAAGTTTGAAAAATGCCCAACAATGCAGGGAATGAGGAAAGGGTAACATCTTCTGTTTCAAGTTTGTGTATTAAATTACACAGTGTTGTGGGAATTCATGACAGCATTGATAATGCAGAACTCCCTCACACCTTCAGCACTCATACATCCCTATATAAGAGCTTTACTATCACTGAACTTTACTGTGGGAACAAGGCACTTCTCACTGTACTCCTCCAACACGATCACATGAAAATGCGTATAAATAGTACGAGTTTGTAATCTCGTAGAATATATACGCCAAAATGAGTTTTGGTGTGCTTATGGTACGCAGTTTTTCGCGTGCATATGATACGCACTTTATGGCGTGTATATGATACACTCTTGGTTAGGATGGGGGTGGGGGAGTGGGGGGTTCGTACGTATAATACGCAATAAAGTGCGTATCAGATGCACGCGAAAAACTGCGTACCATAAGCACGCCAAAACTCATTTTGGCGTATATATTCTACGAGATTACAAACTCGTACTATTGATACGCATTTTCGTGAGATCGGGCTCCCTCCTCTAGCAACACCATAACATTTTGGATGCTGTTAGATCCAAAATGATTGATTTGGTCTCATGAGACCAAAGTATTGATTCCCAGAATCTATATTTTGTAAATATGGGCTTTGGAAATGACTGACTTTATTGTGCTTTGGCTACAGTAGGTAGTTCCAGTGAGAACAACAACCATGGTATTTCTCCTGCTCTTTGTCTAGCAAAAAATCCCTCATCACTAAATGAAAGCTTAAAAATGAAGGCCTGATTATTTCATGGGTCTTGTCACAAGTCCATTGTTTTTGAATTTATGTGTTACTTTTGCTATATTTTCACACTTAAAACAATGATTTGGTAATCCTCTTGTACCACTGTCCTCTTTTGTGCTAAGAAATACGTCTCCTGACAGTTCTCTCCCAAGTGCTTCCATTGTTGTCAGCATTAAGTTTGAGAATGATTCACAAGACTTTTAATTGTCAAGAAATTACTTCTCTTTAAATGTTTTGTTTCAACACACTTACCTCTTGATCAAACATTGCCTTAAACTTACACCAGAAAAATTGTATTTCATTGTATTTAGTAACTTTTAGGAGGGTGTACTCATTTTTGCTACACAACATTTTATCACCTTGATAAGAAAATCTTATTTTCCTGAATAATTTTGACATGCTTCTTTGGTAATCGATCAAGCAGACTTGCTGGAACATTATATCTCTAAAGAACCCTAACGTGTCTTCTAAGTAATTTAGTAATTGCTGACTTTCAGAAGTTTCAGGGGGGGGTGTACTCATTTATGCTGTGCACTGTAAGTCCCAAAAGCTTTTTAAATATTGGTCTTCTTAAACATTTGTCTTTTAAAAAGCAAGTCTGCTAGACACTGACAACTTTAGACAATGTCACATTAGGACAGCAAAGAAAGAAAACTCAGCTAAGATTTGACAAATGTAGACAAAATCAAAAAGACTAACAAAACATAAACATATTTATTAAGGACATAAATGTGAAGAAACCACCATGTAGCAGCTGGACAGATCAGACACAATTATTTGTAATATTTAATAAATAATCCACTGGGGAGTCGTAAGACTCCCTCTCAAGACTGTAACAAGCAAAGATCCAAGCATGGTCCTGAGAAGTCTGGCCTCCTACTGATCATTCTCAACTTTTTTCCCCCTTATGATACTAGCCAGGTAACTAGTGAACCCCAGAGATATTCCAGGTGGGGGAAAGGGGCCACATGCAGCAGCACAGACCATTGGAGAAATAGACATACAACAGACTTCTTTCCATTAATTCATAGACAAACCTTTCTCTGAATGAACATGCATATCCTCAGGACATTGTGTATTATTACTATTTTGTAGTCTTTTGTATTGTCTATTTTTTATGGATGCCTAATGATAGAACAATTAGATAATGTAACATTATTGGTATCATGCTTCATATCAAAAAATAATCCTCGCTTAACTCTCTACCCGTTGGTGTATATCACCTACTCATAATTTATGCTTGTTATATTTATAGTGTAAAGGGACACAACTGCCACTCTGATCATGCAAATGAGTCAGCTTCTAAACAAAGGAACGTTTCCTGCCTGAAATTACACCCTTTTCATTGGTCAAGTCAAACTCGAGAGGGGTGACCTCTGCAGAGGTTAAAAAGGCATTATCTCAGTGACCCTTTCTTTTCTGGTTGCAGTTCACGTGGAAAAGACTGGAGTCAGACCATGATCCCGCAGGGACCTCACTTTGCCCCGGTGCGCAGCTGGAGGTACAACTAGCGGTGTCGTAACTTCCAATCCAGAAGAAAGGACCACAACGTCGCTGAAGCACGTCATTCTTCAACTCGGAAGAGCCTGTTGTAACTTCACGACCATTGAACAACAACTTTCTTCTGAGACTGTATATCCTGTACCCAGTAGAAACATTTTTTTTCTGTGGCCTCGAAAATAACCTTAATGAGAGCTGAGAGACAATTAATTTTTTCACTGAACAAACAGGTTAATTATCCTGTTTAAATATTGCTACATCAAGGTAATTTTATTAACTGATCCAAATATTTATAATTATAACAAATTATAATTTATTCATATTTGCTACAACCCATATAATTGTATTTGCTGTCATTTATTTTATTTTATTTATTTGTTTTGTGTAGGAAAGAAGCTTGTTTCCAAGAAACGTTAGGAGCTGCTAAGAACCTTTAAAGGATAAGTTCACTTTAAAATAAAAATTACCCTAAGCTTTACTCACCCTCAAACCATCCTAAGTGTATATGACTTTCTTCTTTCTGATGAATACAATCGGGGTTATATTAATAAATATCCGGATGCACCTAAGCTTTATAATGGCAGTGAATGGGACCAATGAGTATAAAGCTCAAGAAAGTGCATCCATCCATTATAAACATACTCCACATGGCTCCGGAGTGTTAATAAAGTCCTTCTGAAGCAAAGCGAAGCGAAGCGATGCGTTTGTGTAAGAAAAATATCCATATTTAACAAGTTATAAAGTAAAATATCTAGCTTCTTCCAGACTGCCTTCCGAATTCAACTTCCGAAGACAGTGTAAAACTCTTGCAGTTCAAAACGCTCCTACGCCTTCCCTATTCAAATGACGAAAAAAAGTGTTTTTTTCCCCCATAAGTTGAATACAGAAGGCGGCCTGGCGGAAGCTAGATATTTTACTTTATAATTTTTCAAATATGGATATTTTTCTTACACAAATGCATCGCTTCACTTCAAAAGGCCTTTATTAACCCTTCGGAGTCGTGTGAAGTAGGTTTATGATGGATGGATGCACTTCAAACATGTTGGTCCCGTTCACTGCCATTATAAAGCTTGGACATCAGGATATTTATTAAAGGTGCCCTAGATTCCAAAATTGAATATACCTCGGCATAGTTAAATAAGATTTCAGTACATGGAAAAGGCATACAGTGAGTCTCAAACTCCATTGTTTCCTCCTTCTTATATAAATCTCATTTGGTTAAAAGACCTCTGAAGAACAGGCGAATCTCAACATAACACTGACTGTTATGTAACAGTCGGGGTGTACTCCCCCAGTATTTGCATATGCCAGTCCATGTTCCCAACATTATGAAAGGCATTAGACAAGGGCAGCCAATAACGTCTGGATCTGCACAGGTGAATCAACAGACAAGGTAAGCAAGCAAGAACAATAGCGAAAAATGGTAGATGGAGTGATAATAACTGACTGGATCCATGATATCATGATATATTTATTGATATTTGTAAATGGTCTTTCTAAATGTTTCGTTAGCATGTTGCTAATGTACTGTTAAATGTGGTTAAAGTTACCATCGTTTCTTACTGTATTCACGGAGACAAGAGCCGTCTCTATTTTCATTAAACACATTCGATCTGTATAATTCATAAATACAACTTTATTCTTTATAAATCTCTCCAACAGTGTAGCATTAGCCGTTAGCCACGGAGCACAGCCTCAAACTCATTCAGAATCAAATGTAAACATCAAAATAAACACTGTACTTACGCGATTAGACATGCTGCATGACGAACACTTTATAAAGATCCATTTTGAGGGTTATATTAGCTGTTTATTAACTTAATATTAACTTTTTTTATGTTATTTAAAGCAAGCGCAAGCTCTTGGGGTGTGGAGCACGAGATTTAAAGGGCCACACACCCTGAATCAGCTCATTTCTAATGATGCCCCAAAATAGGCAGTTAAATGAATTAAAAAAAAAATCTATGGGGGTATTTTGAGCTGAAACTTCACATACACATTCAGGGGACACCTTAGACTTATATTACATCTTTTTTTAAAAAAGTTCTTGGGCACCTTTAATATAACTCAGATTGTGTTCATCAGAAAGAAGAAAGTCATATACACTTAGGATGGTTAGAGGGTGAGTAAAGCTTGGGGTAATTTTAATTTTAAAGTGAACTTATCCTTTAAGAACAACTATAAAGAAAGGTTCTTTGATTGGTAATGGAAGAATTTATTGACCCTTGCAGAACCCTCAGCATGTATGGAAAAAGCGTATTTAAAGTAAAAAAAAAAAAAAAAAGTACTTTCAAAGAAAAAAAAAGAAGGAAAAGAGGTAAGTATCCCTTCTGAAAGCTTTATTTGAGAAGACCGAAAGCACTTCTCACGTTGCAGCATCCAAAACAATTATCTTATTACTGTAGGCATTAGGAAGCTCTCAAACAGTTTACTTTTCAGAAGCAAAACAATTGTTCTCACTCAACATTCAAATCCTTTATCCGCACAGGCTTAATGAGTTTACAGCTTAACCTCTGGCCGTTTTTATTCAGACCACCCGGAATTAGCTTACACTGTTACCTTTCATACCTAAATTAATTATAGCAGCATTACGCAGAGCTAAATGTGGCTTTGCACCTGCTCATGTGCTATTTTAGTTGGGTATATCAGAAAAGGTCATCACATTAGCATATAATGTTCTATTCTGAGGTTTCAACATTTCCATTTCAGAAACTCCACAGAGCAATTAAATATATTGACTGTAATCAAGTCATGTTATTTTGCCAACTCCAATTTTCAGTTTTTGATAACTTGTTTTTTATCTTTCACTCCCTCATTATCAGTTTTGTCATAGATCGTCCCGCAGTGGCCCAAGTCTCAAAATAGATCCTCAATGGTCCAGAGGCCGTCAAAGCATTGATATCCAGCCCAAGGAGAACATCAGGTGGGCAGAAATGATGTACCACGATACTCCATATGGATGTCTTACAAGGAGGCCAGATTAACAGCCAACCACAATGGAAGGAAAGCCAAGGCAAGCGTGAGGTGGAGAACGGCTAGTCTGATGCCAGCTGATGGGCCTGGCTTTGCAGCAGTGGGTCTGGTGTAAATGTATGGATGACTCTGGGATTTGTCAGTTTGAGCATGAAAGAAAATTAAAGGATGTATTAATGGAATTAGCAAAATAATCCAACACATAATGGCATAAGAAAACGACACTAATAATTATTTCTTACCACAGAGGGGCAAATAAGCTCAATAGGGTTTGAAAAGCTCTCCACCATAAACTTCTCACCCTCAGGTTGAAACTTGCCACAAAAAATGAGAGAAACGATTTCAGAATGATAAACTGTGCCTATTTGACAGTGACACAGAGATAATCAGAGGTTGTGATTGTAATATACCCAAAATGATATTTTATTCTATGTTTAATTTATTTTATATTTAGTTTTATTTATTTTAGTTTAGTTTAGTTATATTTTATTTTATTAAATGGAGCTTTGTGAATTTGTTCTGAGTAAAAGAAACCAAAACTTACCATGTTGTTCCACAGTCCCTTGGCTAGCTCCTCATGTCCTTTCATAGTAAAGTGGAAACAGTCCGGAGTAAAGAAGCTCATGTCAATCTTTCCATTCTAATCAGGGAAAATTAATAAACACAAACCTTGAACAGCACATGAACATTTTAATGGAAACCTTCAATTTTAAACCTAATTCAAAGCTAGCAGTAAAGTGGCAGAAATTATAGTAAATAATACTAAAAAATAAAATAAAATCAGAGGTCACTTCTTACAGGGAGTCTTGGAGGATCTGCGTGTTTCAGGAATGGCTGCAAAACTACAGCAAAGTCATTCTTAAAGAAGCGGTCACTGTGCAAGAGCTGCTCCAATGCTTTCTGAGACAAAGATATTTTGGGTAACACTATTTTACAGTGACCTTGTTACCGTACATGTACTTACTGTAATAATAACAGTAAACTAGAAACTGAAGTTTGTAAACAAACTTTGATGTTGGCTTGAGGACGAGGGTGTATATATAAAATTGATCTATTATTTTCTGATTAATCAATTATAGTGCCTTACCAGTATAACCAGTTAACCAGTTAATCTACCAATGAATAATAACCATAATTTATGTTGGTAATCTTTCACGGTTTTATTTCAACATTTTGTCATAAGATTTACAAATAAAAAAATCCCAACGAGGAAAATTTAGTCTCATAAGAAATATAATAATAAAAATAATAATATTAAGTTTAAATAGCATTTCAATACAGTGGCATGAAAAGTATGTGAACCCCTTGCAGAATCTGTGAAAATGAGAATTATTTTAATAAAATAAGAGGGATAATAAAAACATGCATGTTATTTTTTGTTTAGTACTGTCCTGAGTAAGATATTTTACATAAAAGATGTTTGCATTTAGTTCACAAGACAAAACAATAGCTGAATTTATTAAAATAACCCCATTCATAAGTATGTGAACCATTGATTCTCAATACTGTGTGTGGTTACCTGATGATCCACGACTGTTTTTATGTTTTGTGATGATTGTTCATGAGTCTCTTGTTTGTTCTGAGCAGTTAAACTGAGCTCATTTCTTCAGAAAAATCCTCCAGCTCCTGCAGATTCATCAGTTTTCAAGCATTTTTGCATATTTGAACCCTTTCCAGCAGTGACTGTAGGATTTTGAGATCTGTGTTTTCATACTGAGGACAATTGAGGGACTCAAACACAACTATTAAAAAAGGTTCAAATATTCACTGATGCTCCAGAAGGAAACACGATGCATTAAGAGCCGGGGGTGAAAACTTTTAAACAGGATGAAGATGTCACAATTTTTCTTATTTTGTTTAAATATCATTGTCATATAAATTTTTCATTTAGCCCTTTGGAACCAACAGAAGATACTTGCATGTTTCCCGGCAGAAAAATTAAGTACAACTTACCTTGATATTTGAATTCAAAAGTTTTCACCCCTCGGCTCTTAATGTATCATGTTTCCTTCTGGAGCATCAGTGAATATTTGAACTTTTTTTAATAGTTGTGTTTGAGTCCCTCAATTGTCATCCGTGTGAAAAGATGAATCTCAAAATCCTACAGTCACTGCTGGAAAGGGTTCAAATATGCAAAAATGCTTGAAAACTGATGAATCTTCAGGAGCTGGAGGATTTTTCTGAAGAACAGAGCTCAGTTTAACTGCTCAGAACAAACAAGAGACTCATGAACAATCATCACAAAACATAAAAACAGTCGTGGATCATCAGGTAACCACACACAGTATTGAGAATCAATGGTTCACATACTTATGAATGGGGTTATTTTAATAAATTCAGCTATTGTTTTGTCTTGTGAACTAAATGCAAACATCTTTTATGTAAAATATCTTACTCAGGACAGTACTAAACAAAAAATAACATGCATTTTTTACGATCCCTCTTATTTTATTAAAATAATTCTCATTTTCACAGATTCTGCAAGGGGTTCACATACTGTTTCATGCCATAATTACATGCAACTAACCCTAAAACAAACCCTCATCCTAATACTAATTATATAATAATATTAATTGTTATTACTCAGTACTTGAATGTATAGTTACACTGTAACAAAGACACCTTAAAATAAAGTACAATCACATTTTGTTTAGCACCATATTTGCAAATTACAGATTGGTAATATATCTGTATAGACAATTGAGAAAACAAATCCACCTGGAATTCTAAGTTGATTCCAACCAGCTCCTTTAGATCAGCAGATCCAGCAGCTGGCTTTACTAGACAGGAGCAGAAAGACCTGGAGAGATCAGAGCATTGAATAGGAGAGAAATGAACCTATTGCACTAAAAGAACAAAGATGACGTTTAACCACCTTGAACAAACTGAATGTTTATGCGGTTGATATATGATGATGCGTCAAAGAGATTTTTGATATGCATTATCAAACTCGATATGCATTGTGTATTTTCATTCGTGCACAATTAGCATCCATGACATCACATTTACTCTTAGATCAATTTTAAAAGCTTGATTTAATTTCCTGTACCTCTGGAGCAGACATCCTGGGGTGGGCTTCTGTACTTCCCTCAGGGTCTCCATCGGCAGTATCTGGACCACATTCACTATCATTCGAGGAACCTGCAAAGGTAAATTGATACATTTTATTAATGCATTAAGTTGATCAAAGTGTCAGTAAAGACATATAATATTACAAAAGATTTCTATTTCAAATAAACATTTTTTTTTTAACTTAATATTTTTGTGGAAACTTCTTTGAGGAATATAAAGCAGCTAGTATTGATCAATGTTTCTTGAGCACCAAATCAGCATATTAGAATGATTTATGAAGGATCGTGTGACACTAAAGACTGGAGTAATGATGCTGAAAATTCAGCTTTGCATCACAGGAATAAATCACATATTAAATATTTAAAAATAGAAAACGGGTATTTTAAATGACAATATTTTTTTCCACAATATTATTGTTTTACTATGTTTAGCCTTGGTGATCTTTAGAGACTTCTTACAAAAAAAAAGAAAAGTATTTAATTCCGAGGTTTTAAAAGAAAAATCACATTTCAAACATTATTTTTGTGACAATCTCAAAATCTGCTATTACCTCATTCATCAGCATTTCCAAGGACACAGTCATGTAATGGACAAAGTTCTCCACCGAAAACAGGGACTGTGTGCATAAATAGAGGACATAAATTTAGAGGCTCCACAAAGACACTCCTAAAGGACAATATGTCTGAATACAGAATATCGACTCTTTAAAGGTCACTTTTACTATAGCCTAGAACTGCTGTTTCTCAAAGAGCAAACACATTTCAAGGCAATACTACAAGATGTTAAACAAGAGGTTGATGATCATCTCTACAAGCGTCTGCGTTTACAATCAATACAACATTTGTTTTAAACCTCCTCTAGTTCCCGCTTTGACATTATGAACAAAATCTGTCAATACTGTAGAAGAATCTTCTGTCTGTAGTTTGCCAAAGAAACAGCTTTGTAAGCAATGCCTTGTCTTTGCAGTAATCACAGATGTCATTCATCCCAATTAGAATGGTCAACAGTTTCCAGTCTTCATCAAAGTCAATATCCTGTAGCAAAAGATGGAATCACAATAATGCCAACATTTTTAGCATCCGTATTTGTAATAAGCAAAAGATGCGGAGCACGAGCAACACATTTAGCTTTGAAAACCGCATATTCATAATGCATGTACCTCATATGTTTTCAATGTATCAATCAAATGTCTGACTTGTTCTGGAAGATTACTAGGAAGAAAGCAAAACTCATATCATCAACTGATACAATTCCACATTAGCTAAATACAGTTTCAGGTATTTTTTCTTTAACAACCATTTATGAAGAATGACTAGGGATGTACTAGCATTTACAAGGTGTTGTGTCCGGTTACAGCCAGGTTAAATCCTGTCTCACTGAGGGGAGCTGGGGTGCCATGGACTGTCTTGGTTGGGGCAGGTCCCACTAAATAGGGGTTGAAGAGTCGAATAATGTCTAAATCAGAATAACAGAAAAGCACAGGTCACCAAATCATACTTTCATGAGCATTTGCAACCAGACTATGAAGATTTCTGATTGTTAAAGGGTTAGTTCACCCAAAAATGAAAATAATGTCATTTATTACTCACCCTCATGCCGTTCCACACCCCTGAGACCTTCGTTCATCTTCGGAATCAGTGTGTTGAATCAGCGGTTCGGACTTCTTATTCGACACAAAAGATTCATGACGCTCCGAAGCTTCATGAGCAGTGTTTATTTATTTTCGGTGCACCAAAAATATTCTTGCCGCTTTATAATATTAATATTGAACCACTGTAGTCACATGAACTGATTTAAATATGTTTTTAGTACATTAATGGATCTTGAGAGAGGAAATGTTATTGCTCCCTATGCAGGCCTCACAGAGCCATCGGATTTCAATTAAAATATCTTAATTTGCGTTCCGAAGATTACCAAAGGTTTTACAGGTATGGAATGGCATGAGGGTGAGTAATAAATGACATTTTCATTTTTGGGTGAACTAACCCTTTAAATGACAAAAGGACGTACTTGCCAGTGTAATGACATCTTGAAAGGATCCATAGCCGCCAATGCTTTTAAAACATGGAATAATTACAATAAAATTACAAAATTTCTTAGCAAATATTTTGGCCACATTGTTAGAACTTCACAAAGTATGAGAAATGTCATCAAAGTGGATATAAAGTCACTTTATTTCTAAAAGTAGTAGAAAATAAGAAGTGCATGCTATATTAGTATTAGTAATACATTTACCTCCATGACACGTGACGAAATTCAATAGGTATGCCAAGAACTGTGGTCGCATTTGCACCAATGGCTGTCTACATGTGAAACAATTACTATTAGAGATCATTATTGCTTAACATGCAAAACCCTGATATTATCATGAATATTGACAGTATAGAATTAATTCTGTTGTCAGCTAACTAATGAACAGTGTCCATCAAAAAAAGAACTAAACCAAAAAAGGAAAGAGTAAATAAATCACACTCACTGTCAATGAATCCCCAAGAGCAGCGATCACTTTAATATCTGCTGCCCTCACCAGCTCAACTACAATAGATACACAGCGAATCAGAAGATCAGGTACCAAAACATTACATAATGCAGTTGTCTGTGGTACAACAAGAGCCAGCATTCTTCATCAATGATAAACATCAGTGTTAAGGTTTAAAAAGAAAATGTAAATTCAAATTTGTCCCATGAGTGACTAGCATTGGCAGCTTGTATAATCCAGCTTGATCATACTGGCTTTAGATCAGTAGTCTATATTCATCAATGTTGGCAAACTCGTCACAATGTGGAAAAATAGTCTAAAACACCGACCCTAGACCAGCCTACCTGAGGTTGGCACAGTAGAGGAGGGGCTCATGTCAGGACACATGAACGGTGGATGTTTGAAACTGATTGGCCTAGTCTTCTCAGGAAACTCCTGTAACAAAATAACATGCCAAACAGCCAGTTGACATCACAACCAAAATATCATTCAGGCCACGGGCCGCACCATTAACCACCTGAGGTACTCAAATGTTTACATTTTGATTTATCACAGATAAACCAATTGGACAGTTGTATTTATGGTCTCATGTGACTGAAAACCATCCTCAACCACATGATAAAGCAAAAAAATTCCCATCACAAATACACAAACACACCTTTCTAAGCGCTTCCTCGCTGTAGTGACTGAGTCCTTCCTCATACTGCAGCCTCCACTCATCACCTTGAGATAAATATTTTGATCTGTGAGTACTCGAGCCTCGAGCCAAAAGTTAAAATATGATACAGACCAGCCTCCATTGGTACAGCACAAAGCCCTTCAACACAGGTTCGCATAAACATCTCGCTCCACCAATTTGGAGTCCTGGCATCCCAGGTCAATCTCACACATGTATCGTGGGCCCTGCGCTCCAGCTTATCTTCCCAGCTCTGGATGCTTCTAGCACTTACCTTTGACAGGGAACAGGGCTAGCAAGCAGGTTGCCACGGCAATGAAAAGCCACTCCATGGTGGAGCGTTTCCAAGCTGGTTAGCACAATGGATGTGCGTGCAGAGAGAACGGGGCCATTATATCAGTGCCCCTTTATCTCCCCCACCCAAAACAGCTGAGTGACGAAGTTCAGGCCCACCGACATAAAGCATGATCCAGATGCACATGCAACTGCCAGGGGACTGGTGACCATTCACAACTTCAGAGAGCTTTACTAGAAACTGTGTAGCACTGGGGCCTGGGAGAAACAGACCCACAGCGCAATGCAGATCAGGACCCTTTCAGACAGAAATAAATAAGGTGGCGGTTGATGTTTGCTCACTGGATGTTTGTTGGATTGAATAGCATTTTAGGTCTAATTATAATAAGATAGGAAATGACATTCAGCTGTAAACCATTGATTTTTATTAGTTATTTAGAAACATTGCCATTTGAAAATGTAATTATTTGCTTTTTTAGACTCATCCGTTGTCATCTCGGTATTATGAGTGGCTTGATTTACATAGAAGAATCTGTTATATGAAGAATATGATTTTTATAGTTTCAAACCATTGCTGAATTGAGAGAACTCCACAAAAACAGACTAATGTTCTGGTGCATCTTTGCATGAAAAACAGTCCTTTACATCCTATTCACATATGTATGCTTACATTACAGATTTTTTTTTTTTTTTTTAAACACCAAACGTTGTGGTATTGCTATATTACCTGAAACGACAGACACATTCCATCGCCAAACGATCAAATATTCTAGACATGCTCACAAATTAAGTGATCTGAAAAAATATTTTCCTCTGAAAAAAAAAAAAAAAAGACACTAGAACAAAGATTCAGCACATCCTGAAGTAAATGAATCCGCTTCAGGAAGTTGATGTTACGGAGCAACAGACCTCACGCGATAATCATCAAAAATAGCTTTGAGAGTATTCGATGTCTTAATCTGAAAATAAAAAAGGAAAAAGATGTCTTGTAAAACAGAAAACTGAGCATTATAGCCAAACAGCAACCCATTCAACAATTAAAATGTTGTTTTTCATGTACGCAGTGGAATTTATATCCTATTTTGGAAACTTTTGGAAAGGTTGAATCAAAGACTGCTGAAGACTGAAGCTTAATCTGAAACATACTGGACACCAGCCATAATTGCACTGAATCTTTACCATAAATATGCTACAGACACAATTTTGTAACAACAAAATGAGGTCATGGGCAGTCTCGGTGACTCAACATTTGGCAGGGTGAGCGTTTATGGCAATAAAAAGCCTTTTGACAGAGTTCGGAGCTTTGGTAAGATTACTTACCATGTAGATTATTCTTCTATAACTGCACATTTTAATTAAGTGAAATCTACATCTATGTGCTGGTGAAAACTTTTGTCTGAATACTGACATTATAAATAATTTCTGTACTTAAAAAAAAAAAAAAACAATCTGATAGCAAGCCACTTAAGTTAACGTATGATTAAAGTATGAACTTTTTACATATCGAATTCAGAGCGCAGCCCACCTCACACTCTGTATCACAATGAGGACTGGTGTCCGAGTCCGAATTTGTACCGAACTTAATACTAACAAAAAAATCTGAATGGGTTGCACAAAACAGGTTCGGTCCTTGACTTTTAGCACAGCGGCAAGCAAAATTCATAAACAACTACCGTAGTTTATTCAGCAATGTAATCTTTTTCCCCCCACATAGTGAGCGTTGATTTGCACAAATGTTATTTCACTTGGCAAAACCCTGAGGCGCACGTTTAAGATATCGCAGAAGTTCATCTAGTTCTTCCCCAAGCCACAGTAAAAAAAAGACTAGAGAGGGGCTAGACAGGGCAACAAGAGTCTTGAAAGCTCCAAAAGGGGTTTACAGGATTAAAGACCACAGCAGGGTGTAGGTGTCAGCGGCTGTCCTGGGGAGAGAGACGCTAGTGGGCCTCAATTCGTTCTCCCGTAACCCTAGTCCTGTTCGGTCACCTCCACCCTGATCTCTGCTCTCTCATTGTTCCTCAGGCTCTCCTGCAGGCTGCTCCGGCTGGGCTGGAGGTCTAGGGGGCGCTGGAGGGGCTCTGGGTACAGCTTGGTGCTGTCTCTGCCGATATGCGATCACTGTGCCCAAGAGCAGAGCGATGACGGTCATGAGATAGAGATCCCACTCTGGACCCAGTAACTGGTCAAGATCCACCTGAGATAGAAGCTCCTTCAGCTGAAGAAAAAGAGATGGATGTTATTGGTTATTCCTTGACTTGATATCAGATTTAAGGTGGATCCTTACTGACAGAGGCGACTTACATTGAGATCCTGTAGGTACTGTAGTGCATAAATGAGGCCCAACTTGCACAGGGCCAGAAACACAGGAACTTGGGCATCAGGACTGGCCTCTGCAGCCATGTCATAGAAACGTTTAGCCAGATGAATGTCCTGTGGAGGAACAACCAAAAACATTAGCGCATTGTTTATTATATGCACTACAATTCAAATGTTTGGGGTCAGAAATTATTTTTGGTAACACTTTGGTATGGGGAACATGTTTACTATTAACTACAACTTTTGCCTCAAACTCTTAATTTACTGCTTTTTAATAGTTAGTAAGGTTGTTGTAGCGTTTAAGTTTAGGTATAGGGTAGGATTTAGTGATGTAGAATATGATCGTGCAGAATAAGTCATTTATATGTGCTTTATAAGTACTAAGAAACAGCCAATATTCAAGCTAATAAGCAACTATTTAAAAGTTAGAATTGTTTCCCCATACAAAAGCATTACCCTATTTTAGAAAGAAATTAATATTTTTATTCAGCAAGGATGCATTAAAAAGTGACAGCAAAGACTTTTATAATGTTAGAAAAGATTTCTATTTCAAATAATGCTCTTCTTTTACATTTCTATTCATTAAATAAAAAAAATAAAAATAAAAAAAACATACTGGAAAAAATATATCAGGATCAAATGTAAAGGATTATGTGACTGAAGACTAGAGTAATGGCTGCTGAAAATTCAGCTTTGCAATCAAAGGTATAAATTACAATGGCTATGTTTAAATGCACAACTTTTATTCCAAGCGAAATTAATTCATTCTGATTGATGAATCTGAATGCAGTATTTACATGCGCAAAATAAGTGATTATGAAATAAGTTAAAATACAAAACAAATCATTTTAAATTGCAGAAATATTTCACAATAAAAACACTCTAAAATGGTAATAATCAAATAAAAAAGCAGTCTTGGTGAGCATAGGAGACTTTTTTCAAAAACATTTTTTAACAAAATTTTCCTAAACTTTTCCACAGTATGCTATATGTAAATATACATTGAGATTTCACCTGTTTGATACCGAGGCCCTTCTCATGCATATATCCTAGATTGAACATGGCCTGTGCACTATGCTGTTGCTCAGAGGCCAAACGATAATGAATGACTGCGGTCTCATAGTCCACATCAGTGCCATAGCCATAGAAATGATAGTCACCCAGCTTGATTCTGGCCACTGTGTATCCTGTTAACAAAAGATAAAACAGCTAAAATTCCTAAAGGAGTTTATTTAGCGATAATGATTGTCTGATTATATTATCCAGTTTGTTTTGTGGATGTGTAGCAAGTAAGTACATAACTTGGCATGAAACATTGAAACATCTATATTTAAAAAGAGTGCAGAGTAATATGAGATACGTAAAACTATCACAGTCTAGAAGACTGGTTGCTAGGTACAAAGGTCAAATACAGTTTAGCATTAATTATACAGAAATATCTGACCACAGAATGCTACGAATGACCAATCAGATTCAAGTATTTGAGTGAGCCGTGAAGCAAGCAGTTATATTTGTCTCACTATAATGGTTTTAAGGCCATCAAAGCACTTGGCATTTTGTTAGAGCGACTGTATGGGTGGAAGAGAACAGTTTAACCTTGAGCAGCTGCTCTGGTCCAGTGGAGCAAAGCCCGTGGGTATGTTTCATTCTCATTGAAGATCTGTGACCCCTCTGAAAGACACAGACACAGAGTCAGATTGCTCTGTGCAGACTGCTTTATCTTCAAGAAAGATTGTCACCTTCTTTGTGCATTCCCACAAATAAATTTCCATAACTGTTTTCCAGTCATTCACGATTTCTAATAATGATACTAAAAAAAAAAAAAAAAAAAAAAAAAAAAAAAAAATAATCATAGAGATTTCCTATATGTTAGTTTTAAGAAATGTGTAAATTATCTAGCAAAAAAACAACAATTAAATATTTTAGAGCAGAAAATAAGAAATAATAATTAAATCCCCTTTAGAAATGCATATTTTCTATAGAATATAAAAGTGACTTATCCATGACTTTTACAGGCCTAGAAATAACAATTTTAATATTTCTTGATGTTTAAAGGTATTCATCCTGTTCTTTATTAAAAAAAAAATTACAAAACTGATTACAGGCGGGGGGCAGGTGAGGATGGGAAGGCAGTTGAATTTTATGTAAACTGTGTTTTTTGGAGATTTTCTTGTTGTCTTTTATATTTCTGCAATAAAGATATGGTTTAAAAAAACAAAATTCAGATTACAATGCAGATGATGGCTGACATGAAACTATAAGGATAAGATCCAGGTTTGCTTTCTCAGACCAGCTTTGAACTAAAAACCACAATTAAAGGGTTAGTTCATCCATAAAGTCTGTCATTAATTACTCACCCTCATGTTTTTCCAAACCCGTAAGACTTTTGTTCATCTTCGGAATGCAAACATATCTTTTTGATGAAATCTGAGAGCTTTCTGACCCTTCATAGACAGCTACACAATTAAAATTTTGGCACTTCAAAAAGTTCATAAAGACATTGTAAAACTAATCCATATGATTTGAGTGGTTTAGTCCAAATTTTCTGAAAAGACTTGATCACTTTTTATGATGAACAGATTTAATTTAGGCTTTTATTCACATATAAACATCGATTAGCGAGCATAAACAGAAGCTCAACCAAACCTGACTGCGTAAGAGCAAACCTCTTGCAGAAGCTAAAACGTGCTGTGTAACACGAAAAATAACTTCAATGGTTCTCGCACATCACGTGAACATGCTTGAGATTCTGTTTACCACAACTGATGTGTGCGTTGATGAATGTTTACATGTGAATATAAGCCTAAAATCAATCTGTTCATCATATAAAGCGATCGAGTCTCTTCAGAAAATTTGGACTAAAATTCATCAAATTCACCACTCAATTCATATAGTTTTAGTCTTATTATTACTTCTATCTATGGAGGGACAGAAAACTCTTAGATTTCATCAAAAAGAGCTTCATTTGCATTCTAAAGATGACCAAAAGTCTTATGGATTTGGAACGTCATGAGGGTGAGCAATTAATGACAATTTTTGGGAGAATTAACCCTTTTTGGGTGAACTAACTCTTTAACATGCATGTAGGTGTTGGGGGTCTGGTGCCCTCTGGTGGTTGAGCACTGACTTACTTTGATCGAGGATGAAGGCCACATTGCTCTGGGCAACCTCATAACCTTGTTCGGCCAGCAGCAGATACTGTATTAGAGCAGAGTCCATATCTCCCTCCTTAAAGCCTCCGTATGCCGCCATGAGTCTTTCAGACCAGCGGCCGCGCTCGCACACATTCTTGAAGAGCTGCTCTCATAAATACACATACATTATCTCAACCATCAGAAAATCTTTTTGAAACATGGCTATGCATCATGAAATAACGCCTCACCTCCACCGCAGTGTGGCAGGAGCGCATGACCCCAGTCCCCGTGGCATGCATCTGGGCTAGATTATAGAAGGCCAGGATGTGACCCGCTTGAGATGCCAGGTTAAAGAATTTAAGTGCCTGCTTATAATCACGCCTTACCCCGATGCCATCTAAAATATGAAGAATGGGAGAGTCATAAATGCACTTTTAATACTCTTCAAACACCCACCAGCTGAAATGACTAAGACACTTCAGTCCTCAATGTTTGTCAAGATCATGTCAAAGCAGAATGCAGGTGGGAGTTTGTCATGGCAACAATCACCTA
The DNA here is from genome assembly GCF_024489055.1 of Chanodichthys erythropterus. Taxonomy (NCBI): domain Eukaryota; kingdom Metazoa; phylum Chordata; class Actinopteri; order Cypriniformes; family Xenocyprididae; genus Chanodichthys; species Chanodichthys erythropterus. The sequence continues at coordinate 6,623,701 of NC_090224.1, read as the reverse complement.
GGCAACCAAACCAAAAGAGTCTGCTGTGATTTAAGATAAAAATAAGATAATCTCAATTGAAGTTGTAGAACAGTAAGCTAGAAAAATAGAAAAACAACAAAAACAAATATGTTTAGGTTCAGGTCCTAAAGCAATATTTTAGAGCAGAGCAAATCTTAGAAAATGTACATTCACAATATAAATTTCCATGACTTGTCCACATTTGTAAAATGTCATTTTACAAATTTTCATTAAATGAATAATAAAAATAATAGTTGTTGTCATTGTATTCTCAGAATTTTGGAATGTCTGATAATAATATTAAACCAAATAAATTTTTACCAGAGATTCCAAAATTCTGAGAAAAGACATTTATAAAGATACCTCCCTGTTCAATATTCTGCTGTCTGTGTAATTGTTAGGAATATGCACACTTTTTATATTTGCTATGAAAATGTGGTAAACTTATTTTGTTAGATCAAGACATTATTAAATCAGCCACAATATTTACATATAAAATTTAACATTCATGATGAAAAGAATGTGAACAACCTCATGAATGATGTGTTTGGGTGTTTGAAATTAGTGAAACCCTGTGGGCACATATTTCATGGCCTGTATTGGCTCAAATTTGTTCCCATTTATTATAAATGACTGCTTATTTTTCCTCTTGCAGTAACAGCAGGAAAGTTAAAGAAACAGAAGTGAGGGGGGGGAAAAAAAGATATTTTACACATAATCTCCCTCTCTCTCCAGCACGCACGACTTACTGTAGTACATGGTTCCCAGCTGTAGCTGTCCGTCTACCCAGCCTTGCTCTGCAGCTTTCTGAAAATACTTCAGTGCCAGGTCATAGTTCTGCAGGAACAAGTAGAAACAATAACCGAAAAGGTAATTTAATGATCATTAAGGCCTGGTTTCACAGACAGGGCTTAGCCTAAACCAGGATTAGGCCTTAGTTCAATTAGGATATTTAAGTAGCTTTTATCAGCATACCCTAGAAAAAAACATCACTGGTGTGTATCTTGAGACAAAACAATGGCTCTAACATATTTTAAGATATGTCAGTGCAAATTATATTCAGTTAAAACAGTTCAAACATGCATTTTAGTCTAGGACTAGTTTAAGCCTTGTCTGTGAAACTGGGGGATAGTGTTTAGTTCAGCTCATCCAGAAAACTCACCACAGGAACGCCTCTTCCATACAGATAAGCCATACCGAGGCCACTCTGTCCAACTGGATTACCCTAAAAGATGAAAACAAAAATTAAGGATTACAGGAGAACATTTGAAAATAAACAGTTTCTTAATTTTAACAGGAAAAAAAAAAATTCTCACCAAGTCTGCAGCCTTTTTGAAATAATGCAGGGCCGTCTCATTGTTCTGAGGCACGTACTCGCTGCCTTCAGAGTACATCTGAGACAATAGAACAAGGGAAAAAAGATTCACTCCACTGTCATGGAGGTTGACAGATTAAGCCACACTGGACAAGAATAACATTCAATTACAGTCCAAGAAAACTAAAAATAAAAAGGACTCGTCATGTCGATACCTTTCCAAGGAATGCCATTGCATGCGTGTTCCCTGCATTTGCTGCCTGGTTGAAGTATTCATATGCTCGCTGAAAATTATGACAAAAAGGAAGTATAAAATCCATTGTTTTATATAATTTAAGAAAAATTATTACAATAGCAGTGCCACAAAAATATGCCTGAACAGAAATTACCTGATGATTCTGTTCTACACCTCGTCCTCCATGTAAGTGTAACTGGCCCAGACCCACCTAAACAAAAAATTTAAATGTGACTGTAATCCTCAAATTAAAAATTTACATGAAACAGAAGTTGTGGTTGTCATATCTTCCCTATTGTGATTTTTGGCCAAGTGAAATGGCTTCTCGAATGAGAGAAAAAAAAAAGAAAAAAAGTAGGATGGGACTTGATTTTGTCCACTGGGAGATGATTGGATTGTTATGGTTTGCTATTATGTGATGTCATGTGAATGACAAGTTGTCCCAATGGACACTAATCAAAGAAGAGGAAGTTATTTTGATTAAATATTAGGAGGGCACATGAATTAAAAAAAAAAATGATGTGCAGAGATAACACATTTATAATAAACACTGCAATATCCCAAAAAAAAAGTATTGTCCATTTTTATTTCATAGTGACTTTAATGCCAAAATATGAAATATACAAAATAGCTGCAGAGACATGCTCAGTTTCATATAATGCCACAGACAAAACAACATGGTTTTACTATACCTGTGCCTGCACATCTCCTTTCTCAGCCAAGAACTGGTAGTACTGGATTAAATCCTCCTCTAGCATTCCACTGCTAGAACCAGGATTTTCCACTTCATCTAAGAGCCTGATCCGCTGTACTGCACTGCCCCCTGTCAGGGACACGTCGCTGGCCACTAACCAAAAAAAAATAAAAAAAAATAAAATAAATTCATCACTGAGTTCAGATCTAGATTAAGTAAATCTAAAATCAGCACAGCATGAGTAAATTGAACCAAAAAATGTGTTATATAATAACAGAATTTGTATAGTTTTTTTATGTTCACAATGCTCAGAAAACAATCCTTTCATATGTAATATGAGGTAAGTCACCATGTATTAGGTCTCATTTTTTTAAAACGACTGAACAAAAAATTCAGAGAGACCAAAATCATAGTACAGTGTTTAGCATAAATGAGTACACCCCCTTTGAAAAGTAACATTTTAAACAATATCTCCATAAACAAAAACAATTTCCAAAATGTTGACAAGACTAAGTTTAATATAACATCTGTTTAATTTATAACATAAAAGTACGGTTAATAAAAAAAACTTAGATTACACATTTTTCAGTTTTACTCAAATTAGGGTGATGCAAAAGTGAGTACACCCCACAACAAAAACTACTACATCTAGTACTTTGCTTGTCCTCCATGATTTTTAATGACAGCACCAAGTCTTCTAGGCATGGAATGAACAAGTTGGCAACATTATCTTTTTCCATTCTTCATGAATGATCTCTTTTAGAGACTGGATGCTGGATGGAGAGTGATGCTCAACTTGTCTCTTCAGAATTACCCATAGGTGTTCGACTGGGTTCAGATAAGGAGACATACTTGGACACTGAATCACTTTCACTCTGTTCTTCTTCTGAAATACAACAGTGGCCTTAGATGTGTGTTTAGGATCATTGTCATGTTGGAAAAGTGGACGACGACCAAGGGCACGGAGTGATGGTAGCATCTTCTCTTTCAGTATAGAGCAGTACATCTGTGAATTCATGATGCCATCAATGAAATGCAGCTCCCTGACTTCAGCAGCACTCATGCAGCCTCACATAAGGACACTGCCACCATCATGATTCACTGTAGGCACCATGCATTTTTCTTTGTATTCCTCACCTTTGTGACGCCATACAGTTTTGAAGTCATCAGTTCCAAAAACATTTATCTTGGTCTCATCACTCCAGAGTATAGAGTACCAGTAGTTTTCCTCTTTTCAGCACGGGCCCTGGCAAACTCTAGGCCGGGCTTTTTTGTGCCTGGGCTTTAGGAGAGGCTTCTTTCGTGGACGGCACCCATGCATGCCATTCCTCTGCAGTGTACGCCGTATTGTGTCACGGGAAATAGTCACCCCAGTTTGGCTTTCTACTTCTTTAGATAACTGCAGTGAACTTGCAAGCTGATTTTCTTCAACCCTTCTCATCAGAAGACGCTCCTGTCGAGGTGTTAACTTCCGTTGATGACCTGGACTTCACTGTGAGATGGTTGCAGTTCCATTTTTTTTTATTTTTTTTTTACATTTTTTACATTTTTGTATTTTTGCTACAGTATTCTGACTGATAAGTAAAGCTTCGCTGATCTTCTTGTAGCATTCACCTTTCTGGTGTAAAGAAATTACTTTCTTTCTCAGGTCAGGTGCACTGCTGACAGCATGAAATGGGAAGGGGTTTTAACACTCTTTTATAGTCAACTGTCTGCTGGACACCTGTGTAATGAATAATTAGACTCAACTGTGGTTGAATTCTTGTTAAATTAGACATTTGTAGTCTAAAATTTAGCTTTGCTCGAGAGACTTTCAGTGGGGTGTACTCATTTTTGCATCACCCTAATTTGACTTAAACTCTCTCTAAGATATATTATTAACCTTACTTTCATGTTATAAGTTGAACAGATGTTATATTAAACTTAGTCTTGTGAAATAGTTTGTGTTCATTGAGATATTGTTTAAAATGTTACTTTTCAAAGGGGGTGCACAGTATGTAACAAGATATCATCTTTACAAGTGGCCACCAGGGAGCCAGATTACATCTTTTAAATTATGTTGAGCTGAAATTAGACATATTTAGATGTGTATGAGGATTGCAGCTGATGAAGCACAGAAATGTAACAAAGTTTACCATGATTGGCCACTAGTCTATAGTGAGTGAGAGCAGATTCACAGCTCTGAGGAACCCCAACACCTCCCCAATATCTGTAGCCCTGAAAAGAAAGCATGATATTCATCAGTAGGCACAGCCATGAACTGCAGGACAAACACAAGCCTACACCACCTCTCAAGTACCAATGTATTGAGAAAGTAGTCATGGATAAATTATGGTGCCACAAGGTCTGAGGTTTCAACTTTGATTCATGTAACTGAGCCAACGCGTCGGTCAGAATTTCAATAGTTCCGAAGGCTTGTCTAGACACTCAGCTTGATATAAGCAAAGTCAAATAAGACTTGGCACATAAGATAAGCAAGTAATCAAGTCTTGTTTCCAGGCTGGAACAAGATCCTCCTTTGTTTAAAATATAGGACAGAGAATCATTCTTCTTACCAGAATCATATGTGCTACTAGGTTTCCACCCAAAGCTCCAAAGGTGTAGTACACCAATGCCTGCAATTATGTGAAATACAGTATTTTCATTAAACATTCACATTTAAAATAAGCATGTTTTGCTTGATAAATGTCATTAGGGGATACCTTTGCTTGACTAGAGTTCACTCCTAATCCTGCAGCATAGAGGAAACCGAGTGCCTGTGTGAACACAAATTGGGATATGACCTCAATGTAAAAAAAAAAAAAAAAAAAAAAAAAACTTTTCCTGATCCAATAGCATAGCACCAATAAATAACCCAGCACAGCTGCTATCCTTAACAAATGGCTTGAAATTAGTCACAGGACAAAAAAAGCATCAGTATTAACATAGAAGATGACATTTAGTTAATAAACAGCTGCTATTACAGTCTGGGCTTTAGGGGAGCCCTCCAGTGCCAGTTTCTCAAAGATCTCCTTCGCCTGAGGAACGTTCTGGGGTAAGTAGTCTCCAAACAACATGGCATATGCCACTTTCTCCATGGCCTTGGCATGACCCATCTCTGCAACTTTCAGGAGTCTATCATACAACCTGTAATACAGAAATTAATATAATTATGAATATACTAGCATTCAAAAGTCTGGGGTCAGCATGTTGTCGTTTTTTTTAAATGTATTTATTTTTATTGTTTTTGAAAGGTCGCCATGGCTACATTTACTTGATGAAAAATACAGTACAAAGAGTAATACTGTGAAATATATATATATATATATATATTCCCCTGATGGCAAAGCTGAATTTTCAGCAGTCATTACTCCAGTCTTCAGTGTCACATGATCCTTTAGAAATCATTTTAATAGGCTGATTTGGTTTAAGAAACATTTGTTATTATCAATGTTGAACACTGTTGTGCTGCTTAATATTTTTGTGGAAACCGTGATACATTTTTTTCAGGATTCTTTGATGAATAAAAAGCTCATATGAACAGCATTTATTTAAAATAGAAAACCACTAATAACATTATAAATGTCTATTGTACTTTTTACCAATTTAATGCATCCTTGCTGAATAAAATATATATATATATATATATTTTTTTTTTTTTTTAAATAAATCTCTTACTGACCCTAAACATTTGAATGGTAGTGTAATTAAAATACATTTGATACTTTTGACACCAACAATGGAAGCCAAAATCACTCTGTCAGTAAAAAAAAATTGCAAACACTGTGCATGAAGGTACAAATATGCACCCTTTAGGTGCAGGTAAGCTACAAAGTTGTATCTTTGAGGGTACTGAACAAGCTATAAGCTTATAGTACAGTTTTTCAACATTTTTTTCAGAAATGGTAGCTTGAAGACGTAAAAATAACAGGAGTACTGCAAGCAATAAAAAATATACATGGCACAGAACTCACTCTTTCTTCTGGCTCCTCCGGTTGGTGGCATTAATCATTCTAATTGTGGCCTGGTACTGTTCTTCAGCCTCTTCCACCAACCTTCTCTGCTCTGCCTGCTCCTCCGCTGCGAGGACGAATGAACACATCACACACGCATTTGGTATAACAACTGAAAGTGCTAAAAATCATGACTGATTTTTAAAGGCTGGTATTTTTAGCAGTGATCTACTCATATCCAGGCTAATTATGCAAAAGAGCAAGAGTAGTAAAAGACAAAAACGTCATTCTACTAATGGCCGAGAACTCTCTCGCTTTCAACTAAAGTAGTATCATGTTTCATGTAGACTGTAGAGTCACAATACAAATCAATATGATTCATTTTTTCAATATAAAGCACTATAAAAATATGCTACCAATAATAGTTCACTCACTTTCACAGAAGCCCCATTTCTTATCAGCGCTGTAGTCATACGTTGTGGCACACCACAGCCTCCCATCTCCTCTGCCTTCAGTAGTGCACTCAAAGTACTCTTTCCCTTGGAAAAGATAAGGAAAGACGCAGGGCTCTCCAGAGGCCGTTCCACCAATGACCACCGGAACTACGTCACATAATAAACGCCAATGAGAAAACAACACAATAACAAGACCCTTTCACAGGAAACTACACACAGGTGAATGCATGGATGAGCAGGTTTCTTTTCTCAACAGACACTGCAAGCTGTAGGCGGTGAACAGAAAAGGATTTTGTGCAGTGAAAACCTAAACTTCAGCAACATACAGTATGACACAAATAGTATCAAAACCTTGATGGCGGGAGCAAAATAAAGGCTAAAAAGTAAAGATAAAGATAAAATGATGCTAAATGTACAGACAAATCTAACTACCGAAACCTAAATGCTACATCTTAATCAGGAAGCACCTGCAGACCCCATAAAGGCTCTGACTCACCTTCTTTATGACGTTCCTCTGGTGGAGGGGGCTGATTTGGAAGGTCTTCTTTTTCAATCCCCTCAATCTCGCTTTCCACACCAGTGTCTGTTGTGCTTCTGTCAGGCTGGGCATCTTTAGGAACATATGCATGTCCCGCCATAATTCTGGAGCCATCATTATCATCTGTGCTCTGATTTTGACAAAACCATTGATGCAATGAGATGGAATGATCACAAGGAAAACAGCATTGTTTACCCACACACACATACATATATAGTATTTGTGTGTATATAATTACTTATGTTTTAAGAAATAAACCTAAATTTGTTTTTCATTGAGGACATGGAATCAAAATACAATACCAGGAGTCACTAACACAAACCACTGCTGTCTGAGTGGACATTATATAGCTCTGATGATGTGTCATTATGTTTTAATGCTGTATTACCTGAGGCGCACCAACCTTCGCACCTCCTTCATCATCTGGAAGTACTTCTGCAATGAATGTACCAAACAGTCAAGATACACTTTACATACCACATTTGAACTGTTAAAAGCTTTACATTTTAGTTAACGTCTAAATATATACATATTCTCTAATATAAGACTAAACATTGAATGCTTTTAGAAGAGCCTATTTGACTCACCACCAGCTGTCACATCCAAAGTCACAGCTAAAGCCACAATAAGGACCAGACAAGACTTCTTAGTGGGATTCATGTTGCCAGAATGTGCAAAACGCAGTGAAGGACTAAAAATCTGACTTAAATGACTAAATCAGCACATGTGTTCTCCTAACTAGCCATCTAGCTATATAAATCTGTCAGTGAACTGCACCTGACTGCATAACCGACCAAGCTATAGAACTTGGCCAGCTAACCAATCAACCAGAAACTCCCAAAAGCCAAAACGGATGACAAAATAATCCATTCGCATAAATGTAACATTAACACAGTAACCAAAGCATTTGCAGCTAGCAGCTCAATGTAACGTAACTAACTCAGTGACCGCCTATCAAACACAGCTAGCAGAGCTAAACAAACAGCACTTCTCAAGAGACTTATGCTGTGGCGGTCGCAGACCATTAAATATTTCCAGGACGATTTCCGGAATAATGTTTCCAAGGCAACTACAATATCTATGAAATTCAACAACACAAGAACGGAACAGTTCAGCCGTCTTTAAGGTTTCTCGTGTTTCAGCATATTTCTGTTCCCTGACCGACCCCCTATTTCCTAATCCGCCGCGGCTTCACCAATCAGAGTACGGGAACGTAGGTGATAGCCAATCGTTGCGCTCCAAGAGTCAGTTGACCAATCGGTTGTGCACACACAAGAGTATTGCGGCTGCTGAAATACGCGAATGGAGAAGAAGTGAACACGACAGTTTGCAGGATGTGGGAACGCCTGTAACAGCTGACTCTCTCTCAGCCGTGTGTTTAGTAAACAATATGGGAGGAGGTATAAATAATAATTATTAGTATAATATTAGAAATAAATGCTTTAAATAGTCAACAAATATTATATAGTCTAAGTAATGTTTTGAGTGGTAAGCAGGTTTAAAGGGTCTTACTATTTATTTCCTGTTTTATTACAACAAGATCTTACTATATATTTAAAGGGTTAGTTCACCCAAGAAATAAAAATAATGTAATTTATTACTTACCCTCATAACGTTCCACACCCATAAGACCTTCATTCATCTTCGGAACACAAATTAAGATATTTTTGTTGAAATCCGATGGCTCTGTGAGGCCTCCATAGCCAGCAATGACATTTCCTCTCTCAAGATCTATTAATGTATTAAAAACATATTTAAATCAGTTCAAGTGAGTACAGTGGTTTAATATTAATATCATAAAGCGACGAGAATATTTTTGGTGCGCCAGAAAAACAAAATAACGACTTATTTAGTGATGGCCGATTTCAAAACACTGCTTCAGGAAGCTTCAGAGCATAATGAATCAGCATATCGAATCATGATTCGGATTGTGTGTCAAACCGCCAAACTGCTGAAATCACGTGACTTTGGCGCTCTGAACCGCTTATTTGACACGCTGATTCATTATGCTCCGATGCTTCCTGAAGCATTGTTTTGAAATCGGCCATCACTATATAAGTAGTTTTTTTTGTTTTGTTTTTTTTTGTGGTGCACCAAAAATATTCTTGTAGTTTTATAATATTATTATTTAACCACTGCACTCACATGAACTGATTTAAATATGTTTTTAGTACCTTAATGGATCTTGAGAGAGGAAATGTCATTGCTCCTTATGCAGGCCTCACTTTCAACAAAAATATCTTAATTTGCATTCCGAAGATTAACAAATGTCTTACGGGTGTGGAACGGCATGAGGGTAAGTAATAAATGACAGAATTTTCATTTTGGGGTGAACTAACCCTTTAAGAGGTATCATGATCATACAATTAATTCGACTTTCACTTCATCATAGGCAAACATTATTTCACATATAAAACACTCAGTTTTAAATTATTCAGCATGCCCAGACATAACATTCAAACATACATATTACATTCAAACATGACATTAGCTCTAATTCAATGTAATACCAAATACAAAAAGAATCTAGGCAACTTTTTTTCATTGAGAAGGCACAGGTGTTTGTGGGCGTCCAACTAACTTGTGCAGGCAGGATATACACAAGTGTTTCATATTCACAGATGTTATAATCTACGTGTATTATGTTCTGAGTTTCTGGCATGAGCTTTGGCTTAGCAGAGTCGTGCTCCATAACCAAAAGTCTGTTTAATAGCATCAAAGTAGTATCTCTGCCAGCCCTCTTTCATCCTTTCCTCCTCATTGCTGGGAACTCCTCTGGCCTCCAGAATCAGCTCTGTCTCACTGCCTTGATTCATAAAGTTTAAAATGACAGTTGCTGCGTGTCCTGAAAAAGAATTAAAAATAAACCATAACTCAGATTAAAGCAAACAGACGCAACAAGAGTGATGAACACATGCTACCAACAATCCACAGTGAGCAACACATTCATCAGACTTCATACTAATATTAAAAGTGGTATGTGTATTCATTAAAAAGATTATAAAACTATATTAATATAAACAAAAATAATACATAAATAAACAAATAAATAAATACCAGCAGGCCAACTTGAAAACCTCCATCTCATGACAATTTTCTGGTCTGGAATCTAAAGGGAAAGTGCAAGATTTTTAAAATCAGTTTTGAAAATTATGCTTCCCAAAGTGAAATTCTCACCAGATTATCTAAATTAATTAACATTTTAAAGTGATGAAAGGTTTTTTCTTACCAGTTCTGCAAATTGCCCGTAAACATTTCCTTCCAGTAGTCGGAATTTGCCACCCGAGCACCCTTCCACAAAAGCAGCAAGGTGTGTAAATGCCTGTACCATCTACACCATGAAAAGACAAGGAGCAAATGAGTTCCACATCAAATAATATATGCATCAAAGACTACCAGGATACATCTACATTTATTGTTTTAAATGCATTTGTATTTGTATTTTCAATAGGGGTGTGATTCTGACCTCTTGGTTTAGGAAAATCCTGTACAACTCTTCTGGTGAGGTAAGGAAGGTATCTTTCATACTGAAAGACACTGTTTGAATTTTGACTCCAGTGTTGGAAGAGTTAGCTGTCATGGAGGACCCAATCTATAGGTTTGGAGATCAAAATATGATCACATTTTGATACAAAGCATATCACTTGATTTCAAAAATAAGCACAAAAAATTAAATAACTGAAACAATATATAATGGGATATTTTCAGATTACACAGCATCAGTTTTGTGTTGCTTTACACAGTATGTGAGAAATGGCCATTTCAAACATAAAATAAAGTGGATGGATGACTATATATCTAGCGTATTTTTGATGCCAGAAATGTTTATGAGAACTTACTTGGGTGTTGTCCAGTTTGACCTTGGCTTGTGGCTCCTGATTCTGTTTGTTAAGTGCATTTTCTGTTGGTAAAATCATACCCTGAGAGAACTCTGTAAAAACAAGTCACAATAATGTGATTAACTATACAAAATAAAAACAACCAATCAATGCAGATATGACTAATAAGTGAAGTTTTAGATCTCTCACCAGTTTTGAGATGTTTGACATAGTTGCCCAGTGCCATTCTGATTTTTTTGACTCCCTCTCTCCTCATGAAATCAGTCAGCGGTGTGCTTGGCTGGTCTTTACATAGTGAAACACTGATCTGTACAAACACACATAAGTTAGATTTTCATGCAACATGCTCTCTTGTATAGAAAGAATATTTTACTAGAAGTGAGGTTCACTTACATCTAAGTCATCCATGTCATTTTCATCAGAGAGATTTGGTATTTCCACAGTGCCTTTATATTTGATTCCAATTTTATTTGTTCCTAAAGTGAAGAAAAAAACATGTATTTATTTTTAGATTTTGAGGTTTCACCAATGCACTGCGTTATTTTGCTGTGTAATCAAACACAACTTTCACTCACCTGTCCATGAGGCTTTAACAATCCACTCATAGAAGAAGATGAGTTTCCCTTTGCGGTTGTTGATGGACGCCTCTCCATCTATATTGCTGACATCTGTGATTTCGCATGAGCCTTCTTCACCCTCTACACGAATCCCAAGAAGGAGGTTATTTATTACATCTTGAGACCAGCTTGTGACATCTCTCTCTGTCCTGTAAGAAGATTAAGAAAGTTAAATATTCAGAAGCATAGTTTATTTTATAGAAGTTGCATATGATTCATGTTCCAAGAGAATTATGCAACTATTAGTTGCAGTTTCTCCGAATTCTATAGGGAGGTAAATCAGATTGACAGATAAGACTGTCTCTTTAAGTATCTTTACAATGACATATGTGGCATACAATGGGCACACACACACACACACACACACACACACACACACACACACACACACGTTATATGTGTTTGTATATATATTGTATTGATATTGATATTTAAGTTAATGCCATATATGCTTGAATATAAAGATAATTGAATGCTATGTGTTTGGAAAGTATGTGCAATACTTAAAATAACATTGATGCAGAGTATAAACCAATGTTCTTGACTTCTTTTGTTTATGATGTAGAAAAGTTGCTTAATGTTTGCAACTAACCACAAGGTTAAAGAGTGTCGACACAGGGGTGAAGAGAAGCTGTTAAAACCACAAGCGGAGATAAGATTGACAAAGATTACAGTAAAGAAAGAGATGAGTGTAAGAAAAAAGACAACTAGTGTAGGAGAAGGCGGAAGGACATCCGGCTATTGACCATGAGACCATGAGAGATTGATACTGAAATGGAATTATACTGTTCTTTTTTAATTTTTTATTCATCAATGAATCCCGAAAAGAGTATCACAGGTTCCAAAAAATATTAAGCAGCACAACTGTTTCCATACATACACACACACGCACACAAAACAATGTAACATCCTAATACATTTCAAGTAGGACCGTTCAAAAGTCTTACTCAGTTTGCTTTCCATCAGAACACCCTGAGTCTAATTCTGTCTCACATTCATGTACTTCCAAAAATAGCCCTCACATTCAACTACAGGACATTCCAGAGGCTTCTGCAAACACTGGAAAAACTAACCTAAGGCCTATGAGAATCTATTAGAAATCAGATGTAGGCAGTATATATGAAATATCAAACAGATTCAGCTGTTCCCTGTGATGTGACAAGAATACTCGATTTTAAACATTTATAAATCATCTATTTTATATACAGTTTCTGTCCGCACATTGAGAGACAGCATTGAATAGTTGAGCATTTGTCAAAAATGAACTAGTGAACGTAGAAAGTATTCAAAATGCTCAAAATGTGTCATCATTGACAGAACCTATACTTTCATATATATAGAGAGGATATATATATAGCCTATACTTTCCTCTGTACATTTATGCATATATTAAGTTAAGATTTAGATTAATAAATTATAACCCTCCATATTATGGAAAATGAAATGTAATTTATTAGGAGACACTTCATAACAGTCCTACAGCATTAGAGGCATGCCCTCATACATATTAACAAAAAGCGACTAAACTTACACCATGTTGGTGCCCACTGGAAAACATGCACGTGCTGCCTACCAGTGCCAGTTATTGACATTTGTCGCATCTGCTCTTTCTTCCACGATCCAGCGCGGGTCCCCCTCACCCCATTTGGCCATGACAGAATTTAGATGATTTGATAGAACTGAGATGTTCCGATAAACTGCGGATGCGGTCAGTAGCTCAGAGATTGACAGATGTAAATTCGTGCATAAACGTATGCAGCAGGAGCTCAGCTGATTTGCTGCGTCGATGAAGTTATGTAAATATTCATGAGATTATTCAGGAACAGCGAACGGAACGAGTAGGCATATTTAAAGTGTACAAAACAAAATTGTTAAAGAGAGGGAAATCCTAAGGAAGCACGGAGCAAACGATAAAAACGCAGGCTATGTAATGAGTAGTCGAGAGGTTAGTTGTCCGCTTCGTCAGCTGCTGTCCCCCAAGACCTTTATTAAGCCCCTTAGAAAGTACCAGAACCGGAACTGGGTGAAGAAGTTTCCTCTAGAAGCTAGAAACCTGCGGACCTTTTTGGCAGTTGATCCTCATTACCTCATTACAACCCTCTCCCCTTAAATCTCACCCTTCTCAAATAACTCCCAAATATCATGTCAAATACACTGAAATTCAAACACCCCCTTTAAAAAGAAATGTCCTTACCTGTAACCTGCAAATGTCCATTTGTAGTGTATAAAAAACAGATAATATAATATAAATTAAATAAAATGCCATTTGAGGTAGCTATTTTCATAATAAAGTTTGTTTAAAAACTTTGGTACACGTTTTAAGCTAATGCTAGCTTGTCGTGAAATTGTACACATAGCCTACTTTTTTGGATTTCATGTCTTAATTAATCCACAATTCTAACCATTCTTACACAGTTTTACCAAATCATTTTACATAATTAATATGTTATTTTGGAAATTCAAAAACCTATACATAGATTCATAAATGTATATTAGCCTATACTAAATAATATTTAGGAGCTATACTAGGCTGCTATTTTTCATAAATAGCTTGTTAGCAACATGGATACTGTAATTAAGATCTATGGTTTTACCTATGGTTACTATGGTTTTAATACAAAACATTACAGTTCAACCTGTTACTATGCAAAAACTATGGTAAATTTTCCTTTACCTTTCCTTTGCCTTTGAAACACTGAAACTCTCTATGCATATAGGCCTATAATAGCCAACATCACAATTACTCTGTTTTCTTTTTTAATTTAAACAATTTATTAAAATTTTTTTGTTATTAGATTTTGCCAAAACAAATGTGAAATGGAGAAATGTGTTAAGAATAGAACATAGGGTCTGTGTGCAATTATTTTTTCCCATTTTATTCGACAGTGTGTCCAGCAGGTGGAGCTGGACTCAAAGTGTGCTGACTGATCTTTGATTACAAGTCTGTCTTCTGGCCTTAAGCAAGACATGTTGTTGTGTAATAAAATTCAATGATTTTACAATTATTGGCATTATAACTCACTCCCACTGTCATTAAATTAGAGCTCTTATTTAAATTGAGGTTTTCCTCATGTTCCTCCTCACAGCCGCATCATCACCATTTGGTGTAACTGGCCTTTCAACATAAATGAACTGACATTCTTATCATATCAGAAAAATGTACCCTTTTGAAATTGGACATTGTCTTTCCATTTAAATGGTACTTTTGGCAATCTTTTGGCAGGCTACGATTTTGTGATATCAACTTTAAATTTGGAACACAACTTTTATTATTTAGTCCATATTATTTTTTATATTATATTATTACAATATTATATGCTGTTTAAAGATTTGCTATATTTTAAATGTATTTTCTTGGCAGGAAATGTATTGAGCAAAATGCAAGTTAAAAGAAGAAATATCTTTTAAAAGGGTATAAACAGAGGAAAAAGACCCTTGATTTCTTCCAAACCTTCTGGAGGTAAATACCCAGCATATGAAATCAAATTAATTATTCAGAGGAAAGTGACAGGTAAACATCTCATGCACTTGACTAGATTATCTGAACAGGAAGTGTTTAGTTCTGCTTTGTATGTAACATTATGTCGTAAATGTCAAATTAATGTATACATGAAAAAAATGTAGTCTTGACACAATGTGTAAATATGAATCATTATAATCTAATCCGGTAAGAATATGGTCATATATCACATTTATCTGAGAACCACCATCCTGTCGCCATGCCACAGCAAGGAAGACTTTGAGAGCCACATTGGTGTTTTCCTTTTTCAGTCTAATTTGCCTTCCCCCACTTTGCTGACTTTGTTCTTCTTAGCAGCTGCCATCAAGCACAGACAACTGTAATGATATCCAAAGCAGTGCAGCAGGGCACGTCTCTGTATCCATGACAGTGGTGTGTTTATGAAGAACCTGGTATTTGAAATGCATATAACACTTTTAATTAGCCAGCTGTTTTAGAGAAAAATAAAATAAGAAGAGAGAGATGGCTGAGAGTTTCTATGGGGCCGACAGCAGATTTCTTCATACATGTTGCTGCATTATTAATGCATCTGTTTGTTGCAAGAAATTCGAGCCAAGTACAGACGGCCTCCAGAAATCCATCTTAAAGTTTGTATTCAAATGTTTAACAACTAGCCTAGATTCATGGAAAGCAAACATTATTTTTGAATCAATTTCTATAGGCCTGTATGAGATGTTTCTAGGTGTAAATCCCAATTTTAAAGGTGCCCTAGAATCAAACTTTGAATTTACCTTGGCATAGTTGAATAACAAGAGTTCAGTGCATGGAAATGACATACAGTGAGTCTCAAACATCATTGTTTCCTCCTTCTTGTGTAAATCTCATTTGTTTAAAAGACCTCAGAAGAACATGCTAATCTCAACATAACACCGACTGTTATCATTAGTATGACCCCAATATTTGCATATGCCAGCTCATGATCAAGCCATTAGACAAGGGCATTAACGTCTGGATCTGTGCACAGCTGAATCAAGGTAGCTAGGTAAGCAAGCAAGAACAATAGCGAAAAATGTCAGATGGAGTGATAATAACTGACATGATCCATGATATCATGATATTTTTAGTGATATTTGTAAAGTGTCTTTCTAAATGTTTCATTAGCATGTTGCTAATGGATCAGGGAGCGCGCGATTCAAAGGAGCTGCAGCCTGAATCGGTGCATAGTTAATGTTGCCCTAAAATAGGCAGTTAAAAAATTAATTAAAAAAAATCTATGGGGGTATTTTGAGCTGAATCTTCACAGACACATTCAGGGGAACCCTTAGACTTATATTATATCTTGTAAAAACTGGTTGTAGGGCACCTTTAATGCACAGCTTCTTATCATATAAGAGACTAAAGTGGTACCCTTTATTTCACAATTTTTATATACCATTTATATTTGTGTAGTAGGCTATATGAAATTTACTGTATAGCATATCATGTAAAAAAAAAAAAAAAAAAAATGGCTGCGTCCGAAAACTGGAAAATGCTGCCTTCTGAGGACACATTTCAAGGTAGGAAGGCATCAAGGCACGCCGAATTCAATGTTAGCTTCACTTCCTGTTTCCTGAGATACCTTCATCTGATCATATTTTAAAGGCAGCATAGATGTGTCCTTTGCTGCCTCTGATATCCCACACTCCTGTGCGTTCCATTCTGTGACAATTGACAGAACTTTTGACCAACATTTTCCACTTTTGATGTCATTTCTAGCAATAAATTACTACTGTTACTGTAGTATTTAAATATTTGTTTTGTTCTCACCAAAGCTCGGGCTATTTTGCTGTTAGATCATTAAACTGTTATGCTGCCTCATAAGCCTGTCTGAAATCAGTTTTCTGAGGTCTCTTCAAGCTCAAACACTGCCTTACAAGTAGGGTGACCACCTGTCCCGCTTTGCGTTGTACCGCACAGCATTTTGACTCAATGTCCCGCACGTCGCATATTGAGAAAATGTCCCACATTTTCATCAGTCTGTTGGTTTTCACTTATAATATTAAGAAAACGTGCATGCGTTCTTTTGCCTTTTAAGAAAGCATTTTATTTATTCTTTTTGCTGCGTAGTTTTTCACCTACCAGCGCTTCGACAGAAGTAACATCCCAACAGCCCTTTTTTAAATCCTATCCAGTGGTTGAAAAGAAAGGAGTAAACACGGTCACTAGTTGGTTGTGACGGCTGTCAATCCAAATGTGGAGCGGAGTTGGACTTGGTCAGAACTGTTTCAAAAATAGGGTGACCAGGCCGGTTTTTGGTGTTCTGTCCCCGGAAATGTCCCCGTTTTACATATTGCTTAAAACAACCCGCATATACATTGCAAAATGACCGACGAGCGTAGGCTACAGCAGCCTGCTGGAGAAATTGTGTAGTGATCATGTTCTCCAACAGAGGGGGCTGTGCAGCTACACTTGGTCGCGCGCGCGCCTCTAGTTCATGAGGAACGTGATCTGGATCTGATCTGGACCAGAGCAAAGCGCCATTAATAGTTATCTGCATGATGCATGATGCCTTTAAGGTCGGTGATATTTAATTTAAATGACATGTAAAATTAAGACATACATTGTGATGTAATGGTGATTTCTGGAAGGGACTAAAGAACAAAGTATTTTTTATAAGCTGAAAGGTATAATACAAATGTTTTTATTATGTTAGATAGGCATTATATAACAGCTTCAGGTTGTGTTTTAGTGTTGGTAACATGTCCCACATTGTCCCACACAAACTTAGCAATCGTCCCATATTTGGTTTGTTTGATGGTGGTCACCCTACTTACAAGTCATTGCCTGATAAGGCAGCGAGGCAACAAGTCAGCTGTCTAGGTTTTCGGATGCAGCCAGTATATCTATTCGCATGCATTCATAGAGTTTACCTTTAGGGGGCAATGTATTCCCATCTTCCCATCCCGTCTTGTTTACTCCACATTGCTTGTCGGTCTTTATCACTACTTCAAAAACGTGTGCGCGACTTGTTTTGGATTGGAGTAAATTGTTCTTGTTTTGGAGTAAATACACAACACATTTCCATTTACATTTTTTATTTGACATACTGACCTGCTACAATGTATTGCATAGAATATGACTGCAAAAGAAAATGCTTTATTATTTACAGACCTCATAAAAAACAGATCGTCAAAACAGATAGCAACAGATCAAAGGACAGTAACTGGGGCAAGAATAAATTGTAGGGATTAAAGTCATAGTTTAAAAAAAAAAATCTAGCCATGTATTCATTCAAAGTTATATAGGCTTACTACATTGTGCCATTTGCAAGTAGGCAAAACAGCGCTTTATTTTCATATTGCACTTAGGACAAAGTGTCATTTTGAGGTTTCTGATATTACAATTTCATTTGGATATATATATAATTTTTTTTTACAAAAAAAAAAAAAGTTTAGCTTAAAAAATAAATTGCCAAATTAACAATATGAGGTGGTTTAAAGCTAGCTATTTTGTGCCTCACAACCAAGCAAATTTGAGGACCATGAAAGTCTTGCTGCTTTTTTGTATTCTCTGTGCAACCGGTACATACCTTATATTATTTGAGTAAGCCGTTCACAAGTTTACAACACAGTGTGAACCACTTTTCACCATTGCTCTGTGCATTACTGCAATACATGCTGAGACTAACCCATAATGAACATTAGTTTAAAAACAGAGGCTCCTGGGGCTGATTATTGTAAAACAAATGTCCTTCAAGAGACTGAAATTCAAGCAGCAGGAGACATTACATTTAAATGAGGCCAACAACTGAAAGCTCTCCTCGATTAAGTTAACCACTTTAGCGTAAAAAGTTAAAAAGCTGCCTAAACTGCCTGGTCCAAAGGGAATTGAACACACAGTAAAGAAGATCCCATCGTTGTTCAGTTCAGAGTCAGCACAGATTGAAACCTTTACAAATATTTCAATGATAAACATCTCTTCATAATTCTGCATCATCTATGTACATGTTAATTATTACTAAGAAGAGGAGGTGAAGTACAAATCACGCTTCAAAAAAACAAATAAACCCTCCTGAAGACCGAAGTCTACGGATCATATTTCACTCTTAAATAAAAGCAATATATTATCTCATGATCTTCAGTCAACAACAACAAATCAAAACACAAGAAAATGTATAAATACAAATATATATACACAAACACCACAAATAAGAAGAGAAATAAACAAAATGATCAAGCTTACAAAGCTTAAAAAGCTACACACATTAGATCCACACCTCTCAGCATTAAAAACGGCTTGCTGATGTAACGCTGACAGTCTCACCATACAGTGTCTCTGGTTTATGGTTACCATCTAACACGAGCATGATTTCTAAAATCTGAGTGTAAACTTTGTGAGTGTCGGGTTTTCTCTGCGGCGGTGCATGTGTCTTGTGAGGAGGAAGGCAAGGGTGGGGCGTCTGCGAGCCTGAGTTTAAAAGAGGACGAGCAGGCCTGTTTCTACCAAAAACCATGAAACCCTTCTATGCTGCTAACCTTGAACTCTGCGAGTAGTTTTTATTATTAAATGATTATCTCATTGTAATTTAGTTGGAATGCCTAAATTTAACCCAAATTAAGACTGTAACATGTCTCACAAGCCAGTAATGATCAGAGAGAGCCATCCATAGGCAAGGAAACACATTCCAAATTGAACTGCTTCTGCTTGTTATTCTCTTCCACATAAGAAACAAAGCTCCTCCCTTGAATGAAAACGATTGGTCAGGACGAGAACGGAGCCCCTCGGGGCCTCTCTGGGGGCGGGGCTTATTGTGAGTGCACCAATGCGAGTGTACAAATACCAGCTGTTGTCAAACTCTCAATGTAGCATTTACCACTAGCACGGCTCTCCACGTGACAGGAGCTGTTTGCTTTAACTCCCCCCTCCCCCCCTTAATCTCGCTCTCTAGTTCTTCCCCTCCCCCTTGTCTCTGCCATGTCTTAATGCAGACCGCAGTTTGTGGCTCTTCGCATTCGACTGCAACAACTTGATGTTCAATGGATGTTAATGCAGCACAAAAATGAAGTGCCTTAGCTCTGGTCAACCATCTTGTGTTGTAGCAGTAACTAATAACTTAAAGTTGTGGTTGAGATGACTAAAACTTGTGATGGGAGGAATAAAGTAAGCAGGTGAGACACCAGTTTGGATTGATCTCCGCTTCTTGCGAGCTTGTAAGCTTAGACATTCAGAAACGGTCTTCGAGACCACAGCACAAGAGGCATCCACAGATATCCACAATCAGCTTTTTGCAGTGTAGATCACAATGAAGGACAGTATGGAGGAGATGTGGACCCACATTTGGGTAATGGCTTCTTTAGAGGATAGAGGATCTTGCTAAATGCTCAAAAAAGCAGCCCACATTGGGAAATTCATAGGGGAAGTTCATAGCAGGAAACTCAGGCAAGTCTATGTGCGGGTCCACAGTGTGCAGTTCATCGTCGGCAGTCTTCATTCTCCATTGTAGGCACTATGTTCATACGAGGGATTCGACGGTGGCTGTGTGTCTGACAATCATGTACTTGAAAAGTAGAAATAGCATTAAATTCCAAGTGATTCGAAAATATATCACTTTTTACACAAGCAACAGCTCGTTCTGAAACGAAGAGTCAGAAAGGTTTCGAAAAAAGTTTTGAATAGAAAGACTGGAACAAAAGCGTTTCTTCTACAGCTATAGCTTTGGACAGAATCCTACCATTTGAGGAGAGGCTTTCCTGTGAACACAGAGCCATATATAAAACAATCAGCAGTTTTTTGAAAGTTATTGGAGAGAAACCATTCAAATACAGTTGTAACAATGACAGTCTTTGTATAGAGAAAGAGCTCTTGGTATCTTGAGAGGTAGTGTGAGTGCTGCATGTGTATGACATGATCTGATAATTGTAATTACTGACAGTAAATGTAATGCTTCAGAATACAGTGGAGATCACAAAAAAAAGTTGTTTAGCTCATCAAAAGCTACCGAGCGTCCATTATGATCCACTTTTCTTCCATCTCCTCCTCTTAAAGTCACTATTCAATATAAATAAGTGTCAATGGTAATACTTTATATTTGTTTCCGAAGTCCCTGCATATTCATATCTTAGTTTGCTTAAATATGTAGGATGGCAGCATAAGCTTGGCCATCTGAAAAGTCTTAAAAATGTGCATTTATCCTACAGTGAGAGTGTGTCAGGCAGTTTCCTTTTATTATATATAAATATAGCAGTCCTTTGTATAAAAATAGATAAAATATTTGTTTGTTTGTTTAAAAAAAGAAAACACATTGTATTATTCATTTTCCATAGAAAACATCGGGATGGCTGAATGAGGACACTGTGGTGCAAGATGTATCAGGAGTGCACCAGGATCTCCATGATGTGGTCCAGGTCGTTGAGGTCAGAGAGACATAGCTGCAGGCTGCTGTTGGAATTGCAGCTGGAAAGGCTCTTGAGGCCATCATCCACCCCACTGCTTCTCTGCGCAGGAAACGGCAGAACAGAAATGTCTGCGGAGTCGTACATTGACGTGTCGATGTCCTCAAATATGTCATCTAGTGCCAAGTCTGTCAAGTAGCTGGTGGAATTTGTAATCTCAAATGAGCCGAAGAGAGAATCCGTCGACCTTGTGTCATTCTCACCAGCGAAGGATGGCAAAAGGGTCTCATTTTCGGCACCGCCCAACTGGACCTCCTCATCCTCGGTCGTTGTGAGGGAAAATGAAGGGGACAGTGCTCCGGTTAGGGGTTGAGGACAGTCTAAGGGCACGGGTGGCAGGTCAGGAAAGTGGCGTGGGGTCGAGGCATGAGGGAGCGAGGGGCCGAGCGGGGCTAATGGCAAACAGGTTTCCCCCTCCTGTCTCATCTCCTGCTGAATCTGGCGGAGGGTGTTGGCCAGCAGGACCGAGCGGTGCAGGCTGGGTTCAGCTCGCCGCTGGCAGCTTTGTAGCTTGTCCAGACACAAGTCCAGCACCAGCTGCCTCTGCTGAGGATATGGCAAGTCCTGGGCAGGGTCCTCACACGTGCTCAGCTTACGTTTCACCCCCCTGCCCAACATGTACCTACAGTCGAGAACAGAAAAGAAAGTTAAGAAAAACAAGACAGAAGTTACATGTTGATTTCATTGTTTATACCATTTTTGATATTTCAATATGTGTGATTTATGTGGTATAACCAAGTAAAAAGAAGTAATAATTATAACATAACATAGAAAATATTTTCCTTACACACTGAATAGACCTTAGTCTGGGTAGCGGCATATTTAATTTTTGCCAGGAATGAAAGAGAGGCTGTGAGGAATAGAAGTACATTGTGTTCAATGGATTGTACTGTTGTTTAACCCTTGTGCTGTCTTGAAAACCCTATCACACTTGTGGTGTTCCCGGTCAAAAATGCAAAACTGCGACCTGCAAAAAAATTGCTTATGTCTCATTATGCTACCTCATCACCAAATATTGGATTCAATCTTTTTATCAGCTTGTTTTCTTTCAATTAGGACATGATTTGTGTTTATTTTTGGAACGGATCGATCGTAGGCCTTATTTATCTGAGCTCACGTACCTCAGTTTTTGAGTGAAAAAAAGTGTTTTTTGTGGATAATTTAGCATAAAATATGAAAAAAAAATGCACCGTTTATCACAATGGTGTGCTTTAATGTTTAAATGGGAAATTTGTTTTGAAATGGTTTTATTTTGTTTTTATTTATTTCAAAATGGCACAAAAAAAAAACCAAAACAAACAACAACAAAAAACCACTTGTGGTGTTCCCGGTCAAAAATGACCAGCCTGCAGAAAAATAACTTATAAATCACTGGTTATGCTATTTTAAAATCACCAAATGTTGGAATCAATCTTTTTTTTCCAACTTGTTTTCTTTAAATTAGGACAGGTTTTGTATTAATTTTTGAAACCGATTGATCGTAGGCTTCACTGATCTGAGCCTCACTGATTTGAGGATAAAGTTCATCTCTGTGCAAAAGAAAGCCTGTAATACTCAAAATAGTACATGAACGTGTGTGTATGTGCGTGGATGCACGAGTATGCATGTATCCACACATGCAGAGGTCCGAGGCCTTTATTTTTGCACGCCCACATGTATATATGTGAACATGAACATGATGAACACACTCCTGAACACTAATTGTTTCTCTGATTTTCGACTCCATTTTCAATGGGTGGTAATTTTTGACCAATATAAGCACATATCAATGAGTCTTCACAATTGTGAAATTTCACAATTATTGATACTTCAGCAAAAACTAATACTAGGTTAACTAATGTAAGAAAACTGTCCTTAAAATTATTACATAAGACAAGTAAACAGTCAGCAATACAATGACAACAAAAACTAATAACAAAAACATGAACAAATACAACAGAACAAGAATACAATTTACATAAAGTTTTTCAGGAAGACGTACTAAGTGTATTCAGTTAAGTAATAGCCTACAATGAATCAACTGAATTATCAAATACAAGATAATATTTTTACACAATAATGATTTTACCTCGATTATCTTGATTTCATAATTGTTGGAAGCTAAAATCAAAATCGAAAATCAATTATGATTAATTGTGCAGCCGTATTATATAGAATATACTTTCTAAGCCCTGAAACTCAAACTAGTTCCTGTTAACACATCCCCAGTATAGGGCTGGGTGGTATGACAGTTAAACTGTGGTAACGATATATAAGATAGCATGCGATTGCATATTCAGTTCTCTTTCACGTCTTATTGCGTTCGAATGGTCAGATAGACACACAATTGTGTCAAAATGTCCGTCATGTGGAATATTCATGTAAACATAGTCGGTAATGTCTTACATTAACGTAAAAGGTTGGGTGAAAACCAGAAGGTGTCAGTAAATTGGATGCATGCATTAGATCTTAAAAGGGACAGCAGCATAATAAACTGCTGTCTGGCTTAATGTCAATCAAACAACTAAAGAAAAATCACTCACTGCTCTTGACTGAATCAATTTTGTATCTTTAATAAGAATCAGATCATATTTGATTCATACGGTGAAGACTATGTGTTTTCATCATACACTTTATTCAATTTCTGTAGCATTTCTTAGTAAATGTTAAATAAAAAAAGGTTTATTTAGACTAATTTGTATCTTTATTGAAACGTTCTTGTGAAATAAAACTTTCATACCGTGAAATAAGATTAGTTTAATATTGTCTTAAAATGAATGACAACTAGTCGAGTAAAAAAACCTTTAGTCAGGGGCAGCCCTAATAAAAACTTTCAGTAGATTAAAAAAAAAACCTCCAAAAAACCTCTAAGTTCTGAAGGTGATTTTTGTAAACTGCATGTGATCTAGGACCTTTACAAGAATGCATCTGTGTCTTGCCGTTTCCTGCAGAGACCATTGCACGTTCGCTCCAGTTATTAACTTTACATGGAACAACCCAACTGTTAATTTAACAGCACATGACTGTCGTCTGTGCACACAGACTATTGCTGAACTCTGTTCTTGATACTTTGTCTTGAAATTTGACTGTTATCTGATACATGACTGATAAAGCTTTAACCTGACACAGCTCTTACTCCTCCTCCTCCTCCTCCTTCTCATCCCAGAGTGGGGCTTCCTGAGAGGTGGATGCATTAGCTGAAGCTCCTCCTGTCTGCGACTGCAGCACACTTGAGAATAAGATCATGCTTCATTAGCGCTCCCTTCACACAGCGGAGGAGGATACGCAGCACAGGAGCGCAATGCTTACTGCTGCAGCTCTCCAAAGCCTTCTATCCTGCGAGCGATACTTACAAGCAAAGACCACCTTCAAGTCTAATACGTTCTTAAAAAGGTCCCAAAAAGGGGTTTCCACAGCAATGCCATAGAAAAGCCATTATGAGCTTTTGTGCCTTTATTTTTAAGCGTATGGAGACTGCCATGACCATTACCTGTCTAATCTAAATCACACAAGGAAGTAGGAATTTCTCAGGTCATTTAAATTCCACACTCAAAGCTACCATTTCAAGCCACAATTTTTGTTTGGGCCAAACATTTACAAGAGCAAAATGTGGCTTGTGGGCACACAATTTGAATCCCAACCATAACTGCTCTGTCAAATAGCAGTCTCGAATCTAGTGAGCTGGAGTTGGAGTGGAAAGGGCTGTAAATGCGAGTGACTGTCTATCCACCTCTGCGCTCTGTGGTGTAGGCGCCCCACCCCCTCCCAACATCCATCACTCTGAACGAAGGCAGACATCCCCCGCAGGTCTGGTCACCGACTGCTCTTCTCTACTGCAGGGTGCACAGGAAGCTGCAAGAGCCAAGAAGAGCCTCTTGTGTTCAGAAGTGAGATGGATGCAATGCATTATATTGCACAGTCTCCATTCCACCATGTAAAAAATGTGTAGTCTTAAGTCTTAGTTTAGATAATAGATACCACAAGCAATCGTGAACCTTAAATAAAGCACGAAGGGAAAGGCAAGGAAAAAATATTTAATTAAATGAACAACTCACACCATTGGTGTCAAAACAAGTTTGATTAAACACTTTCAATGCCCGGAAACAGCCTGAACATGTGTGCGCGCATGCATGGACTGCAGCGCTCAAGTGTGTCACGCTAGGGCTAGCAGTTATATAACCATCCATGCTAGCAGAGCACTCTGGGCTAAATTCCTGCTCAGCCCTATAGGTGCCTTCCCCACAAAGCAGTCACAAGGCTTCAAAAAGGGACATTTTGTATTCCTGCAGATTTCACAGCTGAATTCCGACAGGAGCACGCATACGCTGAGGGTCTCTGTCAGCAACAGAAAGCTACGAACGAAATGACGAGCAAGCAAACCACTACTACACAAAAACAATATAATCCATTAGAAAATGAAGGTAAAGAACTTATATTACATATGGTTTATGCTTATGACATCAAACAAGTGTTAAAGCTTGAGAAAAAGGTTATAATGATTGATCCTTGTGCATTAAAATTTGCTTTTATAAAGCTTCTTTAAAGAAGGCAAGCTGAACAACTTGGAATTTGACCTGGTCTCTATAAAGTCTCACAGCTTTAAAGCAGCAAGACATGATTTAAATTTGGGCCCCTCTGGTTAGACTGGCCTCTGTGGTCTGCTTGCCATGGCAACAGCGGTGGATGAGAGACTGGCGCTTGAGTGGCACACAGAGTCTGCAGCTCAAAGACAATAAGCACAACTACGTAGAGAACCATCAAAGTGGGTGAACACAATAGGATGCATTGCAGTAGAGTATGCTGGGTTGCATCAGTTCAGGTCGGCACACATACATGATGGCACTTCAGCCTTTTGTCTTTTTACCTAGTTGTAAATCAGAAGTGAGGCCCACCATGGAAGTCCCACCATGACTATACAATACAATGAAATAGAAACCAACCAATATTGAATTTTTTTATTTTTTTCTTTTACAAGCAATTTTTATATTTTTGTGCACCCAATAACCAGTGTGCTGAACTCATTTTTAATAATTTTATTGTTTCTGCAGTTTGACACAATAACTACATAATCATTATTTGTTAATAATAAACAACACTTTAATGTAATATAATATAATAACCTTTATTATTAAATAATTAATTATTTTGTACTAAATAAAAATTTCAAGGTTCAAGATTACTTTGTCCCTTAGGAAATTTGTCTTGGACTTTAATATTAATAACAATAACAACATTTATGTTGTGATTAATTTATTGATTAAATGTTTCTGTGTGAAAGTCTCAATAACACTAATTGCTATACCTGTATAATGGCAAATAAAAAAACATGACATTCAGTGTTTTATAGACCGTCAATTTAGTACTTATAATGATCAGGAGTGCCACTTAAAAATAAAACGAAGAATCACTTAATTTAATAATTCAAACATAAAAATGTATATAAATGAATCACTTAAGTTTAAGACATATTTAAAGTGGTTTATTTATTTCCCGTTTTTAAATATAGTTTAATAAACTAATAAAACAATACATTTTAAAAATCTTTTTTTCAAATATAAATAAATAGACAAATTTGAAACAGGCCATTTAATTTAGTTTTTAAAACATAGATCAATAAAACAATAAAAAGTACATTAGTAAATCATTTTAAATGTGCATTTAAATCACTTTTTTAAAAAGAATTTGGCAAATGTTTTTTTCTCTCTATTTACCAATTGCTTTTCTTTGTCGGTTTGCCAAATGCTTTTCTTTATCCATTTGTCAATCGAGTAATAAAATGCCATTGGACAGTACACATGTGGGAGCAACCAATCAACTTTCACCTCAATTTGAAGAGCCAACCCTCTCTCACTTGTAACACTCACTGTCATTGGACAGTTAGTACGGTGACCGGGAGGGGACATTGTTCAGTTCATTTAGTTTTGTCATGGCCACGACATATAAACTCGTGGGAACGTAATATGTTGTGGCCACAAGATATTAATTTGTGGGAACGTGATAATAACTTTGATAATAACAACCTGCGCAACCATGGCAACCTGGAATTATCAGAAATTGATAGACCTAAATAATATTTATTTTTAATTTAGAAAAAGAACAGAATTAAGAAATTATTATATTAACATAGCGCATATATTGTATTGCGCACGATGTTACTTAGACAGCATTCGAATGAAGTTTATCAATAAATGTTTAAATGTTGTACATTTTAATCCCATCCAACAGTCTTTTAAATCCATTCACTTATCGTTTATTTTTTATTTAATATTTTTATATTATTATTAGTTACATTTGTACGTTTATTTGCTTTATATAATATATTCCACCCTTATTTTTCATTCTTAATTAAAAATTATAGTATTGTCCATTTCTGATAATTCCAGGTTGGCATGGTTGCGCAGGTTGTTTACACATTTAACTCGTGGCCATGAGAAAAATATATAATTCCCTCACCATATGATCTGGAGGCCATGACTTTACATCGCGTGGCCACGACATAAGGATGTCGTTACCTCGACAAAACGATCTTGTTGCCATGAGTTGTTATTATCACGTTCCCACAAGTTTATATGTTGTGGCCACAACAAAACTAAATGAACCGAACATGTCCCCTCCCTGTCACCGTACTAACTGTCCAATGACAGTGAGTGTTACAAGTGAGAGAGGGTCGGCTCTTCAAATTGAGGTGAAAGTTGATTGGCTGCTCCCACGTGTGTACTGTCCAATGGCATTTTACCACTCGATTGACAAATGGATAAAGAAAAGCATTTGGCAAACCGACAAAGAAAAGCAATAGGTAAATAGAGAGAAAAAAGCATATGCCAAATTTTTTAAAAAAGCGATTTAAATGCACATTTAAAATGATTTACTAATGTACTTTTTATTGTTTTATTGATCTACATTTTAAAACTGAATTAAATGACCCGTTTAAAATTTTTCTATTTATTTATACATTCAAAAAAGATTTTTAAAATGTATTGTTTTATTAAACTACATTTAAAAACAGGAATTAAATAAACAACTTTAAATATATCTTTTAATTTGCCCATATAAAAAGTGATTCATTTATATACATTTTTATGTTTGAATTATTAAATTAATTAATTGATTCTTCATTTTATTTTTAAGTGGCACTCCTGGTCCTCCATACATAAGAGGTTGTACATCTGAGAAGTGTACTGTACTTTATTATACAGCCGCTTTCACTTATACCAAAGCATAACTGAATACCAGCCTTGTGCCACACAGATACACCAGTTTCACCAAAGGCAGAGAGATAAAGACTTCCCATCACTGTGTGATTAGTACCCAAAATAAATCAAATGAACAGAAGACCACAAAGTGACAGACAAGCACTGAAATGATCTTTAGCCACACACTGAGCCCAAAATAAAGAGTTTCTTCAACTCATAGACTGGTCTGCATTACAATACTTTCTTTACAAGAGCAAATCAAACTGACGTGGTTGAGTCAGTTCTCAATTTTTTCAGTTTCCCTCCCTTAGCCCTCCTACTTCCCCAAAGGATGCAGTCAATATAAAGAGGAGAACAGGAAAGAGAGAGAGAGAAAAAAAGGAGCGAGCATTAAAAAATTTTTTTTTAAAAAGTGTGTACGTAAGCGAGAGCGAGCAGGAGAGTCGAAAAAGGTTAGTCTGAGAAAAAGGAAGGAGAAATACAGATTGAATTGAGGAGTGTGAGTAAGTGCACAGGGGACTGACTGAGTAGGAGGGAGGGAGTAGGTGGCAAATGCCATTGACAAGCCGACTAAGTCCTGAATAATGAACCATTGGGTAGACAGGCCGGATGTCTTAGTTTGGGCAGCTTTGTAACTGGGCGGCTCCAACAGACTGACAAAGTGACTCAGAGTGTTAGTCACGCCGACAGACGTGAACACACGCTCATACAGCTCCCTAGTCTTATTAATGGTGTAAATCTTTGAGTTAGTGGTGAAACTTCACTCTAATAAGATATTCAGATGGATTTTATTAAATGAATCCGAATAATTGTCTACGCAATAAGCATGTAATATGCGTGTTGTGCAATGGTCAAGAAATTAGATCGCTGACAACCCTGCTTTACATTTGATTAAATGCTTAACGTGACAACATCAGTACCTTATAATCAGTCATTCACTTTAGCAAGAAAAAAAAAAAAAAAAAACAGCAAAAAACAATGACAACTCTTTGCAAGTAGTTAACTGACTGCTTGAACATCCCTGAGAGACTAGAAGGACCAAGTTTGTGCACTGACTTACTAGGCTATATGTTTCTGCAGTAAACAGCATGTGTCTAAAATACGAATATATATTAGTGTATATAAACTGTAAATTTCTTTAAAAACATTAGTGTATTGACAGAATACAGACATGTATTCTGGTTGATGTCAATTATCCAAAAAACAACAACAAACCAGAAGCAACAATGGTGCACATGTCAACTAATGCAACATAAATAAAGCTTTAATAATTTCTGACACTTCATATACTATTTGCTTTTACTGAAAACTATGGCATCCTCTTTTCGAAGGATAGCGGAACCTAAAACTGTACTTTATCACTCCTCTTATGATGACAGAATGAAACATAATTAATCCTTAAGATTCATGTAAAATTACAACAATTAAACACATCATTTAATCGAATTATTAAACTTTGGTAAAACCGAAAACTGCTGATTTGCGTTCATTTATGCCTGACTTTCGATTTTGCTTCAGTTATACATGTTTGCAAAAAGGTATCTAAACATTTCGTAAAGATGTCTTATTCTTTAATAATAAGTTTGCAAGAAAATTGTCCAGTCACATTTCGAGTGAACGTTAGCCGGGTGCAAACATCAGTGTGGCAAAATCGACCCCGTTACGCAACCGAGACCACGTACGAATCACAAGAGAAAGTGTGAGGTACCAAAGTTTCTGTTTAAAGGCTCGCAGTGATCTAGATTTAGAATGCATAAAACATAATTTTGCTATGACTCCGGTTGTAAAGAAACAAGTGTGTAACGGACTAGAAGCTACTCAAAGCTCAAGTATCAACATAAACTGGAGTTGTTACGTAAAGCGGGACAGTGCTGAGCAGTTAATATATAAGATAATTTCCAGAAAAAAGATAATACCTGAAAGGTCGCTGACCATCATCAGATGTAACGTTAATTTAGAAAACGGTTTATGACTAAAAGTCTATACCTTGACGAGGAAAGGGCACCATCTCCGCCGGGCTCAACTTCCTTCTTCACAGCAGTGGACTCCACTTCCAGTCGACACATAGATACACTGGGAATACCGTTTTTCCTTTTCATGGACGCCTCGAAAGCAGTGATATCCCTTTGACCCATACCATTATGTTTGGCTCAACCAGTTGCTTCGTTGTTTAGCGTTTATTACAACCAAGTACTCTCGCCAAGACGTGAGCGCGCACTGCTAGCCTCCGCGGCTAAGCTCACAGTGATGCGCAGCGAATTAGCCAGTTAGCTAGTC
Source organism: Chanodichthys erythropterus (assembly GCF_024489055.1). Classification (NCBI taxonomy): domain Eukaryota; kingdom Metazoa; phylum Chordata; class Actinopteri; order Cypriniformes; family Xenocyprididae; genus Chanodichthys; species Chanodichthys erythropterus. The sequence goes on along the minus strand of NC_090224.1, from coordinate 6,592,736 downwards.
CGTACTTGGGAAAAGTACGTTCTCTGTCTATATGGAACTACAAAATAAATTTACATGAGTTAGTCGAACGACAGCTACATTCTCTTGGCTGATAAAAAAGACGTAAGTTTGTTTAAATCGGTCGCTAGACTCCGAGTTGAGCTTCTGGTCCAAAGTCTGAACATTATTTTTATCGCGAAACTACGCGACCGATCGCGTCTCACACGGGCACGAGAGCAGAACTCTCGCTACGCTGTAGAATCAACGGGAAAAGAACTCAGCTGATTGACGGTCGTCAGGTGGGATGGCTGTGATTGGTCGAACGCGACCTCAGACCCGCCTAGTAACTGCATCTGATTGGTTGAACGCGTGTTCTGCCCCCACCTCTCTAGTCTATCACATTTGTCGCTCTAACATGCCCACAGACCGAAAACGTGACCGTTTGGAGCACTGGCTACCGGACTACGGTACAACTGCATTATAAATGACAAAATATCTATTTAAAAGCAATTAATATCTATTTAAGGAAACTATCTGAATACTATAACGTTAGATGATAACAGCTATATTTGATTCATAGTAGAATTTCTCTAAATGACGCTTTGTATATATCTTTTTTTTTAGATGAATCTGATACATTAGGTAATAAGAACTCAGAATCATGTGGGTTGGATAATACAAAATTTTCTGAAATACAACCACCACCTAATAAAATCCGCGAACAGCGGAGGGATTTAAACATTGACGTTCACTGAGTCAAATCTGCTGACGTCACTTGCATGAGAATTCACTCCGTACAGAACCGTGACGTCGATTTTATGTTTTACACTCTTTTAAAAATTGAAGTTTTGCGAATATTAATATATAAGTTTTGTGTTTTCCTTGCATTACTAAGAAGAATTAATAGTAAAGTCAATTCTTCGCTACATGAAAACATTTTAGCATATCTTTAAAACAGTTTAGAAAAGTAAATCGACATCAAAACCATGTCTTCACTTACACCCAATACCCAACTCAGTTACTGGGTAATCTTGCCACTTCAAATGTCACCCTTCTCATCCAACAAAAGTTCTCAATGCTCAACTACACACGTTGATGACTATGATGACAGCTTAATACTTGATTACAGGAGAAAAACCACACAGAATTGTTTTCATAAGTTGTACCTTTTATTAAAAAACGTTAAAAAAGCTACAATGCTCATATAAAATGTTTATACTCTATACTAGTTTAAGATCATACAATAAAAAACATCCTCTTAGAATTGAAGTGAGACAATGTTGAAGAAAACAATTATCAAAGTGTAATAACCTATAATTTGCACAAACATAGTTTATGCAAAACTTTACTTTAGACAAAACCAAACAAAATATATGTAACAACTGGGGGAAATATTGGGTAAAATAAAACCATCTCTTGTTGACTGATTCTGAAGTATAAAAAAGAATACTGTACTAAATGCATTTTAAACACTTCATACATAGAAAGTGTGTTATGACACTTAATGCATAGAACTGGACAAATGCCTTCTCATTATGAGGGGTCTAGAGGACTAATAGACAGATATACTTAAGCCATTCACCCATATTAAAACAGTTAACTTGCTTAAAATCAATACTTAAACCAATGATTGGTGCAAATCAACTTACAAAGCACTAATTCTGTGACCGATTTTCTATGAGCAAAAGGCTTTGGTCAATCAGTCCCCTAGAGTTAAAATGCCACCCTGAGTTTGACCACAGCCAACACTCACCGTTTGCAGTAAATAAATTAAATAAATTAAGTCACAATACAGAATGGGTTGGCCCCATTATAATTCATTTGTTGATTAGGCAAAATATAAGAACTTTGACGTCTAACAACAAAACCAAACCTACGGCTGAGCTGATTGACAGCCAACTGCAATCAAACCTTGAGAGGAAAAAAAAAAATACTTTGTGCAAATGAGCACATAAATGTAAAACATGCATCACTGTATGTATATTTGGTGCATTTTGCATACTGTAGTATTGAATTAAATTCCTTCAGTTTATGGATTTTGATAAACAGAAAAGTTGAGTTGTTGCTCATAAGAATCTAATCTCTTCGTTTAAAATCAATTTGTAGAACATGTACATAATGTACAGTAACATATTACAAGAAAAATCTATTGTAGAAAATATATATTTATGTACACATTTTAGACAATCTTTTGTCTCCTTATGAAAATATCCCAAGCTTTACAACTTGTATACATCTTGTTCTGCTCTCTGTAGTGTCATGAGTATAACAAATAAATTAAATAAAAACAAAAAAAACACCATGTCTGGACAGACAAATACAGAAAAAAATGATTAAAACATACAAAGGGTATGCAAATAATGACTATGGTCAGCTCATAAAATCAAGGCTATCCTTCACAAGACATCAACTCTTTTCCCTGAAAGGACTCCAGACTTTACTTGCTTCCCATAAAGGAACAGAAAAGCCATTAACATTAAGACAAGCGTGTAAGTCTCTGAATAAGGTCTAACCTAAGAACCCACAATGATTTCCATGATGTGATCCAGTTCATTGAGATCAGAACGACAGTTTGGTGTGGACACTATGGAAGGGGAACCGTGTGAAGGTCCCAAGCTATCAAGGAGGTCATAAGGCCCCATCTTGGGTGCACTCTGCATACCAGTCAGCATGGTGTCCAGATCATAGTAGGACGTGTCCACATCTGAGAATAGCTCCTCAAGAGCAGAGTCTGGACCCGGTGAACCGTTTTTTATTTCAAATGTCCCAAAAACTTGTCCAATGGTCTTTGGTCCCTCCGTGGAAGCCTCATCCTCTGTGTCTACCTCCTCATCTTCTCCTGAACCAAGTCTAGAGTCTTCAAGGGCCTCTTCGTCCCTCTCTACGCCACTGAGCTCATTCTTCTCCCAGCACTGGCCTATACGGCCTGCCAGGCACACATTAGAGACAGTATCGCTAACTGAAACGGAGCACAGTGTCTCATCAGCTACCACCTCCTCTTCACGGCAACCTTCGTAGCTGATGACGGAAAAGAGCTTAGGTTCTGCATCCTGCTCCCGTGACCTGCAAAGGACCTCAGTGGCCACCAAACGCTCAGAGGGGCTCTGGCCTGCACCACAGAATGCTTCGGTGACCATATGCCAGCTGCCATCGTGGGTCATCTCCTCCTGAATCTGTCTGACCGTGTTGGCAATGAGAACCGAGCGGCAGAGGTTGGGCTCCACTAGCATGTGGCATAACTGCAGCTTAATGAGGGACATGTCCAGCAGCGACTGCCGTTGCAAGCTGTACGAGGATGCCACCCTGGCACCTACCAGGCCTTCGTCGGATAGCTCTTCACCACCATCGGAAAATTTACGCTTGGTGCCCTTGGAGAACATGTTTTAGCCTACAGACAAAAAAAAATAAAAAATGGGATAGCAATGGTCAGTTCACATTCATCCATTCCTGTTAAGTGAATCAAAGTAAATTCTGGCAATATCAGAACTATAATATAAAACCAATATAAATGTCAATGACAAAGGATAAATTCAAAAAGCATCATTCTATGAAAATGCAGTGCGTAAAGCCTAACAAAAACATAAAAACAACAAATTAAGAGTGAAATTATTCTCTTAGGACACTTAAATAGAGTGTGTGTGTAATATATTATATATATATATATATATATATATATGTATATAAAACAATGGATAATTAACTAATCCGACTAAATACTTCCATATTAGAATAATAGATTCTAAATTATACCAGAACTTGGTAATTAGAGCCTAATAGATCTATGGATAAAAAAAATGCTTTAGTCTCACATTAAACTCCTACACTTCAGAATATTTTTGAGGACACAGATCACACTTTACATTCATTGTTAATCCACAGCCACGTAAAGTATAAAAAAGGCATTTTTTTTGTAATGTAGATCTTTGCCCATGATGGGAATCAATTTTTAAGTAATCTACACTAATCTTCATCAAATTACTGATTTAGCTAAAATGTTGTAATTGTGCTTCAAGCTTTTGAATATGAATAAAAATGGAGGTGAAAGTAGATACCCCAAACAGAAAGTCTAATGTGGAGAGCCACAGTACTGAGACGAGGACTCCCTGTCTCCGTGGCCAGCCAACCAGGGTTACAGGAGCCTAAAAGTAACAAACATGCATCCAGTATAGGAAAAACACATGACACCAACCAGCATGACAAAGCACATTATCTGTCATCACACCAGATCTTGACCGACTGAGTGTTTGTGAGCGTGTATGTGACTATGTGTATGTATGTAGGGAGGAGTAGGGAGGGGGCACAGGGACCTCTGATCTACTTTTGTCAAATACTGGTGGGTAGGTGAGAGGTGGGGAAGACATAAGACGAAAGCTAAACAATGGTAATGAGTTACATTTTACACATCAAACTCTTATGCAAAACAAGCAAACCAACAAATCCATTGAGTGCAAGCACACAAAAAAACCACCACATATATTGCAAAGTCATTTCATGTTAAGAGGGATGACTTAACATAATGGAGATGATTTGCTTGACAGTTACCAAGATCACACACAAGAACTTTAAACCCATAACCACATTGTTAACCAGATATATTAATGGCATGGTGGTTTTCCTACCTGAAGCATGGGTGACATCCCAGCACTGTTGAAAAAAAGACCAGAGTGCAAGCTGACACACATCCGCTGCAACTAAAACTACAACCAACATTTCGTACACCAGCACTGTATTCTGTTTATAATAGAGTGCTGCAGGAATGAGTCCTAAAACCCAGAAACAAGTTAGAATTTTTTTTTTAAACTTCTAGTTCCATCATCCCAAAGTCAAAAGGTTTTTTGATAAATGCCTAAAAAATAAAGTCTGGTTAACAAAAGCTCAAGATATTTTCATTCATGTTTTATTCTCTGACATTAAAATACATCAGTAATACCACACTCATGAATGATATTCTTTTATAACAAGCGGCTAAATGGGTCTACAGAGGATATTAAACATCAAATCAAACAGGAAAATGCATCTACTGCTTCAACAGCCTCATTGACGCATGCTCTTGTAAAACTATTCTAACTCAAAAACTTTCCAAATTGTAGATTTTAAAGAATAAAAGATTTGTCAGAAACTCAGTGATATTGAAGTCAAGCATGCATGGTATAGGTTCTTTATAGTCTAACTTTAGCTTTTTACTTCTGTCAATTGCATTTAGGCATCAACATTCATAAAAAAATTGTTTTCATGCGTTATGATTATGATTGAAAAATTGGTGAGAATCATTAACTTTTGTTCATTACTGCACTTATTTGCTGCAATTATCCAAGTCAATATAAAAATCTTACTAGTTTTTTTTTTTTTTTTTCCCTCGAAGGAACCAGGGTAATGCTAACTTCTCGGCCGGCCTACAAAAATGTGTTATCCCTGCGGCACTCCATATCTAGTAAGATTTGCAGGATATCTCCATGTGCCCTTAAGTATGAGAGTTAAGGTATTCTACAGAACTGGTATTCTACATTGCAAGGATTGACACAAAATTAAACAAAAGAAATATATATTTGTATAAAAAAAAAAAAATAAAAAAAAATCACTATACAATCCTTCCAGTAGCTGGAGTCTAAACTACATAAGACTTACAGCGAAGGGGGCAATGGGTAATTCATCCACAGTGAACGTATCATACAGGCTCCACCCAGACAGACTCACTTCCCCTCCCCCACCGCACTGACGTGGTCAAAAGTGCGCTACTGGGTAAGTAACAAAATAAATAACCAGTGAAATAAACACCCAAACTCTTAATACGAAGGTTCGATAAACAATAATCCACTAGATAAATATAAAAATGAGGTTACTCACAGACTCCCTGACATGCGAGACCGGGAAACAAAGGTATAAACCTCTCTGCTGAGACGACAAAGATGGAAGCCATTTTGATTTTTCAAACGGGTCCGCTGGCTAGTCAACTTCGCCTCGTTTACGGCCAACCCAAACAGCATCTTCAACTTTTCCACACGTTTACCGTGTCGACTAAATGCACATGAGAGTGAAATATATACTTCGGAAACACATGACATGTAAAGGCAAATAACAGGGGCGGCTAAACATGGACCGCACGGTCACTTCCGCAAACATGCCGCTTTTCGAAATCGACCGCGCATTTAACCATCGCGGATCGAGATCTTCTAAAGCGGTGCGACTACATAATATAGATTTTATTTAAATCGCACATCACAGTACGTTAAGACTTACCTCGTGATATTTGTGTTTTTTGGTGGCGAGCGTCATAAGCGTTTCGTGGGCCTGGTTTAATACTGGAGCTGCAGCTCCTTCGGCCTCTCCAGCACAGATTGCAGTGAGCATACGGCAAGCAGCAAGAGGCAGCCAGCTGCAGCAGTGAAAGGGCCGATGGGGGCGGACGCTTGCATCTTGATCGACAGCAGGCCATCGCAGGAACGGGGAGCCCCGAACAAAAGCGTCTGTGATTCTACCCATGGGCCCCAACTTCAACAATGCACATCTTGTTTTTGAGGAATCTTAAAAATCAAATGGACATGCACAAATTTATGATTTCACAAAGCACACACTGGGTTATTTATTGGTCCCATTTCTCAGCCATTCCCACAGCCCAAAGATAACATTCAGAAAATCAGTTAATGTTAATTTGGAAAGATTCACTTTAAAAAAAAAAAAATAAAGTTACTGTAAATTGAAGGCAGTATCAGAAAATATTTTATACATCTGCACATTACACATGGTTTTCAGGGTTGCTTTTTAACCTTTGTGAAGCTGTATTCCTTTTATGAAATTCATTATAGCCTACTCAAATCACTGTAGATAAGAGATGCAAACCATAAAACATAAAAAAAAAAACAATTCTGAGGAAAAACAAAATGATATTTTATTCCTATGTGTTGGGAAACAGCTGGAAAATTTCAGAGGTATTTTTATGTCACTGCCCTTTGTCAAATGGAACGATTTAAGTTAATAAAATCAAAACAGATTCATTATCAGGGGTGGGGAACGTTGATCCTGGAGGGCCAATATCCTGCAGTGTTTAGCTCCAACCCTGAAAAATACACCTGCCTGTTACTTTAGCAATCCCGAAGTGTTTAATTATGGTTGGAGGAGCTATTCTCTGCAGGACAATGGCCCATCAACATTCCCCACCTCTGCATTATAACAATAATTTTAAGTTTAAAATGTATTTTTGACCACATTTTCAATATTTTATCCATCCATTTTTAGTTCTGCTACAGTAAGGGTAAAGTTAACTAGAAATTCTGTACATCAGGTTCTGCATCCTGCTGAATGCTAATGGAAAATAATACCCCATCTGTGACTTTAAAAATACAAAATTAGGCCTATTATAATTTAGTTAATTTGGCAGGGACACTGGAAAGTACTAAGCTGTCTGCCTTCAGTGGTCTGGCAGTAAAAACAATAACATGATTCATGGTTTTCCATATTCTGAAAAAGTGAGCCATGACTTTCATTGCTTTAATACTGTGAGGTTTGTCTCTGCAGTACTGTTTCCAATGCTATCAAAACGACAGACCCTTTTTTTTGCCAGTTTGTGGCGAATCTGTGTTCTTCCATAGTGACTCTAAACCAGTGGTCTCAAACTCAATTCCTAGAGGGCCACAGCTCTGCACAGTTTAGCTCCAACCAGCTCCAACTCATACCTGCTTGGAAGTTTCTAGTAATCCTGAAGACCTTGATTAGCTAGATCAGGTGTGTTTGATTAGGGTTGGAGGAAAACTGTGCAGAGCTGTGGCCCTCCAGGAATTGAGTTTGAGACCACTGCTCTAAACAGTAGCTACGTCCGAAAACTGGAAAATGCTGCCTTCTGAGGACACATTTCAAGGTAGGAAGGCATCAAGGCACATCCGAATCCAATGTTCGCTTCACTTCCTGTCTCATGAGATACCTTCCTCAGATTGATTTTTGAAGGAAGCATGGATGTGTCCTTAGCTGCCTTTGATATCCCACAATCCAGTGCTTTCCATTCTGACAGTTGAGCTAGAAAAATAAAGATGGTGTCCGAAAGTTGCGTTTGCTGCTCAGTTTGTGTATAAATGTACGATTTTGGCCAACATATTTCAATTTTGATATAATTTCTATCGAGAAATTACTACTGTAGTAATTAAATATTTGTTTAGTTCTCACCAAAGCTCGCGCTATTTTGCTGTAGATCATTGAACCGCTACGCTGCCTCAGAAGTCTGTCCGAAATCAGGCTGCGTCCGAAAACCTAGGTAGCTGTCTTGCTGCCTCGCTATCTTATAAGAGAATGACTTGTACGGTACCTCACGAAATTGATTTCGGACAGACTTCTGAGGCAGTGTAACAGTGAAATGATCTATAGCAATATAGCGCGAGCTTGCGAGAACTAAACATATATTTAATTACTACAGTAGTAATTTCTCGATAGAAATGATATCAAAATTGAAATATGTTGATCAAAATCGTACACTTATACGCAAACAGCAGCAAACGCAACCTTTGGACGCCATCTTTATTGTTCTAGCTCAACTGTCACAGAATGGAAAGCACAGGATTGTGGGATATCAAAGGCAGCTAAGACATCTATGCTTCCTTCAGAAATCGATCTGAGGAAGGTATCATGAGAGAGGAAGTGAAGCTAACATTGGATTCGGACATGCCTTGATGCCTTCTTACCTTGAAATGTGTCCTCGGAAGGCAGCATTTTTCAGTATTCGGACGTAGCCCAGTTTCATGAGGTACCTTCATACACAAACGCTGCCGTACAAGTCATTCTCTTATAAGACAGCGAGGCAGCAAGACCGCTACCTAGGTTTTCGGACGCAGCCACTGACTGTCTAACTGATTGACTCCATTTTGCTGACAATAGTTTAGTCCACTTAAATCAGGTGACATTTAAGTTCTTCACTTGCTACCTTGAAAACATTCAGTCTTGGAGAGAATTTGTCTCCAGATCAGTCTGATTGTTGGTAAAAAAAAATGTTGGTATCTGATTATTTGACTGTGATAAAAAATCTCATATACTTTAAAAGAAGAAGAAAGTTTATTGTGACAAAAGATTGAAACTGAAGATTCTTCTCTATTCAGTGTCTCCATCTAGTGGTTGTATTTAACACCCACACACACACACACACACACACACAAGGAAACGCACTCATAGCCTTACGTTTACACAGTAGCCTCGAATCTTATTACGCGTTTTAACTGAGTTTTTTTTCTTTGTTCCTTTTTATGTCTGCGCGTAAGACTATTTCTAAATAAGTATATTTTAATACGCAATGAAATTGTGACAAACGTGCACTTTGAACAAACATTTCAAGCTGTAAAATAGACCAAAGGTCAGAATTTTTTTTTTTAACGTGTCCTGCCACCTTACTATGAAACACAACGGATTGTCATCAGGTAAATATAAGAATATTTTTCAATTCTGTAAACTTTTAGCCTGTTTGTGTTTGTGTATTTCAGGAAATAGTTTTATCACGGTAGCTACGTGTTACACCAATTCTTTACTTTCACTTTCACTCTCTCTCCTTAGATTTTACAAGACACTACTTTTCTAACTCGAGTAGGTCTTTGATAAACACCCTATGTTAATCAACAACATCAAGATAAATATTTTGCAGTGTTTTAGAACGTGTCGTAAGCAAAATGGCAGAGGCTATACTTGGAGATCACGACCAGTACAGCTGCTCGATATGTTTGGACTTGCTGAACGATCCCGTGACAATTCCTTGTGGACACAGTTACTGTATGAGCTGTATCAATGAATGCTGGAATACAAAAGATCAGAAAGCGACCTATAAATGTCCACAGTGCAGACAAACCTACAAACCAAAGCCTCCGCTCAACAGAAATACAATACTTGCTGAAATAATGGAGAAACTGAGGGACACAAAGCTACAAGTGTCAGAGACTCAAAGTCTTGCTGGACCTGGAGAGATTGCATGTGATTTCTGCTCTGGAGAAGTGTTCAAAGCTGTCAAGTCTTGTCTGGAGTGTCGAGCCTCTTACTGTGAAACACACTTACGTCCACACTATAACGTTCCAGCCCTGAAGAAACACAAGCTGGTGAAAGCTACCGTCATGCCAATATGCTCCAAACATGACAAGCTCCTTGAGGTTTTCTGTAGAACAGACCAGATTTGTGTCTGCATGCACTGCTTAATGGATGACCATAAGGGTCATGACACAGTGCCGTCTACAGAAGAGCGCAATGAGAAACAGGTGAAGATGTCCATCATTTTTTCTTCAATAACTCACTTTCACAAATGTTTTCAGTGAGATTAAACAGACTGTGATTGATTTCCCTTAGATGAAACTCACAGACACTCAGACAAAAGTCAAGCAGACAATCCAGGCGAAAGAAAAAGAGCTGCAGAAGATGAAAATGGACATCACATCACATTCAGTAAGTTCTAGGGTAAAACAAATAACATTCACTTTTAAACCGAATGGTTTATCGGCTCACACAAGGGTTAATCACTGGGGTGATGGATCTTGCAATTGTAAATAACACTGAAGAGATAACATTTTGGTTTTGTTTTGGTTCTCATCAGGATTCTGCAAAGGATGCTGTGAAGAACAGTAAGAGAGTCTTCACTGAATTAGTCAAACTTATTGAGAAAAGAAGTGATGAAGTAATTGAAAAGATAAAAGCTCAAGAAAAGGCCGATCTGGATCAGGGTGCAAAACTACAAGATAAGCTGGAGGAGGAAATTACTCAGCTGAAGAAGAGGGAAGGAGTCCTAGATACACTTCTACAGACAGATGACAACATCCACTTTCTTCAGGTACAACCACCATACGCAATGTGATTATATATTAAGAGCCAGGCCAGCATTATAAGACATAAAGGACTGTTCAGACATTTGACATTTATAAAAGTGTGACTTTTGCCAGTTGTTTTGAAAGTTATATTAATTAATTTGAATATTTTCCCCCCACAGAATTATGAGTCTATGTCTTCTTCATCTGGATCTGATGAGTTCCCCAGTCTCTCATTTCAGCCGTGCTGCTCTTTTGAGGATATAAACAAACTTGTATGTGAACTTACTGGGAGACTGGAGACTACATGTATGCAGGAAATAAACAAAACAATTAATAAAGGTAAATGCATTCATTAATAAATTAATTTCATGACTAATTGTATTTATGAGTGATTAAATGGTTTCCTGTAATCTTTTTTTTAGTTTCAGATTTGTCAACAAAGAGGACTCCATTTGACATTGCAGTTGGAGACAGAGTCCGCGTGAAACCGTCTGTTGTTATTCCAACACAAAAATGGGGATCGGTTACTCACATTAGTATTGGTGTTGTCAAAAGTGAGAGTACTGACTGATATTGATCTGATCATTTATATTAGGCATGAAAATTCCTGCCGTTTGCACAATAAATGAAGTAACGAAAATATAAAGTGCAGTCTTACTGAATGACTATTACAGATTGAGAAAATGGAACATAGTTTATATTATTAATTTTTTGTTTTTACTTCTGCAGAAATTCAGGGTGAGTTTTTGACTGTAGATTTCCCCGAACAAAAAAACTGGACTGGTGTAGTTTCAGAAATGGAGCATGTGACCAGTGTTGGTTCAGGTAATCTGCTGTATTCATCACACAAAAGCATACAGAAGCATGTTGAACATTAAACTGTCAAACTGAATATTTCATTTTGCATATGAGCAGTTTGTAATATTTTGCTTGTTTCAGATTTGTTAACAAAGAACGCTTCAGTCGACATCAAGGTTGGAGACAGAGTCAGAGTAAAACCCTCCATAACTACCCCAAAACATAACTGGGGTAGAAACGTCACACATAAGAGTGTGGGTGTGGTAAAAGGCAAGAGCTATACATTTTTCCTTGCAAAAAACTCCTCTCTCAAGTACAAGTGTTACAATATGAACTTGTTCTGTTTAGACATTAAAGGTGATGACAGTCTGGTTGTTGACTTCCTTGGACATGCAAACTGGAAAGGAATTCTCTCTGAAATGGAGCGAGTAACTAATGATGATGAGATGGGTAAATAAATGTTTGAAAAATTGCAGCTCCAGCAGAAATATGAGTCCTAGCAGTAAAAATCTAGAGATTGGGTCTGAAGGATGAGGCACAAAGTGTTTAAAACAACCACATTTTATCTATGAGAGAATATGAGAGTTTTCCATCAAACACTCATCCCACACCTCCATGTGACATTTCAGGACCTTCAAGTGTAGACTCCAACATTAAGATTGGAGACAAAGTCCGTGTGAAGCCATCCATTGTTACTCCAACACACAAATGGGGAGCAGTCACTCACAAAAGCATCGGTGTTGTTAAAAGTAAGAGCACTAACTGGCATTAATTTCATCACTTATATTAGTCATGCAAATGTCTGAAAATGATGAATGGGGAAATAAGTTATTGTATAGGCTCACTGAAAAACAGAAAAAGCAGCATACTTTATTTTAATGATTTGTTGTACATTTGCAGAAATTCAGGGCGAGTCTTTGACTGTAGATTTCCCTGAGCAAAAAAACTGGACTGGTATAGTTTCAGAAATGGAGACTGTGGCCAATGCTAATTCAGGTAATTGACTGTATTTAAAGACATTATCATTCAAATAACTGCAAACTGTATTTATTTATTTAATTGTTGCTGCAGCTTAAATGTTGTGTTGTGCACTGAAAATGCCAACTGTAATATTTTACTTCTCTCAAATTTGTCAACTATTGGACCCTCTATTGCAGCCATGTTGATGTGATGTTGCTGTGCGGCATAGTCCCTGCTTGCATCTCAATGTGCATACTATCCACCCTAAATAGTATGTGACATCAGTAATATTCAGTACTATTTAGGGGTAATAATAATAATTATAATCCTTACATTTATGTAGCACTTTTCTGGGCACTCAAAGCGCTTTACATATTGAAGGGGGAATCTCCTCAACCACCACCAATGTGCAGCATCCACCTGGATGATGCGACGGCGGCCATATTGCGCCAGTACGCCCACCACACACCAGCTTATTGGTAGAGAGGAGACAGAGTGAGGAAGCCAATCAGTGTATAGGGATGATTAGGAGGCCATGATGGACAGAGGCCAGTGGGCAAGTTTGGCCAGGATGTCGGGGTTACACCCTTACTCTTTTTGAAGGACATCCTGGGATTTTTAATGACCACAGAGAGTCAGGACCTCGGTTTAACGTCTCATCCGAAGGACGGTGCTTTTTGTCAGTATAGTGTCCCCATCACTGTACTGGGGTGTTAGGACCCACACAGACCACAGGGTGAGCACCCCCTGCTGGCCTCACTAACACCTCTTCCAGCAGCAACCTAGTTTTTCCCAGGAGGTCTCCCATCCAGGTACTAACCAGGCTCAGCCCTGCTTAGCTTCAGTGGGCAACCAGTCTTGGGCTTCAGGGTGATATGGCTGCTGGGTAATAGTATAGTTAGGGTGAATAGTATGCACATTGGGATACAGGGTCTGTATTTATTTGCAGTCTTTTCAGTGTTCATTTGTCTGGTCACATTTACACATAGCAGTTGGTTATGCTTGCTTATATCTTGTCTATATTATTATATCTGATCTTCGTCTTCATCGTGTGTTCTTTGCAACTGCTGGTGACAGATGACCAGACCTAACAAGAAAATGGAGATCACCTCCATTAATGTTTCCCCATGGATGGGAAACTAACAACTTTTGAATGGAGGGACTGTATTTATTTTTTCCTGAACGGCAGAGCTATTGAGGAGTACATAGAGGAGTTTTCGAACACCTGCCATCAAGCTGCCTGTGTAATACACCCATGTTTAGTCACAAGGTAATGTTTGTTATGTCAATGATGTCTGCTTAATGGAGGGATATCGGTGTGGTCTGGATGAAGTCTCCGCTTCGCCATGCCCCGCAGTGATTGCTGCTAGACCCTGGAGACTTGCATCAATTTCGCACTGTGGATAGATGGATCCCCAATCACAGTGGGCGAAGCAGAGGATGACGGCAGCCTCGTCCAGCCACACCTCGACAATGTCTTGCAGCCAGACCTAGAGCTTAGCCCACAGCGCCAGATGGAGAGCATCCACCCACCGCGAGTGAGCCACCTGTGACGACAGCGCCAACCATTGCCCCGGAGCCAATGCACCAAAGTGAGTCTGACCAGGGGTGTGAGCCAGCAACCATTGTGGGAGTCTTGGTTAAGCTCAAGACTGAGGACTGTTTAATAGATTGGGACACGGAGGTAATGCTTCCCACCCTTCCCCATCCTGAATCATCTATATTATCATCATCTGTGCCTTCATCATCGCTGGTTCATCCCAGCTTAATGACTGTGAATTATTGTTTTCGATCCCACCTAGCCTCCCTCTCCCCCCTCCTCTACAAATCTCAGCTAGTCCTCCAGCCCAGCCCCGCCACAGCTGTATGCCTGCAGCCCTTTGCCTTCCTCTGTAATGCCTTGCAATATGGTCGTGTACTCTCCTGCTGCACCTAAGCAAGAGAATCCTTCATCTCCTCCTACAGCCTCTGACCCCTTCGGTCCTCCTCGACCCATCAAACTGTTGTGCTTCCTTGGCTCCTTCCACCCTCGGCTTCACCAGAGACCCTCAGCCTTGTGGCTCCACCAGGCTCCCTCGTCCCTCTGGCTCCACCTCAGTCAGCCGCCACCCTGCCTGTGCCACGGACTTATGAGCCTTCTGCTGTGCCTCTGCACCCCTTCGGTTCCAGAGGGCTCTGCCCTCCCTCTGGATCCATCTTGGTCCTCAAGCACACTGGCTCTGCCTAAGGCACTCAGGCTCCACCTTGAGTGTTCGTCGCCACACCCTCATCTTGGTCTCCAGAGCCAGCGGTGTTACTCAAGCCCATCAGCTCTGTCTCCGTCCTGGGATTCTCTGACATCATCTCCATCCCCGCCAGTCATCGCCCGGATGTCGACAATCACCTTTACAGCGTGGCTCCTCCCACCGTCAACTTCGCTGTGGGCTGCTGTCCAAACTGCGCTCTGGGTCTGCACCCTCTGGCCACTCTTGTCATCATCACCTTGGATGCTCCCATCATCTACTCCTCCGTGGGTTCTCTGCCTATCTGTTGGCCTGTTTTTGCCAGCCCTTCACCAACTCCTCAACCTCCTCCAAAGCCCCCACACTCACTCCCTCCCTCATCTGTTTGTTTTTTATTCTGGCACGAGGTCACGCCTTCTGGGAGGGGGTGTAATGTCACGAACATTCAGTTATTTTGATCTTAGTTTCATTTTCATGGACATTTAGTTTATTTTCAGTCACATGTGTCCCTTTGTTTAGTTTCCCACCACTTATTAGTTACTATAGAGTTTCATTAATCATCACAGGTGTTTGTCATTATTTCCCATTTGCTTTGTATTTAGTTGCTGTCTTTTCAGTGTTCATTTGTCTGGACATGTTTACATATAGCAGTTGCTTATCTTGTTTTGGTATCACCTTCTGAGTGGATTATTAAAGATGTTATATCTTCATCTTCATTGTGTGTTTCTTGCAACTGCTGGTGACAGTATCATTATCATGAAATACAGTTACTCATATTGTGATATAAGATTTTGATCATACCACCCACCCCTGTCACACATAAAAATGGTGGTGATAAAAGACAAGATCTGTTTTTTTCCCCACAAATAAATCTATTATTAAGCAATCCTCATTCAAGTGTATGCTTTACAATATTAACTTGTTCTCTGTTTAGACATCAAATGCGATAACAGTCTGATTGTTGACTTCCCTGAACATACAAATTGGAAAGAAATTTCATCTGAAATGGAGATAGTAACCAATGATGATGAGTTTGGTAATAATACACAGTATCATTATAGTGTGCACGACATTTAAGTTGCAGCTATTAAATCTCTCTTAGATCTTCACAACACTTTTTGCATTTCAGGATCTTCAGGTCTCGAGTCCAGTATTAAGATTGGAGACAAAGTCTGCGTGAAGCCGTCTGTTGTTACTCCAACACACAAATGGGGAGCAGTCACTCACAAAAGCATTGGTGTTGTTAAAAGTAGGAGCACATACTGTCTTGATTTAATCACTAATATTAGGAATGCGTATTCAAGACACTGTGATTGTTACTAAAATAAATGAAATGATGAAGGATTTATTTGTAGACTCACTGTGTATCACAGAGTGAAAATAAAGTACATGTATTTGAGGAATTTATGATTATTTTGATTGTTTCTTTTTAAATTCTGCAGAAATCCAGGGTGAGTCTTTGATTGTTGATTTCCCTGAGCATAAAAATTGGACTGGTATAGTTTCAGAAATGGAGCTTGCAACTGGCACTTGTACAGGTAATCTTCCTATGCATTTATTTATTTATAGGCATCTGATTATATTTGTAAGTGAATATGCTTTCTGTAATATTCTACTTGCATAGATTTGTCAACAAACATTTCAGTCGACATCAAGGTTGGAGACAGAGTCAGAGTGAAACCTTCCATAACTACACCAAAACATAACTGGGGCAGTGTCACACACCAGAGCATGGGTGTTGTAAAAGGCAAGATTTGTGTTATTTTCATAGAACAAACTTAATATATAAACTACTTCCATATTTTGAACATATCCACACATTTACATTTAGTATACATGGAGTTGCTCTTGGAAAAAATGTTTTGTAAGTAGGTTTGTCCTCTGATCTGGCTAGATATCACATTTGAAGATGTGATAGTGGATTTCCCAAATCACAAAGGCTGGAAAGGGATTCTTTCTGAGATGGAACGGATAGATGATTCAGGTCAGTTACCTTAAGATTTTTTTTTTCTGAACTAGTTCTGTTTGCGAACAACCTGCAACCAAAATCTTATGCCTTTCTGTTGTAATTATATCCAGAGGCTGATGTTTCAGGATCCTCATCATGATGATGTGACTGGACTTCCCTGATGACCTTTTGATTTTGTGAAGTTTTGATCACAGAAACTTGCTTTTTTTTTTTTTTTTGTAAGTTTGTAGTCATGTGTCTCTTTCAGACAATCCATTTTTGTTCACATCTGTCTTACAGCCCTTTTGAACTCAGGAGAATTATTTGATTAGTCTTGCATAAATATTCCTGTTAATTCGGGTGTTTTAAATTCAGTACCAAAACCAATCTTCTTCCCATTTTTTTTTTCTGTTCTTCACTTTGACTCATATGATTGCATATTTTAATGTAGTCTATGGCTGCTGTAGTTAGAAAGAATATATTTTATGTCCTTCTTAAAGGGATAGTTCAGCCAAAAATGAAAATTCTATCATCATTTACTCAGCCTCAAGTAGTTCCAAACTTGTATGAATTTCTTTGTTCTGCTGAACACAAAAGAAGATATTTCTTCCCCCCCAGGAAAAATAAATACTATGGTAGTCAATGGCGGATGTGAGATCTGTTTGGTTGGGTCCCTCTTATCCCTTTAAGGGGTGTATAAGGCAGACATTGATTGTAAATTATCAACTGAAGTTTATGTTTCAGCTCAGGGAATATGCACACAGAAATTTGTTCATTCATATTTACTTTAACTATAATTTTAACAAATTATTCATTAATTATACATTTAATAATAATAAGATTCCTGTCAAAATACCAGACACATATACAAATAGTGCTGCTATATTAGTATTTTTGTCTTTTGAGTGAACTTAATAAACTGTGCTCTTATATTCAACCTGTGGTTTCATACATACTGTATCTGTGCCCCTGTTTTTTCCCCTAGTTGAAATTGTGCCAAATAAACAATCATGGCAGAAGCTAATTGTTATTAGTCATAACTTAGTTGTGTTGACCAACAGTTTAGCTTGTGCATTTTGTTTCGCATGACAAAACTACATTTTCCATCAAAATGGGATATATAATATAATAAAATGTGGTTATTTACTCCAGTTCACTCAAAAGGCCCCATTATTCAACGGCGTGGTCCCAACCTCTGTGATGAGGGAGGATGTGCATGTCTTACACTCTGAGGTGACCAAGGCGCGTCAGGCTTGTACAGCCGTTACTTCCTCGTGCCCAAGAAGGATGGAGGTCTCAGACCCATCCTCGATCTCAGACATCTGAACCGGGCCCTAATAAAGCGCCCATTCAGAATGATTACTTTAAGTGTTATTTTAATATAATTGAGATTCTACCATAGTTTTTATTAATAATTTGAATTAGTTTTTCTTGCATTTTCAATGTAAATATATTATTAAATATATGTTTTGATATGTCTATAGATTTTTTAAATTAATTTTTATTTCAGTTTTAGTTATTGTAGTACTAAATTATTATTAAGTTATTGTAAACTAAATGAGTATTACCATTATTAACACTTAGGTGAATCAGGTGAGTTTGTGTGAGTGTCTGTTAATAAATGAGATAAATCTCCCCTATTTCCTGTTTTTATTCACACACAGAGGTTCATATCTTTATTATAGGGAGAGTGTGGATTGGTTTGCCTGACATTAAGTACAAGAGGGATCATGAAATGGGTAGATAATTCAACACTGAAACAAGAGTAAGTGATAAAACACTCACAGAAAACCACTGTGAATGTATTTTAAACATGAGGCTTCCTCAAACACCACAGCCAAAGTCATTACTTTTTTTTTGCACTTTCACTTTTGCTCTAGCTTCTGTAATAAGCTTCCACTGTTATTCAGGTTTTGGTATGAAGATGAGCTAAATAATGCAGGTGGAGATGAGGATTGTGTATGCCTGACCCAGAGTCGGAATGATCTCCAGAATGGAAAAGGGATTTGTGAGAAATAGGGTTCATGTTTTTAATTGTATTTTATGGAATCACTCTTATTGTGATCAGGTTTTTTTAAACGGTCTGCTAATGTAATTTTAATTAGTAACTGTTTAACGTCAATTTCATTTCACACTTTTATGTAACATACACAACCATACATGGAATTCATATAATAGAAAAATGTTAACTGTTAAAAAAAATAAAAATCATAATAAATAATAATGCAAGATGTCCCCTTGAAATATGTGAGATGTAAAGTTTATTTAAAAATTGTACAAAATAATACATTTAAAATAATTATTGTTGACAGTTGTGACGGGGGAGGAGAATGTATACGTGTGTCAGGTTTCTCGACTAAAGACTTACGCAGAGGATACACTTGTGACTCCTCAGTAAGCTTCCTCACTCCTCGTTCCTCGCCTCCTCGTGGTGCAATTAGAAAATTGAGATGTCCTACAAGATGGCTGAGGTCATAGGATGGAGGATGGAGGAGTGAAGAAACAAGGAAGGATATTGAGAAGCAGAAGCACCCAGGGCACTTGCTGCTATTTCCTGCATCATCAAAACAAAGGACCAGTTTGGTCTGTTTAAGGGTGTTTGAGTCCATTTGAGTGGTCACAGATTCCTCTTGTTGGCTTTTGAAACTGAATGTTGTTAAATGGTATTGAATGTTGTGGTAGAAAATTCTCTGTCCATCAGAACCCCGATAAGAACAGAAAAGAAAAGGGTATAAGAATGGCACCCTGGCCAGAGACAAACTGAGATGTCCTCCAGGCATCTTGGGTTTGTTGCATTGTACAGTAAAGTCTTTTTTTGAATTCTGGAACTCTGCCTCTTGAGCTTCATTTGTAAGGAAGAGATCATTTTTCTCCACAACATTACTAAGTAAAAGCAAATCTAAATTTCTTGATTAATTCACTTTTTTTACTCTTAAGTCACGTGTTTATAAATTCAGAAACTGTAGTTTAATTTCCCCTTTTTTATTCAGACACGTCTTTGGCCAAAGATGCTTATTTTTCAGAACAAATGTTAATCCTGCAAGGAAAAGAAATGTTCGGTATGATTAATTAAAAAAATGAAATGCACAAAAATAGGGTCTGCAGATAGTTTTTAACTTGCACTGAATGTCTTTATTCTTGTTGAAAGCCAGTGTGAAATGTAACCACTTCGGGTGAAGGTTTAACACTATCATCTGTGAAGATATAGCCTACTCAGAGCTCGAAGTGGGCCAAAGTGTTCCTCAGTCCACAGGGGCGCAATTCTTAAATTCTTAAAGTCATAAATGCTGTTTACATAATGTGATGCAGGAGTGATACAAGACAGTTTCCTATCCACTGTACAGTCCTATCCACTTTTCTGCATTTACCCCTCATCATTGTTTTCCTCCAGTAAAAACGGAATGTGAAGAAACTTTAGAAAATGTTATTTTACACACACATAAACATCTAAATTCCACCCACCACCACCACCACCAGCGGTGTGTTTTGGAACTTTATTTTCTCTACTTCAAGCACTGGACGTACTGCCAGACACAGCTAATAATGGATTTTGAAGACATTTATCAAAATGTTGAACTCAGAGATATTAAGGACAAATTTGGACCTCAAACACAGAATAAAAGTCAGGATGAAGGAAAAGATGAAAAGCGCAGTAAGCAGAAAATTACTTTCAACAAAAAATGGTGTCATTATGTTTGAGGAAATTGTTCGAGGAACTGTTACATACATGTTTCATTCTTTCTTTATACTGTAAAACTATCTACAGCATTATCTAAAACAAAAGTAGATTACCTAAAAAGATTGATTTGAAACTTAATTTCTAATAATATTAAGGATATTCACTGATATTTGTGTTTTTGTCCTGTTTTTTCAGAAGGAAGTAGATGTTTGGTGCTGATGACAGTGTGTCTCGGGCTCATTTGTGTTTTTCTGCTGGTCTTCATCATACTGCAGCACACCAACCACACAGCAGAGAGAGACCTCTTAAAAAGTTACAAGAACACAGTTGAAGAGTTCAATCAGACTATCAACAGCTTACAGGACAATTACACTGATCTAATGACTGAAAAAGACCAACTGCAGAACAACTTCACCTCTTTGACTCAAAAGAAACTAGAGCTGGAGCTTGAAGTTACATGAACAAGGTTTGGACAAATGGATGTATATGTTTATTTGCACTGTACGACACAACTGAGCTAAATTTGTTAACAAAATTTGAAGTTGGCTTGAGAAAGCCCGAAAGTGTTGACAATGAGTTTCTGCTCTCTTGAATGTTTCTCTGTGAGCGCAGTCTTCACGTGGTGTGTGAGCTACTGTCTTATGTGTGTTTGTGTGCCATAATGTATGTACGTTATGATGCAGTAGCGCATAAGAATGGCGATTGTCTTACCTGTACAATAAACTGTGTAAAACGTGCATTCACCCAATCAATATTGAGTATCAAGATGATACAAATATGTGGAGCGCTTTATGAGTTTATTTGACATTTATATGACATTTTGAACAGATGGAAAATGATAGTAAATGAGATGATTTATTATACTGGGACTCCCTCCCATCTTTAGCATGAATTAACATGTTTTAACACTGCTAGCATGAATTAGCACAACGCTAAAATGTTGTTAGCATGATAGATAGATAGATAGATAGATAGATAGATAGATAGATAGATAGATAGATAGATAGATAGATAGATAGATAGATAGATAGATAGATAGATAGATAGATAGATAGATAGATAGATTAAATCTATTAAGCTATTAAATCTTCTCTCAGACCTTTTTAAAACTATTTGCATTTCAGGATCTTCAGGTCTGGAGTCCAGAATAAGGATTGGAGACAAAGTCCGCGTGAAGACATCTGTTGTTACTCCAACACACAAATGGGGAGCAGTCACTCACAAAAGCATTGGTGTTGTTAAAAGTAGGAGTACTGGCTGTCTTAATCACTAATATTAGGCATGTATAAGACATTGTGATTTTTACTAAAATAAATGAAAGAACAAAAAAAGTAGACTCGCTGTGTATTACAGAGTGTGAATAAAGTACATGTGGAATTTATGATGATTTTAATCTTTTCTTTTTAAATTTTGCAGAAGTTCAGGGTGAGTCTTTGACTATTGATTTCCCTGAGCATAAAAACTGGAAAGGTATAATTTCAGAAATGGAGCTTGTGACCGGCACTTGTACAGGTAATCCTCCTATATGCATCTGAGTGTACTTGTAAGTAAACATGCTTTCTGTAATATTTTACTTATATCAGATTTGTCTACAAAAAAACATTTCAGTTGACATCCAGGTTGGAGACAGAGTCAGAGTGAAACCTTCCATAACTACCCCAAAATATGATTGGGGCAGGGCCACAAACAAGAGTGTGGGTGTGGTAAAAGGCAAGATCTGTGTATTATTCTCATAGACAGAACAAACTTGAGGAGATATAAACTACTTTCATATTTTAACATTCACAGTACATTCACATTTAGTATACGTGGAGTTGCTCTTGGATAAAATGTATTGTAAGTAGGCTTGTCCTCTGATTAGATATCAGTGTGATTGTGGATTTCCCAGAACACAAAGGCTGGAAAGGGATTCCCTCTAAAATGGAACTGACAGATGATTCAGGTCAGTTACATCAAGACATTTCTTTTTTTTTTTTTTTTTTTCAACCAACCTGCAACCAAAATCTTAAGCCTTTCTGTTATAATTGTCTATACAGGCTGACGTTTCAGGATCTTCATGATGATTTGACTGAACTTCCCTGATCGTTTGTGTGTAAGTTTGTAGTCATGTGTCTCTTTCAGATAATTCATTTTTGTTCACATCTAACACCCCCCACCCCCTTTTTTTTTTTTTTTTTTTTTTTACTGTTCTTCACTTTGACTCATGATTGCATATTTTAATAACCTTGATTAGCAACATGGGTGCTGTATTTAAAAAAATGAATATATTTTATATTTCTTTATTAAGAGGTAGGCTATATAACATTGATTGTAAATTATGAATTGAAATTTATGTTCCAGCTCAGGGAATGTGCACATACAGAATTTTGTTCATTCAGTTTTCATTCAGTTTTAACAAATTATTAATGAACTATGCATATAATAATAAAATACATTATAATTGATAATAATAATAATGAAAAATCCCTGTAAAAATACCATAAACAAATGGAAATAGTCCTGCTATATTAGTAGCCTATTTTTTCTTTTGAGTGAACTTAATAAACTGTGCTGATATATTCAACCTGTGCTCAAAACATGTTTTTTTTTTTCATACTATATATATATATATATATGTGTGTGTGTGTGTGGCCCAGTTGAGGATGTGCCAAATAAACAACGGAAGCGGATTGTTATTACTTAACATAAATTAGTCGTGTTGACCAACAGTTTAATTGGGGTGCATTTTGTCTTCAGCACCAAAACTACATTTCCCATCATGCTCTGTGGCTGCGTGACTCGCGCATTTACGCTCGTCATTTAGGTATTTTCGCCCTTTACTGCATTGCATAAACGCAAAAAAAAAAAAAAAAAAAATCTTGTTTGTTTGAAAAAGAGGAAATGTGTAACATGTAGATTAAATCCTTTGGAGTTTGTAAGTAGCCTACCATTTAAGAGGAGTTGTTCACAGTTAGGCTATAAAGAGCATATATTAATCGGTGTCTCCATCTAGTGGTGATACTGAAAAACATATAAGTTAAAAATTCAAAGATCTACCATTTTGACTTGAAGCACGCTCGTCTCTTTCTCTTATGAGAAAAATACAAATTATATATTTTATTATTATTATTATTTTATTTTTTTTTACGCTTACCATCTTACATAAAGCCTTACAACAGTATTATTGTTAACATAGCCTATTGGTGTAAAGAATATGACGAATCATTCCCTGCTTTCACTTTCATTCTCAAACTTTTACTTTCACTTCAGTTCACGGTTCTTTTCTGACACAAGTAGCTTTTGATAAAGACATGGCAGTGGCTATACTCGAAGATCACGACCAGTACAGCTGCTCGATATGTTTGGACTTGCTGAACGATCCCGTGACAATTCCTTGTGGACACAGTTACTGTATGAGCTGTATCAATGAATGCTGGAATACAAAAGATCAGAAAGCGACCTATAAATGTCCACAGTGCAGACAGACCTACAAACCAAAGCCTCCGCTCAACAGAAATACAATACTTGCTGAAATAATGGAGAAACTGAGGGACACAAAGCTACAAGTGTCAGAGACTCAAAGTCTTGCTGGACCTGGAGAGACTGCATGTGATTTCTGCTCTGGAGAAGTGTTCAAAGCTGTCAAGTCTTGTCTGGAGTGTCGAGCCTCTTACTGTGAAACACACTTACGTCCACACTATAACGTTCCAGCCCTGAAGAAACACAAGCTGGTGAAAGCTACCGTCATGCCAATATGCTCCAAACATGACAAGCTCCTTGAGGTTTTCTGTAGAACAGACCAGATTTGTGTCTGCATGCACTGCTTAATGGATGACCATAAGGGTCATGACACAGTGCCGTCTACAGAAGAGCGCAATGAGAAACAGGTGAAGATGTCCATCATTTTTTCTTCAATAACTCACTTTCACAAATGTTTTCAGTGAGATTAAACAGACTGTGATTGATTTCCCTTAGATGAAACTCACAGACACTCAGACAAAAGTCAAGCAGACAATCCAGGCGAAAGAAAAAGAGCTGCAGAAGATGAAAATGGACATCACATCACATTCAGTAAGTTCTAGGGTAAAACAAATAACATTCACTTTTAAACCGAATGGTTTATCGGCTCACACAAGGGTTAATCACTGGGGTGATGGATCTTGCAATTGTAAATAACACTGAAGAGATAACATTTTGGTTTTGTTTTGGTTCTCATCAGGATTCTGCAAAGGACGCTGTGAAGAACAGTAAGAGAGTCTTCACTGAATTAGTCAAACTTATTGAGAAAAGAAGTGATGAAGTAATTGAAAAGATAAAAGCTCAAGAAAAGGCCGATCTGGATCAGGGTGCAAAACTACAAGATAAGCTGGAGGAGGAAATTACTCAGCTGAAGAAGAGGGAAGGAGTCCTAGATACACTTCTACAGACAGATGACAACATCCACTTTCTTCAGGTACAACCACCATACGCAATGTGATTATATATTAAGAGTCTGAGTTATCATACATTATAGAGTGCAACCGGGTTCTGTTAATAAAAATCCCATTTGATTTTTAATGATAACTTTACAGACAGAGATACTGTGAGCTACTAATTGCTTCTGTTGAAGCCGCCAGTCACCATTATTTCAACTTATTTTTTAAATATTCATGTTCAACAGTGGTTTTCCTTGTGCAAAACTACATTACTCATGATTCTGCAGAGAAATCTCCACCAATCAGAGAATCGAAACAAACTTATTAGCATCCGCCCACTCCCATGAAGCACTGTGACTGATGTGACTGATGTCAATTCACCTTTATTCTCAAACTATTTAAATATTTGCATATATTTTAAACCTAAAATATGTTGTTTCTATAGCTATACACAAATATTTTAATCAATGGTTTTATATTTCTCCATCGTTTTGTATTTTTTCAATTATGTAATTCACAATGCTTCAAGGTACTGTAAATCTTTCTCTCATTAAAGCCGTTGACACGGTTTTGAATCTTTGACTGTTTGTCCAATTATCAAATACTTTTAGTAGGTAATTTTCTGATTTTCCTCATAGCTGCTTGGTTTGGTTCATGGCTTATAAGTTATAACTCTTTAAAGGATAAGTCCACTTTCAAATAAAATTTTCCTGATAATTTACTCACCCCCATGTCATCCAAGATGTTCATGTCTTTCTTTCTTCAGTCGAAAAGAAATTGAGGTTTTTGATGAAAATATTCCAGGATTATTTTCCTTATAGTGGACTTCAATGGCCTCCAAACGGTTGTAGGTCAAAATTACAGTTTCAGTGCAGCTTCATTCACCACGTTAATTCCGTAAGTTCAATAGGGAAGAACCTTATTCCTCGTCTGGTATCGTTTAAAGCCCTTTGAAGCTGCACTGAAACTAATTTTGACCTTCAACCGTTTGGAGACCATTGAAGTTCAGTATAAAGAGAATAATCCTGGAATGTTTTCATCAAAAACCTTTATTTCTTTTCAACAGATGAAAGAAAGACTTGAACATCTTGGATGACATGGGGGTGAGTAAATTATCAGGAAAATTTTATTTGAAAATGGACTAATCCTTCAACAAAGAATTTCATATGGGAAACCAAGGCTGCTGAAAAAGTGACTCTATATAGTCCATGCTTCATTTTGATTGGTCATTTGCAGCATTCATCAGTCAGATAGTTCCCAATATTCTCCGTTATCTATAGCAATGCTGTATAACTAAAACCGGTGTTACATTCATGTCTCTTGTATCACACCACAGATTCATGCTCTTATGTTTCATACAAACAAAACTGGCAATATCTAGCATCTCAGTAATTGATTGTGATGTGTGAAAGTTGCTAGATATAGATCTTTTCTACATGTTGCACTACTTTTAAGTTGTCCAGTCTATGACACATTAGAAAAACTAAACAAAATTTTTATTAATTAAACTATTAATGCATTTTTCTGCAGAATTATGAGTCTGTGTCCTCTTCTTCTGGCTCTAATGGGTTCCCCAGTCACTCTTTTAAGCCTTGCCGCTCTTATACGGATGTAAACAAACTTGTCTGTGAACTTAAAGAGCGACTGGAGACTGTTTTCAACCAGGAAATAAATGAAACATTTAAAAAAGGTAAAATCACTGAGGTTTACTTTCACTGGTCATATTTGTATTGTACCTATAATGTAATAGGCCTATAATACATTGTACCAGTTTCAGATCTGACAACAAAGAACAATCCAGTTTGCATTAAGGATGAAGACAGTGTCAAAGTGAAGTCTTCTGTTAAAACTCATGTGTCAGGTAAAGGTGTCACACATAAGAGTGTGGTTGTGTTAAAAGGCAATATCTGTATTATTCTCATGAACACAAATGGTACATTATTGTTCAAGGCATCACAAATGAATATGCGCAGCACACTCATTTACAAGTTCTTCTTTTAGATATTATGAGAGTTTGGTTGTCGACTTTTAACATTTCGAGCCAGTAAATGATGTTGATGAATGTGGTAAATATTCGGAGCAGGATTAGAGTTTTTGTCATAGCTATCCAGCAAACATCTAATTAGATAGAAGTACTTTTGCATGGAAACTCTTTGCGAAATGTGTCATTTACATACTCAAGGATGCTATACTGTTTTAACCCAGAGTGATCCATTATGAGTTTGAGATCGCCACATCAGTAAATGATAGCCTAGGAGATTATGTTCTGCTCATTTTATTTCAGGATCTCTGCCCTGCAATATTAAAATAGGAGACAAGGTCTGTGTGAAGCCATCTGTTGAAACTCCAAAATATCTATGGGGTTCAGTCAACCACAAAAGCATTGGCAGAGTTATAAGTAAGGGCATCATCTGCTGTCACTGATCTGACAGATTAATGCAGTTATTGTTAAGAACTTTCAGCTTAGTATAATTTATAATCACACATATATTAGGCATGTATTAAAATTGTTTTCTCTCTCTAGGTGTGCAGGGTGAGACTGTAACAGTAGATTTCCCTGAGCAGGAAGGTTGGATTGGTGAAGTTTCTGAAGTGGAGCTTGTAGTCAGTGCAGATTTAGGTATTATTGATTCATATACTATTTCAGTAATTCATCAGTGCTCATTGTGTGCCATTCCTTTCAGTTTACACTACTTTATGTACATGGTCGATTTAATAGTGGTTAATAAATTGTATTTTTGCACAATATAGATGAATGACAATATTTTCAAGAAATTACTAATTTGTGCAACATAGTCCATTGTTTTATTATGAAAATCAGTGGCATGATCTAATTAATTTGTATGGCACCACATGTCTAGTATAATTATATATTTTTTCTTTTTTTTTTTCTGTTTAATTTATAAGCATTTTTTCACACTTGAAATGTTGTACTTGTAGGTTTGCCTTGTGTAAATATAATAGCGTGAACTTTATTCCTAACTAGTTACACTGCTTCTTAGGGTCTGCCACTCCTAACTGCTTCAAGATAGGAAACAGAGTCCGAGTGAGATCTTCAGTGAAAGAACCAAAACATGGATGGGGATCAGTCACTCACAACAGCATCGGTGTCATTAAAAGTGAATACACTCAATAACCGTCAATGATTTTACTGAATTTTAATATACTGTGAGATACTTTAGTCTGAAATTACACAATTTATGCATCACATATACATCAAATCATTTTAGGGTTATTTATATCTTCTATTTTCTGCAGAAATTCAAGGAGAGTCTTTGACTGTGGATTTCCCTGAGCAGATGGATTGGACGGGTGTACTTTCAGAAATGGAGCTCATGAGCGGTGATGTTTCAGGTAATCTGCTGGATATTAATATGTTATTGAACAAAAACATGTGACCACTGCTACACTCTAAAAAATACTGGGTTAAAAACAACCCAAGTTGGGTTGAAAATGGATAAACCCAGCAATTGGGTTGTTTTAACCCAGCGGATGGGTTAAATGTTTGGCCAACGTGCTAGGCAGTTTTATTTAACCCAACTATTGTTTAAAAATTACTATATGGCTGGCTTAAAATGAACCCAAAATAGGTTGGAAATTAAAAATCAGACACATAATACTAGAGGCAACAACAATAACCAAAAGGTGAACATTTAACAAGCAATTTAATAAATGGAATTATTATTCATTAAACTTAAAAAATAAATGTTAATTTCCAACATATTTTGGGTTCATTTTCAGCAAGCAATACAGTAAAATTTTAAATAATAGTTGAGTTAAATAAAACCACTGGGTCCATTTTCAATCCAACTTTTTAACACAGCATTTTTTAGAGTATATGTTTAAATTCAGTTTTAGTTATTTTTAGTTAAACTAAATGAAAATGAGAAATGTTATCTTTTTAAGTTTTTTTTATATATATTTTATCATCATTTTGGTTGCATTTTATTTTACAAAACGTGCACATACATGTACTTACAGTGAAAGTACAGGGTAATATAAGGTAACTACATGTGTTAAGGCTAGGTTTAGTGGTAGGTTAAGGGTTATTACCTAGTTATTACCCAGTTATTGCAATTATTATAAGTACAAAGTATGTACATGGAGAACAGGACTGTAAAATAAAGTGTTACCATTATTTTTTATATTGTTAGTTTTAGTTCATTATAATAATCCTGATCCATTCCTCCATGTCTTTAACATTATTTCAAATATTTCTTTATAATTCAGAACTCTTCAGTTTAAGCCCTGGAGCGAGGGTCCATGTTAAACCCTCCATCAGCACTCCAGCACATGGCTGGGGAAGTGTCACCAAGCACAGCATCGGAGTAGTTGTAGGTAAGTGTTTTTAGCCAGTTAGATTGTGTTGAAGTACTACAGTATTTAAATCACAGCTAGCATTTTCTGCTTCATAAGAGTCAACAACGCTTTTTTGGAATGTAGACAATAGATAATGACCACATACAGAAATGTCAAAGTATAGCAGTAACAGTGTCTTTCTTCCCAATGTCTTAACAGCTATAGATGGCACCAAAGTGACTGTGAACTTCCCTGAGCAGTCTAATTGGACTGGCACTGTCTCAGAGATGGAGGCTGTACCTTAATGATGATACACAGCATCCAGGAGCAGTTAACATTTTTACTGTGCAAAGGGTGTAAAATATGTTGATGTTTATGAAAAATGAGGTTGATGTTAACAGGTGTAGAGTCTTATGCACAGGTTATTAATGCCCACTGGGACCCATTTGGATGGCCTGATCCTAACAGTCTAAACTTTATTTTACAGTGTCCTTGTTACATGCATGTTATTACATGCAACTAACCCTAAACCAAACCTTAATCCTAACATGTACTTAATTAATATTACTCAGTATTTAAATGTGTAATTACACTGTAACAAGGACACCTTAAAATAAAGTGTAACCAGACCTATTTTAAATGTTACATTTACATAATGATTGCATAGGCATATTTCCACTACCATAATATACTAAAATTTATGTGTTAACATATGCTAATATATATGTGTCTTTTTTATTTATTTACAATATATGCTAATATGTATGTATGTTTATGTTCATTTCTTGGGTTGACTTAGAATTGATATTTCTTTTGGAATGTTTTGTAAAGAATTGGAATATTTATGTCTTAAATAAATACAAATTCTGCATCCCAATTCGCATACTATCAGTCCAAAGTATTCATAATTAGAATTAGTGCATCCCAAATTGTAGTGTGTTGAAATGAGTATTCCAAAGATACCCAGATGGCCTACTTTTTCTTGTTAGAATCCGAAGTGCAGATCCGTGCACACTCTGTCTGCATCCGGAAACTTAAAAATACTGCCTTCTGAGGCTTGGGAGCTTCCAAGGTAGGAAGGCATCAAGGCATGTCTGAATCCAATGTTAGCTTCACTTCCTGTCTCATGAGATACCTTCATCTGGTCATATTTTAAAGGCAGCATAGATGTATCCTTTGCTGCCTCTGATATCCCACAATCCTGTGCGTTCCATTATGACAGTTGAGCTAGAAAAACAAAGTTGGTGGTCAGTTTGTGTGTAAATGTATATTTTTGACCAACTTTTTCCACTTCTGAAATCATTTCTAGTGAGAAAGTGAAATATCTAGCGAGAAACAACAAACAAGTCAGCTGCCTAAGTTTTCGGATGCAGCCTCTACTCTCGTTTCTACTCAGTGCTGTTTCTAATGCAGAGTGTCTAACCGTCTCCTCCTAATCGCGCTTTAAAATATAGCATTCAGTGTAGAATTCAGGTGGGTCCATTTTGTGGTCTGCGCCAACTCGATCATATGATCCGCTCTGTGCTATCATGTCTCTGGACCGCAGCAGACAGTGTGCAGACAATAATTTGTAACCAGACTTCTTTCACCCCAATGGAAAGCATATTAACACTGTCTGAATCATTCCCTATCCACTATATAGTGCATTATGTGCCATTCGCCATATAAAAAATACAGTGCGTACAGAATTATTAGGTTTTATATTATTAGGAGCCAAGCACCGAAGGTGCGTAGGCACCTATTGTATCCCTTGGCGTTATTATTCTGCTTCTTCCTCTCTGGAAGTCTATGGCAGCCCATAGAACCGTATGGTAAAAAATTGTGAAATTTGGCACACAGTTAGAGGATAGTCTAACCTTTGTCCATAATCTCCAACTCAATCCCTCTAGCGTCACCAGTTGTCCAAAGTTGCACTTATGTTTATGTTAATAACTTTTGAACTGTGAGGGTTAGAAACGAAATTTTTTTCCCCTCTGATTCCTTGGGTCAAGCCGAATCGAATGACGTCATTTTCCGTCATGAAAATTTTTCCACCATTTTGAATTTTCTGAAAAACCTACTTTTTCGAACTCCTCCTAGGCCGTTACTCTGATTTTCACGAAAATTGAACCAGATCATCTTCAGACCATGCCGACAAAAAGTTATGGAATTCAAGTCAATTCCTCAAAGCGTTTTCGAAAAACACGTGAGCAAATTTTACATAGCGCTTGCGAAAATGGACGTAAGGCTATATCTCCGCAACGCTTTATCGCATTCAGACCAAATTTGGTACATGATATCAAAAGCATGACCTGAGGCATCATGCAATGTTTCAGTGGAACGCCACCTACTGGTGCGGAGATATGAAAAATTACTGTTTGGCTGTCGGCCATTTTGAATTTTGTGCTAAAATGCTGTATTTTACGAACGCATTAGTGTATCGTTACGAAACTCGGTATGGGTTATCAGCACAATGCCCTGAAGGAGCCTGAACAAACAAATGCATTTGGTTTAATTTATTTATTTATTTTGATAAAACATTCAGAGAAATGCATTTCTTCATTAGGGTGTAACAGAAAAAAAAAAAAACATGTTTCTAGAATGGGCCTCTGAATCTGCCAAGGAAGAGGATGCTGTTAGTGGGGTTGTGCCTGATAAAGAAAATGAAGGGGTGATCAGCTATGAAATTGTGGGGATCTTGTTTAGAGGCACAGGAACCCAAAATGAATCCAGTGGCTGCTGCAGCCTCAGTGCCTTCCTCATTCACTTCAACAAAGGCCTTGTGAACCACAGCTGAAATGAGGAGGCCGTCCTGACTGCTCATGCCTGTCAGATCAGCCTTGGTTCCCTGGAACACAGAGCTCATACCCATCTCTTGCAGTATTTTTGATAGGGAGCACTCAACCTCCAGCTTGAACTTTGGCAAATGGACTCTGATATCCATCCGTCTGGTCATTTCTCTTTTGGTCCATTCAAGCAGCTTGTCAAGGGTCAACTCACTCTCCAGCTGTCAAATACACACATATACTAAAAAATTAACACACACAGCAACAAACTAGTCTATCTAGGATCCACACTATCCACCTTTTTCTGATCATGGCACTTTTGCTGACCTTCAGAAGAGGATCAGAGCCATCCTGAGTTTCGTTTGGAAGAAGGATCAACATGCTGACCTCCTGTTTATATGGTAACTCCAGCACCTGCAGTTCATACTCTGGGATGTATCTGAAGAGGAACATTTTCTTCTGGTACATCATTTCCACAGGCCGGCTCTCATTCTGATTGAAAGCAAATTTTATCAAATGAAGAAATACACAGCATGTACAAAATTAAAGGGGTCATGAACTGGATTTTTTAATTTATTATTATGTCATAACGAGGTGCACTTTTAATGTTGATGTGATGTTCACATCAATTTAGTCCTCTGATTTGAACGCTATATTTGAAGGGGAGTGTCTGCTGTGAAACTTCAGTGTAAACACCCACTGCTGTGATTGGCTGACATCTTTGCATATGAAATAAGTATTACATGTGGAAACCTCTCGAAAACTTCCAACATTTTTACTATTACAGCTATTTTACCATTATTGCATTATATTTATTTAGATCTGTGGTTCTCAAACCTGTCCTGGAGTACCACCAGCCCTGAACATTTTGTATGTCTCCCTATATCTGACACACCCATTTCTGGTCTTGCAGTTTCTACTAATGAGCTTATGAGTTGAATCAGGTGTGATAGATACAAAATGTGCAGGGTTGGTGGTCCCCAAGGACAGGTTTGAGAACCATTGATTTAGATCCATTCCCATTACATGGAAGGTTGCAGTGATGATCACTGAGCAGATGACAGACAGTCTGTTGATGAATGAGTGTGAATGCAGCGATCTCATCATTGCAACAATTTCACGCTCTCAAAATGCTTTCATCTTAACTAATAATGCAAACATGATGTAAATACAGTAAGAGATTCATTATGTAGTGTAAAATCATCACTATAATGGGAGTTTTGGCAAGTGTCCAGATAAACTCACACTGTGTTATCGACAGCTTCAGCCATTATAAAGAAAGCATTCTTTGAAGTAAAAATACTATGATTATTCATTATGAATTTAACTGTCATTACCGGTTTAAAAATGAAATACGTTACTTACAGTTTGCGGGATCCTTGCTGGTTCCAGAACTGCTGGTACAGCCTGATCTTCAAGCAAAAGTTTTTGGGCAAAGCCAGTATTGAATTGTTCTCAAAATAGTCGCTGGTAAAATGTACGGTACAAACATGCAAGTCAGCACTGACGTGACTTGGACGTTCATTAAAAATAAACAATCCATTTTTCTCTGACATATGTATCCTTCGGCAGCTTACGCAAAAATGTTTTCCCACAGCCAGGAACACCACAACATCTGCGTGGCATCGTAATCTTGTTATCACAGTCTTACCGTAAAAAATTACTTTAGATCCATTCGCTGCTTATCGGCTGATGTAAAAGTAGGCATTGTTGTCTTGCTCCAGAGGGAGTTGCATCTAAATGACACCAAATGATGCCACCTCGGATCCTTTTTAAAGCTTGATTATATAAATGCTTTTTTATTGATGACGAGGACGTTTTAAGTTATGGAACTTGCAGAATGTATTAATGATACAAAGACCTCTTATATGCCAAAAGATCAAGGAAAATTTGATTTCTTAGGTCATGACCCCTTCAAATTTTTATTTCATGTTAGTACATGTGTGGGTAAGCACTATCAATTTTAAAAGATTTTAAAAAGCTTGTGCTGTTCCTCCACCCTTGAAACAATATGTGAATTGTACCTGGTTTATTTTAAATGGCATTTCTTTAGTGTCTCTTGCTTTAAATATGTGCAGCCAGTTCCCTTTGAAGTAGATGGCATTAACTAGAACTAGACGGGTCATTCCAGTCACAGTTCCTGGCTTGAGAAGATCTTTGATTTTATCTGAAAACACAAGTTTATGTTTTCGACTTCACATCTTTGTGCGTGTGTGTTTTTCTTTTTTTAAAGATAAGATGTATACTAGCAATAAGTGATTCTTTTAAATGTAATTATATGGAACTGTTCTTCTCACTTTCAGTCTGCTCCTCCACCCATTTGTTAATGAGCTGTCGTGAGTCCTCAGATGCTCCAATGAAGTCCACAGCCTGAAGGTCAGCGTGGTATAGCTTCAGGGTGGAGTCCAAATACTCCTGCAGCACAAAATAAAGGCAGTGTCTCAAAGCACACTGAAAGCATCAAATGGCTCATTTCCACTGAGCGGTATGGTATGGTACGGTACAGTACAGTACGATTCGGGATGGTAAACCCTGATCCAGCTTGTGTTTCCACTGCCAACAGACAGTACCTTTACTTAATAGGCGTGGTGTATGCAAGAAAGTAGAGAACAACGCCATTCTCATGCGAAGAAAGCGACACCGTAAACAACAATGGAGGACCTTGTTCTTGCTTCTCTGCATGAACAATGACACATTGCTGCATGCTGACATTGTGTTGCAACAGTATTGTGTTTCAACTGTACAGGTGCATCTCAATAAATTAGAATATCATGAAAAAGGGTTTTTGTAATTTAATTCAAAAAGTAAAACTTAAATATATTCTAGATTAGACAAAGTAAAATATTTCCAGACTTTTTTGTTTTTAATTTGTTGATTACAGTTTGCTGCGCATCAAAATCAAAAAATCAGTATCACAAATTAGAATATTTAATTTCAAGTTCTATTAAATTACCATTCTCAGGGTATAAATACTGGGTTAGGCCAGTAATCCCAACAGCAGTAATGGGGAAGTCTGCTGACTTGACAGTTGTCCAGAAGACAACCATCAAGACCCTCTACAATGAGGGTAAGCCACAGAGGGTCATTGCTGAAAGAGCTGGCTGTTCACAGAGCGCTGTGCCAAAGCATATTCATAGAAAGTTGACTGGAACAA
The DNA here is from genome assembly GCF_024489055.1 of Chanodichthys erythropterus. NCBI lineage: Eukaryota > Metazoa > Chordata > Actinopteri > Cypriniformes > Xenocyprididae > Chanodichthys > Chanodichthys erythropterus. Next base: position 6,557,781 of record NC_090224.1, on the reverse strand, counting down.
AAAAAGTGTGGTAGAAAAAAGGTGTACAAGTGAAAGGAATGACCGCAGGCTTGAGAAGATTGTCAGGCGAAGCTGATTTAAGAACTTAGGAGAGCTTCAAAAGGAGTGGACTGAAGCTGGAGTCAGTGAATCAAGAGCCACCACACACAGATGTCTTCAGGAAATGGGCTACAACTGTCACATTCACCGTACCAAACTATTTCTGAACCAAAGACAGCGTCAGAAGCGTCTTACCTGGGCTAAGGAGAAAAAGAACTGGACTGTTGCTCAGTGGTCCAAAGTCCTCTTTTCAGATGAAAGTAAATTTTGCATTTCATTTGGAAATCAAGGTCCCAGAGTCTGGAGGAAGAGTGGAGAGGCACAGAAACCATGTTGCTTGAAGTCCAGTGTGAAGTTTCCACAGTCAGTGATGATTTGGGCAGCCATGTCCAGCAGATTTGTTTGTCCACTGGGTTTTCTGAAGTCCACAGTCAACACAGCCATCTACCAGGAAATTTGAGAGCACTTAATGCTTCCTTCTGCGAACAAGCTTTATGGAGATGCTGATTTAATTTTCCAGCAGGATTTGGCACCTGCCCACACTGACAAAGGTACCAAAAGCTGGTTCAATGACCATGGTGTTACTGTGCTTGATTGGCCAGCAAACTCACCTGACCTGAACCCCATAGAAAATCTATGGGGTATTGTCAAGAGGAAGATGAGAGACACCAGACCCAACAATGCAGATGACCTGAAGACCGCTATCAAAGCAACCTGGGCTTTCATTACACCTGAGCAGTGCCACAAACTGATTGCCTCCATGCCACTCCACATTGATGCAGTAATTCATGCAAAAGGAGGCCATGTATTGAGTGCATAGAAATGAACATACTTTTCAGAAGCCTGACATTTCTGTTTAAAATATCCTGCACCTGTATATTTAGTTTAGATTGATTTATATAGAGTCAGAAAACAGAATAAAAACAAAAAGACAAATTTACCCAACAATAAAAAAAACGTACAAATTACTCCAGTCTATAAGCCATTTTAAAAAGATAAGTCATAAGCAATACATTTAAAAAATGGCGCCATTTAAAAAAAAAATCATCATTCCTCTTGTAGCACACGCAAGTAAAAATTCTCTGTCAACCCATCAACAGCCTAGCTCCACCCTCCACCCTTTAGAAGGGTCCCAAAAAGTGGTATGATACGGTTTGATATTTCGGTACCATTCACAATTCCTGACAATTGAAATGGAAATAAAGTAATTGTGTACCATACCGCACTGCTCGGTGGAAACGAGCCAAAAGTGTCTCATTATTAAAGGCAAAATGGACTCACAGGTAAGAAGCTGAAGGTTTTCTCTCCATAGAGGCGGTTGGCCAGTTTGAGGATGTAGGAGGCTGATGGATTGTTGATTGATGAAGTGAGGGTCTCAAAATGAGCGTGAACATCAGAGACAGAACTGAAGGACAAAACCTGCAAAGAGAAATATAGATGAGTGCATCTCACAAAACCCCTCAAGAACATGTACATATTCCACTCCACCCGGAATAAAAAGAAAAACAAATGTATTTTGCATAAAGAAAATTAAGCCTATTTTTTACAACCATTAATATGTTTTTTGCCATTGAGATGTGTGACAATAGTATGAGTGTACAAACCCGATTCCAAAAAAGATGGGACACTGTACAAATTGTGAATAAAAAAGGAATGCAATAATTTACAAATCTCAAACTTATATTTTATTCACAATAAAATATAGATAACATATGAAATGTTGAAAGTGAGACATTTTGAAATGTCATGCCAAATATTGGCTCATTTTGGATTTCATGAGAGCTACACATTCCAAAAAAGTTGGGACAGGTAACAATAAGAGGCCGGAAAAGTTAAATGTACATATAAGGAACAGCCGGAGAACCAATTTGCAACTTATTAGGTGAAATGGCAACATGATTGGGAATAAAAAGAGCCTCTCAGAGTGGCAGTGTCTCTCAGAGGTCAAGATGGGCAGAGGATCACCAATTCCCCCAATGCTGCGGCGAAAAATAGTGGAGCAATATCAGAAAGGAGTTTCTCAGAGAAAAAAAATGCAAAGAGTTTGAAGTTATCATCATCTACAGTGCATAATATCATCCAAAGATTCAGAGAAACTGGAACAATCTCTGTGCGTAAGGGTCAAAGCCAAAAAAAAACATACTGGATGCCCGTGATCTTCGGGCCCTTAGACGGCACTGCATCACATACAGGAATGCTACTGTAATGGAAATCACAACATGGGCTCAGGAATACTTCCAGAAAACGTTGTCGGTGAAGGCAATCCACCGTGCCATTCGCCGCTAAAACTCTATAGGGCAAAAAAGAAGCCATATCTAAACATGCTTCTATCTAAACATATCTAAACAGGTGTTTTCTCTGGGCCAAGGCTCATTTAAAATGGACTGTGGCAAAGTGGAAAACTATTCTGTGGTCAGACGAATCAAAATTTGAAGTTCTTTTTGGAAAACTGGGATGCCATGTCATCCGGACTAAAGAGGACAAGGACAACCCAAGTTGTTATCAGCGCTCGGTTCAGAAGCTTGCATCTCTGATGGTATGGGGTTGCATGAGTGCGTGTGGCTTGGGCAGCTTACACATCTGGAAAGGCACCATCAATGCTGAAAGGTATATCCAAGTTCTAGAACAACATATGCTCCCATCCAGACGTTGTCACCTTCAGGGAGACCTTGCATTTTCCAACATGACAATGCCAGACCACATACTGCATCAATAACATCATGGCTGCCTAGAAGAAGGATCCAGGTACTGAAATGGCCAGCCTGCAGTCCAGATCTTTCACCCATACAAAACATTTGGCGCATCATAAAGAGGAAGCTGTGACAAAGACCACCTAAGACAGTTGAGCAACTAGAAGCCTGTATTAGACAAGAATGTAGACAACATTCCTTTTGATATGTCATCTATGTTGTATTCTGAATAAAACATTGAAATTTGAAACTTCCACATCATTGCATTCTGTTTTTATTCACAATTTGTACAGTGTCCCAACTTTTTTGGAATTGGGTTTGTATAATAATAATAATAATTACTATGATGTGAAAAAACAAGGAATATTATTTTGAATTGTATTTATACATATTGTTATAAATTATAATATATATAATTTCATATATAATTTAGATGAAAAAAGCATTGAATTAAATTGAATATTGAATTAATTTTGCATGTTTTGTCATGAGGAAACAACAAAACATGCAAAAGAAGAAAAAGTTTATTTCTTTATGCGCAATATTTATTTTTACTTTTGGTGTTAGGGTATTTAATATACAAGCTGGTTTATGCCACAGTTGAGTAAAAATATGATTCTTTAAGTCATAATAATGAGAAACTATCTCATTATAATGAGTTAATATGCTAGAATATTTGGGAGAAAAATCTCTTAATAATGAGAAACTTTCTCATAATAGTGACTTGGTATCTCGTAACAATGAGAAAGTTTCTTGTAATGCTGATTATTATTATTATTATTATTATTATACCTCATAATAATGAGAAACGTTCTGGTTAATAACGTCACCTTGGTTCTAGGTCTGTTTTATCTAAAACTCAATCCTTCACCCTGCTTATTGATAGCTGTCCAGTTGATATTTCCACTCAGGGGAAAAGTCTTGGTGTTATATTTGATGATTTGCTTTCTTTTGGTTCCCATATTAATAATACTACATGTACTGCATTTTTTTTTTTTTCATTTACGTAACACTGCTAGACTCCATCCATCACTTTCTCAGCATAGCACTTAAGTCCTTATTCATACTTTGGTTACATCACGGATTGATTATTGTAATTTTCTTTTATTCGGCCTTCCTGAAAAACTCCATCAATTACAGGTATTTCAGAAATCAGCTGCTAGGATTTTTACACATTCACATACCTCTGATCACATAACTCCAATTCTTTTCCAACTACATTGGCTTACAGTAGGTTATGATATCCATTACAAAATATTACTGCTCACCTATATGTTACGGGTGGCTGGTAGAGAGATGAGGCAGATACGGATTTCCACAATCATAGACACTTTACTTCAAACAAAAGCAAGGAACAACAGACAGATACCTTAACAAAACAGAGAACGGACAAAGAGTGAAGGGAGTGAGTGCCACATAAAGGGAGTGCTGATAATAGAGTCCAGGTGCAGGTGATCCGTGATGATGAGGAGCCGACGAGGGAAGTGAGTGCAGGTGACGAGACAGGAGGATCATGGGAATTAGAGTCCAGGGGAACGAGGGATCTGTAACACTATAAAGCTCTTCATAATTTGGCTCCTCTTTATGTCTCTGATCTTCTTCATTTGTATACTCCTTCACATTCTCTGAGATCATCTTCTGCAGAATTATTCACTCTTCTAAACTTCAAATTGAGTTCAATTTGTGGCTTTCAGCTGTGCAGCACTAAAATTAGGTAATTCTTTACCACTGCACATTCGCCAGTTGGATTCTATTTTTTTTTAAAGCTCAGATTAAAACTCATCTGTTTTGAATAGCTTTCAGTGACTTGATTGTTTGATTGTATGTTTGATCTGTATGTCTGTGTTTTTGCATAGCTTTATATTTTAGTGATTTACTTTTATGATAAACTTTTTGTGGCACCTAAAAAATGTATTATTATTATTATTAGGCTATTATTATTATAAAGCTTACAAAATGATCATCATAAACTAGCGAGACCCAGAATCTGCTCTAGGCTACCTAAATTTATGGCCAGGAGCCGCTACTCTATGATTTACAGAAACAGGTGTTCTCTCTTTACGTAATGCACTGTAATATAATCCTGTGCAGTCAGAAAATCTGAATGACTTCTTAAATTCGTCAGTTAGCTATAATGTATTTAAAAACAAAATGAGACTAAAATTAATAGCACTAATGGTAACGTGTCAGTTCTTTAAACCCATAGACATATAAAATAAAATATTTTATATGGCTGTGTTCATACCTTTGCCATTTCTTCAGCTGTGTCTCCTCGGGTTCCCAAGTAGACCATACTGAGCGCTGCGCTGATGCTCAGAGGAGAAAAGAACATGTTTCCCTCAGAGTTGCTCGCGCTCAGAGCCCGATAGAGATCCAGAGCGAAGAGACTGTTAGCTCGAGCGAGACCCTCCATGACTGATGACACTGCTGAAATACAAGCCAAAACATCAGCTGCAAGTAGGCTACCATAGTTTTGTGGAACTATCTTCCAACTCACTAATTAATGTGTTATTTTACATTTGTAAACGATGTCCCTTTGTCGTAATTCAGCTGTCCTCTTATTCGGTTCGGCAGCTCAACTGCGTTGTAGTAGGCAATGCCGGAGGTGTTAAAAACATTAACCAGGTATTCTAAAAGATGTGGTTAACCTCTAAAGTGTTCAGTAAGAATGTGTATTGCACTGCGCTGAGTCGGTTTGAGTGTGGAGGAAATCCCACCCAGTGTTGCCAGATTAGGTGGAAGATTTTCAGCCCAAAAGTTTACCAAAACCCGCCCACTCCAACAAAAAAACGCCCAAAACTTTAATGTGTAAATAATGTGATAGTATTTTATTGCCATGTCAATCAAGGTTGATATGGACCATTATTAACTCACAAAATAATGATGACAAAATAATATAAAAATAGAAATTTCTCAGAAAACAGATCAAATTAGGGCAAGACAACTATGTCAAAATGCAATCAAGAAATTAACTGATACCCTCAGAAAAACACATGCATCATTTTTCAATTTCATTTTCAATGTCAGTCAGACTAAGCCAATTTAAATGCAAAAAGTGCCCAATATAAGTGATCAGAATAAGCAACGTCATAATGTTGTAAAATAAAATCGGTACTGGTGGGTTTCCGCGGGAAATTCGAGCATGCAGCCATTCGTCTTTGCGCCATTACGTCACAGCTGTAAACAGAAAGGAAGGTGTCCCAGCAGACAAGTTCGTTTGCCCATATAATCTTTAGGGTATTAGGTTAGCTAATTTGGCTTGCTGTCCACTGAGGAGGGGCTCGATGAAGCAGCTTCAACTCGAGCTCTGATATCTTGACTGAGCAATTACAATCCGGTTGTTAAGTCTGACGTCACGCGGCAGCGCTTCCGGGTCCTAATGCTCTATCTCATACCACAAGAAAACAACAAATGGTGCTAATATACATACACGATGTGGTGTAATACTACAAAAAAATATATAATTACAACCTTTATCTCCATATCAAAATTCCAGATGGCCAGACAATGATTCATCTTTTATAAATCATTAAAATATTAATATATGTGACGCTGTGAGCACGGAGACTGTTGTGTAGACTGTAAGTATTTAAAATGTTTAACTTTTTAAAATGATTGATGTTTAATATGAATAAATAGCGCTCATAAATGGCCGTCGATGGCATTCTCAAGTGAAACGAGTCGAGGCTTGGACCCGGAAACGGCGTTCTTTACGTCACGACTTAACAAGTGGATAGGGTCCTTGCACCACCGGTGTTCGGGCCCTAATTAAACGAGGGCGGATTAGAACTCAGAACCTCTGACACGCTGAACAAAAGTTCTACTCCTAGTCCATCAGGACAATCTAATAAATGCGGATCCATGTATTTATTGGCTAATGTAAATATCCTCGAGACTAAGGACTAAACTATTATATTAAACATGAGGTCTATGTCAATAAATTTTAACTACGCAGTTCAAGAGGCTAAAAGCTTTTCCTAAAATCTAAAGCTGAATCGATCATCGTTGATTCAGTCCAGATGCTACAGCAGAGCTGATGCTCATCAAGTGCGGGTCGACACAGGCGCAACTTGTTACATGCAATATACAGATTGCATCTTCCTCTGGCATTTCAAAGAAATTGAAATTTTCTCCCTTCTACCACACGCTCTCTGTTCTCTGCGGTGTCTCCTCCTAGCAGCAACAATTGCAGCCATGTCGCAAGATGGGTTAAGACCATGCTTTTTTGGGGTGTTAAATAATGCTGCAAATACCAGTAAATTGACGAGTGCGAACATTAGTAAATCATGTTGTGTGATTCATTTAAATGCTCTCCTCCCATACATTTTGTGTCTGAAAGGGAATCTCCTACAAATGCCGGTCAGTCGCAAAAACAACTCAGTCCACGCCTTTTCAGCACTAATTTTGCCCTGCATGTCTTTAGTAAATCCAAAAGAGGGTTTGCGCTGGCGCAAGCTAGTAAATCTGGCCCTAAGTGTTCTATTTGCATCAGATGTTTAGTCACGAATTTTACTTTTTTTCTTTCTCCAATTTTCCTTTCCATTTCTTCATTTTCTGTTTTTATTCAGACATTTCACCTGTTCACCATGAAATCTGTTTAATAGTTTCCTCATGCATGGCTTCCATTCTCTGCATAAATCTCATTAACATAGAGTCACTCACAGCAGGACTGTCTGAACTCAGTTTGCTTTTTCTTTGGTAGGATTCGGTTCAGGCGTATCAGAAAAAGATGTATCAAGTTACTAAACAAGACTATCCAGCAACTGCTTCCATTTCAACATCCAGCATTCTCTTTGCGTGACTGTGCATAGCAAGAAGAGTTTCTTCTTCCATATTCATGAGTCAGCACAGCAAATTGTAGCAAAAGCATGTGATGTATAATGTATGTCTGCAGAATTTAACACAAAGGGGGAAAAATGCTATTTAACTCATTGACCAGAGAACTCTTTCAAATTAGTTCCGAACATTAACTTTAACTTTAAAAGAAAAACGGGATTTGTGTGAAATTTTCAAGAGCTTCAGCACAATCGTCTTCATACGACGCCATCTTGGCAGCCTCCCTGAAATGTATGTAATATCTAATTAATGTATCTTACACTGCAAAGTTTTCCTTGACATCTCATTATTTCTATGCACATTCCTAGACATAATGAATGATGGGATATGTTTAACCTCTAATACTGCTTTGGGGCTAGTGTTGATTTAGTGCGTTTCAGCTGCGTTATCTATTCTTTAGCAAACCGAAACATCTGCCTGCCTCGTGACATTTTGCTTAATTTTCATTTACTTTTTTGTCCGTTAGCAAATCTGCACAAAAAAAATATTGTGATAGTCTTAAAAGAAATTATCAAAAATGAAATTTATTACATTGTGTTCCATAATTTTTCCATAAAAGTGTTGTTTTTTTAAATGTATGTTTCAAGTAAATCCATTATCTTTGTGATGTTGTGTTTCCTCTTACATACAGAAAACATAAAATGTGAATTACATAATAATAATGTTTTTTATTGTTTTTATTGTGGTGTTAGACTGAAAAACATCACAGATTTAAGATGGCCCTCTGAATCTGCCAAAGAAGAGGATGCTGTTGGTGGGGTTGTGCCTAATACCAAAAAATGTGTTAGGACACATTTCCAGAGTGTTTACATTTTTCTGGAATATAAAGTAAGTGTGTTAAATATTTGAATACAAAAATAACGGATATGACTTTACTTTTAGATTCACATTTTACTGTACATTAAACTGTGTTAGAGTCTTCGGGAAGAACACAGTCCGAAACGTGGAATCATAAAGAGCAAAGCTTACATTTTCTAAACCAAGAACACAGCCAAACCAAGTTAAAAAAGGGGAAAAAGATCACAAACTCAAACGTACAACTAGACGGCACACAAGTCAAATCTAACAAGACATGTGGAAAACAACACATTAGAAAAACAAAACGCAACAAAATGTGTTCTGTGTATATGAAGTGTTTCATATGGAGTCTCAAACATTGTCATTTTACAGTGATGCTTCAGGCTGAAGAGACGGTTGCCTGCAGACACTGGATATTTAGTTTAAAAATAGTGTGGAATGGAGTGCATGAGTGAGTAATAGAAAGACAATGAGAGAATTTAGTTGAGAATCAGATGAAATGCTGTTATAGAAAGTCCTGATTGATTAGTGTAATGCATTAGGTTCAATCCCAGCTAACATGGAACGTTCCCATGACTTCAATAATGTTCTTTAAGTTATGTAAATTTTAGGACAAAACGTTCTTAAAACAAACCGTTGAATGATATTTTGAATGTTTAAAAAAGGTTTCAGAATTAATGTTTTCATAACTTAATGGGAATGTTAGCAAACCATTCTAAAAACATATTTTTAGCGGAGATGAATTCAGTGTATTAATCCTGCTTGCCTGTATATTTTATATACAACTTGCATTCATTATTTGTTCCTTATGCATGTGTCTTGTGACTTCATGTTCTCTTCAATTCTCTTTAATGATCAAACATATAAAAAAATGTTAGATGAACTTCCAACTAAACCGTTCCAAAATACATTTAGCAAATATTAATAGCATCATAAAGACGTTCCAAGAATGTTGTTCTACGAACGTTTTCTCTCAGCGTTATGAGTGTTCATCAAGTAAAAATAAGGATGTTCGATGAACATTGCTCTCATGTTTTCTCTCTACATTCCAAGAACATCAGTCAATTAAAAATAACATCATAAAGACGTTACAAGAACTTTGTTCTGAGAACGTTTTCACTCAACATTATGAGAACATCAGTCAAATAACACCATAAGGACATTCTAACAATGTTGTTCTAAGAAGGTTTCCTCTCAACGTTACGAGAATGTATTTTAACTATAAAAACATTATAAGACTGTTACAGAAACATTATTTCAGGAACAGTTTTTTCTAACATTAACATAACGTTAATGAAAGTTATGGGAACGTTCCCTGTTAGCTGGGTAGACGCTGATGTGTTCATGCAAAGAACATTGTCATTTCTATATGCAGTTAATATGTAACTGCAGTGGCTAGTATCTACCAAATACCGCTACCATGAAGTTAGTAGCTTATACAGTAGTAGCGCCAGTAGGTACTAACTAAACTCATTTAAACTGAATGACAATAGGATATTCTGAAAGAGAGCACTGTTTGCGTTGGAAATAGTATTGAAATGGCCACATACAAAAAAATAATAAACTGTGATGACAGGAAAGCATAATTTATTTGATAAAACATTCAGAGAAAATATTCATTTCTTTATTTGGGTGTAACAGAGAAAAAATACACTACATTTCTACCAGAAAGACTCGGGAGGCAAGATAACGTAACACTGATATTTATTACCAAACAGCAAGCAGAATATATAAGGTTAATGATCTTTGGTGTAGGCCCCGTCCGTAGCTCACGTCCTGAGGGTTGCAGACTTTGCGTTTCCTGCTTGAAGCGTGAAAGTTTGTGTCAGCATCTGCGAACTCAGACAAGTGTAAGTACCAATCTTTTATACTCCAAGTGTTAGATAATGATTGGTTAGATCTGAAGTAATAAGTGACGTAACATTTGAGTCTTCCTGGCAGAACTTGCACTAGAGCTTCATTTCTAGGATGGGCCTCTGAATCTACCCAGGAAAAGAATGCTGTTAGTGGGGTTGTGCCTGATGAAAAACACGAAGGGGTGATCGGCTAAGAAACTCGGGGTTTCTCGCTGACGGGCACATCCACACATAACGATTTTAGTGGCTGCAGCAGCCTCAGTGCCTTCCTCATTCACTTCAACAAAGGCCTTGTGAACCACAGCTGAAATGAAGAGGCCGTCCTGACTGCTCATGCCTGTCAGATCAGCCTTTGTTTCCTGGAACACAGAGCTCATACCCATCTCTTGCAGTATTTTTGATAGGGAGCACTCAACCTCAAGTTTGAACTTTGGGAAATGGACTCTGATATTCATCCATGTGGTCATTTCATCTGTATTGGTCCAGTCAAGCAGCTTGTCAAGGGTCAACTCACTCTCCAGCTGTCAAATACACACATATACTGAAAATTAACACACACAGCAACAAACTAGTCTACAGGATCCACACTATCCACCTTTTTCTGATCATGGCACTTTTGCTGACCTTCAGAAGAGGATCAGAGCCATCCTGAGTTTCGTTTGGAAGAAGGATCAACATGCTGAGCTCCTCCTCTTCATATGGTAACTCCAGCACCTGCAGTTTATACTCTGGGATGCATCTGAAAGGGAATTTTTCCTTCTGATACATCATTTCCACAGGCCGGCTCTCATTCTGATTGAAGACAAATGTTATCAAATGAAGAAATAGACAGCATATAAAAAATTAAGTTATTTTTATCTTAGTGCATGCGTAGGTAAGTACAAGTAAAAGATTGAAACAAAATGTGAATTGTACCTGGTTTACTTTAAATGGCATTTCTTTAGTGTCTCTTGCTTTAAATGGATCCATCCAATTCCCTTTGAAGTAGATGGCATTAACCAGAACTAGACGGGTCATTCCAGTCACCATTCCTGGCTTGAGAAGATTTTGGATTTTGTCTGAAAACACAAGTTTATGTTTTTTCACATCTTTGTCTTTTTTATTCTTTTAAAGATAAAGCATGTATACTAGCAACAAGTGTAAACTGATTTTTTAAATGTAATTCTTTTTTATCTTAAGTAGAATTATATGGAACTGTTCTTCTCACTTTCAGTCTGCTCCTCCACCCATTTGTTAATGAGCTGTCGTGAGTCCTCAGATGCTCCAATGAAGTCCACAGCCTGAAGGTCAGCGTGGTATAGCTTCAGGGTGGAGTCCAAATACTCCTGCAGCACAAAATAAAGGCAGTGTCTCAAAGCACACAGGGAACATCAAAATGTCTCATTATTAAAGGCAGAATAGACTCACACGTAAAAAGCTGAAGGTTTTCTCTCCGTAGAGGCGGTTGGCCAGTCTGAGGATGTAGGAGGCTGATGGACTGTTGATTGACGAGGTGAGGCTCTCAAAATGAGCGTGAACATCAGAGACAGAACTGAAGGACAAAACCTGCACAGAGCAAGACAGATGAGTGAATCTCACAAAACCCCTCAAGAACATGTACGTTACACTTCACCCCAAATGTAAAAAAAAAAAAACACACACAAAAACGTATTTTGCATAATGAAAATGAAGCCTATTATTACAACCATTAATATGTTTTGGCATTATGATGTATGACAATAATATGAGTGTATACCCATAGGAAAAATTTATTGCTCAGTAGTTGCTTTTCTTACAGGGTTAGTTAACCCAAAAATGAAAATTCTGTCATTAATTACTCACCCTCATGTCGTTCCACACCTGTAAGTCCTTCGTTCATCTTCAGAACACACATTGAGATATTTTTGATGAAATCTGATGGCTCAGTGAGACCCCGAATGCCAGCAAGACAATTAACATTTTCAGTGCCCAGAAAAGTACTAAAGACATATTTAAAACAGTTCATGTGACTACAGTGGTTTAACCTTAATGTTATGAAGCAACGAGAATACGTTTTGTGCGCCAAAAAAAACAAAATATCAACTTTTCAACAATATGTAGTGATGCCGATTTCGAAACACCGCTTCATGAAGCTCCGAACTTTATGAATCTTTTATTTTGAATCAGTGGTATCCTTAGGAGAAATAAGAGTAGACAGAAATGACAAATGACACATGAGAAATATCTGAGAGAAGAGTCAAAACTGAGACCGTGGTGGAAGAAACTTAGAACATCTCTTTTTTGTCTTGCTGCAGTCTCTTTCAAGACTTTCTAAGTTTGTGAGACTTAGTTGTGATTCTAGCATTTTTCATTTAAAAAATATATTTAGTTACCACTTGTATAATACTATTGATTTAAGTGTACTATAAGTGGTATCTAAATACATTTTTTAAATACAGAGATAGTATATTAAAAGCACATTTCATATTTCATGGTGTCTCAAAATAGCACGGTTGATTTTACTTAGATGTTCTTAAGATTATGTGATGGAATTTTTTAATTAATCAGAACTAATATTTCATTTACCTTGCAGGAATAACATTTATATGATTTTGAAAACTAAAAGTCTCAAACCTTGGGCTTAAGTCAATGTGTGTCTGAATCATGTCCAAACATAAGAAAAGAGGAAATGAAACTTAGACAACCATCTAAATATAATAGCCCGATGACACTGAGTAACAAACGAACTAATAAACACATGACTTGGGCAGATCTAGCTTTACAACAGAAGGGTTTGACATATGAAGAACTAATCATAGCTCCTATCCCATATGAACTGTTGTATTCTTCTTGCTGGTGGGATTCTCTGAGATTGATATGAGGTCCTCCGGCCGTGAATAAAGCATATTCTAAGGCATAGTCTGGAGTCTGTCTGGTTATTGCTGTGCAGCAAGTTAGAGAACACTAGAGACCTTATTCCCAAGTGATACTGTTCAAAAGGGTCAAGACGTTGACCGACTCAAAGCCAGTTGCCGACTAGTAGACGCAGTGCAAGAGTATAAATGTTTTTGAGTGTTGCCAGTAGACGCTCGAGTGTTGACTAGGAGATGACCCAAGTAAACTTAAGACAATCTACCACTATTATCTTAAAGGTGCCATTGAACGTTTTTTTAAAAGATGTAATATAAGTCTAAGGTGTCCCCTGAATGTGTCTGTAAAGTTTCAGCTCAAAATACCCCATAGATTTTTTTTTAATTAATTTTTTTAACTGCCTATTTTGGGGCATCATTAACTATGCACTGATTCATGCTGCTGGCCCTTTAATTGCTTGCGCTCTCCGCCCCCCCCAGAGCTCTCAACTCTATCGTTGCATAAACAAAGTTTACACAGCTAATATAACCCTGAATTGGATCTTTACAAGATGTTCGTCATGCATACTGCATGCATGGATCGGATCATGTGAGTATAGTATTTATTTAGATGTTTACATTTGATTCTGAATGAGTTTGATAGTGCTCCGTGGCTAACGGCTAATGCTACACTGTTGGAGAGATTTATAAAGAATGAAGTTGTGTTTATGAATTATACAGACTGCAAGTGTTTAAAAATGAAAATAGCGACGGCTCTTGTCTCCGTGAATACAGTAATAAACGATGGTAACTTTAACCACATTTAACAGTAGCAACATGCTAACGAAACATTTAGAAAGACGATTTATAAATATCATGATATCATGGATCATGTCAGTTATTATTGCTCCATCTGCCATTTTTCGCTATTGTCCTTGCTTGCTTACCTAGTCTGATGATTCAGCTGTGCACAATCAGACGTTAATACTGGCTGCCCTTGTGTAATGCCTTTCATAATGTTGGGAACATGGGCTGGCATATGCAAATATTGGGGGCGTACACCCTGACTGTTACGTAACAGTCGGTTATCTGTTCTTCTGAGGTCTTTTAAACAACTGAGATTTATATAAGAAAGAGGAAACAATGAAGTTTGAGACTCACTGTATGTCATTTCCATGTACTGAACTCTTGTTATTCAACTATGCCGAGGTAAATTCAATTTTCAATTCGATGGCACCTTTAAGAAGCACTACAGAAGAATATTTAGTATATTAAGTACAAAATTGGTGAGCGAAAATGGGGCACTTTAAGTAGATTATAGCTTTTTCCTTTTTTCACCTTGGTAGTGTGTGATGTTGTTGAGATCACTTCTAAAACTTTAAAAGAAACCATTGTGAGAATTTTAGAGTTTTTGTCTCAGGAGAAGCAGGAGACTCAAGCAAAAGTCTCCATTGATGTTAAAGTAACATCAGGGGCCGTATTCACAAAACATTTTATCTTACCACTAAGAGTTCTCCTAAATAGCAGTAAAAGTTCTTAGCTAAGAGTTTTCTCTTAAAACCTGTTCACAAACCTGCTGAGACCAACTTGAAGTCTTAAGCTAAGAGTAAGGGCGGGGTTGACCTCGTTGCTATGGAGTAAACACACAGTGATTGGCTGATGGGGAGGAGTCAGTGATTTAATCACAGAAATATTGTAGAATGAAGTGTCATGTTTCCATATTAAAATAAAGGTTTAAAAATACAAATGTTGCCCTATTCAAAATAAAATGTTGCCATATTGTTGCCATAAAGGTTTTAAAATATAGGCTAAGTGTCACTAATTAAACTAGTATATACAGTTAAAAAAAAAAAATAATAATATATATATATATATATATATATATATATATATGTGTGTGTGTGTGTGTGTTTTTTTTTACTCTATTCGATCATTTGTAAGTGTGAACTAATGAAAACCACTGGCACAGGTAATCAGACAATCTTTATTTATTTGTTAAAGATTTTTTTTGGCGTCTCATCGTAGATTCAAATCTATAAATCAAAATGTATTGCATTTAGGAAGAAAAGGTTCAGCACCCAAGGCTCTGTCGCTATTGCCTCAATGGTGTTCAGTGTCTTTGGGTTTATTAGGACTGTTTGTGATTTGGTCTTACCCACGTAGAAGGCAACGTTCTCAGGACCTTACGGAATGTTCCCTAAAAGTTCTCAAAAGGGGATAAAATTTCTGAACCTTTACAGAACATTCGGGACGTTCCTAAAACGTCCTCTTTTGGTAATGAAAGTGCTGCGGTTCCTTATATGACTTTAGGGGGACATTCCATTTTGGTTATTTTATGGTCAAAAAAAGAACGTTACAATGAGGATATTTGGGACATTAACAGAACATTGCCACATGGTCCTCTGCTAGTCATTTAATAACGTTCCCGATATGAGTTTAGGGGGACGTTCTATTTTGGTTATTTTATGGTCATGCAAGAACGTTACAAAGAGGACATTTGGGAAGTTATCAGAACGTCCTATAGTAATAGTACCCTCAACATTCCCAGAACGTCCTGAATGTTCCCTGAAGGTCCACCAAATAACGTTCCCCAAACCTTAAAAGAACTCCACATCGTGACCATCTCAGAACGTTCTGGGAACGTTACTAGGTGACAGGTTGTCCTGCTAAAAATGTTACGATCCCAGAACATTCTCAGAACGTCCACTGGTATTAAGAACATTGTCTAGTAACGTTCCCAGAATGTTTAGAGACGGTCATGATGTGGAGATCTTTTAAGGTTTGGGGAACGTTATTTGGTGGATCTTCGGGGAATGTTATTTGGTGGATCTTCAGGGAACATTCAGGACGTTCTGGGAATGTTTAGGGGACTATCACTATAGGACATTCTGATAACTTCCCAAACGTCCTCTTTGTAATGTTCTTATGTGACCATAAAATAAACCAAATTGGAACGTCCCCCTAAAATCATGTAATGAACCTTGAACTGCAGCTCTTTCATAACCAAAAGAGGACGTTTTATGTCCCAAATGTTCTGTAAAATTTCAGAATTTTCGTCACTTTTAGACAAAGTTGCACAAGAACTTTGCCTTCTGTGTGGGTGTTTTATAGAAAATAATAAAGTTTGAAGTCACCGTTATAGAGGAGAGCGTTTGCTTTAGATGGGCTCTTGATTTTTGCTATTTAACTATTAGATTTTTTTTGGCTGCTTTAACTGTGTTTTCAAAACACGTTTTTTATAGCAAATTATGCAGGAGAAAGTCTGATCAGATGAATTTGGTTGTTTAGTGCTGATGATTCACTGGTCTTCTCCAGAGTCTAAACTATGAGTGTGTTAAATGTCAGTTTTGCATCAACTTTTTTCCCCTCCTTTTTTTTATAAAAATATTTTATACAGAGTTTTGAGCGGTGTCTTTTAGACTCACACAGACACCATGAATCAGCGTATGATCCTCAACAATGGTGACACTAAAAAAAATCTTTTTTTTGTGACTTTAGTAGCTTGTTTTGTGATGTTCAGAGTTAATCTGGTTATCTGAAAATTTTGTCACCATTGTTGAGGATCATACGCAGAATCTTGATTTCTGTGTGAATCGACATGATGTTGTCTGAATAATTTCTGCATAAAGATAAAAACTTTCAAAGAAGAACAGGATCTAATGCATTATCATAGGTCTACATAAAAGAAAACACAATATTCGAAGATCAGTGAATAAGGTCACTGTATGATGATCAAATCAACATCAATGACTAAGCATCCAAACCCAACTGATAATATTTATTTTCTCACAATTTTTTGTAGTAACAAATGCTTTAGAAAAACACAGTTACAACAATTAAAGAAAAAATAAAGTCAAATTGTCAAGGGTCAGGAACCCAACTAAAGCAAGCGCTTACCTCCGTAACGGTGATATCTATAAATTTAGATAAAACATCAACACCTCATTAAGAAGATTTGTATGAAAGAAACAAAGTCAGAGTGCTTTGTAATAAGTGAAGATGCAGATATCTAGAGAGATCTGGGGCCGTATTCACAAAACATCTTAAGGCTAAAAGTAGCTCCTAAATTGCTGATTTAGGAGAAACTCTTAAAAATAATGGGCGTGTCAGTCCTAATTTTAGGACTCCTAAATTTTTGCTCTAAGAGTATTTCACAAAGCATTTTAGCGCTAAAACTAGCTCCTAAACCTGTGAAACGTTAGGAGTAGTCAAGAGGACTCCTAAGTCACTAAGAGCAAATCACAAACAGTCCTAATCCACCCAAAGACACTGAACACCATTGAGACAATAGTGATAGAGCCTTAGGTGTTGAACCTTTTCTTCATAAATGCAATAAAATGCAATGCAATAAAAAAAATTGATTTATAGATTTGAATCTATGATGAGACGCCAAAAATTAATCTTTAACAAATAAATCAATATTGTCTGATTACCTGTGGCAGTGGTTTTCATGGGTTCACACTTACAAATAATTTAATAGAGTAAAAAAAAAAATATATATATATATATATATATATATATATATATATATATATATATATATATATATATATATGTATCCCCTCTGTGTATTTATTCCTCTTCTCGTGCTGATTAGAAAGACCGTTTGAATGTGTTTCTCCCAAACTTTGTTTATAAAACATAATTTGTCGGTTGAATTCTGCATTCTCTTGAGATGGCAGCAATATGTCAACATTTTATTTTGACTGTGGGAACATCTTTATTAAAAAAACATTTATTTGAATAGGGCAACATTTGTATTTTTAAACCTTTATTTTAATATGGAAACATGACACCTCATTCTACAATATTTCTATGATTAAATCGCTGACTCCTCCCCCATCAGCCAATCACTGTGTGTTTATTCCATAGCAACGAGGTCAACCCCGCCCTTACTCTTAGCTTAAGACTTCAGTCTATTCCTTAGTAAAAGTTGGTCTCAGCAGCTTTGTGAATAGGTTTTAAAAGAAAACTCTTAGCTAAGAACTTTTACTGCTATTTAGGAGAACTCTTAGTGGTAAGATAAAATGTTTTGTGAATACAGCCCCTGTTATTGTTTAATGTTGTTTGTGTTATCTGAGTTTTATGTGTCACCATTGTGCTGAAGGGTAGCTCCTGTGCTTCAGTCAGTGATGATCCACAAACACTGATGTTCTGCTGCATGTTGCTTTTTTTAAAGACAGTAACTGTGTAGTTACTGATGCAGTGATACAGCAGTTACATTAGTTCATGTGTGTGTTTTTGTCAGCTAATGACTTAATGCAAGAGATTTGCAATTTGAAGAAAAGGTTTCATAATATTAATCCAGGAAATACCTGTAGAGAGCTTTAAGTGAAAATAGTTTTTGTTTGAACAGCCACTTTTATTAGTCAAGTTTTTGACAAGGGCAGCGGGGACGTTCTGAGAACATTTCCAAATAAAGTATGGTTCCCTAAACGTTCAGAGAATGTCTTGAATGTTCCCTGAAGGTCCACCAAATAACGTCCCCTAAACCTTAAAAGAACTCCACATCGTGACCGTCTGTGAACATAATGGGAACGTTACTCAACACCAGTGGGGACGTTCTGAGAATGTTCTGGGAACGTAAAATTTCTTGTGGGGTAGACTTAGGAGTCCTCTTGACTACTCCTAACGTTTCACAGATTTAGGAGCTAGTTTTAGCGCTAAAATGCTTTGTGAAATACTCTTAGAGCAAAAATTTAGGAGTCCTAAAATTAGGACTGACACACCCATTATTTTTAAGAGTTTCTCCTAAATCGGCAAGTTAGGAGCTACTTTTAGCCTTAAGATGTTTTGTGAATACGGCCCCAGTTTTGTCTAGGAGAAACATTTGAGATGTTAAAGAGATCTCACTTGCTGAACTAGCTGAATAAAAAAACATTGCGTTAATGCTTTACAATAAGGAGAATCACCAAGGAAATGACAAAAATCAAAAGAAAAAATTCTATGAACAATATTTATTTATTTATTTTTACCTTTGGTGTGAGTGTATTTAAATGTCCCGTTTTTCGTGATCCCATGTTTCAAACTTTAGTAAGTGTGTAATGTTGTTGTTAGAGTATAAATAAAATTGGTAAAACTTTAAAGCTCAAAGTTCAATGCCAAGCGAGACATTTTATTTAACAGAAGTCACCTACATCGAACGGCCAGTTTGGACTACATCCCTCTACTTCCTTCTTTAATGACGTCACTAAAACAGTTTTTTGACTAACCTCCGCCCACAGGAATACACAAGAGTTGCGTTTGTAGAGTGTGTTTGTAGCCATGTCGTCGAAACGGTGCTATTTTCATCCCGCAGTCCAATCACCTTTGTTTGGCCTTCCCAGGGACGCTGTACTTAGAGATCAATGGTTACAATTTATGTTTAACTCGTTCCCGAAAATTATAATTGTGGTATCCTTACTGCAATAGTTAATGTTGGACTGCAGTGCACATAATGGACACAAGAGGGGACTATGTTTATGTATATGGCTGTTTTTCGTATGAGGTACTCTTCTGAGTGAGTGCTAACGTTGTACATTTTCTGTCGCTGCTTGTGGAGATTAAAGAGTTCAGTCTCTCGGGAATTATTGTCTTTTGTGTTCATTCGGCACAACACCACAATAATCCACATGTAAAACTATGTGCATCTCCACGTTATGGTAAGAGGCGTGACCTTTCCGGGCAAGGAGCGCTAAGCTGCTGTCGAATCACAACACAGGAACCGCTGGCACAATCAGAACTCGTTACGTATTTCTGAAGGAGGGACGTCATAGAACAAGGAAGGCATCAGCCCATTTTTATGACAGAGGAAACAGCGGTATACAGATAAGTAAATTATGTGAAAAATACTGTGTTTTTTTACACGCGAAACATGAACACGTTATATTGCACACTATAAACACAATCAAAACTTCAAAAAAAAAAAAAAAAACACGAAAAACGGGACCTTTAATGGCTCATTTCGATTCAGTGTAACATCTAGTCTGCGCTCAATCAGACAATATCAGTGATATGATTTACAGAAACAGGTGTTCTCTCTTTAATTGTAATGCATTACAGTAATTAGAATCCAGTGCAGTCGGAAAATCTGAATGACTTCTGAAGTTCGTCAGAAGTCGTTTTTAAAATCGAAATGCGACTGAACTTAATAGCACCACTTGTAACGTGGTCAGTTCTTCATACCTTTGCCATTTCCTCAGCTGTGCCTCCTCGGGCTCCCAAGTAGACCATACTGAGCGCTGCGCTGATGCTCAGAGGAGAAAAGAACATGTTTCCCTCAGAGTTGCTCGCGCTCAGAGCCCGATAGAGATCCAGAGCGAAGAGACTGTTAGCTCGAGCGAGACCCTCCATGACTGATGACACTGCTGAAATACAAGCCAAAACATCAGCTGCAAGTACCATAGTTGTGCAACTATCTTTTAACTCGCTTATAAATGCATTATTTTACATTTGTAAAAGATGTCCTTTCGCCGTAACTCAGTTGTCCTCTTGTTTGGTTATCGAAAGTATACGTTTGTAAAGTATTGTAGTAAGCTACGGTGAAAACTGGATGTTCTAAAAGATGTGGTTAATCTCTAAAAGTCTCGGTAAGAATGTGTTTAATATTGCACTGCATTGATTTGGTGTTGTTGTTGCTGTATATCGGGTTGGTTTAGTATAGGAGGCTCCATTTCCCAATCACTGCGCAGTTTATAACCGCTTTGCCTTGCTAAAATCATGAAGGCACACCCCTTAACCTAGCCCCTAGTATGGAATCCCAAGCCTGACAAAATTAAAAATAAATAATACATAAATAAAAATACAAAGAAATGTAAAAAATAAAAAGCAAAAATAAATAAACACAGAAAAGCAAAAAATAGATAAATAATTATTTATACATTTATTTCCTTATGTATATATTTATTTTTTCCACATTTATTTTTTATCTTTTGTTTATTTATTTATACATTTATTCATTAAGATTTTGAATTATTTCCATATTTATTTATATATTTATTTCCATATTTGTTCATTTCCACATCTGTTCATTTCTACATTTCTTTTGCATTTCTTTATTTTTACATTTATGTATTTCTACATTTCTTTGTCCATAAGGTAATGAGGAGGGCGTGATTTACCTCAGACATAGCAATCGAGCTCAGAGTAAGCGAGAGCGAAGCGTTGAGGCCACAGTGACATCTTGTGGTGTGGCCAAAATACAAGAAGTGTAGCCTATTAAAGAGCCTGTGATACTGGAATGAATGACTTGGATGGGCAATATAGCCAAAATCTTATATATCACGGGTTAAGTCGTATAATATCACCCTAACTCTACTGTGTGACATGGATAGGCCGCTCTTTATTCCGACATGGCCGTAGAACATCGTCTGGTCTGGATTTGTAAAATGTTCTGGGGCTGGCAAACATGAATGGCAGCATCTTCTGACTTGTGACTGTCCACACGGGAAGTGACGCAACGCAACAAAATTTTCTACTGTAACTGACGCCTCATTCTATTTTGGATCTTTTAAATATGTGTATTTTAAGCGTCAATCACGTAGTGCATGTAAAAGTAGGAAATATGAATGTAAAGTGAATTTGATTGTTAATGGAAAATAACAAGCACTTCAGAACCCCTGTTTTCAGATCTGTTGAAGATGTTGCTGTTCATGTATTGCAGTCTCTTTAGTAAGCTAGACTTCTTGTATTTTGGCCACACCACAAGGTGTCACTGTGGCCTCAACGCTTCGCTCTCACCTACTCTGAGCTCGATTGCTATGTCTGAGGTAAATCACGCCCTCCTCATTACCTTATGGACAAAGAAATGTAGAAATACATAAATGTAAAAATCAAGACATGCAGAAATGAACAAATGTGGAAATAAATAAATAATTTGGAAGTAAATAAAAATAATGAATAAATGTATAAATAAATTTAAAAAATAAATATATACATAAATAAGTAAATAAATGTATAAATACTTATTTATTTATTTTGCTTTTCTGTGTGTATTTATTTATTTATTTTTTTACATTTCTTTGTATATTTATTTAGGTAATTATTTATTTTTAATTTTGGCAGGCTTGGGATTTCATACCAAGTGCCCCGCTCCCTCCAAAGTCCCCACTTCAAGGACTCTTCCCTTCGAAGGCAGTAGAGCATAGGGATGCTCCCTTCCGTTTGGAATTTGCCCAAAAGAAGTATGTCTAAATTCACTCATAAATGAGTAGGCAAAAAGTACCCGGATGACCTACTATTTCTGGCGAGATTCCGAAGCGTGGACATGGTAGACACTTTACTATCTCATGAGGCCTCCGGAGTTCCTGCGTTTGGTCCAAGTGTTCAAGTGGGCATGTAGACAGCAACAGTGTGTAGAACTTTTGATTTTCCCGATGGAACATACTTATTGTAAAAGGTTTTACACATTTTGATTGTCAGTACTTTACACTTTAAAATACATGAAATGTCTGTTCAGTAGTCCGTATGTAACAGATAACAAAATTTGCGTCTAATTAAGTGATAAAAAGCAGTTGCAAACGTTTGGCAAAATACACATAAGCCCTCATCTCTGCACCATTTCAGTATGCAACTATTTTCGTTTTACTACCAAATTATATGTAATATCTAATTAGTTTAACTTGCACTGCAAAGTTTCCTTGACATATCATTATTTCTGAGACATCTCCTGAACACAATGAATGATGGGATATGCTTAACTGGTATTAGTGTTGAATTAGTGTGCATTATCCATTCTTTAGCAAACAGAAACATCAGCATCCCTCATAACTGCATTTTGCTGAATTTTGACTTACCTTTTGTCACAGCTAGCAAATTTGAAGAAAAAATATTGATAGTCTTAAAAGTAATATGTTTATCAAAAACATATTGCATTGTGTGCCAAAATTTTTCATAAAAAACAGTGTTTATTTTTTAAATGTGTGTATTTTAAGTAAATCCATCATTTTAGTAAATCCATTCTCTTTGTGTTGTGGTGTTTCCTCTTACAAACAGAAAACACAAAATGTGAATTATCTAATAATGGTATTTATTGTTTATATTTTGGTGTTAGATAGACAAACATCACAAATTTAAGATGGGCCTCTGAATCTGCCAAAGAAGATGATGCTGTTTGTGGGGTTGTGCCTGATGTAGAATAAGAAGGGGTGATCTGCCATGAAGTGCTCTTCTCGTAACATACAGAAGGCCACAATGACCGCTGTGGCTGCTGCCGCCTCTGTGCCTTCTTCATTTACATCAACGAACGCCTTGTGGGCCACCGCTGAAATGAAGAGGCCACCCTGACTGCTCATGCCTGTTAGATCAGCCTTTCCCTCCTGGAATACAGAGGTCATCCCCATTCCCATCAATGTTTCTGCTAAGGAGCTCTCAACTTCTAGTTTGAACTTTGGAAAATGGACTATGATCTCTGTCTGGGTGTCCATATTGTTTCTGTTGGTCCATTCATGAAGCTTGTCAATGGTCAACTCACTCTCCAGCTGTCAAACACACATATACAAATAATGTGAGTCTTTAAACATACAAGATACCAAATATAATCGTGAAGATCATTACAAAAACTTTTTGCCGACCTTCAGAAGAGGGTCAGAGCCATCCTGAGTTTCCTCAGGAAGAAGGATCAACATGCTGAGCTCCTCCTTTACGTATGGCAACTCCAGCACTTGCAAGCGGTGCTCATAGACATAGTTGAAGGGGAACTTTTTCTTCTGGTACATCATTTGCACTGGTCGGCTCTCATTCTGATGGAAAACAGATACAGGTACAAATGAGAGAGTGAACAGGAATAATATGACTCTCTGTCAGGTAGGTATGATGTAGTACATAAGGCGTAAGGACGTACAGATTTTGATTCAGCACAGAAATGTTTCTGGGTGAAATAAGAATAGCACCTGGTTTATTTTAAACGGCATTTCTTTAGTGTCTTGAGCATTAAATCTCTGCAGCCAGTTCCCTTTGAAGTAGATGGCATTAACCAGAGCTAGTCGGGTCATTGCAGTCACCATTCCTGGCTTGAGAAGATCTTTGATTTTATCTGAAAAACACAAGTTTGTGTTTCTGACTTCACATCTGTGGCTTTTTAAAAAAGGTTCTTTTGCAACAGGTCCAAACTGATTCTTTTATCCGAAATAGAACTGTATATGGAACTGATTTTCTCACTTTCAGTCTGCTCTTCCACCCATTGGTTAATGAGCTGTCTTGACTTATCAGATGCTCCAACAAAGTCCACCGCCTGAAGGTCAGCGTGGTACAGCTTCAGAGTGGAGTCCAAATACTCCTGCAGGACACATGACAACACATTCAGTAAAAAAGAGAGAGAGAGAGAAAAAAAAAAAGAAAGACCTCAAGTTAAACAACCGAGGGAAAATATTATATATCTCAGATTTAACCTCAAAATGTCTCATTATTAAAGGCAGAATGGACTCACAGGTAAGAAGCTGAAGGTTTTCTCTCCGTAGAGGCGGTTGGCCAGTTTGAGGATGTAGGAGGCTGATGGATTGTTGATTGATGAGGTGAGGCTCTCAAAATGAGCGTGAACATCAGAGACAGAAGTGAAGGACAAAACCTGCACAGTGCAAGAGAAGTTCTCCTTTTTCAGCATAATAACACAGGAGAGGCTTTGGAAATATCTTACAATACTGGCATATTATCATAGATTTCTCTTTTATTCAAAAGAAAATCAAAAACATGCCTGCGGGAAGACTAAGCTAGTGTGCACTGAAGAGACTGTTCTGAGTACATTTACTGCAAGGAGTAAACTAAATCATGGATTTTATCTAATTGTCATTGGAGTCTGAAGTTCGTTGTCAAGCCAAGCATTTACATGCATTATCTAAATGAGTCTGTAATTAAAATAAATAGATGCAACATAATCAGGGTAGGCACAAGTTGGCTTTTGTGGCAACAACCTGGAATATTTTCTTCTTGGTCCATTTTAGTTTTTTTCCTTTGGATTTGGAGGAATTTTCTTGAATTTTAAGCTGCTTCTAAAAGAGTCTCAGGTGGAGAGTGAGAGAACAGCTGTGATCATTTGTTTACATACTTTACTTCTCCCTTCCTCTTTCTGTTGAATCAGTCTTGTTTGCTGGTTGTATCACAGTCTGCATGCACTCTTTGGCTAATGAAATGTTCTGCTGTGTCGAGTTAATCAATAAAAGTTAATGCTTGGCATTCAGTATTAAACTGAATTGCAGTCTAAGCATATTCAGTGGCTTTCTAAAAGCTGCAGTGGCTAGTATCTACCAAATACCACTACCATGAAGTTAGTAGCTTATAGGATTAGTTCGCTTTCAAATTAAAATTTCCTGGTAATTTACTCACCCCCATGTCATCCGAGATGTTCATGTCTTTCTTTCTTCAGTCAAAAAGAAATTAAAGGGTTAGTTCACCCAAAAATGAAAATTCTGTCATTTATTACTCACCCTCATGCCGTTCCAGACCCGTAAAACCTTTGTTAATCTTCAGAACACAAATTAAGATATTTTAGTTTAAATCCGATGACTCCTCAAGATCCATAAAGGTACTAAAATCATATTTAAATCGGTTCTTGTGAGTACAGTGGTTCAATATTAATATTATAAAGCGACGAGAATATTTTTGGAGCGCCAAAAAAACCCCCAAAATAACTTATTTAGTGATGGCTGATTTCAGAACACTGCTTCAGGAAGCATCAGAGCATAAATGAATCAGTGTATCGAATCATGATTCAGATCGCATGTCAAACTGCCAACGGCTGAAATCACGTGACTTTGGCGCTCCGAACAGCAGATTCGACACACTGATTCATTTATGATCCGATGCGTCCTGAAGCAGTGTTTTGAAATCGGCCATCACTAAATAAGTCGTTATTTCGGGGTTTTTTTTTGGCACTCCAAAAATATTCTCGTCACTTTATAATATTAATATTGAACCACTGTACTCACATGAACCGATTTAAATATGTTTTTAGTACCTTTATGGATCTTGAGAGAGGAAATGTCCATTGCTCCCTATGGAGGCCTCACGGAGCTATCGGATTTCAACTAAAATATCTTAATTTGTATTCTGAAGATTAACGAAGGTCTTACGGGTGTGGTACGGCATGAGGGTAAGTAATAAATGACAGAAATTTCATTTTTGGGTGAACTAACCCTTTAAGGTTTTTGATGAAAACATTCCAGGATTAGTCTCCATATAGTGGACTTCAATGGCCTCCAAACAGGTCAAAATTACAGTTTCATTGCAGCTTCAAAGCATTATACATGATCCCAGACGAGGAATAAGGGTCTTATCTAGAGAATCCATCGCTCATTTTCTAAAAAAAAAAAAAGGTCAAAGTTTGAACTAAATTGTCATATACAATATGCTAGTTCAAGTATAAAACAATTAGTTCAAACTTTGACCTGTGGAGGGCAGTAATATAATTTATCAGTGTCTACACTGCCGGAAATCTAATAGAGAATAAGAAGAGAGCGAGTTCAAGATGAGCATTTATGGTTAAAATGTATATAATTTTAATTTTTTTTTAGAAAATGAGTGATGGTTTCTCTAGATAAGACCTTTATTCCTCGTCTGGGATCGTGTAGAATGCTTTGAAGCTCCAATGTAATTTTGACCTTCAACCGTTTGGAGGCCACTGAAGTCCACTATATGGAGAAAAATACTGGAATGTTTTCATCAAAAACCTTAATTTCTTTTCGACTGAAGAGAGAAGGACATGGACATCTTGGATGACATGGACGTGAGTAAATTATCAGGAAATTTTAATTTAAAAGTGTACTAATCCTTTATACAGTAATAGCGCCAGTACTAACTGAACACATTTAAACTGAATGACAATAGGTTATTCTGAAAGAAAGCACTCTTTGCTTTGGAAATAGTATTGAAATGGCTACATACAAATGAATAATGAAGTGATGACAGGTAGAATAATAATTCAAAGAAACTGAAAGGAAAAAATGTCAAACTGCCAGGATTTCTCAACCCTAAAATGAAAACTAATTTATTAATGAAAGCATTCTCAAGTCATTTAAAAAAAAATCTCAGGCTCTGAGAATGAAAGGTATTTTCTTCCCCCACAAAATCTAGCCTAAATAAACTCATTGGGTAACCATTGCATAACTGTGTGCCATTCTTTGAATATGATAAATGCATCTTGTAAGCTCAAACTATGCGCAAGTGTTTACTCTTTTGACATCTGGGCTTCGCCCATTACCCATTATATATGGTTCTTTTCTCTTTCGTGTTTTGGGTTGATTTTTTTGTTTCCCAATCACCGATTTTAAGTGCGCGCAATGAAGCCAACTTGTAGATTCACAATTAGAAAAATTCATTAGACACCCTCACAGCCCTTGCTTGTTCTCCTGACGCCCATGCATCATACCTTTGCCATTTCTTCAGCTGTGTCTCCTCGGGTTCCCAAGTAGACCATACTGAGCGCTGCGCTGATGCTCAGAGGAGAAAAGAACATGTTTCCCTCAGAGTTGCTCGCGCTCAGAGCCCGATAGAGATCCAGAGCGAAGAGACTGTTAGCTCGAGCGAGACCCTCCATGACTGATGACACTGCAAAAAGAGCCCAAACATTATGATAGCACCAATTTATACAACCATCGTTGCATACCATATAGCGCTTCTGACAAAACGAAGCGTGACACTGAGCAGATCTTTACAGATTATAAGTGTTTATGATTTATGAATGCCCCGCATTTAGCTAAATAAGCAAAAATAACTTTAGACTGTTGTCCATTTTAATAATTGAATTCCACTTTTGTTTTATTATTTGTAACAGTAGGTATCTTTTGTATAGCCTATATTTTATTCACGCGCAGAGGTTTCATTAGCCTAAGTTACATGACAGAGAATCTGAGAAACGCGGAAGTCGCAAAGTCGACGTAGGTTATCGTTTATTTCTATGGCGAACGAAACTGCAGTTTCGTAGACATACATGTGTATAGATTAAGTAGCCTATTACTTACATTTTATGAAAGATGCTTGTCCCAAACGTACGTCTGTGCGAGAGAGAAACCTACCCCAGAGCCACGCAATATAAATGACTAGCAAACGCCCATAATAAACAGAACAAGCTAGGCAAGTTAACTGCAGAAGTTACACATGTAGGCTAACAGGTGAGTCAGTCTCACACTCCTCCCGCCCTTTTATTACCTTTTCATATGCTTCCCTTATTTTACTGCATAATGTCCAGCCAAGTTCAAAAGTGAGTAAAACAGTTGTTGGAATGTTTGAGTGTGCTTACTTTGGAGAGAGAGCGAAAGCGAGCGAGAGAGGAGAGAGAGAGAGAGAGAGTGTACAATAGGAAATAGATTTATGTTTTGTCAGCAACACAACACAGATGCATTCAATGAATGTGACAGCTCTGGACTAATCAGTTGGACTTTGTGCATAAAGGGTGAGTCACACTGTGGATCAGAGGTTCTGCGCAATAAAACCGTCAAAGGCCTTTCACAATAGGGCCTGTGTTCATCAGAAATGCTTCTTCAGTCGTGTTTTCAAAATGGTTCTTTGTTTTTTATTGATCTATTGAGCATAGACTATTGATTTATTCAGAATACTTGAGGTTTCTACCTTAAGAGATAACTCTTAATTTGGCATAACATAAGGAATTATGAATGAAAGAGTTGGCCGCCTCACTATCAATGTAGGTATATAATTAACTTAAGGTTGGCCCCACAAACACACACACACCTACGTTGGGTTTCCATGTTTAATGGGACTTTCCATTGAGATAATTATTTTTATACTGTCAAATTTATATATTCTATCCCATATAACCCTAAACCATCACAGGAAACTTTGGGCATTTTTGCATTAAAAAAAATCAAAACAAAACTCTAATATGATTTAAAAGCTGTTTTCCTTATTGGGGACCAAAAAATGTCCCCACAAGGTCATGTAATCATCTCAGCTCAACATTTATTTTCAAAAAACACAGTAAAATCAGTAATATTGTTTTTAGTAATTTCTATAAAAAAATTATCTTACATTATTCAGCAATTATACAGTCTACATCTAAACAAAACAGCTGAAAACCCTTTGATTGTGAACAGTTAGACTGAGTATTGTAGGCCACTGTAATTTAAATACACATTTTAATATTAATATGCATAATAGTAAATAAGGTGCACAGAACTCTTGAAGACTCAACAGCAGCACATAAATTGCAGAACTGGAAGGGATAGTGTGGGGAAATAAATTACAAGTGCTAGTCAACCAAAAATGAAACCTCTGTCAGCTCTCAGATCTCATTCTTCATTCCGCTTATTTGAACAAGCATGCATGTATTAAATTATAGCAAACACATGAACAGCGTTTGGCGTGAACCATGAAGCGGCTCTCCGATGCACCATTTTGGGAAATCTGAACACAACAGGGTTATAGTCTATGCAGTCAATCTATATGGGCCCCTGCCCATTGACATTTATTAGCCACTAGATGGCAGAATTATTTTTTTTTTGTAGAATGATGCATCTATTATATTCTATATTTTTGAAAAATAATATTTTTTTTTCCTTTTAATTTCACTGTAACTATACACTTGTTTTACCAAAGTTTATTGCAAAATCACTAATTCAGGATGTCCATAACATGTGGAATATCAAGTTCTATGTGCTGTATATATGTTTTGTACACGCAGGCAGACAATCACTCACGCTCGCTCTCTCTCTCTCTCTCTCACACACACACACACACACACACACACCATTGCTGCTCTTGAATTACACACAGACAGCAGCACTTACACGTCAGAATGAGATTTAAATAAAACTTATCCTGTCAGCACCATGGTTTTGCTGTTTCCACACCTCACTCTGCATGCATACTTCCTCCAGAGTGTGTGTGTGTGTGTGCGCGCATTGGATAAGGGCGATGTGTGTGCGTTTGCCGTTATTTAGCCAGTGTGTCCCCAGAAGTTAGCTAAATCTGATAACCTCCATCTCCATCTCCGTTAGAAAAATGATTCATAAATAATGTTTTGTCTGATGATACAAAATGTGAATGTTTTCTGATAGAGTTTTGGAATATGATAAGATTTTGGAAATATCTACGGTATGTCCTCATTTAGATAGCTAACTAAATGTGTAAATATGTACATGTCAAAGGAGAGAGAATTAGTCAGGAGGGACTAAAGGGTATAATTTGGCTCCCTGGAAGTGAGAGAGGAATGGTTGGCTATGAAAATACTGTATGTAACATTGCTCAGTGATGACAGAAAGGCAGGCACATTCATCAGCTTCCTAAGTGTACCAAACATCTCCAAAAACACTTAGCCCGCCAACACACAGACATACAGAGATACACCTAGACACATGCACTTTCCTTGACCTCATTCCCAAAACAACTACAGAGAAGATGTTGCAAATTATAATTATTATTACATCAGAAATAATAAAATTAATTAAACATTTAAAATTTTCTGTTATGTTTAAAAAAGCATGTGGCCATGAAACTTTAGAACCCTTTTACATGCTCATACAGGTTTATGAAAGGACACGAGCAGCTGCAGTTTGCCTTTGATATTTGCTATTTTCAATGAGAACACAATCCATCATATACAACAGCACAAGTGCCAACTCATAGCATAGCTAACCTATATTCCAACACAATAAAGGAATCTTTATAGCTTTAACTAGGGATACCCAGCGAGAAGAGATCATCCCCTGTCTTAAATATGCCAAGGAGAACAGAATTTGACATGGTTCTTCTGTTTGTTGGTCTCATCCTTTTCATTACACTAGATATGCCATTCTCAAAAAATATTATATATCTGCAGATGTGGATTTGCCTAAATTTGACCTCTGGTAAACCTTGAACAGCATTATATAGAACAGCATTGTTGCAAAAATAGTGCACACTTAAGTCTTGGTCCTGAGGTGGTTTCTCACTGACGATTCAATCACAGCTGAAGGCTATAAATAATACGAGTGACAAGACAAAGGTTTATTAGACTTCACAAAGCCATGGAGCAGGTGCTTTAGACTGAATTATCTCCAAATGTAGTATCGGAAAATATTATTGCCATTAAACATTTCAGTTTATACTTACAAATACACTTCTGGTCAGTAAATTGTTCCCCAACCATCCTCATTCTATTTGATAAATCAAAGCATTTTTTAATAATCAATGTATGTGTTTTTTTTTTTAAAATAAGTATCTGAATATCTTTTTAGATTATGTGGTTCTGTTTGTTGGCTTTTAAGGTCATGAAATCGCCCTTATCCACCGCACGCCCGCACACAAACACACAAACGTAAAGGGGAACACATGGCACTGAAATTCCACACCCTCTACAATAACATGTTTAACCCCTTTCCCACTCCCTGCGCTTCTCTCATCCCCCCACACCCCCTCCACCCCCACCTCACATTTACACTTTGACTTGTCTCTGACTTTGCTGACCCGTTTCCACATCCCACAAACTATCTCTCTCCTTGCTTATTTGACTGTGTGCCACTTATACAGAGTAGACTAAGTGAGCAAGTCACCATGTCTGAGGCTGTTCACAGATTTATGGATAAAAATCCTTGATATAGACTGTGTTTTACAACAAAAGGAAGAGGAAAAGCTGACTTGCAACTTGGGAGCGACTTGACCTGCCTAATTGAATGTAAGAGGAAACCAAATTATGTTTTTGTATGGTATCACAGTGTGATATTCTAAATATGCTACAATACTAGTAAGCTGGACTGAAATGAAATATGCTTTTACTGAATTAACAGCTGCTGTAATGTTGCATTAACAAGCCTGTACATGCAAACACACATATGCATGCCTAATGAACTCTATCAAGATGCATTTGTTTCAATAAATGTTTGTGCTGAATCTATTGGTGTAAGATGAAAGTGCATTGAAGTATGTGTAATTTTACACTGCACTGTTATTACCATGAGGCAGCTGCTAAAGTGATGGTGTTGATACAAGATCTGAGATTAAACGTTCCCTTGTGCGTCTGTCTATGAGCACAAAATGGCTCCACAAGTTTTACAGTCATCATGACATTCCTGACCAACATAGATTTAACTCAATATAAAATATCCTTTATTTGTGCTGTAGCTGCGTCTGTTGATCTTGGTGTATGGAAGCAAAGCTTTAAAGCAATCAGTCCAGGGTTTAAAACTCAAATGTTTCCCCTAACATATGTTATCAAGTAGAAACTGTCAGTCAAAAATAATTAAGAAGAAGTGACGTCAAATAAGCAACGTTCCAAGAAACACCCTGCCAAAATCTCACTGAGTTCTTGGCTAGAGGGGTAATGTAATGATATATTCCCACTGGGCCATTTCAAAAGAACATTCTAACTCTAGAATCATATCAAATCTGTTTAGCAACCATGGCCAATTCAGTTAGTAACTAATTAAGGACAACATACCTATCTGTGAATTTCCTATAGAGGTAATTTGATTGAAAAAAATAACTTAAAATTCCTTTAAAAGGATAGTTCATCCAAAAATAAAAATTCTGTCATCAATTACTCAACCTCATGTTGTTCCAAATCCATAATTTATACTATAGAACATAATTTTTAATGGTCGCAAAGTAAATTCAGATTCAAATGTAGCTAATCAGACTGTCAGACAGTAGGCTCAGAATTTTTCTATAGTGTCATTTGAGTGCTTTATGTACATTTGCTGATCAATGTTTATATGTGAATAAAAGCCTTAATTAAATCTGTTTATCAGTGATCAGGTCTTTTCAGAAGACTTGGATTAAACTGCTCGATTCGTATGGATTTATTTTATGATTTCTAATATGATCAGAAATTCCAATTTCGTTAAAAATGTCTTCATTTGTGTTACAAAGATGAAGGAAAGTCTTTTATGTTTGGAACAACATGACAGTGAGTAATTGATAGGCCTAACAGAGTTTTCATTTTCATTTTTCACTTTAAGCGAAGTTACCTGTTCTTGAACTTCCGCTAGACGACGCCCAACGCCCCCCTTGCCTACAACCGGTTTGGCGTTATGTGAGTAAAATATTTTTACCTGTAAAACAAGCAAAGCAGTGTTCACTCTCGACTTCTTTTTTGGGGTTTCTTTATTTTTTCCTGTCTTCCTCTTTTATGTTTCACTGTGTAAGCTGCTGCTAACAGATGAGAAATTGTGAACATTTTCAAACTACAGATGCAAATAATGATTCTCAAAATGTGGGGCACAGTGGCATAGTGTCTGGGTATGAAGGGGATACATGTACATATGGGCCCGGGCGGATTGGGGGCCCGCAGCATGGGCAAAAGCCCCCAAGAAGCAGTGCTCTGTCAAAAGCTCGCTGCAGCCAATGATTATATATTGTTCATCCAAAGCATCACTGAAATATTTATAATTTTTGTTTATATAATTAAGTTATGTTCTAGGGCTAGTTTCATAAACTGCTAAGACTAGTCTTACAAGTTAGTCATCTTTTCTTTTCTTTTTCTTTAAAGGTGCCATCGAACATTTTTTTTACAAGATGTAATATAAGTCTAAGGTGTCCCCTGAATGTGTCTGTGAAGTTTCAGCTCAAAATACCCCATAGATTTTTTTTTATCAATTTTTTTAACTGCCTATTTTGAGGCATAATTAGAAATGCGCCGATTCAGGCTGCTGCCCCTTTAATTGCTCGCGCTCTCCGCCCCCCTCCGGAGCTCTCGACTCTATCGTTGCATAAACAAAGTTCACACAGCTAATATAACCCTCAAAATGGATCTTCATGCAGCAAAGTGTTCGTCATGCAGCATGTCTAATCGCGTAAGTACAGTGTTTATTTGGATGTTTACATTTGATTCTGAATGAGTTTGAGGCTGTGCTCCGTGGCTAAAGCTAACAGAGATTTATAAAGAATAAAGTTGTGTTTATGAATTATACAGACTGAATGTGTTTAATAATGAAAATAGCGACGGCTCTTGTCTCCATGAATACAGTAAGAAACGATGGTAACTTTAACCACATTTAACAGTACATTAGCAACATGCTAACGAAACATTTAGAAAGACAATTTACAAATATCACTAAAATATCATGATATCATGGATCATGTCAGTTATTATTGTTCCATCTGCCATTTTTCGCTGTTGTCCTTGCTTGCTTACCTAGTCTAATGATTCAGCTGTGCACCGATCCATACGTTAATACTGGCTGCCCTTGTGTAATGCCTCGATCATGGGCTGGCATATGCAAATATTGGGGGCGTACATATTAATGATCCGACTGTTACGTAACAGACGGTGTTATGTCGAGATTCGCCTTTTCTTCGAAGGTCTTTTAAACAAATGAGATTTATATAAGGAGGAGGAAACAATGGTGTTTGAGACTCACTGTATGTCATTTCCATGTACTGAACTCTTGTTATTCGACTATGCCAAGGTAAATTCAATTTTCAATTCGATGGTCATACTAGTTCTTAAGACACAGTCAAACAAAATTGAACAAAAAATTTTGTGCCAGCATTTATCATATATATATATATATATATATATATATATATATATATATATATATATATATATATATATATATATGCACAAACATTTTTTGGGTTGTGGAGAGTATCTCGGGATGTGCTGACAGAGTGACAGAGTCAAAGAGTTTGCCTTTCATCACTGTAGCATAAGCCGTTCCAAGCCCTTTAATTGAGACTCTGTAACACTGCACCAGAGAATACGAAATCAAGGATAAGACCACAGTACATAGTCACGCACTCATTGCACCATACAGGACAAAATGCCAATAACATTGTCCACTATGAAGGTAACTGGAAAAAAGAAAACTTTTGAAACTTAGATTGTCAGCAATACTTTTTTAGAAAAGATTTTAGAAAAATCATAAGAGTTTGCCTCTATATATCAAAGTATTATGGAAAGATACCTAAAGTGGAAATACAGTGTGACATAAGGAATCCCAAACCAATAGAGAGGACATAGTCAGAAACAACATTCTTACGTCATTCTAGGGAATAATGCTTGACCACAGGTGCCAGAGCTGATTGAGACTTGTGTCTGGTTTGAAAATAGAGCGTTGTTCTTGTTGTTGGGGTGTCCCAGCCCCAGGGGAATCACTCCACTTTGTGACTTTCTGTTACTTCAGGGCATACAGATGGATCAACATGCTATGCACAGAATGGCATCTCAACTGATCCCTTGGAAACAGAACAACACACTTAGTTCCTATGAGAGTACGTTGAGCTAGAGCTGATGGCTAAATGCAGCCCGGATCATTGGTGACAGATATAGTGTATAAATTGAGTTATGTGAAGTGAGTCTTTTGGAGTCCCCATACCTTTTTCTGTCACATTGTAGAAGTAGTTACCTTTAAAAAAGACATAATCATTATTTTCTCTATGCATTGTTCAAAAGCAGTATGGACAATAGTCTTTCAAAATAAGGATCAACACCTGGGCCAAGTGCTTAAAGTTAAAAGCACAAAATGACCATCTGACCCCCATAAAGCTGCTTATAGCTGCTCATCCCAACCATGACCCATCCCGGATGTCAGCACTGACCTGCACCTGCTCACTGACCCGAAACAAATATGAACTCATACATACACAATGTGACACATTTCCTACCAATCCATTCTTGTGTGTAAAAAACACTTTCTACAGATTTTTCTGAAATCTAAAGAAAGATGCTTAGACTATTGGACTATTATGGACTATATCCACCTTATTTTGCAATGTGGAAGTAAGCTATTTTCTGTGAATGTGAGTCTTACGATTCATTAGCCATTAGCCTATAGGTAAATAACTGCATTACACTGTAAAACTATTTGCACTACAAAGGAGTGTTTATAATTATGACAATTCATTTAAGTAATACCAGTTTGCAATATCAAGCAGCATAAACAGCTATTTTGTACCGCTAAAAATAACTAGAAGCAAAGAAGCCAGACACATTGAATTTACAAATGGCCATGCCTGCACAAAAAAATAAAATAAAATAAAAATTTTCTCAAAAAAAAAAAAAAAAAAAAATCATGTTGAGTCACCTCATAGTAATGAGTAGGCTACTGTGAATACAGACATACTTCTTTTTCACATAGCCTACTGTTTTTTGCCAAGTTGGGAATGTGGTTTTGGATGCAACCTTACTATTTTTAACATATAATTATAGCAAAAACAGTATGAGAAGTATACTATGGTTCTGAATTCATAAACTGTCTTTATGAGTGAGTGAGTCATTGAATCATTCACCGATACGATACATTGAAACACAATGAATCATTCACGAACATCACTACCATGTATTGCTCTGTTAATTCAGCTGTGGCTTGTTTAGATTTTCGTTGGCGGAGCAAAAAAGACAAAGTAATATTGTGTCTAAAAAAACTACACATTATTAACTTGTTTATTGAAATGTTGTATGAAAGCAATATCACACTCAAAAATGACTGTGTATCAGGGTTAGCTGGCCTATTCAGTGTGAGACTCTTCCTCACGTCACATGTCAATTTTCTAACGCAGTGAAAAACTATAGCGGACACACACCATGTGTTGACAGCCAAGACAGAGGAGGGTGCTTTGGATATGAAACAAAATCACAGCTTTCAATTCATGTAAGTTTTATTAAGAAATTCAAACGATAAATAGTGTTTTGGCGCTCTTTAATGTGGCTTGACATCCACCTCAGTTAACTAATAATTGCCATTGAAACTAAAATCTCTTTCTCTTTACTGCTAGTTATAGCACGAAATAAACATGTTGAAAGATAGTTAATGTTACTGAAAGTTATCATGCTCAACAATCAGTGACGACATCAATAAAACAGCTAAACAGTTAAATTTATCTCAGAAAAGCCATTCAGTGTCCATAAACTCTAAAATGTACTCTAGCCGAGGAGCATTTTGCAAAAAACAAACAAAAAAAAAACAATAAAAAATGCACTGTTACATGTTAATTATAACCTATTTGTACTCTATCATCAGAGGTGTATAGAGTACCTGAAAACCATACTTGAGTAAAAGTACAGATGCCTTACATAGAAAATGACTCCACTACAAGTTACAAGTCACCAATTCCAATATGACTTGAGTAAAAGTCTTGAAGTATCTGATTTTAACAGTACTTAAGTATTTTACTCACGCTGAAAATAAGAAACAATTGATTTGTAAGATT
Organism: Chanodichthys erythropterus; assembly: GCF_024489055.1. NCBI lineage: Eukaryota > Metazoa > Chordata > Actinopteri > Cypriniformes > Xenocyprididae > Chanodichthys > Chanodichthys erythropterus. The sequence goes on along the minus strand of NC_090224.1, from coordinate 6,520,701 downwards.
ATTTTCTAAAATCAAAATGAAACTGAACACCTCGATATTGCAATAAATCAAGGTCAACACAACAACCTTTTAAACGTCTACAAACTCTCAAGACTCAGTTAAGCTCAAGTGCACAAAAAGGCCATAAGTAAACCAATATCCTTCAAAAAGGTCTCGTCAATATAGCAAATAAATAAAACAATGTTAAATAAAATTAAATAGTCAAAGTCTACTGTATGTGCTGGTTTGAGCCTCATCACCAGCTGCAGTCATTTCCTCAATTCAAAAATCAAACAACTGCGATCAGCAATTACTTACTAATGCACTTACATTCACACAAAGTATCCTTGTTGACAAGTTTGGGTGAGTAAAATCAAAGCCTACAAGATATAGTACCTTCAGTGCCCTTAGATGGCGATATCGCTTCTTTATAGCAGAAAAAAACTGCTGCTGAAAAAGTTAGGTGCCATGAAAAATGTAGCGTGTAATTGCATTACTCATCACAAATATAGTGGACTAAAAAGTACATTTACTTGTTCAAAAATGTAGTCAAGTAGAGAGTAAAAGTTGCCAATATCTTTGATACTCAGTACAACTACAGAGTAGCCAAAAAGATACCTGAGTACAGTAACTAATTACATTTACTCAAATACTTTACACCTCTGTATATCATTAAAAAGTTATTATAATGTCATTATTTTAAAAACGGCCTTATATACAAATCAGTTGTTAATTTTAAACTTCAATAATTATGTACTAGTTAAAAGGATTCCGTTTGCAACATTAGTTAGAAAAAAAATAAAGGTACTAAAATGAACATGTACTCCCCATCCCACCCTGCAGGAATAATTCTCACTCTGAGATGGCAGCCCTGCTTTAAGGTATATTGATGTGACTTCAGTGTAGTTTTGTCTGTATTCTTAGCTCTTTTACCTACACTTGTATTGATTTGTTAATTTTTTATTCCAAAAAAGATTTTATTTTTGTTTGTACTTTTTTTTCCTCTTCTGTTTTCAGCTCAGAAGACAATACCAAGTTTGCTGCAGATAGGAAGAGGGGGTGTGTCAGGTCCAATAAAACACCCGCTGCCCATGCACTGCATTTCTTAACAACAGAGCCATGGAGGGAGAGGAATCACGCGTCAAGGAGCTTGATGTTGGTCGACTTGAATTTTTTGGGCACCTTGAACGAGTAGAAAGAATGCGCTGCTACTGGGAGCTCAAACATGTCCAGCTAAAGACTCTAGAGCAGGTAACTCCAACAGATATATTATATGCACGTCAGGTGTGTATACACCACTGTTTAAAAGTTTGGGGTCAGAAAGATTATTTTATTTCTTATTTAAATAAATTAAAACTTTTATTCAGCAGGGACATATTAATTTGATCAAAAGTGCCATTTATAATGTTACAAAAGATTACTATTTCAAATAAATGCTGTTCTTTTGAACTTTCTATTTATAAAAAAATCCTGAAAAAAATTTATTACTGGTTTCACAAATGTATTAAGCAGCTTTTAACATTAATAATAATAAGAAATGTTACTTGAGCACCAAATCAGCATATTATAACGATTTGTGAAGGATCATGTGACACTGAAGACTGCAGTAATGACTGCTAAAACTTCAGCTTTGCCATCACTGAAATAGATTACATTTTAAAATGTACTCAAATGTTATTTTAAATTGTAATATTATTTCACAATATTACTTTTTTTATCATATTGAGCTTTGGTAAGCATAAGTGATGTCTTTAAAAAACATAATAAAATCCTTCTAACCTCAACATTTTATAACTGGTAGTGTATAAGCCAGGGTAAAATAGATTAATTGTTTGTGTATTACTTCAGCTAGTTGTGTTGCACTGTTTTAAATTTGCCCATAGATGGGGCTGTATCACCATGGATCACACCTATTATAACTAAAAAAAAAAATCTGTTTCTGTTTACAAACTGAGGAAATACTGTCTGGGGTATTTGACAGCATGCCACAGTTAATTTGAAAATAACTAGAAAATTCTTTTAAGTTCAACTTCCCTTTGAAACTTTTAATGCTCTCTTTACTTACAAACTATGCCATGGTTATTTTTATAGAGATTGCACATGCACACTTTGACACACAGTCCAACATACACATGCCTGCACACCCAAAAACGTTTATGAACTTTTAAAAAAAGTACCAAGGTCATGTGGCACTGGTAATGTTTACTGACCATCCAGGAGGGGGCGACAGTTCATGAAATATTGCTTGCACTGCTTGCTGATGCAAACAGGTTTTAGAAATCAAATCTTTCACAGACAGGGCTTAGAATAAAGGGTTATTTCACCCAAAAATGAAAATTCTGTCATTAATTACTCACCTTCATGTCGTTCCATATTTTTGATGAAATCCGAGAGGTATATGACTCGTCCATAGACAGCAATTTAACCACCACTTTAAAGGGTTAGTTCACCCAAAAATGAAAATTCGGTCATTTATTACTTACCCTCATGCCGTTCTACACCAATAAGACCTTTGTTAATCTTCGGAACACAAATTAAGATATTTTAGTTGAAATCCAATGGCTCCGTGAGACCTGCATAGCCAGCAATGACATTTCCTCTCTCAAGATCCATAAAGGTACTAAAAACATATTTGAATCAGTTCATGTGAGTACAGTGGCTCAATATTAATATTATAAAGCGACAAGAATATTTTTGGTGCGCCAAAAAAAAAAAAAAAAAAACACTACTTATATAGTGATGGCCGATTTCAAAACACTGCTTCAGGAAGCTTCGGAGTGTTATGATTCAGTGTATCGAATCTGTTGTTCAGAGCGCCAAAGTCACGTGATTTCAGCCGTTGGCAGTTTGACACACGATCCGAATCATGATTCGATACACTGATTAATTTATGCGGTGTATGCATTTATTCATGAAGCAGTGTTCTGAAATCAGCCATCACTAAATAAGTCGTTATTTTGTTTTGTTTTTTTGGCGCACCAAAAATATTCTCGTCGCTTTATAATATTAATATTGAGCCTCTGTGCTCATATGAACTGATTTAAATATGTTTTTAGTACCTTTATGGATCTTGAGGAGCCATCGGATTTAAACTAAAATATCTTAATTTGTGTTCTGAAGATGAACGAAGGTCTTACGGGTGTGGAACGGCATGAGGGTGAGTAATAAATGACATTATTTTCATTTTTGCGTGAACTAACCCTTTAAAGTTCCAGAAAGGTACTAAAGACATTGTTAAAATAGTCGACGTGACTGCAGTGGTTCAAACTTAATTTTATGAAGCAACGAGAATACTTTTTGTGCGCAAAAACAGAACACATATAACAAATTTATTCAACAAAATCTTCTCTTCTGTGTCATTCTCATATACTGTTTATGTACTTTTCTGGACCTTGAAAGTGGTTGTTATATTGCTGTCTGTGGATATAGTCATATACCTGTCGGATTTCATCAAAAATATCTTAATTTGTGTCCCGAAGATGAACAAAGGTTTTACAGGTGTGGAACGACATGAGGGCGAGTAATTAATGACAGAAATTTCATTTTGGGGTGAACGAACCCTTTAAGCCAGGATTAGGCCTTAGTTCAATTAGGGCATTTAATAGCTTTTATAAATGTGTCTTAAAAACATTACTGGTGTGCATCTTCAGACAAAACAATGTCAGTGCAAATTGCTTTCAGTTAAAACCGCTCAAACATGCATTTTAGTCTGGGATTAGTGAAACCGGGGTAACAGTATGTCTTATGACTACACTTCAGACATTTCTTCTAAAGTATGAATGATCATGTTTGAGACTAAAATGCTTAGCATTTGATCTTTAGAGTTGGAATAACCATTTAAACACACTTTGTGCATCTATTTATTTGTTATTTTACATAGTGTGCAGTATTTTTTTATTTAAAGTTCACATTTTCACTGAACGTGAGCATTTGAGGGAAACTTGACAAATGAAGAGACCCAGTTTCATCATAACACAATTTTTTTTTTTTTTTTACAAAATGTTTGGTTAGGGTATTTTGCTTTGGGATGTACAGTGTTAATAGCTTTCCTTTTCATTGTGGGCAGTTATTTGGAATTGGAGAGTTCTCCTGCTATAGTGTGTGTGTGTGTATTTCTGTGTATTGTGACTGTGCGTCAGTCAGATGACCTATAGGTTGCAAAGTCAGATAGGAGTAATACAAGTACTGCAGTCTATTTAAATCAGATCGCTACTGTTACGGTTTACCCCCCAACATGTCTCTTATCACTTTGTGAGCAGGAGTGCACAGCCTTGGTCTTTTGAATAGCTGTGAGTGTGTGTTTGAATGTCAGTGTGCACGTGCGCATATCTCTAGTCTGATTATAGTAGTCACACATGCTGAGAATACATGAAGTTGTCATTTCTCTTTAAAATGTTCTGAAGTATCAGTGGTCCTGAGATAGGCTGAGTATGCTGCTTGCTAGGGCTGTATATGTGATGTGTCAGATTATACAGGCCACGTGTCATTCAACCCATTGTGAGTGTGTATGAGTGAGCACTTTAAGTGCTGTGTCTAACGTTAAAGGATACACCGAGTTCTGCTAACTGCCCTCCATTGCCGTGGAGCCAGAGTTCCACCTGTCCACCTCTCGTCTCGCTGACTGACAGATGTTTTGCTCCTTATACGGAAGAGAGGGAGCGTTCTCTCCCGTTTACCCATGTCTCTCATTTGCTGCGACTGCCCACCTTCCGTAATCTGTAGCTCGCTTGTACAGCTGATGTCAACAACCGGACCGGCGTTAAAAGAAAAAGAGAGAGAGTTAAACAGGCTGCTAAAAAAAGTTAAGGAGTTTAAAAAAGAAAAAGCAACTGTTGTAAGGAGGTTTGCTTGGTGTGAATGTAGTTGCCATGGAGAACTTCTTGCGGGATAAGGACCTCTGGATTGTAGGAAGTGTGTGTTTGGTTGCATCCATCCTATGGAGACGATTTTGGAATTTATTTACATACAAGAGGAAAAGAGACACTTCACCAGAAAGTTCATCTATTGACATTCAGGTAAAACTCATGAATATTTCCAAAACTGAAATTAAAAAATAATGTTTTGTGCTAATTTACTCTTATTTAATTGTGTTTAAATGAAAATGTGATTTGCATTGTTAAGCAATGTTCCAGTAGCCTATATAAAGCACCGTTTTTCCTGCTTTTACTGTATATAACTATGAATAATATAAATATATGTGATTATATATGTGATATATATATATATATAGGCCTAAGTGGTTCCTGACGGTATTATGATGTCTGTAAAGAAAATAAAAGAACATAAATTTAGAACTAAATTAAATAAATTTTCCAACTAATGCTCTGTTAAGCATTATATAATGCAATAATGTTGTGGAATGTTGTTGTGTTGTGTAGTGTTGCGGTACGAATGAACATTATTATGAATGTAGGTCTAATTAATTAAGTATATCAAAGAAAATATTAGGGCTATACGTATCACGATACAGGGGTTACGATACGATATATTGTAATATATATTTCAATACTGTAACTGTGTAAGGCGATATATTGCGATATTTCTTGTTTTTTTTAGAAAAAGGATGTAATTTTTGAAAAAACGGTCATAAAGAACACACCACCATATGCATAAAACCTTATAAACAACTTTATTTTATTTAAATTTTGCATTTATATCACTAATCCCTATTTTGTGCAATCTAAGGGAAAATAGTAAAGTGACTGCAGGATTCTTTATGTGTGTATGTTTTAAAGGTTCACAGTATAGCAGTTTTTAATTTCTAAACTATTTAACAACTAGTGCATAGTCTATTTCATGACTAAATGTATGTTTGTGTTATATTTTAATAATTTAAAGCTGCTTGCTTTAAAGCAGTCATGTATAAAGTGCTATTTCAATAAACTTGCCTTCACTGAAGTGCTGAACAGAGCTGGTGCAAACATATCCATATAGCTATGATCAGATGCTTTCTTTATGCTGTCATTTTTTTTGTGTGTTAATTTTGTTACTGAGAAGAAAACGTGCAGTACATAACGTTACTACAAATTCTATTGAATGCCAGATTCAATGCGTTTCCCGAGTTTTGGATTTTAACATGGCCTATTTTGCAAACAACTGACTCTTGTCGATCTCCTTAATGGGTTCTTTATAAAATGAGCCAAAATGAGTCCCCACTTCAGCTCTGTATGTTGCGGGAGCGGAATAATTTTATCGTCTTGTGAGCTGGGTTTGCTAATGCTAACGCTATTGATGCACCTCGCGCTTCTCCGGCTGCGCGTCAGTTTACTCTCGAATCGAATCGATACAGTATCGCCAGACATAATATCGCGATATTCACGTGTATATTTTCTTACACCCCTATAAAATATAGTTTTGCTGATACTGATTAGAATGCACAGGTGATTCAAATTGTAAATAGTGATATATCCAAGTGCATAATATTCACTTACTGTTAAATAAATCTGTTTATATTTTAACAGCTATGACATAAGAAGTGAATAAGCTAGACTAACTGACAACAAGTGATGTGACATAACTAACACATGGTATGAACTTAAGAATCACCAATAGATATATTACTACACTTGACATGTGTTTTACAGTGTAGCTGCACTTAATAAACCTTTTAATAAACCAATGAGTAATCACAATTATGATAGCAATATTTTGAAACAGTGAAATGACCAAACTGCAATATCTAGTGAAAAGTAAAAGTAAGAAGAGAGTACATGTATGATGTATAAGGAGTAAATTTGAACTGTGATACACTGTCTTCCTTTTCTCATGTTAGTTTTTGACACCGTTGTAATTTCGATTATCTGCCCTCCCACCCAAGTGGCATTTGGAACAACATGTGTCTAAACCACAAACATTAGTGTTGCTTAGTGCATGAGGTAATTATAACTGTGACTTATTATTGTAGTCATGCTAGTTGATTGCTTTTTACATTTTGTGAAAAAAAATAAAATAAGAAAAGTTAGTGAAAATATTCACATTTATACCCATCATGCTCTTTGAAAATCTATCTCAGTGGTTCTCAACTCTGGCCTTCGAGATCCACTTTCCTGCAGAGTTTACTTCCAGCTGTGATTAAACTCACCTACCTGCAACTTTCTAAGGCTGTGTTTAAGTCCACTTTTTTATGCTTCCCTTCGCCTCGTTCACTCGGATGTACGTCATTGCAGTGTCCACGACTGGCGGAACCCTTGCAATGAGTTTAAATGTAACACCCTAAGCCCTTGATCACTTGTGGGTAAATTACAGTTTTTTCAACTGCTTACACACATATTCAAAACTCTGCCCTCTTTTCAAAACTTTACACACAAATCCAAGAATTGCACACACAAAATGCAAAAAGCCTGTCAAAAATCTCTTGCAAAATGAAGCACTGCATTCAAACACATTTCAAAAGCTAACATTTGTGTTACGTTGCAAACACCTTTGCCATAATATCCTATTTTTGGGTATATCATATACACACAGTTATTCAAAAGCTCTTCTTTCATGAGCTCCTATGTACATTTCTGTACAATATTGAAAGTAATTGGCAGAGAGATTGAAATAAAACTTTTTTTTTTTACTGTAAGCATTTGTGGTTGTGAATACAGTATTACACAGTACGAAAGAAAAGAAATACATCAGCCATGTGTAGTTGGACAGAAACAATGGTTGCATTTGAAAAAGTAAATCAAGATTCTTCCTGTTAGATTTTTGTGTTACATATAGAAGTTGAAGGCCGAGAATTAGTGTATGGTTTTGCAGATTTGGGTTTTGGTGTTTGAGTGTCAGGTTTCAGAAATTGTGTGAGGAGTAAGGATTTTGTGTGTAAGCAGCTGAAAAAACTGTAAGTGTGAGCACTGCGAGTTGCTGTTGTGATGTCACAATTGTGTTGCATTGTGGTCTAAAGATCTGCCTGAAGTGTACATATGAGCAGAATCACTCCCTCGGTCAAAATTGAGGGGTCGAGGGGTCTGTCCTAATAAACTTCCTGCATCCACTTGGCGAAGTCTGACACACTTCAAAATGCTAGGGAAGTTCATAAGTGTATGTCTAAAGGCCCTGATATACGCACGTTGAAGTTCTTTTTCATTCTTCGCTTAGGGGTAAAAAGTTCAAAATACACGACCAGCGATAAACTGTTAGCTAACATCCGAAGGCGCACACTGTGCTGAGAGCGGCGTTCAGATGAATATGTAAATATGTGCTGCGTGCTTTCCACTCAATAAAAAAATGAACCCACAACAAAATTGAGAAAACAGCAAGCATAAGAAAAGCATCTGATCATAGCAACGAGGATGTTTGCATGGGCTCTGCAGTTCGGCACTATAGTTAGCTCGTAAGTAAACATATCTACATTTATTCATATAGCACTTTATACAATAGATTGCTTAAAATTAAGCAGCTTTACCGTATTAAACATGAAAAACAGTGTCTTGTTTCATCAGACGTACAACTTAATTTTCTGCTATATAGCAACTCCAGTGTGTTCATGTTTTCACTCACAGATTTCTGACCTCGACAGACTGAACAGTAGAAATGAACCAAAAAAGATTTCCACATGAAAGAAGGCGGAGCCTCCACGCACACCTCTCTATTAAGTAATTGCCACAGACCAATGGTAGTACAAAGGTGTTTACCAGTCGTAGCATACTTTTCTGGAAAGCTTTTTCAAACTCCCAAAATGAACTCCAAACAAACTTCGTTTTGGCCTGATTTTGTATGGAATGATCAGTTTGTTCTTTGATTTCACTTAAAGTATATTGTGGCCTTCAAGGGATAGTTCACCCAAAAATGAAAATTTGATGTTTATCTGCTTACCCCCAGCGCATCCAAGATGTGTGACTTTTTTTCTTCAGTAGAACACAAATGATGATTTTTAACTCCAACCGTTGCCGTCTGTCAGTCAAATAATGGGAGTGAATGTGAACTTGGATCAATAAGTGTCGAAAAAACCTTGCATAGACAAATCCAAATTAAACCCTGCGGCTCGTGGCGGCACATCGATGTCCTAAGACACGAAACAATTGGTTTGTGCGAGAAACCGAACAGTATAATTTTTTACCTCTAAAACACCACTATGTCCAACTGCGTTCAGCATTCGCTTGGTGAGGTCTGATCGCGCTCTGATAACAGCAGTGATGTCTTGCGCATATATTTCAATGAGTGCCAGACATCACTGTCGTTGTCAGAGCGCGATCAGACCTCACTAAGCGAATGCTGAACGCAGTTGGACATAGTGGTGTTTTAGAGGTAAAAAATTATATAAATACTGTTCAGTTAGGGGCAAAAAGTTCAAAATACATGACCAGCGATAAACATCCGAAGGCGCAGATAAGCAGATAAACATCAAATTTTCATTTTTGGGTGAACTATCCCTTTAAGGGTGTGTTTACACAACAACAATGTACTAAAAATGGAAATAATTTTATTCACACGGATCCGCGAAAAACTACTAAAACACTGTATTATGCATGCTAGGCCATTAGTTGGCAGTCACTTTGGATATCACTTTGTAAAGAAACACTATGCACATATAGACTGAACATGTAATGCGCATGTGCATAGCAAATTCGTGTTTTTTCAGTTTATTCAGAATTGCGAGTTTATATCTCACATTTCTGGCTTAATAACACGCAATTTCGAGTTTATATCTCACAATTCTGAGAAGAGAAGTCACAATTATGAGAAAAAAGTCAGAATTGTGATTTTTTTTTAAAATCTTTACCACACTGATTTGGCCTTTCAAATGATTTCACTCACAAAAGTGCATTTTAAGAATCAAAGTTTTGCCACAAAAAAGTAAAAAATAAATCAAGTAAAACTAGACATTGGCATGTTAGGAAAAAAGCATAAATAAATGAATGAATGATACTCCTGAAACAACCTGTCCCTTGGTTTAGATCAGTGAGTGCTAATGTGAAAATTCTGGCTTAACTCAAGTCTTCTTGTCTTCGAGTGTGATTTAGAGGTGTCTGAGGAGGGAGGGAGTTTCATATTGACAGGTCTGCATTATGAAAGACTACAAACTTGTTAGTTGAGTGTCAGGTGGCACCATGTGAACATATTGCGTGATGTGTCTGACATCTTGCTCTCAAAAAATATTTAGACCTAAATTAAAGTGTATTTGAATTACATATAAAATTTACATCTATTTGGATTAGACAGTTTTATTGCATGATCTTTTAAAAACAGATATTTTACCTGTTTTATTTATATATGACTGACAAATATTCATAATGTTAAGTTTATTAGTTTATGTTTAAACTGTGTAATCCCAAAAAATGTATATGAAATTTTATGCAATTCAAATACATAAATCCTAAATTTAGGCCTAAATGTTTTGAAATACCTATAAATAAATACCTAAAGTTTTTTAATCTTTCTTTGTTTTGTTCTCTGTGATTCAGCACATTAGCATTAAAGGGATAGTTCACCCAAAAATGAAAATTTGATGTTTATCTGCTTACCCCCAGGGCATCCAAAATGTAGGTGACTTTGCTTCTTCAGTCGAACACAAATGATGATTTTTAACTCCAACCATTGCCGTCGGACAGTCTTATAATGCGAGTGAATGGTAACACAATTTATAAGAGTTAAAAAACATGCACAGACAAATCCAAATTAAACCCTGCGGCTCGTGATGACACATTGATGTCCTAAGACACGAAACGATCAGTTTGTGCGAGAAACAGAACATTATTTATATAATTTTTTACCTCTAATACACCACTATGTCTAACTGCGTTCAGCATTCGCTTAGTGAGGTCTGATCGCGCTCTGACAACGGCAGTGATGTCTAGCACTCATTGAAGTATACACACGAGACATCACTGCCGTTGTCAGAGCGCGATCAGACATCACTAACCGAGTGCTGAACGCAGTTCAGGGCATACAGCATCTTGGATGCGCTGTGGGTAAGAAGATAAACATCAAATTTTTTTTTTGGGTGAACTATCCCTTTAACTGTATTCATTTGACATCCTGAGCAAAGAGCGTTCAGGTACTCTGGCAAAGACATGTACTTTCTTGAACATTAATTTTAGATATTATTTATATCAGGTTTCAGGCTGCCTCCCAGTTTTTGCTCAATCCTGTGATCCTATGATACATATGAACCCTTGACTAATTTAAAACATAAGTTTGTTGTAAAATTGAATGTGTAGCACTGTGCAGTATGGTCTTGAAGTCTATGAACTGAGGTTATTAGCACTTATAAAATGTTATTGCATTCATAGCATAAAACTTTACGTGAAATTTTACTTTAAAATTACACAAAACCAAGCATTAGTTTTAGATATAAGCTGTTCATCTGCTGTTAATACATGGTTTAGTTGTTTTTAATGTTTTTTTTTTTTTTTTTTTTTTTTTTTTTAAATCACTCATTTCTTGAATTAACACATTTCTTGAATTAAGTTGTCTTAGCCCACTGGCAATTTTTTTTTAGGCATAAAGCTTGTTCAAACCCAGGACGATAATTATGAAGATAACGATAAAGATATAGTTCTAAAAATGATTCTAAATATAAAAGAATAGCAGAGTCCACACCACAACTATAAGTAACAATAATGGCACAGAGAAACAATATTGTTGAAATCACTTTCAGAATGATTTTATCCCAGCTGATGAGTAATAAAAACATTGACAGCCAATCAGAATTCATCCTGCTTTAAGAGCTTGAGCATTTAAAGCGGCAGATGACAAAACTGCAGCATACGCTTTAGTTGATGCTCTTGGTGTGGACGTGCCTTAAACCTCAGTAAAACTATTGCCAATTTGACAAATAAGTGAATATATGATCACTAAAAACATAGTAAAACTTTACTATTTAAAGCTGCAGTCTGTAAGTTTTGCCTCTTTATCGCCATCTCTGTTTGAAACTTGCAATTGCAGCTGTTTGCGGAATTATCATCTTTATGTGGATTGTGCCTCGGCACGGCTCCTCAGCACGGATGAATCTATTGTTTTGAGGTGTCACCACACCGGTGTGGATTCTGTACTTAGGAATCACAGATTCTACGACTTAGAAATAAGAATTTTCACCGGAAAGTGTCATCTGAACAAGTAAGTAACACGTCTGCCACTTTTGTTCTGAACAAACTGAGGGAAAAAAGCATTACAATAAATCACGCTGCCAATGATGATTAAATCTAACGATTGCATAGTTTGGATCATGTCAAACCCTGCAAATTATTATTATTGTTATACTTTGCTCTCGTATTGTTCATGTTAACAATGTTAATGCATTGCGTGACTATGTGTATTTAGTGTGTATAAGTGTTACCTGTAGATTTCGATTTCTGTAGCCACTCTGCAGTCCAAGTCTTTTGCTTTTGACTACTGGTGAATCTCCAGTTGTCACTGATGATTGTCATTTGGATCTTTCTGGATTACTATTCCACCATCAAAATGATAAGTTTAATTATTGCAGCTGCTGTGAGAAAAAGCTATAAATGATCCGCTACCTGCAGCATCCTCACACGTGATATAGCCTACTAGCCGGGACTCCTTCTTTATGTAAACAGACGTGACGTAATGACGCAAAGATGAATGCTGGCAAGCTTATATTTCCACGGAAACCCACTAGCACCACTCAAATTAAAACACATTATTACAAGCTTACCGCTGTGAATCAGGCTAATGTAAGGAGATAGTTTTGAACTCTGGCTGGTTATGTACTTGCTCGAAAATTGATTTTGGATCATTTTTAACCAACAAAAGTTACGGACTGCAGCTTTAATCTGATTTACATCTGTAAGGATATTTAGATGCAGTGCATTCTCAATATTATAATCCTATTTTGTGGCAGAAATTATGAAAATTAGTCTAGAAATGGAGTCAGGAGGGGGTGTTGGATTCTGTGTTTAAAGGATAGTTCCCCCAAAAATAAAAATTCTGTCATTTACTCACCCTCAATTTGTTCCAAACCTATATGAAACAAAACCTATCTTTCTTCTGCTGAACACAAAATAAGATATTTTGAAGAATATGGGTAACCAAACAGACCCCATTGACTTCCATATGGGGAAAAAAGTAATATGGAAGTCAGTGGGTTCCATCAACTCTTTGGTTATTGACATATCTTCTTTTGAGTTCAGTAGAAGAAAGAAATTCATTCAGGTTTGAAACAACTTGAGGGTGAGTAAATGATGACAGAATTTTCTTTTCCTCTTTTGGTTGAACTATCCCTTTAACGCATGCGGGCCAGCTGTTGTCGCACCTAAAGTGAGTTCATCAGTGTTTCCCTGGGACTCCCTCACGTCAACGTGAGCACACTCAGGCAGTGCCAACCACAGAGAACAGGAGGAGGGGAAACTACTCAGTGACCTTCCCTGGATGGCAAGTTTGAAGGGAAAGGGAGGGAGGAGAGAGAGTATGGAATTCATCAGGGGATGGGGGGCATTTTGTTACCTCCCACCCTGAAATAGCCTCCTGCGCATGCTCTTTCTATATATGCATACATTGACAATGAGACAGTAACTCACTCTTGTGGATAGTACATGTGCATATATGCACACACAAATCAGTTTTAAACTTCTCTGATTTCAGTTAAGGTGTGAAGTGTTGGTGTACAGTTACTGGTGCACCTGTACATTTGTTCTCTCTCACACTCACAAATGCAGATTCTCTGGCCAGTGGACACATTTCCACATGCTTGCGCCAACATGACACATCTAGCACATTTATAAGGGGATTAGTTTTGAGGCATTAAAGAGGTGATTGACACTCAGTCTCTTCAGGTAGTTAAAGAGGTATTCAACAGCAGTCTGACTTTATGGGCTGTCATCAACTTCAGACTGTTTTTTCTAGGGCAGGGTTGTCAGGACAGAAAAACACTGTGCTGATATTAAGTTACATTTTTTAAAACTGTGAATTGACATTTCATATGCATGTTTCTATTAGGTTCCAACAAAGTATATTTCTGGCCTACAGTATGTTATACTGTATATACTCTCTGCCCCCTTGTGGTGGATCGGATCAACTGTCAAGAATTTTGACATTTAAAAATCAATAGAAAGAAATGTCACTGAATCAAATATTTATTTATTTATTTTACAACTTATTAGAGAAAAAATGTACATACAAGAAACGTTTTGCTAATAATCTAAGCATTAAATCTGAAGGAGTTTGTAGTATTTTGTTTTGTTTTTAAAATATACTTGAGTTGGATTATAATTTAAAAAATATCAGTTTATTTCTATATATAGTATATAGAATATATTGAAATACATATGTGATAAGATCTGATATCTTTACACCATTTTTTGTATAGCACTGAAGTTATGTGACATCTGCTGTGACTGTCAGAGAGTTTATACAGTCGGTCTGCAGCTGCTGAAGTACAAATTATGTCTCTCTGTGTGTCCTTTGTTTGTCATTCTACACATATTCTACATGCAATATAATCCCCGGCTCTATGCCCATCTTGTGATCATCTCTTCAGGGCCGTCATATCATATTCCCCCATTATGTAACACATGAAATGCCATTACATTCTCTTCCATCTTGTTAACTTTCTATGGTTGCTTGCCAGCCTCTTTCCAAGACATAAAGGAAACATGAGTGCTATATACACAACTGGTGGAAAAAAGTTTGGAATAATTAAGGTTTTTTTTATGTTTTTGAAAGAAGTCTCTTATAGTTTGACCAAAGCTGCATTTATTTGATCAAAGATTTTTTTTTTTTTTTTTAGTTTTTTTTTAAATACATTTTAAAATGTAATATATTCATGTGATGGGAAAGCTGAATTTTCAGCATCTTTACTCCAGTCTTCAGTGTCACATGATCCTTTAGAAATCATTCTGATATATTGATTTGATGCTCAAGAAACATTTCTTATTATTATCAATGTTGAACATCACAGTTTAAACAAAAATTGCAGCAAAAACATTGATAATAAGAACCACTGAGCACCAAATCAGAATTTTAAAATGATTTCTGAAAGATCATGTGACACTGAAGACTGGAGAAATGGCTTTGCCATATTAAAATATTAAAATGGAAAACAGTTATTTTAAAATGTAATAACATTTCACAAAAATATTAGCTGTAGTTTAAGTAGTTTAAAGTAAAACTGTTTTTACTGTGTTTATAATCAAAAAAATGCAGCCTTAGTGTACATATACTTCTTTCAAAAACATTAAAATATCATAATTATTCCAAACATTTGACTTTGATATTTGTGGAAAAGCTTTCGTTCGTTTAGAGTGCCAGTGGTTAAAGGTCATGAGTGACAGTCTCTCTGTCCTCACCGATTGAACCCATGTGTTTTATGCATCTCTATTCCGAAAAGCATTCCGATATAAACATTCATCATTTCGTTTCTATGTGAGGCTAGATGGTTTTGTAATCAAATCACAAATACACACAGTCTGGAATACAAACACACCCCAACACACAAAGGAATGTGAGCACTTAGTCTCTTTTTATAAGCTCTTGTTGTCAGAATGGTGGAGCTCACTTCACATTATCAAGTTCCCATTCCAAAGGTGCCACCAATCCTCCTGAGATTACTGAATGTTCAGTGGCTATTAATACATCAGCCAATCAGAAAACAAACCATTACTGCTCCAAGCAATCAAGTGCTCACTTTTAATGAGGTGGCCTATCACATACAGTGTGACGCATAACGATCCAGTCTAAAATAAGATTATTGTATTATATGTTATATTTCCCCCCGCTTAGCTGTTTTGATAATATATACAAGCTATCGAGTTTCAGTGTAGCGTGTGAAAAGGCTGTTTAGCGGGACTATATCTATCTGTGTATGGTAAAAGTATACTGTAGCACCTGTTTGTGTGTGTTTGAGGATTGCCTCCACTTACTGTCATTCTCTTTACTTGTGTGTGTCTGGGAATTTAGCTGGTTCTTTATTAAATTCGTATTTCTAAAAGAATGGATGTTGGACATCAAATTCTTGTATTTTGCATACAGGAAGGTGATGTGAAAAGGTTAGCGACTATAGGCCAGTTCACTGCTGAAAGGATGAAAGATTAGGAAGATTGCAGAAAAGGTCTTATATATGTTATGTGAGCTGGAGAATGATTTTAAAGGAACACTCCACTATTTTTGAAAATAGGCTCATTTTACAACTCTCCTAGAGTTAAACAGATGAGTTTTACTGTTTTCAAATCCATTCAGCCGATCTCTGGGTCTGGCGGTACCACTTTTAGCATAGCTTAGCTTAGTTCATTGAATCTGATTAGACCGTTAGCATCTCGTTCAAAAATGACCAAAGAGTTTCAATATTTTTCCTATTTAAAACTTGACTCTTCTGTAGTTACATCGTGTACTAAGACTGACTGAAAATGAAAAGTTGCTAAAATGAAAAGCAAGATGCTAACGGTCTAATCAGATTCAATGAACTATGCTAAGCTATGCTAAAAGTGGTACCGCCAGACCCGGAGATTGGCTGAAAGGATTCGAAAACGGTAAAACTCAACTGTTTAACTCTAGGGGAGTTGGAAAATGAGGCTATTTTCAAAAAAAGCGGAGTGTTCCTTTAAAGGAAAATACAAGTTTATATGTAAAGTACAAGTTGAGCTTTATTACCACATGCAGAATGTAGTTTCAACACACTCCACAGACTGTAATTTTTCCATGAACTTCCACAGCTTTTCCAGGAATCTATGGGATTTTAAAAAATTTTTTAGATATTACATTTGTGAAGAATAATTTATAGCCATTGAAGTATTTTGAGCTGAACGTAGAAATCTAGAAAAATATTAATGTCCATGAATTTTCCACAACTTTCCCAGTTGTTGATGATTTTTAAATGTGCAGTGTGTAAATTTTAGCGGCATCTAACGGTGAGGTTGCGAACTGCAACTAACAGCGCACACCACTTCCTGAGAAGCTACGGTGGCCGTCTGGCTGACATGTCATTGTCTGAGAGAGCAGAGAGTAGCGTGTGTGAAGCAATGAGGTTTCTTCTTACTTCTAACAAAGAACGGTCTCTAATAAACCAGACGACAACTACTACTACTAATACTACTTCATGCATAGGCTATTCAACGTAGTAACAATACAAGCTGCCTCTAAAAACACTAACAATTTAGAACAACAACAACATAGTGACGAAACGCACTCTGTAGAGTGTTTGTCCGTTTAGGGCTGCTGTAGAAACATGCCGATGCATAATGGCGACTTGACATGGAGGGGGGACCCACTGTGTAAGTGATTAAAAATGGCTCATTCTAAGGTTATAAAAACATAAAGGTTCATTATGTAAGGTCTTTATGTACCACTGAAAACATTATGGTTATGTATATTATATTGCATATCTGTCAATAGTTTCTCATATTGCAAATTTTACACATTGAACCTTTAAATGAAAGCTAAAAACATTTGATAAATATTACACCTAAAAAGGAGTAATTGCATGTCTGTTAAATATATTGAGCTGAACATAACTTAAAAATAGATCTAGAATAATGGAATATATACAATAATACATAATAACATGAATATGCACTAGAAATTGACAGTAATTTCTATGACGTTTTACATCACTGGAAATCAAATCACAGTTATAAATTTCCCTGATATTCCAGTTGCATGACAAGAACAAACATTGTGGTAAACATTTCTGGGATTTCTGTCAACAAATTTTCTTTCCTTTTAAAAGACTGGCTGTAAGGTACTGTAATGTGCACATTCTTATCTGTGATGTTATTAGCATTTTTTCTCAGTTCAAATTCAATATCTTTATAGAGCTTCTCAGAACAATGAGATAGTGGAACCACATTGAAAACAGACCTCTGAGCCATTGCAGTGTCTCAACAGCTATTCTGTCCCAGTTCTTCAGTAGACTCGGGCGTGCGCACCTGCTCTTGTTCAATCAAACACTTTTGCTTGGCTCATTGTGTTCCGGACACTGGGTTACGGACATAACATACGGACACAGACCCTTTATCGGAGGTGTTGATTGTCAGTCAATCAAGGGAAATCTACTGGTTTAACAGTCACTACATTTAAAACCTCTGTCAGTGGTGTTGATACGTCACTGTTTGAGTCCATCGAGCTCTATTCTCGCACCCACTCTGGTTTCAGCGTCTTCACACCTGGCTCAAGGATTCACACTCTAATCATACACAGAAGCCCCTCCTCTAGATGATAACAGTGACATTACACTGACCGCTTGCACACCGGCCAATAGGAAGAAGCATGATTACTTCTATAAAAAGCATTGGTTTTGAAGCTAGAGACACCAGACAGATGGATAACAAGAGTGAATGAGAAGGGGAGCTAATGATCTGTAGGTTTCAAAAGCATTGTCAAGTAGACTTGAAAACAAGTACTTTGGTTTGTTTTAACCTGTTGTGTTAACGTGTTTCATTATGAGCTCTAATCTCGTGAAGTCTCTTGCTCGGGTTTATGACCCCAAACCACTTCATGCTCAGAAACGATGCGGAAGACCCACAGCAAGAAAAGCTTCGCTTTCTACCTCAAACAAACGTCTATCTTCACCACTTTCTGATCAGCCTTCATCAAAACCCTCCTCATCTTCTGCTCTTGTACATATTGAAGGACAAGTCAATGATCTGAGTGGTAAGATGGACAAACTCCTCGCCTTGCAGGAAGCGTCTCTGAGAAGACTAGATGCCATCAGTCAAGATCAAGGAACAGCTACAGGTGGACGAAGTGTTGAGCAGATGTTGTGTGACGTGCGTGTTGTCATAGAAAGTGTTCGAGAGAAGGAGGAACAACAGGATCAGCGACTTGATTCTTTGGAGCGAGTGGTCAGCAGCATTCAACAGGTTATCAGTTTCATTGCTGAAGTGTTGAAACACTCGAGATTGGCCGACCTCTTGAAAAACACACACTCAAAATCCAGCAGCAGGGTGAGTTTAAACGTTTTATGCACCAATTTAGTGTTTAAAACCTTTAAAAGCGCTTATTTAGATTCCTGAAGTACAGAGGAAAATACTCATAAACTAGTAAAAGAATTAATATTTTATACACACTTAACCTTAAAATGCTTTGGTAATACTATTCTCTAAAGGGCTTTTCACATTTTAAATAGTTAACCCTGGGTCATTCTAAACCCTTAGGTAAACTGAATCCTGGGTTATCTTGCACCACGTTTCACACTGTTCATAATTTACCCGGGGTTAACAATTACTCCTGGGTATCCATAAACTGATGTTTCACATAGTACTTTCCTAAACTCTGGGTTAACGTTCTTATTCGCAAAAGCAGTGCTAACCCTACTCCGGAGTAAACTCGGGTAAAATCGCTAACACCGCTTCTAAATTACAAGTGTTCCTTTACCTGGGGTTGAAAGCGGTGTTTAGAACGACAATAAGCCCTTAATTGTCCTGCCAATAAAGTTGAACTATGTCGAAAAGTAAAATTGAATAAGCCAAACTAACAAAAACACAATTTTTTAGTTAGTTTTTTGGTTAGTAAAGTTTGCGAAGCAGCTGACCATATGAGTGGATTAAAAAGTGGACAACTACAACATAAGAAATATTTGTATGCCTTTTTTCACTGTATGTTTAACTTAAGAATTTTACACATTTGCTTTTTATGTTGTGTCATCTTTTATGTGAAATAAATGTTCAAAAAGCTTGGATGCATATATACATTAAATGTTCTATTTTCTGTGTCTAACGGCATTTCCAACAGGGGATTTTCTAGAACATGAGTTACCAGGTTCATTGTCCTTGTCATTGGCTTGAGCCATTTATAAAACAGATTGACTGATGACATGATGAGTGATTCTCAGTTTCAGCTCAAGGACAGTCACAGCAGATGATTGTGTGTGATCAGAATGAAATATCAGGTTCATTGCATGTTAGCAGCTCAGAGCATTTGAATGAAAATACGTCATTGAATAGCTTGAAAGCAGGTGTTTTTATTTAAAGGTGTGTTAATAAATGATTGTTATTTACAATGGTTGGACTCTGTATTATTATCAATTTAACATTGTGGTTCAAAATAGCGCAGGTGGTTTTTCAGAATATCTATGACACCTCACTCGTGACCATAGACTTAAACTTATGAAGACGGTCTTATTTCTTTCTTTCCTGTTGTCTCTTTCTCTCTCTAGTTTAGAGAAAAGGATGGGAAGGAGAAATCTAAAGTGTACTCAAAAGGGTTAAAAACCCAGAAGAAAAAGAAACCACTTGATGCATCAGGTGAGAAAAAACACACAGTGGGATTCAAAAGCCAGAAATCATATTGACAATCTAGGATTTAAAGGTGCCATCGAATGTTTTTTTACAAGATGTAATATAAGTCTAAGGTGTCCCCTGAATGTGTCTGTAAAGTTTAAGCTCAAAATACCCCATACATTTTTTTTTAACTGCTTATTTTGGGGCATCATTAAAAATGCGGCCCCTTTAAATGCTCACGCTCCACGCCCATGGAGCTCACCCTTGCCTTAAACAGTGCATAAAAACAGTTCACACAGCTAATATAACCCTCAAAATGGACCTTTACAAAGTGTTCGTCATGCATACTGCATGCATGCGTCGGATTATGTGAGTATTGTATTTATTTGGATGTTTACATTTGATTCTGAATGAATTTGAGGCTGTGATCCGTGGCTAATGGCTAATGCTACATTGTTGGAGAGATTTATAAAGAATAAAGTTGTGTTTATGAATTATACAGACTTGCGCAAGTGTTTAATAATGAAAATAGCGACGGCTCTTGTCTCCGTGAATACAGTAAGAAACGATGGTAACTTTAACCACATTTAACAGTACATTAGCAACATGTTAACGAAACATTTAGAAAGACAATTTACAAATGTCACTAAAATATCATGTAATCATGGATCATGTCAGTTATTATTGCTTCATCTGCCATTTTTCGCTATTGTTCTTGCTTGCTTACCTAGTCTGATGATTCAGCTGTGCACAGATCCAGATGTTAATACTGGCTGCCCTTGTCTAATGCTTTGAACATGGGTTGGCATATGCAAATATTGGGGGCATACACACCGACTGTTACGTAACAGTCGGTGTTATGTTGAGATTCGCCTGTTCTTCTGAGGTCTTTTAAACAAATGAGATTTATATAAGAAGGAGGAAACAATGATGTTTGAGACTCACTGTATGTCATTTCCATGTACTGAACTCTTGTTATTTAACTATGCCAATATAAATTCAATTTTTAATTCTAGGGCACCTTTAAAATTTGAATCTGGAAGTAAACAAAGTTTTAGATTTTTTTTTTAGATTTAGAACAAAGAAGCATTTGACAAAAAAAGTAAAAAAATGTTTAAGATTCTGTGCTATTTTGGGTCACTATTTTCTTCCATTATTTTCATCTTTGTATGTTCTAATTCCCTCCCCTCCCCTTCCAGACTTAGTTCAGGCTGGTTTTGAAGAAGTGCAAAAGCTCAATCAACAGAACAATCAGCTTTCTCAATGCACAACAGAGACAGCGCCCGGCACAGCTGCGCATCTGGATCTTATTGAAGAGGAGCAAAAAGGAGAGAGCTATAAGGAAAGAAAGGATGACAAACAACAGGCTGCAGTGGAAGACGAGGCAAGAGAGCAGGAAATTGATGCTGAATTATTGCAGATAAAAGAAGAGGATAAAAAGGAGGAAGAGGAGAGTTCAAAGAAAGAGGCGGCGATTTGGTTATCAGAGGAGAGCCAACTAGCTGCTCCAAATTCATCTGGCCAGACCGATGAAAGCATTACAGTCACACCAGACAGGTTCATCCATATATATATATTATGTTTTTTATATTTTGTTCAGCAAATGACTTTTAGATAAAGAGCAGAAGTATTAAACCCTGCAAAATAGACCCTTTTCACATTTCCGTGTTTCTCAGAAGCGGAAGTCGTCATAGTTTGGTAAAATTCTATAGCGGTGAATGAGAGAATACATTAAATATATTTTTTGTGTTTCCATTTGCTCAAATAGCAAAGGAATGTCATTTTTAGCTTTACTCCCATAGCCACTGTATTAGAAACACCCTCACAGCAGTGTTAACTCGTTTTTTGTAATTTGATGCAAAGGTAATATAATACCAAGTATAGTGTTATGAATGTACATACGTTTTTTAAAAAATGAAAATATAAAAAACTTTGCGATATTGATGACCGTTAAAATGCATCACCACAGTCCGTGAAAAGGGTCTATTAGCTTATAATATTATAATGTAGGCTACTGTAATATTTGAATATTACAAAACAAATAATTTGCTTAAAATAAATAAAATTGTGTTGATTCAGTGTAAATTGATAAACAACCATTTTAAAATTTTAAAATTTGTTCATGTTTTTGAAAAAAGTCTCATGCTTGTCAAGGCTGCATGTCTTTGATCAAAAAATTACAATAAAACAGAAATATTGTGAAATACAAAAAAGTTTTTGTTTGCTACATTAATATATTGTAAAATGTATTCATGTGATGACAACGCTAACATTTTCAGCATCATTAGTCTTCAGTGTCACATGATCCTTCAGAAATCATTCTAATATGCTGATTTGCTGCTCAAGAAACATTTCTTATTATTATCAATTTTGAAAACTGCATATTATATTATATCATGTAGCTCTGAGGAGAATCTGGAAACAACTGTCAGCACTAAGAGGCATGTTGCTGACGAGACGCTGACAGATGACCTTAAAAAAAGCCGAGTGGAGGAGGCGTCAGAGGAAGAGGATAAGGAATTCAAGGACGAAGAGGAGGCAGGACTTGAAGCTGCAGAGGCGGGACCAGAGAGACCAGAGGAGGGGACAGAAGAGGAGAGGAAAGATGCAGAGTCAGTAATTGACGAATATGTCATTGGTAAGAAATTTGGTGTAGGTCTGAGAATAATGTAAATAGATTTCCCTTTTGTAGTTACATACTCTAAACTTTTCCACAGATTCTTCCCCTCCACCACCTGCACCATTTGAGCACCGTCTAGTGGCACCCAAAACTCACCAGATTACCAGCTACTACACTATCAATAAAGAGGAAGTTCTCGGAGGGTGAGTAGAGATGATATTAATATTACATCATATTATGTTAGGTTTGTTAGCATTGTTAAGAATTTTTAAAGCAGGATGCCTGTGATATTAAACCCATGGCATAAGATTCCTAAGCATTTGAAGAGCTTACAGGACACATGATACACAAGGGCATGAAAGTGACAGACAGATGTGTGTGTGTGTGTGTGTGTGTGTGTGTGCTTTTGTTTATATTACATTGTGGGGACCAAATGTCCCCATGATGTAATATAAACCTGAGTTCACCTACATCGTGGGGACCAGCCAGCGGTCCCCACAATGTAAATGGGTTTATAAATCATATAGAATGAGTTTTTGTGAAAAAGTAAAAGTTTGCACAGTTTCCTGTGAGGGTTAGGTTTAGGGGTAGGGGCAGGGTAGGGGGATAGAATGTACAGTTTGTTCAGTGTAAAATGCATTGAAGTCTATGGAAAGTCCCCACAATTCACAAAAACAAACATGTGTGTGTGTGTGTGTGTGTGTGTGTGTGTGAAGGAAAAACGTTAAGAGAGTGAGACGTGCAACATATTTTTAGACTTTAGTGAAAGTAAATATCTAGAGCCAGAAGATTAAAGTGAATTTCCTCTGCAGTCTTACAAAGAATGTGGGAATTTAGACATTTGAAATGGATTGGGTTTGTGAATTAAATTGATGTTTATTATTATTATTATTATTATTGTCTCATTTTGATTGTAATAGAGGACGCTTTGGCATGGTGCACAAATGTTTCGAGAAATCTTCTGGCCTCATATTAGCAGCCAAGATCATCAAAGCCAGGAGTCAGAAAGAGAAGGTAAATACCTGTGTCCATTTTAAGACATTAGTACTGTGACTTCAAGGTAGTGATTCTTGAAATTTTCAGTTCACTGATAAAATTTCCTGATAATTTACTCACCCCCATGTCATCCAAGATGTTTTATATCTTTCTTTCTTCAGTCGAAAAGAAATTAAGGTTTTTGAGGAAAACATTCCAGGATTTTTCTCCATATAGTGGACTTCAGTGGGGTTCAACAGGTTGAAGATCCAAATTTTAGTTTAAATGCAGCTTCAAAAGGGCTCTACATGATCCCAGATGAGGAATAATCAAATTAAATACAATAAATTGTATTAATTTGATTTCCATTTAATTCATAGTAAATTATTTTAGTCTCCCCCACATGAAGAAAACACCAAGAACATTTTTTGGACACACATATTATTCATTTAATAAATTTTACTAGTAAAATCTATGTCCCATTCACTGAGAGAGACACTATATGACAACAAGGAGAACATAGGAAAATGTAAACCATTTAAATCCTGTAATTTTGCATACTTTACATTGCATAACAATGCATAATATTAGTATGTAATTAAATGTAATAATTAAAATTAATTTCAATAAATAAAAATACTGTTAAAAATCACACATTATTTGTTTGTCACATGTAACTTAGTAGACCATTTTTTGTGCATTGGGTTGGGTAATAGGAGGATTTTTTGCCTGGATACCACCGCAAGTATATTTCAAACCTGTGGGAAGCACGGAGTCAGTATATGGTTATCGTGTTTATATTTTTTTACATGTTCATGTTGAGAAAAACAATAATATCCACATGCTCGGGTGAGAAAACGAGCCGTGCTGACAGACGTTGCAGAGACACAAAGATAATAATAGCCTATATAATTGTGTGCTAAGCTAAGTTTCTAACAGTAGCACTCTGTTTTCTGTTCGTAAATATGTCTCCCTCCACGAAACCTATAGTAAGCATATGTCTCAAAATCATTTTGCTAACAGATAAGTTATCATCTTGGCTCACTAGGGGATAACTTAAAGCTGCGCTTACCTGTCGTGAATGCAGTGATGGACAGCTGTCTTTCCTCACTCGACGGGTGTTTGGATTTCATTAGTACGGAGCCCCTAAAGGGACATGGTGGTAAAAAAAAAATGGGAAGGAAGGAAATTTTACGTGGTGGTGGAAAAAAATTGGGATGGGAGGAATTTTTTTTTTTTAATATTTTGCGTTCCCTCGCAAAGATTGCGTTCCCTCGCAAAGATGTTTTGCGTTCCCTCGCAAAGTTATAATCGTTCCCTTGCTGTGAGCTCGGACGAACACTTCCTCTTTAATGTCCCGCTGGCTGGCAGTAGTGTTTCAGTTAGTCATACGTTAATAATGCACACAAATAATGCGCGGCTCATAGAGTTTGAACTTGGACTCAAACATGAAGAAATGCAGTCAGTGCTTATGTCAAGCAGTTCAGTTGGCAATATATTCACAGATTCGAGCTTCCCGGATTAATAACTCGTTAGCTAAATGTTGTTAAAACACAAATGCAGCTACTTCCAATCATAGTAACCTAGACAACAAGATACAACAACCCAATTTTCCTCAAATGTGCTTTATAATAAATGTCTCTATGAGCAGGCAGCGGAGATACACGCCTGAAGGGACCGTCTGAAAAGTGCAAAACCCAATTTGATTTTTTTTAAAAAAAGCATAACGTTTATGATTATAATTATTAAATAAAATAAAATAATAATAACTACACTGTTAGTGGTAAAAATATTAAATAAATTGTAATGCCATCAAATCCAGTAAGCAATTATCATGCAAAAGCTGTTGTAAGAATGTAAGCTGTGTACCAACATCATTTGTGTAAAGAAGGCCTTTATGTGCTACTTGCCAAACTAAGTGTACCTATAACCAGCAGGAGGGCAGTGATGTATGAACTGAATTCGGTGACAGTACAGTGTGTTACAGTGACGTTACTGAGTATTTTTCGTAATATAAAATGAGCAAAAGGGGTTTCGGGTTTTGCACTTTTCAGACGGTCCCTTCAGGCGTGTATCTCCGCTGCCTGCTCAAAATTGGGTTGTTGTAGCTTGTTGTCTAGGTTACTATGATTGGAAGTAGCTGCATTTGTGTTTTAACAACATTTAGCTAACGAGTTATTAATCCGGGAAGCTCGAATCTGTGAATATATTGCCAACTGAACTGCTTGACATAAGCACTGACTGCATTTCTTCATTTTTGAGTCCAAGTTCAAACTCTATGAGCCGCGCATTATTTGTGTGCATTATTAACGTATGTTACTAACTGAAACACTACTGCCAGCCAGCGGGACATTAAAGAGGAAGTGTTCGTCCGAGCTCACAGCAAGGGAACGATTATAACTTTGCGAGGGAACGCAAAACATCTTTGCGAGGGAACGCAATCTTTGCGAGGGAACGCAAAACATCTTTGCGAGGGAACGCAAAATATATATAAAAAAAAAAAAAAAATCCTCCCATCCCAAATTTTTTTCCACCACCACGTAAAATTTCCTTCCTTCCCATTTTTTTTTCTACCACCATGTCCCTTTAGGGGCTCCATACTTACGCTTTCTCATTATGGTGTTGATATTATTATTATAACTCGGTTTCATTAATTAATTTGATCAAAAGTAATTCCATTTTGTAGATCATTTTCATCTAAGTAATTCCAAACTTTGCGAGGCAGACGACAACATTATGTGACGATCAAATAAAATAAACTTGTTAAATACGCTCCACAGCGCCACCCGGTGCATTTAGTTATAACTGCGAGTTTTAGTGCTTAGGATTTATCATGGATTCACTGCATTTACGGCCAGCAAAGCAACATAGTAAAATTCGAATAGTATTTTTATTTTTCGAATATTAATTATAGAACGAATATTCGAATATTTGTCTATTTGTGCACATCCCTAGACTGAAGAAAGAAACAAATAAACATCTTGGATGACTTGGGGGTGAGTAAATTATCAGGACATTTTAATTCTGAAGTGATCTAATTCTTGATCTAAGTGATCTAAAGACCACTTGGTCAACTGTCATTATAGTGCAGTAATTTATGTACTATTATAGTATTTATTAATATTTATGAGTATTTATTAATAAAGGTTTATATTTTATGTTATTTCAGCTTTATTTCAACTAACAGAAATTATTTTAATAGTTTTTGATTTAGTTAACAATACTGGTCCACGAACAATAGTGGGAATCGCTGCTACCATTATAATTGTATAGTAATGATTTTACACATGTTTGTGTTGTCAGGAGGTAGTAAAGTGTGAGATTGAAGTGATGAACCAGTTGAATCATGCCAATCTGATCCAGCTCTACGCCGCCTTTGAATCTCGACACGAAATCATTTTAGTGATGGAGTAGTAAGTTACATCCACAAACACAGACAGCCTCTCTCACTTTCTCCTAGCATATTTAAGAATCACTTCAGAACATGTATTGTGCACCCCCTAGTGTTGATGGTGGAGAGCTGTTTGACCGGATCATAGATGAGAACTATAAGCTGACCGAGTTGGACACGGTGCTGTTCATCAGGCAGATCAGTGAAGGGCTTCAGTATATGCACAAGATGTACATATTACACCTTGACTTAAAGGTACCAAACACATTATTTTAAATAATGTGTAATTAAAACAGCTGCATAAGAAGAACAAAAGGTCTGAATACATTTTTACTGTGTCAATAGCCTGAAAACATTCTCTGTGTCAGTCGAGAAACAAACAAGGTCAAGATAATCGACTTTGGGCTCGCAAGGAGGTTAGTATTTGTATCTGTGTCTAGGTTTACAGTTTCTTTCTGCATGGATCTACTGTTTTTCTCACATCGATTTGTTCTTCATGTTCCTTTCAGATATAAACCCAGGGAAAAGTTGAGGGTGAACTTTGGTACGCCTGAGTTCCTGGCTCCTGAGGTCATCAACTATGAATTTGTCTCATTCCCAACTGATATGTGGAGTTTAGGTGTCATCACTTACATGCTGTGAGTCTGTAGACATCAATGAACAATCATAATTATACAAAAAGAGGGAGTTTTTGTGAAACTTACGTACTTATGTTTGTGTTTCTAGGCTCAGCGGCTTGTCTCCGTTCCTGGGTGAGGATGATAATGAGACACTAAATAACATCCTGGCATGTCAGTGGAGTTTTGAAGAGGCAGAGTTTGCCGACATCTCTGAGGAGGCCAAAGACTTCATCACACGCCTGCTTGTGAAGAGCAAAAGGTTTGTGTCCCCAGAAATAGGCTAAATCTGACAAAAATCTGGCTGAATATCAGTATGTTTATGTTTTGATGCACATTTCTTTTTTTGCACAGCTGGCGAATGAGTGCATCCCAGTCCCTGAAACACCCATGGCTTTCAGACCGAGCGCTTCACTTCCGTCTTCACCATAAGGTTAATAACAGCTTTGAGTTTGTGGCTAAATTCGTGCATTAGTGAATGAATGTAAATGAAGGTAATTAATGAACGTGTTTCCCTCACAGAAAAACAAGTGTCACTCTTCACATGCTCCTCCTCCAGAGGGCTAAACAGGTAAGAGATGCACACAAACACTCACAGGCCTTGTCCACAATGCAAAAACACACTATGAAGCGCTGTCAAGAGCATGCCAAAACAAGAGGTGGCGATATAACCGTAACCGTAAAGCCATGTTGGCCAATCAGAAGCCTGGAAAAATGGTTATTACCGATGTCACAAGCCTAAATCTCCGGTTTCACCGTCTACAAAACAACACTGTAACTTGAGTTTCTAAAAATCTTCACCCTGGCAGGAGTTCTCAAAAATGTTTGGTTTCAGTGACTGGATATTGTGTTTGCATGTGGACGAACGGCCAAACCACATTGAAAATCCATGCATAGGGTTAGGGAAAAAAAAAAATCTGTTGCTACTTCCTTTTCATTGTGACTTTAACAATTACCCAATAACAATAAATGATAATACTCAATTGATTGCACTTTGTACATCATTGACTGTCTCGAATGATTAACTTCACTTGTGGATAACATTACTTTTAATGTTTTCTGCAGAAGTGATCATTGGCTCTCCTGGTGCCGTGGTGACAAACTGGACCAATACTGTTGTACCTGAACAACTACACATCTGTTTAATATTACAGTCACATACCGTACTGTACAATATATGTTACCTGCTTACCTCAACCTCAAGCTAAAACATCAAACAACACATTAAAAATACTACTCCTTCTTCTTTTAACTGTCTTTTGGCTGTTGTCTTATTAAAAAAATACTCCAGACAGTTAATACTACATTGATTTTGTCTCGCATGTGCACTTTATAAGGCCAGGATTGAAGGAAGTATGTTTATGGCTGAGAGTGCAAAAGAGAAATCATCATTCATACTCTATACGCACAAATGTATTGAGTCTTATCATGGTAATATTCTATACGTCACTGGTTTATGGTAACATTTCATTCATGTGATATTTGTGAAGGCATTAGAATTTGGTTTTGACTGAAATTCACACTGGGACTACTGTACTGTATTTTACACTTGAAAGTCTAGAACCCTTAATGTCAAAATCCTGCAAATGATCTATGATTTTTGAATGTTACGTCTTTTCTGCCTTTCAGGAGGTCTAAGTGACAGAGCTTGGAGTTTGTTTGTCCGTGTGCATGTACCTACTGTTATCTGATACAAATAGCCATGTCCCAAATACACCTCTCGCTTACCACATTTTATTATATAATGTCATTTAGACGGTTTCCTCTAGGGCAAATGTATTGTACAAAACGAATTGTTCACATCTGTTTTTCTTTTGGTGACGTTTTTAAGCTTGAAATTTGAGACTGGGATACTGGATCCAAGACTGGCTGTTTGAGGCAACAATGGTCTTGTTCACTCCCTCTCTTTGTAGTAAACATCTCACCTTCCATGAAGGCAAATGAAAAGAACAGAACACTACCTACAGATGTATTGTGTGTTTTGTGTGGTTCTATATATAAAGATAATGTCTGATGTTTACTTGAAAAGCTTTCACAGTATAGTAAATGGAATATAAACTTTACTGTACATCAACTGATGGCTAACAAAGTAGTGTTTTAGATGACTGAGTGAAAACTAAAAAATTTATTTTGATGTGTTTGAAAAGGTCACATTTTTAATCATAAACAAGAAAAGATTTATTTATTTTTATGTGTTAGATTTCACTTTCTGTATATGTGAGGGACTGGATTGAGAAAGGCTGGAATATAATAGCTCAAACTAACAGGACAAATAAAAACATTTCAATACTTTCATATGTTAGTTCTTGCATATTGTTGTAAGTGACTTATGTGGTGTATGGGCCTTAGAACTTTAAAAATTAACTAAATTAAAATATATATAAAATACATTTGATTGTTTTGTTCATTCCTTCCTCTTCGTCTTTTATATTGTGCTGTGTTCCCCATTACACTTGATCTACGGCTAGATCCCTTCCCCATTACACGTAGATCTACTTTTACTTTAGTGCTGAAAACTAGCCAACAGAATAGCAAAGCTGCTTAGGCTGTTTTTTCAGCAGCTATTTAGGCCTATGGAAAAAAATATTTATAATTTATTTTACTTATTAATATTTGTTATCGTATTGTTATTATTATTACGACGAGAGAAGGTAAAAAGTTGTTTGTTTAATTCCTCCTGAACATCGAGTCCTTTAGTGGGCGCTGTGATACATGTCCACACGGTCCACACTGAGCCTACAGTATTTGTCTCCTCTTTGTTCTGTGGTGCACACGTCACTGGCGCTTTCGTCTGTGATTGGCTGCTGAGTGCAGGTTTCTGATGTGTCGCTCAAGCCGCTGGAGTTTCGGATGTGTGTGCATCCGTACATAATAACCGATCGCACAAAGTGGATCCAAACCCCATAGATTCCGTCCGAACCGAAAAAAGCTCCAGAAAATGGCTCAGTGCACAGCAGCGTCGGCCAGTGGTGATGTGAACGGAGGCAGCAAGACAAAGAGGAAAGTGGCCATCATCACAGGCATAACCGGTCAGGTAACGTGAAGTATCGTCTCTATTACATATGTGACGCGATGGTATATACAGATAGTTCACCCAAAAATGAAAATCTGTCATATTTACTCACCATTATGCTGTTACAAACGTGTATGACTCTCATTGTTTGTGGAAAACAAAATGAGAATGACAGGCAAAATGACATCTTCAGTCACCAGAGAATAGAATAGTGAGCGACGCTTTCAGTCTCTAGCATCCTTTCTAACATTGGGGCGAGTAAACAATGATAGACTTTTATGAGACAGTTTTATCGTAAACATATTTAAACATACTGACTGCAAGGCTAGATCCCCTTACTTTACTTTGCGTTTTTCGGTAACCATGGTAACCATAGTTTTCGCTAAAATATCATAATTGCTATATGTTTGTCTTTGTAAAACTATAATACTTTAATATGGGCTAACCCCTAGGCTGTAGCTTCCTGGATATTTCTGTCATTTGTATTATTATTATTAATAATATTTTAGTGCTGTCAAATCGATTAATCGCGATTTTATATATATATATATATATATATATATATATATATCTATATGTCTGTGTGTAAGTGTGTAGATTATATGTACATAATACACAGACACATATATAATATATGTAAGGAATAATTGACAACGGGCCATTGAATTATTAAAAAAATAATGCTCACCCAAGGTGATAATGCCATTACACCTCGGGTGTGCATTATTTTTCAATAATTCAATGGCCCGGAGTCAATTATTCCGTTTATACTACTTACCACACCTCAAAACATTGTTTAGATGATGTATTTCAGGACATTTGTCAGATTTTTGCATCTCATTCCACGTCTCCGTTGCTAATTCCAAAATTTAATTTTAGAGCTAGTACTTAGTAAGAGAGTGAAAAAAGAGATTAAGCATATGAAATATAGCTGCAAGCAATTGTCGGGTTCAAGCGCTTTAAGGCCTTTAAGCACATTTGAAAAAGGTATTATGTTTTAATTAGCAAGCCTGTAATCATCTCGATTATATATGGAATAGACCATTTACAGCCAATATAGGCAATTTACAATAGGACATATGTGGTTTATAAAGTTTTTTTTTAACAGTTATTGAGGTTGAGCCAAAAACCTATGACTAGTTAAAATAATCTCCAATATTTAACGAACGATTTGATGGACAGCGGCAGTCCTTGAGGCAAAGATATACAATCCTTTACCTACATGAAAATCGCCCATTGGACGATTTCTTTCCAATTTCTCACAGGCCTGTAGGGCCATAAGTCAAACAGGCCCAGCGAGTTTCATCCCGATCGGCCTCCGTTAACCTTGTCTAATAGGTGCTCAAACTTAATTGGCTGATGGCAGCCATGTTTTTTGAGATACACCAGGGTCCTCAGACAGTCATGGCACCTTGGACAAAGGCACTGCATGCCAATTTTCTAGTCAGTTGGACTAAGGGTTAAGTAGTTATAGCCATTTTCACGTTTTTCTTGTTATAGTGCCACCAAGTGGCCAGTTGCCACGTTTTTTTTCCCACGTGACCAAAGATTGTTTAATATAGTTATTTGCTTGGTTAGTGTTGTTGTGGGTTTTGGTTCTTTTGCAGTTGTAGGCTGTAAGGACCTTTTGAAATAACTGAAATCATATGGCGAAGTGATATGGAACTGTAATGCGGTCAAGACCTGTCTGGAACTAATTTAGCTGTGCGTTTCCCTGAAAATAATTGCACACCTTAGAACCGAACAATCATCAATCAATCAGATTTAAGCATTCAATAACCCTGTAGTATAAATATTAACAATATATATATTGTACACACACACGTAAACACAAACTTTTATGTTAGATGCAATTAATCGCAATTAATTATTTGTTGTTGTTGTGTAGATTATATGTACATAATACACAGACACATATATAATATATGTAAGGAATAATTGACTCTGGGCCATTGAATTATTAGAAAAATAATGCACACCCAAGGTGATAATGCCGTTACACCTCGGGTGTGCATTATTTTTCAATAATTCAATGGCCCAGAGTCAATTATTCCGCTTATACTACTTACCACACCTCAAAACATTGTTTAGATGATGTATTTCAGGACATTTGTCTAAAAATGCACTTGTATATATATTGTACACACACACTTGTATATATATTGTACACACACGTAAACACAAACTTTTATGTTAGATGCAATTAATCGCAATTAATTGTTTTTTTTTGTTGTTGTTGTTGTTTGTTTCTGAAAGAAGCATTCAATAACCCTGTAGTATAAATAGTAATAATATATATATTGTACACACACGTAAACACAAACTTTTATGTTAGATGCGATTAATCGCAATTAATTGTTTTTGTTGTTGTTGTTGTTGTTTGTTTCTGAAGGAAGCATTCAATAACCCTGCAGTATAAATATTAATAATATATATATTGTACACACACACGTAAACACAAACTTTTATGTTAGATGCGATTAATCGCAATTAATTTGTCTTTTTTTGTTGTTGTTGTTGTTGTTTGTTTCTGAAATATATTCTGAAATATATATATTGTACACGCACACGTAAAACACAAACTTTTATGTTAGATGCGATTAATCGCAATTTTTTGTTGTTGTTGTTGTTCGTTTCTGAAAGATGGAGAAGTTTCATGATCACACTTGGTCATTTCCTGACTTATTGCATGAAGACAATAACTGACAACTAAACTTGATCTATACTGCCAGCCTCTTGCACAACATTCTTATTGTGTAACTGATGATTAATATTTGATGTTATATATCATTACTATGGAGATGATCATCACTTTCACTAAAAACTATAACTATTACATGTGTGAGAGCACTGCCCTTTTCACTGTTACCTAAATGTACATGACACTCTCAAACGTTAGAAATATTGTATGTACTATGTGTTCTCTCCCAGTAGTTGTTTCTTTTTGTATTCATTTATTATTACAGTAGGTGCATCCCAATATTTTTTTTTTTTTTTTTTGTAAAAAGTGTGAGTAGTGTGTTCCCACTGAAAATTCCAAATGAAAAAGTGCACTTTAGGGATGTGACGGTGATAATTTTGTCACCGGAGGGGCGGGGCCTCTGCCTCTCTTTTTTTAAATCGCTTATGAATGCCGGTTAATTGCATTAAATATTTTTTAACCTGTTAAACTGAAAAAATTTGCCTCGGTGCAGTGGTGGGCAAGTGATGAAACTGGTGTTGCGACTAAACACCGGTTACACCAGTAACACCGACCAGTCTAGTGCTTTTTAGGTTAATATGGAATGTTGGAAAATAACCTTTATAAAATTCATACACTAGTTAGTAGAGTACATAGTATATAGTACGTCATTTAGGACACAACTGCACATTTGTCTATAAAATGTGCCCTGTTATGTCTGTAATGCTGGCGACGTTTCTATGTTTTGACAATTTGCATACAGTAAGCAACAGTTATAGCTGTTGTGTACAAAAAGGAGAGTCTTATGTGAGGCCTTTCATTCTTGACTGTTGCTTATCTGTCCCCACCCAAGCCCTTTTCATTATGAATCGCAGTGAACTATGTAACAAGAGAACTGTGTAACACATAAAGGTTCATTGAAGATATAAGCAGGTAGCAAGCTTTTGTTATCCAGATTGCTGGTTAAAGAAGTTCAAACTGGTTAGAATAGGAAGTAATTTTGGATGAAAACAGTATATTTTTAAATATTTGGGATATTTAGAAGTATATTTCCTGAAGAGAAATGCACATGACACCAAAATGACATAAAAGTTCCAATAAATAAAATGTGTACTGTTTGGTTAGTACATGGTTCCTAATTATTTCCATTGTTTCACAATTTCTAGTATGTGTACTGGCTTTACATTTTTATATCAGTGTTGTAATTAGCAATTAATTTAATTTTACCTGTGAAGCAGATTTGTTATGTGACAGCATTAAAGTCTCTTATGGGTTAAGAACTTTTTGTTGATACAATAGGGTACTATTGTAAGAAGTTGCAGTGGCTGGGACAGACTTTAAGCATCACCTCCTCTTAAAAAGATACAATCTAATCCTGTTTACAAGAAATAAGCTGCTCCCAAGCAGGTTTGGGTTTACGGACCTGTTGCCATGACGGCAACTCCGGGATGAGCTTCTAAAAACCTAACAATCCTGGCTCATGTGAATATTTGGTCTCACATTAAACTCAAACTAACTGGGAGACATTTTTTAACTACTTGTTGTGTATGTGTGTATATGTATGTATATGTATATATATATATATATATATATATATATATATATATATATATATATATAAAATGCCTTTGACTTTGTTACACTTTTTTTTTATATAAAAATACATTCATTTATATCACATATTGAGATGCTGCCCACAGAACACTGACATGGTTTATTTGTGTAACATTAAATTACATCTGCTTGGCATACATTAATGTTAATTGTAATTTAGCTGTTGATTAACAGGAAAAACCAGCTTTTAACGTTCAGAGTTTGCTTGTGTGCATGTGATCTGAAAAATATCGCATAGCTTGAATGTTTGCAGTAAGTAGTGTTTAACGTTTAGTGTTTAATATTAGCAATAAAGTAGAAAGTTCCGGGTTCGTCTAACCATAATAAAAGCTTCAACTTGGGCAGAGCGCAGCAAGCATAATTTGATGAAAACCAAGTCAGAATGCAGTTTGCTTGATGAACAGCAGAGGGCTGTCGAATGACAAAAATGGTTCAGACTAAAGCGTATTTGCATGTTCTGTGCTTGCTGGTGCATTCTGTCCGATGCTGTGAAAATATTGATTAATATTATTGTTTAGTTCACACATATTTCTGATTCTGTTTTCTGAACAAATTTCATACTACATTATAAAGCTGTCCCAGTTAGTATATATTGTTTTTTTTATTATTATTATTCATTTAGCATAACATGTTTGAATGTTTTTGCCAGTTTA
Source organism: Chanodichthys erythropterus (assembly GCF_024489055.1). Lineage (NCBI taxonomy): Eukaryota > Metazoa > Chordata > Actinopteri > Cypriniformes > Xenocyprididae > Chanodichthys > Chanodichthys erythropterus. The sequence continues at coordinate 6,485,063 of NC_090224.1, read as the reverse complement.
CACGTTGTATAGGCTAGTCTAGAAAACGGACCAATCAGCTAAAAGCTCGATGACTTGAGCAACGGTAGAGCATCAAATATTATTTTATAATAGTATGTGCCTATGTAGATGATGATGATAGATAGTTGATGATATATATGTATATATACACACACATATAATGCACAAAAAAAAAAATATTTTAGACAGATGGAAATAATAAATTGACTCGAGCGCGTCAACGTGACGGAGTGGATAAGTTGAGACAACTTGCAGTTATTATCTTCATGGGAACGGCATACATTTTCAATAATGATTTAGTGTAGGTCTGTCACCAGACAAATCTACTCGACGCAATTCCTGACGCATATGTAAAGCGCATTTGTCATAACCGAAATGAATAGTGAAACTTAATTCTGTGTCTTTTTGATGTGCGCACTTAATTATGGTAAAATTGTTGCGCCCACTTGTGGTTCATAAGGGAACACGGAGCCATTTGTTTGGAATTGTGCTTTGATGCGGTAAAGAGAGAGAATCTTTACTGTGGTCACGGTCAAATGTACGGGACCTATTTTCACACAGGCAAATCAACACGCGTTACGTAAACAATCAGAGTTGTTACGTCACAGACAGAGAGACTGACACAAGGATTGGTTTGTTTGGGCAAGTTAAGTGGGCTTATTTGATTAGCTTTCATTCTTTCCTTTGCCATTCTGGTTTTCTCAGCATAAATGCATCCACAGTTTGCCATTAACAATTAGCCGGTGTCTCATGCAGAGGTCTATAGATTTATCTTTATGTTGTGCGTAAGGGTGATTGCAGTGGAAAGTTTTTCCAAATTAGCCAGTATTTCTTCGCACACGTGGTTTGAATCAAAACAAGAGATGATCAAGCATTAAAAAGTAATTTAAGTTTATAATTCAAAGTTATTGACTGAGATGGTGGGTTACAAGGTAGGCCAGTGTTTGCGTACGCACAGACTGGTTGGAATGTCGTGTCCGTCTAGGTTTCCTGTCTATGAACGTAATCTGCGGGAAACAGGCAATGTTTCCCAACAGTCTCAGTGTGACGATAAGCTGCTTTTTATCAGGGTTATGAGTCTGTGCTGCAGTTGGCACTGCTTGTGTCACACACACATATGCACAGAGAGCCTCAGGTGGTCGGACACTGAACGTTATGTATGTAAATGTCCAGCGAACGGTGTGAAAAGGAAACGGAAATGTATCTTTAAGCACATCTTTTCCTCTGTGGACACATATACTTATATACAGGGACACACATGGCTGTTGGAGCTTCTCATTTTTTCCCAAAGGTCTTTGGGACTCTGCCTATATCACCCCAGCAGGAAGTAGGGGGCGGAATGCCATGGCCGGGGCGGAATGTTCCGAAGTTCTAGAATGTGCGGTCGGGAAGTATGAGAGGGGGAAAAAGGGAGAACGAGAAGGAGACGAGAATAAGAATGAAAGAGACTCGGCAGGCCTCAAAAGTTGTTTGTTTTAGGTTAAAACGTGTCTTTAGGGTATGGCTGTGCTTTTTGACAGTCAGGTGGATTCAGCGGCTTAAACTGAGCTGTCAGACTTGTACTGACTGACATGATGGCCTTGTTTGCTTGATTAATAATACACTTTTGTCTGTGTGTGTGATGCTCCCAGATGATTCAGTAAACTTGTATTACACCGGCTTATGGTGTGTGTGTGATGTAGCTCGTAGGCACTCCTTACTTATTTGTTAGCCGTCTTGCCAACTGTTTTTCTTGCATTCTTTGCAGACTATGTTTGGAGCCCGATTTGGTGAGGAGTTCTTTGCCGTTAAAAGGATAGTTCACCCAATAATGACAGTTCTGTAGTCATTTACTCACCCCCATGTTAAACCTGTATAACCTTTCTTTCTTCTGTGGAACACAAAAGAACATATTTTGAGGAATAAAATGGGGTCCAGTGGGGCAAGAACAGTTATGTTTCACAGAAGATGGAAAGTCATACAGCTTTGGAACGACATATGGGTGAGTCTCGACATGAGCTTATACGTGTGCGAAAATGCATATTTGTATAATGTAGGCGTGTATTCGCTGTGGTCTGGCTTAAGAAATTCAGAAAGAAATGGTCATTGTGTTGCAAACTCTCTTGGGTAATGCTTGCCGTAAATGTGTGTGTGTGTGTGTGTTTTTCTCAAAACCCAAAATAATTCTCCCTCTATGTGGTTTCAGGATGGATCCTACCTGGCTGAGTTTCTGCTGGCTAAAGGTTATGAGGTGGGTAAGCCAATGTAACCCTGAAAGACATCCTACAAACTCATCAGAAATCATTCCCACATTCATCTGATGCAAATCTGTCTCACTGTCTATTAACAATCAAAAATAAAAGTCATATTTTTTAAAAGGTTTTCTTTTATTTAAGAAAAATAACAAGAAGTTCTTGTTTTTTATGAAAACTTTGATACTTCTTAATAGAAATCTCAAAAGAACAGCATTTATTTGAAATTACTAATATCACTTTTGATGTTTTTTTTTTTTGTTGAATAAAAGTAATCATTTTTTTATTTTAATGACTTCAAACTTTTGCACAGTAGTGTCTATGCAGTCTGTTTAAAACCATGTACAGATGAGATTAAGACTTGAACTTTTTGGTGTTTTGAACAGGTTCATGGTATCCTCCGCAGGTCCAGTTCTTTTAACACGGGCCGGATCGAACACCTCTATCATAACCCTCAAACGCACACAGAAGGAAGTGAGTTTCACATCCATGCACCTGGCTATAATAAAAATCTTGTTTATTTAGTTTTTAAAACCTGTGTAAAATATCACTAGGTATTGGATCTTCTAAGTGTTGTAAGTTGTTCATTCAGTATTTATAATTTAATTTTTTAGTCTAAGAGTTCGGTAACACTTTTACAATAAGGTTCATTGGTTAAACATTAGTTAATGTATAAACTAACATGAACTAGCCATGAGCAATACATTTGTTTCTGCATTTACTAATCTTCGTTATTGTTAGTTAATGAAAATACAGCAGTTCATTGTTTGTTCATGTTAGTTCACAGTGCATTAACTAATGTTAACAAGATTTTAATAATGTATTAGTAAATGTTGAAATTAACATTAACACATATTAATAAACATTGGCACAGCTCCTCCATGATAAAAACCATGCATTTGGAGTGCGGTTAATCACGGGGAGACAAAGAAGTTTTTTATTTTTATTCATATAGGCAATGACACTTGCAAAATGCAGCTAAATATGGTTGTCACTCTTCTTTTAAGTGCTTAATCCCGTTCCGCACAAACAAGAGTGGGAGTGTCAACAGTTTTCTACTCCCCAAAATGATGGCGATTTATGAAAAATGCCAGATAATAATTGTAATAATTGTCTTTTGAAGACAAAATGCAGTACCTGCTTACAGCCACAAAACACCAAAACATTTACGTACAATAAAGATAATTTAGACAGCTCATGCATTTGTCTGCATGGCCATAGTTAGTTTTCTTAAACAAGCTTTCTTTATGGCAAATACCAAAATGCTCATTTAAAGAAAGTATCAAATAACAGCCAATGGTAAAAATGATTTTGGGCCCAAATAATCCATATAAATTCATACAGTAGAAGATGATTTGGGTGGGAATTGAAGTACCAAATGACTGTATGCTGTTCAAATGGTAATAAAGTCACTGACTAGGTAAACAATTGTCATCTAAATAGATCTTTAGTCTGTATCTGGTTTTGAAAGGTAAAAAGAAAGCAGAATTAAAGGGATAGTTCACCCAAAAATGAAAATTTGATGTTTATCTGCTTACCCCCAGTGCATCCAAGATGTAGAGGACTTTTTTCTTCAGTCAAACGCAAATTATATAAATACTGTTCGGTTTCTCGCACAAACCGATCGTTTCGTGTCTTAGGACATTAATGTGTCGTCACGAGCCGCAGGTTTTAATTTTGATTTGTCTAAGCAAGTTTTATTTACTGTTATAGTTGAAGTTCCCATCTACTGCTATTATTTGACTGACAGACGGCAGCGGTTGCAGTTAAAAATCATAATTTGCGTTCGACTGAAGAAAAAAAGTCATCTACATCTTGGATGCACTGGGGGTAAGCAGATAAACATCAAATTTTCATTTTTGGGTGAACTATCCCTTTAAAGGCACAATATGTAATTTTCACCACTAGAGGTCGCTTTTTCAAAACAAAGGCATAGCTTGATGACGTGCCGTGAATGAGCGTGGAATCATGAGAGTTGTCATCTTCACCTCCACACAACCAGCCAATGGAAAGCAATCCGACATGCCTCTGGCAGAAATTGTGTTCATGGATAAGCTAATGTGTTAAAGTTTTATTAAATGTTACTGTGGTATGCAGCAGGGTGGGGCCGAGAGCCTGGGAAATTTTACATTGCTCTTTTTATTATGCTTATATACCACAGTTGGACGCTGCCGTTCCTTTTGTTTTTTTTTTAAAGTTACGAATAAAGGTGCGATTAAAGTAATGTCCGCCTCCTTCTTCCCTTAACATTTTTTTTATTTCATTCTAATGAAATAGCCATGAGTGCTGAATTATTACTCATACAGGTCACTTTATCTGACAAATTAAAATTGTGGGGAAACATAGCGCTGTTTGTTGAAAGTTATATTAACGTTACTCTGTGCGTTCGCTCTGTGGCTGGTATTCGACACTGCACACTGCAGTAAGGTAGATGCAATTCAATAGTATATGATGGATAAAATGCTGTATTACTGTTACTGTGGCTATGTTAGCCACTTGACAAAATAGCATTGTCTCTGAGGCATTTACAATCAAGAAAACAAGAGATTCAAATAATAAGACTAACCGTGTTGAGCTATATAACAGTGATTCGTTTTCTGTTGATAAATGAATCCAAACAGTTGCTCACCTGTCTAATAAAACGCATAATATATTAAAGCTTCTTTGGTGTTTCCATGTTATCTACGGAAATCAGGAGTAACATGGATATGACGTCATTGACAGGCGACACAATGACACTATTTTAACCATTACACTGGTTAAAATAGCTGATTTCTCTGGATTTTAAACATTGTTGGAAACATTTGGGATAATGTAAGGACACAGGTCAACAAAATATATAACATTGTTCTAGTGGTTGTTGGATATTTTAATCCAAAAATCTTAAATATTGTGCCTTTTTAATAGAATGAAATTCAAAGTTGTACACACAAATCCAGAGACAGACTCTGTTTATTTCTCTCCAGTTGGTCCGGTGATGGGCAGCTATATACATTTTATTTTTTTTTCCCCAGGAAAAATACTTTTATGAACATTTTAGACATGGTGCTGATCTCTTTTTATTGGGTCTGGTAGTTTTCGCTAAGGTGACAATCTTTAAACTTGAGCAGATGTGGAGGATAAAACTCTTTTTCTTTCCACTAGGCAGGAAAGCTATATCAGATTGCTTTATGTGAAAATAAAAAGTATTTTATTCTGTCCATCATAGACATGAAGTTGCACTATGGGGACTTGACTGATAGCACATGCTTGGTGAAAATTATCAATGAAGTCAAACCCACAGAAATATACAACCTGGGAGCACAGAGTCACGTCAAGGTAAAACACCCTCATTCTCTCTGTATTTCTCAACCACACAGATCCTCTTTGTCTGTCGACTCTCAAACTCTCCTGAACAGACTCACGCACACATACACACACACTCACACATGCAAACTGTTTCATAATGACTTTGGTTTCTTCTCGGTGTCTGTGAGGTGAACAAATGACCCCATCCAAGTTATACTTTGGAAAGGAAAATGGTCTTAACTAAATACAGAAGACTTTCTTTCACTCTCTGTTCTTTAACCCACACCCCTAATGTCTAGTCATCTGGGATGAGGTCAGGGGGATGTTAGTCAGAGAGTTGGCCATCAGATGGTGTGTGTGAACTTCTGTGTGGGTGCTCCACAGGGTAATTTATGGGAAATAAGCACAACCGGCAGTTAAAGTGAGGGAGAGGAGGGGAGAGAGGAAGATGACTAAATAAGAAGATCAAAAGCAGAATGAGACAAGACAATGCGGAGGGATATGAATGAAACATTAATTTTGACATTGTTTCATTCAGATACTAATGATGCTCTGATGTTCAGTCACAGGAAAAAAAACAGCTAAATGTGTTCAACTGGTATTACAGAGAAATAACAGTGTCATGTTTTTTCTGTAGCTTATTTTGTTTCAACCAGACAAAGAAAATTTCTGAAATATTACAGAGAAATAACAGTGTCATGTTTTTTCTGTAGCTTATTTTGTTTCAACCAGACAAAGAAAATTTCTGAAATGCTATAAAAAAGGATCATACTGACCAGGAATTAAAAGATTTGTTTATCCCAAAACAAATTGATAATATTTAATATTTCATGTGGATTTAATTGGATAACCTATTCTTTGAAAGACATAAAACTTCTTTTGCAAGCATTTATCTTCCATAATGTGGAATGTGGTGTATTTCCAGGTGTAACAGAATATTCTTGGAAATAATGTTAGGACTTCTGTCAGGATTTGATTGGGATGTTACGGACAGGCGATAATATTATAGGTTAACATTATTTTATCCCACTTATACTGCATTTGTTACACTAGCAAAACAAAGCAATTTTGGTAAATAACAAAGTTATTATACACTGCCCCAGCCAAAAAAAAAGTTGCTGTTTGGATTTTAATAGGCAATTACTTAAGAATCTATAAATGGGTCATTATTAAAGTGATTATTATGTTTCTAGCATGGCAATGGTTCTTTTAACCCTTAAAGATGGAGTGTGTAGCTTTTCATTTCTTAAACAACCATGTAGGAAGACGCATCATGGCCATATTCCAGGATCACAATGTCAAGATTCATCAGGGTTGAAATTGTGAAAGAATGGTTCAGAGAGCATGAATAATCATTTTCACACATGAATTGGCACCTCTGAGTCCAAACCTTAACCTCATTGAAAGTCTTTGGGATGTGCTGGAGTAGACTTTACAGAGTGCTCACCTCTTGCATTGTCAATACAAGATCTTGACCAAAAACTGATGCACCTCTCAATGGAAATAACATCACAACACTTATTTCCTTTGAGAGGTGCATCATTTTTTGGTCAAGATCTTATATTGACAATGCAAGAGGTGAGCACTCTCTAAAGTCTCCTCCAGCACATCCCAAGAACTTACACCGAGGTTAAAGGTGCCGTAGAACGTGTTTTCAAAAGATGTAATATAAGTCTAAGGTGTCCCCTGAATGTGTCTGTGAAATTTCAGCTCAAAATAGATTTATTTTTTTTTTATTCATTTTTTTAACTGCCTATTTTGGGGCATCATTAAATATGTGCCGATTCTGGCTGCGGCCCCTTTAAATTCTCGTGCTCCCCACCCCTGGAGCTCTCGACTATAATACAGTGCATTTACAAAGTTCACACAGCTAATATAACCCTCAAAATGGATCTTTACAAAGTGTTCATCTTGCAACATGTCACGTAAGTATGGTATTTATTTGGATGTTTACATTTGATTCTGAATAAGTTTGATAGTGCTCCGTGGCTAAAGCTAACACACACTGTTGGAGAGATTTATTGTGTTTATGAATTATACAGACTGCAAGTGTTTAAAAAATGAAAATAACGACAGTCTTGTCTCCGTGAATACAGTAAGAAATTAACAGTACATTATCAACATGCTAATGAAACATTTAGAAAGACAGTTTACAAATATCACTAAAAATATCATGGATCATGTCAGTTATTATTGCTCCATCTGCCATTTTTCGCTGTTGTTCTTGCTTGCTTACCTAGTCTGATGATTCAGCTGTGTACATCAAAACGTCCTGCCCTTGTCTAATGCTTGAACATGAGCTGGCATATGCAAATATTGGGGGCGTACATATTAATGATCCCGACTTTTACGTAACAGTCAGTGTTATATTGAGATTCGCCTGTTCTTCGGAGATCTTTTAAACAAATGAGATTTATATAAGAAGGAGGAAACAATGGAGTTTGAGACACACTGTATGTCAATTCCATGTACTGAACTCTTGTTATTCAACTATGCCAAGATAAATTCAATTTTCAATTCTAGGGCACCTTTAAGGTCAGTGACAATTCATGTGTGAAAATGATTCTTCATGTTCCCTCCCAACAATTCTTTCACATTTTGAGCCTGATGAATCTTGACATTATCATCTTGGAATATGGCCTTGATACATCTAAATACATGGTTGTTTAAGAAATGAAAAGCTACACACTCAATCTTTTAGTGTTAAAAGAACCGTTGCCAAAGGTAAAACATGATAGAAACATAACAATCACTGTAATAATGATACATCCATAGACTCTTAAATATTTGCCTATTAAAATCCAAACAGCGAATTTTTTTTGGCCGGGCAACATATGCTGATGAGAGATGTTAGTAACTTTTATAGAATAACATGTATGATGAAATCATCCACAGTAAGACCATTACATTTATTAAGAAAGTGAATAGGGTCAATTTTGATTTCATGTTGTCAAGCTCAATCATAAACGAACTACACAGAATGCTTTTTTGCATTACACTGCGCTGCTTTTCCATTACCATTACTATTCTTAGGGATGCACCGATACCATTTTTTTCAGGACTGAGTACAAGTACCTATATATTTTTTTTCTGGTACTTGCGGATACCGATGCCTGTACATTTATTAATTTTATTTATTATATATATATATTTTTTGTTGATGTGGCAGTTTTCCAAGCACAACACAGTGAGACTAATGTATGTACAGTAGGACAGCTTCTTTATTATTACTCCAATGAAAAAAGTAATAATTTTTATGTGCTTTTTCACAAACTTAAATTTATATTAATAAAATTAAATTAATAAATTTCAGTGTCCAATAACCTTCAAAGGGCATAATTAAAGTCATAATAAAAACCAAAACAAAAACAAACATCAAGTCTTTTTAACCTCCCTTTCAAAAAGTGCTATACAAATATTAGGCTACAAAACAAATGTTTAACGTAACACTGTGAACTAATATAACACAACCTAGAGTGACCATATTTGTCATGGTGGAATATGGGACGAGTGGGCAATATGTCCATGATATGAGAAATTTCATTTCACTAATATAATATAATATAATATAATATAATATAATATAATATAATATAATATAATATAATATAATATAATATAATATAATATAATATATATAATGTATATATGTATGTATATATGTATGTATGTATGTGAGATACTCCACTCAATGGACATTTTGACAACTATTTGTGCATTTGACCATTCAGGTGCAAGAGAGCTGTGATCATGTGCAAGAAAAAGAGAGAGAGAGAGTGCGTTCAGTGCGGTCTGTGTCGTTCGGCGTGATTTGCATGCAGTGTGTGGTTTGTCGTCATTAATTTCGAAGTATTTCCACACCCCTGATGCTGACATTGTTTCTGCTGCTGCCGCCGTCTCTGTGCACGGAAAGTTTTGTCAGTTACGTCACGTGAGGTATCGGTCTTTGATATCGGAGGCATTTTTATGTGTATGAGTACAAGTACATGAGCTTGGTATCAATATCAGTGTCTAAATACTTTATATGTAAACATGCACTAGACGGACATTTTTGACTGTTGCACTTTTTTGCAGCGTCTTGCACCTGACACAGCGTTCTAAAAATGTGTGGCTCAAGTTCAATAAGTTCAAGTTTTAAAAAAACACTCCACTTTCCTGTCTTGCAAAACATGTTCTGCGTGAACTGCCCTAAAGCAAAAACCTTTTCCTGCTAAAGCCTTCACATTATTTAACCTTTGTGTTTGATAAATAGTGGCCTCAAAAGTATTTGGATACTTTTGGACACTCAAATCACTTGAAAAATGTCTGAATGTCACTGTATTTGATACAAAATATAATCCCAACCCACAACTGTGAACAAATGATGCCTTTCTTAGAAATAAGGCCGCTTTTTTGAGTCTTTTTTTGGTGGATTCATGAAGTCAGTTCCCCTTAAATTCACACAGGTGTACTAGCAAAGTAACGTTTGTGAAATGTTTTACTTGAAAAGTGCATTTGTGTTGTTTTTTTAAATAAATGCTACTGATATTTTGATATTTTGTTCTATAATTCAAAGACATTCATGCATTTATAAGTATGGCTTAACTGTTCAAATACTTTTTAGAGTCACTGTTTGTCTAAAATGATTTATGAGCCTTAATGGTTGGTTTGTAAGGATGGAAAGATCCAGACAGCACCTGCAGGCTCACACTGAAAACGTACAGTTAAATACAGCAGCTGCCGTAATATGGAACTAAATAATTCAGATGGAAACTCACTGAGAAACATTGGCCAACAGACAGGCATCCATTCTAATAATTGGGAGGTGTTCTGGGTGTCCCATCAGGAGGATCATCTGCTGTGATGACAGATAACAGCAGGATGCTCAATGTCACAATGGAGCTTTAGTACAGCTGTGGCTCTTCAACAAAGAGAATAAAAAGTACTTTAAGCACAGACATAAGACTGAGGGAGAGTAGTTCATATTTAAAGATTGCTGTCATACTGCGACAACCGCAATCAGGATTGCTATGTGGAAAAATAAACAAGCTTGATTTAATTATACCATCAGTTTAGGCTTGTTAACTTATAAATGTGTGTGTTAGCTGGGAATGTTCATTAAAGATAGGCGTTTCAATCAGTGCCCGCTGTAATGAAGTGGTAGATCATTGCTACTCTCTGATTGTAGTTTACATTTTTTACTCACCGCACTTTGTTTGGATATGGCAAAAAGAGTGGCAGAGAAAACACATACACACACTTGCTCGGTTTCCAGTTATTACACACAGGGGTCAGCAAAGTGCTATTTTATTTGAGAGTACCGCTTGGCGGTTTTTGTAGGTTATTCGTTTATTCTTACAGGAATGTTTCAGGATGAAAGTGATGTGTCTTTTTATTCCTTCCACTCTCTCTCTTTGTCTGTGAGCATTTATAGCTCTGTTTGAGTTAGTCAAATAAATCTAAAGGATATATGACAGAAAGACAACAAGCGTAAAGACTGTAATGAGCTGTGATTGAAGTAAAATGGTCATGGGGTATTCAGGTCTAATGTTGCACAGCAAAATGTTTGCTCTCTGTTAGTATGACTGATTAAGGTGGACATGATTGTTGATTTTTTTTTTTTTTTTTTTTTTGTAGTAGTAGTTTGACGAACTATTCATTCTTTAGTCCAGTTAATTGATCTTTAATTTGATGTTCTAATAATTTATGTAAAAAAAAAGTGTGTATATATATATATATATATATATATATATATATATAAGTATTTTTTTCATATGCATATATGTATCACTCTAAAAAAATCTTGGTTAAAAACAACCCAAGTTAGGTTGAAAATGGACAAACCCAGCAATTGGGTTGTTTTAACCCAGCAATTGGGTTGTTTTAACCCAGCGGTAGGGTTAAATGTTTGCCCAACCTGCTGGGTAGTTTTATTTAACTCAACTATTGTTTAAAAATTACTGTATTGCTTAAATAAAATTAACCCAAATGTTGGAAATGAACATTTACTAATGTTCAATGAACAATTATTAAACAATAAACATTTATTAAATTGCTTATTAATAAATTTACATTAATAAACTATTAAACTATTAAATTTATATTAATAAAATCTTAAAGCTTATTAATAAACATTCACCTTTTGTATATTATTGTTGTCTCTAATTGCATCTGGGTTTTAATTTCCCAATTATTTTGGGTTCATTTTAAAGCTAGCCATATAGCAATTTTTAAATAATAGTTGGTTTAAATAAAACTACCCAGCAGGTTGGGCAAACATTTAACCCAACCGCTGGGTTTGTCCATTTTCAACCCAACTTGGGTTGTTTTTAACCCAGCATTTTTTAGAGTGACAGTGTACAGTACTACAAACATACAGTGTTTATATAATTGTTAAGTAAAAGTTATTGTGTTATTTTCATTATTAACATTATTATTACTACTATAAATTGTATTTAATTTACTTGCTATATTCAAGGGACAAATATACACTACCATTCAAAAGTGTGGGGTCAGTAAAAAATGTTGTTTATTTTTTATTAATACTTTCATTCACTTTTGATTAAATTGATCAAAAGTGACAACAACAACAAAAAAAACAATAAAAACAATTATAATTCTATTCTATATAATCTATTTTAAATAAATGCTGTTCTTTTAAACTTTCTATTCATCAAAAATATAATTAAGCAGCACAACTGTTTGCAACATTAATATAATACATACTAAATACAGTACTAAATCAGCACATTAAAATGATTTCTGAAGGATCATGTGATACTGAAGACTGGAGTAATGGCTGCTAAAATTTTAGCTTTACCGTCACATGAATAAATTATGTTTTAACATATATTAAAATAGAAATTGTAATAATATTACTTTTGGTTATTGTATTTTTGATCAAATAAATGCAGCCTTGGTAAGCACAAGTGACTTATTTCACAAGCATAAAATATCTTACTGCCTCCAAACTTCTGAACAGTAGTGTACTTCTCTTTAAACGGAGTAGTACTAATGATTCTGTTAAAATTATGTGTATAAAATAACATTGTATTGTTATGTGTCTGAATAATATCCAATAATAATACAAAATCTATCAAATCTAATAATTAATTTATAATATTAAAATGGAAAACCTACAGGGCAACACCTGTTAGACAATACTTAACAGTGTAAAATAACAATAAAATAACACTGAATTATTCAGGTGGGATATACCAGCTTCAGGAGGTCTGTGTGCGCTAACACAATGGAGAGATAAAGGCTTTTATTTACATGTGAATACAAACTGTTCTGACTGTCATGTCAGGATGTTAAAGGAGTGTCGTAAGCCATAATGTCGACTCAACGACAGCGTGCAGCCGTGGCTTTACTACAAAAAGAGCATAGTGTGCTTTACATTTTGATGTTTGTACAAGTTTAAACCTTGCGGTTATTATCAAATAACCACAAATGGAGCTGCCTTGTGGGATAGCACACTACAATTAGTCACGTTCGACCACATCAAACTTAGATCACACGATACTGAGTTGAAGTGGCACTTTTTCTTTGGCTGAGATTTTGAGGGAAGTAAATCATAAACGAATGTACCCTATTTGATTAGAGGAACTTGATGCTTAATTTAATTCTTTCCGAATCACATTTTTACTTTTTCTTTAATGTTAAAGTTGTTCTGATTTAATTAAGAAACTTAGAACACAAAATAACATCTGTGGTATTTGGGCTTGTATTGTTCCGAGTTGAACTCTCCATCAACGGCAAACGTTTTGACTCCGAAAATCTTGTTTTGAATGTGTTTTTGTGTCAGCACAGATATCTCTCTTATAGCACCAGCAGAATCTGTTTGCTCACAGTGTTAGGTAGGGTGTGATTGGCATAAGCTTTGTGTTTGTGTTTGGATTAGTGCAGAGCGGTAGCTTATATACAGGTGTTGGACTGGAACGTTGCAGTTTGTATCATTTTTTTTTTTTTTTTTTGTTCACTTGTAAATGTGTTTGATGTGTAATGTAAATGTTGTCTATGGAAGACTTTAGCATTGCATACATGTTTATAGACAGATGTGATGCGGGAAAAGCCGAGGATAATGCTTGAGTGACACGCTGAAAAATAATTCTGATTTGGTGAACTGTAGCTCAGGATTTATTTCCGCTAATGACGGCAGCATTTTTTAAATAAGGTCGCAGTTGTAATGTAGGAGTCTTTGTGTAACACCTAAGTTTCCTTGTTTCCTAATTGGGTATCTAGAGGACGCAAGCGCTCTCGCTTTCACACAGACACACTCAGTTAATTGCTTGTGTAAATCATTCCACTCTTTTCACCTGCAAAGGCTGACGTCATTGCCAACAAACAGGCCTTTATTCAGTGGTGTTACATCATGTTAAAAACATGATTTTGATTTATCTAAATGACAGCACCTATGAAACTAGTGATTAATTATGAGAGATAAAAATCTTTGCACTGCCATTTCTGTCACTCTTTTAAGTGTTGGAATGCACATGCTTTTTATGCACGTTTGTTTGGTAGATATTTTGTATAACATGCTTATTCAGACACTGGGAGCAGTAGAAAAGACACATGATATGTAATTCTTTTTTTCTGTATTTGCTACTTAGTAGACTAATCATTATAATCTAGGGGTGTAACGGTAAACGTATTCGTACCGAACCGTTTCGGTACAGGGCTTTTGGTTCGGTGCACGCGAATGTATTACATTGTAACATTGAGGTCTCCTATTAACAGATCACTGTACGGGCGCCTCATTTCAACCTGGAACGCGAGCGTGGAACACAAGTGAACGCAATCATCTGTTCCTCTTTAATAGCCTACTAGTTACAGAATAAACATGAATGAACATCTGAAGGTATGTTGAAAGATACAGTACAACTTACTGAAACGTATAACATCTCGTGTTATCGCTTATTTAATGTTTCAATGGCGGAAAGTCAATAAAAAAGCTTGTAAACAATTTGTCACATAGCATTTACCTCAGAAAAGCGATTCAGTGTCCACAGCTTGTTAGTTCACCAGAGAAATGAACTCTTTCGCTTAATATATGCACTGCATTAGCCCATATATTCATTATATTTTACTTAACCTGTTAGTGATGTCTTAAAAATGACAGCCACTGTATATAAATTATTATATTTCAACAACAAATTGGAGTAAAACCTAATTTTATAATTAGATTTAGAAGTAAATGCAAAAACTGCCTTATGTGCAGCTTACATGTTTGCATACAATTTGTTATTTGAGTGTTGATTATTATATCTAAAAATAAAAAGCTATTGAATTTAGGCTAATAGTTTGGGCTTACTTGTTAACTTTTAATATTATAGTAGCATAATGTGCAAGGAAGGGCTCCCTGTATAGTTTATAGCATTAGCAAATATATATATATTATATATATATATATATATTATATAAATATATATATATATATATATATATATATATTATATATATATATATATATATATATAATAATTTTTTTTATGCTTATGAAACTTTTAGTTATAATTTAATTTAATACATTTAAAGACAAAAACACAATTTTTTCAGTAAACCACTGTTTAATAATAAAAAAGAAATTTTATGTTTAGTTTTCTCCCCACCTGCTGTACTGAACCATGACTTAAAAATTATATATATATATATATATATATATATATATATATATATATATATATATATATATATATATATATATATTATATTATATTATATTATATTATATTATATTATATTATATTAATAATTGTGCATATTGCGTTGGCCAGTTATAGCATGACGCTTCACATAGTTTGTGAATGGCAACAAACGCAACACAATTGTGTCGAAGCTCTTATTTGGGTATGAATCACTCAATTTTGAAGAGGTGACCCAACAAATGACATCTTTGGCATACATAAAGCACATCAAGCAGTGACACCATTTATCTGGAGATTAAAACAGCATTATACTTGTGAAAAAACAAAAACAGTTTTGATACCTCTAGTCTCACATAAGCTTTGACCGTTTCACATTAGGCAAAAGAAACGAGAGGAAGATCGGTCATATAGTACACAGAAAGTGTAGTCCAAGAAAATGAGTTAAGATGGCTTGACTTATCAACATCGGCTCATTAAAAATTTTGGAAGGAGTCTGATTGACACTTCATGGTACATCTGAAAAATATGCCAGTCTTTGTGAATTCACTGGCACAAGCACTCTACGCTTGATTGAGAGGTGGAAAATAGCCGTTTACAGAATAAAAGCAGGTATTGCAATGAACAATTCATCCTTTGTGCGGTGTAAACGGACACATTCCTGTCTCATGCCCTGCCCTAAAGGAGTTAACATTTGTCAAGAGAAGCATTTATTACATACTTGCGTTGATTATGTATATTATTATTTATTATTATTATTGCCATTACATCAGGTAAAGATGTTGAACAGAAGTAAGGGATGAAAGAATAAAAATAAAGAATGATAGTTTGGATCATAGCATTACCAGAGATGTTGGCTCAAGTGACTGGAAGACTAGGATCAGGAAATATTTAGCTGCAGATTAGTATCATAGTGTGTGATTCCAAAGTAAACTCTAAAAATGATTAATGACATTTAAGATTATGATGAATGTAAAGTAGGATGCAAGAGAAGAGCTTAAATTCAAAAACATAAGCCACCAGTTATCACGTTATACAGAGAACGTTTGCATTTTACATCTTTTATTTCATGCAGATTGGTGGAAAAAATCTCTAAACGCTCCAGAAACCTCTCTAATTAAGATGTGCAAATTATTGCACTCTCTCTGGTGCCACTTGTCTGCATGACCTTTAGATCTGTACTCTGTAAGTTCGAGATATACAAGCAGGGATCAACAATAAGGGCAACAATTTTTTTTTTTTCCTCAGTCAGGCCAGCAGCTTAAATTTGTACTGCCCTGACAATATTTTTACAGGCCTCAAAACAGAAAAAGTTATTCATTTTACTTTTAGAGACATATATTATGTATGTCTGATGAATTGAAAGGGGTAGTTCACCCAAAAATGAAATTCTGTCATCATTTACTCACCCTCATGTTGTTCCAAACCCGTAAGACTTTTGTTCATCTTCAGAACACAAATGAAGATATTTTAATGAAATCTGAGACATTTCTGTCCCTCCACTGATGTACATACGTAGCTACGTAACTACCACTTTGCCGTTTCAAAAAGTTCATAAAGAGACTAATTGAGCAGTTTAGTTCAAATTTTATGAAGCGACACGATTGCTTTATATGATGAACAGATTAAATTCAGGCTTTTATTCACATATAAACACAGATCAGCGAACATAAACAGAAGCTCAACTGTACTTGATTGGCATACGAGAACAAACCTCATTGGTTTCTGGTTAACGCACAAAAATGAACCTCATTAGTTCTCACATGTAAATTTTTAATGTGAATAAAAGCTTAAATTAAATTTGATCGCCATATAAAGCGATTGTGTCTCTTCTGAAAATTTGAACTAAACCACTCGATTTCATATGGATTAGTTTTACAATATCTTTTATGAACCTTTTTGAAGCAACAAAATGGTAGTTGTGTAGACTAGACTGTCATTTAAAGGAAAAAAGTCTCAGATTTCATTTAAAATAACTTATTTTAAAATATCAGATTTCATTTGTGTTCCATAGGAAGTCCTACAGGTTTGAAACAACATGAGGGAGAGAATTGTGACAGAAGTTTCATTTTTGGCTGAACTAACCCTTTAAATTTGTAGTATATTTTTATTCTTATAAAATATTATTTATAAATTTGTATACATATTTTATTTTAGTTTACTATATTTTGTTATATTGTATTGTATTGTCATGTTAGCCAGCTAGACAACATTATGGCATATTTAAATCAGAATTTGCAGTCTTCAGTATAACGCAGAGAACAAAATGTTTGCATCAGCAAGTCATAAAAACAAGCGAGTAAGAAGGGTGACCGATTGGACAAGTAACAGTCAGTCTGAGATTGAGTTGGATTATTTCAGACAGGTTAGTGGATGGCATATGATGACAACACCCCAAAAAAAAATGATATGGAAATGGATTTGGTCTGCAGAATAACCTACTAGACACCATAATTACAGCTATTTATAGCTTGGAAGCATTCATCATCGTCTCTCAAAATATGCAGGTCAAGCACTCATATTTGATATTGTGGTGTTTTTGTGTTAATCTAAAGCGCATTCTGCACTGCTCAGTGCTTTTAACGCAACAAAACTGAGGTGAATGCTCAGCGATGCAGATCTTGGCATATCAGTTTGTACATTGTCAGTTTCATCATTGTTTAGTATAGGCTGCTTGACGTACATATAAGCACACACAATTGCTCACCTCATTCTTTTGAGCTCCTAAATGACAGCACCTGTCAACTGCGATGACACATGTGCTGTGTGTGTGTCAGAGAGTTGGTTCATTCAGAGACCACTCACATGTGGTAGTTGTTGGTTGCTGTCAGCACAAGGTTAACTGTCAACTGTCAGGAGCTGAACAGAACCTTGTGTGTCTGTGCTGTTCTCAAGCAAATGAAATCGCATGATGAAAAACGTGTGGTCGGATTATGTGGACTGCACTATACTCGTCACTTCAGAAGTGTTTGCACAGAGCCCAGACCTGAACACCTTTTGGGGTGAATTTGAATGCCAACTGTAAGCCAGATCCCAATCACCCAATGTCAGTGTCTGACCTCACTGATGCTCTTCTGTCCGAATGGGACAAATCCCACAGATTTGCTTTAACATCTGATTGAAGGCCTTCCCAGAATAAATTCATGTGTTTTTTTTTTTTTTTGTTTTTTGGCCATGCTTTTGAAATCAAACAAGACACTAGCAGTAAGGTCAGGCACTTGTTTTATTTAGTTTTTAGTTTTAGTAAGTATATTCATTTATTTATTATTAAATGAATAAATAAAAAACATTTAAAGGGTTAAATTACACATTAAAATGCCCAGAAAGCTACTAAAGACACATTTAAAACAGTTCATGTGACTACAGTGGTTCAACCTTAATGTTATGAAGTGACGAGAATACTTTTTGTGCACCTAAAAAAATAAAATAACGACTTTATTCAACAGTGATGATGGGCAATTTTAAAACACTGCTTCATGAAGCTTTGAAGCTTTACAAATCTCTTGTTTCGAATCAGTGGTTTGGAGTGTGAAAGTCACATGATTTCAGTAAACGAGGCTTCGTAACATCATAAGTGTTTCGAAATTTCAATGGTTCGCGTGACTTTGGCAGTTTGATTCACGCTCCGAACCACTGATTCGAAACAAAAGATTCGTAAAGCTTCGAAGCTTCATGAAGCAGTGTTTTGAAATCGCCTGTCGCTAGAATTGATGAATAAAGTCGTTATTTTGTTTTTTTGGCACACAAAAAGTATTCTTGTCACTTTGTGAACATTAAGGTTAAACCGCTCAGGCACATGAACGCCTTTCTGGGCGTTTGAAAGTGTTAATTAACTTGCTGTCAATGGAGGCCTCGCTGAGCCATTGGATTTTATCAAAAATATCTTAATTTGTGTTCCGAAGATGAATGAAGGTCTTACGGGTGTGGAACGACATGAGGATGAGTAATTAATGACAGAATTTTCATTTTTGGGTGAACTAACCCTTTAAAATATATTTTTTTTTATTGAATACATTACTTTTTAAAATCAGTTTTAATTTAATTTATTTATTTTATCTTGTTTTGTTTTAATTTGAATTTATTTTATTAACATAAAGTAATGTGATGCTTTTTTCTTTTTTAAATAAATTAGAAAATAGAGAAAAAAAGATGCATCTCTAGTTTTAAATGAATTTAACTTGTTAATTTTGTTTTTTAAGTTAATTCAAAATGACTAAATAAAATAAAAATCTCTTGTATGGTGTCAATGAAGGGGGTACTTGAGCCCTACTGATGGAGCTGTGGGGCTATATGAGACAAAAATGGTTGAAGCGCTGTCTTCTGGAAACATAAGATGTGGTAAAAATAGAGCTTTGTTTTTACAAGGATGGAGACAGTTTAAGGACATCTGTAACAGGCTAAATGATTCCCTAATTATTCGCAGTCATGGTTTCTCCCCTCCCTCCCTCGGCTCTCGCACACTCAAGCTTGTATTAGCTCTGCGATTGCTACAGACAACTTGCGCCTGGGGCAACCCCAACCGCAGCCCATAATGATCCAGGCTGTTGCCATGTTTACATGTGTGTTTATGTTTGAGGGAACGAGTGAGTGATGAGGTGAGCGTGTCTGGTTGAGCAGGCAGAAGAGCGAGGGAAGTTGGTGTCATCTCAAGCATAGATTTAATTAGCTGATGAATTCCAATCCTGACGTGCCGAAGCCGTGAGGAGTGTAGGAGTAGTATCGATGGTGGGGGGGGTCGGGCTCTATTAAGAAAGCCAAAAGAGAAAGGGTGTTCGCTTGTGCACGAGTCGCCTGGGGCACGGGGACTTTCCCGATGTCAGACATTAATTCTGCCCCCCTGACAGTTCCAAGTTGCTTTGGAAACACGAAGAAATTGCTTTCGCAGCACAATTTTCTACAAGTCTCCTGCTCACTTCGGATAACGCGTAAAATGCGGCCGCACTTGCATAAACAACAAAATCCCTGTAATTTCCATGTCTTTTCTTAGCCTACAAATGCATACAGGGAGCAATTTGGAGTTCACAGCACGCTCTCTTGCATCAACGCAATGGCTACTGCTACTAGAAACAGCTGGAACGAGTAAATTACGGTATCGGTGTTCCTCTAATAGCACTATTTTGGCATATTTGTGACATTTGAAATCCGTGTCTTGGCTGTTTGTTAGGAGAAAACAATGCCCAAGAAATGAAAATTGCTTGCGGGGTGGCAAGATGCCGTGTAAGCTCTCTGCGCAGTCTGAAGACATAAATCTACTTGTACCTGACAAAAACATGTCTCTCTTAGTTCAAACTGGTATGATTGAATGTTTTGGCTCACATTTAAGAGCATGTTTGCACAGTCCAAAAAAACTTAAAGCTAATTATCTCAGCAACGGTAATGATAGCTACTGGACGACCGCCAAGCAACACATCTAAAGTCAACCCATTGCCGCATTATAAGGATTATTTTGAAAGTGATGCGAATTTGCGTTGCGAAGACACTTAAACATCGTTTCAGTCTCACGATAATCAGCTGTCAGTCACTTTTTGTTTTCATGCTGAGGTGTGGTTGCAGATGCACACTTGGGTATTTCGAGACTAAATCAAATCATGCCTGTTGCAGAGGGTTTGTCTCAATGGAAATTCGTGTAGGTGCAATTCTGAGAACTGTGTGTCAAATTTGAGGAACAGGTTAGATTAGTTGGTCTCTCCCTCTCTTTCTCTTGCTCAGTCCCTGTCTGTCTTTTTCACCCTATCTTTAACATCTCAGTTTCAGTCAGGGATTCCCCGGCTCGCTCGTGTTTGGGAATCGAGTATGTCTGAACTCGTTAACTTAGAGCAGAGCGCACATCATGTAATAATTCTGTCGCATGATGTAGCACCCCAAACTATTTGCACTATTAAAGGAGTAGTTCACCCAAAAATGTACATTTATTTGTTAACTCTTACCCTTGTTCCATATCCCATGACTTTCTTTCATTTTCTTCCATGCAAATACAATTACTAGGGTTTCCAATTGTAAAATTGCAAAAGTACAAAACTGGTATGGTGCGCTATATTAATCTTATGGAGTTGTGTCAGAAACAGGCCTAAATTAAAATCATTTTTTACAGATATCTTGGCATCTGCTTGTTTTCTTTCCTGCTTGCATGAGACAAGTAACCATCACTGATTTGTGAAAAAACATTTTTTTGAGTCAAATCTTAGTTTTCCTAGATAAAGAATGCAATATCATCAGAAACAGAATGCAATATCATCAGATATTATCGTGTTGTTGTTCTTTTGATGGCTTGCAAGTTGTATGCACCGAATGCAGTTATTCATATACAACATTTAGTTGTTTGACACAATTTACTCAAGCTACAAGACAAACCCTTTGATGCTATGTGTGTTTTCAACTAACAGCAGACCATGCAACTCTGTGCAAACAGAGACACTTGAGATCAAGGATTTTGTGCCGAGTTTTATTACCAGACGGTTACTTGTTTTCATGTTTCCTTAAATTATGTTTATGTTGACTCTGGCAACTTTTTGGCTTATGTTATTGGGTTATGTCAGCACTGAATTTATCCATTTACTTGTATACTTTTGCATTTAGATCTTATGCATAAACGCTTTGTGTTTGCCAGATCTCCTTTGACCTGGCTGAGTACACCGCAGACGTTGATGGGGTGGGTACTCTACGGCTGCTGGATGCAGTGAAGACCTGCGGTTTAACTGACACAGTCCGCTTCTACCAGGCCTCCACCAGTGAGCTCTATGGGAAAGTACAGGAAATTCCCCAAAAAGAGACCACACCATTCTACCCACGATCCCCTTATGGTCAGCACACACACATGCATTGTATATATGTGCATGTGTATGTATATATATGTTCAAAAGTTTGGGGTCAGTAAGATGTTTTTTTTTTTTTTTTTTTTTAAGAGATTAATAGACTTGTTCAGTAATGACACATTAAATTGAACAAAAGTGACAGTAAAGAGATTTATAATGAACAGAAGAGGATAAGGGCCAAGCAATAATAAAAAAAAATAAAACCATCTCGAGATTAAAGTTGCTAAATTTCGAGAAAAAACTCGAAAAAACTCGAAATAAAATGTTGAGAATAAACTCGTTAAATTTCGAGAAAAAGGTTGAGATAAAATGCTGAGAATAAACGACTTTTTTTCTCATAATTTAACGAATTTGTTCTCATAATCGAACGACTTTTTTCTCGTAATTTAATGAGTTTATTCTCAACATTTTATTTCGACTTTTTTCTCAAAATTTAACAACTTTAATCTCAATGGTTTTTTTTTTATTATTATTGCTTGGCCCTAATCCTCTTCCGTAATAATGTTATAATGTTTCCACAAAAATATTAAGCAGCACACAACTTTTTTAATTTAATAATAATAATAATAAACATGATAATAATAAGAAATATTTCTTGAGCAACAAATCAGCCTATTAAAATGATTTCTAAAGGATCATGTGACACTGAAGACTGGAGTAATGACTGCTGGACATTCAGCTTTGCCATCACAGGAATAAATTATATTTAACAATATATTCAAATAGAAAACAGTTATTTGAAATTGTAATATTTCACAACTTTTTACTGTTTTTTTTCCATGAAATAAAATGCATCCTTGTTGAGCATAAGAAACTTACTTCAAAAACATAAAAAAATCTTACCGACCCAAAACTTTTCAACTGTAGTGTGTATTTATATTTTAAAATTTTGAAAATCATCATGTGTCTGAGATATTGATGGCATTTCTTTGAAAGTTTTATTGCTGTAACTCTCTATCTCTCCATTGTTTTTATTTCTCATTTTTTCATAGGTGCTGCTAAGCTCTACGCATACTGGATTGTGGTCAACTTCAGGGAAGCCTATAACCTCTTTGCTGTGAATGGGATCTTGTTCAATCATGAGAGTCCTAGAAGAGGTCAGAGTTTAAGACACACCACACAAAAGATCTGCCTACATACAGCAGATAGCTTTTAAAAAAAAAATGAATGTTTGGTTGTTCTAGTGCAGAGATACTAAAAGTACTTTGCTTTCTGGGCAACTTTCTGTTAAACGTAGGCCTGATGCGGTTTCATTTTCATTTGGTTTTGAAAAATGTGCAGTAACCAACAGCCGCTGCTATGTGTTAGACCTATTTTTATCACCTCATTCATCAAAATATATTGTCAGATTGTTGTTGGTCAGTGTTGGTCAGTCTTAACAACTCAACCTCCTTTTAGAGTTTAAACTGTAATTCTTGCACACAAATGCATTTATAATTCATAAATGCTTTCAGTATGTTAAAGGTTCACCCAAAAATGAAAGTTTTGTCATTTACTCACCCTCATGTCAAATGTACACAAAAGAAGATATTTCGCCACATTGAAATTATAAGGTTCTATCTGCATTTTGAGCAGTTTTGAGATATTGAGCTTCAAAGTTTTTGCATTCCATTCCTTTTGTTTTCTAAAAAAAAAAGTCCCTATATGTACGAAAAAATCAAATAATGTAAATAAGTTGTCAAGGAATAACTCAATTTTGACAAAAATGTCAGATAGAACCTTATCATTCCAAAGTGACGATTTTGAAGAATTTTCATTTTGAGGTGAACTTTCCCTTCTCAACTTCTCAACTACACTACAGTTCAAAAGTTTGGTTTCAATAAGATTTTTATGGTTTATTTAAAAAAAAATTATAACATTTAAAATGTAATTTATTCCTGTGATGGCAAAGCTGAATTTTCAACATCATTATTCCAGTCTTCAGTGTCACATGATCCTTCAGAAATCATGACGCTCAAGAAACATTCCTTATTTTTGGTTGAAATACAAAACCGAATAGCAAAACTTACAATTAACATTTATTTACATGAACGAAAACAACTGCTAAATGAAGTGTGGAAATCATTATATAGTGTTTTTAGGATTCTTTGATTAACAGATTTATATAATGCAGAGCAACATTTATTTGAAACACAAGTATTTTGTAGGAATATAAATATCTTTACAGTCTTTTATAAAAGTATTTCTTAAAAAAAAAAAAAAAAACAAGTTTTGAATAGCAGTGTATGCTCACTGCACATGCAAATATATATTTGATATTCAGGAAAACAAAAACACTTTTTATTTTTAGAACCAAAAGATAGATTACAATTTATCAGTCCATTTTGTGTTAAATTGTCTATTTTAGGTGTCAGTTGCTTAGTAACTAATATTAGCTACTAGATGAACCCTCTGGAGTGTGATTATCCCATGAATGCGCTGTCAGTGTTGTGATGACAGTCACGGCGCGACGGAACTGTTTACATTGCAAGTGTGTGGCGTTATGCAACAACTAGATTGCTTCCATTATAAGCGTTTGAGGTGTCGATATCTTCAGTGATTGTAATCAGAGCAACAGTTTTGTTTTATCACATGAATAAAAAGTGTTTCATTTCATTTCTAATTCAGACAGAATCCTACCTATCTAGCCAACAGGCTAGGTTTTGAGACATACAGTAACAGCCCTGCTAGACTACATTGAAGGAAGTGATGCAAGAGTCCAGGGAGAATGTTTTGTGTGTGGCCAGCTTCATTGTAATTGGTTTACGGGGGAGTATCATGACACAACATTTGGTAAAGGGTGCAGCCATGACATCTTCTCAACAACAAGAGTGTTGTTCTGTGCCCCCACCCACAACCTCAGAGCACAGGAAGAGCAGTGATGTCATCCACTAGCGTTAGTGGCAAGAATTTTTGAGCCGGTGACAAGCATAGCCAACTAGACGTGTAATCGCGTGTGTGTGTGTGTGTTAAAGGAAGACGAGGAAAGGGAGTACAGGGCTGGAGGAGGGTTAGAGATAGCTAGACAGTGGGAGAGATGGATGGGATAGTGTTAAAAAAAAAAAAAAAAAAAAAAAAAAAGCCAACTTCATTTCCTGTCCGATCACCGTGGTAGCCTCCCGTCATTGGGCGGGCCGGCAATGATGAGTTAATCTGGTTTGGAATTCACTTTGGAATTTCAGCCGGTGTCCACTTACACCAATAAACAAACCAGCTCCGAAAGAGTTTACGAAAGATGAGAAGAGTAAAATAATCTGTTACAAATCCGCCACAGAGACGTCTGGGGTGTGTGTGCATGTGAAAGCAGTTACACTTTGACACCTATTCAGATTCGTACGTCTAATAGTGTGCGGTTCTAGAAGAGAGAATTGGTCATGCCAGTCAATCAGACAACATCTAAGGGCTCCTCAATTACGCACTCGTCTCTCGTCTTTTTGTTTGCTCACATTCCCTCTTTCCTGTTGAAAGACGAGCGTTTTAAGAAGTTAAACCTCTCCAGGTGAGAAGGGCTGCACCTGTATGAAGGTGTCGATGGACCTCTCACCTATCGCAGACACAAACATGCACACGTACACACTGCTGGATGAGCTGTGAGATGTTTTGCTCTTTTACTTCTCGTGTACCCACCTCACACACCTGTGTTTGTGTTGTTGTGCTGTCATGGCAACAAAGAATGGAAGTGAATGAGATGCTCCTTTAATGTCTCAAATTAAACGTCACTCCTCACCTTGTTTATCTCACTTTCTGTTTCTCACTCTCTATCTTTCCTACGCTTACTCCCACATACACTCTAAAGTTGGCATAGTTTGTTACTTTGGTCTCAACAGTAAGGATTTTTTCTGATTGCCCGGTTGGGCCAATGGTTCAGATTGTCTACTTGCCCTGTCAGTTTCTTCACTGGCCCCAACACAGTTATTTGTAGTATATTATACATGATTTTCTCTCATAGAAATATCATTAAAAAAAAAAACCCTCTGCACACTACTTGAGAAACACAATCAAAAATATATTTTCAATCTTGGTCACATGGTCACTATATTAGGATTGATTAATTGAATATTTATTTGGAATTATTTGTCTTTTTGTCTTTATAAAAGCTAATAACTACCTATGATTTTTTCATGTGTGTGAGGTTCATTGATTTATTGTTCTATTAAAAAATATAAAATTATATTTATGATACAATTTGTTATATATAAAATATTATTTTATATATTGTATTATGGATATAATTTTATATTTTACAATTATAAATTTCATATTTAAAAAATATTTTCATTATACATTAACAAATAATTTTTTGTTTTTTTCATCAAATTAATCAAATTTGCAATAATAACTGCAAGTTATACAGTCCTTAGTTACATTTTCACAACCAAAATATCACAGAAAACAAATTTCCGAAGTAAGGATGCACCGATGTGAAAATTTTGCCCGATATCGATAACCCATAACTTTTTATATTTGAAAGCCGATAACCGATATATTAGCTGATAAACCTAAATCCAAATTTTTACATAATTTTTGAAAGCCTGATTACAAAAACAAAAGTCTTCCCATTAAAAGC
The DNA here is from genome assembly GCF_024489055.1 of Chanodichthys erythropterus. Taxonomy (NCBI): domain Eukaryota; kingdom Metazoa; phylum Chordata; class Actinopteri; order Cypriniformes; family Xenocyprididae; genus Chanodichthys; species Chanodichthys erythropterus. The sequence goes on along the minus strand of NC_090224.1, from coordinate 6,458,563 downwards.
TATGTCCCAAGCACACAATTATGATGTTCTCATTATAATTTTATGTAGCCTTCATGACAGCGCTGTATGTTGCACTTAACTATTTTCCTTTTTGTAGTGATTTCAATTATATTTCAAGCACTTCAAAACCATCACGGTGAACAGTGCACATCTGAAGTATCTCAGCTGAAGAAAATAATCCATTATTTATCAGCTTTAATAAATTGGCCAAATTTTCTTATTGGGCCGATTAACGATAACATTAAAAATGAACATATATCGGCCAATACCGATATTGTGGCCGATATATCGTGCATGCCTATTCCTAAGCATAATGATGCATGTACATGATTATAAAAAAAAAAGTAAAACATTGCACTGACCCAATAGGGCAAGTGACCATTCATTCTCACACCGACACCCAGGTCAGCAGGCCATCCATACTTTTGAGTGTTCTTACTGTTTTTCTGGTATGACACCGCTACTTTGCCGGTTCTGAAAGAGATCAGGGTGCTGGTGTGTGTTTTTGTCATTCGTTTAAATGAACGTGGCAGTCCGACGGTAGTGTGTGCATGCTTGCGTGTACATCTGCATGAATGTGTGTTCAGACATGTGTCAAGAAACAGGAACAGGGCCTTGTACTGACAGTCATTTTTTTTCACATGCTGGAAATATCTGAGTGTTAGTGACTGATAGACCAGACATCTTGACTGCACTTTATTTCCACCTGGTTTGGCATGGTGTCTTTCCATCCATTAGAAATTTCACATGGATACTCTGCATTACCCTCATTTATTACTCTTAAAATGTGCATTGACAGAGCCCGGGCACATTCCCGCTGCCAACACGCACACCTGCAGGTCCGCCGCCTGTTTTGAGGCTTTGCCGTGCTCTTGTCCGCATAATCACGGCCTAAACCAGCCCTAAACTGGGTTGTTTTAGACTTGATGAGAGCGAGCTGCGGTCGACTCCCTGCGACTCTGCTCCTCGTCACAGCTTCCCACCGTGTGCTAAGAGACGGCATAATTACACTCCGACTGGAAACAGGAGCCGGTGCGCGGAAATGGCCTGTCTTGGACTTTTAAACACACTTGCACACAGACGCATAGCCGACCCATTATTGCGGACCAGGGTTTGGTCAATTGACTTCAATTCGCATTACCCCCCCCCCCCCCCCCCCTTTCTTTCTTTTTTTTTTAAATGAGTGAACAGAAATCAGATCCTTGAGTCCCCCCCCCCGTGGCGTGTCTGTGACGACGGATTGACCTGGCTGTTTATAGTGTGGTATTTTAAACCGCTCTTCTCTTGCCAAGCTTACACACCTGGTCATGAGCTGCGTTTAGCACGGATTAGAAAGAGCCCTTTGTGATAGCAGCAAGCCTGCACACGGGGGGCCCATGACGGACATCCTGCAAGTGGAAAGAGACCACTCACTTATGATTTTTTTTTTTTTTTTTTTTTTAATTTTCGCTTCAGGTTACGTTGCGGATCAGGGCTTAGCAGTAAAGATGACCCACTGGCTCAGGGCCACTGTGAGAAAGTTTTGAGTCAGCGCTATATCTTGTTATAAGCATTGTAATGCCTTGCAAATGTAAACATGGTTTTCTATGACATTTAGTTATAAATTCTGCTTATTACAAAAACTATACATCAATATTTATTAATAAAGAAAACTTAATGTTTTATAAAAATGAGATTTATGTGTGAAAAATGTTTAATAATAAATACAGTTTTTAACCTTTACACTGCATTTGGCAGATGCTTCTATCCAAATTGACTTGCATTGTATTCAAGATTTACATTTTCATGCATTCCCTGAGAATCGACCATGACCATGGCGTTGTTAGCGCAGTGATCTACTGTTTGAGCTACAGCAATGCTTATTCATTACTTTAAATAATTTTCAAATAAAATTTACATTCACACATTTGGGAAACTTTTATTCAAAGCAGCTTACACTGCATTAGTATACATTGCAAGTATACATTTTATCAGTTTACATTTCCTGGGAATTGAATCCATGACACATGACGACTTACTTTACTTTTAAGTAAATATTGAACAAAAGTGGAAACAGTTACATATTTAAAATGATACATTTAAAAAGTGTAATCATAAAATGATTGATTTAAAAAAAAAAATGTTGTGGCCAGTGGAACATGATGGCAAAGCAAGTAGAAATCTAGCCTGACCGGGCATGCAGAAGAAAAAAAATCCTTAGCGAAAAAAAGATGAAGATATTTGTGATCTAGATATTTGTGAATATCTGTATTCATTTTAACAATGTTTTTGCGTGGGTATGTTTTAGACCGCCCCAATTTTGTAGATGACTTTTGCTTTGTAGTTATAGGCCATGATCTTCCCGGCATTGCTGATTCTCTCCAGAAAACTTTTATGGCCAAAAACGCACACACATGCAGGCTTCAGCCCAAGTCAAGAGCGTAATAGTCGTCATTCACTTATACACTTAAAGTAAGTGTGTTCCTGCTCTGACCTGGGCCTGGCATTATAGGCGGTGGAGGTTTTCGTCTAGAACTCCCACCTCTGTCTGATTCAAGCTATAGCACAACTCAGCAGGACATAAGACTGTCCAAGGTTTCCCACAGATGAAGCATATGTGTGTGTGTCTGGCAGCTCAGTAGGACTTTGGACTGGCTTACAGATTCTCCAGGGTGGTCCACTGACTAGACAAGAGTCTGATTTTATCCCAGTGTGTGAATGTTAGTGCGATGTTCGGCCTGTGCGTATGAGAGGGACACATTGACTGTTCGTTTTGGCCGAAACGAATGGATGTTGAAACAAATTTGCACTGACATTATGCATGGGGGAGGAGTGGATGTAATGGACAGGTACAAGAAAAGATTAAAGAATGAAAAAAAGACAAAACTGAGGGAGAAAGCCTGACAAGGCAAAATAAATGCTTCATACTATTTTTTTTTTTTTTTTTTTTAAACTATGTGTGTACATGTTTTTTCAGGTTCGAATTTTGTAACTAGGAAGATCAGTCGCTCTGTGGCGAAGATCCATCTCGGGCAGTTGCAGTGCTTCAGCCTGGGCAATTTGGACTCTAAGCGAGACTGGGGCCATGCCAAAGATTATGTGGAGGTACTCACACACACTCAACACAAATTCAGTCTTCAGTTGTTTTAAGGACATTTACATGTTTACGTGTGATTGTATGTAGGACTGAACGACTACAAATAGCATTCATGTGTCTACGTGTCCAATAGACATCAAGTTCATCCATGCTATGTTACTTACCAAAGTGTTGCCACATTATCTGTGTGAGTCACTCAATTGAGATTTATTTTGGACTCTGGTGTATTTGGACATCTCATTTAGGCTACGTTCACACTGCAGGCTGAAACGACCCCATGCGACCTGTATCTGATCTTTTCATGACAGTCTGAACGACACAGATCCGATCTTTTCAAATGTGACCCAGGCCACTTGGGTATGTGGTCCTGAATCCGATACGTATCCGATCTTTTGAAATGTGACCTCCGTCTGAACGGCCAGACCACATGTATCCGACCCGTACGTCATTGATACGCTACAAATGTCATAATTGTGCGTTGAAGTAGGCGGGAACGAGAAGATAAACAACAACCATGGCGGACGATGCTGCTGAGACCAGTCAATGGAAGGGAAGCGAGGTCACAGATTTAATTAATATTTGGGGTGACAGCTCTATTCAGGCCAAACTCTTATCGGAACCGGGCGGTTTACGAAAACATTTCCAGCAAAATGGCCAAGCGTGGTTACAGACTATCCTGGCTCCAATGCCAGCGAAAAATAAAAAGCCTCCGAGCCAAATACAAGGAGGTTAAAGCCTGGAACAAACGAGTGACGTCGTTGACCGTTGCATACTCTTCTGCGCATGCGGGTCACTTTTGGGTCATTTCACGTTCACACAGGAGATCACAAAAGGTCGCATTTAATTGAAAATGTGAACGGCCTTGCAAAAAAATCGAATTTTTAAAAAAAATCGGAATTGAGCATTAAGCCCTGCAGTGTGAACGTAGCCTTAGACTCATTTTAATTTAATTTGATAATCAACATACTGATTTAGCATGAGTTTGAGATGAGGGTTATCTATATGTATTTATTTTAATAATTATATACATTTACATATCTTTATTATTAATTAATAATTATATTAAATCTGATAAATCATGAATATGTGTTGAAAGACAGGCACTCAGTCATTCTGTATATCATATGAAAACGGTGCACATGCTTTTGTCCTAGTTGCATTAGTGCAACACATTGATGATTCAAATTCAGGTAGTGTTTTGTTTTGATGACTTGCCCTATCAAAAGTTTGGACAAGGGTTGTGTGTGAGAATGCATTGCATTCGGCTGCTGGATTGCATAATTTCTCGTTCTCATCATTTAGTTTGTTGTTACTGTTGATGCAATGTGCATTCCTGTTTAATAGCTGTCTGCATTCTTAGTTATTACTGTTTTAACAAGCATTACTATTTGTAGTAATGATGGATACAAAGTACATCAATTCAGTTGTCTTCTGTTGCTATTTTTTTAAAGAAAGGAATTCATTGGTCAAATGTTATGTCTCCATAAATATGTCAACATGTATCAGCCAGCTTTTTTGATAAAGATCCCAAAGTTCCTGATAAACTGGAATCCAGAATGAGAGCAACAGTGCATGAAATCACAAGCAACCTATTGACAAAAGATTATTTCTCTCTTGTGGAGTAGTTATTTGCAACTGCACTTCCTCTTCTGATGTCTGTTTATGCTGTTGTCATCCAAATTCGGTCTGCCCATTGAATCGAGTCCACCACAGACCCCAAAGCAACGCCATTGGCTGTAGATTGTGATATTAAGCATTTGTCATTTTTTTGATAAGTTAACTGCTCAATATACTATAAATTAAATAAATTATATTCCATTTAAAAGGAATAAATTACATTTTAAAATATAGTACATATTTAAAAAACTCTTATTTTATTCATATTTCACAATATAATTTTTATATATATATATATATATATATAAATAAATAAAAAAATTACATATATATATATATATATATATATATATATATATACAATCATCTGAAAGCTGAATAAATAACCTTTAATAATAAATAACCTTTCCATTGATGTTTTTGTTAGAATAGGACAATATTTGTCCAACATACAACTATTTGAAAATCTGGAATCTGAAGGTGCAAAAAAAATCAAAATATTGAGAAAATCGCCTATAAATTTGTCCAAATGAAGTCCTTAGCAATGCATATCCACTCACAATTTTTTTTTTGTTGTTGTTGTTGATGATATATTTACAGTAGGAAATTTACAAAATATCTTCATGGAACATGATCTTTACTTAATATACTAATTTTATTTATTGATTTATTTTTTTTGGGCATAAATGAAAAATCGATAATTTTGACCCATACAATGTATTGTTGGCAATTGGTACTAATATACCCGTGCAACTTATGATTGTTTTTGTGGTCCAGGGTCACATATTGTAGTGTTTGTATAATGTATATAGCCTATTATATAAAATATAAATATATACATATTGGAAAAAAGTAGAGTTAAAGTTATATTCATATTCATATATTCTCTTATACAACTATATATTCAGATTTGGAATTATACATTCAGTTTGGTCTGTCATATGTAATATGTATTTTGACCTTGCACTTTCTTTTCAATTTGCTTGTAATTACCCTCTGAGTGCACAGCCATGCTGTCGTGTTTATCCTGGATTAGAGAGACCTTTAGTTCCTTTAAGTTTTTGCCAGAGTGGGAGCTTTAGGTTTGTGTGTATACGCGCATGCATGTGTGAGCTGCTCCAGGTTTCCTGTGGGAACGCTGGTATTCCAGGCGGCTGAATCATGCAGCCAGGTTTATGTGGCTCAGAACTGGGCAGATTTCGGGAAATCGGACCAAAGCTGTGAGCGTGTGTATGTTTGTGAAAGTTGTGTGCGTGTGTGTGTGTAGATGGAGTAGATCAGTGTGGTTTGCTATAGAAACAGTCCATGCATTCTACTCCATGTATTTTACCTCCAGGCAAAAATATAAAAATCCTTTGTCAGATCCATAGGTTTACATTTTTCCAAACAGACAGTATGTCAATCATCTTTTGTTCAGACTGTAGATCCCTGTCCTGCACCTCTTGAAGGCCTCATCTCTACAATTCCTCCACATGCTATTCGAGTCTGTGCAGAAACTTTAGTGAGAGACATAAGACCTGTTTGAATGTGAGTTTGTTGCGATACACACTGGAGATGTGTCTTTGAACATGTTAAGCAACATCAGTCACCATTACTGTTTTAACTGTCATATATGTGTGTACACTACAGTTCAAAATGTTGGGGTCAGTAAGATTTTTTTTTAGTAAGTTTTAATGCAAGGATGCATTAAATTGATCAAAAGTGACAAAGACATTTATTATGTTACAAAAGATTTGTATTTCAAATAAATGCTGTTCTTTTAAACTTTCTATTGAAAAAAAATTATCAGATTCTACAAAAATATTAAGCAGCACTATTTTAATGTTGAACTATTTTCAACATTGATTATAAGAAGAAAAGTTTATTGAGCACCAAATCAGCATTAGAACGATCATGTGACACTGACGACTGGAGTAATGGCTGCTGAAAAAAACACAGTTTGTAAATTACTAAATTGTAATATTTCACAATTTGAATGTTTTTACTGTATCAATGAAATTAGCCTTGGTAGCAATAATAGATTTCTTTCAGAAACATTAATAAATCATAACAACCCAAAACCTTTTATCTGTACTGTATGTGAGATCAAAACCTTTTCTATTAATGTCTGTGCGGCCAAGAGTGTGTTTTTAAGTACAAGCATACAGATATGACTATGTAGTCGAGGCAGTGGGAGATGAACACTGTATGTTTGTGTAAACTCTTGAACCACGTAGAGTTTTAATTGGTTCGCTGTTTGTATGACTTAATAAGCTGTTTGAAACTTGAAGCTTTATAGTTTTATGGAATTCAGACTTTCAGGCCTCCACTAAAAACATACATAAAATCAGGGCGCAAATGAAGTGAAGTTCAAAGATTCCTGTGAAAACACACAGGCTGAGCTGATAGCATAAAACTCTCGACGGGGTCTTAGAGGTTGCTGATGTTTTTGTTATTTTTAAGATGATTTCACCTCAGACCACTTTGTTTCTCTAGCAACAAAATGATTTTGTCCTCGTTCTCACCTCTCGCATCTATCTGCATCGCTGACCAATCGTGTACTAAAGAGAGCTTGGAAATGAATCACGCTGGTCTTTATGAGAACCCGACGGCCAATCAAATCACTCATTACCTCAGCGACCAACTGTACCTGCAATGACCCGTCACTCAGGGAGACTCTTCTTTCATGGTCGTAATGTTTTGTAGGAACACTGCACTGGATTTTCCAGCAAGATGAGGAGATTGTTTTCAGAGGAGACTAGGAAACCAGCTAGACCTTTTCTGCCAATGGGATATTCTGTAATGCAAATTATGTTGACAAAATGTTGAAAATGTATTTATTATAATTAATATTCTTTTTAATCTTTATAATATGCACTGTGGTTCAAAAGATTGGGATCAATACGTTTTTTTTTTTTTTTTTTAAGAGAAGTTGATTAATATATATTTCATTCAGCAAGAATGCATTAAAGGTGCCCTAGAATTGAAAATTTAATTTATAGTTGAATAACAAGAGTTCAGTACATGGAAATGACATACAGTGAGTCTCAAACATCATTGTTTCCTCCTTCTTAAATAAATCTCATTTGATTTAAAAGACCTCAGAAGAACAGGCGAATCTCAATATAACACCGACTGTTACGTAACAGTCAGGATCATTAATATGTACGCCCCCAATATTTGAATATGCCAGCCCATGTTCAAAGCATTACACAAGGGCAGGACGTCTGGATGTGCACAGCTGAATCATCAGACTAGGTAAGAAAGCAAGGACAATAGTGAAAAATAGCTGATGGAGCAATAATAACTGACATGATCCATGATATTTTTAATGATATTTGTAAATTGTCTTTCTAAATGTTTCGTTAGCATGTTGCTAATGTACTGTTAAATGTGGTTAAAGTTACCATCGTTTCTTACTGTATTCACGGAGACAATAGAGCCATCGCTATTTTCATTTTTTAAACACTTGCAGTCTGTATAATTCATAAACACAACTTCATTCTTTATAAATTTCTTAGCTTTAGCCACAGAGCACCATCAATCTCATTCAGAATCAAATGTAAACATCCAAATAAATACCATACTTACGCGATTAGACATGTTGCTTGATGAAGGCAACATTTTTTAAGGCAGTTGAGAGCTCGGGGGGCAGGGAGCACGAGAATTTAAAGGGGCCGCAGCCTGAATCGGTGCATATTTAATGATGCCCCAAAATAGGCAGTTAAAAAAATTAATTTAAAAAATCTATGGGGTATTTTGAGCTGAAACTTCACAGACACATTCAGGGGGCACCTTACACATATATTACATCTTTTGAAAACGCGTTCTACGGCACCTTTAAATTTCAAGTAAATACTGTTCCTTGATACTGTCTATACATCAGAGAACCAATTATTTATATATATATATATATATATATATAATTGTGTGTGTGTGTGTGTGTGTGTGTGTGTGTGTGTGTGTGTATATTATATAATATAGGGTGCGTTCCACTCCACTTTTAGACATGCACTCGCAAACTTCCCTAAGCACTTTCCCTCCGGGTAATCCCTGCCACCATTTTGAAGTGCATTTATATGGACAGACCCTCGCTCCCTCGAGAGTCTACTTCATGTGTACACTTCAGGCAGCTCCACATACCACAATGCAATGCAACACGATTGTGACGTCACCGCATATCACATTAATTTACCCCACCACAAACAACTCTATGTATATATTTTTTTAAAATATTAAAAGCATCCAAAACACACTCATATACATAAAGAATGCTGCATTAAACAATTTCATTAGGGGAAAAAAGTTAAATAATAAATCCATAGCGGATTCGAAGTGATCAAGGGGCTTAGGACATTCCAATTCAGCCCATTGCAAAGGTTCCGCCAGTAGTAATGACTTATATCCGAGTCAACGAGTTAAAGTTAGCGATTGAAGGGCATAAAAAAAAAAAAAGAACTGGAACGCAGCCCTATACAAAGATACGTTTACATGTAATCTCTGAACCAGTGTTTCAACTATGGAAAGATATCAATAAAACAGCTTGAGAATAATATCTCATGTAGCATTACATTTACCTCAGGCAAGTCATTTAGTCCACAGCATGTTAGTTCACTAGAGAAATGAACTCTAGAAGGGAGCATTTCACTAAATACAGTGGCATGTGAAAGTTTGGGAACCCCTTGCAGAATCTGTGAAAATGTGGATAATTTTATCAAAATAAGAGAGATCATACAAAACGCATGTTATTTTTTATTTAGTACTGTCCTGAGTAAGATATTTTACAAAAAATATGTTTATATGTAGTCCACAAGACAAAAAAATAGCTGAATTCATTAAAATGACCCCATTCAAATGTTTGGGAACCATTGATTCTCAATACTGTGTGTGGACCTGTTGATCTACGACTGCTTTTTTTGTTTTGTGATGGTTGTTCATGAGTCTCTTGTTTGTCCTGAGCAGTTAAACTGAGCTCTGTTCTTCAGAAAAATCCTCCAGGTCCTGCAGATTTAGTTTTCCAGCGTCTTTTGCGTATTTAAACCCTTTCCAGCAGTGACTGTATGATTTTGAGATCCGTCTTTTCACACTTAAGACAACTGAGGGACTCAAACACAACTATTAAAAAGGTTCAAACATTCACTGATGCTCCAGAAGGAAACACGATGCATTAAGAGCCGAGGGGTGAAAACTTTTTGAATTTGAAGATCAAGGTAAATTGCACTTAATTTGTCTTCTGTCAAACATTTAAGTGTCTTATGTTGCTTCTGAAGGGCAGTACTAAATAAAAAAAAAATGAAAAAAAATAAAATAAATATATATATATATACAAACAAGGGATTCATGAACAACCATCACAAAACATAAAAACAGTAGTAGATCATCAGGTAACCACACAGAGTATTAAGGTTCCCAAACTGTTGAATTGGGTCATTTTAATAAATTCAGCTATTTTTTGTCTTGTGGACTATATATAAACATATTTTTTGTAAAATATCTTACTCGGGACAGTACTATATAGAAAAAACATGCATTTTGTATGATCTCTCTTATTTTGATAAAATTATTCACATTTTCACAGATTCTGCAAGGGGTTCCCAAACTTTCGCATGCCACTGTATATGCACTATATTAGCTTATATATTCATTATATTTACTTTACCTGTTAGTAATCTTAATTATTAGTCTTAATTATTTAATATGTTTAAATAAATTTGTTGTGAAACCAAGTTATGACAGTGGCGTAAATGATTATATTTCAAAAATGAATTAAAGTAGAAAAATTATTGAAAATTAGATTCAGAAGTTAATCTTATCTGTCTTATGTGCAACTTACAGTGTAATCTGTATATAGTTTACAGCATTAGCTGAGATATCCTTAAGAAAATGTTAATTATAATTTAATTTATTTAAAGAAAGAGAGACGATTTGTTCAATAAGCCAGTTTTATTAAAAAAAGATGCAATTTTATGTTTTTTTATATATATATTTTAAGTTTTCTCCCTCCGCTGTACCGAACCTGTACTGAACTATGACTTAAATACAGAGGTACGTACCGAACGTACGTATATATATATAATCATGTCCAACTTGTGTTGTTTAATTATTAATAGTAGTAAAATGAAAATCCCATAACAAACACTGGAGTCTATATGAGTTGGGTATGTTTTGTGACAGGCGGCGGGTGGCTGTAGGGGTTGGTAGGATTTGATGCTCTGAGGGGTATTTTGGTATGAAGTGGGTGGTTTTGTGTGAGAGTGTTTTTTTTATTTTGGGGTGGGGGTAGGAGGTGGGGGCCTTAAACTCCAGTGGCCAGCATCCAGCAGAATAAATAAACACAGCTGCAAGTTGAGACCACCTTAATGTGTGTGTGTGTGTGTGTGTGTGTGTGTGCATGCATGCTCATTCCCCCATTTCATGTGGGAGAACTTGGACTACAAGCTTTAGAACCCGCTAATGTACAGATACACACACGTACACACACCCACAATATGTAAGGTGATCTAGGGAAAGGGCTGATTTTAAGGTTGATTTAGCAGAGCATTTAACACAGGGCATTCCTGAGCTTGTGTAAAGCTCTCTGTGCTGAGAGGAGGTGTTTGTGAGCGACTATTAGATTCCTCGGTTTGTATGCTTCTGCTCGCATATGAAGAATGGGGGTTTATTCCACTGTGAGGTGTGTGTGTGTGTGTGTGTGTGTGTGTGTGTGTGTGTGTGTGTGTGTGTGTGTGTGTGTTTGTGCATCTGTGTGTGTGTGGCAGCTGGTTGTCTGTGTGATTGACATGACTGAGCTCTTCCCCACTGTGCTGAGGATGAAAGCAGATGCTCTCGTTTCATTCTCTCCCTTTTTTCTCCCCTCTCTTCACATGCCCTCTGTAACCAGAATCCTCAACTTTCAGCCTCTCACCGAGCTGAAGATATGAGGGAGAGAGAGAGAGAGAGAGAGAGAGGGAGAGGGGAGATAAGAAAGGGAGGAAAAGAATTATTGAGTGGAGGAGAGGCTTAGAAAGTGGATGAAAGAGATGAATTTTATCACATTGTTCTGTTATCATGCCTGTGCTTTGGCAGTGCAGCACAGAAATGAACATGCCAATACAGCCTCAGTGAGTTAAGAAGCTCTTCTCTCTATGGCTTTCTGTTGCTCGTATGCATTCAGTCTATAAGGGTGTTTTTATCTTCTTCTTTTTTTGTGGCTTTATTCCAAAATCTAGTGAGCTGTCTATGGAAGCAGCATTTTAATGCATCTTAGGCACGTTCCTGACTTGAAGGCTGTTCTAAAAGGTCAAATTCTAAGGTGGTATATTTAAGGCTGTGGATCAGCTGGAACTGATATTATATCAATATGAGGTCACAAAAAAATGTCATCTATGTTGGACTCCAGGGAGAAAGAAAAAAAAAATTATATATATAAAATTATATATATATATATATATTCTATATTTAAAATATTTTCTATCAAATTTTGATGTTTTTAAAAATGGTATTTATTCCTGTGATGGCAAAGCAGCCATTGCTTCAGTCTTCAGTGTCACCATGATCTTATATGCTGATTTGGTGCTCAAGAAACATTTCTTATTATTATCAATGTTGAAAACTGTTGTGCTGCTTTTTTTTTTTTTTTTTTTTTTTTTTGACAATGATACTTTTTTTCAGGATATTTTGATGAATAGAAAGTACAATACAACAGCATTTATTTGAAATAGAAATCTTTTGTGTCTTTACTGTCACTTTTGATCAATTTAATGCATCCTTGCTGAAAGGGTTAGTTCACCCAAAAATCAAATTTCTCTCATTTATTACTCACCCTCATGCCGTGCCACACCCCCAAGACCTTTTTTAATCTTCGGAACACACATTAAGATATTTTTGTTGAAATCTGATGGCTCCGTGAGGCCTGCATAGGGAGCAATGACATTTCCTCTCTCAAGATCCATAAAGGTAGTAAAAAAATATTTAAATCAGTTCATGTGAGTACAGTGGCTCAATATTAATATTATAAAGCGACGAGAATATTTTTGGTGCGCAAAAAAAAAAAAAAAAAAAAACGTATATAGTGATGGCCGATTTCAAAACACTGCTTCAGGAAGCATCAGGGCATAATGAATCAGCTGTTCAGAGCACCAAAATCAAGTGATTTCAGCAGTTTAGGCAGTGTGACACGTGATCCGAATCATGATTCAATAAGCTGATTCATTATGCTCCGAAGCTTCCTGAATCTTTCTTACAGGTGTGGAACGGCATGAGGGTGAATAATAAATGACGCAATTTTCATTTTTGGGTGAACTAACCCTTGAATATAATTACTCATTTCTTTAAAAAAAAACTTACTGACCCCAAACTTTTGAACAGTAGTGTATGTACAATAAACACTATTGAAGTGAAATTTAAAATAGATTATTTAAGCAATATTTTTATGTGTTATGTATTAGGTTTATTTATTTCACCATTAGCTTAGCAGTATGCTAACATCAAACTCTGTTAATTATAAGTCTAGTTTCCTGTGAGGAGTGCTATTTGTGTACTGCACTGCTGCTTATGTAGAGCGTTCCAAATCGGTCACTTCTGAGGTTCCATTACAGTTAGAATGCTGCCTACGTAGGCAGTAGGCAGAGAGACAGCTCACTAGGTTTTGGAGCTCTCTTTCTTCTCTTGCACACACGCACACGTTTCTTTTTGAATTAATGGCTCCAGGGACATATCCAGTCTAATGGTCTGTGGTCTGTTCATTCTCTGGAATAGATATGAAGACTCACCACCGTCTATAATGCCGCTGTAATATCAGGCTCCTCAGCTAACGTCTGTTTTCTGTTAGTGCAGAGTCACACCCATATGCTCTCGATCCCAGACCTGGCTGACCTCTCCGTCACCTCTCACCTTGTCTTTTCTCACTGAGTTACAGACCTCCTATGTCGCTCCATTTTCTGTCCATTTCATTTTTCTCTTGCGTACTCAGCAGCCAAAGTCTGTCATTACAGTGGAGACACTCACACACATACACACACATACACATGCATATTTATTCACACTCCATCATTCAGTGGAGTCGCATATTTCCCCTGACAGCTTCTATATTAAGCACCCGGGTTTTTGTCTTTTGCAACATCGAGACCAAATAAGTAAATCTAACCCTCTGTTGACTCACCACAGAAAGTAACGAGGGGTGTGTGTGTGTTGTGCCATTCATGACTGTGTACCATGGTTTGCAACAGCCCACATTTTCCCACTTTCCTCCATGTTAGCACACCAGTTTTCCACACAGCCGGGTCTAACCGTGACACAATGTTACCGCAACGTTAAACCTCGTTAAAAAGCTGTGTCAAAGTTTCTCTGTTTTCTTTTAAACAAAGTTACACAGTTTTTGCCATAAAGACAGATTTTAATAATAGTACACTCTTCTGTAACTGCAATTAAAGGGATAGTTCATACAAAAATGAGAATTCTGTCACCCCTATGTCGACTTTCTTCTGTGGAACACACAAAAAAAGATGTTTTGAAGAATGTTTTTACTGTTTTTGTCCATATAATGTGAAAGTCAGTGGGGTCCAGTGTTGTTTTTGTCTTTGACCCCGTTGACTTGCAATGTATGAACATAAATGGTGAAATAAACACTGTTGAAAGAAAGTCATACTGGTTTGGAATGACATAAGGGTAAATTTTTTTATTTTTGGGTGGACTATCCTTTTAAGCCTGTATATGAGTTTTAAAATAAAAATAGATAAGGTTCTTATCTATTAAAGGAATAGTTCACCCCAAAATGAAAATTATCCCATAATTTGCTCACCCTCGAGCCATCCTAGGTGTTTATGATTTTCTTCTTTCAGCTAAACACAATCAGAGATATATTAAAAAATATCTCTTCCAAGTTTTATAATGTAATGAATCGTGCCATTTTTTTGAAGCGCAAAAAAGAGCATCCACCCATCATAAAAGTAATCCATACGACTCCAGGGGGTTAATAAAGGCCTTCTGAAGCAAAGCGATGTGTTTTTGTAAGAAAAATATCCATAATTATAACTTTATAAACTGTAATCACTAGCTTCCAGTAACAGCCGTCCGCATATTCGCCTCGACAGTCGAGAGCATAAGCGTAGCGTAAGCTTAGGTGACGGTAGACGCCTCACGCACTTCAGACGAACAACAAACTGGGCAACAAACTCAACATTAAAAATGAAAAAATTTAAAATTCTAGCTTTAGACTTCTAATTCGTGACCAGTGTTTTGTTTCGCTCTATCCTGCTCTTCCGCCGCAAATCATCATGCGTTGGGTCAGAGGTTACACTTCTGCCGCAAATCGATGCGTACGGCCGTTACTGGAAGCCAGTTATTATAGTTTATAAAGTTATATGGATATTTTGCTTCACTTCAGAAGGCCTTTATTAAAGGATTAGTTCACTTTAAAATGAAAATTACTCCAAGATTTACCCTCAAGCCATCCTAGGTGTATATGACATTCTTCCTTCTGTATTCCTTCCATATTCAGCTTACGAAGAAAACCTCCATCTGGCGGAAGCTAAATAATTTACTTTATAATTAGTTAAATATGGACATTTTTCTTACAAACGCATCGCTACGCTTCAGAAGGCCCCGGAGCCGTGTGGAGTACATTTATGCACTTTCTTGAGCTTCAAACTTTTAAAAAGTTTGGATGCGTCAGGATATTTATTAATATATCTCCGATTGTGTTCATCAGAAAGAATAAAGGCATATACAGCTAGGATGGCTTGAGGGTGAGTAAAGCTTGTGGTAATTTTCAATTTAAAGTGAACTAATCCTTTAAACCTCTGGATTACGTTTATGATGGATGGATGTACTTTTTTGGGCTTCAGAAATCCATTCACTCCCATTATAAAGCTTGGAAGAGCCAGGATATTTTTTTAATATTACTCTGATTGTGTTTGGCTAAAAGAAGTAAGTCAAATACACTTAGGATGGCTTGAGGGTGATTCAATTATGGGATAATTTTCATTTTGGATGGAACTATAACTTTAATTCTTGGATTTTTAGTTAGTGTCAATGACAGCCATGTTTATACTGTGTTTCTGTATCATTGTCAAGGCAATTAGACTTTAAAGCGACAAAAAAGTTAATTGAAACGGTGTAAAAGTAAATAGCCTTTGGTCTCTCACAGCAGTGATGGTGTGTTTGTGTGCGAGACTCGACTGAAGACAGGCCTTGTTTGTCCATTAAAGCGTGAGAGGAAGTCCAGACCACACCGTTTGAAGTGATGCAAGGTTCTGGCGTGTAAATGTGTGTGTGTTTTTGAGTTGCATTTACTTACTGGAAATGAAAATATCCCACATCTGTCACGTTATTCCACTTATAAATAATTCATATTTGCTTTCTGTCTCACTCTCTCTCTCTCTCTCTCTCTCTCTCTGACTCTCTTTTTTTTTTTTTTTTTTTTGCTTCTGTCTTCGGTTTTGTCCTGTAAAGCTGACAGATGTTTCTGTATCTGTCACACCTGTTTCATCATTTATTTATCCAGAGTCACTCGTGCACACAATTTTTTTTATATATCTGTCATGAATTATTAATAAGCAGGAAAGACCATTAATGCTGTACATTATTAGATGGAAAATATAACTGCACACAGGCACTTTTCTTTTGTAATGTTGGGGTTTGCCAGTAAAAATAACAGTTGTTAGGGCAGCATATGTCACATGGACACACATACACACTAAGTTACTCTCACTGAGTTTTGCTTTAAAAAGACTGGAGGAACAAGTGACACAGAAGAGAGATTCTGTGTGTGTGAGTCTGTGGTCAAGAGAACGAGACTGTTTGCCAAATGGCATGTGTATGCAGAGAACAGAGTACCACTGTAACACATTATTCTGGAACACTAAAGGAACATAGTGTGTGTGTCCTGTGCTCTTGACCTATCTGTCTTTTGGGAAGATATTTGTACTGCTTACTGCCTAAAAGTACTGTATACTGCATACTACTTTGTTTAGAAATAGTAACTAATATGCACTAACCTTTTTTTTTTTTTTTTTTTTTTTTTTTTTAATTCTCATGACGTTGACCAAATGTTATTATTAAACAATAACAAAAGACTTCTTATTCAAATAAATGCTGTTCTTTTGAAATTTCTATCCTGAAAACAATGTATCATAGTTTCTATAAAAACGTTAATCAGCATTAACATTAGTTTTCAACAATAAGAAATGTTTCTTGAGCACCAAATCATGACTTCTATAGGATAATGTCTTATTGAAAACTGGATTAATGACTGCTGAAAATTCAGCTTTGTCTTCACAGGAATACATTAAATTGTAAAATATACTTAAATAGAAAACAATTATTTTAAACAATAATTATATTTTTTAACAAATAAATGCTGCCTCTGTGGTTTTTATATATATATATATTATTCATATATATATATATATATATATATATATATATATATATATATATATATATATATATATATATATTATTCATATATATATATATATATATATATATATATATATATATATTATTCATATATATATTATTCATATATATATATATATATATTATTCATATATATATTATTCATATGAACATTATATTTATGAATTATTTTATCCATTTATTATATATTAATTATTTTATTAACTTTATTCATATATTATATTATATTATATTATATTATATTATATTATATTATATTATATTATATTATATTATATTATATTATATATTTAGGGCTGTCAAAATTAACATGTTAATAGCGCATTAACGAAAATAAATTTTAACGGCATTAATTTTATGTTTATATTTTAATTTATATTTTAATGCAGCGCGCATTTTCGTGGCCTAGCCTGTAGTTGGAGAAATGGGGATGCAGCCATAGGGGCCATTCTCATGTCAAGTCTAAAACACGTGAAAAGCGCAGCCGCGCTGCTTTCTCCTTCTTTCCAAAGCGCTTGCGCTCCCGTGGCGTCTGTCAATGCTATGCAACCATGAACTGCGCTCTCCACGACGAGGAAGTTTTAGCAAACGATAAATCGATTTCTAGCCCTTGCATTAGCTCTAGTATTAAATATATTTATGAAGATGAGAAATAAAAACCAGTTATGTACAGCTATGATCAATTGTTCGGCTGAGCTTTCAATGTTTTGTTACAGAAAAAAATTAAAAATTACAGATAAAAATGTGCGATTAAGTTGCGATTAATCACGAGTTAACTCATGACAATCATGTGATTAATCGCAATTAAATATTTTAATCGATTGACAACCCTAATTATATTATATTATATTATATTATATTATATTATATTATATTATATTATATTATATTATATTATATTATATTATATTATATTATATTATATTATATTATATTATATTATATTACTATATTTTTTCTTTACCCAACATTTGAGGCTCTTGTACAGTAACAAAAGAAATACTAAAACCACAATTTTGTCTATGTGTGTGTGTATTACCCAGAGCTGTGTGTCTGTATGCATGTGTGTGATTTCTATAATCTGGTGAACAAATGTTGAATGTAATAAATCCTGTAGTAGCTTCTGCCGATCAACCCACACTCACTGAAACACGAGAGCTCAACTTTCTCCTTTGAGAGTGTGTGTGTGCTGTCCACATTTACACAGTCTGCTGTTGGGTCATCAGTCAGCTGTGGTAATCTTTGTGATGACAGGCACTGGCTTTAGCGAAGAATAGAGTTTCCATAGCAATACGTGACCACGTTAGCTATTTATCCAAAAATCTGATGGTGTGACGGACACGGGCGGCCATCAAACTATAGTGTCATTTAGGAGGAGGGAGATTTCTGGAGCCTTGGCGTCATGTGTGTATTTGTGTGTGTCTGTAAACGTGTTTGTGTGCGCAAATGTGTTTAGACATGTGGGTAATATCATGCCCTGCTATATGTCTGT